>NC_135335.1:104765667-106106347 GCF_023851605.1 Tamandua tetradactyla
AGCAGGAGCACTGAGTGATTTGTTCCAGGTTATATTTTCATAGATGTTTATATAGCAAACACTTTTGGAAAACAGAGACAGTTTTTCCTTCTTGAGGAAAGGGAAGGTATGTTTGCTCTCCATTATAATGAAGATAATGCCTCCCACTGGGGCAAAAGTCGGGCTAGTTTGCTGCCATTTATAAAAGATTCAGGTTTTCTAAGCTTGCTTTTCCTCTTCAGTAATACACCCCATATCGTGTGGGCATCACCTGGTCATCTTTGTGTCACTATGTAGTAATTGGGGCTTGGGGAGCCAGTGAGGATGCTGATATTCTGACTACTGTTATAGCTGTGAGTAATAAAGTCCCTTATCTCTGAATCAGAAGCCTCATGTCTTCTGAAGGCACCCATGGAACTGTATCAGATTAACTTGTTAGCTTTCAAGCCCCAGATGTTTCACATTTCTTGACAATAAAGAAACTCTGGAAAGGAATTCTTGACTCCATCCAGCGGATCACAATTTTTAACAACATTTTCTTCTTTCTTTTCTAACATTTTATTATGAAAATTTTCAAACACACAGCAAGGTAAGCATATGTATATATACATATATATGTACTCATTACCTAGATTCTACCAGTAACATTTTACTATACAATAGCACTTTTTGTGAAAATAAAGGATATCATTTTAGTTTTTTGTTATGCTCATAACTGAAATCTGTAGTTTAGATTACAGAGGATCATATTTGGGCTCCATATTTAGAGGTCAGAAAACTGAGGATTAAAAGGGTTAAAGAACTTTCCCAAAGCCGTATTATGTAAGATTTCATCTAACACTTCTGTTGTCTGACTCCATATTTCTACATTTTGCTTAAGGGACACATTCACTGCACAGGTTAGAGAGATAATTGTGGTTAGAAACTGTGGTAGGTTGAATTGTGTACCCCTGAAAAACATGCTCTTAATCTTAATCCCATGCATGTGGTATGAACTCATTATAAATTAGACCTTTACAAGACACTGATTTTAGTTAAGGCATGGCCAACTGAATCAGGTTGGGTCTTAGTCCTAGTACTGGAAGCCTTATAAAGAGAAGAACCCAGATGCCAGAGAAGAGAAAGCCACAGGAAGGAGCCAAAAGATGGAAGTCAATGGAATGCAAAAGAGAAAGGAGAAGACAGCACCATGTGACAGGAAAGCCAAGGAACTCAAGGATTGCTAGCCTATCTGAAAAATATCAGCTCCAGGAGGAAACAAGCCCCCTAACCTTCAAGACCATTGTTTAAGCCACAAATGTGTGGTATTCATCAAAACAGTCTGGCAAACAAATATTGAGACAGTCCATGGAATTGATAATCACAGTGAAATGCATGTTCTTCTATACTTCCAAAGGTATAGGAATATGTTCAGATTATTTTAAGGATGTATGGGTCAGAAAGGAACTAAGAAATTCTCCCAGAAGTCATAATTAGCATTGCTTCAGGGAATTGATATTCCTTAAAATATATATATACCAGTAGTTTCAAAAGAGTTTTGCTGAGGTGATTCTAACATAAAGGTCCCTTCAGATAATGGCTCAGTAAGTGTCTACCAAATCAACCTTTATGATGATAAACAAGTTTAAACTCTGTGAAAATGATAGAAAGTAAGCCATAGAAAGTAATTGTGCTGGGTTGAAATTGTTGTGTACCTCCAGAAAAGTCATGTTCTTTAATCTTCATTCAACATGGCTGGCTAGGATCTTTTTGGTTAAGTTGTTTCCATGGAAATATGACCCACACAGTTATGGGTGGGCTGCATTGATTAGGTAGTCTCCATGGAGATGTGTCTCCACCCATTCAAGTTAGGGCTGTTTACTGGAGTCCTTTAAGAAGAAACCATTTTGGGAAGAGTTTCAGAGCCCACACACCAAAGACCTTTGGAAATGCAGATGGAAAATGCCCCCAGAGAAGCCATATGAAAAATCTAGGAGAGAAAGCTAGGAGAGGCTGCTATGTGCCTTCCTAGCTAACACAGGTGTTCCAGATCCATTGGCCTTTCCTGAATCAAGGTATCTTTACTGGGATGCCTTAGTTTGGGCCTTTTTATAGCCTTTGAACCATAAATTTGCAACTTAATAAATTCTCCATTCTATTTGGGCATATTGCATCCTGTCAACTTTAACAAACTAAAACAGTAAACATAGGTTAGAAGATTCAAGACGAGAGTCAATGTTTAGAAAAAGGGATTGGAACTAACCAAGGAAGTGCGCCAGAGGCTCCAGGCTTTCCGTCATGACACCTTCCTGCAGATCGCCGCCTTCACCAGCGCCATCGACAATGAGACCGAGAAGATCCAGCAGCAGCTGGCACCACCCCCGCCAGGCCCCAATGCCTTTGCCCCGGACTTCCACCAAGCAGACAGCAGCAAAGCTCTGAGTGAACTTCAGGCCCGCCTTGACGACCTATGGGAAGACATCAGCTACAGTCTCCATGACCAGGGCCACGGCCATCTGGAGGAGTCCTGAGGGCCTACTTGCCCAGGCCTGCACTCTTGTTCTCTACCTGGGGAGTACCAGACCTGAGTCCCAAGCATGACTCGTCCTCAACAGTGGCAGAGGGTGGAGGGCCCTGCTGACAAGGCCCCAGTCCCCAGCATATCCAATCTCCTGTGGCTCCCCATCCAGATGCACTACACTCTCCAGGCCTTGCAAACCCTGCTTCCTGTGCTCATTTGGGAATCCTCATGAGTTGCTGTATTCAGGAATGGAGGAAGTGGGGAGGGGAGAGAGCCTCTATGTGTGGGTGATTATCTGCAAGCCAGATGCCATGGTGCTGGAAGCCTGTGTCACTTCATTCTTGGGCTTGGTTCACTTGGTTCACTGGTCACTTCCTGGCCATTGCTCCAGCTGGCCCATACAGAGGAGTTCTTGTGTACCTTGGGGCTGCTGTGACAGCTTCTGCTGGCAAAAAGAAGGGAGAAAGGAGGGTAATCTGATGGGAAGAGTGTCTGAAGTTGTGCATGTATATCCCAGCTAGCTCCAATGCTGGTGGGTAGCAATGGTGGGGGTTATGGTGAAAAGTACACAGTCTGTATTTCCTTCCACAGCTCAGGTCACTGACTGAACAAATGGGGGGGGGGGGGGCGCACACCTCTTAACCTTTCATCCCCACCCCAGGAGCTGACCGTGTGGCCCCCACCTAACCCCTCACTCCTACTCCCAGGCTGAAGACTAGATTTCTGATTCAAATGAAATAGATGCTTATGTTGGAAAAAAAAAAAAGTTCCTTTTTATTATTTTTTATGGCTTCTACTCAGGTGGAAGACCATAGTCAGTGCCACATGGAGTAGCTAAAAGTAGAAAACCTACCATATTTCTGGCTTGAAAAACTAGAGATGTGGTTAAGAACTGTTCTAGGTTGTTACCTGCTGGAATGCAATACAGCAGAAACAGAATGGCTTCTGAAAAGGGGAATTTAATAAGTTGCTAGTTTACAGTTCCAAGGCTGAGAAAATGTCCCAATTAAAACAAGTCTATAGAAATGTCCAATCAAAGATATCCAGGGAAAAATACCTTGGTTCAAGAAGGCCAATGAAGTTCAGGATTTCTCTCTCAAGTGGAGAGGCACATAGTGAACACAGTCAGAGTTTCTCTCTCATCTGGAAGGGCACATGGCAAACACAGTGTCATCTGCTAGCTTCTTCTCCTGGCTTCCTGTTTCATGAAGCTCCCTGGAAGGTGTTTTCCTTCTTCATCTCCAAGATGCTGGCTGATGGACTCAGTGCTTCACGGTGCTGCAGTATTCTCTGCTCTCTCTGAATCTCTCATTCTCCAGTAAACCAATCTAGACCCACCCAAATGGGTGGAGACATGTCATCACCTAATCCAGCTTAACATCCACTATTGCTTAACACATCTCCAGGGAGGTGATCTGATTACAGTTTCAAACATATAGTATTGAATAGGGATTATTCTGCCTCGATGAAATGGGATTTACATTAAAACATGGCTTTTCTAGGGGACATACATCCTTTCAAACCATCACAAGGATCATTATAGCTGCTGAAAATTGAGGAATAAATCTCAGAAGGGAGCTGCTGAGAAGAGGGCCCTCAAACTCTATATAAATTGCCCAAGTATCTGCCTGACTCTTAAATCATGTGTGTATATACTATGCTCCAAGTTTCCTCCCTAAAACTAAAAGAAGTGAGCTGAGATTTGAACTGCAACCCAGAAGACAATTTGGGCCCAAGTAAGTTTATTTGCTGCTGAAACAAATAAACAAACAAATGTTTGATACTCTTTTGACAAATATAAAAGATTCCAGAGTTATTACAGAACAAATTCAAGTATATAGGGTACAATCTAAAAATTACCTAGTATATAAAGAAAGAGACATGGAAAAGACAATAAACTGAAACTGACTCTGAGTTGATCCAGATGCAGGAATTAGCAGATGATGATTTTAAAGTAGTTATTATGATATTTCTCAAGATGTGAAGAAAATAGGCTCACAAAAATGAAAATATGAGAAAGATAAGAAATCACAGCAGAAAAATAGAAACTATTAAAAAGGGAACTCTTAGGATATGCGCTTAATATAGAACACCCAATTTTATTTTTAAATCCTAACAGTATATAATTTGAAAATTAAATTAAGAATCCATTTACAGTGGTGCCATAAAACATAAAATGCCATTAGGAACATAATGTGCAAGACAAAGATTAGAGAAAATATTTTCAAAATATATATTATATGACAATGGCTTAATATCCAAGTATTATAAAGAAATACTATGATTCTACTACTATAAAAGGACAGCCCAATAAATATGGGCAAAACATATGAAAGGTCACATTGCAAAAGAAGATACACAAATGACCAATAGGCACATAAAAATGCTTAACATCATTATTCATCAATGAACACAATTTAAAACCACAGTGATTGAGATGCTTTGAAGCTGCATCTACTCCAGAAAAACATGTTCTTAAAGTTAATCCATTCTATGGGTGTGAACCCATTCTATGGGTGTGAACCCATTCTAAGTAGGATCTGGTCAACAGTCTGCTTATTCAGGATGGGTCTATTGCTTTACATTACTCTGACCTCACAACTTCCTAATTTTGCATCTGCTATCTATGACACTGCAAAATCATCTCTATTTCTTCTCTGGCTCATGGCTTCTGGAGTCTCATGACTTTTGCTTTTATGATTTCTCAAAACATTTCCCTGCTTGTGTGCAACTTTCTCTTAGAGCTTTCACTCTTGCTTCCCCATAGGTCCCTGGGCTGATCTACATGTAATAGATTTGTGTCAGGCACAAGGGTCTGGTCTAGGCAACTTGGGCCGAGTATTTGTTATTGACACCTATTATGTGCTATAGTAAGGTTTAGATGTTGACTTGGCCAGGTGATAGTGCCCACTTATTGTGTTGCTGTGGACTTAAATATCAGCATGTGAAATTCATCTATGGTTGATTATATTTGTGGTCCGCTAAGGGGAGTGCCTTCCACAATGAGTGACATTTAATTTAATTAGCTGGAGGCTTAAAAGGAGAGGTCAGAAGAAAAAGAAAAGCTCAGTATACCTCAGTTCAGCAACTAGAGACAGCTCAGATCCAGACGTTTGGAGATGCAAAAAGGAATAGCCCTGGGAAAAGCTGTTTGAACCTAGAAGCTGGGAGGGAAGCTTAATAGACATCACCATGTGCCTTCCCATGTGATAGAGAAAGCCAGAGGAAAGTCAGCTGCCTTTCCTTCAAAATCCCCTTTGTAAAATCCAATCCATTTCTGGTGTATTGCTATCCGGCAGCCTTAGCAAACTAAAAGATATGCCAACCATATACTAAGATCACAATGTATATTTGAGCTCTTTTGAATAGGAAATTCAGCTGTCAGCATGACATCAACTTAGAAAATTCATAGCCTTCTCTTTAAAATAACTTGTACATTTCTCCCACTTTATCCTAGAGCAGCATTTGAGGCATGATTATACCAAGGTTAAAGAGAGTTGCTTTAGAAGTTTCTCTTCAAGGTCACATCAGTAGTTGGTCTGATTCAGGCACATGCAGAAATTTCAGGAGCAGTCTCTGAAATAGTTTGAGAAGGTTCTTAGAAAGTAAATATGTGTACATATAGCCCTCTAGTATGAAATAATATATTTCAGGTCCCTTGATACGAGTAGCTTCATAGAGCTAGTGCACTCATTTTCTATCACTGCAAAACAAAATGCTACTGACTTATTAGCATAAAAAAAGACATATTTATTATCTTACATGTCCATGAGCACATGGCTTATCTGGGTCCTCTGCTCTGGGTCTCAAAGACTGCAATCAAGTTGTCAGCAGGGGTGCATTCTCATTAGGAGGATCCACAGGGGAAGAATCTGCTTCCAAGCTCATACAAGTTACTGGCAGATTTCATTTCTTTGCAATCATAATAATTTGTTAAACCCTACCTTCTTTGTATAACTCCACCATCACCTTTGATCTTTCTCCCACTTTTTAGGAGTATTTGGGCTATGCCCATGCTAACTTTTTCATGTTGGAAGGGGTTGTCAATAGTATGGGATGGGAGATAGAACCAGTTGATGTTCTGGAGAGGCTGGCCCCTTGGCATTTCAGGACTTATCTAGTCCAGGGACCATCTGAAGGTTCCAGATTTCTGGAAAGTTACCCTACTGCATGGAATCTTTGTAGAATAGAATCTTATGTAACACCTAGGTGTTCTTTAGGATTAGCAGAAATGGTTTAGGTTGGGGTTTTGGCTATAATAGGTAGCAATGTTCAACTAAAGCTTGTTGTAAGAGTGACCTGTAGAGTAGCCTCTTCACTCTATTTGAACTTTCTCAGCCACTGACACCTTATTTATTACACTTATTTTCCCCCTTTTTGTCAGGATAGCATTGTTGATCCCATGGTGTCAGGGCCAGGCTCATCCCTGGAAGTCATCTCCCATGCCTCCAGGGAGACTTTCACACTAGGATGTCATATCCCACATAGGAGGGAGGGCAATGATTTTACTTGCAGAGTTGAGCTGAGAGAGAGAGAGAGTCCACATTTGAGCAACGAAAGAGGTCCTCTGGAAGTAATTCTTAGGCATACCTATAGGTAGGCTAAGCTTCTTCACTACATATATAAGCTTCATGAGAGCAAGTCTCAAGATCAAGGGCTTGGCCTATCGATTTGGGTGTCCTTAATGTTTGACAGAGTATCCAGTGTTACCCCAGTGGCAAAGTTTAATAGATCCATATTTTTTCTCCCATCCTCAAGGAACTTTGCCAATACTTTTTGATTATCTGCTTAATATGCTCTGGGATTTATCCAGGCATTACATTAAACTATACAGGATTAAAGGCTCTCATTTTAATTCTGAACTCCCTGTGTGTGGATAGTTTAAATGATCTATCCAGACAGGTTGAGTTAGGTTATGTGCTACAGAAAATTTAGGTTCTGGACAAAATAAACTTTTCTCCCTTTGGTTTCAAAGAGTAGAAAAGGTTTTAAAATATAGACAATGTCTTCCTTACCCCCATGTTCTGAATCACCTTAACCCTGACCTGACTGGCTTCATTCTTATCTCTAAATACCAGGCTGCACATGTATAAAACTGCCTCTCAAACTCAAGAAATAACAAATACTGCTCCGGACTAAATGTGACTGCTATTCAGAGTTTACAATCTAGGCCCCTGTTTTCTTATACGCATTGTGTAAATTTTACCATACAATATCTGCTCTTTTATTTCTGGCTTATTTTTGCTTCACCAAATGTCCCACAGTTCACTCAGAATGTTGCATGCATGCCTCTCAACTTTGCTGCTTTTTCAGAAGCACAGTATCCAATCATATGTATGTACCATCATTCACCAAACTACTTCTCAGTCACTGCATCCTAGTCATCTCCATTCATTGGTATGTGTATAATGTCCAAAGTCAACAGTCTATCAACACTCTCAATTTTAGATAATTTCATTGTTTCCAAGAGAAAGAAAACCAATAAACACACCCTCACCAAATAGAAATTCCATACCTCCCTTAACTCTTCTCCCTCCCCTCATTATTTACCCCTGGTGTTGCCATGGCACTGTTAATGCTTTTGTGTTAAACATGCCCATAGTATGCCATAGCAGTTTTCCCCCTACACCCTGAACTTATACACTCTTTGTACAAGATTCATACCTTTGCAGTAGTTCATTCAAGAACTTAATTATATCTGTAGTGTTAATCAGTGGAACACGTGTCTGTACAACCCCTTTCAATGCTGTTCACCTTCACTATGTTAATATTACTTATAGACCCACTAGTGAACTGCCTTCACTTCTATCTATTCCCCTACATTTAAATTCAACTTCATTAATTAACTGTTCACCCATCTGTAGCTTTTATGTATCTCTAGGTCACTGATACTCTGTATCATAGCCTCTGATTTTACCTTTACCATGGTCATAAAAGTGGAATAATACAGTATCTATCCTTTTGTGTCTGGCTGATTTCATTCAGCATTTTGTCCTTAAGGCTCATCCATCTTGTTATGTCCTGTAGCACATGATGTCATTTCATCTTACTGCTGTGCAATATTCCATCATATGTATATACATTTTGTTAATCCACTCATCTGTTGATGGGCACTTGGATTGTTTCCATCTTTTGGCAATTGTGAATAATGCTGCCATGAATATTGGTGTGCAAATGTCTGTTTGTGTCACTGCTTTCACTCTTCTGGGTATATACCGATGTGGAGAGCCGCCACCCGGGTCAGGCCTAGTGGACGCGCTGCAGCCTGCTCTAGAGCTCCCCCCGCCCATCGAGTGAGCCAAGATGGCGCCCACATCCTGCTTCCGCGTATGACACACACGCCCACCAACCCGATCTACCAATCACCCTCTTAGACGCGGCAACAACCTATTGGGCTTGAATTATGTATATAAGGTATTACCCGGACGAGGCGGGGGGGACGACCCACAAGGAGCCGTGCCTGACGGCCGCACAGAGGTCGCTCCCCCGCGGGATGTATTCACCCGGTTGGGGAAAGTTATAGATAATGCAAGCTTAGACCCAGTAAAGATTTGTGCTTACAACTGCTGCATATTCTGGACTCGTTTTCTACCGCCAGGACCGGTTTGTCTGCGTCTCTTTCTCTCTCCCCCTTTTCTTGTCGTACCCTCCGCCGGCCGGGGGCCCGACGTTGAGCGAGGAGACACGGACAAGTGGTGGCCCGTACGGGGAACCTCCCTTTGCATCCGCGAGCTGATGAGGACGTGCCTCCGGAGTCTGTGGTTGTCTTTCCGCGCCTGATCATCGCGGAGAGGTAAGTACTTTTTCTTTACGTGGAAACTAAGGGCCGCGGGTTTTCAGGCAGCCCCGGTGACTCGGGAGAGCTCCCCGAGTGGTTAAGAGACAGCGCCGACTGCAATCATGGGGCAGTCCGAAAGCTCACCCCTGTTAGCTCCGCTAATGACCCTCTTGAAACAGCGGGGCCTCTCAGTTAAGAAAAGTTCTCTCCTAAGGTTCCTTGATGATGTTACAGTTTTTGCCCCCTGGTTCGCCCAGACTGGGAGCCTTAGTTTGCCCTCCTGGATAAAGCTTGGCCACGACATAGACCGAGCGCGCCGGACGGGCCTATGTCTGGACCCAATCCTAGTTCCCGTTTGGGAAACTGTTCGCGCTTGTCTTGAGGCAGAGGCTGCCACGGGCCTCGGCCCGTCCCTCGTCCTGCAGCAGGCACGGGGCGCGCTTCGGGAAACTCAATCAGTTTTGTCTGCGGATGGCTCCTGTAAAGGGGAGCCGCCAATCCGTAAACGGCCAGAGTCCAGCGATAGTTCAGACACCTCTGACTCTGAGTCGGATGATGATCAGAATGAGGGTGTAGACGAACCTCCGCTGATCGATTGGGAGAAGCCCCCTGCCTCACCCACGCAGCCCTCTGCCCCGCCAATGAGTACGCAGCGGTTTTCGGCGAGTGGTCACGGCGATCCCGCCAAAAAACCTCACCGAGGGCTCCCCCTGGTGGCCGAATCAGGCTGCACTGGCCCGCCCTTGCACAGTTCCCTGGAAGCTGGGTAGGGGAGGGGCAGCCACAGCTGTATCCCCCACCTGCGTACACAGGCCCTCGGGACTCCATTTCATTAAGCAGTGGTAAAAGGCATTTCTGGAAATGGACCCCTTCATTTACCTTTAGACCTTTCGGAGTTCTAGGCGGATACCAGCCGCTTAAATCAGAACCAGACTCAGAAATGTATCCGGTTATTATCAATCCCCAAGGTGGTAATCAGCATGAATCCTATGATTATAAAGTTCTGAGGGAATTGAGGCAAGCCGTCCATCAATATGGCCCCAATGCTCCTTTTACGTTAAATTTAGTTGAAAATCTTGCCACCCTAAACCACACGCCCGCAGATATATACCAGCTAGCCCGTGCTTGTTTGCCACCGGGTCGGTATATAGACTGGAAGGCCTGGTTTGAAGAGCTAGCTGAAGAGCAAGCCGCGAAAAACGCCGCGGTTAGACGTGGCGCCTGGAATGCGGACATGCTCCTAGGGAAAGGGCCCCACTCCCAAAATCAAACAGGGTTCCCTATAGAAGTCTATGGGCAGATCTTCCGCTGCTTCATAGGCGCCTGGAAGAAATTAACGAGCCAGGGAGAAGCTCAAGCATCTCTCAGTAACATACACCAGGGCCCCACTGAACCATTTGTCGAGTTCGTAGCTAGGATGCAAAACACAGCAGAAAGGATTTTCACCGACCCAGGGATAGCAGAAACTGTAGTCAAACAAATGATATTTGAACAATGCAACAAAGACTGCAAGGTAATCCTAGTGCAGAACAAGGGTAAAAGCCTAACCGATTGGGTTCGTTTATGCAGGGACGCTGGCAGCCCACTAACTAGTACAACTCTAGCTGCCATGCTGGCTAGCTCACTGCGAGTAAATGCAGAACAAGCTAAGAACGCAGGAGCGAGGCAGAAAGGATGTTTCCAATGTGGAAAACCAGGACACATGAAAAGAAATTGTCCTAATATGAGCCAGCTAACCCACACTCAACAGGTGGCCAAGCTCTGTGGCCGTTGCCGTAAGGGACCCCATCGCGCGGAGGACTGTAGATCAGCCTTCGATGCAAACGGCAAGCGCCTCTCTGGCCGCCCGGAGCAGGCGCCAAAAAACGGGCAGAGGGGGTCCGCCTTTCCGGTGGACCCCCTTGCTGGCAATACAATGATGCAACACCAGTCCAAGTCCGTGCCTCCCATGAGTCAGCAGGACTGGACCTCTGTGCCACCTCCACACTCATACTGACCCCATCTGAAGGAGTTCGGTTGGTAGAAACCTCCTTTAAAGGACCTCTGCCACCAGGCACTGTGGGGCTCCTGTTAGGAAGAGCGTCCACAACCCTGAAAGGATTGGCAGTTGTGCCAGGTGTTATCAACCCTAACTCCACAAATACTGTCCAGATCATGGTTCAATCTATGCGAGGCACCCTGGTTATTGAAGAGGGTGATAAAATAGCACAACTTTTACTCCTTCCCAGCTTACACGCGCTCCTTCCGAGCAAAAACAGGAGGAAAACGGAAAAGGAACAAAAATCTACCGAGGGGATTTTTGAAGGCCTTCATATGTCTTTAGAGCACCGACCCATGCTGACTATTAAAGTGCAAGGCAGGCCCCTTTTGGGCCTGCTAGATACCGGGGCTGATAGGTCAATCATAAGACAGCAAGAATGGCCCTCTGCCTGGCCAACGTGCAGGGCAGAAGAAACCCTTAACGGCATAGGTCAAGTCTCGACACCCATGTTGAGCGCAACTGCCCTTCATTGGGCTGATGATGAAGGACACCAAGGCAGTTTCCAACCATATGTATTACCCCTGCCCGTATCCTTATGGGGGAGAGACGTCCTTACCCAAATGGACGTCACCTTAATTAGTAACTGCTCCCCAACCTCAAAACATCTGTTGAAAGGGATGGGATACGTCCCTGGCAAGGGTTTAGGAGCCTCACTACAAGGGCGCACAGTGCCTGTACAAACTGTGTCCAACCCCGACAAACGAGGTCTGGGTTTTTCCTAGGGGCCACTGAGGGGAATTTCCCACTCACGCCTATACGATTGCGGTGGAAAACCGAAACTCCAGTTTGGGTGCCTCAGTGGCCCCTACCAAAGGAAAAACTCTCAGCACTACACCATCTCGTCACAGAGCAATTAGAAAAAGGTCACATTATCCCTTCCACATCACCTTGGAACACCCCTGTGTTTGTTATAAAGAAGAAATCGGGCAAATGGAGATTGTTACAAGATTTGAGAGCCATCAACAACTGCATAGAGTCCTTAGGGCCTGTTCAAATGGGGTTGCCCCTCCTTTCAGCCCTGCCAAAACACTGGCCCATTTTTATACTAGATCTCAAAGACTGTTTCTTTTCCATTCCCCTTCACCCCGAAGACACTAAAAGGTTTGCCTTTACCGTGCCCTCTATTAACCAAGAGGAGCCCTGTCTACGTTTCGAGTGGACAGTTTTACCTCAAGGCATGATTAATAGCCCCACTATGTGCCAGCTGTACGTTACCACAACGCTGGCTAGCACTCGACAGCAGTTCCCACAAGTAAAAATTATCCATTATATGGACGACATTCTACTAGCCTATAAAGACATGGAACTTCTTAAAACAGCTCTCTCACACCTAGTCCTGACGCTTAAAAAGGCATGCCTAGAAGTAGCCCCGGAGAAGATTCAAATAGCAGAAGTCAGCACATTCCTGGGAGCAAAGATTATGCCTAGTCAAGTCTCCCCCCAAAAAATGACCCTCAGACTAGATGGCATACGCACCCTCAATGATCTACAGAAACTTGTGGGAGACATCAATTGGGTTCGTCCGTATCTAAAAATACCCAACGCGAGCCTGATGCCTCTATTCGATTTACTAAAAGGAAATCCAGACATAAATTCATCCCGGTGCCTCTCTCCGGAGGCGAGACAAGCACTCGGTCAGGTAGAACAAGTGCTCAGTAGCACTGCTTTAACAAGAATAGACCCCCAAAAACCTCTTGAAGCTTGTCTGCTGCCAACCATACTACAGCCCACAGCAGTGTTATGGCAACAAGGGCCATTACTTTGGATCCATCCTGGAATCTCCCCAAAGAAAAGTTTAGAGCATTACCCTACGGCACTCGCAGATTTAGCATTGGAAGCAATCAAAAGGGCTGTGCAGCATTTTGGCCAACAACCTAAAGATCTCAGGGTACCTTACACCGCCCAACAACTTGAGGTGCTTACTGGGTGCATAGATCAATGGGCCATTCTTCGATGTACCTTCCAAGGAAATATTAACAACCAGTTCCCAAAAGATCCCCTCTTACAATTTATCACCCGGCACCCGGTAATTTTTCCCAAAGTAACCTCGCCCAAGCCCCTGGTAGGCGCAATCACCGTGTATACGGATGGTTCAAGCACTGGTGCAGGAGCATACTGGGTAGAAGGGCGTACCCCAAAAACAGTACTCTTTCAGCCACAGAGGCCTCAATGGGTTGAATTACAAGTTGTCATCGCAATCCTAAAAGAGTTTGACGACCCCCTGAATATTATATCCGACTCCAATTATGTCGTGAATTCTGTGGCGGTCTTAGAAACGGTAGGCATGATAAAATATTCCTCTCCAGTAAGACCGTTCTTTATCGAGCTTCAGGAAACTATACATGCCCGACAGTGTCCCTTTTACATAACCCACATTAGAGCTCATACAGGCTTGCCAGGCCCTATGGCACAGGGAAATAACATAGTAGATATGGCCACGCGACAGCCACACATTTTCCCAGCGCTGACACCCCATCAGCAAGCTCAAGAGTTTCACGCTAAGTTTCACATCAATGCAGGCACTCTAGCCAAGCGATTCAACATACCGCGCGCAGCTGCTAGAGATATAGTCAGAGCCTGCCAAAATTGCACAGAGTCAAGAGTGCTTCCTTCAATCGGAGTCAACCCTAGAGGCCTCATTCCGGGAGACATCTGGCAAATGGATGTCACTCACCATTCAGAGTATGGTAAGGCCAAATATCTACATGTGTCAATAGACACATGCTCTCAAGTTATGTTTGCCTCCGCTGAAACAGGAGAAAAGGTCCATCAAGTTATTGCTCACTGCCTTGCCGCCTGGGCGGCATGGGGCAAGCCAAAAATATTGAAAACAGATAACGGACCTGCTTATACCAGTAAAACCTTTCAAAAATTTTGTGAAACTATGGAAGTGCAGTTAAAGCATGGTATCCCTTACAATCCCCAAGGGCAAGGTATCATAGAGAGAGCACACAGATCTCTCAAAGAATTGCTTAAAAAACAAAAGGAAGGAATAGGCCACGGCCTATCCCCAAAAGCCCAACTGTCAGTAGCCTTGTTTACATATAATTTCTTAAATGAAAACTCACAAGGAATGACACCTGCCCTCCAGCATACCACTCCAAACCCATCACATAGAGGTTTGGTCCAATGGAAAGATGTCCTGTCAGGACTGTGGCAAGGCCCTGACCCGGTGCTCAGCTGGGCCAGAGGCTCTGTTTGTGTCTTTCCCCAGGAACCAGGACGCCAGCCGGTGTGGATTCCGGAGAGACTGGTGAGAACCGTGACACCGCCCGGGGGCGCCGAGAAACTGCTGCCCGACAAGTCAGCAAGTTTTCGACCTGAACCATCAGGCCCGGTCTCCAGCCCTACTGATGATGGCGACGACCGAAAAGATGACAACAGTGCAAGTGACCCTCCGACCGAGTAGAAGAGAAACTAGCTTTAACCCCACTTTTCCCACTACGAGCTTCCTTCTAACTTACCTTTGCCTTCTCAGTACAGTCGCAGCGAGAACGAGGAAACCTTCCTTTGGGGCCTCTGGCACCACCCCCCGACGCTGGCTCCATTTTCCGCTGGGTCTCCCGTCTCTCCTCAACTCTTCACTCGTGCTCCCTCCTTAAGCCTCCATTATCTGCCTTTAACTAACAACATTTCATGTATGTCCTTTAATGAGTCTTTCCCCCTTACCGACGACACGTTGATCCTCTCGTTTGCCAATCGCGCTACGCGTCACCACTATGTTGGCTATGTCACTTGCCCCTGATGCCCCTGGCGACACCCGCACCGTAGCCCTGTCCTCCCCCCCACTGCGTGGCCCGTCACGGCCACTCAAGGCGGGACGCTCGAAAGTAAGGTCTGCCGCAAAGCCCATGGCTGTATCCCAGGTATAAGTGGCGGCACCAGAAGTCATAATTTTGGTCGAAAGAGGGTCTCTAGGCAAAGTTGTGGTCCTGGCCAGACTAGACTTAAGCCATTGCACAGAGACACCTACGACACTCTCGACTCTGGTTGCCGCTCTCCTGCCCCCCTCATAACCCGGTTGCGAGGCGAAGCACTGCAGGGAGGGTCACGTGGTTTCCGGTTCACGGGCCCTCCGGTCTCTATATGAGGAGGCATTCTGGTTGGTGCCTAGCAAGCCTAGTCCAGACTCCCCAAAGCACCAAAACATGTAGTGGGCCGTTCCGGCCCACGGGAGCTCACTCATCAATGGAGACACCGGGTCAAAATAAGTAAAAAAGGGGGAGATGTGGAGAGCCGCCACCCAGGTCAGGCCTAGTGGACGCGCTGCAGCCTGCTCTAGAGCTCCCCCCGCCCATCGAGTGAGCCAAGATGGCGCCCACATCCTGCTTCCGCGTATGACACACACGCCCACCAACCCGATCTACCAATCACCCTCTTAGACGCGGCAACAACCTATTGGGCTTGAATTATGTATATAAGGTATTACCCGGACGAGGCGGGGGGGACGACCCACAAGGAGCCGTGCCTGACGGCCGCACAGAGGTCGCTCCCCCGCGGGATGTATTCACCCGGTCGGGGAAAGTTATAGATAATGCAAGCTTAGACCCAGTAAAGATTTGTGCTTACAACTGCTGCGTATTCTGGACTCGTTTTCTACCGCCAGGACCGGTTTGTCTGCGTCTCTTTCTCTCTCCCCCTTTTCTTGTCGTACCCTCCGCCGGCCGGGGGCCCGACGTTGAGCGAGGAGACACGGACATACCGAGTAGTGGTATTGCCAGCTCACAGGGCAACTTGATATTTAGTTCCCTGAGGAACCAGCAAACTGTCTTCCATAGGTACTGTATCATTATATATTCTCACCAGCAGTGCATAAGTATCCCAATTTCTCCACATCCTTTCCAACATTTGTAGTTTCTTGTTTGTTTAATAGCAGCTATTCTTATAGGTGAGATGGTATCTCCTTGTAGGCTTGATCTGCATTTCCCTTAAAGCTAATGAAAATGAGCATCTCTTCACATGTTTTTTAGCCATACATATTTGCTCTCCAGAAAAATGCCTCTTCATATCTTTAACCCACTTCTGTAATTGGGTTGTTTGTTTTTTTCTTGTTGAATTGCATGATTTCTTTATGTATACAGGATATCAAATCTTTATCCAAGTTGTGATTTCCAAATATTTTATCTCATTGAGTTGGCTGCCTGTTCTGTATTACTTTTAAGATGCCATTTTTTCCCACTCTGATATCTCTGAAATTAAGGTATGTCTTAAATGATGGGAGCAGCAGTTTTTCTTTCATATAAGAACATATATGAAATTTTGGGGGTGCAAAGGTAGTTCAATGACAGAATTCTCGCTTACCATGCAGGAGACCTGGGTCTATTCCCATACACTTCCCCAAAACAAACAAACAAACAGACAAGCAAACAAAAATTGTGCTGCAATATCAGGATACTCACATGGACAAATAATGAATTGTGACCCCACTATACAGCATACAAAAAATTATATGAAATTTTACAATAATTGACCTTTTATACTCAATGAAAGGCAGTTTGGACATCCTCTTTTCCTTTACACTATAAATTCCTATTAGGTAGGTATCTTGGTTTCTTAATGATGTCAGAATGCAATAAAGCAGAAATGGAATGGCTTTTAAAAGGGTAATTTATTAAGCTGCAAGTTTACAGTTCTAAGGTCATGAAAATGTCCAAATTAAGGCACCAAGAAGAGCTTACCTTCATTCAAGAAAGGCTGATGCTGTTTGGAACACCTCTGTCAGCTGGGAAGGCACCTGGCTAGCATCTGCTTGTTCCTTGATCCTGGGCTCTAATGCTTTCAGCCTGTTTCCTTTGGGGGTTCCTCACTTGGCTTCTGCAGGGTTGGTGTTCTAGTTTGCTAGCTGCTGGAATGCAGTATACCAGAAACAGGACAGCTTTTAAAAGGGGAATTTAATAAGTTGCAAGTTTGCATGTTTTAGGGCCATGAAAATATCCAAATTAAAGCAAGTTTATAAAAATATCCAAATTAAGGCACCAACAAGAAGGTAAACAAGAGTTTACCTTCACTCAAGAAAGGCTGATGAAGTTCAGGGTTTCTCTCTCAACTAGAAAGGCACATGACAAACATGGCAACATCTTCCAGCTTCCTCCCCAGGCCTCTTGCTTCATGAACATATACATTTGGAGTCCATATACATTTGGAGAGGATGAGTTTGCCTCAAAGCCAGAGGGCAGGCCTTCTGCTTCAACGTTCAGGAAGAATTTTGCCACCCCAGGCCTTAGAGAGGGTAGAGTACATAAACTGGGGATTGCAATTTATGTCCTGGAGGGGTTGAATGTATGCCCTGGAAATGCAGAGATCCTGAGTTCTGGATTCTTCTTCTCCAAAGGTCATCGGCTAAGTGGATTCTATAGTTCTCATGTCTCTCCTGCTCTCATCATTCTCAAACTTTTTCCAAAATGCTCCCTCTTTTAAAGGATTTCAGTCAAGTAATCAAGACTCACCTGGAATGGGTGGAGTCACATCTCCCTCTATTCAAAAGTTAATACCCACAATTGAGCAAGTCACATCTCCAAGGAGATAACCTAATCAGATTTTCAACCTATAGTACTGAATAGGGATTAGAAGAAATGATCAGAGTTTTCCACTTTAAACAATAGGTCTGGCCCCAGAAGATTGGATCAGGATTAAAACATGACTTTGTTGAAGTACATAATCATTTCAAAGTGGCACATTCCACCCTCTGGATCCCAAAAAAGACATGTTCTTTCCATATACAAAATACATTTACTCCAGCACAATATCACAAAAGCCTTAAACCATTTCAGTAACAATACAAATACCATACACAGTGAAAACGAAAACAAAATCTCATCAATGTCAGTTACAGACATTGTCTGTCCTAAGGAAAAAATTTTCTTCTGGCTCTGGACCTGTGAAACTTAGAACAAGTTATCTGCTGCCAATATATAAAGGTGGGATGGTCATAGAATACAGTTTTCCATTGCCATAGGGAGAAATCAAAAGGTAAACACAGGTTGCCAGACCCAAACAGTTCTGAAAATCTGCAGGGCAAAGTCCATTGGATTTCAAAATCTGAGAGTTATTCATCCTCAGGGTTTTTAGAAAATGGCAGTTCTACCCTTCCCAAGGGCTTATGCAGTAGCCCTACTCCCTCCAAATGCTGGGGTTAGAATTGCAACACTGGGGTGCACTGGGGGGGCGGGGGGTGACCAAGTTTCTCTTGGCTCCACCCACTTCAAGCTTTAGGTCAGCACCCAGGATCTCTGCTATTTCCAGGGCATACATTCAACCCCTCCAGAACATAAATTGCAATCCCCAGTTTATGTACTCTACCCTCTCTAAGGCCTGGGGTGACAAAATTCTTCCTGAACATTGAAGCAGAAGGCCTGCATTCTGGCTTTGAGGCAAACTCATCCTCTCCAAATGCATGGGCCACTCTCCTGGCCCCAGATTTCTTGACTTCAGACTTATCTTCCATGGTTCTATGTGTGAAGTCATTTTTCTTTCAATCTGTCCCTTTTTTGTCTATTTTAGTCCAGACTGGCAATAATTCTGTTTATACAATCCCACACCACTCTTGTTGATTTTCCATACAGTATACTGTGATCATACCCATCAGACAATAGAACTTTCCAGAATCCTTTCTGTATATCCTTTCTGGATAATTCCATGCTTGTCCTATAATGACTTACTGCTTTCATGTTTGATTAAATCTTCATGTGGATTCCTATTCACTGGGTGTTCTAGTTTGCTAGCTGCCAGAATGCAACTATATCAGAAATGGAATGGCTATTATAAAGGGGAATTTAATAAGTTGCTAATTCACAGTTTAAAGGCTGAGATAATATTCCAATTAAAACAAGTCTATAAAATTGTCCAATCTAAGACATCTAGGGAAAGATACCTTAAATTCAAGAAGCTCAGTGATGTTCAGGGTTTCTCTCTCAGCTGGAAAGGCACATGGTGAAGTCTGCTAGCTTTCTCTTCTGGCTTCTTGTTTATGACAATCCCCTGGAGGCATTTTCCTTCTTCATCTCCAAAAGTCACTGGCTGGTGGACTTTGTGGTTCTCTCAGTCTAGTGGCTCTGCTCAGCTCTGCTGTGGATTTCTCATCATTCTCAAAAGGAATTCTCTCAAAAAATGTCTCCTCTTTTATAGATCCCAGTAAACTAATCAAAACTGATGTAGAACGGGTAGAGACATATCTCCATCTAATCATGTTTAATACCCACACTTGATTGAGTCACATCTCCATGAAGGAAATTGAATTAAAGTTTCCAACATATAGTAGTGAATAGGGATTAGAAGGAACCATTGCTCTCACAGGATTGTTTAGGATTAAAACATTGCTCTTTTAGGGTATGTAAAATCCTTTCAAACTGACGCACTGGGATCTCTCTTTCTGGAAGTCCATTTTCCAGGCCATCAATTTCTGTTTTCTTTGAACCCAGGAGTTCAATTCTCAACTTATGTCTTTCCTATCACATTTTACTGTAAGCTGCAAGGAGCAGCCAGGTTGCATTTTCCACATTTAGTTTGGAAATTTCTTCAGCTAAATACCCCAGTTCTCCACTTTTAAATTCTAACTTCTATCCAACAGCAGTACACAATTTGATCAATTTGTCTGCCATTTTCAAATATGAGTTGCCTTTCTTCCACTTTGCAATGACACATTCTTCATTTCTGTCTAAAAACCCATCAGAGGTTAGTTTAGAGTTCAAATTTCTCCCAACAGTCTCTTCAAGGCATTCTAGGCCTTCTCTCTCAACATCCTCATAGCTCTTCCAGAATCTTTCCCTTATCTATTTAAAGCTGTTCCAACATGTTTGGTATTTGCAAACTGCACCAGCACCCCACTTCGCTGGTACCAAAATCTGTTTTGGTCTGTTAATGCTTCTGAAATGCTATATATAAATAATGAATGGCTTTCAAAAGGGAAATTAAGTAAGCTTCAAGTTTGCTGCTCTAAGGCCATAAAAATGTCCAAATTAAGGTACCACTAAGAGGTTACCTTCACTCAAGTAAGGCTGATGCCATCTGAAACACCATTGTCTGCTTGGGAAGGTACCTGGCTAACATCTACTCTTGGGCTCCTTTACTTTCAGCCTGTTTCCTTTGAGGATGCCTTACTTGGCATCTGTAGGGTTGGGTTTCATCTCTTGGCTTGCCTTGGCCTTTCCAGGTTCTGGCTTGCTTAGTATCTCATGGGAAGGCACATGGTGATGTCTGCTGGTTTCTATCTGTATCTAGGCATAAGTTCTCTCTATTGGCACTCCAAACGTCCATGTCTCTATCAGTTCTGAGGCAACTTTTCTTCAAGTGACTGCATCTGAGGTTTCTCCCAAATGTTTCCCCTTTTAAAGGACTCTAGTAATCTAATCAAGACCCACCTTGAATGGGTGGCGTCACATCTCCGTCCAATCAAAAGACCATACCCACAATTGGGTGTATCACATGTCCATGGAAACAATTCAATCAGAGTTTCCCACCTTAAACAATAGGCTTAGCCCCACAAGATTGGATGAGATTAAAATATGGCTTTTCTGGGGTACATAATATTTTCAAACTGGCACAGTAAGCCTGTCTCTTTGTTACATTAAGAGATAATACAATCATTCCCTATAATTCACAATTTAAAATTGAACATTTTCACTAGCTTTCTTTTTTATGTAGCTTTGTGTTTGAATCTGTTACCATATATTAACCTTAGGAGTGGGGCCTAAAACTTGCCCTCTCCTCTGATAAGCACTCTGCAAAATTATTAGCTACAACTGCCTACCAACATAAGAATGACAATATAGTCTCTGCTAAAATAGGGCAGGGTGTGCCATTTATGAAACAGCTGGATTTTTAGCAAACAGAGCACTATCATTTGAAAATTCCTCCATAACTCAGGAATCCCTTCTTATATGATCCTGTTTAGAGTCTTATCACACCCTAGTATCTGAAGTTTGATTTCTTAGCTTTTGACACCTACTTCTGTGTGGGCTCCATCACCTACCTTTGTGTTTGCTATTTAGGTGCTGCTGTTAGAGTGGGTGGCAGTATGCTGTTTGAGTTGTCATGGCAACCAGGAATTTACTTTTCTAGTTTTGTTGTTGACTATGAATTGTTACTTTAGAAATCCATTATATAAAACGGCTCCACCTGGCAGGTCTATTTAATCTTTTATGGATGACTTCTTTTTTTTTTTCAAAAGATTTTAGGATGAATCAGAGTCCAAACTGGTTTCTTCATTGGTTAGTATGTCATCAGTCTGAAGTAAAGGTCAAGGACTGTTTAGTGAAGTAGGGGAACAGTGGTATGTCAATTCAAAATCCAGAGTCCATATCCATTTGTTCAGTTCATTTTCCCCTTTTTGGTTCTCTAAGATAAACACAATTTCAAAGAATGTATGAAACTAAGTTGCTTATGTCCTAGTAGTAATATTTTAGTATGTTAACCTGAGGAAATTCACTGGCTTATTCTTTGTAGATTGAAATAGATCCTTTTAATTTTTTCCATAATCTTATAGTTTTCCTTGCCAATGGTATTAATAATACCTCAGAAAAGGTACTAAGTACCATCTCTTCTCCTTCAGCTCCTAGAATATAGAACAGCACAGGAGACGGAAGAATGTGACTAAGTGCATAAGTACCTAAACTGAAAGTGGAAAAGTGTACTTTCAGAAATATTTTAATTAGTAGTGGTTAAAACCACAAAAATGCTTGGGTTTAAATTATTGTCTCTGCATTTGAGATACTGCATTGAAATAAAGCAGAATGCTTGCCAACTATTTGCTTTAAGATTTACGATAGCCTCAGTGGATATCAAATTTGATGACAGACATGCTGATCTGGGGTTTCCATTGTATCTCAGTCAGCTCCAATGTGGTATTGTTACCACATAGGGAAACAAAATTAGGATTTGTGCACTGGTGTCTTGGTGGATGGGACTATAAAGAGCTACTTTGTGCTATGTGCCATGTGTTATGATGTACTCTGGAATGCTCATTCTATAAATTTTACAATTTATGATATTATTTTTAATATGTATCATTTATATGGTCTATTACATTTTATATTTTATATACGTATATTATTATTGAGCAATATACTAGTTGGTTTTTTGTGATGAACATATCTTTTAATTTTTAATTTTTCTTTATGCCATATGCTTTGCTTTTTACTGAAGGCTCTGAATAATTCAAGCAAGAAAAGGAGAAGTGAGAATGGTTTAAAAATACTTGAATTGGCTGCTAGGTTTAAATTCTCTAAGCCTGTGAATTTCAAATAGGATTGAACATCAAAGGAAACTTGAGGAGCTCTGTAAAATATAAAATTTTCTGAGCATGAAATGAAGGGTGCCATCTCAGACCTCCTGATTCAGAGGCCCTGGAAAGTGGGACTCAGGGTGCGTCTTTTTAAATAGCTTTCATTTGCCTTGGGTCCTTCATCCTGGATAAGAGCCACAGACATAAAATTAAAACTTGCTTATTGTTTTATTTGGTGTGTGCAGATATATACATTGTGTTTTGTGGCTTAAAATTTTTTAGAAGTTTGCATGCTGTGGAATCCTTATAAATTTCCATTTTGGGAGCCAGTGTTTGCTTTTAATCATGTCATCAGATTCCCCTGCATTTGTACTGAACTTGACAGTTCACGAAGTACCTTCATTTCATGCTCAGAGTTATCTAGTGAGACAAGCTGTCCCCTATGTGGTGGATGTGCACAGTGGTTTACTGTACTTGAGCACCTGGCTCAAGAGGCTTGTGGGCTCCATCAGGCCATGCACTGAGCACAAGCTCCGAGTCTGCTCCAGACCGAATTTGCCTAGAAGGGGTACCTTCTTCCAAATCCCACAAAAATGTGCCATCGGCTGTTGGCAGCTCTGAGATGAGCAAAACGAGTATTATTATTCACATGTAAAACATGAAAAGTTTTAGAGACTCAGAGAGGGTCACTAACTTTTCCAAGGTTTCACAAGTAAGGAGTGACCAGCAGACATTAGGTCATTTGGTTTAATCCAGTGCTCTTTCTGCCAAACTGGGAATTATTCTTGTATATTCTTTGAGATGTGCATAATTCAACCAAAATAGTTCAGCAGCTATGCTACCAAAATGCTCTAGTCATGTAGTCAACTTTGCTGTGATTTGCATTTGAAAACAAACGAGCATACAAAACAGACCAAAATAACTGTCTGATGATCTTCAAAATTCCAGGCAATTGCTAACCACTCCAACAATGGGAAGTGGGAAAATCATTAAAACTTCTGGGAGTTTTCAGAAAGGTAATCACTGTGTATACAGATCATCCTAATGATGTGATTGTTTTGTGATTTACTGAAAGCAGTAGTAGGCTGGAGACGAGGAAACTTGAGTACTAATCCTGATATTTTCCTTGACTTTATGCATTTATAACCCAATTTATGCTGAAACAATAGGTGCTTGGATTTTTTTTTTTTTGCTGGAAATTAGTCCAGCACAAATGAGTTCCTTAGCTAGTGTGCATTATTCTGCGGGTGGGACATTTGTGTTCATCTTGCCATGTCCCTGTGCTCTCACCAGCTGTCATGACTACCCAAATCTCACTGGGTCATCACTCAGGTAGGTATCGCTCTTCTCTTCTGACCCTTGCCGCTGTCAACATCACTCTTGCCTCTTATTTCTAAGGCCTGTAAATAAGACCTTCCTCTCAACTCCCCATGTAAGACATAGAACAGGCTGTAAGATTTTGTGTATCTTTATTAAAGCCTTAGAATAATGGACAGGAAGTTCAACACCATAAAAAAACCCATAACTACAAAACAGTTCTAATGGATTGTTTTAGTTTCCTAGGTTGTTCCAGCAAACACCAGCAAATGGGTCAGATTAAAAAATTTGAATTCACTTGCTTATGGTTTTGAGGCTAAAGGAAAGTCCCAATCAAGGTACCATCAAGGAGATGCTTTCCCTCTCCCTGAAGGCTGTGGCATTCTGGGGCTGGCTGCTGGTCAATCTTGATGCTTAGCTTTGTCACAAGGCAATGTGTATGACAACCTCTCTTGGCCTCTCTATTTTCTTCCAAATTCTATTCATTTCGGTTTCTTACTTCCCATGGCTTTCTGTCTCTGTCTGATTTTCACTCCACTTAAAAAGGACCCCAATAAGATTAAGGCCCATCCTGATTGAGATGGCCCACACCTTTTTAACTGAAATAACCTCATCAATAGGTGCTACTTAAATTGGGTCCACACCCACATACATTGATTAAATTTAATAACATTCTTTTCTGGGGCACATACAACTTCAAACCACCACACAGTCTCTTTGTGGGCTGGCTCCCTATCTCACTACTAGCCTGTCTGCATGTGCCAGAGGCAGCTCACTCAAATATTCTGGCAGAGCTCCAGGCATCTCCATGCCCTTGGATCCAAGTGTAACTGAACCTCAACCACCACAGAAGGAAGAAAAGGTTTATTCCCTCGTCTCATTTAAGACCTGACTGTGGGCTTCCATTTCTGCCCAAGCATGAGTTTCTTTGAAGAATTATTAACAGTAGCAACATCTATTCAATTTAACAGAAACCTCACACCTGCCCAGAGAGATGTGACATATCTTTCAGTACCTCACAAGATGGTCAGTCCAGTCGGACACCAATACATTAAATCGTCAAATTCTGAGTTATTCAGTCTAAATGTTAGTTCATTTGGGACACTGAAGGCTTAACACTAAGAAGCCATATCAAATTAGTCTAGTTCTATCTTATTCTCTCCTCTGAAGATTTAGAATGATCTTAGGTCTGGGTTCAAGGGTAACGTTTTATACTTTTCTGTTTCTCTCATTTCTAATATGTTAAATGGAGATGAAAATTCTTTATAGGGTTGTTGTAAGGAACAAATGCAATGCATGACAGCACACTGTTTAAATAGCAGGTTTTGGACAAATACTAATTACTTATATGTTTATACATTTATTCATGTATTTCATTATTTCAATTTGTTAAAAACTAAAATAGAATTAGAACGTGTATTCACTGTTCTAAATTCTTTAAAAACAATAACTCAATTCATTTTCACTAGCTCCCTTCAAAGTAAGTCCTATGATTATTTCCGTTTTATCTCCTTCCTGAGGCTCATAGATGTTAAAACAATTTGCCCAAAATCCACAGCTGGTAATGGAGGGGTCAATCAGTTTGGTCAAGGATCTAAGCTCTTAACTATTTTGCCTGGCTAAATTTAAGTTTAGAATTTTACTGTCCTGCAGACATGACCAAAGCAAACAAATATTTTTATTTACTTCCAATATGAATGAATGTTTAAATGAGGCTCTTGTTTAATGGAAAGAATTTTTCAACCAAAAGCATCAAGAAGTCAGGGCTTTATGTTTTTTCAATTGTTAGTGTATGTGATTTATTATTGAGTTGTTTTGTACATCAATGGTTGATAGAAAATAAAAATAAAGCCCCTGTCCTGAATCTAGGCCTTTGCTTCTTAAAGCATGGTTCCATGACTAGTGATATAGGTTAGACTTGAAAGTTGATTTGCAAGTGCAGATTCTCAGGACAACCCAAAGCTGTTGAATCAGAATTTGAATTTTACCAAAAGCCTCAGGTGATCTGTGTGTACCTTAAAGTTTGAGAAATGCTAGTCTATAGCAGTATATGTTCCAGCACTTAGAGAAAATCATAACATTACACAGATCTAAACAACTGTTTACCTGATAGGCCCAAACTAGCTGGACTTGAAGGCTGAGGGGATCAGTATGACCTCTGTGCCAGCCAATGGTGTTTACCCTCTTTAAAGTCCTTCAGCCTGATACAGTTTACCTAGAGTACTATTTTCAAGCTCCATCCCAAGGCCTGGAGGTAGTGATCCATTTCAAATGTAGCCCATTCCAAAGCATAATTTGTGGATCTGCTTGAACAGGCCCATGAGCTCCATTCATATCATTCTAAGTGAGTTGAGCTGTTCTATGATGCCACCTGTGTGTTTCAGACTCTTTCTGCTCTCCCAATTTATACTCTGACCCTTCTCCTCTATCCAAGGGTACTTCTGACTTCTACCTGTCTACAGCAAAAGAAGAAGGTCTCCTTCTGGAAGGTCTCTGACTCAGACCTTCGCATGCTGGGTTCAGCTCTGAAAACAGTTCCTAAACTTTTCTTGTTCCTTTCTATTCTGATTAGACACCCTGAGACCCACCAGGGCATTCTTCTCAGACTTTAAAAATTGTTTGTATCCTATAATATGGACTCTGTTCTCTTTGCTCACAGTACTGCATTATTCATGTCATATGGACATACCCATTGAGCTGAGCCCAACTTCAGACCTGGATCTTCAAGTCTTGTTCTGCCTCTTGCCAATCCGTTGCTCAACAGCATCCCTCATCCAGCAAGCACCTATGCACTGTAGGCATTTTTTTGTTGTGGTCAAGCATGAGAACACAAATACACCCAAACAAGTTGAGGCTATGAGCACATTCAATCACTGGGGGCTGTGATGATTAATTTCATGCATAAACTTGGTTAGGTTATGTTGTCCTTAACATAACCAAGTCAAGCAAGCACTGGCATGACTGTTACTCTGAAGTCTTTCTGTATATGGATTTGCATCTAGGCAATTGATTGTATTTACAATCAACAAAAGTCAATGAGGAGAACTCCTCATTCAATAAGCTGGACATCTTAAAAATCAGAACTGAGGATTTCAGAACTCAGAAAATAGAATTTCTGCCTCAGATTCAACCAGCCAGCTACCCATAGAGAATTCAATTTCACCTTTATTAGAGCTTCCAGTTTTTGTCCTGCCCTATAGAATTTTGACATGCCAATCCCCATGGTCCCTTGAGCAATTCCTATAATCTCTCCCTCTCTTCCATATATATGTATGTGTATATATATGTATTTCGGTTGGTTCTGTGGGGGACATCTGTGACCAGATGTGCATTGAACACCAGTCTGGAATGGATGGAAGGACCAAGATCATAGCACAGAGTTGTAAGTAGAGCCCCAAATTCCCAGAGGCTGGTGCCCCTCCCTTACTGGCATAGCAGGCTCAGTTTGGAGACATTTCCCTGTGGGAAAAAGAAACCTCTCTACTAAAGGCAAAAGAAAACAGCTGAACCAAGCTCTAGTTGTGGTTTTAATGAACAAATTTAGTTTTGCTGCTGAATACAAGGTCCAAGCACAGATGAACCCAGAGAATGTAGGAAGGTGACCCTAGCAGAGAAGAGATGGAACTGATAAATAAAGAAAAAAAGAATAGAAGGCTGGCAATGGTGGCACAGTGGCAGAGTTCTCATCTGCCATGCCAGAGACTCGGGTTTGATTTCTGCTGCTTTTCCATGCAAACAGAAAAGAGAGAGAGAGAGAGAGAGAGAGAGAGAGAGAGAGAGAATGGAGCCAGCCAAGCTCAGAATACAGGAAAAGGGCTGTGCCCCAAGATAAAGAGTACATAGAACCAGGTACCAACTCCAGCTCTTGACTGGCAAACCTTGGGGGCCAAGGACTCTGAAAAGGGATTTTATTTTTAATTTTTTTCTTTTTCTTTTTTTTTTCTTAAAGGATTCTAAGTGACTCATTAGAGAAAGCCTCAGGCGTTTTCAATTGTCAATGATGACCCAAGCAAGGGCAAAATTAAAATAGGTCTGAAAGAAAAAGTAATGAGTCAGGTGAAGGACATAATTCCCTGAAAGGCTTATCTTCCCTAAGAAAAGGTTGGGGAGGGCAGTTCAAGTAATTGCCCTCCTGAAGAGCATTTATACCTTAGGTGAGCTTACTTTCCACCTCAGCCTCTGTATCAACCATACCCCTGGCAGGCTGAGAAGTAAAGACTTTGCACCACTTTAGGCTCATGGGCTTACAAGCACCACATGCCTCTCAGGATAGGAAAAGCAGAGTCTAGAGTCTTCACAGGAAAGTCAGACAACCTTCTGGGACTCATCCTCACTTAATACTGATTAACCCTCCACCTGAGACCAGGGCTGGCCTTGTCAGAGAAAATCTAATCCGGTTGATCATATCTGGGATGACCTTCCTCAAAAAAAGATTCTATATAGGCAGAAAAGCAAGAAATGAAAAACAAAAGAACCAGAAAAACAAGAACTGAAAAACAAGAAGAACCAGATAAACAAGAGCTGAAAAATTCTGACCACTAAAACAGAAGCTATGTTAGAGGTCTAGGATAAATTGAACTGAATGCCAAAGAACAGATAGAGAACAAAGCCAACCAACAAGAAAACCATAGGTAAAAGAGTTAAAACAACCTTCAGAGTAAACTAATGAAGGAAATCAGATGCCTAGACAACAGCAAAAATTTATGAGTCATACTAGAAAAAACAAAGATATGACCCAATCGAAGGAAAAAACTAATACTTTAAAGGATATACAGGAGTTGAAACAACAAATTAGTGTTCAAACACACATGCTAAATCAATTCAAAAGTCAAATCAGTGAGATGGGGGAAGATATGGTAAAGATGAAGGACATAAAGAAGGCATTGGGCAAACATAAAGAATGACCCAAAAGCTTGAATAAACAAATGGCAGAACTTATGGGAATGAAAGGCACAATAGAAGAGATAAAGAGCACAATGGAGACCTGTAATAGCAGATTTGAAGAGGCAGAAGAAAGGATTAGTGAACTAGAAGAAAAGACATCTGAAATTCGACACACAAAAGGACAGATAGGGAAACAAATGGAAAAATACGTGCAGAGTCTCAGGGAATTGAATCACAACATGAAACACACTAATACACATATTATGGGTGTCCTAGAAGGAGAAGAGAAGGGAAAAGGGGCAAAAAGAACAATGGAGGAAGAAATCACTCAAAATTTCCCAGTGCTTATGAAAGACATAAAATTACAGATTCAAGAAGTACATCATATCCCAAAAAAGTATAGATCTGAATTGACCTACTCTAAGACACTCACTAATCAGATTCTAAAATGCCAAAAACAAAGACAGAATTCTGAAAGCAACAAGAGAAAAGTGATGCATCACATAGAAGGGAAGCTCCCTAAGACTATGTGCAGGTTTCTCAGCAGAAACCATGGAGGCAAGAAGGTGGTGGTATGATATAGTTAAGACACTGAAAGAGAAAAACTGCCAACCAAGAATTTTATATCTGGCAAAACTGTCCTTCAAAAATGAGGGAGAGATGGGTGGGGCAAGATGGCAGCATAGTGAGGTGTGGAATTTAGTTTATCCTCCAGAGCAGCTAATAAATAGCCAGGAATGGTACAGAACAACTGCTGGGGGAATATCAGTGACTGGACACATAGCATACACCAGTCTGGACCAGGTGGAATGGCTGAGATCCCGTATAATTGCAAGTCCTCCAAGCTACAGAGGCTGGGCACTCCTCCTCCATGGACATGGAAGGCTGGTTTCTCAAGGGGAAAGGAAACAAACTTTACCAGAAGGAAGGGCTTAGCTCAACCAAGGGCCAATTGCAAAATTAATGAACAAATTCTGACTACTGAAAACAGGCTCCCAGCACAGATAAACCTGGAGTAAACACAAAAGGAATTAGTAGTTTTTGCCCTGGCAGAGAGGAAGTGTGGCTGATGGAAAAGCAGCAATAGAGACTTCTTGAGTTGCATGACATAAAATACTGGAAAATGGCTGGCCCCAAGAAAAGGGGGCCCATATACTAGAGCCAGGTACTAGCTCAAGCTCTTGATTGACAAACCCAAGAAACAGGGCTCTTGCTCTATAAAGGTTTTTTTTTCTTAACTCCTTAAACAGCTCATTAGATAGATAGAAACCTAGATAGAACTCTTAGGTTTCAGTGCTGCCCCAGGTAAGGGCAGAAATAAAGCTTGTCTGAGAGACAAAAAACTGTTCAGGTGAAAGGACTTAGTTCCCTAAAGGGTGTATGTTCCTCAAGAAAAAGTGTTGGGGCCCAACTCAAGTGGAATCCATCCTTCAAGTAATACAGGCCTCAGGGTCTGGAAATCTGAAACAATCAAAACCATCCAACTACCTCACCTCTGTCTCAGTTACAACCCTGGCAGGTAGAGTCTGCTGAAATTAAAGGCACCACACACTTTTTGCACACTGGTATTTAGGGCAGCAGTGTTTTGATTCATAATGGATGGCGGTGACCCAGGAGTATAATGACTGAGGGAAGGAAGTGGGAACTGTGGTGTATACATAGAACAGATAACTGAGTGGCTTGAAGAAGGAAAGAAGTTGTGAGGCATGCAACTAGATGAATGAACCTTAAGGACTATATGTTGAATGAAATGTCAGAAACAAACAAAAAAATATTATCATGCCTGACTCATGGACTGACTATAATACAAAAACTTGGTGAACTGAAGCTGAGAGCATCGGTTATCAGGTTGGGGCCTATTGTAAAGGGATGTGGATTGTAAACTCTTACAATAGTTACATATATTTAGGAGTTGTAACTGTTATTTCTAAATTCTGAGATACTGAGCTGTTTGCTTATACTTAGTTCATTCCCAGAAACTTCAGATATTTATGTGACACCTGAGACTCAGAGGTAGAGCTCTGAAGTATGAAAGTCAGCACTGCCCCATACAGGAACTGTTTAAAAAGTTGAAAAAGGGATCAGACTTTGACTAGACATATGAATGAAGCTGGTCTGCATAGGAGTAAAGTAGAGCAGAAAACAGGCTAAAGGATGATCTCACCCATATTTTAAAACTTCAACCTCTGTATGGCACCAAAGGGAGAGATGTTTATTTGGTGCAAAATTTATATTTTCAGTAGTGCATTTCCTAATTTAACTTGTGTGGTCAGTTTAGTTGAACACCATTAGGTACATGGAATCTTGAATAGGGTGTGAGATTTTTTTGGTTTGTCCACATTAGTGTGATGCTGCAATATATCCAGAGTAATTTGGACATAAATGAAGTATTTGCAAAGTCCACTTGGGGGACTGGGAAGAATGAAGTAAATATTCAACTTCCCCATTTGGAAAATTCCAAATCAATAGGCCAAGCCCTTGATCTTGGAGTTTGCCTCTATGAAACTTATTCCTACAATGGGTAGGCTAAACCTACTTAAAATTATGCCTAAACGTCACCCCCAGAGAACCTCTTTTAATGCTCAGATGTGGCTTCTCTCTTTAAGTCAACTTGGCAGGTGAACTCACTGTCCTCCCCTCCATGTGGAACATGACTCCCAGGGCTGTAAATCTCCCTGGAAATGTGGGACAGAACTACAGGGATTCACCAGGACCCATCATCGTGGGGTGGAGAAAGCCTTCTTGACCAAAAGGGGAAAGAGAGAAATGAGACAAAATAAAGTTTCAGTGGCTGAGAGATTTCAGAATTAAGAGCTTATCCTGGAGATTATTCTTATGCATTTTATATATACATATACATAGTTTTTTGGTTTATGGTGTATTTAGTGGCTGAGGGGAGGTGTCTGAAACTGTTGAACTGTATTCCAGTAGCTTGATTCCTGAAGATGATTGTATAATGATGTAGCTTCTACAATGTGACTGTGTCTGTGAAAACCTTGTGTCTGATGCTCCTTTTATCCAGGATATGGACAGATGATTTTAAATATATGGATAAAAAGTAAATAAATATTATGGGGGATAAAATGATAAAATAAATTGGGTAGATTGAAATAACAGTGGTCAATGAGAGGGAGGGGGAAGGGGTATGGGATGTGTGAGATTTTTCTTTTTTTTTTTCTGGAATGATGCAAATGTAAAAAATTATCTTAGTGATGAATACACAACTATGTGATGATATTGTAAGCCACTGATTGTATACCATGTATGGACTGTATGTATGTGAAGATTTGTCAATAAAAATAATTTTAAAAATGAGGGCGAGCTAAGAATATTTTCAGATAGACACTGAGAGAGTTTGTGAACAGGAGTCCTGCTCTAGAAGTAATACTAAAAGAAGCACTACAGGCAGATAAGAAACTACAGGAGAGGAAGGTCCTGAGGAGAGTGTAGAAATGAAGAGTATTAGTACAGGTAAAGAAAGAAAAATAAGATATATCAGAATAAAGTTGTGATGCATGCAACAATGTGAATCAATCTTGAGGATATTGTGTTCAGTGCAATTAGCCAGAAACAAATGGACAAATACTGTATGGTCTCACGAAGATGAAAAAATATTAAAGGGTGAGCTCTGAGAGTTAAAGTTGAGAACATAGATTATCAGGAGCTAGAAAGAGGTTAGATATTGGGCATTGGATACCAAAGGAGCACAGAATGTTCAACAGGATTGATTGTAAAAATCCAGAAATGGATAGCACAAGACTATCTGATGGTAGTAAATACAGTGAACAAAGCTGAGGGTGAGCAGGGTTGAAAGAGGAAGGCTAGGGTCATGTACAATACTGGAAGAAAAAAATAGAAGATAAAGCCTACCATTGTATAATTTAACAAAATCTAGAGTAGCCAATTATGTTGATTAAAGGTGCAAATACAAGAATGGTTTTATAGGAGGGAGAACAAATGAATATCAACAGTGCAAAAGTGTTGAAATTGGGATGTATACAGAAAAAATGCAATGAATTCAAACTAGGGTCTGTAACTAACAGAAACACTGTTATATGCTTCCATTAAATATACCAAAGCTAAATGTCAGTAAGAGGGGGATATAAAGGATGGGCATAGGATTCTTTATGGTGCTGTTTCTCCTTTTTTATTTTACTTTTTATTCTTGAATTTTCATCTTTTTATTTCTTTATAGAAGAAATATAAATCCCCTCATAGATTGTGGTGGTGAATGCACAACTATGTGATTAGACTAGGAACTATTGTTTACTTAAGACAGATTTTATGGTGCAAGAATAAAACTATGTATAAATAAACAGAAAGATACACATGCTGGAGAAAATGTGCGGAAAGAGTGTGCCTATTCACTGTTGGTAGATAAGTAAAATGATGTAACCCCTCATCAGGGGAGTGTGGTGGTTCTTCAGGAGGCTAAGTATAGGGTTGCCATATGATCCTGCAACCCCATCATTAGGTATATACTTGGAAGAACTCAAAGCAGGGACACTGATGGATATTTGCACACTGTATATGGTGGCAGTATTTGCAATGGATGGAAGTGGCCTAAGAGTACATCAGCTGATGAATGGAGGGAGAAATTGTTGTGTACACCTACAATGGATTATTGAGCACTGCAAGAAGGGATGAAGTTGTGAAGCATGCAATAAGCTGAACAATGCTTGATGACAGTATGATGAATGAAATAAGCCAGAATTGAGAAGACAGATATTATAATGCCTTACTGATGTGGACTAAAAATAATGTACAAACTCTGAGATTTGAATTTAAGAGCATAGGTTATCAGGGGAAGGTTTATAAAGGTCCCTAGATTGCTCTACCAGCAGTCACATCTGTTCCTGACTTGTAACTGTTATTTTAAAATTCGGATATGCAGAGCTCTTTGTGTATAACTTGGTCATTCCCCAGAACTTTGGGTATCTCTGTGATGTCTGAGACTCATATCTAGAGTTCTGCAACTATGAAAGTCACCATTACTCCATATAGCAAATGTCGAGAAAAAAAAAAGTTTAAAAAGAGATCAGACATCAATTAGAGAAATGAATGAAGCTGATCTGCTTAGGACTAAGGTAAATCAGACTAAAGGGTAAAGGATGATATTGACTGTATTTTAAAACTTCAACTTCTGTATGAGACCAAAGGAAAAGGTGTTTATTTGGTGCAAGATTCATATTTTCTGCAGCACACTATCTAATTTAACTTGTATGCTCAGTTTATTTGAACACCATAATTGCATAGAAACTTGAGTAGGGAGTGAGATCTTGTTTGTGCAGGTTAGTGTGATGCCCTGATCTATCCCAGGGTAATTGGGGCAGAAGATAAGTATTTGCAAAGTCCCCTTGAGGTACTGGGGAAAAATGTGGAAAGACTAAACTTCCCCACCTGGGGAAGACCTGATATTCTTGCAAGCATGGGGGACTACCAATTTATTAGGTCAAGCCTTCAATCTCAGGACTTGCCCTTAAGAAACTTATTCCTGCAAAGGAGCAGCTAAAACTACCTATAATTATGCCTAAGCATCACCCCCAGTGAAGCTTTTTTGTTGCTTGATGTGGCCTCTTTCTCAAAGCCAACTCTGTAGGTAAACTCAGTGCCCTTTCCCTTCTGGTGGGACCTGACTCCCAGGGGTGTAAATCTCCGTGGCAATGTGGGACCTGACTCTTGAAAATGGCCTGGCCCTGGCATCATGGGATGGAAAAAGAATTCTTGAACAAGAGGGAGAAGAGAAATGAAACAAAGCAAAGTTTCAGTGGCTGAGAGATTTCAAATAGCCAAGAGGTCATTCTGGAGGTTATTTTTATGCAGTATGTAGATATTTCTTTTCAGTTTTTGATGTATTGGAGTAATTAGATGGAAATGCCTGAAGCTGTTGAACTTTGATTCAGCGGCTTTGATTCTTAAAGAAGATTGTATAACAATATAGCATTTATGACGTGATTGTGGAAACCTTGTGACTGACCCTCCCTTTATCCAGTGTATGGACAGATTAATAAGAAAATCAAGACAAAAAATGAATTGGTAATAGGAGAGATTGGGGGTATGTGACATTTCGGGTGTTCTTTTTTACATTTATTTCTTTTATTCTTATTTAATGCTTTTAGGGTAATGAAACTTTTCAAAAATTGATTGTGATGAACTAACAACTATATCATGACATTGTGAACCATCAATTATATACTTTGGATGATTATATAGTTTGCAAATATAACTCAATAAAATTGCATTAATAATGTAGTCTAATGTGTTTAATAGAAAAAAATGTATCTCTTGATCAAATCATATTGGATTATGATCCAATCAGTTGCTAAATGAAATAATGTGCCTGGATCTCCTAAAAGAGGCTTAGTACACAGAATGAGTACTAATAAGTTGCTAGATCTCTTACCTCTGGTAACCCATTCAAAGAAAATAGAAAGGACTTCTCTGAAGCTGTGGGTAAACCTGACCTAATTGTCTATTTTCTAAGTCTGTCTTCTGCGGGGCATTTTTAAATCATCATAAGAAAATTCTGAATCTATTAAATTCTAGTTTCCAGCCTAGCCATTACAGTCAGTAGCATATCATCAAGAAAAAATGTTATTATTTTGATAATTATTTTCCCATAATCAATAAAAGCCACAGAACAGTTTTTGCAAAATCCAGGGTTACTGTATGGGTGTGATGCCAGCTTGTGAATGAACAGTATGTGTCCTGTTCCACTTAGTCCAAACTGTTGAGCTTCTGGTTTATGCAGATAATGGAGAGCATTTGCCCAGACACCTGGTATGTGCAAATTGCTTCTCATTTTTATACTCGCAAATTAGGAATCCAAGACCCCTTCAAGATTATGAATAAATAACAGAGTTTATAGACCAAAGCCATATTTAAAATAAATGAGTGTTAGCTCAAGATTTAACAAGCCTGCCACTCTGCAACAGTGCATTCCCAGTTCTTCATTGTGGTCTTTGTGGTGTGTAGATATTTCTTTTCCATTTCTCTCCTTTTTCGTAGGGGATTGTCCTCATTTCTTCATTTTGAAGACTTTTTTGGCAGGTGGTGTCCAAAGAATTATGACTTAATACGGTGAGCTTGTTTGGCACTGCAATGAGGTTAGAGGCCCTTGATTAACTACATACCAAAAAGTCTCAGTCAAGAGTTGGCTCTGGCCAAAACTGTGAGGAAATGCATTATTCCATGCTACGAGGTCTTCCTTTCTCTTCCTTTACATCCACACTTTGGGGGAATTGCATCTCCCTAGTGTTCTTTTTCTTCTTCCCCTTTCTGAAAACTAATTTTCAGGAAACATACAGAAAAAATGTTATGCTAGTTAGAAAATAGCTATTAAAACTGCAGTATGTTCATTTTACCAAGAATATTGGTAATTTCAACCGGAGATGAGAAACCACATGCCACAAAAAACAGAATCTGTTAATTATGGCATGATAGATATCAGGAAGCAAATGGAGAAAATATTCTGATGGAGAGGGAGGATATAAAGTTCCTTTAACATCACACCGCCTAGACTACCCACTCTGCCTACACATAATGAAGGCAGTGCCTCGGGTATGGGAAGTCAGGATTAAAGTGTAAGGAAAGAGCAAAGAAGGTATGTAAGTGGAGCAGAAAGAGAAAAAGGAAAGGAGTAATTTCTGTGTAACACAAAAGAATTGAAATTGTGTAGGCCAATATTAGCCAAGAGGTGGAAAACAGGAGGGCATTCTGGAAATCTAGCATGCTTACAATATAAAGACATTCTTTGGAAGAGAGAAAAATCCTTATTGAAAGCTTCCAATCATTATTTACCTTGTTACTATTTTGTGTGCTTCACATTTGATTTGCTTAAAGTAAAGCATTCCTGGGCAGCAAATATGCCTTAGAATGTGACATTTAATCAGGTATAGGGAGGTAACCAGCCTGCAAGATGACTCCCAAATGTCCTCCTGGTATTCCGACTTCCTGGAGTCTTTTCCCATGTTGAATATTGTTGACAAGTGTGACAAATGGGATATTGTGGAAGCAACAGAATGTGACTTCTGCAATCTTAGGACATAAATCCTTTGAGGCCTCCACCTTGCATTTTCTGGTATCACTCACCCTATAGGAAAAAGCTGCCATGTGATAGGAACACTCAAGTAGTCTGATGGAAAGACCACAAGAGGAGAAACTAAGGTCTCCTGCCAAGGACCAGCACTAACTTGCCAGCTTTGGAAGCAGACCCCTCAGCCCCAGTCAAGCCTTCAGGTAACTGTGGTCTCAGCCAACCTCCTGACTGTAACTTCATGAGAGAGTCTGAGCAAGAACCACTAAGCTGAGCTGCTTCTGAATGGCTGAACCACTTTTCTAGTTTGCTGGCTGCCAGAATGCAATATACCTGAAATGGAATGGCTTCTTAAAAGGGGGATTTTAATAAGTTACAAGTTTACAGTTCTAAGGCCATGGAAATGTGTGAATTAAAGCAAGTCTATGGAAATGGCCAATCTTAAAAAAAAAATCTGATTTCAAGATTTTTTTTTTTTGCATGGGCAGGCACTGGGAATCAAACCTGGGTCTCCGGCATGGCAGGTGAGAATTCTGCCACTGAGCCATGTCACACCGCCCTGAAATCAGATTTTAATAAGCCTTATTTGGTTTTTGACTGTAAAATGAATTACGAGACACTGGAGATCACTGAGGAGGATCTAATGGTGGTTTAGCTTTGAGAAAGATTTAATTGCAGACAGTAGGCATGCAGAGGAAGATAAAATCTACTAGAAGACAAAAAGGAAATTAGCAAAACTAAGTCTCTTTCCCTGTGCACTACAAACACCATGGGACCAGGAACTGGTTCCCAGTTGCCTAGTACAAGCCTGGCATTAATAAATGTCCAATATGAACAAATTAGGTAGCACCAGTCCTTGGTAGGAATGTGGGCAGAATTAAGACCTCAGGAAGTGCAAACGAATCCCATCCCAGGCCATCTTCCTGTTCATCTCAGGCCATCTTCCTGTTCAGCTTAATCGTGTCCACTTAATACAGGCTTAGTACACCAGCTTCTTTAACCTGCTGAAAGGGCCCAGGTTGCTCTCTCCCATGTGGCTCACTTTTCTCATGATGTTGTTTGCCCAACCTGGACTTACCACCCTTATGATAGGAAGATAATCAAATGAGAATCATTTGATTAGCAACTGGCTTTCCTATTAAATTGCAAATAAGTTCCATGAGGCGAGAGAACATGTGGGCTGGAATGATAACCATATCTCCATCATATTTTATTATACACATCTAAGTAAAAAATGATATACCATGTTTTCCTTTTCCTCTGGTCTTTCATTCATTTTATTTTTCTGCATAGCATACCTCCCAAACCTCTAGTTCTTTTCCTGAACAGCTCCTTATCTCATACCTCAAATCCCATCTTGCCTAAAAGAGTTAACATTACAGGCCTAAGATCGTTTCCCTTAGAGAGTCCTGCTTGTAAAGTTGTCTCTTGGCTGATGTCAATGAACTTGAATTTCAGGAGCGTTTCCACCATTTCCATACTAATAAGAGTGGATAATGACATTTAAACCATTTCTAAACACACTTAAATTGTATGTACAAATAATGTAGTTCATGCTAAACACCCATTTTCCTTCTGGAAGTCTGGAATTTTGGTATGTGCCAGCCAGAGGATGTTTATATAATCCTGCCTCCAATGAAACCTTGGGTGCTGAATCTCTTATGCATTCCTCTGATAAGCAACATTTCACACCTGTTGTACAATTCTCTATTAGATGAATTAAGTGTGTCCTATAGGACTCCACTGTCTCATGGGCATTTGTCTTTTGCTGATTTTTCTTTGTATAATTTCACTTTCAAGAAATCATAGCTGTGAGTACAACTATATGCTGAGTCCTCTGAGTCCTTGTAGAAAATTATAGAGTCTTGGGGTGGTCATGGAGACCCTGATGCCTTCAATTATATCTTGAATATGATGGCTTCTCATCAAGTCTCCTGCTTCCACCTTGAATAACATCATCATCTCTCCCAGATTCTTGGTCCTTCTAATGCTCTCCCTATTTCCATTCTTCTTTTTCCAGCACAGAAGAATGATCTGATTAAAACATAAACCTAACTCCAAAACAATAAATAAATAAAACAATGTCCCTTCTGTGACCTAAAAAATCTTGCTCCCTATGACCCCCCATTGTTCCCCATTGCTCCACAGCCTCGTGCACTCCTGTCCCTCATTCACTTCCTTCCGGCTACACCAGTTTGTCTGTTCTTCCTCATAAGTCTTTTCTGCTCAGAGCATTTGCACTCATGGTTAGCAAGCATTCTGTTGGGCCACACTTTAACTGAAAAGAACATCTGCAAGAGTACTTAAAATGGGTTCATACCCATAGGAATGCAGACTAAGATTAAGAACATAGTTATTTCTGGGGTACTTATTTCAATCTACCACTGTAATCAAGTGTAATAATGTAAAAAGTTATGATACAGATTTACCATCTTGAAAGTGCTGAATATATTATGTGTTTCATATTTAAGTCTCCAGAAAGTGTTGGCTTGTGATATTAAAGAAATGATTTGTTTGTATTCTTTATCCCCAAATTACAATAATTATAATGCAGTTGGTTGACAGCCATTCTTATGCCTGGATTAAAATCTGATTCATTTAAAATAGCCATCCAATTCCTGGCTGATATGTAGCAGATACCTCTGACCAACAGAAAGCATATGATGTACACATTTTATCAACACCACAATACGACAGAATAGTTAATTTGCATTGCCGGTTGCCCTACATGAACACTCTCTTAGAGTTATGTGAGATACATCTATGGTTATTGTTAAAATCTTTAATCTTGAAGAAAGCCTTTGTTTTCAAAGAGCTTCTTACCAGAAAGAGGGACCAACTTTAATAATACAGGACCACCTATCATTCAGGCTGCTTCCTTGATGGTAAATTATTACAGACATTCTTGGGTGAGCAGCATCTGTTCTTCAGATTTCCAGTTCTCTTCTCATAATAGAAGATTGAGAAGCTGTTGAATGCAAATTGGGACCTTTCCAGAACTCTGTACATGGCATTCCCAAAGCTTGACTGTTGGCAATTACCTTGTGCTAATTTTTTTTTCTTTTCGAAACTCTGGCATTTTCTGTGGCTTTATCAGAGATGTCTTGACACACAAAGAGCTTGTACATGTTTTTTTGTGAAAATATCCAAAGTGCTTATGCACTACTTAAAATTCCATAAGACAGAGCATTTCTTGAGTTCAGAGCTCTCATTGTGTTGTTGAAGGATATAAGAGGGAGAGTTTAATTTCTCAGGTCTAACAGAAGGATATCCCCAAAATGTTGAATAATGGCTTATCTACCTTTGCTTAAAGCTTGATTGTTAGGATTGTATATAAAGAAAATTGCCCCCAAACCATCTTCGTAATACCAAGTAATGCCTGTACTTCATCACATTACCACTCTCCTGTTCTCTAAACATTATTGCCTTATTCCTCATTCCAATAAGCAATTTTCATATCATTCCACTGTCAAGTAAGACAACAGGTAAATTAACATACATTTAACTTCCTTTGGATAAAACTATGCAATAGTTGACTTTCTTCTTTAAATTACATATTCTCTAAATTTAGAATTAGAGCCTGATGCTTGAATGAAGTTTCATTTTGAATATGCCATCTTAAAAGAGACAGGGTATTTAGGAAATGGTTAAGGCTCCTTCTTAAAAACAGAAACAAAAACAAAGACATGTGCAATACTATTGTGCTAAAATGACTGGTTATTAGTTTTTAAGAACAGATGAGATTCAGAGCTTGCTATATATCAGGTATGGACTTGGTACTTTAAAAGCATTCATTTGTTTCTACAAATCAGCCTTATTCAGTAAGTATTATAATTATTTTTCCAAATGAACAACAAAGCCAAGTTTCAGAAACATTAATAACTTGTCCATTGAGCTAGTAAGTGACAGAGCTATTTTTACCAACCAAAGCATGCTATTGAGACTGAATCATCTCCTTTTTTGCAAATAGTAGAAGAGATCCAGGATAAATCAGTGTAGATAAATTAACCACATGTTTCAATTTGGCTTGTTGACATTGCAGAAGGAACAGGCTCAGCTAATCAATTTACTGTCATAAAGGTTATGTTGTGTTCAGCTTTCATTGCCTTTTATAATAGGATTGATTTTTTTTTAACCTGCAGGATCTATGCCACTACATGAGTTATTTGTCCTTTAAAACAGACACCTTAGGGATGCAGTGCATCATGACAATGAGCCAGACATTTCTACATCTCTTATCACTGAATTGCTTTAGAGAGCCTGGCACTTTCTTTGAACATTCAGTAGTAAAAACTCTTCCATCTTTAAGGACCAATTTTTAAAATGTGTAAGAAAAACAAAAAAACTAACCACAGCTACATGTAGAGAATATGGTTAATAATTGCAATACTCGAGCTCCAATTCAGATGTGGTTATAAAATAATGCTCGTGCTTTTTCCTCTCACTCTCCCTTCTTTCTATGCCCCTCCCTTCTTTCCTCCCTTTCTCCCTCCCTCTCTTCCTTCCTTCCTTCTTGTGCTGGTTTGAAAGGAAGTATGCCCCCTAGAAAAGCCATGTTTTGGTCAAAATTCCATTTCATAAGGATAGAATGGTCTCTGTTCAATACTGTATGTTTGAATCTGTGATTGGATCATCTCCCTGGATGATGTGATTTAGTCAAGAGTGGTTGTTAAGTTGGATTAGGTGATGACATGTCTGTAAGGCCTGGCCTGGTAGCCTCTGCCTGGAAGGCCCCCACCTGAACTAAAACCGTGAACATCCAGGCATACGGCTGTTCAAACTCAGCCAATCAGGACCTGGCCTGACAAACAAAGGACCCCCACTGCACACTGCCCGTAGTTATGCCCCCCGGCCATGGCCCATAGCTATGCCCCCGGCCAAAAAGCGGGAAACTCCTAACCTACCACAGGAGGCCCGGAGGCATCGTCAGCACCCCCACTAGCTAGCCTATATCTAGCCCCACTGCCCCCAGGGGGGCGTGACTTCCCCAGCCCGCATCCTGAGCACCTGGACCCGGGAACTTTGCCCCAGGACAATAAAATTTTAAACTCAGACTCAGTTTCTCTGATTTCTCAGTTGGCTACCATCTAAAATCTGACATTTTGGTGCCAAAACCCAGGAGGAGATTCACGACCCCTCCTGGGGGAACTGACTCCTCCCTGCTGGACAGACCTGGGACCCCTCCGCCGCCCATCAGCTAGCCTGTTCTCTGAGCAGACTTTTACTGACCTGTGCCTTCTGAGTCGGTGAGTCACCCTTTGCCCATACCTCGGTCTTGTCCCTGCCGTTCGGAGGGACCTGTCCGTAATCACGGCCATGTCAGCAGCCCTTCTCCGACCGAGTCATCCTCCGGGGACGCCTGGAGGGCCTCTCGGTTTCCTGCCATTTCCAGAGACGTGGGGTGTGGAGATGTCCTCACTCTCACTCCTCCCTGCCAGTCCCGCAGGGGGACCCCGTTCCAATAGTCCGGCCACACCTTGGGACACCGTGACTTGATCTGACTATTTCCAGACTTGACTTAAATTATGGGCAACCAGGAGTCTCGCACAGACCCAAAAACCCTGCTCGGATGTTTAATCCACAATCTGGCTAAATTGGACATATCCATAAAAACGAAACAGCTTATCTTTCTATCTACTATAGTCTGGCCCTAATACCCTCTCCTGAACAGGTCAGCCTGGCCACCTGAAGGCACCTTAGATTTCAAGGTTCTCTCTGCTTTGGACACTTTCTGCCAACAGACCAGCAAATGGTCGGAGGTCCCATATGTCCAGCTTTCTGGCATCTAAGATCTCGGCCTGATATATGTGCTACTTGCAATACTGCTCAAGTTCTCCTTGTAGCAAAAAAACCCTCACCTGCTCCTTCCCTTACTCCCCCCTCATCCTCAGTGTCTGCGTTTTGTGAAGAGCTTGCCTCTCTGCCAGTCCCTCCTACTAACCCCCTCCCCCTCCCTAGGCCCTGGAACCTCTCGCCTCTCCAGTCAGCTCGCACACCCAGTCACATGACCCTCCAGCGCCGTCTTCTGCTCTGGCCCCACCCTCCACACTCCTTAATTCCTCACGTAAAGTCGCAGAAGCCAAAAGCATGGTCCAAGCACCCCTTTGTCCTCAATCACTTAACCCTCTGGTGCCATCTTCCACACCCCTTTGTCCTCAATCACATGACCCTCCAACACCGTCTTCCACACTCAGTTGTCCTCTATCGCATGGCCCTCCAGCGCCACCTTCTGCCCCGGCGTCATCTTCTGCACTTCTCTGTCCCCTTCGTGAAGTCACAGGAACCGAGGGTGTGGTCCGCGTTCACATTCCTTTCTCTCTCTCTGATCTGGCGGCTATCGGAAAATGCCTGGGGTCCTACTCTGCAAATCCTCCAGTGTATATTAAAGAGCTCCATCATTTAACCCAGGCTTTCGACCTTATCTGGCATGATGTTTATGTAATCCTGTCCTCTACTCTCACCCCCGATGAGCGCTGTCGTATCATAGCTGCCTCCCGTGAGCATGCGGATCAATTGCACCTGTCCAATCCTAACATGTGGGTTGGTGAGACCGCAGTTCCCATGGAAGAGCCTAACTGGGACTATCAGGTGGGAGGGGCTGGTTGTAAGTACCGAGACCAAATGGTTGAATATATATTAGCAGGATTAGAAAAGGCAGCCCAAAAAGTTGTTAATTATGATAAACTCCTGGAGGTTACCCAAGAAGCTTCAGAAAACCCTGCAGTTTTTCTAAATCATCTTACTGAAGCTCTGATTCAGCACACTAGGCTAGCCCCCAAATCTCAAGCTGGAGCCACGGTCCTAGCCACCCACTTTATATATAACTCAGTCTGCCCCAGCCATTAAAAAGAAATTTAAAAAGACCGAGGATGGCCCTCAAACCCCCATCCGTGACCTGGTGACCATGGCCTTTAAAGTCTTTAACAGCCAGGAGGACATGGCTGAAGCCACCCAGCAGGCCCACCGCCACCAAAAAGTAAATTTACAAGTTCAGGCCCTAGTAGCAGCCCTGAGGCCGGCAAAGCTTCAGCAACTGGGAAGAAGGAGTCCACCAAAAGCAGCTAAAAACACTGCGACGGGAGCATGCTTCAAGTGCGGCCAGGAGGGACACTGGTCCTGCCAGTGTCCACACCCCAGGCCACCACCAAGCCGTGCCCAGAGTGCAAGCGGCACAGGCACTGGCGCAGTGACTGCCCAAACCGGCAAACTGGCTCGTCCTTGGCACCTCAATGCGGAGCGCCAGCTGGCCAACCGGACGAGGCACCAGTGCTGGAACTCCTCGGCCTGATGGACGACTGATGCAGCCCAGACTCAGCGACACCTATCACCCTTGCCGAGCCCAGGGTAACACTACAGGTGGCGGGTAAGTCCATTTCCTTTTTGGTGGACACTGGGGCCACTTATTCAGTTTTTCCTTCTCATTCCAGTTTTAGCAACCCCTCCCAGGTCTCGGTGGTTGGTATTGATGGCAAACCCTGCCAACTGTGGCAAACACCGCCGCTGTCATGCAGCCTCGACCAAACCCCCTTTTCTTACTCCTTCCTAATTTTGCCCTTGTGCCCAACTCTGTTACTAGGGCAAGACATTCTCCAAAAATTGGGAGCCTCAGTCCAATTTGGCCCTCCTTCCCCTCCCCAGGGGTGGGACTCTTCTTAGCAGCCCTCATCCCAGAAAAGTGTCTGTCTCTGCTGCTCCCACCAGACACAGTTGACCCCGAGGTCTGGGACACTTCAAAACCTATAGTGGCCACACATCATGCTCCAGTTATTATTAAACTCAAATGGACCCAGTTCCCAATCTCCAAAGCTCACCGGTTAGTACTAAAACCTATCATTGACCACCTATTGGAGTGCAAACTTCTTATTCCATTCAACTCTCCATGCAACACCCCCATTTTACCGGTAAAGAAACCAAATGGGGACTACCGTCTAGTCCAAGACCTCCGCCTCATTAACAAAGCTGTGGTCCTCCTCCACCCCATCATTCCTAATCCCTACAACCTACTGCCACAGATTCCTCCACAAACTACTCACTTTATGGTCCTAGACCTCAAGGATGCCTTCTTCACCATTCCATTACACCCGGACTCATTTTTTCTGTTTGCATTTACTTGGACAGATCCCCACATCACTCTGTCCCAGCAACTCACTTGGACAGTCTTCCCCCAGGGATTCAGGGACAGTCCCCATATTTTTGGGCAGGCTCTTGCATCTGATTTACTCAGCTGCAAACTTCAACCGAATGCTCTCTTGCAATATGTGGATGACCTCCTTCTTTGCAGCCCCTCCCTATCCCACTCTCAGCAACAAACGGCTACCCTCCTAAACTTTTTAGGCAAAAAAGGGTATCAGGTTTCTCCTGCCAAAGCCAAAATAAGCCAAGCCTCAGTCTCTTACCTAGGGCTAACAATAACTCCTACCACCAAGCAAATCACTGTCAACTGTTGTGAAGCCATTATGGCTCTGCAGTCACCCACCCTGGCTAATGAAATCCTATCCTTCCTCGGATTCATGGGATTCTTCCGTCAATGGGTCCCCAACTTTGTGCTCCTAGCCAAGCCCCTTTATACCGCAGCAAGAAGGCGCTGACTGGGCCGCTCTCTCAACCAACCATTGTCCAGAAAACATTCAGCTCTCTGGTTGCGGCATTAACGGCAGCTCCACCATTGTCTCTGCCGAACCCCCAACGCCCCTTTCACCTCTTTACAACCGAAAAATGAAATCACTATTAGGGTCTTAGTACAGCCCCTAAGACCAAAGCACCAACCTGTAGCCAAACAACTAGACGCCATGGTTAGGGGATGGCAACCATGTCTACGTGCACTTGCAGCGGCTGCAGACCTTACCAAAGAAGTACTTAAACTCACCCTTCACCAACCAATCTCTGTCTTCTTGCCTCATCGGCTACCCGATCTGCTTACACACAAATCCTTAGAACACCTAGGACCCTCATGCATCCAAACATTTCATCTCCTTTCACAGAACACCCAGCCATCAGCCTTTTAACCTCACCACAACTTAACCTGGCTACCCTCTTCCCGGACCTGCCTATGGCATCCCCTCCTATCCACTCCTGCATAGAAGTGTTAGACAGCCTAGCCAAACCGTACACACATATTTCAGATCAGCCTCTGCCCCATCCAGATCTTACCTTGTATATAGACAGCAGTGCCAACATCACAGCCAAGGGACAATGAATAGCTGCCTACGCTATTATTACGGACTCTGCAATAATAGAGGCCAAAAAACTCCCCATAGGATATACCTCACAGAAAGCAGAACTGACTGCACTCACCCATGCCCTTACTCTCTCAAAAGGGAAAAAGGTAAACATTTACACAGACTCCAGATAAGCTTTCCTTATGGTACACTGTCATTCAGCTATATGGAAAGAACGAGGCTTTCTCACCATAAGAGGATCTCCCATAATAAATGCTAGCCAAATCTCAGATTTGCTCGCAGCACTGCAACTCCCAGCAGCAGTGGCAATTATTCATTGCCGAAGACATCAGGCACAAACCTCCCCAGTATCAAGGGGTAATGCTAAAGCTGATGCAATAGCCAAATCTCTTACTACCTCACCTTGCCAACCTTCTACTATACTCTTCCTACAAACAAAAACACAAACGCACTACACTGAATCTGAAAAAGAAAACCTATTAAAAAATTGAGGCACTATATCACAGGAAGGGTGATCTTCCTCCAGGGAAAGATTGCTATCCCTCAGCTCCAACTCCTACCTCTCATTACTGAAATCCACCAGTCCCTGCACATCGGGCCAAAGGCACTTCGCCACCTTCTCTATTCACTCTTTTCCTCCCCCCTTTTACTACAGGCTTTTAGGAGGGCACACAAGACCTGTCTTACCTGCTCTAAAACTACATCCCAAGGTGCCCTCCGACCAGGACTACCCACTCACCAGTTACAGGGTCACCTCCCTGGACAAGACTGGCAGCTAGACTTCACCCACATGCCCACTCACAAAAAATTCAACTCCCTCTTAACCTTTGTGGATACCTTCTCAGGTTGGATTGAAGCCTTCCCCACCACCAAGGAGACTGCGGAAACAACCGCTTCCCTTCTACTCCAGGAAATTATTCCATGGTTCGGTCTACCCAACACCATCCAGTCTGACAACGAGCCGGCTTTCATCTCTTGCATCGTTCAGCATATAATGCGGTCACTGGGAGTTGTGTGGAAGCTCCACATCCCTTACCACCCACAACCGTTGGGAAAGGTAGAGCAGGCACACGGGATCATCAAAACCCACCTAACCAAACTAGCAGTTGAGATAAAACTTTCCTGGCCCAAACTTCTTCCCTTGGCGCTAACTCGCATTCGTGCTGCCCCATAGGAGACCACAGGCCTCAGCCCATTCGAACTCCTGTATGGTAGGCCGTTTCTTCTCCCCAACCTCCCTACTAATCCACCTACCCTAGCAACGTACCTACCTTATCTCTCCCTACTCAGGGAACTGCTCTGGGAGCATGCGGACCGAGCCCTACTGGTTATAACAGGTAATTCTACACGTCTGCCCAGCAAAACTTTATGGCCAGGGGACAGCATCCTACTCTGTGAATTAAAGCCACAATCTTTACAACCCAGGTGGTCAGGCCCATATATAGTTGTACTAACCACCCCTACAGCAGCAAAACTCTTGGGACATAGCGCATGGATCCATGCACCTCATCTTAAGCTTTGCCCACTGACCTCATCAGACCGGCGGAAGGCTACCACGCTATCCCCCACCTGAATTCACCTCACACGCCATCATGGACTCCCACACAATTCTTTTCCTCACTCTTCTCCTCTTCACCATCCCTAAGTCCCACTGACCCGACACGCAGGTGTATGCCTGGAAATTCACCATAAAAGAAATTTGGGCCACAGGATCTGCAGAACACTTTCAAATTATTGCCCAAGCTACTTGTCCAGTAGAAGGGTGTCAAAAGCCTATTTCCATTATCATTGATCATGGTAAAAGCCACTTTGATCCAGGAACAAAAAATGCACCTGCACTATGCTTCCTTTATAAGCAGCAACATGGCTACTGCCACAGGTGGCTGGAAACGTATGGAGGGTGTCCTTACTATTCCTGCAGAATAGCCATACCCTGGGCAGGTAACAGATCCTACCGGGATAGCCAGTACAGGGGGCCCGAACTGCTGCCAAACCCGGATTGCTCACTAACCCGCCACCCCAACCAATCCCTGGAATTAAGAATAGCAGACCCATGGAATCCCAGACGGGAAAAGGGCAAAGTGGCAGAGGTCTATAAATATCTCAGGTGGTCCCGCCCACAGGGAAAATGGCTCCTATTCCAAAGCTATAGCCCTATAACCGCCGAGCCAGTAGACACTCTGCTGGAAATCAAAGATGTAATCCAGCAAAGCGAAACCCAGGTCCAACAAATCTTGCAATCTACAAAACCCCAAAACCCCTTCACTTGGAAAAATTTTTTGTGCTTAATTACAAGCGCACTCAATACCACTCACATTTTTAATGCCTCTACGTGCTTCATTCATGCCTCCCTTGAAAAGCCTCTCTGGGCAGCTGCCCTGTTACCAGACACCCTTAATACCTGCACACAGAATGGGCATGACCAGCAATTTCACTCCTTTCAAGTCTCTCTGCTCAAAAGCCACTTTTCTAGCTTCAGCATTTGTTATATTGCCGCACAATCAAACTTCACATGTAACACAACTATCACGGTGGAAAAGACACTCCATGCGGAAACACACTTCTGGTGCAACGGGACCCTTACAAAAACCATAAACTCCTCCTCTCCCCTACCCTGCATCCCAGCAACTCTAGTTCCCCAGCTAAACCTCTATGGGGAAGCTGAGCTGTTGTCTCTTCTCCCTGATCCTCATAGTAGGCGGGAGATTTTTCTACCTGTACTTGTAGGATTGTCTCTTGCTTCTGCAGCTGCTGCCACAGGTGTAGGAGGGGCCGCATTAGGCCATAGCTTGACGGCCAGGGCAGACCTTGAGGACAAACTGAATGCAGCCATTGGTGCCTCAAACGTGTCCCTCGACTCCCTTCAAAGGTAAATCACCTCCTTGGTGCAGGTAACCCCACAAAACCGAAGAGCACTTGACCTTTTAACAGCTGAAAAAGGCGGCACTTGTTTATTTCTGCAGGAACAATGCTGTTACTACATCAACGAAAGTAGCTTAGTAGAGGAGAACCTCAATGTCCTGACGAAACTGCAAAAAGACCTTAACGAAAAGCAGGTTGTTGTTGTTCAATCATCCTCCTGGTGGAACTCCCCTGTCCTGATGTGGCTAACCCCAATACTCACCCCATTTTTAGTTATCTGCCTACTGTTAATGTTTGCTCCTTTTGTTTTAAGGTTCCTACAAGAGCATCTCAAGGAACTCTCTTGGGTGACAGTCAGATGCTGCTACACCTCTATGCCCCCCTTCCAGTCGAAGCACCGGCCAGCTAAAACCCCCTACCCAATGACGCCTCCACTCTGCAGGAAGTAGCCAGAAAGACTACGACGCCCTAGTATATCAAAAAGGCTGGAATGTAAGGCCTGGAAGCCCCCACCTGAATTAAAACCATGAACATCCGGGCATACGGCTGTTCAAACTCAGCCAATCAGGACCTGCCCTGACAAACAAAGGACCCCCCACTGCACACGGCCCGTGGCTATGCCCACTGCACACGGCCCGTAGCTATGCCCACTGCACATGGCCCATGGCTATGCCCCCGGCCCTAAAGCTGATGCTATAAAAGAGGAAACATTTTGGAGAGAGTCCCTTTTTGGTAGAGCCATGAGAAAGCCAACAGACACCACCATGTTCGCCATGTGCCCTTCCAGCTGAGAAAGAAACGTTGAACGTCGTTGGCCTTCTTGAACCAAGGTATCTTTCCCCGGATGCCTTAAATTGGACATTTCTATAGACTTGTTTTAATTGGGACATTTTCTCGGCCTTAGAACTGTAAACTAGCAACTTGTTAAATTCCTCTTGTTAAAAGCCACCCCATTTCTGGTATATTGCATTCTGGTAGCTAGCGAACTAGAACACTTCTTTTCCTCTGCCCCCTCTTTTTTCCCCTTCCTCCTCCTCCTGCTCTTGCTCGTCCGCCTCCTCCATCATGAAATGCTTCTGTAAAGGGAGTTTTAAAAATGTGTTCAACATCGAAACATTTCTAAGTGTGCTTTCAAAGTGACGTCTTTGAATACTAATACTTTAAGAAGCAAGGGATAGTTGTTTGCTTTTGTTTTAAAATCTCTCTCTATCTGATGGTTAATCCTAATGGAAATACTTTTTCTGTCTTTCACTGTGTAGAAACCACTCCAAAACTTAGTGTTGTAAAACAGCAATCATTTTATCATGCACACGGTTTCATTGTATGAGAACATTGGGCAGGACAGAGCAGGAATGGCTTATCCCCATTCCGTGAAGGCTGGGACCTGTGCTGTGGTGGCTGTATGGGTCAGAGATGGCTCAAATGGGCCATTTGTCAGGAATCTCAGTTTTGGCTATCATGTGAGTTCCTTGATTCTCTTCCCTTTTCAAAAAAAAAATTTTTTTTTAACTCATACGTCTAGCACCTGTGCTGGGATGGCTGGAATGGCTGTTGTTCTCTCTCCTTATGGTCTTCGCAAATGGCTAGGTTGGACTTCCACAAAGCATGATGATCTGAGTGGCTGGATGTCTTATGCAGTGGCTGGCTCTCCCCAGAGTGAGTGTTCTAGAGGTAAGAAGTAGAAGCTATCAGTCATAAGCTAGACCCAGAAACTGACACATTTTCTCTTCTGCCATATTCTATTAGTGTGTGCAATCACAGAGCCAGCCTTTATTCAAGGGACAGGGATGTGAGACCCCCAAAACTCAATGAGAGGAGTGCCAAAGAATTTTATAAACATCTTTAATCTATCTCAGTGCCTAAAGTTACCCATTAGATAGAAGATATGCTCATTTCTGGGTTCTTCTCCCTTTTGAAAATCAGGACTATTAGGTTCTCTATGAATTAAAAGCAAAGTCTTAAGCATAGATATGTCTCAAGTACTACATGTATACGTTCAGAAATCAGTATAAATTATTTTAGTGTGCAGATAATTTTGGTTTATTTTTCTGTTCTCATTGCAGACACATTCTGAGAAGTAAGCTACCAGTAACTTATGGACACTTAGAAAACAATCACCTGGTCCATTAATACAGTTTATGCTGTACTATAATTATATATTTTTTTCTATTATCTTCATGTTTGTCTCTATTCTTGAAATATCCCACTCATATCCACACTTGCTTTTCCTTGTGGAAATTTCGGTCTATCCATTGAAATCTGTGTCTTCCATTAACTCTTTTTTCATATGCCAAACCCAAACCAGATACTTTCTTTTCTTCTTCTAAACTCTCTCTCACAGTAAGAGAGAGATTATAGATTATATATATAATCTGAGTTATGATTCATCATGTACTTTATTTATTTACTCATTATCTTCTTACTTTTGATGAGTTGCTTGGAGACAAGACTATTTCTCAATTACTTTTTTAGCTGGTTCCACCCTTAATGTGGCATCTTGCCCAGAGTAAGTATTAAAAAAATATTATCCAAAATGAACAATTGAAAGACTATTGCATAAGGATTTCTGCTGCTTATGCTACTTTTATAAAAAGGTTGATTTTTAAAAACACATGGTAAACTGAGCATTTAACCTGTTCAGAACTAGGATAAGTGCCTTACAATTGTCACTTAGTCAATGGTTGTTAAATGAATGGCCTGGGTCAATTTGTGCAGGTCTCATGGGCCTGACAGTAGTTGGTATACAAATAGCACAGCTTTAAAATGCCTCAGGTGAGAAAAATCTGAGACACGTGTCTTACACAGGATCACAGACTTCTCTGAAGGATTAATTTCCAAATATACATATTGGAAACTAGCTTTATAGCAAATACCTTATTGCTGGCTTTTTCCTTCTCTACCTTTCTCCTTTTCATCTCTGTTATGTTTCTTGGGACAACTTCAATACAAACCACAACATAGGTCATGGGACTCAATGTCTACCAAAGGAGTGCACATCTTTTGTCAAACAACTTATGACTAGACCTTGGTATAGATTAAACTCCTGAGCATGGAAAGTCAAGTGACTCTGCGTCTGGAACTACCATTATGCATGAGCTGGGTCCTGTTAGAACCACCAAATTATAAGATTGAGTGGGCCTAGTGACAATGTATTGTATAAAAAAAGTGGTTCCTGCAGGACCAAATGTATTATAAAGCACAAGTAAGCTACAGTAGCAACATGAGAAGCTCATCTAGGCTTCCACATCATTCACTGCTCCAGTTCTCCTCTGTCAGCTCACAATTTTGATCATATGAAGAATTTTTTTTGGATACTCTGAAGAAGTAGGATAGACTTGAGTTTGTTTAGAGATAAGTTGGATGCAAATGAATGGCACCTTCATCAAACTTTACCCAGAGGTTGCCTTTAAATAGAATAACAAAGATAAATCTGCTCAGATGTCAGATCATTGACTTTGTGGAAAAGAGAAGTGGGCTGAGGTTACAGCATATATAGATTCATGGGCTGTGGCAAATAGCCTGGCTGTCTGGGAAGGGGCCTAAAAGAAAAAAGATTAAGAGGATTGAGTGCATCAAGGTTAGGTCTAATAGAGGCATGCACATGGACTTACGAGAGTGAGCATATAGAGGGAACATTTCAACTAGAGAACATCCATCATGGAAGGAGAATTTCTTGGCCAGTTGACATCAGCCAGTCTCCATTGCTGGCCAACTCAGAGCTGGCATGTTGGGCACTTGAACAAAGTGACTTTGATGGCAGTTTGAGATAATCAACATTATTCCCATTCACCTAGGCTAATTTAGTTGGTTCCACCTTTGAATGCCCAACCCATAAGCAATAGAAATCACTGCTGAGAACCCAAAATGATACCACTACTCAAGGAGATGAACCAGTTATGTCCTGGTAAGTTGTCTAGATTGGGCCGCTTCCATTTTTGAAGACCTGTTGCTTGTTCTCATAGAAATAGACTTATACTACAAATATAAGTTTTTATTTCTGTTAAGTAGGCCTAGATAGTCTTATTATCCAAGGATTTATAGAGCATTTGATTCACAGACGTGAAATCCTACAGAACATTATAATAAAATTTTGTAGCAAGGGAAGTGAAGAAATGGAATCATGACTAAGGGATTCACTGGACACATACCATACCACTCCAAAGCTGATGGATTGATAGAATATTGGAATAGATTTCTGAAAGCACAGCTGAAGTACTATCTCAGAGGCAATGCTTTGCAAGTATAGGGCACTATCCTTCAGGATACATAGAACTTTTGAGTTAAAGACTTAGGCACTGTGTCTCCAAAAAGACCACTAAAGAGGGGAAATGTCTCCACTTTCTGTCACTACCAATGACCCATTTGGATACATTTTTTTTTTCCTCCAAGTAACTCTAGGATTAGAAGGTCTTGTCTTCAAAGGTAGCCTGCTTTCACCAGAGGACACAGAAAGTGTTCTATTAATGTGTAAATTTCAGCTGCCACCTGAGAACTTTGGGTTCCTTATGTTCAGGAGCCAGAAAACAAGGAGATGAGTCACCATGTCACTCAAGGTTATTGATCCCCATCATCATGAATTTGTAGTGCTGCTATTATACAATGGGGTCAGGGAAGAATATGTTTGGCATTCAGGGTGATCTACTTAGCACCACTTAAGACTTCCTTGTCAAATCATGACTGTAAATGGACAGGTACAGCAACCTTTTGGGGAAGAGGCCCCAGAAGACATGATAGCTCAGAGTGAAGGGAAATTAGATCAATCGTGTAGGAAAGAAAACAATGAATACACAGGCAACCCCAAGTCAAACTTCAGAGACAAAGCTATAATTCATTTTAAGCTCCCTATTCTACTTTTCCCTTTTGAAAGAGAGTTCCACCAGAATCCTGGAAGAACTGTTGTTTAAACATACACGGAGAAGGAAGTCTGTGCAGCACATGCAGTGAACTGTGGTAGACACAGAGTAGAAATGCTTCCTATTCAAAAAAGGAATCACCACCTAGCTGTGGAGGTGTAGTGGGCAGACAGCATCTAGTTTTCAGCTTCTGCAGAGTCTGCTTCAGCTTCAGACCTGCTTTGCCTCAGATAACATCCTCCCCATGGCAGACTCCACATCCTGTGACAAACTGAGGCAGCTGCCTAAAGACACAGACATTTTGACCAATTTGAAACAACTCTGATGGGGCAATATTTATTCCAGACCCTCCCGCCAGGTTGTCTATATTTTATTTTTGTTGAAGTAAGCACACAAAAATACAAAATAACTCACTATTACCAATCCTTCATAAAAGGAAGAACACTCTAAAAGCAAAGATTTAGTAAGATGTAAAGAATTTGCTTACTTTTAAGATAAACTCATTATCCTCAGTATTCTCATTTAATCTTGCACTGGTAATAATATTATTAAGGTAAGTGAATGACATAGTCTAGTGTTTGGATCCTTCCATGAAAAGGATAGATTTGTTCTTAAGGAAAGAAAGATGGAGAGAAGCAGGATTACATGAAGGCTATCATATATCTATTCCAGTAGGCAAGGAACTCCCTTTTGTTATCTAAATGTAGCGATTCCATATTTCAGATTGTGGAAATTTAAGTAAAAGACAAAGATGTACAAAGCCTGGGTGCAGGAATGCATCAGTTGCATCTCTTTGTACTCCCTTCTCAAAAAGAAACTATTTTCATTGACAGTGAAAATGGCAAGCATATCCCTGAGCATTTTAATGAGATTAGCCTCATTTCTGAGTTTTAATATAGCATTAAAGAAAAAATTATCATAAAGTTAGGATGATGACGATGCACCCGTGGTCATGGAGATCCTTCCTGGGAAGCACTGATCAAGGAGGAAGCTAATTTTTCATCATTTACTTTGCTATGCTCTTCTTCCATCCAATAGAGCTATATATTATGAGTCAGAGAAAATATTTTCTAAATAAAATGTTTTAGTTTAAAAGAGTTGAAGTTGGTTCTGCTTTATCAAAGGTATAATAATCTTGGAAATAAGATTGCTACTAGTTAACTCATGTTAACAGCTTCCTGTTTGCAGCATTTAAAAGAAGATCATCCAGACGAATGGTCACGTTCACAAAATGATTCACCCTTTTACTTTTCTGAAATTATGACTGTCTATTTGACTCTAGGGAAGATTATATTTGGTTTTTGTATCTTCTCCAACGTTGTTTTCAGATATTTCGATATCTGGTGATTTCCATTTCTATTATTTTCTTTTTCTCAGCCTTAATGAGAAAGAGAAATGCTTAGGACAAACATGTTGGCTAGACTTGGTATTGGATTTGTCCTTAATAAATTGTTTTGGAATTGATTAGCCCAGAAACACATTTGATTTGACATTGCAGGTTGTACTGACAGCAGATTAAATCTGGATACCTATGAATGTGTGCCAGGTTCTATAGGCTGGCCCAGAGTGATGGTGTTGGAGTTGAAGCATCAGTGACTGGATTATCACACTGATAAGATTAATAGATTAGTTGAATTTGCAAACCCACATGTAAAGTGAATTGAATTTCTGGGAACTGAAAACATACTTAAAACAAATGAAGTAGAAACTGTCTTGAGGATAATGTTTTTAATGCTCTCTATTTTCCCATAATGAATAGTTAAAGGAAATTCAAGGAAGTTTATAAATTAATGTCAACCTATCAACTCAATGCTTCATGACATTATACAGAGGTCAAGTAAAAAAAATTAGAATAAAAGTTAAAGATAACCTTACCGCTGTTGCACTCTAATATTTTCTTAGGAAACCAGAGAATGCAAAGGACGTATTACTTTGTCAGAGCAGTTGCAGCAATAACTGTTTAGAAAGGACAGGTTACAATTTCAAGTACTACTAAAAGTCTTTGCTGCACTTAAATAATTTTAATCTGGATTAGATTAATGCACCTAAGGTACTTGGTTCAATTTTTTTGAAATGTAAAAGAATTAACTTTAATAACCCATCATTACAGACAAAAATATTCCCTTTTGTAATGGGAATAAAAGCAACAAAACTTTTAAACTGTTTGGAAAATAGGAACAATAGAAAATAGGTGATCCATGAGTATATTGGTTCAAAATAGGTTTTATTCTATTAATAGATTATACATGAGATTGCATATAAAATAATAATAAAAAGAAAAAAAACCAGTTTAGAATTGTTTGTTTTAGATTGGTTCTAATTGGAACACAGAGAACCCATACAGCCTTTTATTCAGTCTGACTCCAGGGCAGTGCAATCTGATATTAAAAAGGTCAGGGTGAGACTAATTAAAACATTTGCAAAGAGTTGGAAAAGCAGGGCTAGAGGGTGGGGTGGGTAACCGTGGGGAAGACGGGTGGCCACCACATGTTAAGTGTTGCTGACTATTCAGGAGAACAAAAGGAAAAGGACCATTTTCACTAACATGCATTTACCCCACCCTGTAAATCAGAGTAGGCCCATCTGGCTGATCTTCCAATGTCCCTCCAGTGTCACACACTTTGAGGAATACTTGAAAACAAGAGTAAGTTTAAAACAGAGCTTTAGGTAAAACTTTTAAGCAACTAATGTAAATTCTTTGAACCTTAGTTTTTCTCATTTATAAAATAACTTCCATTTTCTACTTGCTTCCAGAGGAGTTCTGAAAACCAAACAACTTCAAGTATATGAAAAGGCTTTGGACATTGTCAAATACTATCTCAATATAAAGGGCTGTGATGGGGACAGTGTAATACATATTACACTCATATACCAGGCAAAATTCTAAACCTTTATTTCTATTATCTCATATAATCCTTAAAACAACCCTATGCCATAGATAATATTATTGTTGTTCCTATTTTACACATAAAAATTAAAACACAGGGAGACTAGTAATGTGCTCAAGATCAAAGAATTAGTGATAAATCCCAGAGTCAGTGCTGGACAATTTGGCTCTAGTGCCGATGCATTTAATCCCTACACTCCCCTCTGCCCTACTTCAGGATAAACTTCCTGGTGATGATGATCGCAACAAGGATGACAAAAGATGATGCCGGCTATGAAGGTGATTATCTATTTTGGAAAATTGTTTGGGAGCCAAAATATAGCTGAACACTCGATAGACTGACACTTGATAGATATATTTCTTAAATTAATCTTGGCAGTGAAATGAGCTAACCTGGGGAACTATTTTCAAATAAATTTCCCTCTCCTGCTTCCAAATTCTGATTTTCAGAAACAAAATCCTTCATGGAGTAAAACAGAACATGCACAAGATTTTACCGGTCAAGAATCTTTGGACTTTCAGGAGACAGATTTATTGCAAACTAGTTTCAGGTCTCTTTCCTCACTGACGATTGCCATCAGGTCTTTGGAAAAGAGATAAGTCCTGCCTTTCCCAATCCTCCAAATTTCACTTTCATAGGCCCCTTCCTTTATGGTACTGATGACTTGTCCTAGGTAGAAATGTGAATGTTCCTGAGAGAAGTATAGTTTTTTAAATTTATAAACTCTTAATTATAAGTTAGTATAAATGGAAATCACCTGTTAGAATCTTTGCAAATCACAGCTAAGCTGTGGCATTAAATAGGGAGGAAAGTATATAAAAGAAGTCTAGCTTTGACATTTTCCCCAAAGATGGTAATCTTTAGGAAGACAGGAGGCAACACAAAGGCATGGGAGATGAAATCAGAGAGGAAGCATCAAGTCAAACATGGAGGGCTGTGAAGGGGGCTGGGGCAGGTATCACCAAAGCAAACTTCATCATTCTGGAGTTTCATAGCAAATCAAATCCTCTGATATTCATAAATAAAGACAGGCCCAAACCCTGATGCTTGTGGTGGCAGAACAGAAAATGCACAAGAACAATGAAAAATCTGAGTCATTGGGCTTTCCAGTATAAGATTGGGGGAGAAGAAATAATACTGTGTTTCAGTCTGCCTTTCTTTCTTTATTAGGATCTTCTGGTTATAAAAACAGAGATCTATTCAAGTTACTTCCAGAAAAAAAAAGTGTGCTATTAAAAGAACATATGGAACTTGACCTGGAAAGGTGTTGAAAGCCTAAAGCTAAAGCCTTTCCAGGATATCTTACCCCTCTCCAATGGCACATGTGCTTCTCTTTTCCATCTGCCTTCTCACTACTTCATAAGGCCACAGTACCTCATGGCTCCTCTCTTATTGATCATTTAATTTTAGCTTCTGCTAAATACCTTATTCTTAACTGCACATTGTAAAGTCAGGGAAGCTGATAGGCCATACTTTCATATGAGTTTTTTGTTTGTTTATTGTTGGTAGGTTGCTCATCAATTTATGGATTGCCTGTCCTTGGTTTGGTGGAATCACTCCCAATGGGAGGTGGAATCACTTGATGAAAACATTTATATTTAATAGCTGCCTCTTTACAGGGAATGGGAATAGTTTATAAATTTTTAGAAAAAACTGTGGTGTGCCAGTTTGAATTTATTATGTACCCCAGAAAAGCCATGGCCTTTAATCCTCATTCAATATTGCTGGGTGGGATCTTTCTGATTGTTTCCATGGAGATGTGACCCACACATCTGTGGGTGGATTGTTTCCATGGAGATGTGACCCACACATCTGTGGGTGGTAACCTTTGATTAGATAGTTTCCATGGAGATGTGTGTCCACCCATTCAAGGTAGGGTTGCTTACTGAAGCCCTTTAAAAGGGAACCATTTTGGAAAAAGCTTGAGAGCCACCAGAACCAACAGAGCCCACAGACCCAGATACCTTTGGAGCAGAAGGAAAACACCCCCAGAGAAGCCTTATGAAATGAGGAGCGATAGCTAGCAAGCATTTCCACGTGCTTTCCCAGCTGAGAGAGAAACCCAGAACTTCATCAGCCCTTTCTTTGGAGTTAAGGTATCTTTCCCTCGATGCCTTAATTTGGACATTTTCATGGCCTTAGAATTGTAAACTTGCAACTTAATAAATTCCCCCTTTTTAAAAGCCATTCCATTTCCAGTATAGCACATTCTGGCAGCTTGCAAACTAACACATATGGCTAAATGAGGTATTATGATTCAATAATGTTTCCTGACATTAGCCAAATGCAAGCACTGTCTTTAGGATTATATGATTGAAAGACATTAATAAATAACTAAATGCATAAGTATAGCCTCAAAACTTTAAACAAAAAAATTTAAAAGACAATTAGAGATTGAAACCAGCAGGGAAAGTAATTAAAACAACAGATTTCATGCTTCAAGTGAATGATTGATCGTCATTTTAAAGAGATGACAACAAACAGGTTATATTCTCTAGGATTTTAGATTTAGCTGGGTTGACTTCTTGTGGGTACGAAGTTTATTACCTCCTTCTTGATAGAACAGAAGGTTTACTTGATATGACAGGTACATAGCTAAGTGATCCTGTGGGTTTCTTTTTTAGCATTTCTGTACAGCTTATTTGCTCACTTGGAAATTCCTTTTGAAAATTATTGTTGATACTTTAAGTGTGATGCTAATTACTATTTTTTTTTTTTTTACTTTTTAAAGAGGAATCATCTTTTTTTTTTAGAAATGATGAAATATTTACAGATGAAATGATATGATATTTGGGATTTGCTTCAAAATTGAGGGTAGGTGGGGGAAGTTGTAGTTACAGCTATAAAAAAAGATTTGGCCTTGTGAATAATTTTTGACGTCTGCTGATTGGTACAAGGAAACTCATTATACTATTTTTTCAACTCTTGTATGTATTTGAAATTTTCCATAATGACAAATAGTTTTCTTCTTTCCAAAGCAAGAGATCTCAGAAGTGTTATATATGTGGTCTGAGGACATTACTAACTCATCTAGGCCATCATGTTGTATTGCATTTCCACATATGACCTAACTGATCCATGTCTCAAAGTTACTCTCTCTAGCCACGCTGAATAAGACTCTTCGATTCTCTCCAACAATCACATGACTAAGCAATAACATGATGCAGTGGTTTGAAGCTATTACATACCCCAGAAAAGCCATATTCTTTTTTAAAAAATATTTTTATAAACGAATCTTCATATGAATACAGTTCGTAAATGGGGTATAATCAATGGCTCACAATATCATCACATAGTTGTGTAGTCATCACAATGATCATTTGCATTTGCGTGATTCCAGAATAAGAAATAAAAAGAAAAGAGAAAAAATTATAAATCCCTTATGTCTTACTCCTCCCTCTCATTGACTATTATTTCAATCTACTCAAGTTATTTTACCTTGAATTCCCCCTATTACTTATGTATTTTTCATTCATATTTTTTTACTCTTCAGTCCATACCCTGATAAAAGGATCATTAGACACAACGTTTTCACAATCACACAGTCCATATTGTAAAAGTTATATTGTTATACAATCATGTTCAAGAATCAAGGCTACCGGAATACAGCTCAATAATTTCAGATACTTCCCTCCAGCCACTCCAATACACCATAAACTGAGAAGGGATGTCTATATGATGTATAAGAATACTCTCCAGGATAAGCTCTCAGCCACTGAAACTTTATTCCAATTTTCATTTCTCTCTTTCCCCTTTTCATCAAGAAGGCTTTCTCTGTCTCATGATGCCAGGTCCTGGTGAATCCCTGGAGTTCACTCCCATGTTTCCAGGAGATTTACACCCCTGGGAGTCATGTCTCATGTAGGGGGGTAGGGCAGTGAGTTTACCTGCAGTGAGTTGGCTTAGAGAGAGAGGCCACATTTGAGCAATAAAAAAGGTTCTCTGGGGGTCACTCATTAAGTAGGCTTAGCTGATCCTTTGCAGGAATGTCTCATAGGGGTGAATTCCAAGATTGAGAGCTCGTCCAATTGAGTTCGTTGTCCCCCCTGCTGGCAAGAATATCAGAATGTCTCCAAATAGGGAAGTTGAATATTCCCTCCTTTCTGCCCAGTCCCCCAAGGGGACTTGGCAAATACATCTTTATTCACTGCCTGAATTACTCTAGAATATATTGGGGGTAGCACATTAACATGGACAAAACAAGATCTCACGCCCTATTCAAGATTCCATGTATTTATGGTGACAATTTAAATTAGGTAATTTGTGACCCAAAATATAAATTTAGCACCAAATAAAAATCTCTCCCTTTGGTTTCACAAAGAAATTGAAGTTTTAAAATATGGACAATATAAACCTTAAATCTGTATTCTAATCTATCCCAGTCCTATCCAAACCAGCTTCATTCATATGTCCAGTCAAAGTCTGGTCCCTTTTTTAACTGTTTAAACAGTTCCTGTATGGAGTAGTGCCAACTTGCATAGCTTCAGAGCTCTAACTCTGAGTCTCAGGTGTCACTGAAATACCCAGAGTTTCTGGGAATGACCAGGTTATAGACAAACATCTCTGTATCTCAGAATTTAGAAATAACAATTACAACTCCAGAATATATGTGACTGCTGTAAGACCTTACAGTCTCGGACCCCTTCCAATAGGCCCCAAACTGATAACCCATGCTCTCCACTTCAGTTCACTGAGTTTTCATATTATAGTTAGTCCATATGAGTGAGGCATGATAACATTTGTCTTTTTGTTTCTGACATTTCATTCAACATACAGTCTGTGCCAGTTTGAATGTATTGTGTACCCCAGAAAAGCCATGTTTTAATCCTGATCAAACCTTGTGGGAATAGCCATTTCTTTTTTTCTTTTTTTGCATGGGCAGACACTGAGTAGTCATTTCTTTTAATCCTGATTCAGTACTGTAGGTTGGAAACTTTTGAAGTCAATTACATGCATGGAGACAAGACACACCCAATTGTGAGTGTGAACTTTCAATTAGATGGAGATGTGACTCCACTCATTCCAGGTGCATCTTGATTAGTTTACTAGAATCCTTTAAAAGAGGAAACATTGGAGAGAGCCAGAAAAGACAGAAGACTCAGAGCTGACAGAGAGAGCAGATGTAGATACGTGAAGAATAATTGCTTCAGAAAACAGACAAGGATGTTTGGAGATGCTTGGAGCCCAGCAGGTGTTGCCATGAGATGTTAAGCAAGCCAGAACCTGGACAGAGCCAAGGGAAGTCAAGAGATGGAAGCCAGTCCTGGAGAAGCAAAGTGAGGAACCCGCATAGGAACAGAGTCCAGGAGCAAGGGACCAGCAGATGTCAGTCACATGACTTCCCAGCTGACAGAAGTGTTCCAGACCTACTGGCCATTCTTGAGTGAAGGTAACCTCTTGTTGGTGCCTTAATTTGGACACTTTTACCTCCTAAGAACTGTGAACTTATTAAATTCTCTTTTTGAAAGACCGTTCCAGTTCTGGTTTCTCACATTGCGGAACTTTGCAAACTAACATACAGTCCTTAAGGTTCATTTACCTAGTTGAATGCCCCACAAATTCATTCCTTCTTGGGGTCATTCAGTAGCCTATTGTATGTATACACTATAATTCACCCTTCCATTCTTCAATCATTGTACCCTTAGTCCGCCTCCATCCAATGTGAATTGAGAACACTGCTGCCATAAACACCAGTGTGCAAATGTCCATTCCTGTCCCCACACTCAGTATTTACTGAGTAACATCTTTGCAAGATTATATGGCAGCCCCACCTCTAGTCTCTAGTGGAGCCATCACACTGCCCCCCAAGGGGCTGCACCTCTCAATTTCCCTATAGACCGTGAATAGGTATATCTCTTTCTACACATTTTCTCTAGCACTTGTTCCTCTCTGTTCATTTTTAAACAGTTTTATTTGCACATCATTCAATCCAACCTTAGTAAATAGCCATGTCCTCACCACCATTTCTGTATGAAGATATTTCCTTTTCTTCCAGAAAGAATCCATACCTCTCCTACACGCCCCCCCCCCCCCTTTCAGTTGACATTTAGTTTTGGCATAATGCCTTTGTTACATTCATTGGAAGCATATTGCAATGTTACTGTTGGCTATAGACCCTAGCCTCTATTAATTGTACTTTTTCTTGTATAACATCCATTTTAAGCAGCTTGCAATGTTGATATTCATTTTCCCTCATGCAAAATCTTTTTTTCATTTGTACTTTTAATCACAGTCATTGTCCATTCCTAAGTTATACTGTCTCAGTCTTTATCCTCTATCTTTCCTTCTGGTTTCCCTGCCCCCAGCCCTTATCCTTCAGTCTTATTCACATCCAGCTTCACTCAGTGTGTTTAGATTATTGTGCTACAATCATGTAGTATTGTGCTATCCTTTTCTTAATTTTTACAATCAATCCAGTTGCACAACCTGTATTCCTCCATCATCAAATGCCCAAACTCTACCCTATTTTTATCTTCTGATAATCTGTGTTCTTAACTTGAACTCTCAAAGTTCACTCATTCATGTTAGTTCATATTAGTGAGACCATACAGTATTTGTCCTTTTGTTTCTGACTAATTTCACTGCGCATAATGTCCTCAAGTTTCATCCACATTGCTATATATTTCATTTCTTTATTCTGTCTTACAGCTAGGTAATATTCCATTATATGTATATACCACAGCTTGTTTAGCCACTAGTCTGTTGATGGGCAACTGGGCTGTTTCCATCTCTTGGCAATTGTAAAGACTGCTATGAATATTGCAGTGCAGGTGTCTGTTTGGGTCCTTGCCTTTAATTCCTCTGAATTTATACTTAGTAATAGAATTGCTGAATCATATGGCAATTCCACACCTAGCTTCCTGAGGAATAGCCAAACTGCCTTCCAGAGCAGTTGTACCATTTTACATTCCCACCAACAATGAATAAGTGTGTCTCTTTCTCCACATCTTCTCCAGCAATTGTCATTTTCTGTTTTTTGTTGTTGTTAATAGCCATTCTAGTGGGTGTCAGATGATAGCTCATTGTGGTTTCTATTTGCATTTGTCTAGTAGCCAGTGAAATTAAACATCTTTTCATGTGCCTTTTAACCATTTATATTTCCTCTTCTGAGAAGTGTCTGTTCATGTCTTTTGCTCATTTTTTAATTGGGTTGTTTTTTTGTTGTTGTTGATTTCAAGAACCTTTTTATATATTCTGGATGCTGAATGCGTATCTGATTATGGTTTACAAATATTGTCTCCCATTGCATAGGCTGCCTTATTACTTTCCTGACAAAGTTCTTTGATGCATGAAAGTGTTTAAATTTAAGGAGATCCCATTTATCTATTTCTTTTTTCAATGCTCATGCTTTTGGTGTAAGGTCTAACAAATTGCCTCTTATTTCAAGATTTATAAGAAATTTCCCTAAATTTTCTTCTAGAAGTTTTACAGTCTTATCTCTAGTATCTAGGTCTTTGTTACGGTTTGAGTTAATTTTTATGTAGGGTGTGAGATACTACTCCTCTCACATTCTTTTTCATATGGATGTCCACTTCTCCAAACACCACTTACTGAAGAGACTGCTCTGTTCCAGGTGCATTGGCTTGACCACTTTAGCAAAAATCAATTGTCCATATATGTGATGGTTTATTTTTGAGCACTCAGTTTGCTTCCGTTGGTCACTATATTTATCTTTATGCCAGTACCCTGCTGCTTTGACCACTGTAGCTTTGAAATGTACTTTAAAGTCAGGTAGTATGGGACCTCCCACTTCATATTTCTTTCTCAACATATTTTTAGCTATTCAGAGCACCCTGAACTTCCAAATAAATTTGGTTATTGGTTTTTCTGTTTCTACAAAGTAAGTTGTTGGGACTTTCATTGGTATTGCATTGAATCTATAAATCAGTTTGGGTAGAATTGACATCTTAGCTATATTAAGTCTTCCAATTCATGAAAATTCTATGCCCTTCCATTTATTTAGGTCTTCCATAATTTCTTTTAGCAATTTCTTTTTTATTTCTGTGTATAGGTCTTTTGCATGCTTTAGTTAAATTTATTCTTAAATATTTTATTCTTTTAGTTGCTGTTATTGATGGAATTATTTTCTGGATTTCCTCCTCAGATTGCTTATCACTGGTGTACAGGAACTCAATTGATTTTGGGGTGCTGATCTTGTGCCCTGCCACTTGCTGTACTCATTTATTAGCTCTGGTAGTTTTGCTGTGGACTTTCAGGGATTTTTAATGTATAGTATCCTGTCGTCTGCAAACAGTGAGAGTTTTACTTCTCCCTTTCCAATTTGGATGGCTTTTATTATTTTTTTCTTGTGTATTTGCTCTGGCTAGAACTTCCAGCGTAATGTTGAATAACTGGTGACAATAGGCATCCTTGTCTTGTTCCTGATCTTAGAGGGAAAGCTTTCCCCATTGAAGATAATGTTATCTGTGGGTTTTTCATATATTCTCCTTATCATTTTGAGGAAATTTCTTTCTATTCCTATCTTTTGAAGTATTTTCATCAAGAAAGGATGTTTAATTTTGTCAAATGCCTTTTCTGCATCAATGGAGATGATCATGTGATTTTTCCACTTTGATTTGTTGGTATGGTGTATTACATTAATTGATTTCCTTACGATGAACTAGCCTGGCATATCTGGAACATATCCCATTTTGTCATGGTGTATAATTCTTTAAGGTGCTGCTGGATTTGATTTTCAAGTATTTCATTGAGGATTTTTGCATTGATGTTCATTAAAGAAGTTGGTCTTTAATTTTCTTTTCTTGTAGTATCTTTGTCTGGCTTTGGTATTGGGTGATGTTGGCTCCATAGAATAAGTTAGGTAACTTTCCTTGGCTCTCCAATTTTTTGAAGAATTTGAGCAGGATTGATACTAATTCTTTCTTGGATTTGTGATAGAATTCACATATGAAGCCATCTGGTCCTGGACTTTTCTTTTTGGGGAGTTTCTTGATGACCGATTCAGTCTCTTTTTTGTGATTGATTTGTTGAGGTCATGTACTTCTTCTCAAGTTAATGTTGGTTCTTCATGTCTTTCTAGGAAGTTTTCCATTTCATCTACTTTGGCTAGTTTATTAGCATGTAATTGCTAATAGTGTTGTCTCATTACATCCTTTATTTCTGCAGGGTTGGTGGTTATATCTCCTCTTCCTTTCTGATTTTATTTGTTTGCATCCTCTCTCTCTTACTCTCTTGCTTTTTCTCTCACTCTCTCTATTTGTCAATCTAGTTAAGGGTCCATCAATTTGATTGATTTTCTCAATGAACTAACTTCTGATTGTTGATTTTCTTGATTGTTTTCATGTTCTTGATTTCATTTATTTCTGTTCTAAGTTTCATTATTTCTTTCCTTATATTTTCTTTGGGGTTAGTTTGCTGTTCTTTCTTTAGTTCTTCCAAATAAACAGTTAATTCCTCAATTTTTGCTCTTTCTTCTTTTTGAATATATACATTTAAGGCAATAAATTTCCCTCTCAACACTGCCTTTAACTTATTCTGTACATTTTGATACGTTGTGTTTTCATTTTCATTTGTCTCAAAATATTTACTGATTTCTCTTGTAATTTCTTCCTTGAGCTACTGATTGTTTAAGAATGTATTGTTTAGCATCCATATATTTGTAAATTTTCTGGCCCTCTGTGTATTACTGATTTCCAACTTCATCCATTATAATCTGAGAATATGCTTTGTATGATACAATCTTTTTAAATTTATTGAGCCTTGTTTTGTGACCCAGCATATGGTCTATTCTTGTAAATGATCCATGAGCACTTGAGAAAAATGTGCCTCCTGCTGTTGTGGAGTGTAATGTTCTGTAAATGTCTGTTAAGTCTAATGCACTTATCATAGTATTCAAATTCTCTGTTTCCTTACTGATCCTCTGTCTAGATGTTCTATCCAATGATGAGAATGGAGAGGTGAAGTCTCCAACTATTATGGTAGAGGTGTCTACTTCTCCCTTCAGTATTGTCAATGTTTGCCTCATGCATTTTAGAGCACTCTGGCTTAGTGCATATATATTCATGATTGTTATGTGTTCTTGTTGAATTGTTCTTTTTTCAATACATAGTGTTGTTTTTTCTCTTTTAAGTGTTTTACATTTGAAGTCTAATTTATCACATATTAATATAGTTACTCTACTGTTTTCTGATTGTTGCTTGCATGAAATATATTTTACCAACCTTTCACTTTCAAAGTGTTTTTGTCCTTCAGCCTAAAATGAGTGTCATGTTAGCAGCATATATATGGGTCCCATTTTAATCCATTCTGCCAGTTCATGTTTTTTTTTATTGGGGATTTTAATCCATTAGCATTTAATGTTTTTACTGTAAAAAGCTGTACTTTCTCTACCATTTTGTCTTTTGGATTTTATAAGTCACATCTAATTTTTCTTTTTTTAACCTTTACTGGTAGTCTTCATTTCTACAATCTTCTCCAGACTTCTTTCTCCTGCCTTTTCCTATCTGCCTATAAGTTTCCCTTCCATATTTCTTGCAGTCTTTTAGTCATGAATTTTCTCAATTTGTTTGTCCAAAAATATTTTAATCTCCCCCTCGTTTTTCAAGGACAATGTTGCTGGGTATAGAATTCTTAGTTGGTAGCTTTTCTCTTTTAAAAACTTAAATATATCATACCACTGCCTTCTTGCCTCTGATTTCTGCTGAGAAGTCCACACATAATCCTATGGAACTTCCCTTGTATGTGATGGATTGTTTTCTCTTGCTGCTTTCAAAATTCTCTCTTTGTCTTTGATATTTGAAAATCTAATTAGTAAGTGTCTTGAACTATTTCTATCTGGATCTATTCTGTTTGGAGTATGCTGCACTTCTTGGATCAGTAATTTTATGTCTTTCATAAGAGATGGGAAATTTTCAGTGATTATTTTCTCCATCAGTTTTTCTGCTCCTTTTCCCTTCTCTTCTTCTGGGAACTACACCACACTTATATTTATGCACTTCATGTTGTCATCCAATTACCTGGGACCCTACTCATATTTTTCCATTCATTTCCCTGTATTTTCTTTGGTGTGTCAGATTTCAGATGTCCTGCCCTTTAGTTCACTAATGCTTTCTTCTGCCTCTTCAAACCTATTGTTGTAGGTTTCCATTGTTTTCAATCTCTTCTATCATGCCTTTCATTCCCATAAGTTCTGAAATTTGTTTTTTCAAATTTTCAAGTTCTTCTTTTTGTTCACCCAGTGTCTTCTTTATATCCTTCCTCAACTCATTGATTTTACTTTTGATGAATTTTTTCATGTCTGTTTGAATATCTTGAATTAGTTGCTTCAATTCCTGTATCTTACTTGAAGTGTTGGTTTGTTCCTTTGACTGGGCCATATCTTCAATTTTCCCAGTATGACTCATTATTTTTTGCTGGCACCTAGGCATTTGATTTCTGTAATTAATTCATTCTGGGGGTTGTTTTCACTCTTTTACCTAGGGTTTTCTTGCTGGATGGCTTTGTTCTCTATCTGTTCTTTGACATTCAGTTCAACTTATTCTAGACCTCTAGCATAGGTTCTGTTTAACTGATCAGAATTTTTCCATTCTTGCTTTTCTCTTTCTTACCCTGTCTATAGAGAACCTTGTTTTATCCAACGAATGTCTTCTCAGATATTATAGACCCAAGTTAGATTTTCCCAGAGAGACAGGCCCACATCTCAGGAGGGGAGAGTAGCCAGCATCAGTTTCCCCTAAGGGTGAGACTGAGAAGGTTTTCAGACTTTCCTATGAAGCCTCTAGACTCTGTGCTGCTTTTTATCCTACCCAGCATGTGGCACTTGCCTGCCCTTGTCTTCCCACTAGCTTAAAGTGATGTAGTGCCTTTAATTTCATCAGAGTCTCCTTGCCAGGAACATATTTAAGACAGAGGTGACATAGTAGGATGGCTTTAATTGCTTAAGTTTTCCAGTCCTTGGAGTCTGATTCTTTGAAGGAGGAATTCCACTTGAGCTGGGCCCCATTCCCCCTTTTTTGGGGAAAGACACACCCTTTAGGGAATTAATTCCTTTCACCTCATTGTTTACTTTGTCTCCCAGACAAGCTTAATTCCACCCTTGGCTGGGGAAGTGCTGGAACCTGAGAGTGCTTCCAGTTCTATATAATGAACTGTTTAAGAAGCAAAAAAAAAACAGAGAGAGAGAGAGAATGAAAAAAAAGAAAAATATAAAAGCCTTTTCAGAGCTAAGCACCCACTCCTTGGGTTTGTCCATCAAAAGCTTGAGTTGGTATTTGGTTTTATGTATCTCTAGGCTGCATGTGTCCCCTTTTATTTGGGTCTAGCCCTTTTCCAGTATTTTATGCTATCTAATTCAAAAAGCCTCCTTTTTTTGGTGGTTTTGTTTTTTGTTTGTTTCTGTTTTTATCAGCCCTGGCCTGTATCTGCCAGAGTAAAAACTCCTAGTTCCTTTAGTACTTATTCCAGGCTTATCTGTAGTGGGGGCCTGTCTCAGTAGTCAGAATTTGTTAATTAATTCCACAATTGGAATTTATTGAGCTAAGCCTTTTGTTGCTAGTAAAGTCTGTTTCCTTTCCCCTTGGGAAATCAGCTTTCCATGTCCATTGGGGAGGGGTGCCAGCCTCCATAGCTTGGAGGACTTACAGTTCTGTATGGGATTTCTGTCATTCCACCTTGTACAGACTGATGTACACTGTGTGTCCAGTCACTAATGTTCCCCCAGCAGTTGTTCTGTACCATTCCTGGCTATTTACTAGCTGCTCTGGAGGATGAACTAAATTCCACACCTCACTATGCTGCCATCTTGCCCCACTTTATCATGTTCTTTTAATTCTATTCCAATTTTGTGGGGAGCAGAACTATTGTTTGGGTGGGGCCTTTTGATTAGATCAGTTCCATGGTGATGTTGCCTCACCCATTGTAGATGGGTCTTAATTAGTTCAGTGGAGTCCTTAAAAGAAAGAGCCAATACAGAGAGCATAGCTGACAAAGAACAGAGAGATGAAAACAAGACACAAATGTTTGGAGATGCTAAGAGATGAAACCCAGAGTTTGCCCCAGAGAAGCTGAGTGAGGACCCACAGATGCTTATCAAGGGCCATTTAAAACTAGAATCTGGGAGAGATGGACAGCAGTTGTCACCATGTGCTTTCCCATGTGACAGAGGAACTGGATACCAGCTGCCTTTCCTCTGAGAGGATATCCTCTTGTTGATGCCTTAATTTGGACATTTTCACAGCCTTAGAATTTTAACTTGTAACTTAATAAATCCCCTTTATAAAATTCAATCCATTTCTGGTATATTGCTTTCAGCAGCATTAGCAAACTGAAACACATGATGTTATATCAAGTAACAGGTCTCTCCTAGCAGGTACTTTCTTACCTTTAATTTTCTCTTATTCTTGCAATACAGCTGTATTTTTGGTTTGGGCTTCTTTAATTTATATCAATTATCTCTTCAATGGGGGTCTAGGAAGTATCAGTTGACTGATAGCAAGTCCTACTAAACTCAAAATAATCTTTTTGCTGATCCTATTTAACCATCCCTGATCCATCCTGTGGAGGCAGCCTCTTCTTTTAATTTCTATTCAGCAGCATAGGTTGGAAACTTGATTAGATGATCTCCATGGCGATGTGACACTACCAATTGTGGGTATTAACCTTTGATTAGAGGGAGATGCAACTCCACCCATTCCAGGTGGGTCTTGATTAGTTTGCTGGAAGCCATTAAAAGAGGAAACATTTTGAAAAAGGTTCAGGGCCACAAGAACCATGAGAGCCCATGCAGCCAGAGACCTTTGGAGATGAATAAGGAAAATACCCCTCTGGGAGCTTCATGAAACAAGAAGCTAGGAGAGAAAGTTAACAGACATCACTATGTTTGCCATGTGCCTGTCCAACTGAGAGAGAAACCCTGAATGTCATCAGTCTTCTTGAAACAAGGTATCTTTCCCTGGATGCCTTAGATTGGACATTTCTATAGCCTTGCTTTAATTTTGACATTTTCACAGCTTTAGAACTATAAATGTGCAAATTAATAAATTCCCCTATTTAAAAACTGTTCTGTTTCTGGGATATCACTGTTCTAGTCTGCCAAAGCTGCCAGAATACAATGCACTTTCTTCAGAGGAAAGGCAGCTAACTTTCATCTGAGGGTCTCTCTTACATGGGAAGGCACAGGGCAATCTCTGCTGGCTTTTTCTCCAGGCTTCTGGGTTCCAACAGCTTTCCCCAGGGTGATTCCTATCTGTATCTCCAAAAGCCTGGGCTGAGCTGCGAGTGCTGAAATGAGATATGCTGAGCTGCTTGAGCTGTGCTGTGTTGTGTTCTCTCATTTAAGCATCCAGCCAATTAAATCAAACATCATTCATCGCAGCAGGCACTTCCCCTAGCTGACTGTAGATATAATCAGTGACAGATGAGCTTCACATGCCATTGGCTCATGTCCACAACAACAGAACTAGGCACCTCCACCTGTCCAAGTTGACATCTGAACCTAACTACCACAATCACATTCCAGCAGTTTGCACACTAGAACAATCCCCAACTCCTATTCTCCCTCCTTTATCCTCCAGTAAGTGTTGGGCAAAATTTGTGGTCTTTGACATTCAATACCTACAGTGTACAAACATTTCCTCCCACATTCTCTCAGAGAAGGAAAGAATTGGCCTCTGATCCCTAACTGCTTAAAGACAAATCCTCATCTCTTGGTCATTATGGGAACCTCACTTGACCCTCATTTAATCAAAGCTCTTATTGGCCTGTTCTAGTTTGCTAGCTGCCGGAATGCAACACACCAGAGACGGATTGGCTTTTAATAAAAGGGGATTTATTTTGTTGGTTCTTCAGAGGAAAGGCAGCTAACTTTCCACTGAGGCTCTTTTCTTACGTGGAAGGCACAGGATGGTCTCTGCTGGTCTTCTCTCCAGGCCCCTGGGTTCCAACAACTTTCCCCGGGGTGACTTCTCCAAAGGCCTGGGCTGAGCTGCAAGTGCTGAGATGAGGAATGCTGAGCTGCTAGGCTGTGCTACATTGCGTTCTCTCATTTAAGCACAAGCCAATTAAGTTAAACGTCACTCATTGCAGCAGACACGCCTCCTAGCCAACTGCAGATGTAATTAGCAACAGATGAGGTTCACATACCGTTGGCTTATGTCCGCAGCAACAAGATTAGGTATGCTCACCTGGCCAAGTTGACAACTGAATCTAACTAACACATGGCCCAATAGCTATTCCAACCCTCTTTGTGTGTTTATAGTTACCTGAATTCTTAGTTCGTGCACATATACACACACTGTAATAGAATGCTTCTAAAATTGACTGTGATTCCTACTCAACCCAATTATAATTGATCCATGGACTCAGTGATGTGTTTGAAGAAAGTTGTATCCTGGATGGTTACTGGTTATTCCTCCACAAAAATAGATGCCTGAACTACTGAAAAGTAGTTCTGGACTAGTTTTGAATTGATTCTAATGTGAAGCTTGAAAACATAGCCCAAGTGGTTTGGGGTACCAAAACTTAAGAAGGACTTTCTTTTTTCTGTAAGAACATGATGTTCTTTGGAGACACAACGGGAGCTTTGAAAATGGAGTAGGCAGCCTCCACTGAAAGACCATATGTTCAGCATTGACATGGAGGCTGGCGTGACAAGAGTAGGCGAATGACTATCATACTAAGCTGGCATTTGCAATCCTAAACAACAGATGTGACCTTGATAACAGCTAAAATTACACTGTCAACCTTTCTTTCCTTGAGCCTATCCCTCTGGGCTTCAAAAAACATACCTTGATAAATTTTTAAACAGTAAAAACAGTTTCCTAGTAACAACTGAATTCTAGAAATGGAAATCAAAACCTCCTTATATGAATGATTACATTTATTGAATATCTTTCAAAAAAGAGTTAGATTCTGACTCACTCTTGGTACATATCTTTCTTTGACTATTCATCTCTGAGAGAGGAGAATATTTATGAGTACTAGTGACTAATGAGACTTTAATCCTACCCTGATACACAAATTATATGGGCAAAAATAAAATAGCTTTTTGGGAGGATGTTAAAGAGTGCGAGATAGCATGGTAAAGAGCATTTTCCTATCTCTTTCAAAGGTAGATACAGTTGGAAAAATATTTCAGTACAAACATGGGCTGGCTTTAAGTGATAAACTCCATGATAGATGATTTCCTTCCCCAAAGGAAAGGTCTCTGGAAAAGCTAGCCCACACTTTCCTGTGGTAATCTCAGTTGGTGTTCAAGAGACTTTATAGGTAGAGTCTTTTCTTATAGCTGACCTTCCCATCTTCTTCTTACCTCTTTTTCAGATCTGAGGAAATATAATATGCTAATCACTGTTCTTCATTCAAATTAATGAAAACAACCCCTTTATGCCTGAGTTAAATAATCATAATTCCTTCAGTATTTACTTAGCATGCCTGTCATTTAATCTTTTTTGCTGTTTTTACTTTTTTCCCTCAGGCACTTAATCAGTTTTCCACATGCATTTCTAAGTTGTAAGACCCCAAATAGACAAAAGCAAAAAGAAATAGGAAAGAAAATTTCTAAATCCTTAATAATGCCTAGATAAGCAAATGAATTTTCTTCCCTATTTTATTTTCTTTTATTTCTTTATTTTATTTTATTTGAATGGGCAGGCACCTGGAAATGAACCCTAGTTCTTTTATTTTTAGGCAATATATTTAAGATTCACAGACAGTGTGTAGCATAATTTAACCCCCAGATTTTCTCCACAATCCTGAAATACCGTTAGGTTTTTGAGTCACACAAGCTTTCTGAGACACTTGCATATTCATATTTTTAAAATTCTGAAGTATCTATGAGGTGTTTTTTTGTTTGTTTGTCTGTTTGTTTTTTGCCTGGGCAGGCACTGGGAATCAAACCCGGTTCTCCAGCATGGCAGGTGAGAACTCTGCACACTGAGCCACTGTGGCCCACTCCCTATGATTTTATTTAGTTAATTTGAAAGGATCATTTTCTCTTGAAGTGTACAATTTATTTTTTCCACTTTTAAATAAAGATTGATTTCACTCTCAGAAACAATTGGTAATAATATTGGAAGTTAGAATTCAGGTATTTTATCACTTTTATTTTTTAAAACATGATTAAGACTAATAAGGCTATTTACCACACCAATATGATGATACAGATAAAATATTCAAAACTCTCTAACTTCATGGCATAGTTGAACCACAAGGTTTCTAACTATAATATTATTTTCTTTGAGAGAATGTGATTTGTGGGGATAATCACCAAATGAAGCCATGATGAAAGAAACAACACAATCAAAACCTAATTTCATAAAATCACAAATTCTCTATTTGTCTACTTATGCGGTACCACTTCAGCACTGTTTAAGTTCCTCCCCAAGTTCTTTTCCATAACTTCTTTCACTCAGTATAGCTGTTGTGTGTGTGAGTGTGTGCCTCTTTCAAAATTCTTTTTTGACATTCCCCATTATTAGCCTTAGTTACTTTTGTCCATTTTTGGTTTTTACTACTTATAAATCCCTATTTTGTCCAAGAAAATCTTTTAAATTGTCCCTAGAAACTAAAAGTTCCCCCTGTATTAAATTTTATTATTTAATAAATTTTAAAATTTTGTATTAAATTTTAATTGGTATTTCTCATTTTCCCTCTGATCTTTTTCTCATAAACCTTGATTTGAATGAGATATCAGGGTAGCAAAGAAACATAAATGAGTTGCTCTTTTGGAAGACAAGATATTAACTCAGGTACTTATTCATCACAGTCACTTACAAGCTGCAAAATTGTTATAGTTTTTTCATCCTGGGGAAAGCAAATATAAATGACACTGTGATTACATATTCTCTAAAATTCTCTATGATTGAGAGGAAATATCAGTGAATTAAAGAAAACAGCAAAACATGTTAATGTGGTATTTATCTTTCTGATTCCACATTCTAAATGTCGGAATACATTTTCCCAGACCCATTCAGAGCACTGGAACCAGCACTGTAGGGATCAGGAACTAGCTATACAGAGGAAGGTTGTAGAAATTCATTACAATGCAGTAATATAAAGCACAAACTAGCATGGGACTTCATACATCACAAGCCCATTCACCTATATTATATCATACGATTCTTCAAATAACAGAAGAAGTAGATAGGGAAATCCTCTGTTTAAAAGAGGTCAGAAAGGTTAAGGGACTTGCCAGGTATTGGGGGCAGAACAGTGATTTAAATGCTGGTCTGCTGTCTCCTCATCCAGCATTCTCATTACCTAGTGTCCCAGCAGAGGCTTGTGAACGCGGCTCACAATCTAGAAGCATGCTATCCTCGTTCAAATTATTTTGATAACAATTGTCCAGGACGTTATTCATCAATTCTAATAATATTGTGAGGTTGGTTGCCCCCTTTTTTATAGATACAGAAATCATGTCACTACAGGGCAAAATGATTTATTCAAAGGCCAAGGAAAGGGGTTGACGTCTGCTGGAGAGTACTGTACATGTCAGGCTCAATTGCATGAAGAGAAGTGGTTTATGAGAATCCAGAATTTCATCAAATTTCATCTATTGTTAACTATTTTCATATCTTAAGATTCAAAGAACTACGCGTAGTAAACCCAGACGGGAGTTTTGAGTTGACAACAGAATTAAATGGTGTGTGCAAACAGACAACGCTATACTCCTTGAAGTTACAGAGCCAGTTACATGGTAACAATAAAAGAATTCAAGACTGTGAACAGGAACCCAGGCAACGTCCAGCTGACTGGGTTATTAATAACCTCAAGCATACTAAAAAGACAACTCCTAATATGATCCCAGCGTCCTGAGTGATCAGGGAGAAAAATCACCCTAAATGTCCCCAGATCTTGAAAAGACCATTGGTCCAAAGTGAACTCAGTAAACTTAGATGGTAACTGTCTTTTGCAGAGGTACCCTCCAACATCAAGGAGATTTAAGATTGCATATAGATGTGTTGATGAGACACCAAACCCAGTGTAAATATGAGAAAAGGAACCAGTGGCTAGTCCAAGTGTGGTGGAAGTTACAACTAATTGATTATGGTCAGTTACAGATTTCTTTGTTCATTCTCCACTCCCACTGCTTCGCTTGACTAGTCTTAAAAAAAAAAAAAAAATCAGTAATGTCTGAAAATTTAAGAACCTTTACGTAGTTTTTTTTTTTACAGAATTTTGGCTCATTAGAGTGTCAGCCTTCGTAATTTCAAATTAAAATCTAAAATCAAGTTACTTAGTAGGTATCTCAAGAGTTGCCATTTCAAGAGGGAATTTTTCTTATTTTATGTGCTGCTTTGAAACATAAAAAATATGAAGTTCCACATTATTTTTAAGTTTATTAGATTTGTAAGAATTATTTAATATTCAGGAGGATTTTGTTTATTTCAGATAATAGAATCACTTGAAAAGGAAATAAAATATACTAATTATAAAATATATTTTAAACTTTTGAACTAGGTTTTTAAATGGGATCCTTTGAAAGCATTTTTTTTTAATGTACCAGACGTAGAGTAATAACATGTGAGGCTACACATAAAAGCTTAAGCAATAACTTGGTTTTACAATGTAAAACTTTCATAGTAAAATTAAAATAAAACCATTTTTTAAACAAAATTAGACTTCCAAATGGTCTTTTCTCAGCACAAAAACCACTCTCAAAGGCACCAAACAAATTTCATTATACTCCATTGTACGTATGAAATCTATTTATTTTAGCATCGTTTTCTTGATATGTCTCTTAGTATTTCCATTTTGTTTGCCTCAAGCTCCCTAAGAAAAATCTGAGAGGCCCACCCATCTCCTCCACACATCCTATGCCCTCAAATGGGCGGCACCTAATTGGATTGAGCATTTAAAATCTTTTCTAATTTATGCTTTGTGCTCAGATTATGTATGTAGGATTTTGTTGGTAAAAGCAAAAACATATGAGAATGCCCAATATTACAAATGAGCTCTTTCTGAAGAATTTTGAGACTCAAAGTCCTTGTTCCATTTCTATTCTGCAAAAACCTTTCATGAAAGGTGAATATGAAGGTCTAAAATTTTTCCCTTTTGTCAACAATTTCTATTTCCATCTGGGGAAGTTTTTATTTTTATTTTGGAGGAGATCTTTAAACAATGGACTTGTATTGCATATCAGTTAAATGAGGAAAGACTTAAGAAAGAGTTTCTCCTTTCTGGGGACAGACAGGGGATGTCTAACTCCCCTCCTTTGTGTGTGTGCACGAGTGTGTTCTTGTGCGTACACATGCAAGGAATTTATGGTATCTCAACCTCATTCAATGTGGACCATCCTTGAGTTAAAGTTTCAATGAACTAATTGAACAAATAATTTGAACTCTATCAGGTATTGAGCCAGCATATTGAATCCAGAATTTCTGATAAGTTCACATATGTTGAAAAAGTCATTCTGATCTAAAACTGCATTTTTTTCTTTTTGCTACACCACCCTCTGAATCCATTTCACAAAGACTCTGCAGAATATTGTTGATGTACATAAATAAGGCCTCGTGATTTGGAGCATGTAACTTCTTTTCCCAAGATATGCATTGTATTTGGCCAGCTAGGATGTGATTCTGGTTTTGTCTGGAAGTAATGGGAGATGTGGTAGAGGTGTGACAGAAGATTTGATACTGTTTTAAAAAAAGAAGTGATTACAGTATTGTCAAGCTAATCAGAGCAAGACAGGAAAATAGAAGATGCTTCTGAGAGCCAGGGAAGTTAGTGGTGCTTTTTGGAGTACTTGGTGATATTGTAATATTCCCATACCAATTTTGGGATTCTATTCTTTTACAATAAGTTATCTAACCTTCCTCTTTACATAAGAGACCTGTTGGGGCTTTTGACTTACCTATGTTGTAATTCAACAACAAATGGAATCAAACTGCATATGCTTTTGGCTACTTTCTGTATAGCCATAGAAATTCCCCAATACTTTGAGAATGCTTTGAGTTGATAACTCAAACCCTGAGTTTTTATTTTTTCTTTAAAATCTCTGATAAAGTTGAAAACAGCCTTGCTACCCCAAAGTTCCTGTATTCTTCAGGACTGTCTTACCCTCACTGGTCTGCCAAGACTTAGTTTCAAGTGACCAATGGTTTAATTTAAGTGATTTTGCCACTGGGTATGATGGGATGCCACTTATTCTATCCTATGAAGGTAACCAGGACCCTCCCTGCCTTCAAACCCAAATAGACAGTTAAATCAGCCCGTGAACAACAAGATCTGTTGTCTTCGGCCATTTTTGGTATCAAATACAACAGGCAGGACTTTGTTAAAATAAAAGATGCTACTAGTTATTTTAGTATTAGATGCAAAGGATCTGCATCTACTACTAAATGCAGTATTTAGTATTAGTATTCAATATTAGATGCAAAGGATATTTTAGGATTAGATACAAAGAACTGTGCACTAACAAAGTTATTGAAGCATCTGGGCAGTTGGCTTTAAATTTGTATACAGGAAAGACTCTCAAAATAACACTCCTGAATTGTCAATTCAAGGATACTACAATTCTGCCACAAACAAAACTGTAGAATATGAGAAAGCAAGAAATGACCTGGAATTTTGCCTACAAGATTGCATCACTTTAACTGAAATCCAGGGATCAGAAGGCTGCTGACACATCTAAAGGCTCCAGAGCCATACTATACCTGCTAGCTCTGCATTTGCAAAATAAACAAAATATAAAATAAATGAAAACAAATAAAACAAAACAAAACAAATTAAACTAACAAACAAGACAAAACAAAACAAGACTAAAAAAATGATGCCTATGTCCTGCCCCTCTTTTCATACTTATGAAATTAGACTTTACTTGTAATTGGTCTATTGAGGGTCTACTATTTCTTGTAGGGTCAGTGTATGTTTTTCATATGGTCTAGAAAATTGTCCATTTCATCTGTGTTATCTAATTTGTTAGCATACAGTTGTTCATAGTACCCTCTTATGATCCATTTTATTTCTGTAGGGTCATTAGTAATGTCCCCCCTCTCAATCCTGATTTTTATTTATTTGCATCTTTTCCCTTTTTTTCTTTGTAGGTCCAGCTAAGGTTTGATAATTTTATTGATCTTTTCAAAGAAACAACTTTTGATTTTGTTAATTTATCTATTGCTTTCTTATTCTCAATTTCATTTATCTCAGCTCTAATCTCTGTTAGTTCTTTCCTTCTGCTTGTTTTAAGGTTAATTTCTTATTCTTTTTCTTGTTCTTCCAAGTGTGCATTTAGGCCTTGAGTTTAACTCTTTCTTCCTTTTCTAATGTAAGTGTTCAGGGCTCTAAGTTTCCCTTCCAACGTCCCTCAAATTTTTCTTGGCTGCATCCCCCAAATTTTTATACCTGGTGTTCTTGTTTTCATTTGTTTAAAGATATTTACTAATTCCCCTTGCAATTTCTTCTTTGACTCACTGATTATTTAAGAGTGCTATTGAACTCTTTTCCAGTTCTCCACCTGTTATTGATTTCCAATTTCATTTCATTGTGGTCAGAGAAGATGCTTTGTATGATCTTATCTTTCTAAATTTATTGAGCTTTATTTTGGGACCCAACATGTGGTCTATCCTGAAGAGTGATCCATGAGCACTTGAGAGGAATGTATATCCTGCTGTTTTGGTGTATAATAGCCTGTATATGTCTGTTTGATATAGATTAATTATCATATTATTCAAATTCTCTGTTTCCTTATTGGTCTTCTGTCTAACTATTGACAAAAGTAGTATATCGAGGACTCCAGCTGTTACTGTAGAGGTATCTATTCCTCCCTTCAGTTTTACCAGTGTTTATTGCATGTATTTTGGGATACTGTGGTTAGGTACAGAAATATTTTTTGGTCTTATTTCTTCTTAGTGGATTGGCCATTTCATTAATATATAGTGTCATTTTTTTGCCTCTTATAAAAGCTTTTGACTTAAATTTATTTTGTCCATTATTAGTATAGCTATGCCAGCTCTTTTCTGTTTACTATTTTCATGGAATGTCATTTTACATCCTTTCACTTTCAACCTGCCTGTGTCTTTGGATCTGAGGTGGTTCTCTTTTAGCAACATATAGTTGAATTATGCTTTTTAAAATCCATTCTGCCAATGTGTATATTTTGATTGGGGAGTTTAATCCCTTAACAGTCAATGTTATTACTGTATAGGCAGTACTTACTGTAGTCATTTTGTTCTTTGATTTTTATATGTCATATCTTTTTTTCCTCTCTTTCTTTTATTGCAACCTCCTTTTCTGTATACTTGATCTTTTATGATGTATCTGACTGATCCCTTTCTCATTCCTCTTTCCGTATATTTTTTCAATAATTTCTTTTTCAATATTACCCTGGGGTTTATATTACACAACCTACATCTATAATCTGCCAATCTGAAAAAATACTAACTTGGCTTCAGTAGCATATACATTCTCACTCTCATGTCTAGTTTCTAGTTTGCTAGCTGCCAGAATGCAATATACCAGAAACGGAATGGCTTTTAAAATGGGAATTTAATAAGTCGCTGGTTTACAGTTCTAAGGCTGTGAAAATGTCTCAGTTAAAACAAGTTTATAGAAATGTCCAATCTAAGGCATGCAGGGAAAGATACCTTTGTTCAAGAAGGCTGATGGAGTTCAGGGTTTCTCTCTCAAGTGGAAAGGCATGTGGCAAACATGGCATCATCTGCTAGCTTTCTCTCCTGAGTTCATGTTTCATGAAGCTCCCTGGGAGGCATTTTCCTTCTTCATCTTCAAAGGTCGCTGGTTGGTAGACTCTCTGCATCTCATGGCTATGCCATTCTCTGCTCTCTCAGAATCTCCAGTTTTCTCCAAAATATTCCCTCTTTTATAGGATTCCAGTAAACTAATCAAGACACACCCAAATGGGTGGAGACACACCTCTACCTGATCCAGTATAACAACCACTCTTGATTAAATCATACCTCCAGGGAGATGACCTAATTACAGTTTCAAAGTAGGGATTAGAAGAAATGGTTGCCTTTACAAAATGGGTTAGAATTAAAACATGGCTTTTCCAGGGTACATACATCCTTTCAAATCAGCACAACTCTGAAGTTCCTTTTCTCCCTCTTGTTTAGCATTTTATTCTTGGTTGGGATTCATGCTTGATCTAACTTAGTCTAGACCTCTAGAACAGCCCGTGTTTAACTCTTCAGATTATATCAACTCTTCTTCATCTGAGTCTTTCTCTGGATATGTGGTGCAATTTTTCAGATTGTACTTGTACAATTGTTTCACCTCCAAGAGAGCTCTTCCTTTTTTCTGTTTGCTCTCCAGGAATTTTGATCTGCTATGTTTGTTTTTGTACAGACTTTTCTCCCTAGTTCCAATGATTTCTTAAAATTCTCTCCCTCTCTCAGTGCCCTGTTTTTCTTATGCTTTTCAGTTCTGGGACCTGATCTATTTTACAACAGTTCAGTTTACCAACCACTCCCTCACCATACACACACATGCACACACTTTTTTCTTCTCTCTGTGAGGTTTTCTGGTCTCTGGTTTCTTCCATGTTATGTTATCCTGCCCCAAAGTGTCAGACAGGGTCAACCCAGAAAGGTGGATCACTTCAGAAAAGTCTGTTTTGCTTTTAGGTGGTCCAGCCAACTGAAAATTATTTGGTCACAACAGAACTTGCCAGCTATTTATGGTAGTCTTCCCCCCATCCTCCACCTCTGAGGACCCTTTTGTGTGCAACACTTCTCACTGGTTTGCATTCCACCCTGGGTCCCAGTGGACTTCGATCCCTATGCCTGGATTGGCATTGAGTTCTAACTCACTGCTGTGATTCAGTCTAGTTGCTGTCCATCATGAGAGGGACCCAGGGCCATGCTGCCTCTATGAGACTCCTGAGCTATGCAGAACTGAGTGAGGGTTTAACAGGAATTGACCAGTGGTTGGGGATGGACTTCTCCTACCTTGCATTTTCCAATTTCTTCAACTTAACATCTGTGGAGTTATTCTCCATTTTCTACCATCATCCTCCAGAGTTCAAATCAAGGGGAATTTGTCTTTTTCTTTGCTAAATCTTGGAGGAGGCTTTTTAAAGGGATGTTTACGTTGCCATGTTGATGACGTCACTCCCTATTCTTGCATTTTAGGAGACATTTATCTCACTCTTTGGCACAGGTAGATCTTGAGGGAAAGGAGTTCTTTCATCCTAGCCTTCTATTTAATCTGCTTGTCCCTGTTCAAGAGATCTGTAAGAGGTACCATGTTGGAAAGTGTTTGGAATATTTCAAAACTGCCAGTTCAAAAGGCATATATCAGAATGATCTCTCCCATAGGTTGAAAAAATGTGGTAAATCACTACTATTAGAAACAAATGTATTTTAGGAAAGGCTTTCAAAATGTCATCCTCATTTGTACGAGTGATTAATAAATGAATTGTTTGTGACTTCAAATTGTGGAAATCCAGGGTGAAACATAATTTTACAGTGGCCATCATCTCATGCATGCCAATCCTATCTTTTCTGTGGTAAAAGTCTTGTCAGTATCAAACAAGAGGCTTTGCTTGACCAATTTTCTATACATAATACCAGGCACTAAAAAATGTAGAAAGCGTCAAAATAATAAAATTTATTATATTGGATTCAGTTATTAATTTGGGTGATTCAGGAAGTCTTCCCATTACCATTTTTTTAAGTAATGATAATTACTTTTGCTCATCCCTTCCTAAAAAATTCTAGCACCAAACTTCTGATCCCTCCACAGAGTTAGGGAATTGATCCTGTCCTGACCCATCATAAGATTTCATTCCTCTGTTCTCTGGGACTGCTCCAGGAGGAGTATGTTATCTATGACAAGACAAGCAGAATGACTTCCTATTGAGTTCTTAATTTCCAGAAGCAGGACCCTTCCAATGCGGTGTAATGGAAGAGTATAAAGTAGGGCCTGCTAGGAGACATCGTCCCCATAACACTGAATAGGCTTGTCTTTAGCGAGAAGGAATGAACCAAAGGAGAGAAGATTGGATTTCTGTTTGGCTCAGACAGATTAAGCCTTTCAAACATAGCTCTTGCTTTCCTAAGAAAGCAATAATTTAAACTCTTTATTTCAAATATTGAGTGATAGCCTCTTTCTTCATGGATAGCATTTGGAATAACGTAAATGCTATTGCTGTAAAAGTATTAGGGAGCCCAGGCTATCAAAAATGTGTCTTCTGGCTAGTAGCTATTGCTTCACATTTCATTGTATAGATCTATTATTTTGCTTTGAGCATTCCCCTCTCCTTTCTTTTTTCTTTGTATGCTCTATGGTGGGAGTCACATTTCATTCTTTTTCCATGTAAATATCCCCTTATTGTAGCACCATTTGTTGAATTTCTGTTTGGCAGTTTTTTGTTTGTTTGCTTGCTTCTTTGTTTGTTTGGGAAGTATGTGGGCCAGAAATTGAACCTGGGTTTCCCACTTGGTAGGCGAAAATTCTGCCACTGAACTACCCCTTGCACTCCTTCCCTCTACTTTTGACTTGTTTTAATAAAATATGCTTCCAGAAGGATGTAACACCAGAATTCTAAATATCAAGCATAATCAGTAAATCAAATAATTTTCCTTCTCTACCCAAAGTGTATTGAGGTTGAAGTAGAGAAGATTTTATGGGAGAAAGATTATGAACTTTGAAAGAGGATAGTCCTCTAATCCATAAACTATGTAACCTTAAAAACATTCTTTAATATTTCTAAAGCTCAATTTCCATCATCCATAAGAAGAAATAGTAAAAACCACCTCATAAAGTCACAGAGAGAATAAATAACATGTGAGAATGTTAAATCTAACACACCTGAATAAGAATCCCGACTTCTTCACTTATTTATTAGATGTTACAGCCTTGGGAAACTTTCTTTCACTCTATGAGTTTTAGGTTCCTCATCTGTAAAATGCAAATTAATGCCACTTTACAGATTTGTTTTAAGTATGAAATAAGGTAGTATGTATAAAAAGCCTAGAGCTGGACCTGACCCATAGTAAGTGTGGAATAGATGGTCTTCAAACACCCAAGAATATTTTAGTTATCCTCCTCTTATCCTCAGCCACTGAGTGTTGGGAAGGAGCTGTCATTGAGAGAGAGGGAAATGGCTGGTGGTGTGCTGAAGACATCTTACACTGGTCTGCAAAACCAATTGTCAAATTTTCAAGAATTTTGTGAGTCAATTTTTAAACACATTCCTTATTAAAAATTGAATGATATAGATCCTTATTTTAAATGAATTATATCTTAAAAGATAGTAAGTCCCAAAAACTCAATACTTTCTAATTATTTTACTAGTTTTACTATAATCAAGTTCTTGAGGTTATATGTATCATACCAGTATGGTGGAAATACAATGGTGTGCTTCTCTGCATCTACTCCCAATTCCACATTTAATGGCATTATAGTGGCAGTTTAGAATCAACTACTGTGACAGTATTTACACAATGGAAATCAGCAAATACTATAAATCAGGTTGCATCTCTCCCTCCACTGACCCTAGTAAACTAATATTTAAATATGTCCTACATCCCGCTGGAAAGGGTATTCTCACTGGGTACCAATGAGGGAGACTATTCTCTGCTCACAGACTTTCAAGTTTGAACCAAGTCTGCTCATAGTCCTGAAATAACAATCTTATTCACCAGGAAGTTTTCAAACTTGGAAAAAGTGGTATTTTAAAAATAAGATAAAGAAATTACACTCAGATTCTGATATGGTGGGTTTGTGTGGGCTGGCTAATCTGAGCACCATTTCCTATCTGTCAGTGAGAAATGAGAGCATGATAACAAAGAAGTAGCTATCAGATGACACCTCAGTCACCTCTGCTTCATTCTCACAAAAAGAAAGACAAATGAAAAAAAAACTGAACTTCTCAAAATAAGTCATAGACTTTCTAAATAAAGGCTTTCATAATTAAAGCTGAAAATAGTTGTAATTTAAAAATGGGAGGAATAATAGCATGCCATTTCGTCTTTCAGGTACTACATCAAAAAAATCAGCCACTATCTAGTTCCAGTTTGTATCCCTGATGACAGAGAAGATAAAGGAAAAGAAAGGAAGAAAAGAAAAGGGGAGGAGCAAAAAGAAAAGCACTTTCAGAAAGTCAGTGATTGTTCAAAGTGAGGGCATTGAGGGCCCCGTTAAGACACACGTGATATATTTTATGAGGAAAAGAATCATAGATGGTCCTCACGTAAATATATTCTTAGAGTTGGTTACATAATTCAAGGTATCTACCAGAGGAATAATAACATGCATGTAATACAATAAGACCAGCAATTTTCTAGATAATGAACTATTATTCTTATAGCATAAAAATAGACCATATACAAATCTAACACAGACAAAATCGACAATATCTATTAAGTTCCACATATTCAAATAAAAGTCACTTTTGAAGTCGGTCAACCAAGAGGGTGACATAAAATAATCCACAATGCTGTTCCCTCAAAGATTCTTTGAATAACTAGGAAAAAATCTATAGCCATCTTCTATAAAACTCTGGAAAATAGCTAAAGGGTTATAGTAAATGAGTAAGTGCCAAATAAAGAAAACAGTTTTGAAAATAGTAAGAAAAGCTCCTGTTCTCCTTGCTAGTCCCTCCCTGATGCCTTTCACAGTGTGGTGTGGAGTCATACTGCATTTCCTCTGTAGTCCCCCAGCCCAATCCTTGAGAGAGAAGAGTAATTCGTATTACTGGGGTGCCTGTATGCTGGCGCCCAGCTATCTGTTGGCAGTCTGATAGACCCAACCAGGAAACTCATCTCTAGTTTATGCTCCTGGAATTTGCCCTGCAAACAGAAGCAGCTTGCAGACAGCTAAAGCAGTGTAAGAAACAGTTAATTTCAAAGTGGCCTGGGGCAAAGATTATCTGCTTTGTGTCATACTATAATAGAGCTCCTGGGAGATGAGGGAAGGAAGTCTATTTCATGGAAAGTAGAGAGGGATTCCAATTCCCATAAATAAAGGAATTTCTAAGGCTATGAGCCAGTTCAAGGCCAGGACAAGATACAGGCTCAAAAACACAGAGAGAACTCTGTGCTTCACATTTGCCTTGGACTGAACTTCTCAAAATGTGGTCTAAATTCTGAAGAAGGGCACCAGTTCACACAAAGCCAATTTGCAAAGACTATGAAAGGTGTTTTTTGGATGAAATCCCAGATTTAAAAGTTTAAAATGTTAAACTGTACAGTGTGCAATAAAAATTACTAGCTAAACAAAGAAATAGGAAATGAAGGCCCACCCAAGGAACAAAATAAAAATCTAGAAACCATCAACAAAGAAGGCCAGTCTTTGGACATACTGAACAAAGAATTAAAAAAAAAAAAAAAGATCATCAATATGGTTAAGGAGATAAAGGAAAACACAGAGCAGAACTATAGGATATTAGGAGAACAATAAATGAATAATATGAGAATCCCAATAAAGAGATAACAATTATAAAAGGAACCAAACTGAAATATTGGAGTTGAAGACTACAATAACTGAAATGGAAAATTTCCTAGACTGTTTCAACAGTAGATTGGAGCTGTTATAAGAAACACTCCACAAACTGAAAGACAAGAGAAAAGAAATGATTCAGGCTAAGGAGTGGAAGCAAAAAAGAATGAAAATAAATGAACAGAGGCTAGGAAAACTATGGGACACACCATCAAGTACACCAATATCCACATTGCCAGAGTGCTAGAGAAAGAAGAAATAGAGAAGGGAGGCAGGAGGAATATTCAAAGAAATAAGGGCAGGAAACCTCACAAATGTGATGAAAGACAAGAGTAGACACATTCAAGAATCCCAATGAACCCCAAACAGGATAAATTCAAAGAGAATCACTCATAGACATCTAGCAGTTCAACTGTCAAATGCTCAAACAAGGAATGTTCTAAAATCTGCAAGAGAAAAAGCAGTATGCTATGTAAAAGGGAGTTCCAATAAGATTAAGTGCCAATTTCTTATTAGAAACCATAGAGGAAAGAAGCCAGTGGGGAGAAATATTTAATGTGCTGAAAGAAAACAATTGCCAAACAAGAGTTTTGCATCCATGATACCATACTTCAAAAATGAGGGTGAGATGAAAACATTCTCAGAGAAACAAAGGCTGTGGGACTTCACCACCACTAGACTTTAAAGGGAGTTCTGAAAGAAAAAAAGAACACTAGAAAGCAGATGGAAGGAGCATAAAGAAATAAAGGACTCTAATAAAGGTATCCATATGAGTAAATACAAATGCCAGTACTATTGTATACTTTTTTTGTGTTGTTGTGTAACTCAACCTTTTACTTCTTTCATGCTCTTAAATGCAAATGCATAAAAAGTAATGATAAATCTATGGATTTGAACATAAAATGTATAAAGATATTATATATAATATGTACCAAGTACAACAAAAAGATGGAGAATGGAGAGGCGTATGTGTGTGCTATTGAAGTGAAGATTTATCAAATCAAACGTGATTGTTATAGGATGTTAAATTTAAACCTCATGATAACCACAAATAAAATATGTGAAAAAAATTATATGCAGAAAGAAATGAGAAGGGACTCAAAATGTATCACCACAAAAAATCAAATATGAAACTAAATATTGATGGGAAAATTGAGGGACACTTAACAACACTCACATAAACAGCCAACAGGTCAGAGAAGAAATCAAAAGGGAAATTATTAAACAGACTGAGGCAAATGAAAATGAAAGCACAACATACCAAAAGTTATGAGATTCAAAAAGGCTGTGCTGAGGGAAATGTATAGCTCTAAATGCTTTAATTATAAAAGAAGACACATCTCAAATCAGGGACATAATTATTCAACTGGAGGCTCTAGAGAAATAAGACCTAACTAAAGCCAAAGGAAATAAAGATTAAAGTGGAGATAAATGAAATAGAAAAGCTTAAAAATGACAGAATCAATGAAACCAAAAGTTTCTTTGAAAAGATCAATAAAATAAGCAATATTTTAGCTAGACTGACAAAGAAAAAAAAGAGGATGTAAACAACTAAATCAGAAATGAAAATGGGGATATTGCCACCAACTCCATAGACATAAAAAAGATTATACAGGGATACTATAAACAGCTGTATACCAAACACATTGGATATTCCTAGATGAAAATGGACAAATTCCTAGAATCACACAAATTACCAGCACTGACTCAAGAAGAAAGAGATCTCAATGGACCAAAGACTAATAGATTGATATGGTAATAAAAACTCCCTGTGCCAGTTTGAAAGTGTTGTGTACTCCAGAAAAGCCACATTCTTTAATCCTAATTCAGTATTGCTGGGTGGGATCTTTCTGAGTAACTGTTTCCATGGATATGTGACCCACCCAATGGTAGTGGGACCTTTTGATTAAGTGATTTCCATGGAGATGTATCTCCACCCATTCAAGGTGGGGTTGCTTACTGGAGTCCTTTAAGAGGTAGCATTTGTGTGAGTTTTTTCTTTTTTCTTCTTATTTCTTTTTCTAGAGTGATGTAAATGTTCTAAAAAATGATCATGGTGATGAATGCACAGCTATGTGATGATATTGTGAGCCATTGATTATACACCATGTATTGAACATATGCATATGAAGGTTTCTCAATCAATTTTTTCTTTCTTTCTTTCTTTCTTTTTTTTGCATGGGCAAGCACCAGGAATTGAACCTGGAACTCCAGCATGGTGGGTGAGAACTTTACCTCTGAGCCACCGTGGCCCACCCCAAAACATTTTTTTTTAAAAAAGATGCCACTTCACACCAATAAGAATGGCAAAAACTAAAGAGTATGGTAATATCAAGGGTGAGAGTAAATCAACAAGAATTCTCATAGATTGCTTGTGGTTATATAAATTGGAATAATCATCTGGAGACCAATTTGCCTACATATGGAAAAGTTTCAAATTCTCTCACCTTATAACTCAACAATTCATCTTTTGGAGATATGTCATAGTGAAACTCTCATATAGGGTTTTGAAGAGAGCTCTGTAACAGACTCTCTTCTGAAAATTTCAGCAAATTTTTTTCTGAAAAGGTCAGATAGTAATTAAAGCTTCATGGGCTAAGTATTCTCTGTCACAACTATTCAACTCTGTTATATGCCATTTAATCAGTATGTAAAGAAATTGACATGGCTGTGTTCCAATAAAACATCATTTCTAGAGTGGGATAAAAAAGGGAACCATTTTGGAAAAAGCTTCAGACCTGACACAGACAGAGACATTTGAAGTTGCAGAAAGAAGATGCCCCTGGGGAAGCCATTTGAAATGAGAAGCCAGGAGAGAAAGCTTGTACATGGTGCCTTGTGCCTTCCCAGCTGACAGAGAGACCCCGAACATCCTCAGCTATTTCTTTAGTCAAGGAATCTTCCTCGGGATGCATTAGTTTGAACATTTTTATGGCCTTAGAACTGTAAACTTGTACTTAATAAATTCCTTTAAAAAAAAAACCAGCCCATTTCTGGTATATTATATTCCAACAACACTTAACAAACTAAAATGCCTCCCAACAAAGAAAAGGACAATATGGCTTCACTGGTGAATTTTACCAAATGTTCCTAGAAGAACACTGTTCTAGTTTGCTAGCTGCCGGAATGCAACACACCAGAGACGGATTGGCTTTTAATAAAAGGGGATTTATTTTGTTGGTTCTTCAGAGGAAAGGCAGCTAACTTTCCACTGAGGTTCTTTCTTATGTGGAAGGCACAGGATGGTCTCTGCTTGTCTTCTTTCCAGGCCCCTGGGTTCCAATAACTTTCCTCGGGGTGACTTCTTTCTGCATCTCCAAAGGCCTGGGCTGAGCTGCAAGTGCTGAGATGAGGAATGCCGAGCTGCTTAGGCTGTGCTACGTTGCACTCTCTCATTTAAGCACCAGCCAATTAAGTCAAACGTCACTCATTGCAGCAGACACGCCTCCTAGCCAACTGCAGATGTCATTAGCAACAGATGAGGTTCACGTACCGTTGGCTTATGTCCACAGCAACAAGACTAGGTATGCTCACCTGGCCAAGTTGACAACTGAATCTAACTAACGCAAACACCATTCTTGCTCAAAGTCTTCCAAAAATATTGACAATGAGGGAATACCTCCTAAAGTACTCTTATACCCAACATTCACTCTTAAAGCAAAGCCAAATAAAGACAAGTGAAGATAAAATTACAGACCAATACCTTTTATAAATATAGATCCAAAATTCCTAAAAATCTACAAGCAAAATTAGTCTAGTAGTACATTAAAAGAATTATACACCATGCTCAAATGGGATTTATCCCAATTATTCAAGGCTGATTCAACAAAAATAAATTAATTAATGATATACTACATTAACAGACTGATGGGGAAAGAAAATGAACACATGAACCATTGGGAAAGGGAAAGAACACATGAACCACTCAATTGGCAATCGGCTAGAAAAGACATCTAACAAAATACAGCACCCTTTCTTTTTTTTCTTTTTTTTTTTTTTTACTGACTTTACAAAGCTACTTTTATTTTACGAAAAAAGGAAAATATCACTATAGTAGAATTATTTTAAATAAGATGCTTTTCTCAATGAGTTTAAATAGCATTTGTTTCACAGAAAGATTTGCAACATGACTTTTCAAAACTATATGCACAATATAAATGTTAGGTACATATATGTCTAATGATTTTTTACTCTGTAAGACAGGACAAGTACATTTTCAAAGTCCCTCTATACCCACTGTCTCACTTGTTCCTCCCAACAGCACAGGGAAAGAAACTGATCTAGCATCAGCTGACATACAAGCAGAGGTTCCTCAAGTTAAACAACTGATTTAATTAGCAGCAGGATCTGATATGAAATTCTAGTTCTCCTGATTCCTCTTCCACCATAAATAACATATATTCTTAAAATAAAAGCTCCATTAAAAATATTAGAATTAGTGGGATGGGAGAATAAAGGGAATCAGCAAGCACTCAATAAATATCTGCGGGTTGCTAGATTTCCAACAGAGGAAGGCAGCACCCTTTCTTGATAAGAACACTTGTAAAATTAGCAAAAGAAGAAAACTTTCTTGATAAAGGGCCTATATGAAAAACCCATAGCTAACATCATACTCAATGATGAACGATTGAAAGCTTTTCCCTTAAAGCAAGGAACAAGACAGGCTGCTGCAATGATTTGGAGCTGTATGTATCCCAGAAAAACACCTTCTTAAAGTTAGTCTGTTACTGTAGATGTGAACTCATTGTAAGTAGGACCTTTTGATGAGGTCACTTCAGTTAAAGTGTGATTAACCTCAATCAGTTTGTATCTTAATCCTATTTGTATGGAGTCTCATAACAGAATGAAATTCAGACAAAGAGAAAGAAAGCCACAGAAGCAAGATGCTGAAATCAGTGAAACCAGAAAGAGAAGGGAGAGACTAGCAGATACCATCATGTGACAGAGGAGCCACGGATCACTGGCATCAAAGCATTGCCTTGATGATGCCTTGATTTGAACATTTTCCTGGCCTCAAAACCAAGAGCAAATAAATTCCCATTGTTTAACCTGATGCATTTCATGGTATTTGCTTTGAGCAACCTTGGAAACTTGGAAATTAAAAAAGATTTTGGTACCAGGAAAGTGGGGATTTAGCCCCTCATCAGATTCCCAATTTGAAGAGAGGCATTGATGATTCTAGTAGAAAAGTGCCTCATGAATGAGGTGACAAACTGTTTTTCTCTTCACCATTTGGCTTTCTCTGACACAATTAAGTAGATTTAACGTACCCTCATTGCTACTGGCAAGGGCTTCCCATACTAGAAGAGTGACCATCATGAAAACTGACAAAGGAGCCAGACCCACAGCCTGTCAACCCAGCAAGTCCTGTGGCCGTAGGACACATCAGTGGCCACCCTTTCTTCTCAAGGCCCCCATTTGCCAAGCTGTGTTCTTGTGGCTACTGGAGCAAGGGATCCAGAAGGACACCATGGAAGATATTTACAATGGAAAACTTTGGGAAAAACATAAATTAGAAGGATGGCCACAACTTCCCCAGGTACAATCTTCTTCTGTCCAACCCCTCCCCACATTCCCTAGACATGAGCAGTAGAGGAGGAGGGCCCTGCAGGTCTCTCACCTCTCCCTTTGTCCCCACCAAGGTGATGGCTCCTGGGAGGGGTCTCTTTATCCGGGCTTGACTAAACTGAAAATGACCTAGGGGTGGGATCAAAGCCTCTGACCACTCTCTGGGTACCAAAGGCCATATACTGTGGTCCATGTATAATTTGGGGTCAGTGAAAAAAACTCTTTGTGGCGCTTTTGGCTACAGATGACCAGGTCACTATCATTCTGGGAGATGCAGAGGGGAGGGGACAAAAAATAGTGTTGGGAAGTGTAGGGCATTCCATACGGGTACAGGGATGGGAGGTTACTGCTCCCTTTGGGGTGGTGCCTTTGGCCCTTTGGTCACCCCTATGGTCATACTTCCCACCAGGGGATGCATTACAGGGACTAATATCCTGAACCACTGTACATCTCAGCAGTGACTGTGAGGGTATCCTCCCCCATCCCAACAAATCCTGGTTGGTAAGGTAGGGGTGACCCCTCAGTTTAGTTCACAAAACCCAGTCCTGTGTTGCCCAAAATGCTCCAGTACAAAAGAAACATAAGATTGATGGTGACCGTGGCCAAAAAAATCAACCCACTCCATATTTCCCCATGTACATTTTTGCTCACTGTGCCAAAAAATATCTGTAAATTAAGTTGTTATATGGTGCATTGTAGGAACACAGGCTCAGATAAAACAGAAACTTTCAGCAAATGAATGCATTATTATTTATACAACACAAAGGGTTCAAAAGAGCAGGGGAAGAGATCCCATTATGGCTGGTCTCCCCAGGAGGCTAAGTCCTCCAATCAGGATCAGTGGATGGCAGCTTTGCATGCCCCATTTCCCCTAGGAGGCGAGAGAAACTCTTATTTATACAACCCATGGGGAGAACGCCCTGCCACTGAGAGTTCCCGCCCTGATAAGCAGCTAGGGCTGCTTGTTCTCGGTTTCCAGGTTTAAAATATGGTCAGGCATTTCATTAGACATAACATCTCCCTGGGCTGCAGAATGGAAACACGCTGAAACATCTGCACCCAGTAGAAAAGGAAGCAGGGCTGAGCAGGGGTCAGGAGATATCCCCTAGGTGCTTAGGTGTGTCTCTGGCTTGGGGGAAGGATATACAGGAACTTTATTTTCTGCATTATTTTTCTATAATCCTATAACTTCTCTATTAACAAAAATCAAAAAGTTAATGTCACTTTTTTCACCTCCTTAGCTTGAAATACTTGATATAAAATTAGCATAATACAAGGTAGGCCCTTCTTCAGTTAGAGGAAAAAGTAAATGATGCTCGATTGAAAATGGCTAATTCTGTAGGTTATTGAACAAAACAATTTCTGAAATCCTGCAAACATGGTGAAAGTGAACAAATTTCATTCATCATATTGTATTACTGGAGTTGTACATGGTTATTCAAAAGCACAGAGTCTAGCTCATATATATAATAGAACGATCATATTATAACTATAACTATGCAATAGTTATGTAGTATTTTCAGGTTGGTGCCAGCTTTCATGGAACTTTCCAACCTATGAATAAATGAATGGCATAAACACAGAATAAAATGTGATTCTACAACATTCTAAAGTCAATATCAGTTATTAGGTATGTGGATGGACCCAAAACTCCACTATTCTCTTCAAAAAGTGTTTATCATCTACAGATGAAAAAATAATCTCATTCTCATATGGTATGTGAAATTTATTGTTTTACTATGCTGTGTTGATAGCCTGATAACATCTCCAACAATATACCTGTGCAGGCATAGAAAGATTCTAAAAGTCACAATTAAATATGCTTTTAGGTTAAATATTGAAAGATACCACAGAGGTCTGAAGATAAATTTTATTATCGTGAAAATATGTTATACTCCTTCCCCCGTCTGTTTCATTTATGTGGCAATCTCATGCTCAACATTGTTTTTTTCTGTTTTAGTAGAAGAAGTTGTTCATGAACCTCTTATAACCCTGTTAACAGAGATTACCACGACTCCAAAATCTAGATAAGACTGTTCATTTGGTTTCTCAAGGACTTCCGTTATCATGGTCATCTCTGAATGAATCTAGTTTATAGAATATCTCACTATTGTTTTTTCCTAATACTTTTACACAAGCACACACACACGCACACCCATGAGTACACCAAAGCTTATGTACCAGGCTCTACTGAAAGTTTGCAAGAAAATTGCAGAGGTTGATGTTGAGACCACAAATAAAAACAACTTAAAATTGAATCTTAGATACTCATATTATTCAAAATTCTGCAGTAATTCTAGTAAGTTACTTGAGTGTCTCCTCACTTATTTCTCATATCTTTTGTCTTTTCTTCCAAACTCTAACTCCCAAATTCCTGATTGTGTCTATTAAATCACAATTTAGGTCTCTCTCTTAGCATTTTGTTTTCTACTGACCCATATTTTACTCTGGGCACCTTACATCCCCATCTTTAAAAACAGGCAGTTATTTCTTTAAAAGGGCTTTTGGTTTTATAATAATTTTTAACCTTCCCACATAATCATGAGTCAATCACACAAAGTCAATCAATAGTGTAATTGACAAGTTAGGATTTAAGGAATGATTGTGATTACTGAATTATTATATAGATATTCCTTTTTCCTTTCTGGCATATTAGGGTAGATAGAGGAAAATACCTGAAATCTTTGAACTGTAGTCCAGCTGCCTTGTTCTCTGATAGTAATTGTAGAGCCTTTATTTTGTACCATTGTGATTGTAAAAACCTTGTGACTAATCTTCACTTGTACCCATTCATTCAGTTTTTCAACTTTAGAGTCTTGTAATCACTGAAGACAGCCCCTAATGTTTATTAATGAAGGGTCTTGGATCAGCCCAGCACTAACCCACCCCAAGTCCAAAGTTACTTTGATAACTGAAACTGGATCGAACCAAAATGGGCATGCCAGACATGTGCAATAGCTTAGACTTTACCCTATAAGTCACCTATACCTCAGTATAACACTAAAAATCACTCCCATCATTGTATTAAGGCTGCCATTTTCTTACCCATGCTTTGTGACTAAGCATATAATCAATCTGCGCATGTCTAATAATTAGATCACCTCTAATTATATCAACCAGAACCATCATGCTCATTATCCTAAAACCTGCCTATCTTTTGATCTTATAAAACTGGCAGAATTACTGCAGTACAGAGAGATGGATTTGGGGGCCAATAGGACAATCTGATCTGCTGCTCCAGGCCTAGCAGTAAACTTTTTCTCTCTTTGAAACCCCAATGTCTCAGGAATTGGTCACTTGAGTGCATCAGGCAAAGAAATCCACCGCCTTTGTCCAGTAACAATTGCTTAAAATGCGAACTTTACGAACACAGTTCTATAATTTAGGTTCACTTCTGCATATGTATGAATGACTGCTGTCATGTGTAGAAATAGAGTATACACAGCACATTCATTCATATAAAATGTTCATGAATGTCCCAGATGTTTAGTTTCATAGAATATTCTTTGACCATGTCATGACTTCACCCCTATCTCCTATAGCCCTCCTTTCCTTCTTAGGAATATCTGAAATAGAGGGAAAAATTACTAATTAGAGTTATTTTGAGAATTTCATTTTCCAAAACCACAGTAAATGCAGTATACAGAACACGGGCTTCAGAGTTAAAACAGATCTGGAATGAAATTCCTCTCCTTCCATATACTTACCAATGAGGCCGTGGACAAATTGCCTGAGCCTCTTTATACTCTAAAGTTGGTGATAACATGCCCATTTCAAGGGATTCTAATAAAAATGAAAATGCATGCAAAATTCTTAGCACTGTCTCTGACATATAGTGTTTAATAAATATCAGCTGCCATATTAGTCTTATTAAAATATCAATAGTGATATGGGCCAACTATCTTATCTGCAGCTTGATGCTTCAGTCCTTCCCACAAGGGCATGGAAAATTGAGAGGTAACTGTTTATTTTCGACATGTATCCGTTTCTTCCACTGAATCTCAGAAGTATCAAGGAAGTCCTTATGCCCCCGTCTCAGCTGAATCACCCTTGTTCTTTTGGAGGGTGCCTTCAATAATGCCCAATATTGATTTCCCTTTCCCAGTTACTTCAGGAATGGGGGGTGAAGGAGGTGAAGTTCCTTTCAGTTGCTGACACAGGATATGGAATTGCTCAATAATAAGTGATACATAATATGCTTTCCTTTCCCATTATCATTACTGATCCCATTTTTGTCAAAGCCCAGCAATCGTCACCTAACAATGCCACGAAACTGCAAGGTATCTAACTCTCAAACTTCGTTTGTCTTTATCATCTCAGAAACACCCAGCACGGTAGGCTCTCTACCCGCCAAGCAAAAGAAGATGCCCACGGTGTGCACTTTTCTGATGTCTCCCCTTGTGGGGATTCTCTCTCTCCTTGAGGGGAACAGTTTTCTCTTCCTCTCACCATTCCCCTTTACTCGGCTGCAACTGTATGGAGCTGGGAACCTCCACTTGGCCCCTTTCTCCTCACTTCTCTCTCAGTTCCCTGAATAGAATTGCCAGACTCGAGTACTAAAAAGTCTTATTCAAAGAAAAATATAAACCCTTGATTATCTTGTAAACTGTTATAATCTTAACAATTTTTGCATTAAACAAATAGGTTTAGAAAAGCAATAATTGTCTAGAAGGAGGAATTAATCTATTAAAATGAATTCTCTCTCCTCTGAAGCCCCCTTTAGTCCTTTTTACATCTCTGTTCCAGCACTTGTCACATATGACAATAGCATCAATATATGTTTCCTGTTTTTATTTCCTTCTTTTAGAGGATATGATTCTTAATTCAATAATCACATCCTCTAAACAATAAATATCTTAAGAACAATGAGGTTGCTGATAATAGCACCTCCCAATTATTGATTGTCTACCATGGGTGTATTTATTGTCACATTTTAAAATAACTCAGCTAAAAGGCAAAGTAAAAAACAAAAAACAAAACATGAAAATCTCAGCTAAGTATGTGTTATGTGTTAAAATTACCTTTAGTACAGATGAGGAAACTGTAACTCAAATGGGTCAAAATTCACACCTGTGAATTCAACTCTTGTGTGGAAATTCATGTTCTTTCCATTGTCTCCATGTTGCCAATTTTCTACCCCATGGTGCAACGATCTACATCTAGGAAACTGAGTATGGGTGAAAGGGGCACTTTACAGGTACCCCTTGTTAACAAAAATCATCCCAAATTTGGAAAGTAGTCAGAAGCATGGGTTTAGGGCAGCTCATGTTTCTTTTTTTTAAGTGAAGTTATAGGTTGCAGCTTGTCTTTTAACATCATACTAGGGCATTAGCAGACCTGCCCAAGGATACATAATATTGATAAACATTTTTTTCTATTTTTAAATTTGTCTTATTTGTGGTTTTTTTGGTCAAAATTTTTATATCAGTGGTAATTTTATCAACAGCAATTATGTACTAGGTTTGATATATTCTCCAAGATCCTTGTTTAATTTTTAAAATTTGAACAAATATTAATATATATGCATATAAATATACATATACATTATAACATGTAAAAATAATAAGAAAAATATATATATTAAAATTGTACTCAGTGGCTGAGGCCACAAGGAATAATTATGAAAAAGGCATTCAACTGTGAGATTTGTTTTCAAGGGAAAAAAAGAGAGCAAATTTATTCTAAAAATTTGAGCCAGAACACGAAAGAACCCAGTGAAGAAAGAATGCGTACAATGTTGGTGAAGTAAAAATTCTACCAACACAGGGAGACCTTTCCGAATCAATACAGAAAGAAAGAAAACTGATTTGTTATTGAGTAAGCATAACAAAGTGCATGACTTTAGATAATCCTCAAGAGATTACAGTCAGGGTAAAATTTCACACCATTATAGAGCAAAGCAGGTACAACCTGGGAACTGAGATAGGCTTTGGCTTAGTTAATTGTTCTCTGAAAGAACAATATAGTTTATTTTATCTCCTCATGAGACAAAGGGGTATATCATGAGATAAGCTCCTAAACTCATTCTGGAGTTAAATGTTTACATTTTGAGTGTTATGAGACCTAAGCCCTTGGAGAAATCTCTCCATTGTCAAATTTGGGGCTAGGGCATATCTGGCCCCTGCACTATTTAGTTACATTCTAAGGGCCAACAATGCCTTCAAGGAGATGGTTTCAAGAGAGGAAGAGAAAGTGGTTGTCTCCTGCCCCTTTATAAGCAAAGAATTCTCACTTTAAAAATATTTTCCCTTACAAGAAGAAGCTGTAGAAGATTTAAGAAAAGTGGATTTTATTTGTCTAGGTTTATAAGATTTGCAAATAATTAATCTACAAAGCATGAAATGTGTCAAGCTTTTATTTAAACTAGCTCAGTTTTGTTGGGCCTTTTTGTAATTGCTTTAAAGGAGCTTGTAAATCTTTTACTGCCAAATATTATACTGATGGAAAATTAGATTTGGTTTTCTTCTTGTGAAAATGGCATTTGAAGGGTGCATGGGTAGTTCAGTGTTTAGAATGCCAGTTCTTCATGCAGGAGACCTGGGTTTGATTCCCAGATATGCACCAAAAAAAAATTTTTTTTAATGACATTTGATATGGAAGTTGGGGCCTTTTCTTTATAAAGGATAGTAAAGTTATCTATGAAATCTACTGAGATTTCATGATAGAAATTATGATTTTCAATAGTAATGCTTTTGCTTTGTTTTGATTTTATATTCTTCATTTAAACAATAAAAGAAGTTTCTCATTTGCAAAAGAGCTTGGATTATTACAATGAGTTTATATGTATTTTAAAATATTGTATTGTCATTTTTGGTCAATAGGTAATTAATTATAACTGTTCATTGTTATCAGACATCTGTGCTTATATCTGAAACAAGCAATCAAATATCCTTTTTCAATCCTTTTGATTTTGCCCTCCCAAGATCGGATCACAAATAGAGAAAAACGAAATTTTCAAAATATCCTTTGAAATGAAAACTCTGAGATTTTCCAGGGCCTCTTGAAAAATACATTGATTGTTATTTCACCTGTGAAAACAGGATTGATAGAAATAATTAGGTTTGCTTGGTTTAATCAATATTTCTTAATTAACTCAATATTGTAAGAGTTGTATAGGGGAAGTTGCAAATCAAAAACGAAGCCTGGCCTTCCTTCAGTTGATTTTGTAGTGATAAAGTGTTAATATAAGTGCTTCAAATGTTGTACACTTTACAGAAGGGACTGAAGAGCCTTGGAGTTCTGTCGATATCCTCACTTCGTGATCTTGCTCTCGGGTAACACTGCTAAGTCCTAATGTAATAGCTATATATTGAATCCCAACTGAAAATCTTCCATTTTTCCTTATTAGTTGCTGTAATGAATTAACTACAGCCATCCAGTCTTATCACCACGTGGCTTCTGCTTTTCTTTGATGCTTGCCTGAAGGTTCTGCAACATGCTTCAGGTTAGGATTTGTTTCTTCAGCAAAGTAGGGTAGTCTCAGAGACTTTTGAGAAGGATTGTTGTGATACTCCTAACTATTGCTATTTCAAGGGAGTGGGGATGGTAGTTACAGGCTTCTTAACTTAAAGCTGAAGCCATTTATTTAGACTACTTACAGACCATACAATCCGGAAGAAATGATTTTATTAATACAGATGTTGACCCATTGTCCCACAGGACAAGAATTTCTTACAGAAAACTGAATGGAAAAAAAAAAAGGGCACTGCAACCGTGGCTCAGTAGCAGAATTCTCACCTGCCATGCCGGAGACCTGGGTTCAATTCCTGGTGCCTGCGCATGCAAAAAAAAAAAGTAAAAACTGAATCAGTTGATGAGGAAAAGTTAACTGTGACTTTTTAGGATATTTTGATAGATACTGTTTTAATGTCTTATTTTATGATTGGTACCTAAATAAGTACTTCCCTTTTCTTCTTAATGTATCCCTAATTCTTAATTTAGTAGACCATATTTTTACAAAACGAAGTGAAACATTTTTAAAAAATGATATTGGGATTCTCACTGATTCCTCGAAGTTCTGAAACAGATACTTTTATTGGGTTTCATTACTTTTCATGGAAATGTATTTATTAGCAAAAGCTCAGCAAAAATCTTTTCTATTTACCAGGATAAAACTAGACAAACCGACTGTGCAATAAGTACAACACTTGGGTGGAGCACATTAGAGAATGATGTTCATTTAATCAGGTATGGCTGGGCATACCAAAAAGGAGCATGCATTGACCCTGCGCATGGAGTTAATGCCTACAAAGTCTTCCCAGGAAAATCTGCCTGGCGCCTGGCTTATAGGGTTCCACCCTCATCGGTGATAATTGAGGTGACTTCCCGGCAGGTGAAGGATCTTGGCTTAATTTGGGAACTTCGAACAGACAGAAATTCACATAAATGTACAAGTACAGCAAATGAGAGTTTTCTGGGCTTGTTTTTGAAGCCTTGGGACAGAAGAGCAAATCATTAGAAGATTTTAAAAGTCAAATCTGAGATTTCTCACAAAAAATTTCTAGGCAGAAATTAGTTCTCTGCCATCAGTAGCTGCTCATTACCAGATAGCTATAGATTGGCTGCCCAAACTCAGGCAAGCTCACGGCAGTAATTGGTTCCTCTTGCTCCGCATATGTAAATAATCAGGTCAAAATAGGAGAGCAGCCATTTGATGTGGGGTCAAGAAAAGTCCTTGCAGATTATTTATGATCAAAATGGTGGACTCTTAGGGAAAAACATTATCAAAAACCCAGAAATATGATAAAAGTGTTGGGATATATGTCCTTTCATTGCTACTCGTGTCTTCTTTTACAAGCTCACTCCAGGATTATTTAATTTTCTGTGAGCATGTTTTAACTTGTTATTCCTTATTTAAATTGGTCCCAGACACATGTTACATTGTATATTTTTCCCCCAGTAGGAAAAATAACCTCAATGTTTTTGGTTTTATTGCCTTGTAGGACATTAACTGTTTCTTTTGTTGTTGTTGTTAATTTAACCCAGCAATCTTATTCTATCACTTTTCTATTTTTTCCTTCCTCACTCTCTCCCTCTCTCCTCCCTCCCTCTGCACATCCTTCCTTCTTTTCCTTCTCTCTGAGCTTCTTTCTTTTTTCTTTTCTTTCTCTCTTTTTTCTCTTTCCTTCTTTCTTCCTATTGTTCTTTGAATTAGCTTTGCCATATTACTATTTTCCTCATTACTCAAACAGCTTTTTTTAAACACGTATTAATTCTATGTTCATATGAGTCATTTTTTAACTTTCTGTAAATTATACTTTGATACCCTCAATCACACCACATATGTTTATTTTGACTCTGAACACAGTCTTTTCTGTATTTCTTCTCCAACTGAAAATATGGACATTTTTAATGTGTTTATTCAGAGCATTACTCTCCTACTTCTAAAAAGGAGTTGAGGTCATTTACATTTAAAATACATGTAGCACATGTAGTATTGATCACCCATGGAATCCACTGCTGGATTTTAAACTTGACTGAGCATGTCTGGCAAATGAGTTACAGATACCCATTGAAATACCGTTTTCATGATGATTTAAGAAATCTTTGGCACTCAGTAGATTTCAGAGGAGAATACCCATTTGGTGCTATACTTTCAGAATATCGACATTTTTTTATGGTAGCATCTGCAGTGGTATCCTACAGAGTGGGTGGTCTTCAGTAGCTGGTGATACCAGAAGATAGTATCTGCTGGAAGAGGTAGCATTGCTTAAATTGTTGCAGCCAAGTGCAAGCAACCTTTGGAGGAGACAGATGGTCTATTGGCACCAGAGATGATGGTTCAGAAGGGAATTGAGCTAATGTAGCCAAGAACATTGCTTATTAGAACTTGCTAGAAGTAGAAAACTTGAAAAAATGTTGCTTTAATAATATCTCTTGAATATCACATTTCTGAAGGAGCTGATATTCATATATTGACAGGAGCTGACAAAATTGTCTGGAGAATTCCTGAAGGGCCCCTATTTTGAGTTTTATTGCTTTAGAAAGGTGTATACTCTTTACAGTAAGGCAGGAGGTTTGTTATTCTGTTAAAGAAATTAGGGAGCCTGAATGTTTTTCCCTAAACAAAGAGCAAATCTCCTCCCATAGAAGGGGAGGTGAGTCATGGCAGACCTATAGGCTGAGACATAAATTCTTCAGAAAAAAAGCTTCAAATCCACAGAGAAGTGCAAACAAGAGAGGTTGGGAAGCAAAAATCTCGTGAAAGTTAAGTGTCTATGGATAATAATTGTGTTTTTTATTTTCTTTTCACATTTTAGATGATTGGTGATAATAATGAAGTTTATGGACCTGTTCAGTTAAACTAACAAACATTCTGCATTACCTGAAAGACAATTAGATACGCATAGCAATTAGAGAATTGTAATACTAATACCATCCTAGAAACTCAATGGTTAAGGTATTGTTAATGACAATGAGAATGTCTGTTGCTACTGTGGTGAGTGGAGAATGATTAGTAATGAAAGCTACTAAATAGCCTCTACTATTGAGTCTGTTGGTTTCAGTTCTAAGTATCCCTGTTGTTTTCCTCTTTTTCCAATTATGAGACTGTTGGGGACAAAATGGAAAAAAGAGTAAGCAATAAAAGCTTGATGGGAACTTGGTGTTTTTAATGCCTTGGACTGAGAGGAGGCATTGTCAGTTCCATTGTTTTTAAGATATAGATTGCGTTTCTGAGAACAATCTGCCTTCTGAATTGCCTCACATTTGCTAAACAAGTAACGACTGTTGGAGTTCAACAGTGTTGGATTTTAGAGACTATAGGAATTGTAAGCCAATTAATGAGTTAGGGAAAACAGCAGCTCAACTGTGTTACAATTAGCACATTTGTTGTTTAAGAGGGTAGGACTTAGTCATTTAAAAGGGTAGGACTTAGTCACTCTTCATGATGAAGAATGAGAGAATGATTCTGGTTGGACTGAGAGGGCCGAAGGAAAGCCTGGGAAGAAAGTGTCAATTTGCTGCTCACTTCAACAATAACTCAGGGCTTTATAATCACCTGAAATCAATGTTATGAAGAGAGATCAAGGAGAAATTCCTGTAAGATGTTTCAGTGCACTCATCTATAAACATTCTTTTGCACTTGCATAGTATTCAAAGTATTTTTATAAAGGGAAATGCTGTTTTTGTACAACTCATAAATCATGATACCAATGATAAGGGTGGGAGGGGCCCTGAGAGCGCGAGTCCATTCAATCTTCAGAAAGGTGAGCAAAGCACAGAGAAAAGATGAACTCAGGGTCCACGGCAACGCAGTTACAGAACCAAGATGGGGGGCCCAGGTCTCCGGGTTTGTTGATAGTGATCTCTCCTAACTGCAGCACAGCACCAAAGTAAGCTTTGTAAGAATACTGAAATAGTCAGGTGTAACATCTTTTCCTCCTTTCTAGTCAACCATGTCATATTTTAATCTTTCTTTCTGGTTCTGTAACAGTTGTGTATGATAGATTTGATTATACCGGTGTCTACTAGATTCTCTGTGCTGCATGGCGATGAGATTTAGTTCTCTGTTGGTTAGAGAAATGGTCTTTTAATTTACATTCTCTTAATTTTTTTCTTCTGTTCCCTCAAGTCTGATGAAATCTATCTCCAGGTCCACAAAAATTTTAAATTCAGACTTCCATTGCTGTGTTAAATCAGGAATGGCTAGTAACCTTATACTGTTGGCTATATGGGTCCTGACTTAAATTCTTCAGTCATAGTAGTTGTCTGGATATGAATTAAGGATGATTCTGAACAGCATCTATGCAAGAAGGAATGGTACTTTTCGGTTTGTGTCACCCATTATGACAATGAGGAAAGGGATAAGAAAGGTAGTCAGTCAGAAAGTAGATTCTGAAAAGTTTTTAAGGGCCTCAATTGCTGAAAGAGATTGAAAATAGAACTTCAATTCTGAGATGGGAATGTATAATATGTATTTTTTAGATATAAAGTAACTCTGATGTGTATAAAATACAGGATGTAGGAGTTTTGGAGCCACATACCCCAGAAAAACATGACTTAAACTTAATCTGTTCTGATAGTTATGAATCCTTGTAAATAGGGCCTTTTGATGAGGTACTTCAGATAAAGTGCGGCCCAGGATGGGTCTTAATCCTACTACTGATAGTCTTAAAGGGAAGATCGCAGATAGAGAATAAAAGTCACTGGAGCTGCCAGAAGCTGAAAGCCAATGGAAACCAGAAGAGGAGAGGCCAGGAGAGGCCGCCACATGCATTGCCATGTAACTAAAAAGCCAAGGACGACGATTTCCGGCAGCCAACACCAGAACACAATCTTCAGGAAAAAAACACAGCCTTGATGACATCTTGATTTGGACTTCTTCTAGCCTTGAAACCTGGAGCCAATAAATTCCCATTGTTCAAGCCAATCCATTGCAAAGTGTTTGCTTCAGCAACGAGGAAATTAAACCCTGCTTGCAAAGGTTGCCATCAAAGACTGGTCATAATGGAAATGGTCTCATTTGCTAGGTTTTGGAGTTTGGACACTTCCAAAGCAAACAATTGTTTGGGTCAAATGCATGATAAGATTGAAGGTGTTTTGTATTGTTTTGTTTTGTTTCAGAAATATTAACCTGGCAGTATCGTGTAGAAGGGATGGCAAGGACATGAGAGGAGGCATGAGCTTCAAAAGACTGGATAAGAGGCAAGGAAAACCTGAATTAGGGCTTTAGGGACAAACCTGGAAAAGATTGAGTGGATATAATGACATGGTTCAAGTAGAATCGATAGTACTTAGTGTTCAATAAGATGACTGGGTAATGGAAAAGGTATGCCAAAGTGACACATTTCAAAACTGAAATGCTATAGTGTTAAAAACTGAAGCAGGAAGAGTTGCAGGTTACTTCTTCCCAGTCGAGAGTTTACGATCTTAGAATTTTAGAATATTTGGGAGCAAAATGACTTAAGGCGGCACCTATTTCCACCAAATCATATGAGTGCTCCCATTTTTCTGTATTTTTTATCTTGAGTAAATATATTTCTATCAGTTTTATTTTCATTTGCAGAAGCATATAAAATGTTTGACGCTCATATCATTTTTTAATGCAAATGGTTACCCAAATATGAGATGGACCATTTTCTAATATTTAACCTGAAATGTCTAGGTGTTTACCTATGGTACTACAGGTGAGTGACTCATGTCTCACAATTAGCAAACAAATTATGGATTCTGTCAACCACTAACCAAGAACTTAATACATTTACACTACAGTGCATTGTAAATGTTGCTAATGACTCATTAGGATGACTTCATTTGTAATTGGAACCTAAACCACACACACACTTCTAAAAGCAGCCAGTACCCAGTTGTGTCATCTGTGAAAGGGCAGCAAGTGAATTTGGATGAAAAAGAGTCATTTTCCTAGAAGAATGCTAAACATAACATAGATAAATGCTAGTTAAACATAATATAGTATAAAATCTCCTCCAATTTTTATTTTCCTAGCATTGTAAGTTCACGTTATGAACAACGTTCCCTTGGATTGAGTCCTGAAGCTTAGAGCAACACAATATCCAGTGTCTCTATGCTTTGCTCTCAAATTTTTATATGCAAGCATTTTTATCTAGGCCATACATTAGCTCTAATAAAAAGTGAAGTTACATGTAAGTAATAGCCATTTAGCTTCGTTTGGTTTTATTCCTCTCTCTCAGCTTTTAATTTGAAATGTAGGAGCTCAGGGTTATGTTCAAAAATGAAAGACTGAGAATCTAGCTGATAAGGCAAACTCAGTATGTCTAAATCTAACAAGAGTTTTAACATTAATTACATGCTTACGTTCTATACCAGGCTATGATAAGTACTTTACATATATGTCATCTCATGTAATTCTTCTGGTGTTGGCATTTTATTCTCCATATTTCACAAAGAAAGTAAGCTTTAGAGTATAATCTCCCTGTGGTCAGGTAGATGGGACATGCAGATTGAGGACGTGAAATGAAATTTTTCACTAAATTACTAAATGTTTCCAATACCGACACACAGACTTGGGTCTAAACAAAACTATATAAATTGCAAGACCAGTCAAATAGATGAAATAATGAATTTGACTGGGATTAAACTGTGGGGGTAGTGAATGAACCTGGTCAAAAGGCAGCTATAACCCCAAAATCAAATCAAAGGGACTTTTGAGCTTGTAGAAAGAGTCTGTAGAACACAATAATCCCTTATCTTCTACTTAAACAGTTCACAGATTTGAAGGTAAGTCTAACCTCATCATATGTTTCTAATAATTAGGTGTGAAAAAGGAAGCCTCTCATTGCCTTTCTTGGGAACTTTTCTTTATAAGCAGCCTTGTTTTTCATCTTCATAGATGGAATAGCAGTTTCATTGTAGAGAGTACAACAGAAACTTGACAGCAACTCCTAATCAGGATACTAGTAACACTTCTCTGCAAGGGATGAGCTGGCAGCTAATGTCTGCTTGCAAGCAAGATGGCCACGGTCTGGAAAAAAGAAAGCTTATTAAAAGAAAGAAAAATAAGGCAAAGGACAGTAACATAAATTTCTTTATTAAATGTGTTATTCTTTCTTACATTTTTCCATCTGAGGTTATCTTGTGTGACATGTTATGAGTCCTGTTCTTGTATCTTTGACATCACTCTTCTCATCCATGCCTGCATGATGGCTTCTAATGGTAGGCCCACGTGACTCTTTTCCCAAGGCCTTTCTTCGTTGGCATGGGGACCACTCAGCCTGCATTGTACAGATGGAAAATGCAGGAAGTTAACACATTGGAGAGTATCCCATGATCAGTGACTAACAGTTGGCCTGTCAATAGTCCAACTCTCTCATCCCACGATTGGGATAAGTCTGAGTCATGTTCTTCATCATCTCCCAGAGCTCCCCGGAGGGTCTGGCTTCTATTCATCCACAACAGTAGCTTGCTTGATAATGCACCTTGTATTGGTTTCCTTCCCTTTTCGGTCTCACTGCCCCACACCTTGCACCAGCTCACAAATAAATTAAGTACATTCGAATCATTAACTCAGGGTCTACTTCTGGGGGAACCCAACCTGAGACATCTAAATATTATAAAAAATAGTGTCAAAGCTCTCCTCTGAATGTGGCTTGTGAAGTGACCATAGTATCTTTTCTTAGTCAAGACATCTCTATTGAGGTCTTCAGTTTACCAGGCACAGTGTTGGGTGCTGCATTACAAGGGACTGAGATAGGATCTTAGCTCCTAAGGATCTGTGATTGATGAGAGTGGTGAGGAGACAATAGTGATGTGGTGTGTTATGTGCTCTGACAGGAAACCCAGAGGAGGAGCACACCAGCTTCAGGACAGCAGGGAAAGTTTCTAACAGGAAATGAAATTTAAGCTGAATCCTCAGAATGGATATTAAAGAAAGGGAGTTGAGGAAAAGAGGATGTTGTAAGTGTTAGAATCAGCATATGAAAAGACTTGGAACTTGGAAAGGACCATAATGTGCATGAGCAAAAGGAAATCACTTAGTAAATACCATTGAAACCTAGAACCGTGTTTCCCAAACTATGCACCAAGGCACCCTGCAGCGAACTCACAGAGGCACAAAAGGATGTTTAAAATGTACACCCTATGTATACCCTATGTACAGATGTTTAAAGAGGGAGATGCAAAGATCCTCTACATCTGTAAGTTATTACACAAACTACTAGTTCAAAGTAGTTTTCAAGTCCACGCATTTCTTTTGTTGTTATATATTTGCAAGTCTAAATTTTTGGACATTGATATGATAAAAGCAAGTGCCACAATAAAATCAACATGGAACAGGAACTGAGGGTTGCAGTGTCCAACCTGATTCCAAAGTCTGAGAAATTGTGCAGTGCCCAATAGGCACATACATCCCATTAATAAATAATTTTGGTTAAGAATAAAATAAAATTATTATTTTTTGATTTATGTAAAGTACTTTTTGAACTGCTATGTAGTTAGGAAATGCATATTTCCGTTGTTTGGATCTAACTATTTACGAAAGGAAAATGTTAAGCATTTCTTTTGGCCTAAGGAAATTATGGAAGAATTACTGGGAGATTAAGGACTCCATGAACAGAGAAACTTTGGGAACCTCTGACCTACAGAAAGGTGGGGTTGGGGTGGGGTGAGTGGCCAGAAATAAAGTTGGAGAGGTCAGCAGCAGTCAGGTCTAAGGAGTTTCAACTTTTCTAGAAGATGATAGAGACTCTGAAGGGTTTTAAGCAGTAGAGTGACATGATCTAGGGTCACCCTATGTACAGTTAAGAATAAATAGTAGGACAAGGGACAGGGGGAAGGAGGGAAGGGAGGGGAGGGAGAGACAGAGGGCAGGAGGGAGACTGCATTCAGAAACACCTCTTGGTTGTCAAGAGGAACATAATCCACTTTGCTTTCTGCTTATCTACCTCTAATTGGGCTTGCACCAATTATTTAGGTTTTGTAGTCATGTTAAGTCCCCTCAGAGTGACCAATTCTCTTCTTGTTTGAAACTCAGCTTCTTCCCTGCACTGCAGGAGAGCAAGTGGTCTTGAGTTCATTTGCAGATGGAAGAACGGAAGACATCCCATTCCACAGTCTTCCCCACCTGTCTCTATCAGGGTCACATGGCCTGAAGTCAGTGAACTGTTCATTAATGCAGGAGCTGTCAGGACACCCTAATTGTGCTTTAACTTACTTCCATTCAATACAGGGATCCCTGAGTGACCAAGTGATATACCTTATGATCAGATCATCTAGGAGGCTCATGACAAATGCTCATTGTTGGCTCCAGCCCCACCTGCAGTGAAGCCTTGTTCACAAATGGTCCTGAATCTTTCTGGTTTTGAGAGCTACTTCAATTCTAGGAGAGCTTCAAGAAAGGAGAAGTCATATTCTTGAACACTTGCTTAGGCTAAGCATGGCATTTGGTAAATATATTGGGTTTTGAGCAGAAGCAGTTTGCGAAAAGCAGTTATTGTATTTAGTAAAAATAGAAATGAGAGATTGTAATACTCGAAACAATTTTAAGATGGGAAAAAAGTCACTGAGGCTTTTTTTCTATCAAAGGTAACATCAACACTTCCTCCTCTTTGTATTTTAGACCCATGGGCCCAGGTAGTTTTTGAGGATTTCCTGGCCAAGATTTTTTCACATAATTAAACCTGGGATAAGCTCAAATCCAATGTCAGTAGTAACCTAATCTCAATATTTTAAAACTTTAACAACAAAACATGTAAATTGTTGGAGGTTGGTATGACATACAAAGCACTTATTTTTAGTTCAATCCCAAAAGGTTGTTCCTAACATCAATCGACTATTTATAGTTTTTTAACATACTCCATTGACTTCTTAGTTCTGGTCCAGAGGTTCTGTTGGTGAGGGCACTGGCAGGAACACACCTTCCCAGACTCACTGGGGAAAAAATCCTCTTAGCATTAAACACTCCTAGAAAGACAGGAATAAAATTTTAAGAGCTTCAGGAAAGGCAGCCACAATGACTTAAGCTTTTACTTTTCTCCCAAATGCTGCACTCTGAAGCCCTCAAACAAGAAAGAGAATGAAACAACAAAGCCTAAGGGAGAGTCCTCTGGAAGACAGAGAACAGCAGAATTTATTCCTTATGACTAGATCAAGGCAAGCCAAATACATGCATCTTACTTAAGTTGTCAATACCCAGATTCTTACATGAGTAGATGGGCATGAACAGACATACATACACACGCATTTGAAACAAGATAGGAGTCTAACTTGGATGAGAGAAGAGCAGCATTAGCTAAAGCCTTGACCTCAAAAAGAGGGGAGAGGGTTTACGGAAGTATCCAAGTAGAGCCCCTGTTTCTCTGGGCTTGTGTTTCTGCATGGGGTGGGGGTGGAGGAACATCCACTAGACTAATTCCCCTGAGCCCCCCACCCCAAACCTGACTTAGTGTTTCCTAGAGAAAGAGGGATGGTTTATCTGATTTATCATCACACTTTGGAATTATTGAACTTTACTACTGATGAACAAATTGATCTAGTGAGCAAAAAATCAGAGCAAAAAGATACATTTAATCAGATCAAACCTACCAGGCATCTGGTGTTTTCTGGGAAAGAAATGTTTGTCAGTGACATATCCATCCCTATGGCACAATTCAGCAAGCGAACACTCACAAGCCACACACTAGAAGGAATGCTTCCCCTACCTCCTACCGGGAATCATGAAATCTGGGGTGACCAGGGTTGAGAAATTAAATAGAAAACTGGGAATTGCTAGTGTTTATGTGGTTTTCCTATGGAATTCCCATATAAATAGGCAGGTGTTCCAAAGGGGACGGAACTGTGTTTAGTTTGAAAATTATGAGTGATGTTGCTGCCCACAGAGCAGGGGGTGACAACTCAAAAATAATGCAAATTCAATGCAGTTAAGTTGAATGACAGGATAAAGAATCAACAAAAGCATGTGCCATATTATTTTTCTTACTAGGTAAATGTATTTATGTGTATGTATAAATATATGTATGAATATATATATAGAGAGAGAAAGATAGAATATGAATTATGTATATGCATTCATACATATAAGGCATATATGTATATAAGGTATATATGTATACATACCTTATATACACACACATATATACATATAATGTATGTATATGTATATAAATACATACATGTTTTATTTATTTTATATGTATATTATATATTTATATGTACACATATTTATATGCATATATAATATATATTATATCTATAAAAACACATAAGCATATATTATTATACTCTGATGACATAGCACCTTTGAAACATTTTATTATGGAAAATTTCTAACTTATTAAAAAGTAGAGATGATGATTTAATTAATTTCCCATAATCCAAGTTCAATAGTTATGAACTCATGGCTAATCTTCTTTCCCTGATATTCCAACCCATTCCTCTCCCTCTATCCTAATTATTTTGAAATAAATCCAAGACATGATATTATTTCTTCTGTAAATATTCCAGTGTTTAGCGAAAATACAAGTAGTGCCCCCCTATTACTGTAATGACAATCCCATCATCACATTCCCTCCCCCTCATCAAATAAAAATCAATAATAATTAATATCATATAGCCTGTCAAAATTCAAATTTCTTCAATTGTTATACACACATTATTGCTGTTTTTAAGAATTTATTTGTTTGAATTGGGATACAAAAAGTTCCATATATTTGGATTAGCTCACATGTTTCTTAGGACGTCTATAAATTCCTTTAATTTTCATTTTATTTTCTTTGAAGTTTTTGTTTGCTTGTTTTTGGTTGTTGTTGAGAAAAACAGGTTTGCTTGTTTTCCAGCATTCTAGTTTTTTATTATTTTGTATTCTTAGTGGCCTTCAACATGTTCCTTTCCTGTAAATCAGTAATTAGTTGAAAGGATTAATGACATTAAAATGCGATGTTTAGGCAAGAATTCTTCATAAGTAGTGCTGCTCATTCTCCTATAAAAATGCAGAATATCTGTTCATCATTTTTTTAATGTTAGTAGCCATTGATAATCACTTTGCAGGCACATTAATTTAATGTATAGAAAATGGTTGTATTTTTACTCTGTCATTCCTTCTTCATTTATTAACTATAACATTTAATCAAGAAAACCTATTTCTTCATCAAACTATTTGGCTGCCTTGAGATGTAATTTGTATGTGAATAAGTTTAACTATTTCCCTTTGTTTATCAGTTATCAAAATAATGTGTTAGTTTTCTAGTATCCTAAAAAGATGATCCGTGTAGATTTTTGAGTAGTATCATAAACTCTCAGATTTAAATATATTTGCCCTGCTCTATTGCATTAGAGATATCATCGCTGTTGATATCAACATCGTTCCACCTTTGTACAGTGAGGGCCTAATAAAGTTGATTCCTGATACCTCTAGGCATAAATCCAGTAGTCAATGAGCACTTCCTTATTTTTATTTTTCCTTATTTTTTCATATGACAAAATATTCCAGGCATACCTTGTCCATTTCCTATCCCAGAGCTCACATCGTCCCTGTTTCAAAAGAACCTTGTTTGGAAAAGTAGTATTTAAAGACCAAAATCTAGGCCCTTTTTGCTTTACTAGGTCCATCATTCTTTCCAGAACACTTTGTGGAGTGTGGTGGTTTAAAGCTGTACATACTTCAGAAAAACATGTTCTTAGGGGAATCTGTTGTAAGTAGGGCATTTTGATGCGGTTACATCAGTTAAGGTGTAGCCCAGCTCAGTCAGGATGGGTTTTAATCTTATTATTAGAGTGCTTTATATGTGGAGTGAAATTCAGACAAAGAGAAATGTCTCAGCCACAAGAAGAAAGAACCTGAGCATCAGCAGAACCCAGAAGAAAAGGGACCGACCAGCAGATGCTACCATGTGCTTTGCCATATAATAAGCTAAGGGCCAAGGGTCACAGGCAGCCAGCTCCAGAACGCCATGGTATTCAGGAAGAAAGCATCACCTTAATGACAACTTGATCTGGACTTTTTCTCAGCCTCAAACTGTTAGTGCCTAAATTCATATTCTTTAACCTGACCCATTTCATGGTATTGAGTAGCCCAGAAAACCAAAACACAGAAAGAACTAGTAAACATGTATTATTACTAATACTTATAATTAAAATAAAAAATAGCAGGGTTTTTACGTAGCTATCATAAATCGTATTACCTTTTACAAACCAGACCAAATGTCCTGTTTTTCAATGACTCCAGCATAATTTACTCATTTGCTTTACTCCATAGGACACACATAACCATCTCACACCGCCACCAACAATCTAACTACTGGAAAACTAAGTGTTTTTTTCCATGGTTCTTCTTGTCCTTAGGGATGCACTTCCAAATTACTTCATTTCAGAGTCACTCAGAATAGTTCTTTTCTCAGTTCCACCAACTGGATACACAGATTCATTTTGTTACATTTTTCTTCTGATGTTTAGGGTTTGCTCGTTTGAAATTAAATTTTGTTTTAAAATTCTGGAAAATATTTACATGGCTCTGAGTCAAATGTACAAAACAACTGCTATTCAAAGAAGTGTTACTTCTATTTTTGTTTCCATATTATGCTCTCCATATTTGGGTAACTCTTTTATTACTATCTTGCAATTTAAAAAAATACATACACTTCTTCTGGAAGAGTTAAATAATAAAATTATACACACACACTTTTCCCACCTTATTTTTTTCACTTAAAAATATATTCTAGAGGGGGTGCAAGGGTAGTTCAGCGGTAGAATTCTCACCTGCCATGCGGGAGTCCGGGTTTGGTTCCTGGTCTCTACACTTCCAAAAAAACAAACAAGCAAGCAAAAACAAACAAACAAACAAAAACTCAACAAATGGTGCTGCAATAACAGGATACTCACATGGAAAAATAATGAAATGTGACCCCGCCATACAGCATGCAAAATATATAATTCTAGAAATTACAGCATAATAAGATATAGAGATATTCATTGTTCCTGACGACAGGTGCGTTGATTTACATTATGTTAATGTACCATAGATTATTCAGTCTGTCTTCTACTACCGGTAATTTGGATAGTTTACAATCTTTGGTCATTTCAAACATCAATACAATGAAAAGCTTTGTATATACATTGTTTTATAGCTTTTGCCAGAGTACTTTATCGAGTGTGTTCCTAGAAATGAGATTGCTGAGTCAAAGGGTAAATGCATATGTAGTTTTGGAAGACAATTTCAAATTCCTTCCAGAAAGATTTTGTCATTTTGCATTGCACAACAAATTTTTAAAAGTGCTTACTTTCCATGTTTAAAGTTTCATCCATCTGATGGGTTCTCGGTGTAGTATTTATTTTCTTTATCTCTTATGAGTAAAGTTGCCCATATCTTCATGCAACTAACAACCATTTGTGATTCTTTTTTGTGAGCTCTTGTCCATATATCTAGTCCATTTTTCTAAGGTTATCATCTCTAAAAGTTATTTTTATATGAGGGCTATGAGTCCTTTGTCATATATTGCAAATATTTTCTTTATTATTTTTTGCCATCCTTATAGATATCAAACTCTTTACTTCTTAGTTTGAACAGTTTTGATCTATAATCATTCCACAGAGAATACAGACATGCTTTATTAAAGATAGAAGTTAATGTAGAGGACTTTTTAGCTAGCTTAATTTTTTTATTGCTTTATTGCATATTGTTGCTTCCTTGCTTAAAACTGATTTTGAGGAAGCCTGAAAAAAATCTGAGTTTTGTAACTTATTGCACTCTGGATTCAGTAAACAAAGGGATCTTTGTTTGAATTAAAGCTTTTGCATTGGTATTTTGGTGTGTAAGATAAAAAGTATCAGATTACCTGTTACTAAATAATGAATTCACAGACATTTAGAAAACTCATGCAAAAAATGAACTCATTTGACATTTAAATATGCTGTACATATATTTAGCAATTTAATTTTATCAAACAATAAAAACATAAAAGATATTGTCTGAGACATAAATATATGTTTCTTCCAAGTATATTTGTCATATAAAACTGATCTATTCTGTCCAGATACTGCAACTAACTATCTCTATAACCTTCAGCAAACATGCTTCATTTTCTGTCTCTGAAGATGAGGTGAGTAGAATAAAATAGTTTTAAAGTTCATTCCAACTCTAAAATGGATTAATCCGCTTCTATGATAAGAACCTAACATACTCCCTAGAAAGCTTTCTAGCCGATTTTACCTTATTATTAATTCTTTCAATTTGGACAAGAATCAATTTTAGCACCTCTTAGTTGATAGATACAAAAACTGAATTTTACCTTGTTCTGGTTCCCTCCTTCACTTCAGGATGAACGGCCTGAGCACATTTATAATTGAATGGTGTTTCCAGCAGCATGTAATTGAGTTGGGGAGCAGAAGGTTAACTCATTTGAGAGGCCTTGACATGTGTGTGTATATATATATATATATATATTTTATGTATCTGGCAGATGTTCTCCTTCAGTATGGGCTGTGGAGCATTTCCTTCCTTCCTCCAGGTGGCAAGGAAAAGAAGGAAGAGTGGGAAAGCAGATTCTCCAGATTCCTCCTGCATTGACCTTACTGATAACTTCCCAGGCCCAATATGGGGGCAAAACTTCAGTTCATTTTGACCACCCAATATAAAAAGGCCCCACCCTATATGTTCCCTCATGCCCTATTCTTTTTGTTTCCCTTAAGCAATTTCAGGTTAGTTAGTGATTATGATCAATGATTATTAATTAGTGAGAATGATTGGGCCATGTGGCAAAAACCCAAGTTATAACTTATCTCTATCACTTACTGGCTGAATTGCCTCTAGTAAATCCTTTAATAGCCCATACCTCTGTTTCCCATTCACAGAATCATGATCATGAGCGACCTACTTTACGAGATAGCTATGGGATTCCAACTCAAAGCCTCTTGTCAATATGAAAGCACTTCCCAGGCTAGTTATCACTACTGATGACAAGACTGCAAGAAGTTTGGGGCCTGGGAACTAGTCTCAAATATGGGCTACCTCACGGTGAGATACTAACTCAGATTTGCTACCCCTCTTTGTCTCAAGTTTCTTCTCTCATAAAATGAAGGTGTTAAACTGGATGATTTCCAAGGTATTTTCTGACAATGACCTTCTAAGGGCCTACATTATAGTAGGTTTGAGCTCTGAAGGGATTTAAGGAAGTCATAAGTAGATCATACACTAATTCTTTTATCCTGGACAAGAACAATGCCACGATCATGCACTTGGTCCTTGAAATGCTTCTTACTTTGCTCTGGCCATTATAAGCTGATTGTCTTCCTGGGAAACTCTGAGTTAAAGCTCTGTTAGTAAGAATTAAGAGGTATCACAGAACTTTAAAACTACTGTCCAAGATGATGGCAGAATTAAGAAATTAAAAATAAAATAAAGATTAGACTGAAACACTAACTCGGTTTATTGATTTTCTATAAATAGAGCCTTGGAGATCTAGGTCAAAATCTCTACATACATTGAACTGTCTAAATTTTATAAGGCTTAATTTTGATGGGGCACAAACTGCTTGTGGGGTATAGATAGAATCACATGTTCTCTGAGCTCTCATTTCTCCAGAATGAAGTGGAGGAGGCAAGACCCTGCACTAACTGCCTTGCAGTGATGATGATGCAACAAATAAGACATATGCTTTCTAAGCACAAGATGAACATGAGAAATCTTATCAGTACTGTTTGTAATAGTTTAGTGGAAAGGCAGTATTATATAATGATAGTAACATATGACTCTATTGCATAGATACCAAATGCCACATGAAAAGCTCTTGAAGTTTCATTTTGGTTCATTATTTTTTAAAATTGAGCAAGAAGAACTTAGGATGAGGCAGTAGTTCTTGAAATATGAATATATTTTTAAGTGTTGGAGTGAGAACAAAAGTGTTCTCTTTTGCTCTTTTGTCAAAATGTCTAATTCTTTTCTATGGCCCAGAAATGGTGACTACCACAATGAAAATCCAATATGTATGGATTCTAGTTTTGAAAATTCCTAAGCAAGATAAATTACCCAGGAACATATGGAGTGGCAAAAGATACCATTATCCATGTGTCCCATAGCTTGAAATGTAAAAGTCCTGTACAGTAAATTCACGCCTCTAAAGCCAAGGTCTACAGGGATTTGTGTTTAAATTTGACACCTGCCTCATTAGAATGCACTTGACCAAACCATTGAGCCACTAGTGGCTATAGGCATATTCATAATAAAGGAGATTATTTTGGTAAGTATTTTAACCAGAAAGATAAAAATAATTTCAATGCAAAATGACATGCTTAATAGAGAGAAACAGTGGCAAATTTTCTGTTCAGTTGCTAAAAAGTCTTGACTCATGCTAGTTCTTTCTTTGAATTCAAGAAGTGTATTCTTTCCACTGGCATAACTATCATAGTGAGAAACAAGGTTCTTTCGTATCTCCATATGGCTATTCCTAAAGTCACTTTTCAGTAGCAACATGACGACTCATGCATATGCAATGACCTTATAAAAGTCATCTAAAGGGAGCTATAGAAATTTTATTTAAATTGATTTTAAAAAATCAAGAAGTCTATTATAACTCAAAGCAAGCTTGGTTTTCTGCTTGCTGCCGAAATAATTTTGCTTTTATTTTTTAAAATAGTAGCACTGGCTAAAATGAATATATATGTATTCCTTATAGATGTATGTGTGTGTGTATGCAGAAAATACCTTCAGATACCGACTGAGGGAAAATTACCACATTGTGTAATAAACCAGAGCTCCCAAACATTCTGAAAGATGTTTCTGCATTTAGTTTTTAGGGAAAAAGTCATTTTTACAAGGATATTCCTGTCAGAGATTTAGTGACAAAGAAATAACAATCTAATGGGTACTCTTGGCCTCTTCTCTCACCAAGTCTAATGTCTTATTTTTTTAAGCTGAAATTACACTGTTAGAATAACCAGTAGGGTGAATTTTGATGTCTCTTTATCTAATTGCATCATTGAGTGGTTCCTTTCAGCCCTGAATCTGTGATTCTACAATAATAACGAGCCTCCAGAACTACAGCCAATTTCAGTTAGTAGTCAGGAGGTGAAGGAGTTGTGGGGAGGTAAGAAAAGCATTTCTGATAAATCATAAATAAGCTTTTTAAAGCTTAAAACAGATAATTCCCTAAGCACATAGGTTAATTATGAGATTTTATTAGAAAAGCTGATTAAAAGTAATATACTAAACCTGCAATACTTCAGTACTTTAGTAACTCTACATTATGGCCCAGTGATTTCTTTTCTTTTTTTTTTTTTTAATTTATGTCGCATAACAAAAATGGGCATATGTTGTAAATAAGTAAATATCTTAGCCAGAAAATGCAGACTATCTTGGCAATGTGGCCAGTGATCCAGAACAGCTGGTAAATGTGTTCATTTTGTTATCCTAGCAAAGTGTCTAGATTCTTACCTTAAGTTTTAATTTGAGTATCAGTCCTGGAGAGAGAAACAATGAAACAAATGTATGCAAATAGCCCTGGGGTGTTAATGACACGGCATCATACATCACAGATAGATTAAATTATTGCATGAAGCTAGGACTGGTATGATTCAGAAATAAGAGCAGTTGGATATGGGATCCACTCTATGGGACTCCTCAGATTTCCTCTGACCCTGAAACTTGGCTTCTGGCTTCTTGGAAAGTTCTGGCTGTTGGCACCATAGACTTGTGCCCTGAAACCCATAATCATCCCAGACTCCCCTGAGAGTCTGGAAGCCCAGTCCAGTTTGATCAGATTCCAGAAGCTCTGGCCTCTTCTGCCACTTTTGGATTCAGGTGAAGCCCAAAACACTCTATAGGTATGGAGTTTGGCTTTCCCATCAAGGATTCAGATAATAAAACCTCATGAGCTAAACATGGACTACTCAGAAACTGAATATAAGAAAATTCTGGCACATACATGCTTCTCCCTTCCTCTCCTTGTTGGACGGTTGGATGATACAAGTGATTCCCATTTCTATGACACCATTTCACTACCTAGACTGTTTCAAGTCCTTGGAGCAGGAATAATATTTAGTACATTCGACATTCCTCATCATTTAACACAGTGATTTACACCTAGATGATACTCAAGAAAGGTTTGTTTGTTGAATATGAACAGAGGACATACTATTTGTCCTTTTCACATTTAGACTACAGTGACACGACCAGATTAACACTACTGAGTGTGAAGTGATCTTATCTTGCGGGTGACATGTGACTCAATAGAAGACAGTGTGGAGAAACAGTAAGACTAACAAGCTAACCTGATTTCCATAATTTCATGACTCTGACGAGAACTATGCCAGAATTAATCCTGGAGGGGATTAATCTGCATGATTGTGTGAGTCCATTTGAAATGATTTTTAAAAGACTTTTTCTTCCTTTTCCATTTACTTCTTGCCATTTGATAAAGGGAAACACTTATCCCTGCTCCCTACCCCATCATACCCAGAAATCCCTTTCATTTTTCACTGTGTAGGGAATTTCTGCCCCCCCCCCCACACACATATGTGCCTGGTTTCAGAATAATGGTTAACAACACCGACTGTTCCTCCTGGATATCTGTTCTACTTTGCTAGCTGCCAGAATGCAATATACCAGGAACAGAATGGCTTTTTAAAAGGGGAATTTAATAAGTTGCTAGTGTACAGTTCTAAGGCCAAGAAAATGTCCCAATCAAAACAAGTCTATAGAAATGTCCAATCTAAGGTATCCAGAGAAAGATACCTTGGTTCAAGAAGGCCAATGAAATTCAGGGTTTCTCTCTCAACTGGAAAGGCACATGGTGAACATAGAGTTTCTCTCTCATCTGGAAGGGCACATGGCAAGCATGGTGTCAACTGCTAGCTTCCTCTCCTGGCTGTTTCATGAAGCTCCCTGGGAGGCATTTTCCTTCTTCATCTCCAAAGCACTGGCTGGTGGACTCTGCTTTGTGGTCTGCAGCATTCTCTGCTCTCTCTGAATCTCCTGCTTTCTTTAAAATGTTTTCTCTTTTAGAGGATTCCAGTAAACTAATCAAGACCCATCCGAATGGGTGGAGACATATCTCCACCTAATTCAGTTTAACAACCACTCTTGATTGAGTCATATCTCCAGGGAGATGGTCTATTTACAGATTCAAACTTGCAGTACTGAATAGGGATTAGAAGAAACGCTGCCTTTACAAAATGGGATTAGCATTAAAACACGGTTTTTCTAGGCTACATACATCCTACCAAACTAGCACAAAATCCATTTAAGATTTTTCGTCTATTTAGGACTTTGTTCACCTCCTTTCCCTCCCTCAATACTGCTGTTACTATTTTGGGATAACTTCAAAAATATGCATTCCTCAGCATACTGTTCTCTGATTCTGAACATTTTCACACCCACTTCTTTCCTCTACTTAACCCCCATTGATGTCCTCCTATGCATTATTCCAGATCTTGTCATTATCAATAACTGCACCTCCTCTAAAGGCTTGATTTCAACCCCAGCACCTAACAACCAGGGCTTCTTATCTTTCCAACTGACTTATTCTAGTTTCCCAACTTAAACAATTCTCCAAACCCTTTGGGTCCTCAGTAGATTATTTCATTCATTGTTAGTTCTTCCCTGAGGTCATCACCTTCCTCTTACCCAATTTAGATTTCATGAACTTTCATGTGCTCTTTGTTTTTCCATTGTATTTACCTATAAAACCTCAAACCTGCTCAAATTTAGCTCTAAAGTAGTCCCACTTACACCTGTGTAGATAAGCATGCCTAGGAAAAAAAAAGCATCAACTTGATGAGAAATACATGGTTGCAAATCCCAAGTAAGTCTCAACATTGCTAGTCAAACCTACTCTTTTTCCCTATTTGCTCCTAATACTGCCACCCTAAATTTTTCAGAAGATAATTTTATCTCTTCTCAACATTTCCAAACCACTTCATTTCTTCACTCTTTTTAAAGGTAAATCCATTCACGTTGGGAGTAGACATAATACAAATTCAAAGGTAAAATTAAGAATTTCTAGTTGGCAACAGCAGAGCATTGAACCAATTGTGAGGACCTTCTGAGTGTAAGGAGCTGTGTGACTGCAATGGGTGCAAGCCGGGCTCAGCCCTGACCAAGCATCAGGCTGCAGGAAGGAGGTGAGGGGGTCTAGCTCTGTTGCAGGGTTTTGGCAGTGTCAGTGCCACTGGTTCCTATGCTTTCTGTGTATCGGGACATGGTCCAGTTTATATGAGTCCAATTAAGGTGTATTGGTAAAAACATATGAAATCAGTTATATTGTCTCATTTTAACTAAATTAATTATCACAAGTGGAAAATTGGGGATTTAATTGTACTAACAATGCAAGCCTAGGAAGGAGAAAGGGGCAAAAAATGGCAGCGCTGACACCAAAAAATAATTATAAAGGCATGAAATCTCATACATAGCCAATCATTATTTCAAAAATATTAAAAGGCCTATTTTAAATATGGGTTTCTATTTATGATATAAATATTGAATGAGGATTAAAAGACATGGCTTTTCTGGGGTACACCACAGAACAGAGGTAAGATGGTGTGCTGATTTGAAGCGCTTCTGTATTCGAGAAAAGCCGCATTCTTTTAATCCTAATCCAGTCTTGTAGGGCAGAACCATTCTTTAGGGTGTGAAATTTGATAAGATTATTTCTATGGAATCATGGCCTCTCCCATTCAAAGTGAGTCTTAATTAACTTACTGGAGTCCTTTAAAAGGGAAACATTTTGGAGAAAGTTCAGATGCAGATGTTTGTAGAGGTTTGGAGAACCAACACAGAGAGCAGAGAAATGAAACCAAGACACAGACATTTGAAGATCCTAAGTATGCTGGTTTGAAAAGATTATGTACCCTACACTAAGCTAAGTGATAAAATCCAGATTTTGCCCTGGATAAGCTAAGTGAGGGCCCTAGAAAAGTCACGTTTTGATCTTGATCCAATCTTGTGGGAGCAGGCATTTCTTTGAAATCCTATTCAGTACTGTGCATTGGAAACTTGATTAGGTTATCTCCATGGAGATGTGACTCCACCATTCCAGGGAGGTCTTGGTTACTTTACTGAAATCCTTTAAAAGATGAAGCATTTGAAGACAGCTTCAGAAGGACAAGGTAGCCCCGAAGCAGAGAGCCCACACAGCCAGAAACTTTGAAGATGAAGAAGGAATATGCCCCAGGGAAGCTTCATGAAATAAGAAGCCTAGAGAGAAAGCTAGCAGACATCTCCATGTTCACCATGTGCCATTCCAGTTGAGAGAGAAACCTGAACTTCATATGCCTTTCTTGTGTGAAGGTAACCTTTTGTTGGTGCCTTTATTTAGACATTTTTAGAGACTTGCTTTAATTTGTACATTCTCACAGACTTAGAACTATATACTAGCAACTTTTTAAGTTCCCACTTTTAAAAAGCCATTCTGTTTGCATTCCAGCAGCTGGCAAACTAGAACACTAAGATAAGTGATAAAATTCAGATTTTACCCTGGAGAAGCTAAGTGAAGGCCCACAGAAGCTGAAAGCAATGAAATCTGGGAGCAAAGGCCAGCAAACGTTACCATATGCCTTCCCATGTGTATTAGTCAGGGCTCAGTAAAGAAACAGAACCAACAGGAGATATCTGTAAATATGAGATTTATAAAAAGTATCTCATGCAACTGTGGGGATGCAAGGGTCCAAAATCCATCGGGCAGGCCACAAAGCTGGCAACTCTGATGAAGGAGCTTGACAAAATCCACAGGAGAGGGTGGCTGGCTGAATAAACAGTGAAAATTCTCTCCTCTCCATTAAAATTCTTCAAACGATTGGATCAAATCCAAATGATTAGATTACTTCACAAATGAGAGAAGAGGGGACAGTGAACATTACCATGCACCTTCCCATGTGTATTAGTCAGGGCTCTGTAAAGCACATTCCTGTTGATGCTTCATTTCAACATTTTTAGGGTCTTAGTAATGTAAACTTGTAATTGAATAAATCCCCTTTGTGAAAGCCAATCTATTTATGGTATGTTGCATTCTGACAGCTTTAGCAAACCGGAACAGATGACAACAAGCATGCACAGTGGGAAATGATAAAGTAGCACTATATCAAAAAACAAAAGAACTTTGAACAGTGTACGTATATGTGGCTTTATTGACTTTTGAATGTTAATGTGTGCTATCTATGACTGTAAGCAGTAAGCTATCTTGATCACTGAAGACCTGATGCCTAACCGAGCCTGGGATAACTTACATAGGGCAGATGCTCCAATGTATCATTTCCAAAGGATTGCTGGCATGGACAGCAAAGGCCTCCTAGAACCTGTCTAGAAGAGCCGTAGCTTAACTTCAGGAAAGCCCTTGACCAGCCTGAAAGCTTGTGTTTTAGTGGTATAGGCAACACCCCAAAAGCCGCAGAAACCCCATGCAAGAATTATCCCTCGACCCCAGCAAATACTGTGAGGACAACTCTAGCCAGGTCGGTTAATGGGAGAGTTCCTTTGGACAGTGTCACTTGACCGCTCAGATCATCAAGTTTACCAAAAGCAGGTCTTTACAGAAATCAGCCATAGTTCCCTTGTCATCAAACATTGCATAAAAATCCATCTTTCTACATCAGCATTTATGCCAGTTATAAAATAATCGCTGGTCTTGTAACATCAGTGCCCATAAAATAGATTCAATTCAATTGTGCTCTTCAACAGCCAAGGTGTGAGTGATCATCGCAACCCACAGACAGGACATTAATTGAAGGGTGTTCATGACTACTCCAAGCTAGGAATAAGACTTCGTGTTAGTGGGCTTGCTTTTCATACTGTGCAATCCTCCTAAATCCTTGGCAAATTTGGAGCCAATAATAAAATGAAGATCTGCAGTAATGTAAATGGAAACAGATACAATGTATTCCTTTCATAGTGTGCATGTCTGTTTAATTTTCACCCATATATAGTCTCTGCTGATTTATACTTCTAAAGTTGTACTTTCTTATAGAACTAACAATGTATCTTGTAAATGAACTGAGGCTATTTTTCCTTTGGGAAAACTAGTTATTTTTTAATATTGAGAGGTATTACTTTGATAACCGTGTTTATTTTTTTATGTTGTTTTTTTCCCTTCAATTATCCAAATTTTGCTTTTCTTTTGCTTCTCTACCTTTCCTGGCAGGTGGAGTTATTTTCTTACATTTTACACATTTCCTCAGTATTATCAGAGTTAAATATGTTGCTTTGGGGGGAAGGGGGGAAGGGGAGGACAATGAACAAAGACAAACCTCTTGGTGATGCAGATTCTTAGATTAGTTTTTCCTAGTTGGAGGTCACACAGAGCTTCTGCTATGGCCCTGCCCAAAGGAAGTGAAGCTGTTCCCAGTAATAAACACTCCTTGAATTGCCAACCCCCATTCCCCCACCACAGGAGAACTGAAATAGTCACAATTCACTGGAAGGCAATCAGAAAATTTTCATAAGGCACCTGGTAATCCCATCCTTACTCTAAGAGATATGTTTTTCAAATCCAGGGTTGGTTGAATGCAAGAAAAGTAGAACCAGATTCCAGGCATCAGTTAATTTCATCATAAGATGCTTCCTGACTACTGTGCAAACTGATGTGCATCAAGCAAGAAATGAAATAATAAAAAGAACAAAAATTGCATTTCCAAGCAAAAGAATATATTCACATCTGAAGAAATGGTGTGGTTAAGTTGCTTGAATAGTATTTCAAGTCTCAGAATAACACAAGGGATTGGGTACACGGGTGGTTCAGTGGTAGAAGGCTCACCTTTCATGCGGGAGACCTGGGTTCAATTGCCTGACCAGGCACCTAAAAAAAATAATAGTAACATAATGGATTGTGGAGGACTCTAACTTTCCCCAGTGTCTACAGGAGAAAGAAAGCTTCTGCCTATGGTGTAATCAAGATCCCCAATCTATGTTATGGGGGCAATGAGGGGAGGGTAGGAGAGGGAGCTCAGACAGACTGAGAATCAGCATTTTAGAACTACCTCAGAGCCCATTTCTTCAGGACACTAGGGTCCTTGCTCTGGGGAACAGGGCATGAATTTTGAATCAATTTACAGAGTTTTTGTCAGATCTTTCCAATTTATCTGCATCATGAGCTTAGGACGGTTTAGAGAAACACCTTTCTAAGCTTCAATTTCGTCATCTATAAAATGAAGGTCATAAAGCTCACTTCAGAGAAACTCAACAATTATATTTTTCTTTCAATACACGTGACATGGTTAGCATGGGCTTGCCCATCTAGGGTACTTAATAAGAGTTGATTTCTGTATAGATAATCTCACTAGTGAATCTAACCAACTAAACAAAATTGCAGCGTAAATTACTAAGTGTGGTTTAGATTATTGCTGAATTTTAGAGCTAGAAAAGTTCTTAGAGTGCAAGTAATTTGAGCCTTTTGTTTAACAAGTGGAATAAAAGAATTTCTAGGCAGTAGACATTCCTTTCAGGACTTACAAATCCTAAGTGGCAATTCCAATCCCAGATCTCAGGTTTTTGGATTTCAAACTCACTCTTCCCCCACCACCCTTTCCTATGATAACACTCTGGAGAAAACTGAGTCAATATTCTTTGATTGTTGTATGTAGAATTATGTCATTATATGTTACAGACAGAAACACAGGCATTTTAAGCAAAATATCAAATTCTATCTAGTCCTCAGATGCTTAGATGATATAGTCATATGAAAATCCCTATGGATTAGACTGTCTAATATTCTGACACTAGAGTTGCAAATTCCTACTAGGTTAAAGATACAGATTTGTGTATTTAAGGGACTAGTCCTTTTTCAGCAGTTAATTCCTAAGCCTAAATTTCTACCTTTCATCATAGCTGCTTCTGAATATAAATTTGGTGCCTTTGGCCATAAGCCTCACACTGTCAAATAATTACCTATCATTTGTTCTTAGCTCCTTAAGAGACTGGTTGATAAATTCTGGTATGCAGTAATTAACTATGAGCAAACTATTCTTTAATCCCATTTAAACTTTTCCCCTCCTCCATTTCTCTATCCCTCCAGCTTCAAACCCAACAGATTTGCCTTTACAACCCTTACATCAAATAGTTAACCTTTATTTTTCCATGTGTTGATTTTTTAAAAAAATAAAACAACTCAAATGTCTTTTAAACATTGAAAAGCTTCAGTCCAACTTTCTGTGACTTTCCTATAATTATGCATCCTCTGGACTCATTAAATCTTATCTGTGACAAAAGATGCTGCCCAACATTTCCTTTCCAGCTGAGACTTTGGCCCAAGACTGTCCAAAGACCTAACATTTTTGAGTAGAGGCCAAGCTGAAGACACGGCAGCAATCAAAGCCATGCCAAGATGAGAGAGTTGATGAGTCCACAGGTCACCGGGGCTTTCCCCAGCAGGAAGTTGGAGCTACTGTGATGACACAGCCACAGGATTTATAAAGTGGGAAGGCTGGACCAGAGCTGCCTGAAGGACACAGATTATGTCACAAGTACTTAAGGGATTGGGCTCTAAATCTGGCAGCTTCTGCTGAGATACAATTGTGCTTGCAAATTGTTGGCATTCAAGATATTGGTAAACTCAAGCCAATAAATACTTGACAGATTTCCCTCCTATTCATCATTCTTCTTTCACACTGTCATTGTCCCTTCTCATTGGATTTTGCAACATGCTGGGAATGAGTGGGAAGAGACAAAGGACTCATATTTATTGAGCAAGATTCTGATCAAAATTGTGCTTTCCAGACAATGAGAAAAGTGTTTAAATTTAATGAAATCTCATGTTATTTCTGATGGGACTCTTTTTCAGAAGCAGTAAATACAGAAAATGGCCAGAGAGGAAGAGTATTGATTGATAAGACTCAAATCATTGCTGACAAGGTTTTCAGAAGAAGTCTGCTGGGTTGAAGTAAAAATTCAGAAATAAAAAATGAGGTTGGTTTCTGGACCCCAGGGTTGCTAAGAGATTGGCAGGTATATTTGGTCATTATGGACATTTTTTGTCTCTGCTAGTACCCATTTTTTCCTTCCCAGCATCCCCTGATTCTTAAGAACTTCGGAATCTGTAGAGTTCCAGGGAAGTTGCTCTACTTCTGCTCCAGGATGGGGTCATCTGATGGGCTAAACCAATCAGTGCATTCTACTCTCTTGCTCAAAGTCTTTGGAACAGGACTGAGTGGTAACTACTATCTGAAATTTTTTCCTCAGAATGCCGAGTAAAGGATAAGACTTTTCCACTGTGGACACAAATGATAAAAAAAAAAAATGTGACCCAGAAAACTGTTGGTAGGTTCTTTGGGCCAAAATGGAGAAGAACGGTGGGCTGAAAAGGAAGGAAGAAAACTAAATATTTGTCACATATTTTAGCCTGCTAGATTAAGTCTCACTTGGAAAGAGTACCATTTGGGACTTTTCAGGCCCATGAACTGATAAATTCCCTTTCTTGCTTAAGCCAGTTTATATCCAGTTTTCTTTTCTTAAAACCGAAGGCATCCTAATAAAACATTGAATAAGTCTGTATTATAACCTTAAATCCTATCTCACATTCCTGACTCTGACTTCTTTCTTCATTACTATCATAACTCACAAAGATGAGTTGCTGCCAAAATCCAGCCAGCTAGAATCCTTCCCAGAGAATCCTGGCTGGAGATCATCTTGGCTCTATTCAGAATCTGTTGCTATAGAAATAGCAGCTACATCAGCATGTCCACGTGCTGGGGGCTGGGCAGGCTGATGGGACCAACGTCAAGGTGGGAACAACCAGAAGGGAAAATGGAGCAACAAGTTCATGAAGATCTGGAGGAGAATGGGGAAACAGAGAACTTGGAGATAATATGAATTTGGAAGGATATCAACAAGTCCAGGTACTTGCTACAGAGGGAGGCTTAACTGAGATTTTGTAAAGAGGAATCAAGCTTCCAAACAAAGATTATGTTTCATGCTTCAAATAAATTATGACTCAGCTGTCACAACTGCTCACATTGAGTGCTCAGTCCTGACCCTGCTCATGGAGGGCTTAGGAATGAATGGGGAATCTCTAGAGGGCTACTTATGCCTTTTCGGTTTTTATATTCCTGGTATATGAAAGGGAGAAGAAGAACCAACAGAAAGGATATGGAAAGTAATCAGTATAGTCTTCAGGGAGTCTCCCAAAGTAGACTTGCTGGAACTTTGAGCCTAAAGGACATCTTCCCTTCCCTTGGAAGGCTCCCATATTATCTTCTTTTTCTTCTTTACCATCACTGAATGAAGGCAATTCATTGACTCTAATTCTAAAATAATGTTTTCTGTCTCAGTTTATTCTGACTTTCATTCATCAGAAAACATTTTGAACAATTTAGTTCTCCAGGATGACACTTGGTTGTCTTGCTTTCTAAAAATCCTTTGTCAATCTTAGGACATGAGAAGGGATACTAATTACTTTTAGAATTTCTGAACAGAAATGCACATGCACCCACTAAAGGAATGGGAATAAGATATACAGTTGAAAACTAGTTGAGGGGAAAAAAGAGAAAAAATTGTCAATTAAATAAATGACAAGGAAGGAGAAAAAAGGCAAAGAATTGACACAAAATAAGGTGACGTAAATAATCAAATACATCAATAATTATAATTCTGTGAGTGAATTAAACTTATGAATTAAAAATGATTGTGAAATTCACTTCTAACAAATTTAGCTATATATCACTTATAAAATCTATATTTTAAATACAGTGATGAAAAAGACTGATAGTAGGGAAACAAACAAAGATATACCAGACAGTTACAAAGGAATACTAATATCAACCAATATAGACTTTAAGGAAAAAATATTGCCAAGATCAAGAAGCTGATTACATAAGCATAAACAGAATAAGTCACCAAGAATGCCTAATAATTCTGAATCTATGTAACTTGTGTAGCCTAACCACAAAATATATAAAACAAAATTTTAGAGAATTAAAAGGAAAAATGGAGAAATTTTCATAATAATGGAAGGTTTTAGACATATCAGTCAGAAGTGATAGATTTAACAAAGAATTAGTAAGGTCGCATAAGATTTGAGAAATTCCAACTAACAAACTTCATTTTATGGACATAATAAACCTAACAATTGGAGAATATTCAATATTTGTAAACACACATGAAATAGTGAAATTTTCCTTATCTTTCCATAGTTTTTCAATTGTCAATATTCTTCAAAATTGGCTTAAACAGATTCAAGTGAAAGAAGAGAATTCAGGACCTTGCTACCGCCAGTATTTTGATGCATGAAGAGCTGGAGGTGTGGAAATCCTAGTAAGGGACTGGGAAAGAGGGACTACTAGGCAAGGGGCTGGTACTCTGAAGGTTCTTTTGCACATTGTATGTTCCTTTGAGTTAGTAGAAACGGGGCTAGCTCAACTTTCCTGCTCAGCAAAGCCATCCCTCAGTGCGTCTACCATTCCCTGAGCCCTTCACTCACTTTTCACTGGTTTCTTGTTAAAGTCTTAGGATCACTGACCCATAGTTGACACATAATGTAGTGTCTTCTATTAAAAGGTTTCACGAAAAGTTTTTGACCATTGGTTCTCAAAACTGGCTGTATATTAGAATCATCTGGAAAACTTCTAAAAATACAGATTTTCAGGCTTCTTAGATGTGCTCTGAATCAAAATTTCTTGGAATTAGTTTCAGAAGTTTGATTCTTAAAAGCTTTCCAGAGATGCTGATTGCAGTGGTCAGCTGACCATCATTTGCCAAATACTACTTTAGCCAAAGGAGCCAAGTAATGAGTGAAGAAACACTTGTTTTCATCCTAAATCTGTGGCTAGCTTACTGCTATAATAATTTCCTTAACTTCCTGGTGTGTTTCCCAACCTGTGGCATATTTTCTTCATTTGGAAATTAGTATATGATTATACCTGCCACTCAACTTATCAACCTCTCTGAAATGTTTTTGAAGCATGAAATCGGGTAGTTTAGAACTGCCAAATTCAAACCACAAAAATATCTCATTTTTTGCAAGAAAATTTCCTGTTCTAAACTAATTTATTTGGTCTCCTTGCAATTTTAGAATCACGAAAAAAAAACAAGAAACCATTCATGACCGGCTTTAGGTCAAAGCTTAGTTCCAACTTAAATATTCTGAAGCAGAAATGTTATGGCTTGCTGGTAAGTTTGACTTCCAAGGAAGGTAATGACCAAATACATGTCCACTTAAGAAATGCATATACCATATGGAATGTACATAATAGGAAAAAACTTGAATTCCTGGGGTTGGTTTTAATGTGTCTGTTTTGCAGTAAAAAAATTCACAGGTTTAATCATCTGCATAAAGATTTAACAACACAAGATAAAATTAGATGTGCCTTTTACATAAGATGTCACTTGGAATGATTGGTTTCTCAAATCTTAGCCTTGTTTCAGGTTGCAAAATGGTATAATCCCTGAGGGAAATCATAGCATGATCTGTCACCTGTCAATGTATTACCTTGTATCCACTTCGTTCACACTTATGCTCAGGAAAGGGCAAGGGAATGCAACAATGCAATACAGTAAGCTTAAGAAAACCACAACTACTTGGTGCAAAGGAAAGGAACAAATCAGAGGACCATCCCAATATCAAGGCTGAGATGTATCATCTGAGTTCTGACTTTCTGCAGAAGAGAGACTGGGGCATCACAGAGATTGCAACTGTCAGCAGATTAATTGTTTCAAACATGAGAGGATTATAGGACCCTGGCTGAAGTGTTCTAATCACATGTTAGCAGGAAGTAACACATCTCAGAAGGACTTCTTTTTTTGGCATGGGCAGGCTCCAGCAATCGAACCCGGTCTCCGGCATGGCAGGCAAGAATTCTGCCACTAAGCCACCATTGCACCACCCCAAAAGGACTTCTTCTGAAAAGCAGAGACAAGTAGAAAGTTCATCCTCCTAGTGGGGTGCAGTACGTGAGCTCAGCTGCCAGACCCAGGCGGAGCTCTGTACAAAAGCTTACATACTTCCCGTTTATAAAACACAGCCATCAGATGTGAATAAGATCTTAATGATGTTCTCCTTCCACAAACAACTTAAGTCTTGAGAAATAATGTCATTTTTGGCTTTGAAACTGAAATCTGCAGGTTGCAAAGTTGAGGCTGGTAGCCTCTCTTCATTTCTTTATGTTATTATATAACTTAGCAAACTTTTCCAGAAATAGATGATAACATTTTCATGTCAAAAATACAGAGTAAAATTCCTTCATATTTAAAGATATTTCTTCCTTTGAGCAAGAATAACATTGTCACTTGGCTATTCTCCAACAATGAAATTTCTGCTGGTGTCCTTGGTGATAAGAAAGGATATAGTGAGCAAAGGAATTTATTCGAAGGCAATAACATGCCCAAGGAAAACATAAGTTCATGGTCCACTTCTTCTTCTTTCGATAGTATACTAATGTTCCACAGAAAAATTCAAGAATAAGTTAATATTTATGCATTCAGTCCATAGTTTAACAAACTTTATTTCATACCTGCTATATGCCAGATACAATGTTAAGACCCAAGAATGCAAAAATATGGCCAAATTCCTGTGCTCAATAAACTCCATTCTAGAGAGAGTTTAGCATATAATAAATAACATTACTTATTTTAACAATGATCTAATATATGTGTATAAGATTTTAGTGAAAGAATAAAGGAGGAAGCATTTAATCCTGCCCAGGAGATGAGGATGGGAGAAATGAGGATGGATGAGAAAGAAGGAATTAAAATAGGAGACATTACACTGAATGAAATGGAGAGACACAAGCTTCCGAGGTAAATCACTACATCCTTTGTTTTCATTAGGGGAATATTTTGCTGTCTCCTCTGCGGACTTTAAGATAGTAGCGCTAAAACGATAAACTAAATTTTATCTTCAAGCTCACCTTAAGCTAATGATATGTAGTAGCAGATATCAAATATTTGAAAGTCTTTCATTGGAATGCCATCATTAAACATATGCTTATGTTCAAAAGTTATACTGCAGTGTGTATTTTAAAACTTAAGCCCTAGTGGGATGAAATAAAGCTATTCTGGCAAAAGTGATTAACACTGAGGTCAATTAATCTGACAGTAATTTTAAAAGATCAATTCCAAGTTGATGAAGAGGAACGTTTGATGTACACAGCCTGATTTATTTCACTCTGAATTTCTCCATTTGGCAGCTTGACAGGTTCTCTGTCTTCATACCAGTTCTGACCTACAGTTAGAGGTATTTACAGAGTTCTAGCCTGAGGCTCAAGACCGTGTTTTACCTTGGAGTTCATTTGCAAGCTGGATTTCTGAAGTATACCCATGACTCTGAAATCACCTTGAATTTCAATTTTTTTTTTCCTTTTTCAATTTCTGTTTATTTTTGGCCCTTGGGGCAATGTCATCTTTTCAATATGAATAAAAGCAACAAGATCAACACAAAAAAAGAAATCTGAAGCATAGAATATGAAGAAAGCTAAGGATGAGTAGGGGGGAAGGCAGTAGCAAAAGACATGTCACAAAAAGACGGGTGTCTTATCCCCTCTTCCAGGAAATTGACTCCAGCACTTAGGTGGTAACAAACACTTTTCCATGTCAGGGCTGCAATTCTTTTTTCAGGGTAAGAGAAGGTGGGGATGGTAGCGATGAGCTTTCTGGATGCTTAGGGATCAAGGTCAATCTCTTCCCTCTTGGTGGACCAAGTGAAGGAAGGAAGCCAATGTGAGGAAGGAAGGGAAAGAAGGATCCCACTGACAGAGTAGGGAAGACCCTTTCTAAGGGAATTGAGAGCTTAGGACAGAGCTTGGAAGGAAACTGAAAGTGGGGATAATACTGTATGTAATGCCTTTCTTGCAGCTGAGACAGGACCAGAGAAATACCTGAAATCATGATGTAATCATTAAAGAACCAGGACTCCCCTCCTCAAAATTGCTGTAAAATGTGAAATCCCACCCCCTTTCCTTGTTCTAAATGGGATCTGCATGAGACCCAGCATTTTGGAGAAATGCCTTAAGAGCAGAGAGAGGATTAACTGGAGAGATGGGAGGACTGGGTACCAGAAGGAAATACAGGGTTACCCAGCATGGCAGAAATCTAGGTTTCCTAGAGTGGAAAGAGAGAAGAGACATTCAACAAACAGCAAATTATTTATTGATTGCCTTCTATGTGTCAGGCACTGTTCATGAACCACTCCCCTGCAAAAGAGAAATGAAAAACAGAAGCAGGCAGAAAATGCAAATTCTGAGAGAGAGGAAAGGGGCAGATGAAGAAGAAGGCTGCGGAAACCACGAAGCCTGAGGTGATGGGGTTCTGCTTTGCTCCTCTTCTTCAGCCTCTTCACCAAAATCCTCCTCCATCTTGGTAACGTTGGTGCTTGGAGATGAGGTCGCTCACGTTGCTCTCAGCCTTGGTGAACTCCATCTCATCTATACTCTCACCCTGTAACGGTGGAGGAAGGCCTTTGGGTTGAACATGGCAGTAAACTACTCTGAGATGCGCTTGAAAAGTTCCTGGATGGCAGTGTTATTGCCAATGAAGGTGACCGCCATTTTGAGACCATGGATATAGCAGACGGCCATCTTGATATTTTTTGGGATCCATTCCACAAAGTAGCTGCTATTCTTTTCTGCACATTGAGTATCTGCTCATCTACCTCCTTCACAGACATCCGTCCACAGAAGACAGCAGCCACAGTGAGGTACCAGCCATGGTGGGGGTCACAGGCAGCCATGAGGTTCTTGGCATTGAAGACTTGCTGAGTGAGTTTGGGCACAGTGAGGGCTGGGTACTGCTGGTTGCTATGGCTGGTCAGAGGGGTGAAGCAAGGCATGAAAAAGTGGAGATGTGGGAAGGGCATCATGTTGACTGCCAGCTTATGGAGGTCAGCATTGAGCTGACCAGGGAAATGGAGGTTAGTGGTGACACCACTCATGGTGACTGAGACAAGGTAGCTCAGATCTTTGTAGGTTGGTGTGGTCAGCTTGGGGATTGTGGAAGCAGATGTCCTAGAGGGCTTCGTTGTCATTACAGTAGGTCTCATCTGTGTTCCCTACCAACTGGTGGACTGAGAGAGAGGGTGCCATTGTAGGGCTCAAACACAGAGTCGGGCACTTTGGGTGAGTGAACCACACTGAAAGTGTTCATGATGTGGTCAGGATACTCTTCACAGATCTTGCTGATGAGAAAGGTGCCCATTCCAGAGCCTGTGCTCCCACCCAGTGAGCGCATCAGCTGGAAGCCTTGCAGGCAGCCATAGCTCTTGGCATCCTTCTGCACCACGTCCAGGACCGAGCCAACCAGCTTGGCCCCCTCTGTGTAGTGGCCCTTGGCCCAGTTGTTGCCTGCCCCAGACTGACTAAAAACAAAGTTGTCTGGTCTGAAAATCTGGCCAAAAGTACCTGAGTTAACAGAGTCCATAGTCCTGGGTTCTAGATCCACTAAGATAGCACAAGGAACATGTTTGCCACCTGTGGCTTCATTGTAGTACACGGAGATGTGTTCCAGCTGTAGGTCGCTGTCCCCATGGTAGGTACCCACAGGGTCAATGCTGTATTCATTGCTGATGACCTCCCAGAACTTGACACCAATTTGGTTGCCACATTGACAGCCAAGATGTGCATGATTTCCCTCATGGTTAAAATTTATTTTAACTTTTTACTCACCTCAAAGCATGTGCAGGCAAGAGAATGTTATGAAATTTTCCCCTCTGTGGGTCACAAGCTGCCTTGATGGATTGTGGCTCAGAGGCTGGAGCAGTGAGCTGAATCTCAATTCTTATAATATTATTTTCTTGTCTTTGTTTGATTTTTAACTTTGAAATTTGTACCTGCTGCTGCAATCCCTTCAATATCTGAGTTCTGTTCCTGAAAATCCACCCTTGTATGAGCTCTTGCTACTTGAGAAAAGATGTGTCCAACAGTGCTGGTTACAGCTATCACTGAATCTTGGAGTCTTTATCATAAATTCTCTGTTGCATTTTTGAAAATTTCTGTGACCTGGCTTTCACATCCTTGATAAAAACAATGGCTCTGGACAAACACTGTTGCCTGTGATATTTCATATATTGTGGTTCTAAATATTGTATTTTTCCTAGTGAATTGAAATTTCTACCAACAGCAGATCAAAGACTGTTCCCTTATTAATAAGCCTTATACTCTTATTTGGTTTGGTTTTGCTATTTTTAAGAAAATGACCTTGATCCAGTAAGGAGACAAATCATATTTAACGAACAGAATACCAAGATTCCAATATGTTTTGTCTCCTTCTATTGGGCCATTCTCCAACTTCTGCCTAGTAACTAAGCAATTTGAATAGATTAAAAATCAAATAATTGTTTGTTCTGCCATATTTAAACCAATTATCTCCACAATTTACCAAGTTCTCTTTTATTTGAATGCTTGATAAAATGTAAACTCATATAATCTTTCCAAGTTGTGTCCTTTTCTGAAAAATGACATTCATCTGCTGCTGTGAACAAGCATCATGTTCAAAGACATTTGAGCATTCTAAAGGCTCAAGAACACAGTGTTTTCTGGATGAACAATATTATATAAAATGGAGTACAGCATGTAGCACAGTCTAATCCCCTGGCTCTCCCATTACACGGTAAACTTCGTGACGATATGACATTACTCATGGCTTCTAGTGCGATGTTTTTGCACAGGGTAAATATTTGTTACTGACTATTTTCCAAAATCATTCTTTTCATAAGGATTTCCAAAGAGACCTATAATATTTGAATAACAACCAGATTTTTAGCAATTGGATTACATTCATGCTAACTTAGGATAGGTGAACCAATGATTTAACAGAGTAATAGAAGCCCTTATCTCCAATGTAGTAGAGACTTGTTAATGAATTGGAAATATCAGATAGGATAGGAAATCTTAAAATGGTGTATTCTTTTTAAATTTACTTTACTTTTAATTAAAATGTATGTAATAGGGAACCACTAAGATACAATATGTGCTTTATTCCAAATGACAGAGTATTATCAAACTAGAAACTAAGCTCTAATTAATGACTGTCGATTTCCACTTCCAGCCATTTCAGATTTACTGGTATAGAACCATCCCTTCCAATATAAACAACAAATTAGCTGGGCACATTGTATGAGCTAACCGTTTTCAGGCATTGGATAATAGAACAGTTCTGTGATCTTGAAGGAAAGGAAAACAAATGAGGTGGTGCCCCCATATACCCTAACTCTCTGTCTAGGAAATTTTCCAACCATGGTGCTGGGAGGTGAAGATCAAGCAGACTGTGAAGGTCTCAGTGAACTTCAGAGGCAAGTGTTGGACAGTAGGGAAGCTGAACTGATAGGAAATTGAGGGGCAAGGTACTGGAAATGAGGAAGCTGTGCAGAGAGGCAACCCAAAAGTATTTTCCCAACAGGTACTGAACATAATGTTGTTGTACAGAGTGGATACCACAAATTCTGTTTGAGGTTTCCCACACAGCATTGGCTGGTGTGAACAGGGTAAGACTCTGAGGTTTAGCAGATGTGGCTGCATCATGGCTGGGAGCTGAATGGAGGTGCAAGAGGATATGAAGTCCTGGGATTTCCAGTACAGCAAAAAATAAAAGACCTTACTAATTCCCTCAAGCATTCAGTTTGTACCCCAGAACTAAGAAATTAGAAAATACCCTGGAGTAAGGACCAAGCCCTAGGACCTACCCTAAACAAATCAATAAACAAAAGATAAACCAGACAAGATTAAGGCTGAAGGTATTTTAACTGCTTGTCAGAACAAAAATAAGCACTCTTTTAAAATAAAAACAACATAAAATAGATTCTGTACAATGTATCATTTAACTGCTGTAGAGACCCAGAGCCTGGACTCCCCCTCCACAGAGAGAGTAAGATGCTGCATGTAGCTGCCTACATGACATGGACAGAAGTTAAAGGTCAATAGTCTCCTTGGAGAGGAAAAGAATGTATAGATGGTATTGTAAACCACTTATCTTGTAAAGCATTAAAACTTCTCTCCCCTGATATGTTGATAACAAATCTCCAAACCCCAGTGTCATTAGATTTTGCTGAAACTCTGTTCTCATACCCTATGGAATGTCCTCGTCCTAAATCATTATAAACTGCTCCTTGCACTCCCCACCCCCCAGGCCCCACTTTTGCAGAGCACTGACTTCCTGAATGGTTGCCATCAAGATGATCTTCTCCTGTTCATAAATCCTAATAAAACTCATGTCTGATTTCATGCCTAGTGTGTTCTTTGGTCTTAGGGCTGTGCTGACCAAATCCTTCAAAAGCTGGATTGGAACAAATGTCTAGCATACAACCACACACAAAGAAAAGGCATGGAAAGAAATCATTAAATGCAATTCATATCCAAGAATAAAAAAGAAATCAATAGAAACAGACCCCGAGGTCACCCAGATGTTAGAATTAGCAGGCAAGGATTTTCAAATGTTTATTTTAGATGTTTTCAAGGACATAAAAAATATGCATATAATAAGAGAATAGATGCAGAATCTCATCAGAAAATTTAAGCTATGAAAGAGGATCAAGGGAATTCCAGAACTGAAAAATACAATACATGAATTTAAAAATGCAATAAGAATTCACTAGTTGAATTTAACAGCAGATTGGAACTGGCAAAGAAAGAATTAGTAAACTTGAAGGCAAATCAAGAGAAAGTTTGTAATCTTAACAGAGTCTCATGTAGTCTAACCTACTAAATTCAAGGACAGGAAATAAAGGGGCAGGAAAAATGTTTAAAGAAATCATTTAAATATTTAAAGAAACAATCCCCAATTTCCTAAATTTTGGTTAAAAACATATAAATCCAAGAACCTCAGCAATTCCAAGAGTATAAATATAAACAAAACAACACCTTGGAACACCCTAGCCAAACCACTGAAACCCAAAGAAAAAGTAAACATTAAAAGCATCATGATGAAAAGAGATAGATAGATAGATAGATGATAGATAGACAGACAGACAGACAGACAGACAGATAGATAGATAGATAGATAGATGATAGATAGATGGATGGATGGATGGATGGATAGATAGATAGATAGATAGATAGATAGATAGATAGATAGATAGATAGATAGATGGGTGGATAAGAGGGAGAGAGACAATGGAACAACTTCTTTGAAGTGTTTAAGAAACGTTGTCTAACAAGAATTAAATATCCAGCAAACTGTCCTCCAAAACTCAAAAATTTGGGTTCAGTATATAAATTTTCAGAAAACAAAAGCAGAGAGAATTTATTGCCATAAGGCTGTTGCAAAAATGCTAAAGGGAGTTCTCAGGCTGAAGGGAAATAATAACAAATGGAAACTTCAACATATAGGACTAAGAAAGAAAAGGAAAAGGGTAACAGAACAACCACAAAATAACGAATGGAACAAATGGTATCAAAATAGTTAAATGATATATGTAGATTAACCCATATGAATAATTAAAATTACAAGGAAGAGATTTTTAGATGGAATAAAAAGAAAAATCCAAGAATGCACTCTCTAGGAAAACAGAATTCAAATGTAAAAGGAAAAATAGGTCATACCTAAATAAAAAGGTGAAAATATGCTCCATGCTAACATTTGGGATAAAAAAGCATAGGAAAAAGGCCAATTCATCAGGAAGCACAGCAGTCCTAAATGTATGTTTCTAAAAATGGAACTTGAAAAATATGAAAATAATCTTACAGAAATAAAGAGATAAATAGGCAAATCCAAAATTATAGTTAGATATTTTCAAATCAATATCTCAGTAATTAATAGAAGAGCAGACAAAAATATCAGTAAGAATTGAGAAAACTTGAACATCAACTAACCGTCCTATTGATATTTACAGAATACTACACCCAACAACTGGTGAATAAACATTTTTTTAAGCACACAAAGAAAATTTACCGAGCCATACCATACGCTTGGCCTAAAAATAAAACTGCATAAAGTTTGAAAGACTAAAATATCACATTGTATGTTCTCTCACCACAGTGGAATTAAATTAGAAGGTTATAGCAAGAAGATATTTAGAAAATACTCAAGTATTTAGAAATTAAACAGCATGCTTCTAAATAACCCATGGGTCAAATAAAAAAGATCACAAGGGAAAATTTTTAAATATTTTGAAATGAATGATAATTAAAAGTAAATCTCAAATTCATGGGATATGGCTGAACAGTAATTAAAGAGATAGGTTATAGTTTTGAATGCCTGTGCTAGGGAAAAAAGGCACAAAATTAATAATCTTTTGTTTAATTTATAACTTAGAATTTGCTATTTGTCATACTATTGTAAATGGTCTGTTTTAAAAAGTAAGTTTCCAATTGTTTGTTGTTATCACATAGAAATGTCCCTGTAAGGATTGATAATGTAACATATTTAGTAAAGCTTATTTATTCACAGTTTTATTTTGAAATAGGAAATATTTTTACGCCATTGAATCAATTCCGTTAAAATTGAAGGAATCCTAATGCCTAAATCCTAACATATACATGTCACCCAGGAGTGGAGTCTAATTCTCATCTCAGAGCAAGAACTTAATATGACAGAGCTTTTAAAAAATTCTCTGAATCACATAGCAGCCAAAGTGTCCCAGGTAGACACACATTCTTCTCTTTATAAGAAACAGTTAAAGGATTTAAAAGCTAGGGTCTCCTTCCCTGCATTTCACATGTGCAACATAAAAATTGAGTATCAGATTGAACAGATGTTGGATTAACTAATTTTTTCCCTGTCGAAAATTTCTGAGATTACTACTTGTCAGCTGTATTGTTACCTATTCAAGGTAATAATAATCCTATAAATAGGGAGTACCTAAGAAGAATTCTGTTTCAGGACCCCTCTGTTAAGCATGAAGGACACTGCAGAGCAGTCTCCACTTTATAGCAGAGACAAGTGAGATCCATGGAAGGTTTGAGTAATGGATGCAAAGCTCATTGACATGTCTAACATTTTTGATGATACTTAATTCTACTTTTCTGTAAATTGTACTATGCTTTATACTGTATATAAATTTTAAACTAACACCTGAGGACGACAGGGATAGCTCATTATCCATCTTTATCCATCACTACTTGCTATGCTTCTCAGTGTCATTTGAGATCCACCATATGGCAGAGATTGCAGGGAAATGTGACATTGAATTGTCAGTCATACTTAATTTAATTTACTTCTTATATAACTATATCTCATTTCTGATTCCTACAATGAGTTCTGAAGAGATTTTAAAAGAAATACCTCCCACATGTGGACCTCTCATGTTCTAGGAATTACCCCGACTCATCAAGTTTCGACTCTAGCAATAAGCTTTGATTTCATTCTGAAGCTGGATAAGACATTAAACATGTTCCTGTTACTACTGTTTATAGGAGGGAGAAAAGGAGGTAAATGTCTGGCTTACTGAAGGATATGAATATTAACAACCTTGACAAAATGCCAATGAGTTGATTACTTCTGGTCTCTTTAAAATACACCAGCAGTTTTGGTTGGATGATATTATCTCCTCATATGCCACAGAACTGTTGTTTAGGTGGTGGTTTCAGGTATTGCTGAAAAGCAATTTCATATTAACCTAAAGGTAACTGAGTCATGGTGTTCCTGAAATAGGTTAGAGATGATAAATGCTCCATAGATACCTGTTATTTATTATTATTTAAATGAAAACAGGATAAACACATTTACCTGGGAGCAGTTTCATGAGCAAATCAAGAGAGATATGACTGGCTTATATCAATGAAATGTTTACTTTTTTGTCCATGTTTTCTGCTTTGCTTGGCTATTTCACTCATCTCCTAATGTGAATTGTTGAAGTTTTTCTCGAGCCCATTTTATTTCATTTATTTTAGCATTATCTCACTTTTGCAATCAAGGACCAAATTAGGCAGAAAGAATTCTTGTTGCTCTGTATTCCTGAGGCCAAGACTGTATCTATTTGGAAGAATATTGGCCACTTATGTTCTTGAAACCTGAGAAAAAGAGCACACACTTCTCCTATCCTACCATGCATCCTCTTTCAAAATCGGTAGGTCCATGGACACAAAACAACATTTTCTATGATGTGGCCCTTCCTATACTGCAGATCAGCAAAACAAGAGCTATAAACAGCAATGTGATGGTGAGGTTCTGGTGTCAACTTGGCCAAGTGATGATGCCCAGTGGTCTGGTCAGGCAAGCACTGGCCTAACTGTTGCTGTAAGGATACTTCATGGGTGAATGATAACTGGAAGGCTGGTGTATTAAATCATCAGTTAGTTGACTAAATCTGTGGCTGATTAAATCTGTAATCAACTAAGGTGCATCTCCCACCAATGAGATAATCCATTCAACTTAAGACTTTTTAGGGGAGAAGAGAGACCTTTTCACTGCTTCTTCAGTCAGTGAGCCTCTCCTGCGGAGTCCATGCAGACCCTTCATTGGAGCTGCCAACTGCACAGCCTGCCCTACAGATTTTGGACTCTTCCATTCCCACAGTGGTGTGAGACACCATTATAAGTCTCATATTTATGGATATCTCCTCTTGGTTCTGTTTTCTAGAAAGCCTTGACTAATACAGCCACATCAAACTTTAGACAAATGACTAAATGTCAGAATGATTTTCATAGTCATTTGACATACCTGAGATAGTTACCTAGCTCCCCTACTGGCTCAACATTTACAGCAAAAATTCCTAAACTACTTTAAATCTCCAGCAGTGTTGGGATACAGGGTCACTCCTGAGTGCTCCCCTGCTGGGGAAGGAAATGGTGGAGAAAAGAGAGAGGAGAAGAGAAGCAGAATTGTGTTGGAAAAATGGATTCAATAGTTCATCATTTAGTAATGCTCATTCATAGCCTACAGTAACTCTGGAGTCCATTCCAAACCCACCTTGCACAAGAAGTCTCCTCTTACTGTCTCTGCCCCATTCAGGTCACTGCCACTCCTTTCTGGGAATTCAGCTCTCACTGTCTGTCCCAGCTCCTTGGTTCTAGACACACCCTGCTACTTCTATTTGGTAACCAACTCTTTGTGAATGAGAGTCCCAAACACAGAGCCTGATGAGGTGTGGGCACCTCAATGAGAGGGGTGCCCAACACCCTTTACCTCTCTTTGCCTTGGCGCCCCACCTAGAAGTAAACTCCATGATAAGAGGGACCTTATCACACTCGAACGGTCCCACAGATTCTTAGGCCTTACCCCAGACTTGTGAGTCAGAATTTCTAGGAGTGAGACAGGGAATAGGCTTTTAAAAGAACATCTACTGGTGATTTTTAGATATATAAAGTTAAAGAATCACTGCCTCGAAGAATTGCATTTCCTTCCAGGATGGCTTTCAGGCCTGGCCTTCATAATAAGACCTAAGTCAGAACAGGAAAGCAGATGGAAAAATGATTTCTCTCCTTTCCTTCTCAACTCCTGCCTTCTAAAGCTGTCAAGTAAAAGTCCCTATGATTTTTTAAGCAAATCCTTCTGCCCCAAAGAGAAAAATTGTTCCAGGGTATAATCTTACCCAAGGGGGTATTTGAGGAATCTAGGTAACATAGAATTAAAATATAACATCCTACCTGGATTGTCAAATTTCCGGGAGAATAAATTCAAATATAACTTAACATTAAATTGATGGGAATCTTTCTCCGTTATCCAATTTCTCAAAAGAAAATCATTCAAGCAAAGTGCTTGATCCTTGGGAGACAATAAGTATAAAGTTAATGAATGAATATGAACATGAATAAATCCTTTAATCCCTCAGGATCAATATGGCAATCTTGAATTATCACTATCTGTAAATATGTGGGAATATTAATGAATTAAAGAGTGCTAGCTGACAGAATGGGGAATAAACTAGCTTTTATTGTAGTGATTTATTATCCTATATTCTCAATTCTTTGACTTATTTTTGTGACAATAAATTAGTAGTTTACTTATGGTTCATGTCATTCACCTGTAAAAACTTAAAGTTTATGGTAGTAAAAAATGAATTAAAGTGATAGTCAAGGTATATAAAATTTGGAAGGAATGTTTATTTTAATTTCTTATAGAAAATTATCTTTGCGGTTCTACAATTTTAAAAACTTAAGAAAGTCTCTTAAAAGCTATTTTGGTGGGAGTGCAAAGGTGAGTTCACTGGTAGAATTCTCACCTGCCATGCAGGAGACACGGGTTCCATTCCTGGTCCTTGTGCTTCCCAAACAAACAAACAAGCGAAACCAACAAAAACAAGCAAACCAAAATTCAACAAATAGTGCTGCAATAATGGGATACTCACATGGAAAAAAAGAATGAAATGTGACCCCACCAAACAGCACACACACACAAAAGACTATTTTAGAAGGTGTATGCAATATGGCATCCATTATCTTTCCTTTGACTGCTTTCTCTATCCTCTTTCTTGCTTGGTGTGGTCCTGGTCATCTTCATGTGTTTATTTTTTGTGTGGAAATACAGGTCAAAAGAACATGATTTGCTAAGATAAGTCATAAAAAAAGGCTTTTATTCCTATAACTACATGCTTTTTTTTTTAATGGTGGAATATGTATAAATCGTTCCCTTCTTTCTATAGTAGCTACTTCCTTAGTCTTTAGTCATTTGGAGTTAAATAAGTGAATCTGCGTTCCAAACTGATAATGATGCTAAACACAACAATAATGAATTGCTGATGATCAGAATTCAAAACACAACATTCCCTGCCAATCTAAATCTGACGAACTTTTTAAGTTGACAAACTGATTTTGAAGTATATATGAAAATGCAAAAGAAATAGGCCAGCCAAGGTAAACTTGAAGAAGAATGAAATCAGGGAATTTACATTACCAGATTTTTTAAGACTTAATATAATTTACAGTAATTAAAGATGATGTGATATTGGTATAAGGATGGATAAATTGATCAAAGAAACAAAACAGAAAAAAGAGCATATACAATTACCTGATTTTCACAAAAAGGGCTGGTGCAATTCAATAAAAAAAGTCTTTTCAATAAATGGTGGTGGAGCAATTGAATCTCTATATTAAAAAAAAACTTTGACTTCTACTTCACTGCATACACAAAGCTTATTTTAAGATGGCTCATAGACCTGACTTTAAAGGCTGGAAGAGCCGAGCTTCCAGCACCAGGCCACCTAACACTTGAAATCTTCCTAGTCCACTTGAAATGTGCCATAAAGTATAAAATATAGATTTTCAAAGACAGTTTTCAAAGACAGTACAAAAAAAAAGATGTAAACTACATCATAAGTAATGTTCATATTGATTGCATTTCTGAAATTATAATATTTTATATATTTTGGCATAAATAAAATACATTCTTAAAATTAATTTCATCCGTTCATTTCTATTTTTGTTTAATGTGCATAATTAACATATGTTAATAGTAGAATTAGCATATGTTTTAGGCTCAAATTATTTTTCTATTGGTCATTGCTACTCTAGAAGAAAATATAGGAAAATGTCCTCAAGTACTTGGGAAGGGCAGAGATTTCTTAAACAGGACACATACACACACACACACACACACACACACAAAACCACTACTAAACACATAAAAAAAATAATGACAGGACTTCTTCAAAATTAAAAACTTCTGCTCATTAGAAGACAACACTATGAAAGTGAAAGGGCAAGCCACAGACTAGGAGAAAATATTTTAATACACATATCTAAAAAAGGAGAAGTGTATAAATAAAGAACTCCTAAAATCAATAAGTAAAAGGCAAGTAAAAATAATGGGAATACAAGACTTGAACAGGTATTTCACTACAGAAGATATCTGCCTGGTCAATAAACATGTGAAAAAGTACTTTAACCTCACTGGCTATCGGGAAAATGCAAATTAAAACCACACTAAGCCCATGGAAATAAAGTCAATTGATTTTTGGCAAAGATACAAAGACAACTCAATGAAGAAAAGACCATGTTTTCAACAAATGGTGTAACACACTTAGATGCTATAGTAGACAGAGAAATGTGCTCCCCATCCCCCAGGATGTCTATGCTTTAATTCTAAGAACCTGTGTGTGGTGATTTGAAGCTGTTTGTACCCCAGGGAAACATGCTCTTAAACCTAATCCATTTCTGAGGGTGTGAACCCATTTAAAGTAGGACCTATTGATGAGGTTACTTTAGTTAAGGGGTGGTTCAGCCCAATCAGGATGGGTCTTAATTCTGTTACTGGTGTCCTTGATGAGCGCCTTGAGATTCAGACAGAGGGAAAGCAGAGGGAACAGCAAGATGCTGAATATCAATGGAACCCAACCTGGAAGAGAAGGGAGAGGCCAGGTGACAACAGCCATGTGCCCTGCCGTGTGACAAGTTAAGAGCCAGGGATCACCAGAAGCCAGCCCCAGAATTCCAAAGTCTTTGAGGCAGAAAGCATCATCTCGACAACATCTTGATTTGGACTTTTTCCTATGCTCAAAACTGTAAGTGAATAAATTCCCATTAGCTAAGTCAGTCCATTTCACAGTATTTGCTTGAGTAGCCGGGGAAACTAGAACAAAAGGCAACTTTAGGTTTAATTAACACTTAGGTTTCAGGCATTGCTCAATCACATCCATGGCACAGGATAGAAAGGTGGCTAATTTAAGTATTAACCAAACCCCATCCCTCATTAAGAGTTAAACAAACAGCAAAAGATGTTCAACTGTATCTGTTTAATGGGAAAACTAAACAAAGCAAAAAAACTGAGCTGGAATCTCCTTACATTTATTGTTACGTTTTAAAATGCAGTTTAGTTTAATTGGTGCCAACAAAACTGAAACCAATTTTTTTTGAGATTTTAAAGAATGCTATTCAGATATTGTAATATGAGTGAAGGCAACTTGCGGTCTTAATGCTGAAAGTTGCTGATCTGTCTGTAAACAGATTACTAGTTCTCCATGTTCTCTTATATGCAACACTTTTATTATTCCTTGTATTGGGGATTTGGTAGGCATTCTTAGCTCCTGACTAGCCTAGTTGATCCCAAGCCCATAAATTGAATATGACCACCTTCCTAAGTAATAACATGAAAAATCTGAGAATCACATTTGGGCTTCCCTTCCTTTTTCTCACACATCCAATTAGTCATCAATTCTATTGAAGTCAGTTTGGTTTCAGTTTAGCTTCATTCTTGTTTATAAGACTGTGTGTATCTATCTTAAGATCTATTGATATTAGCATTTAACTTCAAGGGCAATATTATTTCCTTGGTTTCTCAACTTTCCCTTCCACCTGTTTGAACTGTCATTCTATTATTTTAAATGAAGTTTCTTAAAGTTGAGGCAAGAACATACCTGGATGGATTTCAGTGGATGAGGACGACAGTGACAAGTCATGAGCTCCAGGAAAGAACCAAGATCTTGATAACATAGGACCTTGTAGGTTGTGGTAAGAATTTTGCTTTTGTTTTGTTTGTTTTTCTCCTAGGAGTGACAGGGAGCTATTAGAGAGTTTAGTTTTGAGTGGAGATGTGAAATGAACCTGGTTCTATTTTGAAGAACCACTTTGCTGTATGGAGAATAAACCATGGTGAATGAGAGAGATGAAATTTTTCTATTCCAAGGGAGAGATGATGGCAGCTTAGTCTATGTTTGTGATGGTCGAGCTTGTAAGATGATGTCAGATTCAGGATATTTGGGGGTAGGGGGTTGGGGTAGGTAAAGCCAATGAGAATTAATGAAGGACAATCATAATTTTTTAATCTGAGCTACTAAGAAAATGTCTCGCTATTTCCTGAAATAGGGGCTACTGAAAGAGGAAGAGCCCAAGAGTTCTGTTTTGGACATTTAACTCTGATATGCCTAACAGATATCTAAGTAGAAATGTCCAATGAGCAGTTATTTAGGAGCCTTAAGTTTAAGGGAGAGATTGGTGCTGAGGCATACATTTGAAAGTTATTAACACACAGCTGTTGATGGGATTGGATGAGATCATCTAGGGAATGAGTGTAGATAGATATGAAGGAAGGACCAAGCTCTGAGAATACCAACATTTGGAACTGAGGAAACAGAGAAGTCAGCAAAAAAAAGAAAAAGACCAAAAAGAAGCAGACAATATCAGGTTAAGCCAAGAGAGTGTGGTGTGCTGAGATCAAGATAAGTGATTAATTAGTTCAAATGTTGCTGAACATTCAATTAAGATGAATATGGAGAACTGACCATTTATTTAGCAACATAGAAGCCATTGGTGGCCTTGCAACTGGATTGCATGTGATCATTTCTTAAATGCTCATTACCACATTAATCTGTCTGAATTTGAGATTCAGGAGTCACCATCTCAAATTACTCCTACAGCTCAGTCAGATTAATCCTGCGGAAAGGAAGTCCAGGCCATGCACTGGATTGGCAATTAAGGGACCTAAATTCTAGGACAACGTCTTCCCACTAATCAGATAGGTGGCATAGGCAAGCCCTTCTACTTCTCAAAACCTCAAAATTTCCTCACAAGTAAAATGAAGGGTCTGGAAAGATATAATTTAAACTTGTCTGTGCTAAAGTAAAAAAAAGCCAAAGAAGTGTTTATATTTTATATGTAAAGAGAAGCTTACAAAATATAAATCTTCCCTTGATTGTGTACCGTTAAGGGACATTTTTGAGGAGGGGCCTCCTACGCCCCTACCCCTTCCCTACTCATCGAGTTTAAGATGCACAAAGATTCTCCTTCTCTCCTTTGGCACGTACCCACACATCCACATCACTCATCACCCCAACATCTCTCCAAAGAACTCTGAAAATTGAAAGCATGGCTGAAGTAAAAAATCCCAGTGAATATTGGAAACTGGGAAATATCTCTGGTGCTGTAAGTACACACGTGAAGACTTTGCATGAATACCTTTCTGTGCCTGTATTTAATTTTCCTAAGAAGTAAATATGAAATTACTACTTAATTCTTTTTGTGTTGCCAAGCAAAGGGGGAATTAACAGAATCCAGAAACTTGTTTATAAGTTACATCAAATCAGCATAATATTTTGGGGGGTGAGGGCTTCAAGAAGACCTAATTTGATCCTTAACTATAATTTCTATTAAAACAAATGAAAAAAATAAATGATTTGACTGGGCTTCTTTGGTGGCCTGATAGTTCTTCATTCCAACCCTAGATGAGCTGTTGGCATGTATCTAGAAGGAAAAACAATATGGCGGTAACTCATCTGATTGACTGCCTTCCCTGTGTGTGGTTCCTGTGAACTCATTGATCCCAATAACTTTCTGAAGTCTTATTCCCATTTAATAGATGAGGACCAGGGAAGAAGCTCAGATGTAACTTTCAGAGGTGTATTAACAGCAGTTTCACTTCAAACCCCATGCTTTCCTCCCACTTTCCTTCTTGCCCTCTCAACATCACAGACTGTAAAAATGTGAGGACACCAATGTGATTGAAAGTGGGGTCCATACTTAAGGAGGATAAATAAGCAGTGATATTAAAGTTTTTAAAGTTAAAATGAAAGTTGTTAAAGTTAAAAATTACATTTTAAAACATTTAAATTTAAAATTCACTTTGTGCAGCATTTTTCTCTATTTGGTGGTCAGGAAGCTAAATGAAGGGCCATAATTTAAAAAGAAACAGTAGCTTAATCAATTAATAGTGCTAAAGAGGAGAGCTATGGCTGGTGGACAATATTATGCTTGTTCAAAAGTTATGAAATGTTGGCATATAATGGCTTTCTTCTATGTTGAAAATGGTTCCTTTTGATCTCACTTTGAACCATCTGCTCCACAAGTTACTTACTCAAGGTTGTCTCTTTCAGGAAAGCAGTACCTGTTCTCTGTGAAGTTGATACCACATCTCACTGAGAATGCTGCAACACTTTTCATTCATTTATCCATCCAATCATCCATTCACTAGGCATTTACTGAGTGTCTCCCGTGTGCCACAATGCTCTATTTCCTTGCTTGTCTATTATAATAAGTATCTTTGTTCTTTTTTCCCCTCCGTATCCTCAAATAAGAAATTATTTTATTAACTTTTCTAAATATTTTTGCCAACGTAATTTAATAATCATGCAAGTGAAGGTGAGGCATGAATCCATTTATTTTAAAAAGAACAAGTTTTAACATAAAGAAGGTTAAGGTATGGCTTCTGTCCTTTGGATATGTGGTATCTTGTATCCCTACTACTGGCTTCACTGTCCTTGAGTCTTGTCTTGAGGAAGTTGTAAGATCCATGATTTTCTTTTACAAGAATAGTGCAGCTTTGTGTGGAAATTACATCAAAGCATCAGACAAAATATTCCAAATTTTATCAAATGCCTCTTTGCATGTACAATTGTCCACATGAGTAATCTTAAAAGCAATACATGGTGTATGAGTGCTACTAGAATATTTGTTTGTGAGTTTAGATTCATACCTTTCAAGCTGGGAGGAGTGGCATAATGGTTCTATGCTATATTACCAGGGGGTTGTCAGTTTTCCGAGCATTAGGTCACAGGAGTCAAACTCACTGCAGTGGATGTGGTCTTGATTAAATTCACTAACTGAGAGCATGGTCCAGATTGGTGTGTAGTAACTGCTTCAAAAGGTCTGTGAACTAGTGCTTTTTGGCCTTTGAAATTCATAGGGTGCTTCACCCCAGGAGGGTGAAGTGAGCCAAAGAAAGTTAAGTGTTCAACCTTGTAGGTGTTCCCCTGGGGAAGTGGGTGTGGTGATGTGTGCTGCCAACTGCAAACAGGAAAAGTAGGTGGGGATTTTTGGACTTCCGAGATGCCAAATCATTTGGCCACAGAATAAGCAAATGTGGCCCTTGGGCCCTGCACCTTTGCCTGAAAGCCTGTGCTAGGACATTTCCTTTGCTTTCACTGGATGCATCGAAAAACAAAGCCAAGTATGGTCAGAATATTTCTAGAAACGCTGGCAGAGAAGCTTATTTTAGATGAGGCAAACATGGCTATTTGAGGCATGATTCATTTCCCTCTGTGTCATTCTCTTCCTAGGGATTGATGGAGAGAACGAGCAAGAACAGATGTGGCTCTATTCCATGAAGAGGAAATCCCTTTCAGCCTGGAGATGGAAGGTGCATGTATACCTTCATGGAAATTCTCATGACATTTCCCCAAAATTGAGGTTGTTCTTTATTATGCTAACATAGCAGCTCAATTAAAAACAAAAACCCAATTCCCTTTTTTCCTACAATAAGCATAGTTCAATGACTTCATAGCTCAAGTAGTCCTATTGATTGGAATTGCGGTTATAATTCTCCCAGGCTTCTATTGAGGAGTTTTCACTTTACGGCATGACGACCTTCATGGCAAAGACTCCTTTATCATCTCCTTGCTACTATTTGGGGTTATCACATACTTTGGTTTGTAAAACCTGGTTTTGTGTTTTCTAAGTATTTTTGTAATATTTGTGTGATGATATCTGTCATGGTCAGGTTCATGTGTCAACTTGACCAGGTGGTGGTGCCTGGTTGCCTGGTCAGGCAAGCGCTGACCTATCTGTTGGTATGAGGACATTTCATGGACTTAAATCATGACTACATTGGCTACATCCACAGCTGATTGCAATCAGCTAAGGAGAGTATCTTCTGCAATGAGTGACATTTAATCTAATCACTAGAAGTCTTTTAAGGAGGATTCAGAAGAGACAATACTCTTTTTGCTTCAGCCAGCCAGCCTCTCCTGAGAGTTTGTTGAGGAACTGCATCGGAGCTGTCAGCTTGTGACTTGCTCTACAGACCTTGGACTCTACATCTCCACAGTTATGTGAGACACTTTTATAAATTTTATATTTATAGATACCTCCTGCTGATTCTGTTTCTCTAGAAAACCCTAGCTGGTACAATATCCAAGATTGAAACTTTAAGTTTTATTTAGTTTTTGAGTGACTTGACACTCTCTAGCCCTGTCTGTCTGGAATAATTTCTGCTGAACGAGTACACTATAGTTAAAGATTACAGGAAATCTTTCTGCCTCTTCCCACCCACCCCAGGTATTCTAGGAAACTGAATTCTCTTTATTTCACAAAGCTAACTCCTCCTTCCATAAATATCTCTTCTGTAGCCATTGAGAGGCAGCATGGTAAGAGGACAAGTGCAAAAAGTCTTGAGAAAGTTTGCTCAGATTCAATTCCCAGTTCTACTTTTGCTGGGTATGTGACTTTGGGCAAGTCATTTAACTCCTCTGGGCTCTAGTTTATTCATCAGAAAAATCAGTATAATTTTCATGGAACTGTTGTAAAGATTATATAAATTAGTACATATAAAACTCTTGGGGTGGGGCATGGTGGCTCAGCAGGCAGAGTTCCTGCCTCCCATGCCAGAGACCCAGGTTTGATTCCTGGTGCCTGCCCATGCAAAAACAAAACAAAACAAAACAAAAAACCTCTTAGACAGTTTCTGCCATAAAGCAGGCATTCTGTAATTAGTCACTATTATGTTATTATAGTTTGCCAACCTGCATTCATGCTTCAAATCCCTTTAGATTCTAGACAGACTATACATAAGAGATGCATGTACACAAGAGATGTGCAAGTCAAGGAATATCCAGGAATTGTTACATTAATTGGAGAAGATTGAACCCAAAGATGAAACGTGAGCAGAAATCTTGATGCAATGCAGCAAGTTCTACTTTTGAGGTCACATCCACCTATTTTCAGAAAATTAATACTCATTTGTCTCTTCATTCTTCAAACTTTACAAACTTCATTCTTCAAACTTTACTGACATGCAAGCAGTGTGACAATTTAAAAGGTGGTAAATGAGAAATATGACACAAAGTCCTATAACTCATCTAAATCATTTGCTGGCGTGTGGAGAGAAGGGACAAAGAGATAAAGAAATCAGCCTAAGAAATGACTAAAGTGACTGATAACATGTTTGCCTTTGGTAACTTAATCCTACAATTTTTTCTGCTTTGCCTGCAGGAGGAACAAGAATGAAATTCTCAGGTTTTTTTTGGGTCACCATTAGAGTCCTTGAATCAATTCTCCATGATTAAAACTGTGAGAACAAGTAACAATTAGACTTTGCAAAGTTAAGGTTAATGTATCTCTGGAGCACTTCAAGAAGTCATTTTCTAAAACCTAGCTCCAAGATGGTATTTTGGTTTTCAAACTAATTTTAAGAGAAGTACCACTATGCAATGAAATCACAAGGTTCCGTGGCACACACATCTTCACATCAAAGCAAACCATACCACACAATGTAACCATGGACTGGAAAACAGACCATCTTGAAGTCCTTGAAGGCAATGCTGGAAAGATGCATTGTGCCAACTCTCAAAATTGACTTAAATTTTTTGAGTTGGAATTTAAAATGAAACTAGAAGATTTGTAGATATGAATTATTTTTGTTCTGGGTAACCCATCCCACCCCTATTCACAGAAAAAATAATCAAACCTTAATATCCTTCATAAAAGTTTCTGGAACTTCTAAGAGTTCATATTAAACATCACAACAACAAGAAAATGTAAATGAATAAGAAACAGATGTTTAACCCTGCTCTTAAAATATTTATGAGTTTCAAAATTAGGACAGTTGGGAGAGAAAATAACTGGTAAGAGAGAATAAATTGATCATGGCCTTACTACATTATATTATAAACAAAACATTCTTCTCCAGTTGAACATAAAAGATCCATTTTCAATGAGTTCTGAAGTTTGAGTTTGTCCAGGGTCCCTAAGTTTACAACACTGTTAGCTTATTTATTAAAAAAGAATACTTTTTAATGTTTTCTAAGGAAGCATGTATTCCTAGAACAATGATTTTCTTGTTTGTTCAAATTGATTACAATTCAGTATTATTCTCCTTTAATACATCTAATTCATTACACACAATATCTAATCTGTATATGGACATATAGCTACATAGGTCATATGCATGTAATTTTCTGTCACTGGATCCAAAAGATGAGAGGTAAAAGAACATAATATTTAAAATTTCCCCTGCTATGCCAACTGTTTAATTCTGTTTTAATGCTATAAATATTTTATGAAAATTTTTGAGCTCAGAATCTAGTTATTTTTAAGGTCACAGACTTAAAGAGGGAACATTTTTCTTCATTGCTCACAGAGAAGTTAAGTTGGGAACAAGTAGAGTGTTTTTAGTTTTCAGAGTCACTGTACTTGCTCAAATTCACATAAGTGTAGAAAATGGAAACTTTACTATTAAGTTTGTGGTTTCTATGCTTTCATAATGGGTGCAATTAAGTGTTACTTTCTCAAGAACATGTAGACCAACCATAAATATACAAGATGTCCAAAGTGTAGATACCCCTGGTGGTATAGACACAGAGGGTGGCCAAGAGATCTGGGAAGGATCTTAATTCTCATTAGGGTCATCAACTCAGTCTCCCTGAACTTGACCCCACAAAGTCTCTTCATCCTTGGAATTCTGTTTCGGCTTAGAGTCTGAGTAGCTGTTATGGATTGAATTGTGTCCCCACAAAAGATATATTGGAAGTCCTAAACCCTTTGCCTCACAATGTGGCATTTGGAAATAGGGTCGTTGCAGAAGTAATTAAAGCTAAAATGTTATACTTAGGTAGTGTGGGCCCTTAATAGAATATGACTGGTGTTCTTGTTAGAAGAGGAGAAGAGACACCAAGTCATGAAGGAAAGACAGTCACATGAAGACAGAGGCAGAGGTTGGGGTTATGCTGCCACAAGCCAAGGGATGTCAAAGATTACCAGTAACCACCAGAAGCTGGAGAGAAGCAAGGAAATATCCTCTCCTGGGGCTTTCAGAGAGAGCAGTGCCCTGACAACACCTTGATTTTTGGACTTCTAGCCTCCCAAAGTGAGAATAAATTTCTTTTGTTTTAAGCCACCCAGTTACAACAGTCCTAAGAGACTAATATGGCAGCATGCAGATCCTGTAACAGTCTGGAGCACAAGAGATTGTATGAGCAATAATGTCTTGGAAGAGTTGTTAACCACACTTCTAGGGTGTGGCTTCTATTGAGCCACACCCTAGAGAATTACCCTTTCAGTTCTCCCTGTGAGCATGCCCTATGCCTTTTCAACTCTTTATAAGGTCCATCATGTCCAAACGACCTTTTTCTATAATGTAAAAAGAGATATGATTTCATTGCTCAATGGCACTTTTCTTAAAATTAAATTTGAAAACTTAAATAGAACCTTGGGGCCAAGTTTTAGAAAGTGACTTTTTGAAATGGTCCAAAGATGAATTAACTTTAACTTTGCAAGAGTCTCCATCCACTGCAAATGATAAGTATCTCAGTGAGAAATTCATTACTAAATTGTGCTTCCAGTTTTTACAAACCTTTTGTCCTTAAACCCCAGGTTGATGGACTCTTTCTCTTTGTATTAATTCTATCATGAGCTAGCCATACTTCATTAGTTCATTTCCCTGTTATAAAGCTATCCACCATAATCAAAATGTTTACAGTATCAACTCTAAAGCATTCTTTGCTCTGTTTTGCCCATTTGTCTTATTAGCTTTGTTTGATATATGCTGTAATTGTAATAGAAAAATTAAAATATAGGTGTCTTCCTTTTAAAAGTGTTCTGTAAATATAATCTGATTATTATCTTAGTGAAATTCTTCCATCTTAATATATCTGTCACCTATCCCTCTTTTCATCTCTGCTATATTCAACATTGTCCTGACTTTTAAATTTTATCAGTGTGTATGAGCTAATATGGGGTCAAGTTACATTATTCAATAATATGTGGCTTACAAATTTTTTATTGGCAAAGTTGCAGGAATAAAACAACATGTTTTGCTATTGGAGTGATTGTCCCCTTCTTTTTTATGTAGTAAATGGTTAGGGGTGAGTATGCATTCACAGTGCAGACACTGAGAGAAAGACTGCCACAAGCCCTCCCAGCACTCCCAGTTCAATTAGTTTCTCAATGATTTCTCTCCATTGTCATTTCTTTGTGGCAGACTGTATATCTTATTAGCACCCTCAATGCCTGCTTGTTAACACATTTGAATGCATAGCAGAATTCCATCTGAGGTTTGTTCTTACTGGAACATCCACCTGGTAAAAGCTCGGCCACTAGCCATTGGAGGCTACTAAAATCTTCAGAAAAAAACCAGATTGACTTAGAACTGTGTTAAATTATGCTGCCATCCTTTTTCACCTCCCTGTTATCTCTACATTAACAAGCTAATTGAGCAAAACATTGCTCATATTGATTACTCTTTTAAAAATGTGATGAAACCCAGAAGACCTTCTCCCTGGAAAATTTACATATAGACGGCAATTTGTACCCAATTTCCAGGGGACTAATAGTCATGGGAGAGGCAGTGGTTCCCTGGTGGAGAACTTGTTAAAGAGTAAGTGCACTCTGAGAGGCACAGACACCACTGTCATCACCTCCAGCAACCCGGGATTCAATAGAAGGAGTAATGAGTAAATCAGGTGGGGTGGGGAAGTGTCTGCTGTTAACTTTGACTAGAAATTCTCATCAATTTGTCTTTTTATTTTCCACTTCGGGTCAGTTGTTATTTTCAAAGCTGAAGCCCCTAATGGCATTTGATTTTCTACTTGACCTGCCAGAGCACAAACCGCATACCAGCCTTCTGCTAGTCAGAACAATAGATCCAAAACCATATGACAAATGTGGACATGTTTCTGCATAAGGTACAGTTATGGGCCTGAAAAATGTTGGGTCAACATAAAGAAAGCCAAAGGGAAAAATGGTTAGAAAAGGAGAAATCTGGCTTGGTGTTCACTTAAATTTATTAAATATACCCCTTTCACTTTCAGGGGAAATTCCGGCATGTAATTGCCTGCCAAGGGATCATTCCCTTTTGTGGGGGTTCAAGTAATAGATATTGACTTTTTCCCAAGAAATCTTCCAGAGGTGCTTTCTGAGTATACACTGTAATTCTCTTAAAGAAATGCCTTCCTGAAGAAATAGACAGGTACATACCTGTCTTCTTGTGGATAACTGCCAGAGAGATAAGTGATTGTGGGGAATAATATTTTTTTTCATTATTTTATCAATTCAACAGACACAGGCCCTGAAGAATGAAGCACACCCCTTGCTCTCCAGGAACCGGCAATTGATGGAGACACGCCACCTCTTTTCCTAGAAACTCTGAGATTCGCTACCCATCACATCAAAACCAGTGACTCGTATGATCCTCAGTGACCCAATCACTTCTCTTTTTTTTTTCTTTCATTACAATTACTAATAAATTCTTGTAAGTCACCATAATATATACTTTTTCCTTCAAGTATTGTCTAAAATATTTGAAATACCTGGCTCAACCTAGAGAATTCTAAGACTTTTGACAATTTAAGAGTGTTTGCCAGCTAGAATTTAGATTTGAGGTCTAGGTAACCCTAAGTGGATTCTATCAGTGTATCTGAGTGGCGTATCAAAGCATTGAATACACCCACTAAAATACACGTACTTCCCATGCTGTTCAGCTTGGCCTTTTGTCACTAACTACTGTCTGGGGAGGAGTCTTACCATCCCCATGGATTTGATTTTCAAACATTTCAGGTGAGTAGAAAGAATAAGGAGGAGTGAAAAGAAATATGATGAAAATTGCAAGGCAGCATGAGTTAGTAACAAAATTGACTGTGTATAAAGAATAGTTATATGTGCATTCATTAAAAGTCAACAACATCCTATAGTACCCTTGCTATAATTTCCAGAGTAAATATTACCACATCCTTGACAATTACCAAAAAGGCTCCTAAAAGGTTTTGTAAACTTTAAAGTGCTTAAGGCTAAGTGGTTATCTATGGAAAGATCACATTTTAAATCTAATGTTAGAATTATTAATCATATACTGTCCTTTGTAGAATCACTTATAATACCTTGCAGCTTGATTTTAGGGATGTCTCCCAGGAAGATAGAGTAGATGTACACTTTCCTATTGTTCTCATTGAGCACAACTAAAAACTCTGGTCTTTATTTGTAAAACAAAAAGAGGAAGACTGAAAGGTAGAGATAAAAAAGCAGACTGGTTCAGAACCCCAGACTTGAGGAACAACACAATGGTGAGGTCCTTAAGTTTTCTTTTGCCTCATATAACCCACATACATTGCTGAAGAAGGTAGCAACCCATATAATCAATGGGTTAAGACTAAAAGAAAATATAGCCTGTTTAAACATGCTCTACTGAAAGGATAAGAAAAGGGCATCCTGGTAGGACAGAAATCTTTTAGACAATAATTTCTCTACACCAGTCAAACAACACAGAAAAAACTATGATTGCACTACCACCTACACCAGACAGGCTGAGTGAGGAACCTCTTCTTCCACCTTAATGAGACTATAATGAGGCACTCCAACACAGAACAGTGTTGTTAGGGAAAGCCAAATATGGAGTTGGGACTTTCATTCCTGCTGGTTGGAAATGAGTCCTATCCTACCCTCTCGTTCAGTGGAGAGCACAGAGGGAGTAGAACTTTCATCCCTCGTAAGCAGTAACAAGAGCCCTCCCTTTTTGGGTGTCAATGGAGACCAAGTGTGAAACCTGATTTTCTACCTCCATTTGATATTAATGAAGTGGCCAGTCCCCAATTTCCTCTACCAGATATGGAGGGTTTTTTTTTAATCAGTTAACTAAAGGGATTAAATAATATCAAGAGTCTCATAACATACTGTAAAAATGCCCATGTTTAAATAGAAAATCACTCATCATATCTTGTACGTGACAGATCTCAAACTGAAATAAGAAGACAATCAATAGATGCCAACACTGAAGATGACAGAAATGCCAGAATTATCTGACAAAGATTTTAAAGCAGCTATGATAAGTATACTTCAATGAGCAGTCATGAACAAGCTTGAAACAAATAAACAAATAGAAAACCTCAACAAAGAAACAGAAAGTATCATCAAAGAATTAGAAGATATAAAGAAGAACAAATGAAAATTCTAGAGCAAAAAAATACAATAACTGAAATTAAAAACTAAGTGCATGGCTTTGATAACAGAATGTAAGGACAAAATAAATAATCAAAGAACTACAACAATAGAAATATCCAATATGAAGAACAAAGAGAAAACAATGGAAACAAAATGATCAGAGAGTCAGGGAACTATAGAACGATAACAACAACAACAAAACTTAATAGTCAGATTGTAGGAGTCCCAAAGGAAAGAGAAAAAGAGTAGATATTCTAGCTTGAAAGCTGCTGGAATGTGATATACCAGAGACAGAACAGCTTTTAAAAAAGGGAATTTAAAAAGTTGCAAGTTTACATGTTCTAAGGCTGTGAAAATGTCCAAATTAAAGGAAGGCTATAGAAATGTCCAATCTAAGGCATCCAGGGAAAGACAAACCTTGGTTCAAAAAGGCTGATGATGTTCAAGGTTTCTCTCTCAACTGAAAGGGCATACGGTGAACATGGTGACTTATGCTAACTAAAGCTCCTTGTTTCATGAAGGTCCCTCAAGGGCATTTTCCTTCTTCATCTCCAAAGGTCTCTGGCTGTATGGGCTCTCATGGTTCTTTTCAAAATGGTTCCATCTTAAGGGGGTCCAGTAAGCAACCCCACATTGAATGGGTGGCGACACATCCCCATGGAAACTGTCTAATCAAAAGTTACCACCCATAATTTGGTGGGTTGCATCTCCATGGAAACAATAAAAAACTCCCACCCAGCAATAGTGAATGAAGATTAAATGACATGGCTTTTCTGGGGTCCACAATAGATTCAAACCAGCACAGTAGGGTTGAGAAAGCACTTGAAGAAATAATAGCTGAAAACACATCAAATTTGGCAAGAGAAATAAACCTACCATTCAAGAAGCTGAACTAACCCTAAACAAGATAAATTGAAAGAAATCCTTACCAAGACACAGCATATGTAAACATCTGAAAACTAAAGATAAAGAAATAAAAAACATCTTGAAAGCATCCAGAAAGTAACACCTTACCTATCAAAGAAAAATAATTCAAATTATAGCAGATTTCTCACTAGAAAACATTGAGGCCAGAAGAAAAGGGTCACAATGGCTGAAAGAAAAGAACAGTCAACTTAGAATACTATACCAAGTGAAAATCCTTCAGGAATGAAGAAGATATTAAGGCATCAGATCTAGAAAACTAAGAGTATTTGTCTCTAGCAGACCTATTTTACCAAAATATCAAATGAAGTTCTCTAAAGAGAAGTAAAATGACAAAAGAAGAAAACTTAGGACATTAAAAGTAAGAAAGAACACAGTAGGCAAAAACATGGGGAATTACAATAGATTTACCTTTACTTCTTGAGTTTTCTAAACTATTTTTGATGATTAAAACAAGTATTATAACACGGTCAGATGTGGTTCTAAATGTATGTAGACAAAATATAGTAACAAATAGGGAAGAGTAAAGAGACATAAAGAGAGGCAAAGTTTCTATACTTGAGCTAGTAAAATGATATCAGTGAACTGTAATAAGTTATGTATTACAATACAACACCTCTAAAAAAGTCATGAAAATAGATACATTCAAAATTCTCTTGATAAATCAAAATGGAATTCTAAAATACGTTCAAGTTATCCACAGGAATCCAGGAAAAAGAAAACAGAAAAACAAAAAAACAAAAGGAGAACAAATATAAAACAAATAATAAAAAGGCAACTTTAAGCCCTAATCTGTCAATAATTGCATTAAATGTAAATGGTCAATTTAATCACACAGACTGGCCAAGTAGATTCAAAAAATACAACCCAACTACAAGTTGTCTACAAGAAACTCAGGCCAATGATAACAGTATATGCAGGTTGAAATTAAGAGGATGAAAAAATATATACCATGTAAACATGAATCAGCAGAAAATAAGAGTGGCTATATTAATATCAAATAAGATAGACTTCAGAGCAAAGGAATTTATGAGCGACATAAAGTGACATTAACTAATGATAACAGGGTGAATACCGAGAAGATACAGAATCCTAAATGCATACGCAACAAGCAACAAAACTACAAAATAAGTGAATCTAAAACTGAAAGAGCTGAAATGAAAAGAAAATAAATCAAGAATTATAGTTGGACTTCAACACTCATCTCTTAATGGTTAATATAACAAGACAGAAAATCAGCAAGGACATATAAATCAATAACACTATCAATCAACAAGATCTTACTAACATTTAGAGAACACACTGTCCAATGGCAGCAACATGCACATTCTCTTCAAGCGCCCACAGAACATATACCAAGATAGAGCGTCTCCTGAGCCATAAAGGAAACCTCAGCAAATTTAAAGAATTAGAACCATATACAGTGTATCTCCAAGTACAATGTAATCAACCTAGAAAATAGTAACAGAAAGGTAAAAGGAAGATCTCCAACATTTGTAAAATAAACTATACATTTCTAAATAAGCCGTCCATCAATGAAGAAGTCTCAGTGGAAATACAAAAATATATTGAGCAGAATGGAAATGAAAATACAGCTCTTTATGGGACACAGCTAAATGCGCTGAGAGGGAAAGGTACAGCACTAAATGCATTTATTAGAAAAGAGGAAAGGTCAAATAATAACCTAAACTCCCACCTCAAGCCTAGAAAAAGTAGAGGAAAATTAACCCAAAGCAAGTAGAAGGAAGGAAATAATAAAGAAATGAGTAGAACTCAATGAAACTGAAACAAGAAAACCTGAAAGAGAATAAGTGAAATGAAGTATTTTTTTTTAAAGATCAATAAAATTGACAAACCTCTAAAGACTAGCAAAGGGTAAAAAGAGAGAAGACACAGACAACCAGTATCGGGAATGAAACAGACGATATCACTACAGACCTTTCCCACATCAAAAGGATAAAAATGAAATACAAAAACAGCTCTATACACATACATTTGACAATGTGGATGAAGTGGGCCAATTCCTCAAAACACAAATAACACAACTCACCCAGTATGAATAGTTTTTTAATTATAAAGGAAATTGAATTTGTAATTAAGACCTCTGAAAAACAGATATTTCTAGGCCCAAATGTTTACACAGAATTCTACTAAATGTTTAAAGAATTACTGCCAAATCTATACAATCTCTTCCAGAAAATAAGAAGAGGAGAGAGTTCTTCCCAATTCATTTTATGACACTAATATTACCCTGATACTAAAACCAAAGACAAAAATAATATCCCTGACAACTATAGAGGCAAAACTCCTTAACAAAATAGTAAACAGAATTCAGCAGTATATAAAAAGAATTGTGTAACAAGTCCAAGTGGGATTTATTCCAGGGATGCAGGGTTGATTCAATATTTGAAAATCAAGGAATGTAAAATATTACATTAAAAAGCTAAAAGAATGAAAATAATATGACACTATCAATTGACGCAGAAAAAAAGCATTTGACGAAATTTAGCAACCATTCATATTTTTCAAGTTTCAGAAAAATAGGAATAGAGGGGAACTTCCTCAACTTTAATAGAGTATCTACAAAAACAAACAAAAAAAACTACAACTAACATACTTACAGTGAAAAACTAAATGCTTTTCCTTTAAGATACAGAAAGAAAAAACAGGAATGTCAGCTCTCAATATTATTCAATATAGTGCAAGGAAAGAGAAAAAAGCAAGCTGATGAAAAGGAATCAATAAAATTGCCTATTTGTAGACAACATGGTTATCTACATAGAACATCCAAAGGAATCTATGCAATATCTCCTAAAACTAATAAATCAGTTCATCAGTTGCAAAAGATACAAGTTAAGCATGAGAAAATCAATTATGCTTATATATCCTAGCAATGCATACATGGATACTGAAATTGAAAATAAAATACCATTTAAAATTGTTCAAAAATTGAACTACTTGCTCAGAATTCATATGCTGAAAACTACACAACATTGATAAACAAAATCAAAGAACATATAAATAAATGGAGAGACATAGTGTGTCCATAGATTAGAAGACTTAACATGGTAACAATGCATATTCTTTCCTAATTGATACACAAGTTTAATACAATTCCTATCAAAATCTCAGCAAGATTTTTGTAGGTATAGACAAGATTATTCTAATGTCTGTCTATCTATCTATCTATCTATCTATCTATCTATCTATCTATCCATGCATCTATCTATCATCTATCTATTGATCTATCTGCAAAGACAAAGGAACTAGAAAAAAAATGTTAGTGGAATTAGATTACCCAATTTCAAGATTTATTATGTAGCTGCAGTCATGATGACAATGTGGTATTGGCAGAGGGATAGACACATAAATCAATGGAACAGCAAAAGGACATAGAAACAGCTCCATACATATGAGCCCAACTGATATTGACAAGGCAGCAAAAACAATTTAATGGAGGAAAAATAGCTTTTCAATAAATCTTGCCAGAACAATTGGGCATTCATAAGCAAAACAAATGAACCTCAACCCAAGTCTCACACCTCATACAAAAACTTAACTCAAAATATATCAAGAACTTAAACGTAAATCATGATACCATAAAACTTTCAGAAAAAAATAGGAGAAAATCTCTGATGAGCTAAGGCTTGGCAAAGAGTTCTTAAACTCGACACCAAAAGCATGATTCCTATAAGGAAAAATTGCTAAACTGGATTTCATAAAATTTAAGCTCTGCAAAATACCCTGTTAAGAGAATGAAAAGACAAGCTACACAATGGGAGAAAGTATTGGCAAACTACATATCCTTCAAAGGATTAGTTTCTAGAATCCATAAAAAATACTCAAACCTCAACATTAAAAAAACAAACAACGCGGTTAGAAAATGGGCAAAAGACATGAAGAGACAGTTCACCAAAGAGGATATTCAGAGGAAAAATTCACCTTGAAACGATGTTCAACATCATAGGGATTAGATACGTGCAAATTAAATTCACAATGAGATACCACTAACACGCCTCTCAAAATGGCTAAAATATGAAGTAGTGATGACACCAAAGTTGCTGTGTAGAAGAAACTGTATCACTCATATTTTGTTAGTGGAAATGTTAAATAGTACAGCCACTCTAAAGAAAAGGCTTGAGAGTTTCTTAAAAGGCTAAACATGTGCTTACCATATGACCCACCACTCCTGGACACTTATCTTAGAGAAATGAAGGTTTATGTTCACACAAAAACCTATACACAAACATTTATAGCAGGCTCATTCATAACAGCCCAAGGCTGGAAACAACCTATACAACCTTTAATAGATACCTTTAATAGATGAACAGTTTGTTTACCCAATAAACTGAGCTACATCCATGACATGGAATACTATTCAGAAATAAAAAAGGGGTGATTATCAATGCACACAACACCCTTGGTCAATCTCCAGAGAATTACGCTATGTGAAAAGAGTCAATCCCCAAGGATTTTATATTGTATGATCTCATTTTCGTAACGTTCTTAAAATAACAATTATAGAAATGGACAGCATATTAGTGGTTTGCCTCTGAATTTGAGGCAAAATTAGGCACAATAGGAGCACAGCATTTTCAGCCTCTAGAAATCCTTGGAAGTGGCCAAAAGTCTCACACAGATTCCCCACCCTCCCCTGCCCCCCCCACCATACACGCTATCTACCACAACTCAACCAGTGTGTCACCAATTTTTTTTTTTTTAACATTTAGGTTGCTAGTGTTCTATATCTACATTTAAAGATCTTAGATTCTGGATGTGTTTAAATATTTATTATATTTAAAAGAAAAAATAAATTCTCCAATGTTGGTTTCTCTCATGCACAATTACTTGTATTCGGAGCTAAGTGGGTTTTGGTGGGCTGGCCTGGGAACCTAGCCAGCATTTGTGAGATTGTTTCTAAGATAACATCATTTCCAGTTCCCAATGCCTTAATTACAATAAAACTTTGTGAACACAATAAGTATTGTGGATTCTACTATTCATTGAACAATAGGAAAAAAATGTCAATAATTCAGTCTATTCTTCACATCCTGACTCTCTTTTCATGTATTACAATTTTCTTCTTTTCAACTTGAGCTACATTCTTTATATTGAGTCTTGTGCTCTAGCAAAACAACAAAGTTAAACAACAAAGTAGGAATATAAAAATCTTTGGTTCAAATGGTGGGTGAAAAATCTTAGGTAGTTGCAAGTGTGCCTGTTATTGTAAAGCGTTGGGAAGGTTTTCTGACTTCTCTGCAGTAGTCTGCATGCACATCCATGTGAGAAAACAGGTACTTAGCTTGTAGGACATAATTTACACTCAGAGTGATTCACCCACTTGTCTGTGATTAACCTGCGGACATTTTCAAAGTTTGCATTTATGACTTCTGAAAGAGCTGAAAGATAAGTCTAGTCCAATTTCTTGGCTGTCACTTATCTGTTGACAGAGCTCAGGGCACGATAAAGAACACCTTGGCTGTGGCAGGTATGTCATCTAGACTGGGGACAGCTCCCACCTCAGTTCCCACCCAGGAGCAAACAGCAAAAAGCAAATTTTAACCTGAGACTGAACCTACCTTTGAGAGTTAAGTTGCTTCAGTTGATAATGTTTGAGGGCCAAGAGGTAGGACGTCAGGCAGACTGTAAAGGTTATGAAAAAATAGTATTATTATTGGTAAACGTAAGAGGAAACTGTAAATTCTGCTGGACAAAATTGAGAACAAACATTCAAAACATACATTAAAGACCTACTATAATTATACTAATAGCTCAGCAGATTACTTTGGAATAGCACTTTACAGTTTACAATATATTTCAAACATGAAAGTTTGAAAATCTCACCACAAACTTACAACAACCCTCTGAGGTATGCCTGACTATAATGGCAATTTTTATTTTACAAACCATTTGTCTGACTGATTAAATTATGCATTATTATAAAGTACAGTTGTTTTTCTGTCGCAATTTAGTTAAATGCCAATGTTCTCTTAGAAGAGAAAAATGTGTGTCACTTAGTCCATAATAAACATTCAGGACTCAAGGGCTCATGAAATCCCATCAAGTCCAAGGATTCAGTCATTAATTTGGAAATCTGAAACTTAAGTTACAGATCAAAAACCCATCCCATTAAACTGAATAGACACGTGCAAGGCACTTGAATCTGTCAGTGCTTCAATTTTCTATAGAATGAGAATAATGAAAAACTATTAATCCTACATGACTGTACAAGGCTATTGCTCATTCAAATTTCATTCAACAAATATCAATGGATCATCTGCCATGTGCCAGACACCTTTTTTGGCACTGAAGTTTCAGTAGTTGGACAAAACCCCAAAGACCCTCCTCTGGAGTTTATATTCTTGAGAAAGATAATCAATCAATCTATCAAACAATATGTTTGCAAAATGGTGAAAATGTTATGGAGAAAATGTGAGTTAGGAAGAATGGGGGAGAGGGCAATGTAAGGAAGGACACATAATATTATAGGGTGGCTTTAGTGGTTTAGAACTATAAGTACCCCCAGAAAATCATGTTCTGAAAGCCAATCCATTCCTGTGGGTATAAACTTAATGTAAGTAGGACCTCATGATTAAGTTACTTCAGTTAAGGTGTGGCTTTCGGATGGGTCTTAGTTTTACTGGAGCCCTTTATACATGGGATGAATAAAGAGAGAGAAAGCCACATAGCAGCAAGAAAGTGAAATTGATTAAACCCAGAAGAGAAGGGGGAGATGAGCAGATATTGTCATGTACCTTGCCACGTGACAGTCATCCAAGATTGCTGGCATCTGGTCTTCAGGAGGAAAGCATCATCTTGATGATGGCTTGATTTGGATATTTTCAAGGTCTCAAAACCGTAAGCTTGTAAGCTAATAAATTCCCATTGTTAAAAATCAACTCATGTTGTGACATCTGCTTTCAGTAGCCTAGCAAATTAAAACAGTGGCCAGGAAGCCCACACCAATGAGGTAATATTAGAGCAAAGTCCTGATGGAAATATGGAAGCAAACCAAGGAAACATCTTGGGGAACAGCATGCTAAGCAGAGAAAATAATATATGCAAAGGCTCCCAGGAGGTCAGTATGGTTGAAGAAGAGTGAACAAGGAGGGTAATAGTAGGAGATGCTAGCAATCCAGACCATTAAGGTCAGATAGACCATTATAAGGATTTTGGATTTTATTCTAAGTGAGATGAGGAGCCACTGGAAGGTTTTCAGTAAGAGTTATAGTCCTATGTCTTAAGGACAACTCTAACGCAGCACTATATTTCTATGTTGATATAGTAATATATTGTGTTACCTATGTAACATTAGGTGTTCTAGTAGTCATATTTAAAAAGTAAAAATAAGCAGATATCCTGCAAAGGATAGGTTAAATCTACTTATAATTATGCCTAAGAGTCATTCTCAGAGAACCTCTTTTATTGCTCAAATGTGGCCTCCCTCTCTCTAAGCCAATTCGGCAGATGAACTCACTGCCCTCCTCTCTATGTGGGACATGACTCCCAGAGGTGTAAATCTCCCTCACAATGTGGGACAGAACTCCTGGGATGAGCCGGAACCTGGCATCATGGGACTGAGAAAGCCCTCTTGACTAAAAGGGGGAAGACAGAAATGAGACAGAACAAAGTTTCAGTGGCTGAGAGATTTTGAACAGAGTCAAGAGGTTATCCTGGAGATGATTCTTATGCATTTTATAGATAACCCTTTTTAGTTTATGGTGTATTGGAGTGGCTGAAGGGAAGTACATGAAATGATTGAGCTGTGTTCCAGTAACCTAGATTCTTGACGATGAGTGTATAACAATATAATGTTTACAATGTGACTATGCAATTGTGAAAACCTTGTGTCTAATGCTCCTTTTATCCAGGGTATGGACATATAAGTAAAAAAATATGGATAAAAAATAAATCAACAATAGGGGGGATAGGGGGTAAAATAAACTGGGTAGATGCAAATACTAGTGGTCAATGAGAAGGAGGGTTAAAGGGTATGGTATGTATTCATTTTTTTTTCTTTTCCTTTTATTTATTTTTCTGAAGTGGTGCAGATGTTCTTAAAATGATCATGGTGATGAATGCACAAATATGTGATGATATTGTGAGCCATTGATTTGTACACCATGTCTGGACTATAGATGTATAAAGATTTGTCAATAAAAATATTTTTAAAATAAGCAGGTGAAATTAATTTTTATGATACATATTGTTTGACTCAACATATCAAAATCTTATACTTTCAATATGTACTTTATATATATATATATGTACTGTGCTATATATATACCATGCACCCAATATGTATTTAATATATTTTAATGAGATATTTTACATTCTTTCTCTTTACATTAAGTCTTGGAAGTCTGATAAGTATTTTACATTTTCAGCACATTTAAGTTTTACATACCCACATTTCAAGTGCTCAATAACTGCATGTGGCTATTTGCTGCCCTAATGGGTAGCACAGCTCAGGATGTTGTGGATGATCTAGTAAAAAGAAAGCTCAACATTCAGCAGACGGAAAATTCCTGGAGCAATATTCTTGATGTCATTAAAACAATGAGTGTCAGGGTGCATGGAGAGTTCAGTGGTTAGAATGCCCATTTTTCATGCAGGAGACCTGGGTTCGATTCCTGGACCATGCACACACACCCCAAAAAACCAACAATGGCTGTGAAAGTTCTCTAAATATTTCAAAAATATGTTTAAATAAAAGCAAATGTGCTCCTCTCTCTGGTGTTCATTTCCAAGATGACAAAGAAAAGAAGGAACAATGGCCCTACCACAAAAGGCAGCAGCCACGTGCAGTCTATTCAATGCACCAAATGCAGGCACTGCATGCACGAGGATAAGCCATTAAGAAGTTCCTCATTTGAAACATAGCAGAGGCTGCAGCCATCAGGAACATTTCCAAAGCAAGTGTCTTCGCGACCTATGTGCTTCCTAAGCTGTATGTGAAGTTACATTACCATGTGAGTTGTGCCATTCACAGCAAGGTGGTCAGAAACATATCTCATGAAGCCGGAAGGACAGGACACCATCACCTCAATTCAGACCTGTGGGAGCTGCCCCATAATCTCCACCAAAGCCCATGTAAGGATCTGAGTCCATAAAGACTGAAGAAAAACTACTTTCTGGAAAAAAAATAAAATGGAAATTAAAAAAAAAAAAAAAAAGCAAATGTATATTACAGCCTTTGAAAGGATATCCTACTGAGTGCTTGAGGGAAGTTAGTCTTAGAGCAGGCAGACTGACTTGGATCACTCATGTCCTTCTTTTTTTTTCCCCCAGACATAATAGTCTCATTGGGAGTGTGCTCCATGTAAGGTAATGAGATACAATTCAGCACAGAGAGAGTAGATGACAGGATGGGGATTAGGTTGAGACAGGAAACTGAGGGGATGTAAATGTACCAGACAGAAAATGTAAGCAATAAAGAGTGCATTAGGGCGGGCCGCGGTGGCTCAGCGGGCAAAGTGCTTGCCTGCTATGCCGGAGGACCTCGGTTCGATTCCCGGCCCCAGCCCATGTAACAAAGACAAAGAAACAAAATACAATAAAAACAAGAAAATGTTTAAAGATGTTTCCCTTTCTTCCTTCCTTCCTTCCTTCTATCCTTCCTTCCTTCTCTCTGTCTTTCCTTTAAAAAAAAAAAAAAAAAAAAAAAAGAGTGCATTAGGAGACACTGGTTGTCAGAATAGAGATCAAAAAGCTTTCTGTCCGTGAACTCAGCTTCAACCTTGGGGCAACTCTGAGGGAGCAGAAGACACTCTGCTCAGGGTCTAAACGTCAGGCTATTCCTGAAGATGCTGGAAACTGTTCACTAAACATTTCCCTAATGACTACAAAATTGCAAGGCCTTTCCAAGACTCACAGTAAATCAACTGTCTAGGTAAGAAAATGGTTGTAAGGTCTCTTAGGTCATCTATTTCCATTTTTCTCTCTAACTCCAACCCTGGAGCTGGGTTGTGTCAATCTTTGATTTCAGTTAATGGAGGTGTAATTCAGAGTTCAAACAGCTGCCAGCTAGTTCCAGGAAAAGTTGTGGGAGTGTTTGGATACTTCTGAGAGCTTCTCAGGGATCCCAATACCTCTGCCTCTTTCTGAAAAGAGCTTTGACTCTAGGTCCAATCACCTCCTTCCTTAAAATGAAACAGAACTCAGATGCTCTGGAAGCATTGGCTTCCTGTGAGAAACAGGAACTGGTCCTCACTGTCCAATTTTTGTCTCTCAGGATCCATCTTCCTCTTAGAGCGGTGATTATTTATTTATTTATTTATTTATTTAGAGATGTAATTTTTGAGGGTGAGGGAATTTGGGTCCTTATTTAGCTCCCGTCCATGGGATAGATACATCATTCTTCTTTAATGTCCCTTAGTATGGTAGTGACTAGTGGAACATTCATACCATACTCTACTAAACAGCAGGGTATAACCTCCCTGCATAACTCAAGGCTGCTCACAAGTTTTGGTTTTGTTAAAAAAAAAAAAAAGAAAGAAAGAAAGACTGGATACCTTTAACTTCTCACTCTTGAAATACCCTTAAGTTTTTTGAAGTTTGGAAAGCTATGGGAGTACCTCCCCAACCTGCCTTAGATCTGCTTCTTGGGTACCACCTATGCACCACCACCAAGATCATGTTATTTTAAATTTGTCTATTCCTGGGAAGAAAGAAATTTAGAAAGAATGAAGATATGCCAAATTCTCATGACAGCTCTGCAAAATAAGAGCTTCCGTTTCCTGTTATTACTCCTAACTCAAAAGAAAACAAAACTTTGCAAGTGTAGCGCTAAAAGATCCCAAAGAGCAACAACCCCTGTCCCAGTCTACACACACTCCTTGACTGGTCTGTGGATTCCTTTTTGTCCACCAGACAGCTTACCTGGAAGTCATCTTACTCTAGATAGTCAGAAAGAGGTAAGGGTTACCAGTAAGCCTTCCTTAGTGTTTTCCTTTCTTCTTTCCCTGAGGAGCTAAGTGTTTTGGGTGGTTGTAAGCCAATTTGGAATCAGACCTATGAGTTTTGTTAGCAAAGACTCTGTAGGAGTTAGGTTCGGCTGTCAACTTGTCCAGGTTATGGTGCCTAGTAGTTCTGTTTTTGTGGACTTAAATCATCAATCAGCATGTGAAATTCATGTATGGTTGATTACATCTGTGGTTAGCTAATGGGCATGGCTTCCTCAATGAGTGATGTTTAATTTAATTAGTTGGAGGCTTAAAAGAGAGAGATCAGAAGAGAGCCCAGCAGCTGAGCAAACCAGCAGCTCAGCACAACTCAGTTCAGAGCTCAGAGCTGACACAGACTCAGACATTTGGCAATGAAGAAAAGAATCACCCCAGGGAAAGCCATCCAAACCCAGAAGCTGGGAGGGAAAGCTAGCAGACATTGCTGTGTGCCTTCCCATGTGTCAGAAAAACCCAGATGATAGCCATCTACCTTTCCTCTGGGGAACTATAAATTTATAACTAAATAAGTCCCCTTTATAAAAGCCAGTCCATCACCAGTGTATTGCATTCCAGTGATATTAACAAACTAAAACTGAGTCCAAAACAATTTAAGAATGTAAGAAGCTTGAGCTTTAAATAACAAGTGAAAACAGGAACCAGAAAAACATAGGTCATGCTCAGAGATAACTCCTTGCCCACATGGATTAGAGAAGGTTTGTGCAATAATCAGCATGAGAGATTTGAGCAATTACAGAAGGGATTGAGCTAATTGGACATGTTTAAGTGAAACTATGGAGTTAGAATTGACAGGAGTCAGTAACTGATTAGATATGGGATATGACTGATTGATATGCTGAGAGAGAAGGGCATTCCCAAGATGATTCCAAGGTCTCACCTGGGATGTCAAAGATGAACATTGCCTTCATCCCATGGTTAATGCTCCCCAAAATTCTGAAATGAGCTTCTCCCTCAGGTGGCGTGACTTTGTTTCCAAAGGAAGATGGGTTTTGCCCTAAGGGTGTCATCAATTTTGTTGCTTGTCAGACAGAATTGAAGAAGTCTGGAGAAACAGCTTTGCTGCTGGCCCAACCTATAGTGGATCTGTTCCATTATCATGGCTTTTGTCTTTGCCATCAGCAATTAGGCCCAGTTTAAAAAAAAAAAAAATTCTCAAGTATCTTAAGAACTGGAGTCAAATAACATCTTTTGCCCATCCTGGATCCCCGCTATGGTTACCAATCTCCTTAAGTCAACTGTCTCCATTCCTGAATGTTTACCAATTTTTTGTCATAGAGTTCCTACCTTGATTTTCTGCCCTGCTTCCGGGAGATCTCCTGTAGCCCATTGTTAACACTTGCTGCTGCTAATCTGCTGTATACTGTTACTTAATTTTAATCATAGTCTCCTGATGCCATGACTCCTGCTTCTCTGTTTTTCAGCCAATGACATGCCATTGATATCTTTTCAAGTATCTTTCCACCAAAAAGTTTTGTACCCTTTCCTCCCTAATTTGATATGAATGACCATCATGAAATACCTTTGTGGTTCCACTGGAGCTCTCCCAAAGAACTGGTCATCCAAGATTCCTGCTCAATTTTTATTTGGAACATGGCATCCCTAATCCATGTTTTCAAAGGCTTAGACTTCCATTAAAAAAAAAATCTAGGCTAAACTGAATAGATAAAAACAGGTTTTGAAAGTATATTTCATGCTGATCCTAGGGAATTCAATCATTTTGATTTATGACAAGATCGGTCACATACTTTTAAAACATCTGGGAAAAATTCCTGTAAATCATGAAATGTTACAAAGTTTCATAAGGCATCATCTCTTGTCTCTTGAGGGAATTAAATTTAAGTATATTAGAATTTGTCCATAGAGTCTCAACTTTGGCTGTAAAAGAGAATCATGGGGAGATTTAAAAAATACTTATGCTTGGGTTCTGCCATCAGAAATTCTGATTAATTATGCTGTGGCTCAGTCTGAGCACTGGAATTTTTTAAAGCTCTCAAGATAATTTTAATGTGCAGTAAAGGTTGAGAATAATTGAATTAAGCTAATGACATTTAAGGGTAATTTTTAAAATATGAAATATTGTATATGTGAGTCTGAAAAACCCAGAAAAACAAAATAAAATTTCATATGCTCACTGCCTGGAGATACCACTTTCAATGTCTTGGTTTATTTTACACTCACACAAATACACAAAAACACACTCATGCATATTTGGGGCTTCAAGCAAATAAAAATTAAAGTAATCATAAAAGGTAAGCATTGCATTTGGTCTTTTATTTCTCACTTTTCTCTTCCCTTATGCAGAGATCACTGCTTAGGCACTGGCTCCTTTCACCTCTATTAAGTATTGGTTAGAATTTGGGGAGCTGCTCTTCCTGCTTTATCTAATGGAACATCCTGTTCCTTGATTTAATGTTGCCGAAATTGTACTGCATGCAACAGCAGCATCACAATCATTTGAGGTACTTGTTTAAAAATATAGAGTCTTGGGCTCCACACTAGAAACACTAAATCAGAATCTCTGACTTGTGGCCCTGAAAGTTTATATTCCAAGGAAACCCTCCAGATGATATGCATGCAAAACATAAGATGACTTCTGCAGGTATCTCATTTCACCTTTCATATATAAGTTGTACTACTTTAACCCTGAAGAAGTTGTCTTATTTCCAAACCAAAGTGTCCCTTTTAAGGAGGCACCAACATACAGAATTAGTGCAAATAATAAAAGTAAGAGAAATTACAAAATCTGTCTATCAAGTGAAGGGCAAAATTAATCCACCTTCTTTAAGTAACTTAAAAATTCATTTTGTAACAAAATCAAATAGAGTATTATGATACTTCATCAAATTTTAAAAATAAAGGCCGTACAAAAAAGTTAGATAAAAATAAAATGGATTATAACACTAAACATGAGAGATAAATCATATAGGTTTTTAGTAAGTTTAACATCTGGTTTGCATCATAGCATGGTTGATTTGATTATCTCTGATATTTAATATGGCTGCAAAAACACAAAGGACCGAAAAATGATCATCTGTGAGGCCCCACAAAGACAGAAGAGTCAGCTTTCTTCAAGGGAAGGAGTCTCAGAGGAGACCAAGAGGGAAGAAAAGAGAGTCTCTCCTACATGGCGTGTCTAGGGCTAGTCTTTTGGCCTGAAACAAATGACAAACCAATGAAAAGTGATTTTTCTAAGTCTCAGATGTCAAATTACTTAGCCCCTAAATTCCTGCCTTATAGGATGACAGTGGCTATAAGATGACCATTTTGAGAAGCCAACAAATATCAGGAGGTGTTCATTAGCTTGGATAAGAAAGAGTTCAATATTTCATTAAGCTTATCCTGTAATTACCTGAAAGAAGATGTGTATACTTGGACTTATGGGTAGCTCTTCATTATTCTCCTGGAGAACAGTACAGGAAGAAAGGGCTTTACATTAATTGCAGCAGTGCTTATACTAGCTCAAAGGAAATGTTTCCCACCAGAAAGGGTAGTGAGAGGCTGTTACTCTAGAGGGATCTTTGGAAATGTTCTGAAATCTTATAAGAATGAATACGCAAGTATTGCTTTTTATGCCTCTCTTTCTTCTGCCTCATTCCCAAGTAATAGAAATGAGAGTTGTCCTAGGTATCCCTTTGTCTCCAATAAATTCTTAATTCTCTCCAACCCTCTAGATTGGTGTGATATTTCTCACCCAGCAAGTCAAACTTGCCAATAAAACTAGTCAACACCTAGTGAGACCAATTATTATGGACCAATTATTTTACTGTAAAATAGCATAGAATAATATACTCAAGCCTTTAAGAAAGTAGAAGTTTCACTGTTTACCCTTTTTTTTTTTTGAATTCTAATTACAGTGAATTTAAGACACAATAGAAAATTCAGCTTTAAGCCTTGAACCATGCATTCCAGGTACTCATGTTGAGAGACAAGAAAGTCTGATAAGCTCTAGTGAGAAATGTGTCTAGATAGATAAGCTTCTTGTTTTTCTTTAAGCAGTGCATAATGGAAGGACTCCCTGTGTTTTATCCTTTCATTTATTTTTTGACCATGCATTAAAACCTAAATTATTTAGGACTTGGATTATCTTCAGCAGGCTCTCAAATGATTCTTAAAAATATTTGTCCCTCAGTCTCCTAGATCCATTCAGCCAGGGATGGGGTACCGAGAAATTTTTCTGACAGGGGTGGAATGGTTAGCTCTAGAATAGATTCTTGCCCCCCAAATTGGCAACAGCATCTTTTCATAGTTTTGAGGTCTCCTTTTCCCAGATAAACAAGTCAACTACAAGATCTGCAGGTTTGATACTGCTCAACAGCTACCTGTCTAGTTGACCAAGAATTCCAAGTGGAATGGGGACCCCAGTATTCCGGAATGAGAAAAGAAAGAGTCTGAAGTTTAATAAGTTGTACGTGTACTGTCATTATAGCATGAGAGTCCCTTCAGAATTTTTAAGTAAATTCCACACCTATTTTAAGCCATTTTAGATCTCAGGGTTGTTAATTCTCTGATTTAGGAATATGGTGACAATACAGTAGCAATTGCTGAGTGAGACATAAGAATCAGGTGCCTGGATACACAAATGGAGTGGTTAAGTGAGCTTTTAATTTTTTTTAATGGAGACAATAAAATTCCAGAAAGTGAAATATATTTATATGGTGAAGAATTCCTTTTATTGTACCTAGAATCATACTATGCACAGAGTGGGTGCTTGAGATGCATGGGTTAAAAAGAAAAGTAAATTGATAAATTATGCACCTATCTTCAAGGCTGGCTTAAGTAAAAAAATTTGCTTTTTAAAACACTTGAGGGGTACATGGGTGGTTCAGTGGTAGAATGCTCGCCTTTCATGCGGGAGACCCGGGTTCGATTTCAGGACCATACACCAAAAAGAAAACAAAACAAAAAACTTGAAACATTAATGGATTTGCTTTATATTATAACAAAAAAAATGGTCTCTCCACTAAGTCAGGTGACAAACAACCCCACTTTATTCAAATGCCCCCGCAACTTGCCTATCCTAAGTTAACATCTCCAGACAAACAGTTTCGGCATGGGTCCGTAACTCAGGAATGTTACAAGAGCCACAAGTAGCACAGTCCTTATGTATTATATAAAGAAGAGAGTTCTCTAGCTTTACAAATAAATACCAAGCCCAAAAGAAGTTAAGGTTGGTTTAATTAAAAATATATATATATGACTATAACAATGTCATGTATTTTGATTTTTGTCATTTTTTGCTTAGTTGGAGCAAGATGTTCTTTGTCAATCAATTTTGAGTAATTAGCCTATCAGTTGAATCAGATCAGAAGTCAATTAAGTTAAATAATCTGTTGGTATTGATTTAGATTAATTAACAGATGGTTTTGAGGTGAAGTCTTCAAGATGTTATCTTTGATGCCATTTGCTCTGCATGTGTGTATAGACGGTGAGGGTGGGTTCTAAATCCAGGAATATGTCCCTTGGGAGAAACACAGAGTTACAGCTTTAAAAGAAAGAGTACAACTTTTTACAAATATAGGTTGGGTCAATGCAAACATGACAGATCGAATATAATCCTGTGTGAACTGAATGCTTTCTTCAAAAAATGTTCAAAGGCCAGTACACAAAATGTATTTTCAAATGAAAAGACTGCCTCTTATTTAAACAGCCATATGGGTACTTTTAATTTCCTATCCCTGTACCTAAGAATATGGGTCTATTTGTAACATTATTTAAAACAATGTTCTAAATTATATTTCCTTATGTTTGCTGGTAAGAAAGTGCATGCATTTACATCTCTAACGAAAACATTAGCATTCCCGTTTTCATAAGAAATTGTGTAAAAAAAGTAAACTGCAAACGCTTTGTAGGGTTTGGGTCATTACAATGCTTTTGTGGTTTGATGACATATGAATTTACAAGTGATGCTATGTTGGTTGGAAGCTGCTACACACTTCAGAAAAGGGCATGCTCTTTTAATCCATTCCTGTAGGTGCAGACCTATTGCGGGTGGGAACTTTGCTTAGGTTATTTCAGTTGAGAAATTGCCCCAAGGTGGATTATAATCCCTTTACTTAGAGTCCTTTATAAGAGATGAAATTAAGAGCAGATAAAGGAGAAAAGGCCCAGAGAGGCTAGGAGAGGCCCACAGAAGTCACTGGAACCAGAAGCAGAAAGCAACGAAACTTGGAGTGAAGGACCAGCGGATGCTGATCCTTTGCTTGCCCACGTGACAGAGGTGTCCCAGATGCCGGCAGCCTGTCTTCATGAAGAGTCCAGGGATTGTCCTGTTGATGCATTGAATCAGACATTTTCATGGCCTAAGAGCTGTAAATTGTAAGTTAATAAATCCCCATTGTAGAAGCCCACTCATTCCTATACAATGCATTCTGGCAGCTTTTGCAAACTGAAACGTTTATATTTGTGAGCTTGATTAGGGAGGGAGGAAAGGTGGTCAGAGAGGTATTAGCAACAGTGACAACTCTGCATGATGTTTTATTGCTTGATCTGAATAGTGGATACACAGTCATGCACATTATTATTTTGAATTACATTGCATATAAGAAATATTCAGTGATAACTTTTTAAGTATGTCACAGCCCATGAGAGGCTTCATGACTCTCCCTATTGAAAGAAACAGATCCCAATATATATGTAGGCTCCTTTTAAATGAGATTTGTTTATCAAATCTTCTGCTCCTTTCACCAGCCCGTTCTTTTGCAAAAGGAGACCTACTTGGAGTTTGGGGTGGCCCTAAATTATTAAGCCCTTGAAAAAGTAATGAGATTATTTTGGTTTTGTTTCTTAACGTTTCTGCTTTTGTGGAAATAAGGGGAAACTCTCAGTTTTTATTTCAGAAGATCTTCATGGTTTTATATAAATTGCAGTGGCACATTTGAAATAAGAGGACAACCAATTAATTTTTTTAATGTGACAGTGAAGGCTGAACTGTGACCTCTCTCTTTTTTTTTTTTTTTTTTTTTTTTAAAGACAGAGAAGGAAGGAAGGATAGAAGGAAGGAAGGGAGGAAGAAAGGGAAACATCTTTAAACATTTTCGTTTTTTATTATATTTTGTTTGTTTGTTTGCTTTTTACATGGGCTGGGGCCGGGAATCGAACCGGGGTCCTCCGGCACGGCAGGCAAGCACTCTTGCCCGCTGAGCCACCGCGGCCCACCCAGACCTCTCTCTTTTTAATAGAGATGTTTTAAGTTTACAGGAAAATCATGCAGAGGATACAGAGTTCCCCACACACCCCTCACACACAGATTTCCCTCTTATTAAAACTGCATTAATGTGGTACCTTTGTTATTATTATAATAATAACAATATTATTATACTTATACTTTAAAGTATATAGTTCATAATCTACATTAGATTACACTGTTTTTGTTGTACAGTTCTATATTTTCTAAAATTTTTATTCTAGCAACATATATTAAACCTAAAATTTGCCCTTATTAACCACATTCAAATATATAATTCAACGAAACTACATTCACAATGTTGTCCTACCATCGCCACCACCCATTACTAACACTCTTCCATCACCTCAAACAGAAGTTCTGTACCAATTAAGTATTAACGCCCCACTTCCTACCTCCACCCCAGCACCTGGTAATCTGTATTCCGGTTTCTGATTCTATGAGTTTTTTTATTCTAATTATTTCATACCAGTGAGATCATACAATTCTTGTTCTCTGGTATCTGGCTTATTTCTCTCAATCTGATGTCTCCAAGCTTCATTCAGGTTGTTGCATATATGAGAACTTTGTTCCTCTATACGACTGAAAAATGTTCCATTTGTATATATAGCACAATTTGTTTATCTGTTCATTTGTAGATGGAAACTTGGGATGCTTCCATTTTTTGGCAATTGTGAATAATTCTGCTATGCATATCAGTGTGCAAATATCTGTTCAAGTCCTTATTTCCAATTATTTGAGATATATACCTAAAATGGGATTGCTGGGTCGTATGTTAATTCTGTACTTCACTTTCTGAAGAACTGCCAGACTTTTTCACAGTGGTTGCACCATTTTACATTCCATTTGCAAAAGTGAACAAGTGTTCGTGTTTCTCTGTCTCCTCTTCAGTATTTACTATTTTCTGTTTACTTTTTTAAAAAATATTATCCATTCTAGTGAGTGTGAAATGACATCTCATTAAGATTTTGATTTACATTTCCTTAATGGCCAATGATGTTGATAATCTTTTCATGTGCTTTTTGGCTATTTCTATACTTTCCATAGAGAAATGCCTACTCAACTCTTTTGCCCATTTTTAAATTGTGTTGTTTGTCTTTTTGTTGTTGAGTTGTAAGATTTCTTTATAGTCTGGATATTAAGCCCCCATCAGATATGGGGTTTCTAAAAATTTTCTTCTGTCATGTAGGTTATCTTTTTTCATTCATGATGAAGTCCTTTGATGCACAAAACTTCAACATTTTGATGAAGTCCCATTTTTACCTTTTTTTCTCTTGTTGCTTATGCTTTTAGTATAAAGTCTAAAAAAATTGTCTTAATTGCCTTAATTACTGCTTATTACTAAATCTGCTTTCTACAAGGCAGCATCATGTATCCATATCAAAAAAATAGCAAATTCCTAATGCTCCTCTTAAGTGTTTTCCCCTACTGCTTTCCCAGACATCCTCATTCAAGCAACTTCCAAGCATTAGAGACATTTTCACCTTTTCCACATTTGTACAAAACATATTCCAGTTCTTGCTTAATCATTGGTCATCACAGCATTTCATGCACCTGTTCTCTTTGACATCTATTTGGATTAAGACTGATTAGCATCAAGGAGGTGGTGGAGAAGGTATTCAGATACTACTTCAATTTGCATTCGTTTTGAATAGAGCCGAGTTATCCCCTTACAGATCCCAATTTGCTATTTTGTACAGAGGTCCTGAGAGCAATGGAATCAGCTTAGAGGTTGCACCTATCTTTTCAGGAGTCATCTCCACTTCTGAAATCACAGACCCCATAGGCAATCACCAAGGTCACCCTGCAAGGTCTGGCTGTGCTTTTGTTTGAGAAGAGACGCCCATCAATGCTGAGAAACCCAGCTTCCAGGAACTCCAGGCCTCAGCTCAGGCATTCTCTTTCACGTAGTCCTTTCGAGAACAATTGTGTGAAGCACAGTGACCTCAGAGGCCCAAAGCCTTCAGGCTATTTATGAATGCGGTGTGTGCAGAAAATGGGCTCAGGATGAGGAAGCCCTATCAGAGCCTGATTTAGCTCCCCCTCTGCATGTCTGAGTATCCTACAAGAAAACAAGTGTAATTATAGCAATAACCAGTTCAAAGGTAGAAGGTCTCTTGCGTATCTCTGCTTCTGAGAGCAAAACGAGAAATCTCCAGAGACTGTTCAGTGACAAGCAAAATCCTGGCAGCATTCTTCTATGTGCTGGATTATCAAGGTGTTTTCTCATAGGCCTCTTTTACGAGGAAAGTGACAATCTGGTCAATTATTTCTAGCTCTATGTAAGAAAAAACTTTACATTGCAAATGAGAATAAATAAAATTGCCTGTCTTTAAAATATTACGGGCTTAGATGCACAAGTATTTCAGTGGTAGAATGCTCACCTGCCATGTGGGAGACCCGGGTTCAATTCCTGGACCATGCACCCCCCCCCCCCAAAAATTAAGGCCTCATTGTTGTTTCCAGAGCAAACCTAACTTTAGTGTGTGACTTATCTTATCTGTGGGAAGTAGGCTTGGCCTGAAAATGCCCTCATCAAGCTTCGATGTAATGTGCTTGATGTGTGACATATCTATGCTAGTCATAATAACAGAAGAGGGTCATTCCTCTCCTTTGCAGGTGTCAGTCACTTAGGGAAAAGTGAGCAAAAATTCCATCAAATGTGGTGCAAAACCCCTGGTGTCATTAGGGGTTTTGTTTGCTTCCTTTTTCACAAAGACTGTCTATCTCCCTCTTCAAAGCACTCCCTGCTGCTTAAGAACCATCACTCCTTCATGAAGTGTCAAGTACTTATGTCTAGGTAGATGATAATTTAATCAAAAGCGTCAGGAAATGGAAGGATTATCTGTACAACTGGCCCTTCAGTGGGAAGAAAGTGGACATTTAATATTGGTCACAAGTTGTGATGATAAGTAAACTAAGTTGGGAAGAATGCTGGGAAATGCTATAGCTTTACTGCAAATAACATATAACAGCATGAAACAGGAGCCACAAAAGAAGTCACCGCATTGAACCAAGAATCCTCAAGCTTTCCCTAAATAGATAATCAATAAAAATACAAAGCTGTATGCACAAAATCATTCATTGCAACATACCCTATAACGACCAACCCCCAAAGAACAGAAAACAAAACTCCTACAATGAAGAAACATTTTGGAAATCTCAGCATAGTCACTGGTATAATGACACAAACATTTCTTTAATTTCAAAAGTTTTATGTGTTTGTATGTCTGTGTATGTGTGTTTCAGTTTGAAAATGTGAATTAAGTACTAGCTGTTCAAAGACATTTGCCTAGATAGTACCAAAAATCTTCATGCAAATTCCCTGATGTTCTTAGAAAGATTATAAACTTGCACTTGAGCTTGTCTGTACTAAAACAAAACAAAACAAAATTCTACTGCATCTTGACGTTTTTGGAAAACATATAGGATCAGCTTTTACAGATGTCTTGTATTAAAAAAATGTGTAGTCCACCCAGTACTAGGCGGAGCAACAGTTGCTTACCATTTATTACTGCGGGCTGTTGGCAATTTCCCTCAAGTCATAGGTCTACATTCAATAAGTATAAATTGCTGTTCTTCTTCTCAGTCTGTATTAACAGATGTTGGGTCTATGACCAGAACAATGGAACAGTTTGTGAAACAATATAATTCATAATAATACAATAACTCCTTAAAAACAAAGCTTTCCAAGTGGTGTGGAGGAAATGATATCACTTTTGGACTGAACAGAAGTCTCAGAGTTTCATAAACCCTAAGGATGCAAGTTGTCCGCACCGATAGAATGCATTCTATCGTAAAGTAAACTTCAGAATCGTGCTATTAGGATAGATTAAAGTTAGAGGGCATGCCAAAAAAAATAACAGCTACCTTTTCATCTTCCTTATTACCCATCCATTTATTCTGGAGGTTTAAAAGTGATTAGTAACAATGGCTCGACTGGCTATCTTGGAATTTTGCCTGTATGTGACTTTAGGGAATTAAAAATGTGCACTTTTTAAAAAGTCATGCACAGAACTCAAAACTGTTACACGGAAAATAGTGAGAAGCACTTTCACAAAATTGTTGTTTCACCTAAGGGAATGTACTTCAAGTCATATTCAAGATTGTGACTACATGAGATGATGGATATGTCTGAGCTCCACAAAGGAACATGAATTCAAGGGAAAAAAATGTGTTTTGGGGAGGAAAGAGCTTTATTCAAAAGGCCTTGAAAAAGATTTTCAAAGAACTTTCGGCTTCTGGGAAATAGGAACAGACAAATTCTCTAACTAGGGCCAAGGATAAATGTGAAACATGCAGCGCGAGACAGATTCAAACACAGAGAGAGAGGCTACCCACGTGTGCGAAGACAATCTCTGCTCACCAACTGGAGAAGTTCGAACAGTCGCTTTCCAGGCTATTACATAGAAGACTCTGATTCTATTCTGTGGTGGCCTCTGTGATCACTTAGGATTGTGAAACCACAGCTCATGTCTGCCATCCAAGAATGAAATGTCAAATTCACCAATCTAAGTTCTGAGAAGGGTTTTATTAGAACATCCCCAGATCCAGCAGCTTGATTATGAGTTAAGCCGTGACAGCGAGTGTCAAGATGTGTCTACACTGCCCGGATCTGGTCTCCATTACTTCCTGCACAATGCGGGATCTCTAAATAGAGTTTCAAAAGTCTAATGGAGAGATCCTAATGTAGGATCTCTAAATAGAGTTTAAAAAGTCTCCTCATTGTTCCTAACACAATGGCTTGCCATCAATAAATATCTATTAAATGAATAAAATATAAATTGTTCTCCATATATCTTACTCCATTAGAATAATAAGGGATAGCTTTTATTTTAACATCAGATTGTGTGCCAAATCTTTCCAGTCACAATTTTGCACACCACATGTTAGAGAGCACTGACTTTAGATTCCCATAAATACAGGTTCAGATTCTGATTTTTTTATTAGCTATATAGAACATGCAAGGAGGCCATGACAATTTTAGAGACTCTACTTTCTCAACAGGAACACAGTAAAGAAAATTTACCTGGCTCATTTCATAAAATGGTGGTGAGGATTGATTTTGATATGTGAATGCACAATATAAACTATACAAAGCATACCAGCATGCATTTTAATAAAACTTAACAATCGTGTATTCCCTTCCACTGTGCTATCTATAAGGTAAACTTAATTCTTATCGTTTTTCCTCACATTTATATTTACAAGATATTTTTCCTGTTCAGCCAGGGACAAACACTAAGATTCAGTTAATGCAGAGACTACACAATAGGGCTTTTGCAGAATGTGTATCGCCACTTCTGCACAATGAATATTGCAGCTTTTGAAAGCCATTTCTCATTTTATTGAAAACCGTCATTTTTTAAATAAATTTATTTTGCCAACCAAGGAAACATGTATTCTGCAGTGTGCACACAATATAAAAATTATTTACAAGTCATTTTGTAATTAATTTTAGGAATGTCAGGAGAATGGAACTAAGAAAATGAAATATGTGTAACCACATTACCTCAACCCACCCTTTTGCAATCACCAAAGTTTGAAGTTGGTTTCTAAATTAAGAGCACAGTTTTCCTAGAAGTGCTATATTTGGGAAAAGGAGATTTCCCTTCTCTAGAAATACACCCTTTCCGGTGCACCCTGTAGAGACCCAGATGGGAGTTTTCAGAAAACCATTCAGAGCCAACAATCTCAATTCCTTTGTTGTTATCTTAAATTTGATTTGCAATCAGTAGCTTTGCTAAAAATGCTTTGTCACCTGGCACTAGTGGTAACATCTTCAAATACTGTCTTTGGAAATTTAGACACTGCCTCTTCTCTGCTTCCATTATTTTATATATCTTTTCATTATTGTGCATACCATAATGCGATTTTACTATCGCCTCCTGTCAACTCAGTGAGAAGGGAGACCTTACGTTTTCATCTTTGTGTCTCCTGGGTTTAGTATGGGTTTGGCAAAAGGTAAGTACCTAAGTGTCTGTTGAAAGAATGAATAAACGGATATGTTTGTGTGTGTGTGTGTGTGTGTGTATGTGTGAGTTTATAGTCAAATATATAATGAAATGAACTTGTCAGAAGATCAAAAAACACCTCTTTATGCAGAAGTTACTAAATAACTTTAGTCTAGTGGTGGCAATATAGCATATTTATTAAAAACACAGGTTTGGGGCTGCTCAATGGTAGCTCAGTGGCAGAATTCTCGCCTGCCATTGCGGAGACCCAGGTTCGATTCTCAAAAGCCTGCCCATACCAAACAAAACAAAACAAAACAAAACAAAACAGCACAGGTTTGAGTGAGGCAGAACTGGGCTTAAAGCCAGCTCAACCACTTAGCTGGCTTTGTGACTTTGCCAAATTACTGTATCTCTCTGAGTCTCATTCTCTTATCTGTAAAATATGGGGACAGGTACAAGGATCAGAGGAGGTAATGTGCACAATGAATTTAATAAAGTATGAAAGTATAGCAAGTCCTTTTGTCATTAACTCTTGTCAATAAAGGGTAGTTGTGGTAGGGAAATAAAGAATATTTTAGTAATTTCTTTAAAGTCTTTTAACTGCTAGAAACACTACATCTTTTTGCTTTAGGCAGTATCTTCCTTTACATGACTTTTCATTCAACTTTATCAAATTTAGGTTTTCCTTCTAGCAAATTATTCCATTCCAGTTTTCCCTAATGGATGAATTCTCTTTATTATAGAGCAAATAGGGGCACTGATAGCCACAAATCACTCTAACTTCCTTTGGAAATTACTTCATTGAGTTCTGAAATGATAAAGAGCTTGTCATATACCTATAAATATACTCATTAAGTCACAAATTGCTCATGGCAGCACAGGAAATCTCAATATACTGTCCAGGCATCTTCCTCACCAAAATACAGATTTTCCCAAGGGTCCTCAGGCCAGATCCATTATCATATGTACAGCGGGGAACTGGAATTATGAATCAGAGGGCAACCAGCCAGTTCCTTGTCCCTTCTGAGTTCAACAGAGTGGGCAGGTCTTCAGACTAAGTTGATAGAACAGAACTAAGAGCAGCTATGTAAAAAATTCACCATCAGCTTTTCCGTTACAATGCTTAGAGTCTGCTCTTGAATCATCGAGGTCTTTGAGGAGAAGGCAGTACCCAGGAACTGAGAGATTCCAAGAGGGAGGGAAATATATCCCCTAGCCCCAGACATTCACTTTAAAGGCCTTTACTAAGGGTTATGCCATCTGCTAGTGGGGGGTCTGCTCATATGGTCTTCACAGTTGAAGGAGACAGCCGGGATGGTGGACACTAGAGCATGTCCTTGGTGGCTGAATTGCATGTGAGTTGGTCCCCAACCACCTGTCCAGAGGCACAGGCAATTTTCGACATCCCTACCTGAAACAGGAAAAAATCTCTTCAAATCACACTGTTGGATATGAGTGAAAATTTAAGTTGAACCTAGCTCTGAATTTGTTGGAACATAATGGAAAAAAAAATTCATGAATTTTTGACTATGTATATTGACTATGCTTCCCTCTTACACTGGCTATGTTCCCTTTGGGGGTCTATTCATTTGGTTGAGGCTGTTTTCAAAATGTTTCTCCCAAAGTCCTCCTGTATCTCCAGTCTCATCCATCAGGTAATTCAATGATAGATCTCAAAGTTATGTGGAAGGACACAGAGCCACAGCATCGGGGCCGACACTGGATTTCATGGCCTAAAGCACTAGCTTATTAATGCTGTCATGTTCCTTTTGGAACCATCCAGTACACCCCATGAACGGAGGGCTAGCTGGCAGCCACAGCTCACTGCTTTAGCCAAAACGAATTTCACAAGGATACGGCGTGCATGTGCTAAAGGGAAGCAATTCAATCCGAGTCCAGAATAATTGTCTTCTGATACCTTATATTTATTTATTTTTCATGTGCCTTATTGGAACTTTTAATCGTCCAACAGGAGCAGGAATTACCACCCACCAGCATTCTTTGCACTGCATTTGGGAACGACACAAGTACTCAAGGATTATCCAAGGTGCACATTAAATTCCTGTTTTTGTGTTCTTAAATGAGTCCCATTATCTCTCTCTCCATTGTCCTTGGTTGTTTTGAAAGGTAAAGAGGCAAAATGAGCCTGAACTTGCTCAGACCAGCAGCATATAGTGAGGAAAAATAGAACCTTCTGAGTAGGGCTTATTCAAATCTCTTTAATGGCACACTAATTATATACGACAATGACTGCAGCTTTGTTATCACTTTCTTTAGAAAAATTATCAAGTTTTACCCCCGGGGTTTATGTTGTTTCTCTTAGAGAGATTCTACCAAGTGTCTGGGATGACTCTCTAAGGCTCCTCTCCTTGAACCTGTCCTAAACCAAATCAGAGATTGTCATTAGCAGCAGGTGGTTACTGAGCAATTAGAACTAATCAGAACCTTAAATGCAGGGGTTCTTAATTCTCCTTATTGTTGCCTTTTCCCTTGAAGTTGTTTTTTTTCTATCTGAGGTTTAGGTCAATTCCCTTGCATTGGGATTAGGTCTCAAGTTTTTCTATTTATCAACTACTATGAAATTTCCACCATGGTATGCTATTTATATATATTTACAATGTCAGTGTAAAATACATGACAGATGTATTTTATACAGCTATATAAATATGCATATTGAAATGTAGAGTACATAAGTTTATGTATAATATATAATAACTATGATACTGTATATTATAATAGTTATACATTTTTCTAGTTGATTTTAGGAAAATTTGGTGAGATAGCTACTTTTTTATATAGGATAAAAATTGATCTCTTTTAGGTCTGTCTTACGCTGTCAGGAAATTTTTCTGTATCACTTAAGAGCTTCTTGCATCTTTCCTGCTACAACTTAAATCTGGTTAGAGTTTATAATGGGGCTGATGATTTGTTTAGCTTTCCTCACAAGTTCTTTATGGCAAGGGGCAAATTATACTTTCAAATCTCAAACGCAAATAATTTTGGAAAGCATTTTTTTCTTGATAGCTAAACAAAATGCTTTACACTGACCATTTTGGATAGAAAGCTTTCTAAAATATATTGCTCACTTAACTTCCTTCTTGAACAAACTATTCTATGCATATGTTCAACTCTTTTAGTAACTTAAGTAAGCATTATGGATATCAGTTATTTTCCTCTACCACAAGACATAATGGCCTTGGAAGCTACTAAGCTTTTTGTAGCTATTTGCCCCTACATCAAACAGCCTGCCCCATGCTGTTGGGCTTGTACAAAGCCCGCCTGGCTTCGTAGACTTTCTTAGTTGCTTTTGTTCTATAGATTTTCCTTTCTTGCTGTGGTGTGGGTACCTCTGAGCGTTCCCAATGAACAAAACACATGAACTCTGGGTAATAAACATTTAGGTGTGTATTCTGACTGTTTGCTCTCTTGAGAACATTGGATTAAGTCTGTTTCCTTGTCCCACATGAAACCATGATATATATTACTCTAGGAAGACAGGTGTTTATCCCTGTTTTAAAGATGAGGAAACTAAGGCTTGAAGGGATTAAGCAACTTGCCTTTAGTAATTAAGAAAGGAGTCATTTTCACCATGAGTAGTTGAGAAACTTCTTAGCTGTGAAGAATCTAGGACCGCAAAGGCAGGTGTGTTTGATCACAAACTCATGCCATTTTCCGCTTAAACACAGTGTCTCTTAGGTTGCTTTAAATGCTTCCTTTCACGATCGTTGGAGGACTTGACTGATTTTGTCACAAGAATGTCTGTCCATGGCCCTGATCATTCTTTACCAGATTTTTTTTATCTGACATGACAACCTTGTTTTCATAGTCTGCTAATCACCGTATAATCAAGCACTGTTCTTCTGGCCTGGCTCTCTATACTCTTTGAACTCATTTTGTTTATAAAGATAGCTAACTCAGTTTCTCCAAAGAGTTATTCAGAGATGATCAGATAACCACAGGCAGATAATATCAAGCAGGATGGGGGCAGCCCACTTCTCTATCACTCCCATTTTCTTTCTTTTCAACTTATCTTTAGTAAGCACCTGAAGCACCTAGGACATTTAAACTGCCATCTGGGTCAAGCCAACTTGATTTCTTCCCAGCGACAGGAAGTGGGATCTCTTGCAAATGGCAGTGTCTGTTTATCGCACCTAAATGCCTATTCATTTAAGGGACAAACCTGTCCTCTTGGTTGAGTCATTGTTATTTATTTTTAAATAATTGCTTCTCTTTTAGCATTTCTCTAAGATGGGCCCTTTTTAAACCAGTGAACTTTTTCCCACGTGGCTTTTATTCTTAATTCTTGAACAGGTGGCGGAACTCTCAAACTCCTACACAATGCCCAAGAACAGCAAAGGGGAGAAAAGAAGAAATGAGAGATGTTGCTAGAGGATCCTTTGACAAGCAGGGAGGAGACAGACATCTGGCAGCCTTATGAGACAACTAATGCTTCTGCTTTTGTTCAATGTAATAAATATTTTTTAAAGATCTACTATGTGCCATGCATATGCCCAGGAGCTAGGGATGCCAAGATGATTAAGAGTCAATATATATTTCTGAAGAAGCTCAGCAACAGGTTAAGGAGACAGGGCCTTAGAGACAGGGAGGTGACTGCAGTTTGCATGTGAATTAGAGAGGCTCTGGGATGAAGAGCGGAACCAGCTGGTATCCTGGGAGATAAAGGAAGCAACTGTTCCTTTGGGTTGGCTTTAGGTTTTCTCTTCACTCATCACCACTCATCACCACAGTTATATCAATTTGACAATCTGCTCTAAGAAAAAAGAAGAAATACACATGGGGATGGTTAAATTTCCAAAGCTTGGGGCCTTTAACCATCTAGAGTTGCTTCACCAAAGAGGCTGAAAGTGCATCAATCTATCATTGGAATTTGCGAGGCACATACTGTCCAGCCTAGAGGAATTAAGACTTAATCTCTTCCAGGTATCGTGATTTGAAACTTTGACCATAGGAAATCAGAACTGACCTCAGGGAATACTATTCCTGGTAATATATACAATACAATGAAAAGATGAATCAGTCTATGACCAGACTGAAGTGTTTTGTTTTGTTTTTTTTTTTGCTTTTTTTTATTCTAAAATATGGTGTCAGGTTAGCTGTTCCCTTACTTTTCAGTTTTCTTCCTGAAATATATAGTAATCATTACTTCACAGTTATTTCCATGCAGACTTGACCAGAGGTATGTTATTGGACTAACTGAATTAATTTTAACCAATTAAATGCAACTGGACAAGTAAATAAAATCAGTTTCATACCAATTAGTTAACACTGTGCTAAAATAATATGTAATAGGATAAATTTTTTGAGTAATACTTTTGTAAAGCCTACTACAAAAGACTTCAATCAACTCTATATCCTCCTTTATTTAGAAGATCTCAAAAAAAAATGTTTAAAACCCACAAAATTATATATATATATTTGGGGGGTGCATGATCCAATAACTGAAGCCAGGTGTCCCGCATGAGAGGCGAGCATTCTACCACTGAACTACACGTGCACCCTAAAACCCACAAAATTATATTTTATAATATAAAAATTAGATTTCATTTCTTTAGTGATTCATTTAGAAATCATGTATAAAATAGCTACCAGATGACAGGCTCTATTCTGGTTGCTACAGTATGTAGGTGAATAGCATATGCTGCTGGCCTTCAAAGAGTTCAGTTTAATAGACAAGACAGACCTGCAAACAAGCAATCACAAACACCATGATTATGGCTGCAAAAATCATATGTATAAAATGTTTGAGAACTCTGGGCCTCTACCTGTTGGGAGGAGAATGTGGGCATGCACAATTGTAGTATTGGGCTTTGAGTGTTAAATAGAAAAGAATTCATTATGATCAGGTCCACATATCTATAAAGGAAAAAACAAAAAAATAAGCTACAGATTTTAAACACTGATAAACAAATTTTGGTATAATTTGGTTAACTATGATGCCCCACTGCATCAGATGGGATTACAAAGTAAAGAGACATTTCTTTTTAGTTTAAACCACAATGATTCTTGTCCCCCAACTTTGGCAGGGACCTTCTTGGAGTCTCATTGTCTAAATTTTTGAGAAATTCTCACATGCAAATTCAGCTAATACTTACGGAGCACCTACCCACTGCATATCTAGCACTGTGGCTTTTTCCCAGAGCTCGCACTTTCATTGGAGAAGCAGTCAATAACCCAACAAAACAACATGCCGAGCAATTAAAAAATAAAATAAATGGCAAAGAAAGTTTAAGTGCTATGTGAGAACTGAATTAGGCTGATAGGGTGGAAAGGGTCTGGGTAGACCAGAAGGACTTTCTGAGGACAGACCATTTGAAGTAAGGTCTGAATGGACAGAAAGAAATCCTGCTTCGTAGGAGCACACCAGTGAAGGAGAAAGTGAGAGGGAGGCAGGACAAGGTCCTCTAAGGCCCAGTGAGACTTGTCTTCCAGTGATAGGAAATCACTGAAGGCTTATAAGTAAGGGAGTAGAAAGATATGATTAATACCTTTAAATATTCGTCTATTTGGGCAATGGATTGTGGCTGGCAAGATTGGAAGAAGGGTGAGTACTAGGAGTACGACAGTGGTTCAGATGAGTCATGAAGGGGACTTAGACCATGAAGATTTGTTCTGGAGATACTATTGATTCAGCCTGGATGAGGTCTGGGGACAGGATTGACAGCGGTTTCTAGTTTGTCCCTATAATCCCCTGCCACTATTGTGGCTCCAAAACTCTGTTGTCCTGGGAATCTCAGGTTACCTTAGATCATCAGGCAAGTGGTTTTCCCTGGATGGTTGCTCTGCTGGCACCAACCTGCTCCAAGTACAGAAATAGTTTTTCCTTTTTAACTCTACAGATGCCCAACTAAATCAAAGTGTAGTATTGAATGCATTTTTATTGTTTGACATTTCAACACTGTTAAGGTCTTATCAGCCCCAGAATTCCTGTCCAAAGACCAAGCAGTAGCATTCAGCTTTCTGACCTCAACTGAAAAGAAATCTTTATACTTTCATGATTCATTGTCTAGAACCATCTTCACTCTGCCCTCCTCTGCCCAGAATAGTGATGTTTTCTTCTCCACTTGTCCCTGCATGCTTGACAGGGGCAAATCTCTTTCTTGCATGATGATCTTATATGTCCACCTATAATATGTAGTTAGAATTTGATCACCTAGAAGAAGCAATCAAAATAGTAGACCAAAAGCCATGATTCTTTATCTTAATTAACCTGTTGGAGGTCACAGACAGTATAGTTTAGGGGAAGTTTTATATAATATACACAAATTTTCATTAAAAAACTAAGCATAATATATTATTCTGCAGCATACATTGTATACAGTATATAATCTTATATATAAGACTATGGGGCATTTGCTTTATTTTACTCTTTTAACAAAATAAAATTTTTATTTAATGGATCTGTCAGTGAATGTTTCATTTTGTTTTGGAAAAAAGAGACTATCCTCTAAAAATAACTGGTTTTCAGCCTGACAGAAACCAATAGGCAGAAATTAGAATTAGATAAAGACCAGTTCTATCAGGATCCTCATTTGGCAATTTCTTGTATATAAAACAATTTAAAATTGCTCTTCTTTTCTCCTCCATTAATAGTTTCAATGCCATCATAAAAGGGGTTTAAAGGAGAAGAAGAAAACATTCTATCTGAAAGTCTGAGTTTTTAGTGATGAGCTGAGATTACATGTTCCAAAGCAGTGGCTTTGTTGACAATAGTGGTGGGGAGAGGGAAATGTATTAAAATCACCTAAAGAGTTGTTTCAAAGAAAACATGGGTCTCTGTAATCTACCCCTCTAATCTAACCACTAATCTGTAGTAGATAATAGAAGAGGCACAAGTGTATGAAATTGGGCAAAACCTACATTATAAATTCTAATTAATCACGAAAAAATGAGTTATAGAAGTAAAGCACAAATATTTATATAATTTATTTTGATAATTTCTCTTACATAGACCTTACTAGATAAAACTTGGAGTTTTATGATTTAGAAATACAAGTTATCTTTGTACAGTTTATGATTTTTTTTATATATAGATGGCAACCTAATTTTCTTAACAAGTTCAAACGTGCTTCTCTGAAAAATAAGAAATATACACGTATCAAATTTACAATTTAAGATTCTAAGCTCTCTGCTAGTATTTTTTTTTTCACATGGGCAGGCACCAGAAATCGAACCTGGGTCTCCGGCATGGCAGGCGAGAACTCTGACACTGAGCCACCGTTGCCCACCCTCTGCTAGTCTTTTATATAGTTGTTTGTCAAATATCTTAAAACATGCAGGTACCCTAAAAAGGAATATAAAAGAGAAGGAGAAAATCCTTCAGGGAGAAAAAGGTGTCATCAAGACCAGACAAAAGTCTCTCTGGCTTTCTCTATGTGCCCACAGGATCTTTCTTCTCCATTATATTCTGTCTCTGTCCTCTGTCTCTTTCTTTTTCTGTCTATCTTGCTCTCTCACACACAGACTTTACCTTTCACAAAGTCAGTGGGGTTTGAGAGCCTCTGATATAGCATTTTGTCAAGGCGTCTCAGTGTATTCTAGCACATTCTCTGCTACAACTTGAAAAAGACAATGTCTTTTCTTTTTTTTTCCCAACAAAAAAAGCCATTTATTCTTGGGCCTTTTAATGCAGGTGAAACATCACATTGCATCACAAATGATAGATTCAGTGATAGATTTCAGGAGACAATGTCCTTTTGTTTATTATAAATTAATACGTTCTGGGTCTTGTACCTTAAAAAATGATTTTCAGAAAAAATTCAAGCAGCATTCATTTAGACAATATTCTTCACATGTGCATTCCATGAATCATTTCTGCCCCAGGAATGCATTCTTCAAAGGCTCCGTGAGCTATCTAACCACTTATTGTAACTCTTTCTCCAATTTCAGAACCTGAGTTCATTTAGAAACAAAAATATAGTCTAGAAGGATTTCTGGGTTTCTATAGCATCCATTTTCACTTCTTTCAGCCCTAGATTCTTATGCAGATGTATTCCCTTTAGCTCATTCCCTAGCAGTTAAACCAAGATGTCCCTTCCAAATTAAACCATCCAAGAAACCTACCTCTTTGCTCTTCTCACAGTAATATTTCTTCTAGGTTCCGACTTCGAACTCTCTAAATTATCTGACTTTATTCTCTTTTTTTTTTGTTCTGTACATGTGCTCCAATATTTCTTCCTTCTTTCCCAAGGCCAACACGTCCTTTCTAACAGACAATTTTTTTTTCTCAAGGCCCCCAATCCCAGACCTTTGGTTTCTACCACAACGTCTTGGTAAAATTTGCTCTAGTCACACAGGTTGATTTGATTTTTATTGCAGCCCTCTGCTTCTCTAGCAGTCATTGTTTCATATACATATCAGTAAAGACATTTAAGGTAGAGACTCTGCCCATGTTGTGCGAGATGACTTTTTAAAATTGCCCTCATCTTACAACACAGAAAATATTACATGCAAGAGCAGTTCCATTTTGCCTCTATTTAAAAGAGAGAAATATTATTTCCCCAAATCTAATTACATCCATTGAAGCTAATTCCCTCAGTTAATTTTTCAATGATACATGTTTATCTATAATTTTAAAATGATAGGAGGGTGTATGATATTCTGAGAAAATTTAAAATATCACCATTATTCCCCAAACACTTTTTATCGCTCTCTAATATTATGAATGCTTTTTCTTAATATTAAGAATGAAATTGATAATGTAGATGCCATATTTCTGCAAGAGCAAACTCTTCTCAGGGAAAATCCTTAACAACCGACTTTATGGGCTTTCCTGATGAAATAAATAGCCAGGTAAAAGGCCAAATTAATCACAACATGCCTGTAAGTTTAAATCAACAAAAGTAGAAGCTCTGCCAACTGTGGCCCACCTGGCTTCAGCTTACACAGTCCTCTTCTAGTGCAAATGGAAAGAAATTAAGTTCTAGGTGCAAGCCCTGTCACCTATATGATAAAGGGCATTTATCTAAATGTTTCCATCTCATAAGCCAACGGCCACACTTATTCACTGCAATGTATGGATAAGAACAAAAATCTCAGAAAATTTTCCCTTGTCAATGGAAGATTCTGGGGCAATGAGATAGTCATTACAGGATCTTGAGTTCAGTTACAAAGAAGTGATGCTACAAAACTCTTTGTAATATGCCAAAGTCCTGAATCTGGGAGGTCTAATGACACCAACCCAGAACCCAATGATCTGAGGTCTTTCAAATCAGCAAATTATTTTTTAGCATTTCATTGCCTTCCTCCTCCATGGCAAAATTAATATTTAATGCAAACACAAGATTTTCCACATCCTCAAATCCAACTCCTAAGTAGAAATTCTTGAGTATTCTAGCTCCAAGCATTTGGGATTCTGGAGACATTACCCAAAGTTTGGTTGAAGCAGCCTATTAGAAACAGTCCTATTAGAGCAATGGTTAATGGTCAGTCTATAGAGAAGAGGCTTGGGTATGCATTATCCTTAAAATCCCAAAAAAATCCCCAAAGCCCTTTTTGCCCTTAACTCCATGCCAGGCTGTATAGGTAGGTAGTTGAACAGATGCTGGAATTCACTGCAGGGAGTGGTTTACAGACAAGTCAGTTGAAGTTATTTTACTGCACCAATATCATCTCTCTCAGAATTTATGAGTTGTTCATAGATGTCTGTTTAGACATAATTTTGTAAGCAACTTTGTACCTCACCGGAAATATACCATGATTAAATACTATGAAAAGAAATTTTAGTTCTAGTGCATGTTATAGTAATCTCACTTTGTGACATCTTTTTTATTTACATGTAGAAAAATCAGGCTACCTGGAACTTTTCTGGTTGCCTGGAAATAGGTAAGAGCAAAGTGTATTTATCAGCTATAAATCTGCCTTCCATTAGACTTTCTCTTCCCCAATTTAAAAATAAACACCCTAATGAACAAATACTTGTACAAGTGTTCTTGAGTTTTAAAACGCACTTATCAGCATAACAAAATGGATTTAAAGCTCCATTAAGAGTCATTATCAAAGATCACCGGGAAGGATAAATCAAATTTGGAAGGAGTATTGTTTGCTTTGTTTTTTAAAGCTCAGTTCCCAAATTGCGATATTCTGATTAATCAACAATTCAGTCCAGGAAACTTTGGCCTAGACTTGAAGAGGAAATGAAATGCTAGCTGAGATCCTCTTTCCAGAGAAGTTGTTTCATGTCAAAAGGTAGAGGAGTAGCAGAAGGGCTACAGTGCTTGGGAAGTGAAGGAGGTAATTCAGTCACTGCCTGTTTGGAACTTTAGGGATTTGATCCTCTCTGGGCCTTTCGCAGAAGGCTGAAGCTGCTGGGGCCTTGCTCAGAGGAGAATGCAGGGTATTCACAGAGAGGAAGGAACGACTAGAGCTCTGCTGCTGTTTGCCCAATGCTGGAAAACACATCTGGGACAAAGCAGCCCCTTTTCTCCCAAACAAGAAGACTATAGAAGACTATATCTGTTGGAGAAGAACATGGTCCGTTTATATGCCTTCCTCTAAAAGTTCTCAAAGTCCAAGAGGCTCAGTGAGTGTGGCCTTGCAAAAACAGACATAAAACAATGTGGTTGAATTTGATAGTCGATTTATTCGCTGTGGGATGAACTCTTGGGGGGACAAGGAACATATAAATTTTGGATGAGATTCAACCAGGCCTCAATACCCTTATCACAGAAACTGAAGAGAAAAGGTGAACATGAAAAATCGGCCTTTGGAATTGGTTCAAAAGGATCCAAAGATTAAATGCCTCCATAGTATTAGCTCTCTAATGAACATAGTAGCTTTCTCATGAAACTTCAAGAATATTTTTCCTTCAACATTAGCAGAAATAACATATTTATAGACTTGCACCTTTAAGAAATTTTGGCTTGGGTATAGAGGAGAAAAAAAAAGTGATGTCTCTACCTGTTTAGGCTTTTTGATCAAGGCCCACAATTCAAAAAATATATTTGTTCTGCTTCTCTCTTGGGGTCTACTAGAATAATGGTTAAAGACCATTTTACAGAGAAAAAGCTTGGGTATGCTCAGCCCTCTTTGCCCTTAACTCCATACCAGGCTGGGGTAGGCAAGTAGTTGAAAAGGTGCTGGAATTCACTCCAGGGAGTGGGTACATTTGGGGGAATAGTGGAGTGAGACCCATATCTAATTTATTCAATTGGCTGTAAACAGCTTTGGAATATTTCAGGATGAAAGACTCCATGTAGATGTATGATATTATCATAAAGAATAGCAATGCTAGTAATAACAGTAATTAGTATTCCAATAAAACATAAACAAAGGAAATGAGAAAATGGATCTTTAATAATCAGATGTTAACACAACAAACCAAACAAAAATAAATAAGTGAAATCAGCTTTTGCTTGTTCTTCGGAGTTGACAATGACTTGTCCACATATCTGGGTCTTTGTGGAGGGAACATGAAAGCTACCACATGAGATAAGGGAACACACAAAAAATAATTAAATGGTTCCTGTAGTTCTTCAGTACATTTGAGTGTAACTTCAGCACTTACTGAAAGGAAATAACAACTTGGCACAGTATAGACCTACGTGCTCTCAGTCGCTAAGACACAGTATAAATATGCATATATTTCTTCCTTTTTTCTAGTCCTTTCTTCCTTCCCTTATGAAAAAAAGAGGGGTGCTGAGTAGGGACTTTATGGGCACATGGATTGTATATCATCATCTGTAACATCTTCTCTTCCCAGATACTTCCATAATGTAAGATTTGGAAAATGTAGATTCTTATTGGTGATAGGTACGGAACCAGCAAACAGACCTTATAAATCTAGAGGTGTGTCCAGAATGCAATGTAGGGTACCCGGGTGATTATATTGTCAAAGGCAGAAACTGCCCTGTGGAAATGTTCTCAAATGATGATAAAGATAAGTTCATGATAACAATGTGTGCTTGCCATAAATTAAGGGGCCATTCCAACCCCCAAGTTTCCTTCCTCTGACACATATGTATTTGTGCGTGGTGTATGTGAGTGTGAGTGTGTTGTTTCTCTCATCCATATGACCGAATGCTCCAACGGACATTACCAACAGGAAATGCAAGGCGTGAGGTGGTTGTGCCAGCAACAGACAGAACAAACCTTAGAGAAGCAGGAACCTCTTCCAGAAGGAAAGGGCTGGGAAACGCCTTGCTTCTTTGTTGTTCTATTTGTAAAAGGCTGTCTTGAAACATCCAGGAGTTGGGAGTTTCTCCTGGGAAAAAGATGTTGGATTTAGACAAAGCAGGGCTTGTTTCATGATATAATTTTGTTCCAGAAAGGAATTAGAAATTATTTACTTCTCAGAGATGAATGGTTTGGCTCACAACTAAATTTATAATAAAAATGAAGTGATCAGGCAGACCTGCTGTGTTTACTGCAATGGGAATATCCCCTCTGCATTAGCAGAGGTCTCTATGTGTTATATGAGCTCAAAGGGAATTACTTACCAAAAGCATAGAAATTAAAGTATGTATTATATTTGTGAACTCATTCACGCTTTTATTCACACAACGAACACTTATTGAATGCTTACCGTGAGGCAGTCACTGTGTTACTTCAACATTGTTTCCTATTTGAAATTCATTAGAATTTTGATGCTAATAATTATGACATATGCGGGAGTTAGATTCTAGGAATAAAGTAGAAAATGCATTGCTAAGTATTTCTGAGTGATTTCTATGTTCCCATCACTGCGTTGTATATTTATATCTCATTTCATCCTATTTAATAGTATTGACTAATCTTATCCTTATTTTAGAGATAAGAAATATGGTTTAGAGAGGTTAAAATAAGTTTCCCAAGATCATGCACAGAAGTAAGAGGGTGAGCCAAGATGTGAAGTTCCCTTCTTTCCTCTTTGTGGACCTTAGAACCTTTACATGGTAGGGTTCAGCCTGTTTCTCTTACTGGTGTTTTTATTGAACACCTACTATGTGCCAAATACTGCTGTGGGTGCTGAGGATTGAGGAATGAGCAAACTTCCCAAGCTCCTCATGAAGTCTGCTATGTAGTGGAGGAGATAAAATAACAAGGTAATTACACAAATAAAACCATAAGTACCATAAGGGAAATAAACAGGATGATGTAATAAAACACGATTGAACGGGGATGGGGAGTGCGAGAGGTCACAAAAGACTTCTCTGGGAAGGGAATCTTGAGACTGATATCTGAAAGAGGGAAAGGAGTCAGCCCTGTGACAAGGGTAGAAAAGATTGTTCCTGCAGAGGAAAAGGAAAAGGCAAAAGCCCTGAGGCTGGAAAGAGTTAGTTTGGTTATTTGAGAAGCTCTGTTTCTATGCTAATAAGTCTAGGTATTATTGACAGCAAACTTGTTTTTGGAAAGCAGAGAAGAGCTGAGCATTATAAGAAGTTGCGAGTAGAAACCAGAAGCCCTATATTCTAATTCCAGCTTTGACACCTATTACAGGTGAAACTGGAAGATTCCTAACTCTATCTGAGCCTTTGCTTCCTCAAACAGAAAGCAGAAATATAAATATAACACATAGCATTCCACCCTGCCATGGTCCAGAACTTCTTGGGATGTGCAAATAGGATAATATGCATGGACGTGTTTTTCAGACTTAAGAAATGTATTTATACAGGTAAATGTGGTGTCATAAAGAAGAACTGGAATCATTATTTCAACGTCTATATATCTGATACATTGGTTTTTTTCCTCCTCTAACTTTTACCTAGATGTAATACCCACTTAAAGTCTCCTACCATTTTTTTTTTGGCATGGGCAGGCCCCGGGAATCGAACCCAGGTCTCTGGCATGGCAGGCAAGAACTCTTCCACCGAGTCACCATGGCCCGTCCAATATCTCCTGCTTTATTAAGTGATTCAACTTATTTGCTACAGAAAATCATGCAGGAAGTTAAATTGTTCATTTTCCTCCATTCATTTCCCTTCAATTCAGGTGAAGTTAGTTCTTTTCTGCTTATAGAGAGGCTTCCAGAGCATTCCCTTTGAGAACTCAACCCTGGGTAGGCAGGAGTCCAACTGGCCAGCATTAGGGGTTTGACAAGGCTTTATTTGCAGGAAGGTCCATTGAGCTGTAAGGGAACTGCACAACTGGATAAGTTCAGGTTGATGTCCACATCTCCACATTTTATACTTAAGCCTCCTAAGGTACAAAGAAACAGTTCTCACCCCTTGACAAACTGGACATTTGTCCATAATCAGAAATAAAACATTCTGCAGGGAGAAAGAATCAGGTCAAGGCCATTACAATCTTCGAATTTTTGTGCATGCTCTTCCCACTGTTTGGAATGCTCTTTCCCCATATCTTCATATGACTGGCTCCTTGTCATCATTCTACTCTCAGTTCAGGTGACGCTCCACAGAGAAGCCTTTTTTGACCACCAATTTACTTAGCTTCCCACCTCCCTCCACCCAAATGATTACTTAACACTTCCCCTTCTCTTATTGTTTTCACAACACATTATTAAGATTGTACCTCAAATATTTATTTATTTTCTATTAATTGTTTCATCCCATCAGACATCAAACTCTAATAGATAAGGGACCCTATTGTGTCCATTAAGATATCCCTAGAGCCTGAATCAAACAGATGTTCATTAAATAGCCAGGGAATTAATAAATGGATGACTGCATGGGGAAACTATTTCAGGTAAAGCTGGGTCCTGGAGAAGGAGTTGATTCTGTGACTAGTACAATGAATTTAAAATATTTTGTGACCTTGGACCCCAGGGTGCAAGAGAAGAGGCACCAAGGGGCTCTGCAATAGATTGCCCAGGAAAGCTAAATAGATGTGGGTTCAAAACCCAGCACTGTCAGTAATTAGATATACTCCTATGGAGAAGTCACTTAACTTTTCCAAACCCCAGTCCAAGTATAGGAAGACCGAAAATAGTATTGTCATACACGATCGTTGCAAAGATGACATGAAATAATGTTTCAAAGCACATAGAAGGAAATCAATAAATGGTATCAGTTATTAATAGAATAAATGAAAGCAGAAGCCACTCTATCTTCTGACCTAATAAAAAAGGTTAATGTAGGCAAGAAGAAACTGTGAGCTGTGCTGACAACTTAATACAAAGAGCTAGTGGGTCTTACCTCATCTGGAAAAATCTAGACAAGATTTCAGATGTCATGGCCCTGAGGGTCTTTCTGGATTCTCTTGGCCTTCCTAGACTACAATGAGTCCTGCTCCTGAGGGGCAGAATGACTTTTCTCAGCTGACGCATCGGCACAAAGATGTTGAGATACTCAATTGTCCAAATTTCAGAAGAAAGTTATTGAAATAGTTTAATACTTAATTACATAATATTAATAACATGGGACGAGAGCTTTGAAAGGGCCCACAGGCATCATCAGTAGATCAGTCACCTTTAGTACCAAGTTGCTGTAACATTTATCTTCTGTAACATGCCTCTCAGGGAGGGAGGAAACTTACAATGCATCTTGTGTCAATTTATGCTAATTTCAGTAAGTTCACCCTGGGATAGAGCCTGCATGAAGGATGTGTACAGAATGTGAGCAGGTGTTTCACAGCTCAATTCTTATGATATGTTTGCTGAGTGATGAAAAGTTATGGTCTTCCCATGAATGGCTGCCCTGTCCTTTCTCAAACTTCTGAATCATAAATAGTTGGAGCAGTCTTCCCAGCACTTCTGACCCAAGTAAAAGCAAAGAATCATAAGCATCCTCTCTCCATCTCCTCTTCTTTCCCCGAACAATTTAAGGATAACACACCAAAGAGGTAACAAAGAGGACAAGGATAGTCATTGGAACTAAACACCCAACAGGAAATCTATTAATATTGCTCTTGCATTGAATTCTTACAACATCTCATTCTTTGTCCTGCCTTGTCTACAGAGTACTATCTGCTGGTCCACTCTCTCCACAGATGCCACTGGACTTCCCTTCTTCAGACACCTTCCATACTGCTTCTTCTTGCTCCTCCACCTCCCTCTCCAAAGTGCAATCCTGGAGGGTCTGACTAATAACCATTTTCTTTTCCTTAGAGTACTTGAGTAGAAACAAGGAAAAAATGACTTCTCCCCTTCTTAGAGAGATTTTAGACAAATTGTCTGGGTCCTATATCCAACATTCCAAACTTCCATCATTCTGCCCATGGATTAATGCTCATGAAAAGTATTCATTGTCTTCCATCTTGCATCCAGTCTTTTGAAAGCAAATTTTATAATGCTACTTTCTTTTCGAAAACCTTTACTTACTATCCATTGTCCATCAAATAAAGGTTAAATAACCAAATTTGGCCAACAAACCTCATCATAATTGCCTATCTTTATTGCTCAGTTTTCCTCTTCCTCATACTCAATCATAGAACCAGCCGTGTTTTCTATGTGTCTGGTCTTCCTGTGCTGCTATTACTGTGTTGCTAGCACAGTAAGTCTCAATGCTGGAGAGTTTGGTGCGATACCAATACTCCAGACAACCTGAATGGGCATCTCTGGGGGGTGGAATCAAAAAGCTTCCCAGGTGACTTGACATGCAGCCAGTGGTGAGAGCCAACAGTCCAGATTCTCAGCCTTGGATACACAGTAAAATCACTTCAGGAACTTTTGAAAAGCAATGCCCAGCCTACACTCAGACATATTACATTGGAATCTCTGGGTGTGGGTCTCAGGCTTCAATATGTTTTTAAAAACCTCCCAGACAGAACAGTCTCTTCAATAAATGGTGCCTAGAGAACTGGATATCCATATGCAAAAGAATGAAAGAGGACCCGTATCTCACACCCTATACAAAAGTTAACTCAAAATGGATCAAAGATCTAAACATTAGGTCGAAGACCATAAAACAGTTAGAGGAAAACGTAGGGAGATATCTTATGAATCTTACAATTGGAGGAGGTTTTATGGACCTTAAACCTAAAGCAAGAGCACTGAAGAAAGAAAGAAATAAATGGGAACTCCTCAAAATTAAACACTTTTGTGCATCAAAGAACTTCATCAAGAAAGTAAAAAGACAGCCTACACAATGGGAGACAATATTTGGAAACGACATATCAGATAAAGGTCTAGTATCCAGAATTTATAAAGAGATTGTTCAACTCAACAGCAGAAAGACAGCCAACCCAATTACAAAATGGGAAAAAGACTTGAACAGACACCTCTCAGAAGAGGAAACACAAATGGCCAAAAGGCACATGAAGAGATGCTCAATGTCCCTGGTCATTAGAGAAATGCAAATCAAAACCACAATGAGATATCATCTCACACCCACCAGAATGGCCATTATCAACAAAACAGAAAATGACAAGTGCTGGAGAGGATGTGGAGAAAGAGGCACACTTATCCACTGTTGGTAGGGATGTCAAATGGTGCAACCACTGTGGAAGGCAGTTTGGTGGTACCTCAAAAAGCTGAATATAGAATTGCCACACGACCCAGCAATACCATTGCTAGGTATCTACTCAGAGGACTTAAGGGCAAAGACACAAATGGCCATTTGCACACCAATGTTTATAGCAGCATTATTTACAATTGCAAAGAGATGGAAACAGCCAAAATGTCCATCAACAGACGAGTGGCTAAACAAACTGTGGTATATACATACGATGGAATATTATGCAGCTTTAAGACAGAATAAACTTATGAAGCATGTAATAACATGGATGGACCTAGAGAACATTATGCTGAGTGAGACTAGCCAAAAACTAAAGGACAAATACTGTATGGTCCCACTGATGTGAACCGACATTAGAGAATAAACTTGGAATATGTCATTGGTAACAGAGACCATCAGGAGATAGAAATAGGGTAAGATAATGGGTAATTGGAGCTGAAGGGATACAGACTGTGCAACAGGACTGAATACAAAAACTCAAAAATGGACAGCACAATACTACCTAATTGTAATGTAATTATGTTAAAACACTGAATGAAGCTGCATCTGAGGTATAGTTTTTTATTTTTTTTTTATTTTTTCATCTTTTTATTTTTTATTTTTTTATTTTTTTCTCCCTATTATCGTTTTATTTCTTTTTCTGTTGTCTTTCTATTTCTTTTTCTAAATCGATGCAAATGTACTAAGAAATGATGAATATGCATCTATGTGATGATATTAAGAATTACTGATTGTATATGTATAATGGAATGATTTCTAAATGTTGTGTTAGTTAATTTTTTTTAATTAATAATGAAAAAAAAACCTCCCAGATGCTTACAATGCACAGCCGAATTTAAGAAGCACTACCTTGAAAGATTTCTCCTACAACCTCTAGATAACTGCTACTCATTCTTAAGGTTTCAGATTAGCTGGAACATTCTGGAAAGATTTCCCCAAACCTGGTTTTTTTCCTAAGTGCTTCCATAATGCCTGAGTAGCAATGACAACAAGGCACAATTCCCAGTTTATTCATTTGTCTCCCTATCAGACAGTAATCCTCTTGAGGACAAGGATGATGTCATGACCTCATGACCTGAGACAGGACCTGTCAGGTGGTAAACGTTCAGTCCATAATGCCTTGGGTAATATGCTAGGAGCTCCAAGGGTGTTCCTTTCCTCATGAAATTTCCAAATCTCCAAATTTGAAGTACTCCTTTCTCCTACCTTGTCTAAAAGCAACATGTGATAGCATTCTTCTGATTCTTACATATGCCCCAGACATATGTACTAGATGCCTGGGAGATAGCTCATAGCCTACATAGCTCCCAGTTTTAAAGGAAAATCCTCCAACAGAAGGAACTTCTCCAAGAAATATTTCTAACTCTTACAACACGCTTCTGATCTTATTAGGTTTCTAAATTAACAGAAAAAAGTGGAGACACCAGGGAGGGTGACAATATGCATGGTTATGAATCAGAATAAATGGTTTACTAGGAATTCTATCTATGCCCTTACTTGCAATCTCAATAGACATTTCAATCCTCAGTTAAGATCATATGGCATCTCTGGGTTCAAGTCTTGGCTTTGCCACTAATTATGTGAACTTGGACAAGCTACTTACCCTCTAGGAACTTCAGTCTTGAATTTATTAAATGTTAATAATTATGCTGTTCACCTCACAGGATTGTCATGAGGATTAAATGAGATTAACACTCGCATAATGTCTGGTGTATAGCAAATTTCTCAGTAAATGCTTGCTAACACTTATATTCTGTAGCCTAAAATATGAAGTCTCAGGAAGAATTGCTTCTAATAGGAAAGGGTATAGGACAACGGTCAGCAACTTTCCTGAAGACAAAGTCATCCTATTCTTGATTTACATTTAGACTGAAAGATTGCAGTTAACTGCACATTACACAAGCTTCATTTCCATTTCTCACTGGAATTCAACTCTAAGTGTTTATCATTTCCCCTTTAAAGAAATTTCTATGAATACTTAACCATAGTTTTTATTTCTTGCATGCTTCATTGCCCTCCATTTCCTTCTCTCATTATAACTGAATAGAAACAAAGTAATATTGGAAATATCCTGTCAACTTTAAATGCTAGATCCAAAGACTTTCATGTTTTTTCAACTTCCTACTAATGGACCATTGTTGTGTTATAATCATCATCACTAAATTTCACTCTGATTCATATTTATGGGCCTCATAAATATATGGAAATACATAACTAATTATTTAGGTATTATTTAGGCGTGCTATTAATATGTTGTTTATGAGCATGCATTATTGAAAGGAAAATTATAAAGAGTTATTTCTATGAGTCAGAGCATGTGGATATCACTGTATATGCTCAATTCTGTAAACTGTGAAAGATAATCATTTGATAAAATGCTAAATATAGGTTGAGGATGAAGATTGTGCTTAGAGAAAAGAATTATCTGCAATACTCAGAAAAAAATATGTGTCAAAGCATCAGACCTCACCAATGAAGGAATAAAATCATCAAACAAACCACTGCAGGAAAGAACAGCCCCAAGGGACCACTGCCACTTTGGGATTCCATCTGGCACACTCCAACTTTCCACTTACACGACTTTGAAGCCCTTGGCTTCATCAAATCGCCTTGAAGGACCACACCAAAACATCACAAGTAAAGGTCCTAGTCTTTCTCTTCTTCCTATTTTTTTTGTGCATAAATAAATAAAGGAGGAAGATAGAAGGAAAAGACATTCTTTTTTTAAGAAAAAAGTTCTCCTTCTCTTTCATTCTTGGTTGATTAGTGATCTTTATCTTACCTGGACTTTTGTCCATTGCAAAGACAATTGTAAGAATTATCTTGGGCATTTGGATTATAATTCCACAAGTGTCTTGTCTTTTCTAAGATACAATCTTTTATTTCATAGACTGGAAGTAATGACATTTTGCCATTATAAGAATTCGATGGGACAGGGCATGTCAAGCTTCCAGGCCAGGACCTGGCATAAAGCCAGTACTCACAAATGCTGGCTCTGACTCTCATTCCCACCAGCTACAGACCCCACATGCTACTTCCACTAAGACAATGCACATTCTTTCAGTAGCTGTTAATCTTTCAATTCCTAGATTTTTTTTTTGCTAGTCATACATCTACTTATATATTTATTTACCGTGCACTAGGTACTAAGCGAACTTGCAACTAGAAAATCTCTTTCTGGCTCTGTCAGGACTTGATTTATGTACTTAAGATTCATTTCAAAAAAAACTTCACTCTTGATCTCAATGTCCTTTGGGTTTCTATCCTTCTTTGAATGGTATAATTTGTTTAGGAAAGTCTGTTTGCTATAATTGCATCTGTTTAACTTTAATGTAGTTTTCAGTGTCACCATATTACTCGCCTAGGTAAACAGTTCTCTGTATAAGTACCAGGAAATATGTTATCTGTCTTGACATCAGAGCTCAAAGTATTCCTAAATACTTGGGAATACATATATTCCTAAAATGAATCTTAAATGTGGTACAAATTCTGTCACCCCTGGCCTTGGACAACTCAGTTTAAGATTTACCACTTTACTGATCTCAAGGTCTCCTCTCTACTGTCATTAACCAAGGGATTTTTCTTTTTTTAAAGAGTAGGGTTTCTTTCAAAAAACTGCTTATCTCCCTGTTCTAGTTTGCTAGTTACTGGAGTGCAGAATGCAGAAACAGAATGGCTTTTAAAAAGGGGAATTTAGTAAGTTGTAAGGTTTATAGTTCTAAGGCTGAGAAAATGTCCCAATTAAAGCAAATCTATAGAATTGTCCAAGCTAAGGCATCCAGGGAAAAATACCTTAATTCAAGGAGGCTGATGAAGTTCAGGGTTTCTCTCTCAAATGGAAAGGCACATGGCAGACATGGTTAGGGTTTCTCTCTTGCCTGGAAGGACACATGGCAAACATGGCAACATCTGCTAGCTTCTTTTCCATCTCCCTGGGAGACGTGAACCTCCTTCATTTCCAAAAGTCACTGGTTGGTGGACTCTCTGCTTCATGGTGGTGTGGTGTTCTCTGCTCTCTCAGAATCTTCTGGCTTTCTCTCTTGCTCTCTAACTTTTTTCAAAGTGCTTCTTCTTTTAAAGTATTCCAGTAAAGTAATCAAGACCTGCCTGGAATGGGTGGAGACACGCCTCCACCTAATCAGGTTTAATATCCACACTGATTGAGTCACATCTCCATGGAGATAAGCTAACTAAGGTTTCCAACATACAGTACTGAATAGGGATTAGAAGAAACAGCTGCCTTTACAAAATGGGATTAGGATTAAAACATGGCTTTTCTAGTGTACATATATTCTTTCAAACTGGCATACTCCCTATTCCAGCTTTTTTCCCGTTTTCCCCGTCCCTCTGACTTCTCCCCTGGTAACACCTTTTCCCTATATCATCCACTGTAGTCAAGCACACATAAACAACAGAATATTCTGTGATGTTGGAAATTACAAATATAAATATAAGTGATATAAATATACAGTCCAGTATGGCATCCACTAGCCTCATGTGGCTATTGACCACTCAAAGTGGAGCTAGTGAAACAAAGGAAATGCATTTTAATTTCAGTTCATTCAAATTCAAATAACCTTTGCCAGCAGCTACTGTACAGGATAATACATCCCTAGTAAGCATGAGGTTTTTGCTGGCTACAACCAGATATTGGTAAGGAATTCTCATAGATGTATGTAACCCAAGTGCCTTCACTCAGATTTAGAGTCCTCCTATTGCCTTGTTCCTTGGAGGTGAGAGATGAAGGTTAAATACAGTGAACATTTCCTCTTAGTTGTCCGTCCCTTTATCTTCCCATTATGCTAATTAATAGCTACCACTTAATGAATTCTGCTAGAGACCTAGATGCATAAATTACTGAAAATACTCACAACAGCCCTGAAAGATGTTTAACCACATTTTACAGGTGAGTCTCAGTAGAATGAAAGTAAATAGCTTGAGGTCATACAATTAGTAAGCAGCAGACTTGGGATTCAAATCAAGGTCATCCTTAAAGAAACCCCACCTTCTCACCTTCCCTGCTCTCCCATCTGACAGGCAGCCATTGCTGGGATTATTTGCCAAGTGTACATTCAAAACCCTGCCTTGTACCCAACATTCCTGGCTTCTTGGTCTGATTATTCATCATTCCTTTCATAGTGTTTCCTCTGCTCCACATCATACTTTCCTAGACTTGTTCTCCCTTCTTTGTTTTCACTCTTACATGGTACTTTCTATTGAGTTCTCCAGGTTTTATTCCCTTGTTCCCCTATCGAGCTGACATTGTATGTATTAAATATTCTGGCTCATATTCCATTTCCTTACCCTGTTTCCCATATGACTAAGTAATGCACAGTTGAGTTTTCAATGCAGTTCCCACAGATTCCTATTTTACTTTTCATGAGGCCATATTTTTCTTGAGCACTGACAACTCCAGCTGTCGTTATAGTCTCTTCCTGAAACTCACCAGTAAGAGATCAGATGTTCTTTCAAAGGGCCAAGTCTTTTTTGCCATCCATTTGCAAGAAGCTTATAAAAATCCAGTGGCTTGGAAGCACTCAGTTTATGCTTACAACTCCTCTATGGGTTATTCTTTCCCCATTTTGCTAGTGAAGAACCAAAAGCTCCAGGATGATTAATTACTTTGTGATAAATTTATTGAGAAATCAGAAAGGGCCTCCAAAATAGCAGCCAGCCTAATGTACAGGCTAAGTTTAAAGCAAAATTCCCAAATGTATTAAACATTCATCTCTTCCTAAAAAAATCAATGGTATTTATTTCTAAGTGATTCATGGAAATAAAAACAGACAGAATTGGAAATACTCTTTCAGACCACACACTCAGACTCCTAATCAAAATGACCTGGCATTGGGAACTTTTCAATGCCAAAGGGACTCATCTCCTTAACCACGCCGTTTACTAAGGGCATTAATTTAGGGGTTGCAACTTCAGTAGGACTCTCTTTGTCTTGCTCTCTCTTTTTTAAGCTCAGTTGAATTTCTGAAAATACTCTGCCAGCAGAATAAAAGCACTATATCTGTGCATGGATTTAAGTTCTAGTAACACAAAGAATGCATGATGACCAGTAACTTTGGTCTGCAAATGAGATTGAGAAAGTTTGAGAAAGTTCATTCATCTTAAAGGATTGCTGAGAGGTCTCTGTGGGCAGGCATTTCCAGACGGCTCTTCCTTGGTAAGGCCTGAGTTATCTTCCTGAGTCGAAGATCTGGGGAAGTAAACAACATTATCTTCCAAGTTTTCTTTATTGTTTGCAGAATGCAAACTTCCATTTTACTAGAGACTTTAAAGGGAACTTTCTCTATATTTTTATTAGATTTTTAATACTTGCTTGTAAGAGCAATAACAGCAATCTGAGTATGGGAAAGAATGGTCCGTTTTTGCAAAACAACAGAACCACGTTGTATAAATGTGGGTCCAAGTATTTTTCTCAGCATAACTCATTACTACTCATGAAGACAATTGGGAAGAATATGGAAGAGCGTTGGCACATGCACAGCAATATGCAGGCCAGCCAGTCTGAAAAAGGAAATGGAAAGAAACAACTGGGTCTGTGACGGGGAAAGAATGGAAAAGCTTTTAAAAACAATATTAATAAGAATATAGGGCAGTGTAATGGTGGCTCCGTAGCCGGTTCAATTCCTGGAGCCTGCCTATGCAAAAGCAAAACAAACAAACAAAAACAATATTAATAAGAATATAAAGAAATAGCAATCAGAATTACCACTGGTGCCTCAGTTCAGAGCTCAAAATGGCAACTCATGGCATGATGGAGAGTAGCTGAATTGGAATTGTGGAGGCCTGGTTATGCTCTGACCTTGGAATGTGACTGTACCTCAGTCACTCACACACCGGGGAGGGGCTTAGAGTCCTTGAATGGGAGTCACAGCCTCCATTAGTCCTCTGAAGTTGTCTGCACATTGTTTTATCAGGACTGTACAGTTTCTTCAGTATAGGACTTCCTTGGGTTTCCTGAGGTTCTTCAAGAAGCTTTGACTCAGAAGGCTAAGAACAACTGTACCAGATCATCTACAGAGTCCACACAGTTACACATTTGTTCTATGTTGTGTTCCCTCAATTTTGAAATAAACTAGAATTTCCAGGTAATGCATTGAAAGTCTAGTCCTTGAGATAATTTTATTTTGAAATATCTCTGGCTCATCAATTTTCCAATCTGCCTTTTTCTACCTAACCCACAGGTGGATCAATTTTTACTTTGCTCATGTTTAATGCAATAGAAAATGTAAATGAAAGAACTGAAATAAGCTAATGTCAGTGTATGGCGAAGAAAGAAACAGTTGAACGGGTTTGCAGTTAGATCTCCAGGATTTGGCATTAAAAGATTGGAAATGGAGCTGGTGAAAGGGGAGAGGTTGGGGTGACAGGGACAGGCTGGAGGTTATGGTGTAGCATTTGCATCTGTATAGTGGTATGCTCTTTCCTTCTTAAGGGCATTGATTTAATAAAGAATGTCACAGGTCTGACATTTTAGTGCCTTTCTAGTAAACAAATAGGTTATTCTTAGTTATTAAAAATAATCCCCTTTGAAGGGTTATACAGGCTCTACCGTGTTTTTAAAAGAATACACTCCCTCTGTCCTTCATAGTTGCCCTTTAAGTGTATTCAGAAAAGAACATAGTCTGCTCTTCAGAAACCGCGGGTGCTTGTTTAATTCACAGACTATTTGGTCTCCTTTCATTTCCCCTCTTCTTTCCTACATCTCCCTGGTTTTTATTTCTCCATCCCTTTGGACTCTCCACACCAAAAGATGAATAAGAAGAGTAAAAGAAAATTATAGTCTACTGATCCATTTTGATATCATTTGAAAGGTGAGGTCTGGAACAGAGATTTAATTATATATGCCTTCTCTTAGCCTTTTATCACAGAAAATCAAAATTCATCTTTGTAATGCTATATTATTGAATTGACAATTTACCTTTCCTCTGAAAAGGCTGAGTTTAAAATTAAAAATAACAAGAGAAATCATTGTTTTTCCTGGCAATTTATGTTTGATTTTCCCAATTCCTTTAAGAAATTCCTGATTTCTACATCTATAACTGTACTAGAAAACGTGAGAAATATACCAAACAAAACATTTCTTTATTTGGTTTTCTACTCTAGCCCAGGGATGTCCCAGAGGCTCATACATTCTTACCCAAATAGTCTGTTTCCTTCATATATTCTTGAATTGACACTACTGAGTGTTTTCTTGGCATAATTACCCAAAGCCCTAGAAAAAGGCCTTCCCAAGTGAGTGTTAAGTCTCTAATCTAGAGAGGACATTTTGCACATCCCTGTTAGATAAAAGAGTAAACCATGGTACAGCCTAAAAACCCCAGTGAATGCTGAGTTTATGATTATTCCTTAAGTCTAGTGAAAAGAATGAAGCACAGCAGGTAGGGTTTGAAATAGTTTTCTTGGTTATATAGGCCAGGAAACGAATCCTAGGTAGGCAGTATTTGAAATCTTCTAAGAAAAGAAGTTTGATCTTCTAAGCATAGAATGAAAGGGTGATGGGTAAGATGAGAAAAATGGAAAGGGATCTGCAATGCTAAAGAGTAGCTGACATCTCAGAAAGCACAGATGGAGACCCCAAGGTCACATGGTCACTATCAGTCATGCCCCTCCCTTTAAAGAGCTAGAGCCAGTCAACTACAGGTGACATCTCAAAAGCAATACAGATTTAGCCTTTTGGAGTTATAATTTTGGTTTGTCACTTTCTAGATAGCTCAGAAATAGTCAACCAACAACTCTGTTTTATATTAAGACAGAGCCTGGTTGTAAAAAAGAGTAAAAATGAACCCATATATTTTTTTCCTTAGGGGGCTGGAGGACACATTATCTGGATGAGAGTTTTCTAAGAGGTGACCTTAACCAAGTAAACTAGAAGAAGGTTTATGAATAATTTTGTGCTCACAGTTTTCAGTAGATTTCAATTTTTGTACTGCTACAGACAAGTAAGAATAGCTCAGTTGAAGTCATTCACAATAAAGAATTGAGGCTAAGGATTTGTATTTTATATATTTGATTTCTTCCATCTTTACTAATACAAAAATATTTTTGACGGCTAAAATGTTCTACTTTTCCTCTTGTGCTTTTTCCTACTTACTCCATATGTTTCCATAAGAGGTGGAGGCCATTGTCGTAAAACACACAATGATATTATCAAATGGTGTGGAGAGACTGGTTAGGACTTTTTCTACCAACTTGAATGTGCAAGTGGCAGTACTTTTCAAGAATAAAAATGTAGAAGTAATTACAATATGAGGAAGGAGAAGTGCCAAGACAAATTTCAACTAAGACCAATATCAGAAAGTATTTCCTAACGTAGAATGTTTCCCCAAAGAAGCTAGAAAAATCCATTGACAGAACATTTTGTAGGAAAGGGGCCAAAATATAAAGGAAGCTTATCTCATCCTCACAGAGAATTGGCAATACAGATATCTTTAATAACCCTAGCTTATTTGTGTGATAAAAAGGAAAATCAGAAGCTGATTAAATATTTATTTAGTTATTCTAAATGGCCTTATTTGGTGCCTAAAATAGACTTAATTTAAAACATAAGTAATTTCTCCTGTTTGGGCCATAGTATTACACCACAGATTTTCTTCCCTCTTCCCACACATGTTAATGATCTGGCATTGTCGACTCGTGTCTAAGGAATCTTAAAGAGTCATTTGATTTAGTGACTGTTAGTGAAACTTGTTTATTCTCCTTGAAATTTTACTACTGTAAAAATAGACTGGCCATTAACTATCATGTTTCTCCTGAGATAAAATTGTATTAGGTAAATAAGAATTTAAATAACCCTCAATATTAGGTGGCACACAGCCACGACAAAAGTCTTCCTAGGAGGTGTAATTATTTACATGAATCAAAGTTGATCTAGAGACCCAGAGGAAATAGCAAGTTAGAATGTTTAGAAATACTCTAAATCAGTATTTCTCAACCTTGACTCTACTGAAATTTTGGACATGATAATTCTTTGTTGCAGGGGTTCCTTATGCATTGTTATTCCTGGCTACTATCCCTAAATAGAACTCTGTGCCTAAGAGGGAGGGTTGGATGGATTACATCAACAGGCTCCATTACCTTTTGTTTTCCAGGTGGGTGAATACATTGGAAACGTTAACAAGAAATACCAAGGTCAGAAAGAAAGGGCAAGGTTTTTATTTTTTAATTTTTCAGGCTCCCAGGCATCACAGGTTGGCTGTTTTCTGCTTCCAAAATTGCAAGCTCCAATCAGGCAGTTATCTCCAAATACAGAAATCTCAAGATTGTAAGAACACCTCTCCATGTCTATTTGGGCTCTAGGTGGTAAATGTTCCTGCTGTTGCCAGCCCCAGGGTACTGCATTATCCCATAGGTTTCTCTAAGTCTGTCCACATATCCACGTCACTGCGAAATAGCCCCTTTGTTAAGTTCTCTGCATTTCCTTTGTTAGAGGGTGCAAGCTGGTTCTTAGCAGAATCCTAGGTGATATGCTCATAAATAGCCCAGGCATCTATAATTTGACTGCTTCTGTTTCTTGGTTATTCTACCCACATTGCCCTTATCAGTTAAGGACCTTGATGTTCTTCAGTTTCCTCCTCTGTTATTACAAACACTTTTCCAGGTGTAAAGATTAAATGAGATATATATAAAGTGCTTAACATGGTGCCTAGAATAGACTTTCAGTCACCCATCTCCCTAGCAGTTTTAGTTTCCTGCTTTGTAAAGCAAACATCATGGAAGGGGTTGACTTAAACAATGGAAATTTATTGGCTATTGGTTTTGAAGCTAGGAGAAGTCCAAAATCAAGGCATCATCAGGACCACGCATGTTTTCTCCTGGAAGCCTTGTGGCATTTTGGGGCTATCTGCTGACTACCCTTGGACCTAGACTCTTTTGTCCCATAGCGATGCACACAGCATCTTCTCCTGATTTCTTTCTTCTCTTCCGGGTTCCATTGACTTTCAGCTTCTGGCTGCTTCCTGCATGACATTCTTTCTTTCTGTGGCCTTCCCTCTGTGGCCTTCATTTATAGGATTAAGACCCATCCTGAGTTAGTTGGGCCACATTGGTACAAAAGTATCCTCAACATAATTTGTTGCGTTTGAACTATTTACATGTGTTCACAACCACAGGAATGGATTAAGTCTAAGAACATGTTTTCCTGGAGTACATAGCTCCAAATTACCACACTAGTCAGCCACCAAATCTCCCCTCAGAGTGTCCTTTTGTTCACTCTGTTTTCACTTGTTTGTTCAACCTTACTGGTACTTAGCATGCTTATAACAAGAGCTACTTTCATCAGCTTCTGTGGTCTCCCAGAAAGGCACATTCTTCTGTGTTCCTGGGCACCAGACCTTCCCACTAACTCAGGATTGACCCTTTCATGCACTGCCCAGTTTGGAGGCATCCCCAAATTATCCCTCAGAATTTTCCTGAACTAACCTTCAGTTTCTCAAGAGTCCACAGTTTTCAGCTCCCATAGATTGCCACTATAATCCAATCTCTCTTTCTCTAACTCCAATTAATTGCTAAACAATATTTTTTCACCATCTGGGGTGTCAAAACTCCCATCCTAGAGTATCACCTTGCAGTCAACTAGCCCTCAGGATACTGTACTTCTCTAAGTGTTCATCTGCAGGTGATGGGCCCTTTTAAGTCACATTGCAGAATGAAATTAGCACTCTAACTTAAGGAAAAAAGGTAACTTGGAAGATTGAATGTATTATATTGAGCACCAAACTCTGCTCCGGCACTGAAGATAGTTTTTTTTTCCCGGACCACATGCAAAAATAGAGGCAAGGGCTAAGGCAGGGATGCCTCACTTAGCCATCTTTCATAACTCCTTAGTATTAGCTTGGGGATATTTGAGGAAAATAATTGGATTGGTGGAAAATGACTAAGCCAAGATCCTTTAATTTAATCACTATAATTGCTACCCTACATACTAATACCCAATAAATGATAAAGGATACACGGTTGTTATGATACCAATAAGGTACTATTAGTACCTGCTAACAGATATTAGTCCAGCTTGGATCCCATGTTTTAGTTGGAATATATACTCCACACTGGGATGCCTGCTTCTTGCCTTAGGATTCTGATTTCCAGTCTCAGCCTTGACTACGTTTTTGCTTAAATGCAGTCTTGAAACACAAGTGTTCAACAACTGGTTGCCCCCAAAAACTTCCTATAGGGTTTTCTGTAAAAGTTAACTCTAAATGTCTGGAGTTCACTGTGTGTTCTGGGGCTTTACTTTAGTAATCTATGGTCATTGTATTTTCTTTGGGAGATTAGTTCTGCTTTATTTGCTCTCTGTTCTGTGCTGTGTTTCTATGGAAATAGGGTTTAATAAAGTTTGTGGGGAAGAGTTGCTTACTGCTTAGGGTATAAACTGAGTCTCCATTTGTGCAGAATGAAGAGTATTCCCAGGCAACACCAGACACAAATAGCTTAAGATGCAACTGTTTAGTCCTTTCAAATTCTGGGAGTTATCCACACATCCTATTTCACACACAGTAAAGAATAATCTTGTCCAAAATGCCAGTTACACCTCTGCGGAAAAATGTTAGAACCTCTTATTTTACACAAGAATTTCCATATGAAAAAACTGAAGGCTGAAAATTTAAGAGATTTTCCAAGGCGCCAACAAACCTAACATTTTTTCACATTTTTCTTTTTTCTTTGGGAGGCATTTGTGCTGAGGATTGGGAAGTAGGGTAGATATTTATCTTCTTACTTGTCTTTATTTAGGCTATTTTTCCAAGTATGTTCTCCAGGTGTCCATGAGGGGTGGAATGGGTCCAAATCAAAATCTCTCTGAGAGAATGGGTGAAGTAAACCTAAGATCAAAAACAATTTCATAATCCACATCAAACAATCCACAAGCTAGATAAGCCATGTGTGGGAAACTCGCACAGTACTGAAATATCAAGCAGGATCAGAGGGTAAAAGAAATAATACACCTGCTAAAATACATTCACTTTAACATTAGGAACCTAAGTCTGTAGAACTATAAATAAACCTCACTCTAACCAAACTTCTGATATCTGCATAAAATTTTGATAGCCATGTAAACATTGAAAAACTGCAGTGAAACATTAATAGTGTATAAAATAAATCTCTTAAATTTTTTCTCAGTGGCTATTCCATGCCATAAATCTTAGTTAAACTTTTCGGAAGGTAGAACATCTTCTATTTCCAGGGAAAAGCAAGGGAAGAAAAGAAGATTGATTTCCCTTTTTTTTTTTTTTTTTTGAACCACAGAATTAAGACTTCCTGGAGGCCATCTTTTTCCAGCCTTGGGAAAGATGTCTTTACCTTAGATGGAGGTAAACTAGGCTACTGCATCTTCAAATATTTGAAAACAGTATGTGTTGGTCTGTTCTGATTGCACTGGACACCCAAACCAGGTTGAATTGCAATCACAAGAAATTCGAGTAACATGTCCCAAATTAAATGTATTATGTGTCCTCCTTAGTGCAAACTTTAACTGAATTGTCTTTCCAGATCACAACACTGTCTTCCCTCTGGGAACCCCACTGTCATTCTGCAGGGGTAGATTCCTGCTAACCATCCTGCTATTGTGTGGTCCCGTTTCCAGGCCTCCTCAACTAAATGGTTCCTAGAGCAGATTCCAGACTTAAACTGGGCCAATCAGGGTCTCCTCTAAAATAATTTAGAATTCACATCTAGAGAAATATTTATCTGTATAAATCTGCAACATGTCCTCTTAGCACCATGCTTTCTGCCACTTTTTATGGGAGAATCAAAACATCTAGACATCTATGATAAATTCCCTAATTGGTCTTCCAGAATAGCCTTTCTTCCCCGTCCATCCTATCCCCAACACTATTCATTTACCACCCAAAAGTAGAATCATCCTATAAAAACAACTATGACCATATCACTCTACTGATAAAAAACTTGAACAATCACTGTACATGGAATAAAACTCAACCCCCTTAGCATGGCCTGAACGCATCTTCTTAAGTTCATTCCCACATATCTATTAAGCTCCCAACCCCCCTGCACTCTTCTTCCCCCCAACCAATGCTCTGAACCATGGACATGATTTCACAGTCCTAATCATTCTGAGCATCTCCTACTCTTCAAACTCGCCATATTCTTTCCCACCTGATTGCCTTTTTGGTATCTGTTTTTCCCTTCAGCTGTTTTTGTTTTAGCAAATTGTACACCTTTTATGTCCCAGCTCAAATATCACCTCCCCTAGAAGCCTTCCATGTCTCTCACCCACTTTGTAACAATGCTTGATTCATCTTCTCCTCTGGGGATTTCTGCCCAATGCTGAAGGAAAAGTTAGTGGTTCCTCTTCCCTTCTCCCACAGCACTTTGCACTGTCTTTCATGGCATTATAATGATTTTACTATAAAATCCGTGCCTGCTTCCCTTGGACACTGATCACCACTTACATCCCAAAGCCCATATACAGCCTAGTGAGTCACACATGGTAGGCAATCTAAATGGATGTTGAGTACATGTATGGATATTCTGTGTCTTCAGGGTATAAAACAGGGAGCAAGAGGCAGAAGTAAGGGGGAAATGGTTTTCAGAGTATACCTGAAAAGGTCACCTTGAGACATCAAGTTTCTTTGTCAGCAGAGGGGGCTTGGGCCACGAATAGATTGCACTTATTAACCTTAGAACTTCTTGAATCCAAAGACCACATCTAACCATCTTTGGGTTTCCCCAGAAATTACACTTTACCACATAAATTCTAGACTCTGGAAAAATATGTTCATAGAACGAATCAATGCCCTTGCAATCATGACATGTAATGGTTTTAGATACAGTCAAAAGCATGTGAAAATAAGGTTTTATAAGAATCATTTACACACACACACGCATAATCTTGGTTAGAAACCTTATTGCTACAAACTAAACTATGTGAGAATGAAAATATCCTTGGACTGAAATGATACATAGATTTTCATTAATATTCATGGTGTTCTCAAACTTTCATCACCATTTTAGGCAAGAAGTGATCATTTAAACTATTTCAACTTACTTGGGCCCTTTCTTTCTTTTAAAACAGTTTTTGACTGAGCTCACTGAAATAGGTGCATGTATAAGGAAATACGGTAGTGTCAAGGGAGAAAAGTTGAATGAAAAAAATTATATCTGAGTCTATGTCAATTATGAAAGATAAACGTTCATGAAAAATGCAGTTGGCAGGTTTGAGAACTTGGACTGCAATGGTCTGTCTACAGTATTCTAGATAAAGGCAACAGAGAATGATTATTATTATTATTATAATTATTGGAAAAAGATAATTTATTGGTGTAGCTTCGTATGGCTATCAACTCATCTCCAGGTAACTTTTTACTATTCAGGTCAATTTAAACTAAGCAGCAGAGTGCTCTATTGCTCATGGAATCAGTACATTGTTTGGAAAAGTCAAGCAATAGAGAGTCAGAGAAGATTTTTGTTCTAGTCTTGTCACTTTCAGTAACTTGATCCTAGAGAAATCAGAATGCTGTTTGTCCCCAGATTTTTTTTTGAGGGGGAAGCACTATATTTTCAGACTTATTTATATAGAAACGTCCAGCTCATACACTATTTTCCATAACCTCATAAACAAAAACTAGGCAACACATAAAAAAGGTGAAACATATGGCGTGCATTATCTGACACCCCCAGGCTGGCCCCAAGGAAAATCTATCAAAGTATAAATTGAGTTAATTGAGAACATATATCTGAATGAAGTCAACTAAAACACATAGCTCTTAGTATTAGAAAACAATCTCAGAAAATAAGTTTGACTGGAGTAAATTGCTGCTGCTAACTTAAAGTGGATATTAAGTTAATATTCAAGTTATAATATAAAAACATTTAAAAACAAACCTAATTCAAAAGAACTAATCTTTGCGAACTGTTTTTAAACTAAATGAGAAATTTAGAGGCCAGCCAAACTGAAGGCAATTCCAAGAGATGTCATAAAATCAAATCTCTGCATCATTTAAAATTTTTTCTTTCCTCGTTCAAATATTGCAAAATATAAATCTGCTGAGCTCCTTCAAACATCCACCTTGAGAATAAAGATTTATCAAGTATAGATAAAATTCAATTTCCTGTGGGGTTTTAAAATACTCTAGAACTCTAGAGTTAATTCAAGAGAAGTAGGATAAATGGAATTTGGAATAAATTAATATACTATGAGCAGTTCTTAAAACCTCATGATAGATTTTGAATTTTACAGTAGATTTGCAAGCATTTCAAGTTCCACATATCAAGAAGAGGCTACATGAGACAGCTTGGGCTTAGAGATGTCTGATTTTAATGGTCTATTTCCTTGGGTTAAAGGAGAAAGACATATAAATATTTTTCATTAGTCACATCATCCTTTATAGTAGAGGAAGATATACCTGCCAATTCACAGGAAATGCTCTACTTGAAATGTATTATGATCATTTGGTGTAAACAGAAACATTTAGAAACTGGAAGTTTCTGCTCAGGACACAATTTCCTCTTTCCAGCCATCCTTGAAGGTAGCAATTTTTGAATGAACTGCATTCTGACTTTTGAAACAGAAATTAGTATAGGATGGTCAATAACTAGCAACCTGTAACTGCCACTGTAACTGCCCAAATTTTATCAAGTTATTCTTAACCGATATAAATGCAATGAAATCCATTGCAAAGCAATTCTAGTGCATTGTGGCCCCAAACCTTGCTGGCCAACATGCCGTTTCCTGCATCAGGTGGAGAAGAGCGCCCCCCTGAGTTCCTACGCTGTAGTGTTCCGAATGCCGCCCACCTCCTGGGGCCACTGCAGAGCTGCAAGCCCACAGATTCATACCAACACTTTCTCCTGAAGTCAGGGATGGTGATGCAGTGCGGGATGTAACACTGTTTGTCCCAGATAGTCTCAGGGACACCTGGCAGCTGTCTCAGTTGATCCAGTAGCAGCTTCAGCAACACACTTCCGAGTCATACTGAGGTCCTGCAGGAGGCAAGCCAGCTCTTCCCAAATGGTCTTCAAAAAAAAGATCAGCCCAAAGAGACGGGACTAAATGTAAAACGTTAGTTTAAAAATCATGGTAGCATACGGGACAATCTTGATGGCCAATAACCACAATAACTTTGCAGATCTTGGTCTGGATAAAGTGAAGTAAGGTTTTATGCTGAGCCAAAAGGAGTTTGGGTAGGCGGCTACGGATTTCCATCTTTTCCTGAGATGGGACCCCGAGCCACATTTTATAGATCAAATCCTCAAAAACCATTAAGCTGTGCATCTTAATAGACATTCCTCGTGCTGGAGAGAAAATGTAAGCAGAATCTCCAGGCTCCTTATTTCCTGGGCAATGTTATTAAGAAGCTCTTCTAGCTCACATTTTCTTTCCATGGTCGTATAGTAATGGAAAACCTCGGTGATCAAACTTTCCAAAGCCCTGGGGGAGGCTTCTTCAGATGCCAGATGATCTGGCTCTCGATTTTCCGACACACTCCGCTCGCATGGTTGGAGCACGGTCCCGGCAGGCTCGGGAAGTGCCCCCTCCGTGCAAAGAAAGCCCCTTAACCACACGGGTTCCTCTAGGACCTTCTAAAGGAGCACAAGGCCCTCTGACCCGCGTCAACAGGGACCCCATCCGGACTCACCCGCACCTCCCCAGGAAACCGAAAAAGCAGAAAGTGGAGCTCAGACGTGGCTCACGACCCCCGCTTAAGGCCGATACCCGGCGCGGGGAGGCTGCGGACCTGTAGGCGGGCTGTGGGCCCGGCTCGGAGGCAGCGCAGCTCCCGCAGCCCCGCAAGGGAGAAGCCCGGGCAGCGCCATCCTCCCCGCTCCGCGCACCGGGCCGCAGCCGGCCCCCAGCCGCCCCCCAGCAGCCCCCCAACCGGCCCCCAGCAGCCCCTCAGCCACCCGCCCGGAGCCGCCGACACGCTCGCCCTGGACCAACCCAGAATTATTTTTAATTTCAGAATTATTTTAATTTAAAGTTAATTTTAATTTTTAATTAGATGCCTATCATCTAATCCTTCTAATGGGCTAATTTACTAAAATGACAGTAGTAGGTATCAGGGAAATAACCTTAGAACTCATCAGCAGACTACTACACTGCTCTCAATAAAACCAAAATTTGAATCTAAATAACTCTTCACCCATTCCCAAGTGAATTTTTTAAACATGAGAACAGGACCAGCTGCTGCCTTTTAGCTGTAATTTTTAAACAATAAACAGCAACAAAACAGAATATATATAGTGACTTAGCTTCAACCACAAAAGGTCAACTTGAAATATGCCTTCTCATCCAAGATGATATTCCCTTTGTAATCTGTTGTGTTAGTGACTCTTTCTAGGAAAGTGGGAAGAAATTGGAATTAACTCCATTATTAAGAGTTTAGACATTGCCTAAACTTGCTAAGGGATGATTTTATTTTATCCCATCTCAATTCATCTTGTCTTTACTTGAGAGATATGGACAGCTTCTTTGAGCTAAACTTATTAAAGAAGACCTGATGAAAAAAAAATGTAAAGATCTTTCCTTCCCCCTTTCTTTTTTTTTTTTTCTTTTTTTCTTTTTTTTTATCAACTCTGGGTCATTCCCCTAACATTGCATCTGGGCACTTCAGTTTACAGTGCAGATGTTTTGTTAGGGCAATTCATATGTCTTTAAACATACCTTACTTAATTTCTGCTTAAATAAGTCTCATTAGGGGCTCACTCTCCAAAATGTCATTTCTTTTAGGGTCATAAGTGGTATACTACCATTGCACTGTTCAGTTTTAAGTTAAAATATGTCTTTTGAGGTAGTATTTGCTCCAGGTGATATACATGAGGATTTGCCATCACCCATGCACTGTTTCAAAATAAAATATATGTGGATCAAGTAATCTACCATAGAAAGTGTGAAACTCAGGGTAAAATATAGGCCAGATATTTTTTATAGTTGAAAATATTTATTTTGTCTACCTCCTCACCGGGCCTTACTATAGTAAGCAAAGTTTCAAGAAAAATGAAGTATAGCAGGGATAGTTCCACCCAAATATTGGCTGAAAAGTATAATAAGAGGTGCTGTCTAAAAGAAATGTACAGCATCTCTTTCATTCATCATTGACCCAGTAATGGCCTCAGTAATGGCCCCTAAGTTTAGTGTCTGAGCTTCCAGGAATTTGAATTGATATTGTCAGCTAATTAACCTAATGGGCTTCCAGGAATCTCCTCAAATTGACCTTCAGATTACATATAAACTCATCTTTCCAGTGACTTCCCAAAGCACACTGATTGCATGGCTCATTAACAGAAGTCCTCTTTAAGTGCCTTAAATAAATAAACACCTTGGAAACTTCTTGACAGTGATGAACCATTAATATCCAACAAATAAGTCATTAATAGTGGATTTATAGCAACTCTCCTCCTGGCAGCATTATAAGCTAGTTATCAGTGCTTGGGAATATTAAATGTTCTCCTACATGCTCTCTAAACTCTATAATTAAATCTAAACGCTAATGCACCTAGCTCTTAAGGTTTTGGGGCAAAAACGAATCATGCTGTATTTGTTATCTACTGCTGTATAACGCATTATCTCAAAATGTAGTGGCTCGAAACAGTATATATTTGCTCTTACATTTTCTGTTGGTCAGTAATTAGAGAGCTGCTTACTTGGGTGACTCTGGCTCAGAATCTCTCAAGGAGTTTCCCATCAGGATTGCAGGTCTATGAAAGCTTGATTGGGATTAGAGGATCAACTTCCAAGATGGCAGCTCACATGGCTATTGACTGGAGGCCTTGGTTTCTGCCCATAAGGCAGATAGAGCACTGCTTGAGTGTCCTCATGACATTATAGCTGACTTCTCTCAGCGTAAGAGATTCCAGAGAGAAAGCAATGCCTTTTATGACCTGATCTTTGATGTCATGTATTCCCACATGCACCCATATTTTCTTTGATAGAAGCCAGTGATAAGTACAACCCACACTCAAGGGTAAGTGAATTAAGTTCACATTTTGAAGGGAGTTAGGGTATCAAAGAATTTGCAGATGTGTTTTAAAACCACCAAACATGAAACTTATTTTCCCTAAATTAATGTTAAGAACAGAACAGAGGCAATCAAGACACATTAAAAGAAATGTAGAAGGGACTTTACAGAGACAGGAGAGAATTAAGATTAAGCCACATCACAAACTTAAAAAAAAATCGGTGGTGTACTGGAGCTGGTTCACTCTGGCTTCTGAGAGTCAATTATTAGCATCTCTTTCCAGTTCCGTCTTAGTAATGCCACATTGGCAGCCACGTAGGAATATTTACACCATAGAAATTGATAAATGCTACGTATCAATGATTTTCTTCCCCTAAAGAATCAGTTGTTAAATATTATGAGCAAATGACTGAGTATAATTGTCCCTACTTTATAAAGAAAATCAAGGAAGTGAAGTTTTTTAATTTGTTTTCAAAATTTTGATGATGTTATTGATCCCTCAAGGACCAGAAGGCAGAATTTGTACCCAGTGTTGGGTGAGTCTAAAGTGAGTTCTGTTTTTAGCTTATATGCTGCCTTTGTAAGAGAATTAATTTCTATATATTGTCCAAACCATTGGCCTTGGCTCCATAATGATATTGGTGTCTCTGTGATGACGCACCAGGTTAACTGTGGCTGGCTAACTGACTCATCATTTACGATTATTCAACCCCTGCATCTACTTAATTGCAGGGGTTGAAAAAGAAAAAAAAAGAAGTTGTGAAAATCAGGAGCTGTCTTTAGTTTAATTCTAAGTAGAAAAAATGAGAAGAGAAAGGAGGTAATATATAGGGACATCCTACATTCTGTTAAACAGGTAATTGCTAGAAATTGTATATGTGAAACATCTCTGCATCATCCAACTTAATGTGAGAATATTTTCTCAGTACAGAAAATGTTGGATCTAATTTCTCTAATTTGACTTTTATGCCCTCAAATACGATATTCATTCCTATAGCCTCAGATGAATACCCTTGAAAAATTCTTCCTTATTTATCCAATTTAGCCCCATTTTGCATATTTAAAATTTCCCTATTCCACACACACATGCAAAGTAATGCAGAATTTTCCCTGTGCAGAGAGCCATACAAACCTAATGCACGCATAGGCCAAAATAGAAGCTTTGCGTCCTGTGGAGGATGGAGAAAAAGGATGAAATTGACTTCAGTGGAGCAACTATTTTATAGCAATAACCCTAGCAGCTCAAAAGTGGGCCCATTTATGGATATGAAATAAAACACGATGCCAGAGAGTATGGACATGTGCACTGATGCTCACATGTGCATATAATCTCACCACCACACTAGAGATGAAAACGTGACAACTAGGTTACCATGGAGACAGAAGCAGAGACCCAGCTACTAACTCAGAATACCAATTAACAGCTAGCACTTCTTTATGTTACTGAAATTGGTTGCCAGGACAACTTATAGGATTGGCTCAAGTTATCTCATTACAAATAGAATCCCAAAAGTCATATTCTTTACAAATGTATGGTTTTCAACTTATTTTAAAGGAATTATTTATGGGGAGTTATGCATCCCCCAGGATAGTATATTTTGCTTCTCGCTAATTCTTCCTTTGTCATAACCCCATCCCATTTTTCTTTGTTTTAAAATATACCTTCAGCAAAATCAGGGATATATACCTTAATATTCTCATTTGTGTTTCTAGCAAAAGAAAACCGCCACCAAATAAGTTCTTTTATTATAAGAATATAATATAAGATTATATTCACACAAAATGGTTAAACTTTGTGTAGCTACATTTTATCAAACAACTATTATCCTACTGTGTGACAGATGCTTTGTATTTCTTATCTAGTCCTCGGAAAATTCTTGCCTTGCAAATATTAGCCATGTTTTGCTGAGAATCAACTGTTAGCTTAAATAGTTTGCCACAGGCAGGATTCACAGAGAAGCCTCCCTGAGTTTGTGCTGTAAGCAGTAGCAGAGGCCAGAGGATCAGAGCCAGATTGCCAGATTACCTTGAACATGGTATCTAACTTCTATAGGTCAGTGTCTTCATTTACTGAAAATTTTTCCTGACCATCTGACCACTTCTTAGCCCACTACAGCTGCCCTCCTCTTATCCACCAGCCTTTACCCTGGATTGTTAGAATCGCTTGCCAGCTTGTCACCAGGAGCCAGAGTGAGCCTAATAAAACATAAATTAGCACTTGTTATTTTTCTTAGGACTCCAATCTCTTAGGGTTGTTGCGAAGTTAAATGAGATAGTCCCAAAAAGAACTCAGCACAGTCCCAAACACGGAGTAAGCACGCATTCATTGGACAGATTTTTATTGTGTGTCTATGTGCTAGAGAGTGGGTGGGCTCACTGCTGGGGATACGGCAGTGAACAATACTGAGAAATATCCTTGACCCCACGGCACTTCCCTGAAAATTTAAAATATATTAGATTATAGGAAGAGAACTTAAAGCATGGAAAGCAGAGGGGAAAGGGGCAGCTTTGAGGTGTTAGGGATAGGAAAAGGCCTTGCTAGGAAGGTGACTTTTGAGTACTGACCTGACAAAAGTGAGAGGGTGAGCCACGTAAGAGCCTTGGGTAGGAACACACCAGGCAGGCAGGCTCAGCAGGGGCCAGGTTCTTGCTGCAAAGCATCATGCTTGGAGAGTGTGAGGAAGGAATGGTGAGGAGATACACATAGGTCCTGTGGGATAGAGCAAGGGTTTGGGTTCTGCCTTCTAGCGAGACAGGAAATCATTGGAGAAATATCAGGGGCTGCCTTATGTTTTATTAGGGTCACTCCCATGGCAGTTAACAAGTTAGGAAGCCATTGCAAAAATCCAGGCCAGAGGTGAGTGGCTTAGAGTTTGGTGGCCACAGAGAAGGTGATAAGAAGTGTGCAGATGCTCCATGAAAACTCTGGGTAAATAACAGCTATTACAATGTTCTCCGACATCATCTCGGTAGTTTAAGCTGAATTAATCTGTTTATACAAATCAGCAGTTAGTTCCCTGTTTGTTACCACTCAATTCATCCTAAGCCATCAAGCCTATTTGTGCGATAGTCCAATTTACAATATTTTGATTTATAATAAATGATTCCCTAGTTATGTTTTTTTTTTCAACATTTTGCCACTATTTGCCCACAATTTAGTAAAAAAAAAAATTTGGAGAAGTGATATGAAAACTGTATAATACTTACTGAAGACTTTAAAGTCAAACCACTCTCCTAACAAAGGAATGCCTTTCCTACACTGCCTCATGCCTATAAACCACAAAATAGTTAAGTAATACCTAAGAGTTTTATTGAAGCAAGTCTATTAAGTAACACAATGTATTTGTGGCTAGTTCTTTAATAAGAAGCAATGTGACAATTTATGCCATTGTCCTTTTGATAAAACCCAGTATGTAAACTGAATTGTAAAGTTATTATTGGGAGTATTTTTTTGTTTCTTAAAGATCTGTCCACAATTTACATTTTTTCCTAAAGGATAACAAAAAGACTATCTGTTCCTTCAGTGAGAAGAATTGAAGATTTATCAGATGTGATGGTTTTGAGGCTTCAACCGAGAGCTCCTGCTTATTTCCTGAGTCTTCAATAATTCTTCCTGGAGTCTAAAATCTGAGCATATTCCAAACACACATCTAATTTTAGAACTCTTTACAAAAATGTAACATGCATCAGACTCATGGTTCAAGCTTTCTGAGTTGAGGTTTTGGTTTATACTGGCAATAAGAAACATAGTAATGATGCTAACAGTAATAGCAGTTAAAAATAGTATAACACTTTGGGCAAGGCGTTGTCCTCTATTAATTCATATGAAATTATCGCAATCTTACGAGCTAGGTACAGTGAGCATCTTCCTCATTTTACGACTGAGGAGACTGAGGCACAGAGGGATTCAGTAATTTACTCTAGGTGGCTCAGTTAATAAGTGTTAGAGGTGAATGTCAAGCAAGGCAGTTGGATTTCAGACTCGGTGCTGTTAACTTCTATATTCTATACTTATCAGTATACGGAGCAGGGCAAGCTTTGAAATATCTCCCCCTGCTTTTCTTCTGGGACTTTCTCCTTTTTTATCTCTAACCTTTCCCTCACCTTTACCACTGGTGGTTCAAGCCATAAATGACTTGTGTTTCAAAGTCAATGCCCTTTTAGACATTTAGTAAGTTTTGCTAAAAAAAAAAAAGGTTAAAATAAATTAAAAGGATTGTAAAATGGAAAAATGTCCTGGCACAAATAAATGAGCATAGCACTACTTCTCCCCAATTAAAAAGTGATTCTTTCCTGTTTCGGAAACAGGATTCAGAAAACTATTTGTCCACCACTATTCATAGCAGATTATTTACAATAACCAAAAGGTGGAAATAACCCAAGTGCCCCTCAACCGATGAATGGGTAAATAAAATGTAATATATGCATACAGTGGAATAGTTATTTGGACACAAAGCAGAATGAAGTTCTGGTTCATGCTAGAATGGGGATGAAACTTGAAAATGGCATACTAAGAGAAATAAACTAGACACAAAAGGACAGATATATGAGACCATTCATACAAAATGCTTAGAATAGGCAAATTCATTGAGACAGATAGTAGATTAGAGATTACCAGGGAATGGAGGAAGAGAGACATGGAAATTTATTGCTTAATGGGCAAAGAGTTTCTGTTTGGGGGGATGAAAAAGTTTTGGCAGTAGATATTGGGGATGGTTACACATTGTGAATGTAATGCCACTGAATTACACTGAATTTAACTTAAAAACAGGTTAAAATGACAAACTTTAGGTTAGATGTTTGCGAGTGTGTGTATGAATGAAACTGAAGAAAAAAAATGATGTTGGCTAATCACCTTATTCCAGGCGTGGGGAAGGATAAAGGTTGCTTGCTGTTTGGACTCCTCTTTAGCACCACAGGGAGCAGAGCAGACTGCTACTGAAAACTGCCTAACTGGGCTCAGCAGGCAGAGTTCTCCCCTGCCATGCCTGAGACCCGGGTTCAATTCCCAGTGCCTGCCCATGCAAAAAGAAAAAGAAAAAACAGGCTAACTGATCTGATGTGCCCAGGCTCAGTGGTCCAAGGCAGAAAACTGAAAGAGCCCCAGGCTCCAAGTGGAACAAAGAAACCACAGAATGCCAACAGATGGGAAAGGGCGGGCTGACCAATTGACCTGATAATCAGGTGGGGCCCAATCCCTCCCCTCTTCTCACTCTCAGGTGGGCACTCTGAAAAATTACAGAAGCATGCCTAGAATTTCCTAGAAATAGGGTAAGTGTAAGACTGGCTTAAAAATTCTCTAAGTCTGGTAGGATCATGGCTCAATTAGAATTGAATTGTAAGGAATAAAGGAAGTGACAGTTCTTGTAGAACTGGGTCTGTGGTCTGAGATTCATGCACATGGATGAAGCATGTAGATTAGATGTCTACCTTAAACGCTGAAAGTTATCCCTGTTCCTATCAGTGGTAATTAGGACAGCTCACCTAGTCCTTCCCCACAACCGATATGGTATTTCATTGCTGTTTTCAGTTCACTCGAATCCACCACCAATATAATAGAGAAGGTCAAGACCATAGCAGCCCTTACCCTGGTGTTGTGTGACTAAAATAAATCTTATTTTATGTGCAAATAGACTTGATCCTGATGTGCTTTGTAAATAAATGGGCTACATATAAGAAATAACCATTTAGTGTAGAAATATTCTTCTCTGTTGGTAGCAGTAGTTTTATTTCTACATCATTAAAAAAATGGACAAACATTGATTTTAGGCACATACTCTATTCTGAAGTTGGCTGAGAAGAAAATAAAAGGCAAATATAGTTGACAAAAATGTAAGTGACTCAAAATCATAATTTGACATATTACAGGTCTTGGTCACCCAAGCTGCTATAAGTTAAAAACAAAAATTCCCCTTAGTAGGCTATGGATGGAAATGAGCAGAATGGGTAGAATTTTCTGGGGAAGTTCTAGAAATGTGGTATTGATTAAACTAACTAGCTTTTGTGCTGGTTTGAAAGGAAGTATGCCCCCTAAGAAAAGTCATGTTTTAATATAAATCCCATTTCATAAAGGTAGAATAATTTCTACTCAATGCTGTATGTTTGAAACTAATGAGATCATCTCCCTGGTTGATGTGATTTAGTCAAGAATGGTTTTTAAACTGGATTAGGGGACGACATGTCTCCACCCATTTGGGTGGATCTTGATTGGTTTATTGGAGTCCTATAAAAGAGGAAATATTTTGAAGAATGAGAGATTCAGAGAGATTCAGAGAGAGCAACACTACAAAGCAGAGAGTCCACCAGCCAGCGACCTTTGGAGATGAAGAAGGAAGACGCCTCCCTGGGAGCTTCATGAAATAGGAAGCCAGGAGAGAAAGCTAGCAGATGATGCCGTATTTGCCATGTGCCCTTCCAGCTGAGAGAGAAGCCCTGACTGTGTTCGCCATGTACCGTCTCACTTGAGAGAGAGACCTTGAACTTCATCGGCCTTCTTGAACCAAGATATCTTTCCCTGGATGCCTTTGATTGGACATTTCTTTAGACGTGTTTTAATTGGGACATTTTCTCGGCCTTAGAACTGTAAACTAGCAGCTCATTAAATTCCCCTTTTTAAAAGCCATTCCATTGCTGGTATATTGCATTCCAGCAGCTAGCAAACTAAAACAGCTTTGAAAAATAAACATTCATTGTTACCGAGGCTGACAAAATTCTCTATCAGCAGACTCATCATCCCTGATACACTTTTTATGAGGTTAAAAGTAATCATCTGAAAACTAGCTTCCCAACTCTTATATACTCTTTTTGATCTGGCATGCTCAAAGGGGTAGAGAGTCCTAGTTAAAAACAAATTTTATTAAGTTAATTTTATTTTGCTCTCCCTTGATTATCTTTTCAAATGTGAATGTCATAGTAAATATTATGCAGTCTGTTATCGATTCAAGTGGAATTCAGGATCTTGCTCTGAGTTGGCCATAATGACCACATGTCATCATGGTATTCGTAGTCTCAATAAATAAGAAGACTCTTTACAGGGGCTGAGAAGAGAGAATGTAAGGCTAATTTCCTTATTCTAGAACATGGATGCATTTGACTCCCAATGGCACAATGTGCTTAGTAGCTGAGCACACAGACTCAGGAACTGGACTCCCTGGTTGGGGATCTAAGCTGTGCAACTTTACTAGTTATGTGAGCCCTGGCCAGTTACAGAACACACTGCACCTCAGTGTTTCCATCTGAATTAATGGGCATATTAACGATACCTCATAGGGTTGCCTGAGAATAAAATGAATTCAATGTTCAGTATTTAGGATGGGACGTAGCACACCATAAATGTCAAGTAAGTATTAACTTATTATTGGCCATGAGAAAAATAGACACAGTGGTCTAGACTCTCCTTGTTTTAAGCCATATTATAAATATCATCCTTGGAAATATTTTGAAAAATATTTGCATTAATTGAGCCGTTACCATGGTACCAGGCACTGCTCTCAACAGTGCACACACTTCAACACAGTTAATAAAGAAACAAGGTCTCTTATACAATAGTTTCTTATTAAAACTCAGATGGCAATAAAAACATGTCTCCATCCGAAAATTTTATTTTAAAATAATTTACTTATTTCAGCACTCACAGTGATAGTCGGCCCTCGGGAGATGTGTAAAGTTCCCACTTATCATGTAGGAATGAAAAGCAACTTTTATGAAGCACAGAGATGATGTATTAAAGTAACTATGGAGTATAGAACTCAGAATTATTTGCATCCAAGATCAAAGTGAGCGTGGTCTCCTTAACTGCTAAGAAAGCTATTTAAAATACAGGTTAACTAAAGGCCAGACCCGACCCCAGCTAATTTAGGGCCAGAGCAAGCTAATTTAAGCACACATACCCAAAATCCAAAAGGCATCCCTACTATCCCTTTCTCTCTTCCTTACAAGAATATCTCAATCTGTTCTCATATCAGCATAATTAGCAACTTATGTCACCCTGGCTCTGAAATAAATACTAATTACAGAACATTTTTGTGCCAGTAAACACTTGCCTCTCAAGCCAGCGCTTTGAAATGTGTTATCACCTGGTTCTATAAAAAGCAATCTGGGTGGGGTGGCTCCTGAGACCTGCCAGGGTAAATATTTACCATTCGCTTCGTGGATGCTTCTTTTGCATACAAACCCCTTTGTAAATATAGTTCACAATTGTCAATATGAAACACATGGGAAGTGAGTTTCTGAGGCGAAAACAGAACTGTTTGCTTATTCCCACAGATCCGGCAATTCTGTGCCCTCCCCTCGCTGGCACGGAGTGACAGCTGGCTATGCTAGTGTGGACAAAAACATTTCCCCCTGGCACGGTCTCTTCATTGGCCTATGTTGAACAGAAGCCGAGTTCATTTATTGCTATTTTGAGGACAGACTTAAGATTATTTCAAGGGCTCTAACAATATTTGCTTTTCTAAGGAGGCATGGCATGATACCCAATCTTGACTGGCCCGAAGATTTAAAGCTACAACATCTCTACAAGTTGGGCAAACTTTCATGACTATAAAACACACTCTCTTGCCTTCCAGAAGCCTTAACACAACAACTCTAAAACAATGTACACTTTCTCCATTTCCTTCAGTATAAACTTCCTCGGAGTGCTCTCAAGTTTCATGATAGCAGAAGGAGGTTAAATAAATGTTGAAAACAAACGATTAAACTTGCTAGGCTGGATTTTTGAATAGCCTCCAAATTCCAGAACAGCCACTTCTTTCTGATGTGCCCTTTTTAATCCTAGGATATTAAAGTAGCTGGTAAACATTAACTCCCAGATCATCTTAAAAATCTTTCTGGGTGGTAGATGACTGAGCTTGCAAGTGGATAAGAGTGTCAACAGGCCTTTTCTCTGGAAAGCAGGGCAGGGCCCTGGCCATATCCTGTTCATATGGGTCAGGTAGCATTTCCAGTTCTGAGAGGACTGGTTCTGCTCCAGTGTTACAGCTGGAGGGGCTGGGTCAGGGCCTGGTTTATAGTTGATTTCAATGCATTTTTGGTTGAATGAATGAAATTGTACAAGCTTTGCTCTTTGCGTTCTTCGGTGGTGTCATGTAAAGTTTAAATCACAAATAGAAGAGTCCAAACTAATTAGGAAAAGCCTATTTTTGATCTTTCTGAAGATGAAATGATTGCACTTATGAAATAAGAATTCTGACCTTATTTCTTTAAAACCAGTTGAATAGTCTAACCCGTTTTTCTTTCATCCTCCGAGTGTTTTTTTGTTACAATTTCCTCAACACTTTCTTGGAAATAATAGACATATAGATTTAAAGCTGTGTTCAAAATGCATTCATTAAAACTAGTATGAAGCATGTTTTTAAATCCATCAAACTGATAATTTACCATGAAATAAATAAACAAAAATAACTAAACTGGCCATTGCATTCCTAAAATTATGCCTTTTATGAGAATAACATTTTTTGAACCTCCTAGATTTCAGAGCTAGCAATAATTTCTTGCTGCGCTGTTTTCAGCTTATGGTAAAAAGGATGAAAAAGAACGTGAAGGACTTAATGGAAAAGAAATACTTTCATACCTGAGGTTCTTGGACCAATTTCTTTATATAATAGGAGTTGGCAAATGTTTTCTGTAAAGGGCCAGATAGTGAACATTTTAGAATATGTGGGTCATTCCAGGTCTGTTGCAGATACTTAACTTTGTCATTGTTGTACAAATAGTCACCAACAAGACTGACTGAATGGACATATCTGTGTTCCCAAAAAAACTTTATTTATAAAAATAAGCTGCAGGTCAGATTCCGACCACTGGGCCATGGTGTTCCAACTCTTTTTTAGTCCAGTCCAACCCTTTTTTTTTATCACGCTTTGTGGATTATATGATACCAAAAGAATGTAATTCCCTCCAGGAAAGAATGCAATGATCAGCCACACTAAATGAGGCTAGATATGGTATCTTATTGCTTGGCAGATGTGCATTGTAACTGCTCCTTTTTGTAACTGCAAAAAACATAGAAAGTTATTAAAAACATGGATTTGCCCTCAAAAAATTAGGCAGAAGTTTATCACAGTAAAAAATGTTTCCAATAAAAAAACCTTTACTCAAATAGAAAAAAAACAGAGATTTCAAGCTTGGCGTTCACTCCAGTTCCTGATCAAAGTTGCCAAGGCTTCGTACGCCCTGCTCCTCTATCCCCTCCAGCTCTGCAGTCAAAGGGTTTGGCTCCTTAAGGCTTTGCTAAAAGTGGAGAATGCAAGGACAGATCATGAATGAGAAGACACTGGACCCAAAGTCTGGCCTTGTCCCAGGTCTGGCTGCTGAGTGAACTTCTGAGCAGGTGCATCAAGAAGAGAAAGACCAGTCTGTGCATCCACTGCTCTTTCCAACGCTAGCAGTTGAAGCCAGCTGCTGAAAATATTATGTAATTGCTTCCTTCTGTGTTCTTCAAACCTTCGCCTTCCTGAAGGACCTGATGGTTTCCCATACTCGAGCGTACTTAGCATGGTTCTGAGATATTTTGTTGTTGCCAACAACAAAACACACCTCTGTGGCTTCACAGAGGCAAATAATGGTAATGTTTACACCATCCCCTGAATAAATATTATTCAAAAGTGCAGTCTCTAATAATTAATTCCTTAGCCTAGCTTTCTTTCAGCTACAATTTAATTTTGTTAACATGTTCACCTTGGTTTTGGCAGACCTTTGCCTCTTAATGTTAGGATACATTTTCTCAAATCATTAATATAACTTTTTTCTTTTTACTACATGAAGCATTGGTGATTGCTCCCTTTCTGATAACTTAAAGATAGAGAAAATAATATTGTCATCTGAGAGTTTAACTAGTACTTAAACTAGTAACACACATGCATACATATATGCAATAACCATCTGAGGCAATGAAGCAGAATTTTTGTTTAAACCTGGGTCTCCGCATCCAGGATTCCAACCAGAATGCTCTAAGAATGTCTCAGGGAACCAGGTCAAAGTCACATTCCATTGTAGTAAGCAACAACCTAATCAATTGCATTGTACCATAGCTGTATTAACAGTTACCTAGTTTACTGAGTGCTTACCAATTTATAAATATTCTATTTTTTTATTTTCATTGTTTTGCAGTAGGGCATATGTGCTAGTTTGAAACTGTCATGTGACCCCAGAAAAGCCATGTTCTTTAATCCTATTCAATATTGCTACATAGGATATTTTTTATTATTTCCATGAAGATAAAACCCACCTAATTATGGGTGCTAATTTTTGATTAGATGGTTTCTGTGATGATGTGTCTCCACCCATTCAAGGTAGGGTTGCTTACTGGAGTCCTTTAAGAGGGAACCATTTGGAAAAAGCTTCAGTGCTGACAGAGCCCACACAGCCTGAGCTCTTTAGAGATGCAGAAGGAAAATGTCCCTGGGGAAGCCTTATGAAATGAGGAGAGAAAACTGACAGACACCACATGCCTTCCCAGCTGACAGAGGTGTCCAGAAGTCAAAGACCCCAGCAGATACCTGCCACTTACCTTCCCTGCTGACAGAGGTGTTCCAGACAGCATCAGCCTTTCTTTAGTGAAGGTAACCTCTTGCTGGTGCTTTAATTTGGACATTTCTATGGCCTTAGAACTTTAAACTTGCAACTTAATATATTCCCTTTTTAAAAGCTGTTCCATTTCTCATATATTGCACTCTGGCAGCTTTAGCAAACTAAAAGAGTGGATGACCCTTTCTTCCACCAAATTCTAACACCCATAGTTGCAGGGATAGTTGGAAAGACTCTCTGCATATCCTCTGAGGGATATGATCATCAGGAAAATGTTGCTCCTAGAAATCAATTCAAAGTGGCGTTTGCTTTTTTAGATGTATTGAAGTTCAGGTTCTGGCCCTTAAACTTGCAGACTTATTTTTCAGAAGTTGGGTGCTTCGCACTAACCATAATCACAGAGATCACTGTATTAAAATCCAAAGAACAGGCTGAAGTATCAGGATCAATATATTCTTTCCTGGTAGACAAGCTACATGGGAAGCCATGTTTTCATAAAATTTGGTGTGCTAGAACCAGAGCCAGGGGAAGTCATTATGGTAAGAATGATTAATTGTGTCAGGGTATCTTTACACATCCCCAAATGGTCACAGCTATTAAGAGGCCAGACCTTGGGCTGGGTGAACAGGGCACTACTCACCTGAATAGTGCTTGAATGGACCTGGCTTCTCTTTTTCTCTTATGGGTCAGTGGTTTACAACCCTGATGAGCAGCAGGCTGTTTTACAGAGCTTTAAAATGGCACAAATTCTTTAATCCCTCATGATAAAATCAATCAAATTGGAATGGGGGTGACCCAGAATTCTTCTTGTTTAGGGGATTGTGATATTTGGTATTTGGTAACCCTTGTTCTTTGAGAACAGACAGACTTGGATCAAAATTTTGGATCTGTCACTTATTAGATCAATTAACTTGGGAGAATTGCATAATCTTTCAGAGCCTCTGTTTCTTCATCTGTAAAATGGAGGCAGTAGTTGAATTCTTGATAGTCTCACAAGCAGTGTGGACAATCAAAGCAACAGACTGAGCACCCAATCTTGGAGTTTATTCATATGAAACTTAACCCCACAAAGGATAGGTCAAACCTACTTAAAATTAGGCCTAAGAGTCACCCCCAAGAGAACCTCTTTTGTTGGTCACATGTGGCCTCTCTCTCCAGCCAACACAACAAGCAATCTCACCACCCTCCCCCTGTCTACATGGGACATGACTCTCAGGGTTGTGGACCTTCCTGGCAATGTGGGATAGAAATCCTGGAATGAGCTGAGACTCAGCATCAAGGGATTGAGAAAACCTCGACCAAAAAGAGAAAGAGTGAAATGGCACAAAGTGTCAATGGCTGAGAGATTCCAAACAGAGTCGAGAGGTTATCCTGGAGGTTATTCTTACGTGTTAAGTAGATATCACCTTGTTATTCAAGATGTAGTGGAGAGGCTGAAGGGAACTGCCTGAAAATGTAGAGCTGTGTTCCAGCAGCCATATTTCTTGATGATGATTGAATAATGATGTAGCTTTCACAATGTGACTATGTGATTGTGAAAACCTTGTGTCTGATGCTCCTTTTATCTACCATGTCAACAGACAAGTAGAACATATGGAATAAAAATAAATAATAGGGGGAACAACTGTTAAAATAGATTTAGTTTGAAATGCTAGTGATACATGAAAGTGAGGGGTAAGGGGTATGGTATGTATAATCTTTTTTTCTCTGTTAGTGTTTTGTTTCTTTTTCTGTTGTCTTTTTATTTTTTTTTCTGAATTGATGCAAATGTTCTAAGAAATGATGAATATGCAACTATGTGATGATATTGAGAATTACTGATTATATATGTAGAACGGAATGATATGTTAATGTTTTTGTTTGTTTGTTGTTAATTTTTTAAATTAATAAATAAATAATTTTTTTTAATGGAGGTGGTAATACCTATCTCTCAGGGTTCTTGTGAGAAGCAACGAGATAAAATCTGTAAATCCAATAAACTCCGTGGTTGTTCACACTGTCTTTCCCCAAATAATATGGATACAATTGATTCGATCATTTGTTTATTAAATTACATTCCCTGAGTTCTTGGGGATGGGGAGGGGTATGCTTCAGCAATGTTCCAAAATATAGGCACAAAAAAACATATATGCCTTTATCAAAAAGACTCAAAGCTCATATCAATGAACTGAAAATATTTTATCAGACAACAAGGTCTTCAGAGTTATGTTCTGAGAAATGTTTAATATAATGAAACTCTTGGTTGAAAAACAGATTGGGATAGTGATTATTAGAAACTTTAATTTCAAAAAGTGGGTAAAGAACGTGTAAGATCATTGTGCATTGCTCTTTAGATTTTCTCGCAGAATGGAAGTTGGTGGGAGAGAACAGGGTAAATAATGTGAGGTGGGGGAGGAACACATAGGGCAACGACTTTCCTTATTTCCCAAATCTCCCATTAATAGCTTAATAGGGTAAAAGCAATTCACTGAAGTGACTCATTTACCAACGGAGAGTCCCTTTGATTCTGAAGAGGGTCTAGTTTACTGCATGACGACGAGATGGGTATAATCCGTAATTTCCCGGGCCCCACAAACCTGGAAGCTATAAAGCTATAACACTTACAGAAATTAACCCTGCCTCTGTGCATGCTCCCACCCATTTCATGTGTGACTTCCACCCACCTCAAGGCATTATCTGGGTCTTTCTGAGAGCATCCATGAATGTCTCACATGGTTAGTGAACAAGGCCTGCCAGAAGCCATGTGGCTGGTGCCATCTCTTCAGTCCTCTCTGGTTTTATGTCCCTTTGGTGATCTCTGGTGTAGAAGCTTATACTCCCCACTAGATGCTATTTGAGCCAGATGCTGTGTCTGCTATTGATACTGGAAAGCCATCTTGGTGGCAAACCGGGCTGACGTTTTCAATAAGCTAAATCGACTCTGTGTTCCATGTAGAGACAAAGAGGATATCTCTACCAGCTTTGGTGTTAAACTTCAGAACATGGGTACAAAACATTGCTAAAAGTGCCCCAAGTTTCTTACAGAGGATTTAGTGCAGTATTACAGAGGATTTAGTGCAAACAGCCCTTTCAGTATTTAATCACTGTACCATTCTCTCTTCTCCCACTTCCTTAAGACTCAGGCCTGGCTCCATGGGGAGTTGTAGAGACAAATTCTGCTTTTTGTCTTAGTCTACACACACATGCACGCAGACACATGCACACACATATATGTGCACACAAACTCCACACTGGCCTTTGTTATTGGGCCCTGCTTACTTTCCTGATTCCTTTTTGCCTTGACAACCTCTCTGTGAAGAACACTGTTCCTAGATAAGTAGTTTCTACCGGCCACGGATATTTATAAGTTCATGAGCTGAAGATTTGCATCCCAGCAGCCCAAAGCTTAAGCTCAAAACTGAGAAAGATGGAAATAAGAGAATTTGAAAACATTAAGAAAGTTGACAAGCAATACTTTTTTCCCCATTTTTAAAAACAGCCAGCAAGGGAATTTCCCCACCTCATACTGTTCTGTTCTGGTTGTTCCTCACACCTTTACTGTGTGTGTGATAAGCACATTAACCATTCAGTTCAAATTGACCCTGTTAAGCAGCTTGTGATCACCCTCCCCAGATGTACCTGAAATGAATGTAGGTTTTCTCAACAGATAGTTGCCCTTTGGTTTACTGGACCTGAGAGAATAAAAGGAAATTCTGTGAATTGGAAGATTGAAAATAGGCCCTCTCTGTCTTGCTGTGAGATCTCGAAGCAGCCACTGACCAGAGCAGGCAGACACAGGACAGCTGCCTTACATTCAAAACAACTCGATCTGCTTCCAGAGATTCAGAAAACTCCAAGCACGAACCGTGCTTAAAATAACATCTCATATGATCAGCTTGTTTTCAATCACTCACCGATTTTCAAAGGGTGGTTACTTTTCCATATCTCTTGGTATTTCATTCATCTGTGAATATATCATAAATGCAGCTTTTCTTATTCTTTTGTGAAGCATTTTGCAAGGAAGCGCATGAGCTTTTCTAGGGAATGAAAATCTTAAACATCGTTTACGTGTCTAAATATGACAGATTGAATTAGAGGAAATGTAAATAGTTGCCTGACTCAGTGCTAACAACAAAATATTTTTAAATTGTATTGTAAAGAAACATACTACAGGAATTGTCAAAAAGCATTAGGGTATAAATGTTTCAGCACCATACTTCAAATAATAGCCATTTTCAAAACTTTCAAAAAGTTGGATGTAACCTGAGCTTTAGCAAACAAGACTTCTTTTATTTGCCAGCCGCATGTGTTCCGTAGATCTGAATGAAAATCTAAATCCAGGGAGCTAAGCCAAACTTATGTTTGGAATTCTTAAAATTAAACAGTTTATGTAAAGATGGTTTTAAGACAACATCCAAATCACGTATAAGGTCCATTTTATTTCTGTACCATTTTATACAGTGGGTTAATGATTATTTTTACAATGCCTCTGCTATTAATATACACATACGCATGACTTTGTAGTTCAGGAAAAATACCCTTAAAAGTAAAAATAGAGGTTTTTTTAAAAGGATAAAATACTCTGTTCTGCAGAGGGTTTGGGGAGTGGAATTTGTTTAGTCAGAACTGTGAACCTAACACAATGTAATGGAGCTTCGCATTCTGAAGATAACAAGAATGGCAGTTATAAATGTGTGAATAGTGATGCATTTAGAATTTCAGCTCAGGGAAGTCTAGTGGAGGAATTGGTACTGGAGGCCCTGGGTTGAAGTCAGCATAGAATCAGAAAATATTTTAATATTTATCCTCTCATTAAGATATATGCTATATGTTATCAATATTAATTTTAGGTATAAGAATACCATATTTATATTTATAACATAGATTATGGTTTGTCACTTTCATATATATTCTATCATTTGATCTATGCAGGACAAGTAGTAGCATTTCCGTTTACTGGATGAGGAAATTAAGGAGACCCAGAAAGCTCTATGCTAGAAACTGATGCTTCAGCAGGGAACAGGCCAGAGAAGTCATGAATTTCTGCTTCTTGAAGAAGTATCTGTCACTGGAAACCATCCAGGGTTGGAGAGAAAGATGACAGGGATCCATATGCCCCACTTTTACTAGCAGAAGTCTCTCCTCTACCTCCTTCTCCGAGACACACCTTTATATTAAATAATGCAATGCCACAGAATAAACATGTGGAAGAAATTCTTTCTTCTTTTCAATTTTTATTATTTTTTCATTAGAGAAGGTGTAGATCCGCAGAAAATACAGAGTTCCCATATGACGCCCCTCTGTTATTAACACCTTGTATTAATGTGGTAATTTTTTACAATTATCAAATGAATATTATTATAATTGTATTATGAAGTATAGTTCTTGGTTCATTTATCGCCTGAAATATAAAAAATGAGATTAACTTACTTTTGTGAAACCATACATGCCAATGTTCCTAAATCAAATAAATACAAATATCTCACATTGAATGATCATATTAAAATAAAATTTCTTTATACACATTGATCATTTTCTCCCCTATAAGTCTTTGGTAGGGGCTGAGGATGAGTTGTGAGCCTGGCTCGCCATCAAATTCCTGTGTCTACTAAATGGGTGCAATCTCCAAGACAGTGCCACACTATGCAAAGGGCAAGATTTTCCGCAAGGTCCTTGGAAGAGCTGCCCAATAAAAGCAGCAGTTGCTTTGGGGAGACCTCAAGTAAAGCAGGTAGATAGTGACCAAAGGGCTGACTAGCACCCAAGAGATCTGCCCATAGCTTAACAGATTTTTGAGAATTCTAGGGGTCAAATTGAGGCATAGCAATTTGACCCAACATCACTACTTTAATAAAATAGGGAATAAGAGTGTTATCTCAAAAATCATCTGGCCATTTGATCTTCTATCTCTGTCCTAGCAAAGAAACAAAACAAAACACCTAATCCTTATGAAGCTGCAATTATTTATTCACCAAAGACTGTTTCAGTCTAAATTCCTTTAAGGTATCTGAAGTAAAGATGAGTAATGGATACCAAACTCTTACTTGTCACGCAGAGTGCTATACAATGTTTATTATTTTTATTGACTCATTGAAATTAAAATAGAAAAATAAACCAATGCTTGTACAAGGGCACAGACACATGAAATCATGCTTCCCTCCATATCATGCTTAGCTACATGGAAGGGGGCGGCAAGGACAGGAGAGAGGAGAGAGAGAACACGGAAACAACTAGGAAAAGTAAAGTTTAGATATGGGTGCAAAGTGAGGTCACATCTGCCCTTCATTCAGGCGTCAAAACTTTCTATTAAGTCATCTACTGATTAGTTAATCAAACCCATACATTTTAAGATATTCTGTAATCTATTATGAGAAAAAGATGATCACAGTGAAACTATTCTCAGAGGCATAAGAGCTTAGAGAGGAGCCTTGGCTTCTCAGGGGGCTGTAGGACATTAACAGGGCTGGATCATGCAGACATATATGGCCCTCGTTTACAGATTTCCATACTTAGCCTCCATTAAACAAAAATGTGTGTGCATGTGTGTGATCATCATTATTTACCTGCTTCTAACTTTGAGATATTTTATATCATTCTTACTCAAAATATTTTCTCTCACACGATTTTAAAGGGTGAAGAGAAAACACACTATAATTTAAATGTAAAACCAATTATCTTTCATTATGAATCATTTTGAAGCTAACAGGAATGGCTGGTTATATGGGAATGGTGATGCATCTAGCATTTCGGGGCTCTTAGGGGACTCAGGAGTAGGAATAGGTACTGAGGGGTCCCAGACCAAACCAGCATAGAGTCAGAAAATACTTCAAAGAAATTTCCTACGTTTATCAAATCAATTAAAGCTTTGCCTCTATGTCTCTCACCTAATCAACTTTCTCCCCGTTCTCATATTTATTTCTTGGTCTTTCATGATTTGGGAGTGTATGTGTAATGTCAGCCACTCACTCCACCGACTGCTCATCATAGAAGCTTCTTCCTTATCCCCTGCCTCAGTTGGCACTGGTTGAGGTTCTCAACCAACTACATACTCGGGATGTCATCTTTCCAGAAATTGCTGTTTATTCCAAGCATTTTATTAGCTTTAAATTGAGCATTTCAAAAATCTTTAAGTACATTGCTTTCTGGTATCCTAAGATGGTGGTTCTCAAACCTGGTATCTCGACACACTGGGGTATGAATCCATTTTGTAAGATTATCATCAATTATTGTTCTAAGTTGAATAAAATAAAATAGTTTATATTTTTTTCTTGTCATATATAGGAGTTGTTTAAGATTCTTGACATAATAAAATCCACAACTTTCGCCCATTTAAATTCTGACATGTTTCCAAGAAGTGGAAATATAGCTAACATGCTTAGAGTTGCAAGCCACCCTGGCTATGCTTAGCAAGTGTCACTGTCACCTGCCTTGAGGTATAGGAAAAATATTTGAAGCTGTTCTCCTATACTGCCAACTATTCAAACTCTTAAGTTACAACCACTAAAATACCTATTCCAGAAGAAGTTGCCTCACCTGGAATTCTTTTTTCAGAAGGATTGATGTGTTGTTTCAGGACATTATACCTGGATCCCAAGTTACCATTTCAGAACTTGCACCAACACCTGATGTTTCAATATTAAGCTTCTAGGTCCCACTAGTCAAAAAGGGGAATTTTAACCTAATCAGTACCCCACAGCCATATTCAACTTATTTATTTATGTATTTAGTATGCTGTGTGGCAGGGTCACATTCCATTATTTCTCTATGTGAGTATCCCGTTATTGCAGCACCATTTGGTGAATTTTTTTGTTTGTTTGGTTTTTTGCTTGTTTGTTTTGTTTTGGGGAAGTGCATAGGCCGGAATCAAATCTGCGTCTCCCACACGGCAGGCAAGGATTCTACCACTGCACTACCCTTGCACCCCCTCAACTTATTTTTTTTAATTAACAAACTCACTCAGAATCATAAAATTGAGAGTAAGATATGATTCATCTTGCTACATTTGTAAATTGTAAAAATCTTTTCCATCAAGATAAAGACAAAGTTGTATTTTATATATCTCTTGGTCAATGTTTAAACTGCCGATAATTGATATTATATATAGGCCTTCTCGCCAGTTTACATTGATCATAGTCAGATGTTTAGGAACTTACCTGATTTTTAAAAGTACTGACCAGTGGGTGGGAGCAACAGGCAAAAACAAAAAACAAAACTGACCATTTATTTAAATGTCAAAAAAAAAACCCACTAAAAACATCACAAAGAAGTTCCCTCTCCAAATGACAATATCTAAAATAATTTAATTATTCTCCTCCAGTGCTAAAGTTACTCCTTAGAGTTATCTGAAATAATTTTTCCCTACCTTTTTGTCTTAAGAATAACATTCATAGTGATTGCTTTTTAATGACCTGTCTCAGCATTTTAAAAATCTTTTCATCATTTTTGCAGGGTATTGGATAAGAAATAGTTTTAATAAAAATAATTTATTTTAAGTAGAAGACTAAAGATTGTGTTATCAAATTTACTTTGATGTGCTTTTCAATAATATTCATAATATATAAAGGCAAATTGCAACTTTCCTTGTTGAATATGTAAAGATACATTATTTAATTTACTTGAAATTAATTATTTCATGAAAGAATAAATTCTGGACAAACTTTTAAATGATAGATTCTGTTGGTGTAGTAACTGAATGAATATGAAAGTACAGATTGAAATTTAACATGTTTCATCAATCAAAATGGACTAGTCTGCTTTCATATCCTTTAAAACATCATTTGAGTTTTCTAGATTATTTCGGAGGCGTACAGTTGGGCTTATATCTAAAATATCAGATGACAGATAAGGTATGAATCTGCTATTGCAAGCATTTTTCTATAAACAGCCCACGTGGTATGGCTAATCTTTCTTCCCAATAAATGAAAACTAAAATTAGATAATATAATAATGCATTTTCCCTTAAAAATGTTTTATGTTGGAAGTTGTAAAGACTTCCTCAATATTCTACAAATTTTTATTTTTTTATCATTGGATACAATTTATATATAAGATCACTGAGGCAAATTCATAAAATTATTATTGCTTTTATGTACGTCCTTAACTGTTATATTCTGTGTTTTAGTTTCCTGACTGCCAAAGCAAATGCCATGTGATGGGTTGGCTCAAACAATGGGAATGTATTGGCTCATGCTTTTGAGGCTAGGAGAAGTCCAAATTTAAGGCGTCATCAAAGCAAAGCTTTCTCCCAGAGGACTCTGGGGTTCTAGGCTTGCTGCCAGAGGTTCTGGGTCCTTGGTTTTTCTGTCACATGACAGTGCACTTAGTGGCATCTTCCTCCTCCCACCCCCACTCCAGATTCCTTTGACTTCCAGCTCCTGGTTTCTCCCTGTGGCTTTCTCTCTCTCTGTGACCTTCCTTACAAGGCCTCCAGTAAAAGAATTAAGACCCATCCTGAGTCAGTTGGGTCACACCCCAGCCTAAGTAACCTCATCAAAAGGTCCTGTTTACAAGGCTCACACCCACAGGAATGGATCAAGTTTAAGAACATGTTTTTTTCTAGAGTACATAGCCCCAAACCACCTCATTCCAATGCCATTTTCCATATTTCAACAATGGTCAGTTATAAGCATAAGGTGAGCAATCTGTGACTATGAAAGGAATCAAATGAAAGAAATTCAATGAAGAGATTTCCATTACAGTAGCAGCAGAACTTCAAAAATATGGGAGAGGATCGTATTAGACCTGAGCAGACATATGTAATGAAAACTACACTGTTAGGAAAAGATCCATATTACTAGATGGGAATAAGCAATTATAAAAATGTTAGTTTTAGCCAATGTAATCTAAAAATTTAATAAGAACTCCATAAAGATTTTGAAAAATAAAATTGAGAAAATGATTCTTGATTTTTTCTGATTGAAAAAATGTGTTAGAATATCTCATTGTTTTTCTGTCCAAAAGGACGCTGAAGAAGGCTTGCCCTACAAAGAGCAAAATAAATGATAAAATGTTAACAATATAAAACTGATGATCACATAGAAATAAATAAGCAGATCAGTGGAATAGAACAGAGCCTAATAACATGCCCAAGTTTAGGTGTTATTTATTTATCAAGATGGCATTTCTTATCAGTGGAGTAAAAAAGGACCATTTAATAAATTACTTTGCAACAATTGTCTACTGTTTAAAAAGAAAAACTAGTTTCTACCCCTATATCATATATAAAAATGTATCACAGGGCGGACCATGGTAGCTTATCAAGCAGAGTTCTCGCCTGCCATGCCAGAGACCTGGGTTTGATTTCTGGTGTCTGTCTATACAAAAAAATAATAATAATAAAATATATATATGTAACATATGGATTAAAATCTACATATGCCAATAAAACTCTAAAAGTGTTAGAAGACAACATAGGAAAGGTTTTCTTTATGATTTTTCTTTGGGTATGAACTGAAAAATAAAAAAGAAGCATATTAAGCTGTGAACTGATGCATACTTTTAGGAAAGGGAGTAAGATTGAGGTGGTAAACAGAAAGTGTATACTCCATATAATTTTCATATTAATTTAATATTTTAAAACCACAGTAAATGTATGTATTATCTATAAATTTTTGTATTATAATCTTGTAACACCACAGTAAATTTTTGTTATTTATTTTTAGAAATGTAGAATAGCAACATCTCAGAATTCCCTCTGTATATATGATTTCCAAGATCACCTTTAGGAACTGTTTAGGTTTGCTAAGGCTGCATGAATGCAATATATCAGAAATAGAATGGCTTTTAAAAAGGGAATTTATTAAGTTTCAAATTTACAGTTCTAAGGCTATAAAAATGTCCAAACTAAGGCATCCAGAAGGATATACCTTGACTCAAGAAAGGGCTGATGGCATTCAGGGTTTCTCTCTTAGCTGGGAAGGCACATGTGGTGACTGCTAGCTTTCTCTCCTGGCTTCTTTTTTCAAACAGCTTCCTCAGGGGCATTTTTTTTTTCAACATCTGCAAAGGTCTATGTTGGTGTCAGCTGCTTTGAAGCTTTTCCCAAAATGATTCTCTGTTAAAGACTCCAGTAAGCGACCCCACCTTGAATGGGTGGAGACATGTCTCCATGAACACCCTAATCAAAAGGTCCCGCCCACATTTGAGTGGGTCACATCTCCAGGGAACCATCTTAAGCAAAAAGATCCCACCCAACAATACTGTATGAGGATTAAAGAACATGGCTTTTCTGGGGTATTCAACAGTTTCAAACCGGCACAGGAGCCCTGATTAGGAATCACTGAGTTAAATAGGCAGAACTCCTTCCCATCATTAGCTTTAGCACTGCAATGAGGGTAAAGTAGCCCTCAGAGACTGTTTAGGTTATAGTTTCATCCTGAATTTCTTTATTACTCATATGATCCAGCACCTGTATCAGAGATCCATTTACCAAATGGAAAAAGGTCACTGACATCATGGTTATACACACATGAAATTAGAACATTAGTAAATTTATCTTTGACTCCCTTTTAATTCCTTTGTGTGTGTGTGTGTGTGTGTGTAACCTTTCCCCACCACCCATTAACTTCTCTCTATACAATCCTTGGACCCTCAGTGCCCCCTTTTAACGTTTTAAAGCCTTAAAGATTCCACATATGCCCTCAATCCAATCTTACTTTCCCTAAAGGTTCCAACTTTCCCAATCAACTTTCCCATTCTATTAGTTCTGTCTAATCTTACTATCATATTAAGACCTTCATAACAGGAATAAGTACCAACAGTTACCATTAATTGGCACGAGTCTCCCAGTGATGTTCACATTTTAAAAAATGGAATCCGTTATCCCTAATGCAATCTATAATTAGTGGGCAGTATGCGCAAATTTGTGAAGCAGTGTTTTACTCTTTTCTTTCTTAGGTTTTCCAACAACAACATTAAATAAAAATGGTTCCCCACCTTTCCAATGGGCTCCTGGAAGGTTGTTTAACTCTTCTTTAATCCCACAACCGAATGTTATCTACGTAGAAAACACTTGACCAAAGAGCTGGAATATTGTCTACGATGACTGGATCAGTGGAAGGACAAGCTAGAGCTGTACGTATTGTTACATTTTGGTACTCTAACAACATACAGGGCTTTAAAATTATTACTGTAGATATAATATCTGGTCCAGCTATTCTTCGGGACTCTAAGGTATGCTGACAAACTACAATTTCTAGAGTTGGCTTTTCTCTGTTCAAAAATAACTTGATCTGATCTTTTACATTTAAAAAAATGCTTTTTTTTTAACTCCAAGTTAAACAGAGAAGCAGATCAATGAGTAGTCCTATTCCATTTTAAGTGCCTGTAGGGAAGAAATATCTTTCCTTTCATAAGATCTAGAGTTATCTTAAATGAGTGTACTTTCCTAGATTTCATTAGATAATAATTGTGCCCATCTAAACATCTAGCAACCAAATGGCTGAAGAGTCACTTTCTTCAGAACTCAGAGCCTCCTATAGCTTTTGCTAGAACCTGCTTTGATACTGGGGAGGACTAGAGACAATACAAGTAAAATTCTTAGCTCCTCCATCTGATTTTAAAATATCAGTAGGAATATTATTGATTCTTATTGTTCATTTGCATGGCATAACTATCATCAAAGCTGTCCCTTATAATAATAGTAAACATATATGAGTGTTTATAAAGTTACAAAAACCATGCTAAGCACTTCAGAGGGGATTAATTCATGAAGTAAATATCATGCTATTACTCTCATCTTACAGATAATGAAATGGAGGCTCTGAGAGTTTAAGTAACTTGCCCTCGTTCACACAGGGAAGAGCTGGGATGAAAGTCAAGCAGTCTGTCTCCATAGCATGCACTTCACAAAATAGAATAATTCCAAGAATCCCTTTATTAACATGAAGTCATTATGGTATAGGAGGCTCATAGAAAACATCAAATAAGGGGCTACGGGGGAACCCATTTCTCCTTAGAGCATAAAATTCTATTTTTGTCTTCTACTACTTATTATTTTTACCACTCACCATAATGGGCCATCTGATCTTCAGGACATCTCCCTTTTTGTTGTCTAAATTAGGTTTAGGAATTTTCTCTGTTTTCAATAGGGAGGCGTCTCTCTTTGGGGAGAGACTGGAAATTAAACAAATGAGAGAGGATTTACTGCTATCAGTTGTTATAGGTCACCTTTCAGTGGTCTCCAGAAACACCAGAGATTCTTGTTAAGAATCAAAGGTTACCAATGAACTTCCATTGCTGTCAAGATTTAGCTTCTTATCACTCTGCTGCATTATTTTTCAATTTCCCCACTTGAAGTCTGTGGTCTCAGTTCTTCAATTTGATTTCATTCTGCTCATTCAGGCTGCCCAATAGCTGTCTAGAAAGTCATTATCAGAGATTTCTTTCATCAAGGAAAGGCTTTAATGCACAAAGATGCTCATTGCTTCAAATTGCATGAACGTTCAGCTTTCATAAATGGAATGGAAGTGATTTGTAAAAAATTGGTTGAGAGATGGTTTGAACAACACCACTAAGGAGACTGTAAAGTAAAACTCAAGTAAGCTCTTTACTGTTGTTATTGCAACTATGGGATAATATGTTATCTGGGTTTTACAATGTTCCAGGTGACAAGGGGAAACATGAAGTCAGATATCGATAACACCACTGCCCCATGCATTAAGCTTCAACACGTTTTCTCTAGCATCTACTGAACCATAGACGTTCAAAATGATACAGGACTTTGAAACGTCTATTTGCCTGTCTTTTTGCTAAGCAACGTTTTTTCTTAAAATAATTCCAAAGTCTCTCTCTCTATGTCAGTTTTTATTACAAGGCTTATTCTCACTTTTCATTAAGAAATCTGAGGCACTGTTTCAAATATACACACTTTAAATAGTAAATACAGTTTTTCCCTTCTACCCACCAGCCCAACTGATGAAAAACCAGAACCTCTAAGCATCTGCTTCTCCTGTTACTGATGGCTCATCAAAAAAGGACAGGATCTGGTAATTGCCTTTGAGCAGAAATTTTATTAGAACAGTGACTACCAGGCTTGGTATCAATTGGTAAATAAGTTTGGGGAAAACTATGAAGTCAAGAGAACACTCAGTTTCTTCTTTATTAATCAAATAAGTCCTGCTCTTCATGCTTATGAAAATGGAAGCAGCTGTAGTTGGTCTAACTCGCTTTCAGAGTCCCTCCATCTCTACGGCTAATGATGTCCACCATTGGCAGGACATTGTTCTGATTGAACTAAAGCACATCATCTGTGTTGAAACCCCTTTTAAAATTATTCCTTAATGTGAATTTCTTGACAGGTAGATCTAAAGAGGGCTTTCTTTCTTTCTTTCTTTTGAGGTCAAATGCCAGGTTTCAATGTCATGTTGAATTTGAATCGAATGCATTGGTTTTCACAAGAGATATAAAGTTAATTACACTGTGCCTGACACACCGGTCTCTTCATTTATGAAGTGAAAAGTCTGGCCTGGAAGCTGCCTAAGTCTATGAAATTTAAAAATAGGATCAAAGTAGAGACCCAAATTCCTCTAAACTTGAAATGGAAATGAGTATGCTTCCAATATCTATCATTCTGCCTAAAACCAAGTAGATCAATTCAGGGGAAGCTCTCAGCACTCTATCAAAGTGACAGAGGTGGTGAGGTGGCAAAGTGGAAACACATTTACAGCTTTATTTCCATTGACTAGATAAATAAACTTCATCACTCAAGGTGATAAAACCAACCAGAAACAGAATAAAATGTTCATGTATCAGTCCATTAGTACGACTTGAATGCCACAGAAGGAGGAGGGAAAAAAATGAATGTTTAAAGGAAGACATTATATTGTTATTCAGTCATGATTCTCCCAGTGTTGGGTCACTTCCAGATGTGTTGAAATAATTTATTGTATGACTACTTAGCATGAATGCAAAATTTGCGTGACTGCACTAAATAACATACACATGGGTCAAACAATGTGTTTGATGCTTTACATATATGATATCCTTTAATTTACCCAATAACATTGTGATATAATTTTTATTATTCTCCCATTTTAAGTTTGGAGTTAATAGAGATTAAAAAATAATTCCTCAACTATTTAGAGCTAGTAAATAGTGAGGCCAGGATTCAAGTCCTCATCTGTCTAACTGAAAGTCCATATTCTAAATCATTTATAGCATGTATAAAGCCTTCTTAAAATTCTAAATGTGATATTATAATCTTGGATAAAATGAGAAAATAAAGTAGGTACTCAGCTGTGTACTATAAATTTTCTAACACAATGTGATTATGATTTTTTCAATTTAAAATGGATAAGAAATCATGAACACCTAATAATAGACACCCCAGTATGGCCAGAGAAATGTTTTTATTTCTCTTGGTGGTTAGTCCATGTGACTTTTGTCATAAGTCAGTAAAGGGACAAAGAGAAAGAATCCCCACTTCCTTAGAGAAAAGGGGCCACTGAGAGGCCTTAGGATGCGTTCTTTTTTTTTTTTTTTTTTAATACATGGGCAGGCACCGGGAAGCGAACCCAGGTCCTCTGGCATTCCAGGAAAGTGTTCTTGCTTGCTGAGCCACCATGGCCTGCCCTTAGGATGTGTTCTTAATTTCATTGTGCCATGAATCCCATAGCAGTCTGAAGAAGCCTGTGGACTTCTTCTAAAATGTTTTTAAATGCATAAAATAATATACATAATAAAGGGAATCAATTGTATTGAAATTTAGTTATCAAGAGATTTTTTAATGTGACAATAATAATGAACTTCTCTATTAGCACATTAAATACCAAGATCTAGCAGTGTATCTAATAACTACCATACATTTGAAAAAGGGACAAATGCAAGCAATATTAGAAGATCTATAATAACTGTAATGTGATATGAAAATATATGCAATTTCTATTGGCAGCAAAGTTGGAGGTACTGTAATAACTACAATGTGTTGCTTATATTCATATTTGACAAGAATGTTAAATTTCTCTTAGAGCTTAATGAAAATAAAGATATACATTTTCCTGCCAACTCTCCCAAGAAGGGTTTCAGGGATATTAGATCAGAAGCCCTGCATGGTGGTTCGAAGCTGTATGTACCCCAGAAAAACATGTTCTTAAATCTAATCCATTCCTATGGGATTCCAGTTTTGATCCTATTACTGGAGTCCTTTATAAATGGAATGAACTGAGAAAGAGAAAGCCATGGAAGCAATTGAAATAAACAAAACCTGGAAAAAGAAGGGAGAGACCAGCAGGTACTGCCATGTGTCTTGACATGTGATAGAGAAATCAAGGATTAATGGCAGCAGGTCTTGAGTAACAAAAATTACCTTGATGATGCCTTGATTTGAACATTTTCATGGCCTCAATACAGTAAGCTAGTAAATACCCTTTGCTTAAGCCAACTCATCTCATAGTATTTTCTGGAGCAGCCTGGGAAACTAAAACAACATTCCAGCAAGTAAAAGCCCACAATGGGTGATAGTAATAGAGAGAAGGCACCATAAAGAAGCTGAGATCGGTCTGGGGCTGGGGCTGCTGTGGCACACATCTTGTTTGTGCAAGTGATGCTTTGAAACCCAACTCAACCCCAATCACTTCTCCTTCCAAAAAAGTGAACAAAAATATGAAGGCTCAGAATAGCCAAACCATGCCCAAAGAGAAGTCATTAATGTCACGTTTTTGCTACCAAATCTATACTGAGGAAGAGAGCCCAGATTTTAAAAGTGACTTAATTTGAAGAAAGTAAGTGGAAAATGTTTGGAGGAAAGTGGCACTTCAAGTTTTTTATATGTTTACCACAATGCTGTGATAAATGCCACCTTCCTTTAAGTGCTTGGTATACATAGTATTTAAGCTGACCAAAATTTGGAGGTAAGCAGAGAGAATTACTATAGGTTTTCTATCCCACTAGTTAATAAATAATGACAACAATATAGTCTAACCCATTGAATAACTTAATAATCAATAGATAGAAACTAAAAATGAATAAATAGGCAATCATGCAAATAAATAAATAGGGAAGAGAAGGCTCTACATCACATAGAATGCCAGCATATAATGTGGAAAGAATAACATGTATAGAGTCTTCTTAAATTTCTAAATGTGATATTTAGATCAGTTTTAAATGCCATTTTGCAAACAACAAAGTAGCAATTGATTCAGAAAAGAATCCATCAATGGATGCTAAAACAACTATGTAAAAGCTTAACTAATAATCAGCTGTGTATTTATATGGTCTCAAAATATTCTCCATAAAGTACTTATTTATTACAAAGAGCAAAAATAGAAACTGTATAGTGGAAAAATGTGAAGGACACTATTTTAGACAATGTCCGTTATAAACGGACAAATTGACATTATGCACAGTACAGTGTGGTACAGTGAAGCCTCAGCAATATTTATAGAGGATTACTGAAAAAAAAAAGCATAGCCTGCATCTAATCATGAGAAGATATAAGAAAAACACACATGGGGGGGGGACATCCTACACTAGTCGTTGGCCTGTGCTCTACAAATGCAGCAATGCCGTGGAAGACAAAGAATGACTATGGAACACTTCCAGATTAGAGGAAACCAAAGAAACATAACAGCTCAAGGCACTATATGATCCTTGATTTGATTGTGAACTGGAAAAAAAATGTTACAAAGTTCGTTACTGAGACAACTGGCGACATCTGAATATTGACTATAAAATACACAATGATATTGTACCAATGCTAAATTTTCTGATTTTAATCACTAAACTATCATTATGTAAGAGAATGTCCTTATTTTCGGGACAAAGGTGGCAAAATGTTAATAAACAATGAATCTGAGTGAAGAATTACTGCAGTGAGTCGAAATCTTCCTGCAACATTTCTTTTCATTTAAAATTATTTCAAAATAAAAAAAAGGTTGCCCATTAAAATTCTTAAGCTAATTCAGCAGCTATGTTGTAATATAAAAGCAAAAGAGAAAATACTTCTTTTTAAATAATTTCAAATATTATGGCAAAGAATTGATGTTTAAAATGTTAAATTAAAATAGAATTGTGAAGGGTTATTAGAGAAGGAAAAAAAAATCCAGGAAAAAATTGATAGTGGAAACATAAACAAAAATGTAAATATATATATATATATCTGTGGAGTAACTGGTCATTGACCACCATTCTTTGCTTCTGAATTCAATTTCCTTCTCTCAAATCTGAAGATAGTAAAAAACTTGATATTGGAAAACACACTTAGCAACAGAACCTGGAATGTCTCAGGACTTATGGGCACCATAAAACATCTCTTTGAGACTCAGGCTTGGAAAAAGGTGGGTGGGGATTGATGGAAAGTTTGTACCTGAAGTGATTAATGCCTCCAATCCCCTCCCTGGCCTTCCACAGCCTGCCCCTTCTTCTCCTGGACTCCTGGAGATTAGAGGTTTATTCCCCGGAAAAATAGAGCAAGGAGCTGGGGTGAGGGGTAAAAGAGAAAACATGCGAATAAATGTCCATCTGCCAATTGAATAGTGAGATTCTCAGAGCCCTTCCTCCACTCTTAATTTCTTAAATACAGGATTTGGGTTTGTGCTTTATTATTGCTTTCTAAATTAATTGCAATAAGTAAAATACATTTTATTTTTTAGCAGATAAAGAACACATAAGAAGATGGCAACTCACTAGGCCAGGGAGAAAACCCATGCGCACGTCCCATGAGTGCTTGAAAAAAATGTGCTTTCAGATAAAGGGGAGCTGTTTCATGGTGTTGCCTAAATTTTCTATATAATTTTTGTTCAGCTCTTATCTATCAATTACTGAGAAAATGGTGTTAAAATTCTCCACGACAATTGTGAGCTGTCTGATTTCTTCTTGCGATTCTGCCCGTTTTTGTTTTATGTACGTTGAGGCCATCATCAAGAACTTTAATTTTCAGAATCACTGTACTTTCCTGGTAAATTTTTAAAATTCTTGTACTGTGATCTTATTAATACTTTTTTTTATCTTAAAGGCTAATTTTTAGGACTTACTATATCTATACCATCTTCTTAAAATAGCATTTGTCTTGTAGTTCCATTTTTACCCTGTTACTGTTAACCTTTCTGCACTTCTGTTTCAGAGGTGCCCCTTAAGAACAGTTTATATCTAGATTTTTTGTTTTTTGAAAATACAGGTGAGAATATTTTTTAATGTTTAAATGGAAATGCAATCTATTTATATTTATTGCTATTGCTGATTTATTTGAATTTATTTAGTCTTAGATTATTCTGTGCTAGAATTTAACATGTATTTTCTTACTCTCTTTCTCTTTGTGTCTTTCCTTCTTTCCTTCTTTCCTTCCTTCCTCTCTTACTTCCTCCTTTCTCTTCATTTCTGCCTTAATTGGATTGATCACTTTTTAAGTTATTTCTTTCCTCCTCTATTGCTTTGGAAAGTACATACCCTTTTCTATTCCTTTAGGAAGTATCGTATATTTTATTTATATTTGATTTAGAGAATAAAATTAATAAACATTTCTACCCTCCTTCCAAACAACACAAGGATTTTTTTAGAAAATTTTAAATCTAACTACCCATTTTTAAATTACACAGTGTTATTGTCTTACATTTCCAAGCCACTTTCTTTTTTATACATCCAAATTTAGTTATTATTTTTGTAGTTTTTTTATACAATTATTATGTAAATCTGTCCACATATTTACTGATTTTTAAAATTTACCATTATTACTTGCATTTCATTTTTTGCTGGTAAATTAAATTTCCTTCTTACAGAAACACAATCATTAGTGCTTCTCACCTTTTTTAGAGGATCTGTGAGAGATAAACACCACTGGTCTTTGGCAAAATTGTGTTTGCTTCATTCTCAGTGTTGAAAGGTGTTTTAGCTGCATGCAAAATTCTAGGCAGAGAGTTATTTTCTTTATAGCAAAATAAAGATAGTATCTCATGGTCACCCGGCTTTTGTGGAAGAGCTCTCAAATATTTAAGTATGAGAGCTGAAATTTGCAATGAAATAGTGCATCTGCCTCAATGAGCATCTACTGTTGAATTAAATTTCTATTGCTTCAGTAAAAAATTACCACATACTTTGTGGCTTAAAATAACACAAATTTATTATCTTACAGTTTTGAAGGTCAGAAATCCACTCTGACTTATTCTTCTGCTCCATCTCCCATTTTAAGGACCTTGGTGATTGCATGGGGCCCATCCAGATAATCTGGAATAATATCTTTATTTTGAAGTCAGCTGATTAGCAAACTTAATTCCATCTGTAACCTTAATTCTCCTTTGAATCTATGGTAACATAATCACAGGTCCCAGGGATTCAGGTGTGGATACCTTTGGGGGCCATTATTCTGCCTACTAGCATTGCTACAATTCATCCCTGAAATGTAGTGGCCTAAAACAGCATTCATTCTTTACTCAATTCTGTGACTCAGCTATGCAGTCCTTCTGGTCTAGGCCAGCATGACTAATCAGAGCGAGGTCCACTTCACACCGAGGTTTAGCTGGCAGGTCAGCTGAAAGCTGGAGAGTCTAGCCAATTTCCCATGTGTGGGGGCCAGGGCCAGGGCAATGCACTGTGTATTTCTCATCACCCAAAGGGCTACCTTGGGCTGCTTTCCATGACAATCCTGGGGTTTCCAAGAGCAGAAAGAGAGGGCAATTGCCAACACACAAGTACTTTTCAAGGTATCACTTGCATCACATTTGCTATTTCCCATTGACAAAAACAAGTTGCTTAGCTTGGCTCAGAATCAGTGGGAGAAAAGTCTATCCTAGCAAATGGATACAGGGATGTGGGAACAAATTGGGGACCAGCACTGAAAAAAAAACCCTACAATATTATTATAAAAAATTCAAATACCAAAGTAAAAGAAATGATCCTGAATTCATAGAGAAAAGCAGCATATTCTTCAACCTCATGATACAAGGGAATACAGGAGGAATTTCTTCAAAATTCTGTGGATATTTTATACCTAGCCAAACTATAAACCAAATATAGAGGTGTGTGGTCGGTTGGATTATCTACCCCAACAAACATATGTTCTTAATTTTGATCACATTCCTGTGACTATAAACCCATTGCAAATAGGACCTTCAGAAGATGTCATGTTCAGTTAAGATATGGCTAGCTGAAACAGGCTGGGTCTAATATGGATTACTGGAGGTTTTATAAAGAACCCAGAAATCATAGAAACCAGAAAGGAGGGACATTGCCAAGTGACTAGTGCAGAAATATAAATGTGGATTCCCCAGGGACTGCCAGCAGCCACCACCAGAACATTATAATATTCAGGGAGAAAACAAGCCTTACTGATGTCTTGACCTTGGAATACTTCTAGCCTTAAAACTGTGAGCCAATGAATTCCCATTGTTTAAGACAACCCATTCGATAGTATTCATGATAGCAGCTCTGGCAAACTAAAACATGTTGTAATAAAGTTATTTTCAGACATGGAAGAATTGAAATGTTTACCTCCTGTGTACCCATTGTTAAGAAGTTATTGAAAGTGTGCTTCATTTAAAAATAAAAGGAGCAAACAAAGAAATAGAAATATTTTGGATGCAGAAAACATAGAATAAGACACAATAAAGAGGTAAAGAGGAGTCCTAGAACAATAACTGTATATCAGGCTTAGGGAGTAACCAGCGTCCATTGGAAAAGGAAGATGGAGGCTGCAGGACAAATTCATCCAGGAAGAAAAAAAGAATGAACCTGATAAAGTATTTGTAACTATGTGTTAGCATTCATAAAATGAGTGATGAGCATAAGAGATCTGGTATAAGCATTTGGGGAGAAAATTATAGGTAGGTAGTGCTCTAGTTTGCTAGCTGCTGGAATGCAACACACCAGAGAAGGATTGGCCTTTAATAAAAGGGGATTTATTTTGTTAGTTCTTCAGAGGAAAGGCAGCAAACTTTCAACTGAGGTTCTTTTTTACGTGGGAAGGCACAGGGTGATCTCTGCTGGCCTTCTCTCCAGGCCTCTGGGTTCCAACAACTTTCCCCAGGGGTGATTTCTTTCTGTGTCTCCAAAGGCCTGGGCTGAGAAGTCCTGAGCGCATGCGAGTCCTGAGATGCGATATGCCGAGCTACTTCGGCTGTGCTACCTTGCACTCTCTCATTTAAGCACCCAGCCAATTAAGTCAAACATCATTCATTACAGCAGACACGCCTCCTAGCCAACTCCAGATGTAATTAGCAACAGATGAGGTTCACGTACCACTGGCTCATGTCCGCAGCAACAGAACTAGGTGCCTTCACCTGGCCAAGTTGGCAACTGAATCTAACTACAACAGGTAGATAGAAAATTAAATAAATAAATAAGTATGTAAATAGCTTTATTTATTAACTCCAGAAAAAAAAATCACAAAAGAAAGGAAAAATACTCATAACACACTATTGGTGCAGTAATGACCAATGTTTATTTTATATAGTAATGTAAATGTGGACTTTAGTTAACCTAAAATTGTGAGGATGATTGTGGGAAATAGGAATGACATGAAAAACTGCCAAATTTCTCAGTATATTAACAGGAAGACAGTGATAAAGTCTAAAATTGAAAAAAGAAAAGCAAGAAATAATATAAAGCATTAACGTAAAAATATTTAGAAACCACTGAAAGAGTAGAAAGTATTTGCCTCTAGCTGTTGGACTGGGGTTATGATTGGGTGGATCCAAAGACTGCTTTACTTCATTATAAACTGATTAGTTCTTTTATTTTTTAAAACTATGTACATGTATTAGTATTTGCTTTTTCAAAAAGCAGCAGAAGAAAATGTTACCAGTGGTTCGTTTCTCTGTTTGATTCCGTCTCTGCAGCTCAACACAAAAAGGCAGACTGAATCTAAATAATCAGAGCAGATGCCTCATTTTCTATCTATTCCTTTTTGGCAGGAAAACTGACAAAAAAGGAGGATATTTGAAAACCCTATAATTAAGTTTCCTGATGAAAGATACTCGCACACACACACACACACACACACACACACCTACACACCAATGCGTACATATACATAGTATATATAGTGAGCTGGTAAAGGACAGACATGCTCAATTAACCCAGATAGCACTACTAGGTGAAAACCCATAAAATGATGATGGTTTTCTTATCAGTGTAATGAATATCTACCCAGTGGGGTGGTTGTGAATATTAACTGACATATGATATTGCTTTGTACAGAGCCTGCACGCAGTAAACACTTAGAAAATACAAGCTTCAAAATGAATCGATGAATAGAACATGGGAGAATAGGAAAAGATCAACTAGACAGAGTCAAGATGTAATTACGAGGTAGATGCTTCACGGCATCATGTACCAACAAAACGTCAAAGTTCGTGGAATCCCAGCATAGGAGAGCCGAGGAAGTGCACCTGTTGAGCAAGTGCAGTTGCAGATCGAAAACCGAAGCATGCTCTTTTGTCACTCATAATATCTGAATGTGTGCCCTCTGAAAATACAATAGAATCAAACGGTTAGGTGAGATCATTAGAAAAGTGCGCATGGATACCTCTTCAATGGCATAGATTCTCGGGAGCTCCTTGGAGTCCATTCATCACACAATAATGTTATAAATTGACGTGAATGGAATCCTGTACCACATCATGCTGGCAGTGACGTTGAATGCCTTTGTTAGCTCTCTTTGAATTGTTCAGCTGGAATGCCTACTCTTCGAACCTCCCCAGGGGAATCCTACATATCCCTTCAGGTCCAACACTGGTCCTTCTTTACCGTAAAACCTTTGTCATTATTTCAGCCCCAGTGACCTCTCCCTTTTCCAAACTCCAGTCAGACTTAACAGTCCCTATTTTATCAGTTTGCTTCTAATTAGAAACTACCACTGTCATAGTTACTCCTCTTTACTGAGCCCTGGTTTGTGTCAGGCACCGTGCTACGTGCCTTACAAGCACTATTCCCTCTCCAGAGAGTTATTGTTATCCTCAGGTTGCAAAGAAAGAAATCAAGACTCGGGAGATTAAATTTCACTGCCAGGAAGTGGAGGAACAGGAATTTGAACTCAAGTCAGCCTGATGTCAGTTCAGTTCTTGCTACTCCTTTGCTACAGTACTCCAAACAATCCTTGTTTATAATTAGACTATAAACTCCTCTAGGGTTTGGACCTCCTTATAATGTTCCTGAAACTGCTACAGCACCTAGCAGAGACTTACACATGTAGCTGGAGCCCAATGCAAGCACGGAATGGGCAGATTTGGCACAAGCATAAACTTGACGCAGGACGGTGTCATAAGCAACATAAATGATCCCAGCCTTGGGTTTTTGCATGAGTGAAGCCATTTTACAGCAATTTGAGGAACTGATTTCAAGCCTTTTATTTTGTGGCTTTAAGGGCTGCCCAGTGGATTAGGAAAATGTGGGGAGTTCCCTTCACTGGTTTTGCAAAGATTAGCCTCTGTCAGCAAGTCACCTAGCTGAAACAATGTTAGCCAGGAGAACAGCAATGCCTCTAACCACAGAATTTTCATAGTTTCAACATCCAACCAGTTGTCACTAAAATAAATTCAAGTAATTCCACTCAAAGGAGTGGTCCATGGTTATTTCCACATCTTTCTGGGCTTGCTCTCTGGCCTCAGCCAGTCCTCTGGGGAGACTGAAGAGCTAGTTCACAGAACCCCACCCCAGTATTAAATTCCTAAGCACTTACGCTTGTCTTTAGTGGTAATAATTAAGGATTAAGAGGACACAGATGATGCATTTTATAAGCCATCCCAAAATATATCATGTCTTAGGTAAGACCATCTTCTCATCTAAAGTGTCCCAAATCTATTCCCTGCCCAGAGGGACACACATGCAACCACACATGTGTTGTTGACACTCATGTGTTTTGGTGCTCAGGTGATTCCTGGGGACACACGAAAGTCCTGGAATCTGTGTGGACCGCATGGGAGGAGTTCACTCAGTGGGGCTGTCCCTCAGGTACAGTGCGTTAGCATACATTGGCCAATCTCAGGTTGGAGAGGGAGATGATTGAGGGAAAGAGGGAAGGGAACATTGCTGACACGCAAGCCCTTGGGTCAAGATTAGGCCTGAAGAAAACCCCAGGCAATGAGGGGAGGCCGCTCAGAATATTTCCTGGCCCTGCGTATAAACCCTCCTTTGCTTCAGAACATGTTGCCTGGCACAGACAACGTGTGTGGGGGGGGGTGGAATGAAGACAGTTTCAGCTCATTGGCACAGGGTCCTCATGTAAAATGCGCTTGTCACCAAGGCCAGAAATTGCAGAATTGTAAATGCAACAAAAGCCTTTATAATTGTTCTTTTCAAAGCCTAGCCAGATTCTGCTGGAATCCCTTTGTTTTCGCATCCAGCCCTGTGGATCTTCACATGGTTCTCTCATGTAATGGAAGCCACCACTCTGGCCTCCTAACTGCTTTCTCAGGGAGTCCGCGGAGGGCCAGACTTCCCCCATCGTCCCATGCCCCATTCCCCCGGCACCCTGCTCTGGTTAGATTGCCCGGCTGATACAAGAGCTTCCCAAACCATGTGCTTCTGCAAACCCCCGCAAAGAAATGCAGAGTGGTCTAAAATGATCATCCCTCAGCCTTGGCGCCAGGTTAAGGCCTGAGGCATTGGAATCATTCCCCCCCCCACACACACACACACCCTACACCCCTTTACCATCTAGAACCAAGCAGCCTCCTTTATTGGTTCCAGCCCATCTTAGGGCAACAAGTACCATTTTCTGTGCGTGCCGTAAGTGAGAAGGCTCAGAAAGCACTGTTAATTGCTGTTAATGTGATCAATGGATGCATAACATTTCTTATGGGTCAACTTTACTGAGCTTCCCCCCACTCCCAATGGGTAGACACCGGGAATCGAACCCTGATCCTCTGACGTGGGAAGCGAGAACTGTCACTGAGCCACTGTGGCCCTTTACTGCGCTTTTAAGAATGTGTTGCCTGTTCCCTAGAATTCTGATTCATTCCGATGCTGGGCCTGAGAACCTGCATTTTAATAAATTCCTTGTGCTGTATTTCTGAGCATTGCCTTAATGAAGATATACTAGAACAGGCAATCCCCAAATCTCAGAGGTTTATTTCTTGCCCGTGCCACAGGCATGTCTAAGGCAGGTTGGGGTGAGGGTGGAAAATGTTATACAGCTCACTCAGAGTATGGGTGATAGCTCTGTCACCTTAGGGCAATATTCTTCTCAGCAAGTGTCTTCAGACTTTACAAAAGCAAGGAAAGAGAGGATGGGGGATTCGTGTATGGACTTTAAAAAGAAAAAAGAAAAAAAAACATTTTTTTATTGTAAAATATAACATATATACAAAACAAAGAAAGAAGAAAGCAATAGTTTTCAAAGCACTCTTCAATAAGTAGTTACAGGACAGATCCCAGAGTTTGTCATGAGCTACCATACCATCCCCTCAGATTTTTCCTTCTAGCTGCTCCAGAACACAGGAGGTTAAAAGGAATGTATATATTTGTAGCATCATTTTTTTCTTTTTTATGAAAAATAGCATATATACAAAAAAGCAATACATTTCAAAGCAAAGCACTGCAATTAGTTGTACAACAGATTTCAGAGTTTGGTATGGGTTATAATCGTTGCTGCTCTACCTTCTCTGTATAACTCCACCTCACGTTTGATCATTCTCCCACACTTTAGGGGTATTTGGGCTATGGCCATTTGTGCTGGTTTGAAAGGAAGTATGCCCCCTAAAAAAGCCATGTTTTGATCAAAATCCCATTTCATAAAGGTGAAGTAGTCCTTATTCAATACTGTATGTTTAAAACTGTAATCAGATCATCTCCCTGGATGATGTGATTTAGTCAAGAATGTCTGTTCAACTGGATTAGGTGACGACATGTCTCTGCCCATTTGAGTGGGTCTTGATTGGTTTATTGGAGTCCTATAAAAGAGGAAACATTTTGGAGAATGGAAGATTCAGAGAGAGCAGCACCATGAAGCAGAGAGTCCACGAGTCAGCGACCTTTGGAAATGAAGAAGGAAAACGCCTCCTGGGGAGCTTCATGAAACCAGAAGGCAGGAGAGAAAGCTAGCAGATGATGCCGTGTTTGCCATGAGCCCTTCCAGCCAAGAGACAACCCTGACTGTGTTCACCATGTGTCTTCTCAGCTGAGAGAGAACCCCTGAACTTCATCAGCCTTCTTGAACCAAGGTATCTTTCCCTGGATGCCTTTGATTGGACATTTCGATAGACTTGTCTAATTGGGACATCGCCTCAGCCTTAGAACTATGAACTTGCAACTCATTAAATTACCACTTTTAAAAGCCATTCCATTTCTGGTGTATTGCATTCTGGCAGCTAGCAAACTAGAACACCATTCTAACTTTTTCATGTTGGAAGGGGCTGTCAATAATACAAGATAGGGGGATGGAACTAGCTGATGTTCTGGAGAGGCTGGGCCCTCTAGGTTTCAAGACTTATCTGGTCCAGGGACCCATTTGGAGGTTGGAGGTTTCTAGAAAATTACCCTAGTGTCATGCATGGACTTTTAACAAACCAGACACCTCCCATAGTCCTCTCCATGGCCAAGTTCAAGGTGGAAGAGCAAATGGCCACTTGGAGAGCACCATCTCTGCAAACACCCCTGGGAGAGCATTACCCTTCTCCAGCAAGAGAATCGCTTTCTGATCTGCGCCTTCTTGACAATTTCATAACTCAAAACACTAAATATTTTGGGGGAATGGTTTTATTTGGAGGGAAAAATCTTAGGCACCTGCACATGTGCATCTGTGGAGTATGCCTTTTTGGGCCTTTCAAATTACACTGTTAGATATTTGTTGTATGTAGCCATCTTCAAAAAATGATAATTTTTTATAACAATGTTTTAATAATTACAATAACAATGTTTTATCAATTAAAACAGTGATGTTTTAGTTATTTAAAATAACTATTTTATATCCATTAAAATCAAAATAATTACTAGAATAATAGGAATATTAATATTCAATGGACCGTCATGCTTTTCCAATCCAGGGTTAGCAAACTTTTTCTGAAAAGGGCCAGATTGTAAATATTTTAGGCTGTGAAGGCCACAAGGTCATTGTCACAACTACTCGACTCAGATTTTATAGCCCAAAAGTAGTCATACAGTATATAAATGAATGAGCATGGCTGTGTCCCATAAAACTTTATTTATAGACATTGAAATTTGAATTTCTTAGAATCTTCTCAGGCCAAAAACCATTAGTCATCTTTTTATTTTTTCAACCAAGGAAATACATAAAAATCATTCTTACTGCACAAGCAATAAAAAAGAAATGGGCAGGGTTTGACCCACTGGCCTTAGTTTGCTGAGACCTAATCTAGTCAAATCCTTTTTTATATGAATGAGGAACCCAAGCCCTGTTGAGGTAAAATCAGTTTCTCAAAATCGCAGAGAAAGAAGGCTTGAGTCCTCATTTTCATCTGGCACTCACCACTCTCCCACACCCTAGTCCTTCTTCAGGAAGTTCCACTCTCCCTTGATGGAACCCCAACATATTAGGAAAATAAGTGCAGGGAAGGGACGGGAGCTGAGACAGCTAATGTCACTGAAAAGTGCCACAGAGAGTATTATATTATTGTCTACTAATGTAGTAAACAGATTTACGTTTGGGAATTTATACTGATGCATTATAACATCATAACTTTCAAATTCAAAATAGATGTTAGAGGTTATCAAATTTAAGTTCTAGATGAGGACGAGTCCCCTGAATAGATGCTAATTATAACAGAGCCAGGACTAAAGTCCAACTCCATTAAGGGCCGTAGACTTTCTGCTATTCTGCCTTCTAGAATCCTTGATATTCCTTCTTTATAATCTTTTACTTTTGAAAAGTCAATGCTTTTCTGCATAGGGGAATCATCCACGCTGATGGTTTTTCTTCACATCTGTTCTGGTTTGCTAGCTGCTGGAATGCAATACACCAGAAATGGAATGGCTTTTAAAAGGGGGAATTTAATGAGTTGCTAGTTTACAGTTCTAAGGCTGAGAAAATGTCCCAATTAAAACAAGTCTATAGAAATGTCCAATCAAAGGCATCCAGGGAAAGATACCTTGGTTCAAGAAGGCCGATGAACTTCAGGGTTTTTCTCTCAAGTGAGAAGGCACATGGCGAGCACAGTCAGGGCTTCTCTCTCAGCTGGAAGGGCACATGGTGAATACGGGCATCATCTGCTAGCTTCCTCTCCTGGCTTCCAGTTTCATGAAGCTACCCAAGAGGCATTTTCCTTCTTCATCTCCAAAGGTTGCTGGCTCGTGGACTCTCTGCATCTCATGGCTACATCGTTCTGCTCTCTCTGAATCTCTCATTCTCCAAAATGTTTCCTCTTTTATAGGACTTCAGAAACTAATCAAGACCCACTCAAATGGGTGGAGACATGTCATCACCTAATCCAGTTTAACAACCACTCTTGACTAAATCACATCAACCAGGGAGATGATCTCATTACAGTTTCAAATATACAGTATTGAATAGGGATTATTCTACCTTTATGAAATGGGATTTATATTAAAACATGGCTTTTCTTAGGGGGCATACTTCCTTGCAAACCAGCACAACATCCTCACAGGTACATCTTCTACTTCTCTCAGAGCTTCTGGCAATGGGGTAGGAGGCTCTTGGCACCTATTATATACCAATAGCTAACAAAATTCCTAGCACTGTAGTAAGTTCTCAATAAATTATCAACAATAGTTGGAATAACAGACAATCTGCTTTTCAAGGAGTGCATGAACAATTCTTGTGCATACAGCATAAGTCAGGATAGTTTAGTGTCATATGGCAAACACCCCCAAAATCTGAGTGGTTATCTTTCTACCATCTACCAGTGATAATATTTGGGTTTTTTGGGTTTTTTTTTTTTTTTTTTTTTTGATCCTTGGACAACTCTCTAAACTTCAATATACTACAATCTCTTTGAGGATCCAGACTGTCTTATTTATCTCTTCGGATCTCTAACAGAGCCTAGTGTTTAATATATCCCGGTTGAATGGATGAAGAACTGTCTATCTCTTTCCATTTTCCACCTCCTCTCCTTTCCTTTTTTATCCACACATTTTCAAAGCCCCCACTAGCTTGATAGAAATCTTGCAGGAGTCATCGCTGAGCATTTCAGCAGTATTTGTATAGACATACAATGTAGTCCACATCAGAATGCAGACAAAAAGACATGAAATATGTGTCAGGCTAGTGCTGCGTTCAGCATCAAAGTCCCTTTAATTCTGGCTTTTCCAAAATAACTCAGCCAATATGAAGCTATGCTGTGGTTCTCTGATGCGCTGTCCTCCACCCCTTCTGCCTTCCCTACTTCTCATCATTCTCCGCCTCCTTCTTCTCCTATGTCACTGCTGGTGCTTCCATGCGTCATTAGCAACCTCTCATTGTGGCTGGAGCACAGCTTTCATCTATGAATAGATCCTAACAGCCTCCTTCAAGCTTCCTTTCTGGGCTGCCATTGATTTAGCTACGCTGGGAAAAGGGAGTGCTTTGACTGACAGCTAGCTTTACCATCCTAAGGTGCAATGATGTAGATATAAGAAGATAGCTTCCAGGAGACCTTGCTTGATGGAAGACTTCCTTTAATAACAAATCCAACATAGAAAATCAAGAGAAAGTACAAAATGGCAGGCAATGAGAAGCTGGAGAACGATTGTGGGTTGTTGTGGACAAAATGATAATTCAGGATATAAAATTAGTGATATAAAAAAAGACATTTTTCAGGTTTTGGCTTTGATGTAAAGGATGAAAAGAAATTGCATCCTCTGAGAAAGGATATTTAGAGAACCAATTTGCAAGTAGTCATGCTGAGGGAAAGAAGACTTTCAGAAGGCAAATCCAGGTCATCTGTTTACAAGTGACGGGTACTTATGTCTCTCACACTGAATTCACAGCTACTGCCTTTAATTAGTAACAGGAACACAGTCACAGCAGCAGCCAGCTGCAAAACTTGCCACTGCCAGCTTTCAGAGACAAGAGGGACCATTTCTAGCTCAGACAGACACAGCTGCTTCATGCACCCGGAATGTGTGGGAACAAACCCAGCTTGAGCCTGATGTAGGGTAAAACCAGCCAAAGAGGTTTTTCCAGAAAGAGGTAACCCCATGGCTGTTTATTAATAGGACCATGGATTCACCCGATAGAAATGTTTGGTGGTGTCTGCTTAATTGTTCTCAGGCAGTTATTAGTGCAATTAGGAACCTGCAACATTGCAAAACTTTGTCTAGACTAGTATTAAAAAGAACCTGTTTGTGATTCCTTTTCATTGAAGAAGACAGATATACAGTTCAACCTAGAGTCTCGCTCAAGTGTTTACCCTGTTTCTCTCTCCCTCTTTGCTTCTCTCTCCATGTAGACTGCAGCTTGTCTTGACTTCTGGGTGCATGTGGTAGGTGTGGTGGGGGGAAATGCACATGAAAATGTGGTATTTTGAGGTTCAGAGAGTACAATGAGCATGCAAGCTTATCCAATGCTTCTTTCAGACCTCTTGCCCTTAACTCCAACATGCAATGCCAATGAGTGAATTTAATTTTCCTATAAGTAATGACTTTCTTAGCTTAGATTTACCTTGTCTTCATAAGGAGACTCTTCCCAGAAACAAACAAGACTGAGGGGACCAGATTGGGAAAGAGTAAGGTGGGGTTCAGGAACTTGGTTTCTGGGAAGAATCCAATTTGCAAAAATATCATTATGACTGGAAATTCCACAATTAGAATTCCATTTCTCTTGAAATCCCCTCATTCACAGATTCGGTGAATTTCTACTTCCAGGATTTTTCTTCTGAGTTTTACAGTGATCCGGCTTTATTTCCTCTTTCTTCAGTCACAACCAAGCATATTCTTAATCCTCACCCCAACTCCACTTCTTTCAAAAGCCAATGTTAAGTGGCAAGTTAAATTTATCTTCTTACCTAGGCTGAATTTTCCCTTCTCTGAAAGTTTACAGCACTTTACATCTATCCCATTCATTGGTGCACATAACTACAAGAATCCTTGGATTGTTACTTAACAGTTTAATGGGTGCACATTATCTTCCTCATTATATTTTAAGTTGCTTGGGAACAGCGATTTGCTCATAAGTCTCTGGGATCAACAACAGATCTTAAGACACAAGAGGCCTTTAAGGGATATGTGCACTTTGTAGATGCTTTTTTAAGTCTTGGTTTTGGTAGGTGGAAAATAGAGGAGATGCATTTGGGGAGGCGTAGATTTAATTCATCCATCCTTACTCTTTGACTGCTCTGGAGTAGGCAGTGAGGGACATGAAAGCAAGTGGAAGTAGAACCAAGCAGACCTGAGTGCTATCTTCACCCTAACACTTAGCAGCTATGTGGCTCAAAACAAGTTACTTAACCAACCTGACTTTAGGTTTCTTCTCCTTTAAAGATTAGCACAATCAAACCAGTTTCCTACAACTCTAGTAAATATTAAGTAGGACACTGAATGCATAATTTTGTGCCTAGCGTGGACACTCAATAAGGGTGTTTCCATTTCAAGAATCAGGACTAAACTAATTTTCACCAGAATTTTTGTGAAGATGCGATGATAAACATTGCCTACTCCCTCTCTTCCAAGATCCTTTATTATAATGGTAAAGTCTATGATTAAAGGACGAAAATGATCTCAATTTTCTTAATGAGATCAGAATGTCCTGATAGCTATTTCCATCTGGTAAAATACTTGCGACCCATGTCATCTCACTCGAAATCCTTGATTTGTTGGATCTCAAACTTTCAAACATGGGACGCACATCTCAGGAGAGGAGATGGGGTGTGGTTCTGTGCAGCCTGCCCTACTTGAATCTTTCCCACTAGAGGTGCACTGACCTTTCATCTGTGAAAAACTGGTGAGCAGCATCTTGCAACCATGGCTTAATTACAGCCTTTGGAGAGGTCAAAACCTACACTCACCTGGAATATTTTCACTCACCTTCTTGTCCTTACCATGGGACACATCCTGGACCAGTAAGACCCTTAGGAAATGCTCATGTGTTGGACCTCATTTTCATATTTTCCATCATTTATGCTGTGTGCATGTGGTCATGTATGTGTGCATGTGTATGTGTGTGATTTGCTTATAGACCAATTTCTTTTCATGATTTTTTTCATATATTTTATATCCTGCTCTTCTGTCGCCAAGTTAACAGTCACTTTTGGTTCATTTGTCTAATGTAATTCAATGCGAACAAATGTCCTTTCACCCTCAGCCTCAGTACCTTGCTTCATAAGATCATCTTGGTTCGCTGATTTTCAGTTAAAGAACAGGTAGGGGAAAAGTGAATCCAGTAGTAGTGTTTTATTGTGCAGTTGGGTCAGACTTCTAGTTTGATCATTAATATAGACATCAACTGTTATTTAGCTGCTTGCACGTGTGCTGGGTGGGAAGCGATGAGTGATGACAGGGTCTCAAGACTCAAAGACCTGAATGTTGCGCTCTCTACCCTCTCAGTGACTGATTCCTGTGAATAAATTATGGCTCAGTGACTTGGAAGGTAACGTGTTGATTGACCTCTAGTACCAAATCATTATTGACCTATTCTACCCTGCTGTCCCTCATTCCATATGCAGACCCAGCATTGTGATTGGCAGAGAATCCCAGCACAGATGAGCTGTGGAATGCAGTTCCTTCAACAACAATTTCATTAGGAAGAGAGGGTGAGCTTTTACATTTAAAAAATTCTATACTGAGCCTGTAAAGGCCAGTAAGTAGAAATTATACTTTAGGCTAACCAATGTGGAAGGAAAATTTGTCACATTTCAGCAGGAGTCTGAAAGGATACTGTCATTCTCTTATTTACTGGGAGATTGATATTTTGGAATCAAACTCCAACATAGTTACAAGACTGAAGAAGTTTTCATGCTCTGAGAAGAGATGACACTTTGTTATCTAAGGGAAGCAGAATTATGGGTATGGGTCATGGCTTAAATGTTTATATTTACACAAAATAATCAGAAAATTAAAGTGGACATGTATATTCCCAAGTCATGCTTCATATCCTCATTTGAAGGCAGAAAATAAAAAGTAGATGCAATATTTCATCTTCTGGGATTGTAATAATAGAAGCTATAAATTCATTGTTTTATTTTAATAATAGTAATCTTAAATAGGTTAGTGGCTTCCTCTGGGCTCCATGACTAAAGCTTGCTAATGGTAGTACTTGATGTAGGCATCATTGGTCCAATTGTTAGGATTTCCCCAGGTGTGAGTAATCAAGAAGGTGGAAATAATACAGGTAAGTCTTCTGATGATGTTTTTATCTTAGAAAAAAGTCGAACATGTTCTTTTTATGCAGAGATGATGCTTGACCTGTGCTGACCCATTTCAACTTCTTGTTAAATGTTGAAATACTTCCACAGAGATTGGTAAATAGTTGCTATCTGGAGCAACTCTAGTGCCCTCCCAGCATCTTGGTTTGACGTAGAGTCTCTCCTGGACCTTCCCAACCACCACCTAAATTCTGCAATATAGTGTTTTTTTTCTAAAATCATTGCAATTATTTCTTCCTCCATATCCGCATCCCTTTGCAATATGACTTTGTAGCTCTTCTCATCAAGAGGTGGATCTCCTTTTTCTTCACTTGAGTTTGGACTCATCTTGGGACTTGATTTCCCCAATAGAGTGTGGAGTAAATTGTGTTATGCAAATGGTAAGTCCAGGCCCAAAGACACCTTGTGTTCATCTTCCCTCTCTCTCTGGAACAAGGCAGAGATGAACCAAGCCAACCAATGTAAATTCAAGTCAGGCTGAACTAGCAGATGTCAGAGTAAGCCCAATTTACTCCGATCCAGCTGAGTCTAGCCTGAAAGGATCAGACCCTTAGAAGTAGATGGTTATTGTTTTAAGCCACTGGGTTTTGAGATAGTTTAATTCACAGGGATAAGTAAAAAACATATCAACAATCCAATATCCAAGGGGTAAGAACTGGAACAGCAGGTGTCTTCTAGAAACCTGTTCCCATGCCGAGTCTCTATTCTGATTAGTTGATGTCCATGGTACAGCTGAGTTTAAGTAATATCATACATAGCTGCTACCATTAATTTGTCAGTTGTAGCTAGAAAATACTTGATGATATTTTAGAGAAATATTTTAAAAGTGAAAATTTTTTCATTAAAATTCATTTTCAGTAGTTACTGCTTTTCTTGATAAGATTAAATAGAAAAAAAAAACAAACAACTTCCTGCTCAAGTTAAATTTCCTTCTAGATAAACTCAGTAAAGAAAAGACAAACAGCCCAACTGAAAAAAGGATAAAAGACTTTGAATAGGCACTTTATATTTTCAGCAAGCACATGAAAATATCCTCAACATTTTAATCACCATGAAAAGGCAAATTCACACCCATTAGAACACAATACACTTCCATTAGAATGGCTAATATTAAAAAAACTGCCAATACACAGTTTTGCAAGATTGGAGCACATACAACTTTTATACATTGCTAATGGGACTGCAGAATAGTGCAATCACTGTTTTTGACAAAGTTAAAACATGCACTTGCCCAGCAATTCCACTCTTGATTATTTACCCACAAGAACTGGAAACATATGTGAATAAAGAGACTTGTATACAGATGTTCATACAAGCTTCATCCATGATAGCCCCAAACTGGAAATAATGGTAAATATATGCCAACATGTGAATGGTAAACAAATTATGGTATATTCTTAAAATAAATTCTATTAAACAGCAAAATGAATGACTGAATAAAATGAGCAATTGATTCAGGCCAGGACATGGCAGACTCACAGTTATTATGTTGATCAAGAGAAACCATTCACAAAAGAATACATATGGCATGCTTATGTTTATAAGAAATTCTATAACAGACAAAACTGTATCTATAGTCCATGCTGAGTGAAAACAGGTCAATATTTACATGAGAATGAACAGGAAGGAGAGCAGAGAGGTTCTGCAAAGGGGCGTGGGAGAACTCCCTGGGAGATGAAATGTTCTTTATCTTGAATGGGCTGGTGATTACACAGAAGTACATCTTTGTCAAAAGTGGGAGACCTGTGTCTTTAAGATATGTGACTGATGGTGAATGTAAATTCCTAAAAGTTGTCCTTCTTGAAGTACGATATTTCTAGGGATGGCAAAGCTCATCGTAGACACTGCTTATCAATTATGGTAAATTTTCCAGCTTTCCAGGAACTCAAACCCAGAGCTCCAGGTTGCCACTATGTACCGTCAGGTTAGCATAGTCCTAGAAACTTCTCTGCCATGCCAGGTCAAGGCTACTGTGGTCTACCCCGCACCAGATGGACCCATGTTTCCGAGCAGTAAATGCGGCCAGGCCTCACGGACCTACACCCTATGCAATCACACAGAACACTTGTGTTTAAAAGGGCCCTTGCTTGCTTTACTGTTCGCTTTCATCATCATGAAATTCATAACAGTGTTTAAATAAGGGGCCCTGTATTTGCACCAGACCCTGGAAACTACGTAGTCCTTCCTGGCAGCAAGCCTCTGAATCATGAAGCCCCTGAAGTCAGTTCAACTACAGTCCTTAGTCTTTATTTTTCTACAAAAGTAATGTTAATTCAGCCCTTAATGCTCTTCTTTCTCAATATCTGGATCTCTTCCTCAAGGCCAAAGTAAAGTAGGTCGGAAAAAATCTTTAGTGAAAGGAGTAGTCAAGTTGTTTTCTTTTGAATCAAAAAGCAGTAACTGCCACTTTGAATGAATTTGTTTTCCAAGACGTTTTGGTTTAGATTTTTGTTTCTCCACAAGACTTCATATAAAACTCCTTTAACCACGTATAGTCTTTAAGCCCCCTAGGTTGGCAGATCCAGTTCAGATCATGACTTTTGATCCCTATTGCTTTTGCATCTTTCTGAGGAGCTACGTGAGGTACTTAAAAGCTGTTGAAGTTAAAAGGCCAAATGTATTACAGTGAAACTTTAGAATAAATTTTGGAATTTCCATCCTTTTCTCCATTATTTGACCTTTTTCATATGTAATCGCTGTTTCCCCATGAACACCCTTGGGTCATCAAAAGATCCCTTCTAGTAAAAAATCTGATACAGTAACACTCAAACTGTGGTTCATTCATTCCCTGTGTTAATATCAGAAGGCCTGCCGGTTTAAAATGCAGGTTTCTGAGTCTCAGAAACAGAACCACAGAATCAGATTCTTTAGAGAAAGGGTAACCCAGGAATACGTATCTTTCTAAGAGCTCCCATGGGGATTCTGAAGTAAACTAGAGTTTGAAAACCACTGAAGGAATCTGGCTGGATGGGAAAGCAGCAATTCACAGGCAGTAAAAACCTGTCCCATCTCAGCTCTGGAGGTAACAGAGAAATCCCCCCCAAAAAGAGCCTCAAGTTTGGGCATGGGGAAAACCTGACTCCTCCTTTCCAAATGAGCAGATGGATTATCAGAACCGGAATATTCATATAAACGTATTCTTCACCCAACATTTCTCAAAGAGAAGGAACTGTGTAAGTAAATAGTTGAACTATAATTACAATTTTTTTAACCTCATTTTTGCACTAAAAACCAGTCTATACCACAAGAGTTTATCAGCTAGACTCATTTCCTTAAAACTACTTTAGGATAGGGCAGTGTGATGGTGGCTAAGCTGCAGAATTCTTGCCTGCCATGCCGGAGACCTGGGTTCGATTCCTGGTATCTACCCATGCAGAAAAGATAAAAAAAAAAAAAAAAAGAACTACCTTAAGGCAGAATGAAACTGCTACACCATCTCAGAAGTTGATTTCTTTCTCCTCCAAAGTCCACTAATACCTGTGCTGGGTAGGACAAAGATCTTCAAGGTCTAAAGCCATTTTTCCTTGTGTGTTTGCTTCTTGCCAGAGTCCTCTCATTTTGCACTCTAAGTTCACAAGATAGAGGACCATTATCTCTGCCGCTAAGAGGGCCAAGCCCAAAATAGGATGAGGGAAGTAGAAAGGAGCAGGCAATGGAATTACAAAAGTTTTGCTTGGGCAGATTTTGGAAGTCCCTTAGCAAACCTGGAGTTCCCCTGAAAGTTCCTACTGAGAAGTAGTTGAAACTCATTCTGTGCTCTTTATCTTATCTATAAGACAAAGGTGTTGCTGGAATTTCACCCCAGGGTTATCTCTTCGGTTTGAAGTTCACAGTCTACCTTTCCTAAGAGACTCGTCTTTCTGAGATCAGCTACTCCTGTCTGGATGCAGTGGGACAACAGTTGTCAGATGACAATCTCAGATTACCTGCGTGAGGAGGAGGGGTTTGGGGTCTCCATCTGAGGGATGTTTATCAGCATGTAAAATACAATTGCGATGGGCCACCCCAAGGAAGAGGATCTTTTGTTGAAAACTCGGCCTCTTTTTTTTAACCCTGTTGTCTATTTCAGGATTAACATCTCTTCTGCCCATTTCCCTCTTTTTAGATAGAAAGTAATGTATAAAATACAAATACGCAAATCTAATTCTATTTCTCATCACATCACATTACTGATTCCTGGGCTGCAGCAAATTGGACCATTAGGACACTCTAGACTGTGCTCTCATAGACCCTGAATCATTATATGCCTTTCTCCCTTGATTTGAATTCCCCAGTTGCCTTGATTAGCATAATGTCTTTCTAATAATCCCTTCAGTGCCTCATGTCAAGAGGCAAACATTTGTACAGTGTGTACCAGCCTTCCAGCAGCACTCTACTATTTCTTGCTTGTCTATTCAAGCTTGAAGTCTCAGGGGGTTGTGGTGATGTGATGTATGCATGTGTATGTGTGTGCAAAGTGTGTAAGCATATGTGTGTGCATGTGTAAATATGCATGTCTGTGTGTGTGCATGCACCAGGGGGAGGGGTGTTAGGGAGAGTGAAGACATTGGTTTTGTTTCTGTGAGCAGCATAAATGCCCATGCTCATGCAAAATTCACTTTCCTCTCTCAATTCAGCATGCTCTATGGTGAAACAAGAAGTTTTCTCTTGATGTGTCCAAGGCATCTTCTATTTTACCTAAACCTACTTATTTAATGTGGCACATATTTAAAACAGAGGGACCCCTTATATTTAGAAAATGTTTCATTTTCAAGATTCTAGAATTGCATATTCAAATTTTAATTTTTATATATTGGACAATTTAAAAATAGGATGAATTTCTATTAAAGAACTATGATTTACGAAAACACATGCCTTACATATAAAAGTCCCAAAGGATTTCATTTAAGTTGTATTCTCTATTTTTCTGAAAATATTCTGGATTTTTTAAACAGTAATTGCATGGAAAGAATAATGCTTGGATTAACATCAGTTTTTAACTTGATTGTTATTTGTGTTTGTCCATCAAAAGGCCTGAGAGAACTGTCTCTCTTTTTTCTCTAAAGACAACAATCTCTAAACTATCTGAACCTGTCAATGTTTGTCTTTGACATGCAGCCTTCTTCTCTAGAATCTCTTTATGGAAACAAAGCTTTTCTGCATGAAGGGGTGAGCTCAAGATGCAATCCATTTATTATGGAGGAGAAGTATCTGCATTTCCTGGCTGGGTTAGATGGTAGGGCACCCAAACAGAATCAACTTGCTAGGAAAAAGAACATAATAAGACAAAATGCTATTTTCCTCCATAGTTTTCTCTTTCTCAGAGTCTAGAAAGACAGCTCTTGCTTCATATTAACTCTGCAACTTTGTTGATGAGTCATGTACAATGAACTCTCTCAACCTTGTACAGAAGTGCTGAAAACTTTAACCACCTACAGAATTTTATCAAGCTGTCTGATCTCACAGAAATATGTGAAAAAAAGAAATTATAAAAGACCTCTGCTTTCTTACTCATCACAAGCCTTGATCAAACCTTAATTATGGGCAAGTCAGAAACAAAAGGACAAATACTGTACAGTCTCACTGATATGGTCTACCATTAATGAGTGAACTTGGAGAATTTCAGTTAAGAACACAGGTAATCAGGAGATAGAAATAAGGTAGAGACTGGGTAATTATTGCTGTAGGAATACAGATTGTGCAACAGGACTGATTGTAAAAATTCAGAAATGGATAGCACAATACTACCTGATTATAGCACATAATATAAGGATACTGAATGAAGCTAAATGTGATTATGATAGAGGGAGAAGGGCTCGGGCATGTATGAAACCAGAAGGAAAGATAGAGGGTAAAGACTGAGATGGTAAGATTTAGGAATGCCTAGAGTGTACAGTGATGGTGATTAAATGTACAAATTAAAAAATCTTTTGCATGAGGAAGAACAAAGGAATGTCAGTATTGCACAGTGTTGAAAATAGATGGTATATGGGAAAAAGTACAATCAATGTAAGTTAGGGTCTATAGTCAACAGTAATATTGTAATATGCTTCCAATGAATGTAACAAATTCATATTCCAAAACTATATGTCAACAGGTGGGCAGATTGGGAAAGGGGTATGGTTTCTTTGTGGAAGAACAGGAAAGGTCTTCAGATGGAGTGTGGTGGTGAAGGCATATCTACACATTCAGGCAGGATTGTATGATGTGTGAATAAAGCTATTTAAAAATAAATAGAGAGAAACAGGAGCTAGAGAAAATGCATAGAAAGAGATGTACCTATTCACTGTTGGTAGGGAAATGAGAGGTGCAGCCCCTTGGAGAGCAGTGTGGTGTCTCCACAGGAGGCTAGGGGTGGGGATACCATATAAACATGCAACCCCATTGCTCAGTATATACCTGAAGGAGCTGAGAGTGGGGACATGAATGGACCTTTGCAAACTGGTGTCTCTGGTAACGATGCTCCTGATCCACAATGAATGGAGGTAGCCTAAGGGTACAACGACCAAGCAACTGAATGGTGTATACACACAATGGACTACTGAGTGGCTGCAAGAAGGAATGAAGTTGTGAGGTGTGCAACTAGATAACTGAACCTTAAGAGTTATATGTTGGATGAAATGTCAGGAACAAAAAGACAAATATTATCATGCCTCAATCACATGGACTAACTACAACATAAAAATTCAGTGAACTAAAGTTGAGAGCATGGGATATCAGGTTGGGTCCTACTGCAAAGGGTCCTAGATTGTAAGCTCTTACAGCAGTCACATATATTCAGGATGTGTAACTTAATTCTGAATTCTAAAATACTGAGCTGTTTGTAAATAACCTGGTCATTCCCCAAAACTTCAGGTATTTATGTGACACATGGGATTCAGAATCAGAACCCCGAAGCTATGAAAATCAGCAGTATCCCATACGGGAACTGTTTAAAAAGTTGAAAAAGTGATGGGACATCAATTAGAGATATGAATGAAGCTGATCTGGAGAGGACTAAGGTATATCAGACAACTAGGTAAAGGATGATGTCATCCATATTTTAAAACTTCAACTTCTGTGTGAGACTAAAGGGAGTGATGTTCCCTTGCTGCAAAATTCATATTTTGGGTAGTGTATTTTCTAATTTAATTTGTATGGTCAGTTTAGTTGAACACCGTACATGGTGTTAGGTCTCAGAAAAAGAATTCTATAGGTAAAAGGGACTTTGGAGCCAGGAGCCCCTCAGCTTTTTTTGCAGAACCAGATGTGGCAGCAAGATAGACATCACAAGGTCTGCAGTTGAAAGATGTTTGAGAGTCCCAGACAGGCTGGCGCCGCACCCACCAGAAGGTGACCTGCCTGATAACCCTCATCAGTACATGCAGCTGCACGTCAAAGGAGAGCAGCACATCAGAAACCCAACGACAAATCAGACCACAAATGAACAAGCCCCCATCCAATCAAGGGACAGATTCCCCTGCCGGCATGGCTTTCCTTTAAAAATAAGGCTCTCAGAAAGAAAGCCAGAGTCATTTTCTTTCCTTTTGCTGGCAAGTTTTGCTGGCTCCTACCTACCTTCTCCCATCTGCTTTCTCCCTTCAATAAATCTATTAAGCTTTGACTCGCTGTCCTATGTGGATTCTTTAATGACTGGGGCCTAACACATGAAATCTTGAATAGGGCATGAGATTTTATTGGTTTGTCTGGTTAGTGTGTGCCCTGATAAATCCCAGAGTGATATGGACAGTGTATAAAGACGTATTTGCAAAGTTCCCTTGGGGGACTGGAGACAGAGGAAAATATTCAAATTCCCCATCTGGAGAATTTTTGATATTCTCACAAGCAGTGGGGACAAACAAATCAATAGGCAGAGCCTTTGATCTTGGGGTTCACCCCTATGAAACATATCCTTGCAAAGGATAGGCTAAGCCTATTTAAAATTAGGCCTAAGAGTCACCAAGAGAACCTCTTTTGTTGCTCAGATATGGCCTCTCTCTCTCTAAGCCCATGTGGCAAGTGAACTCACTGCCCTCCCTCCCTACATGGGACATGACTCCCAGCGGTGTGAATCTCCCTAGCAACATGGGACAGAAATTCCGGGATAAGCTAGGACCTAGCATCAGGGGATTGAGAAAACTTTCTCGACCCAAAGGGGAAGAGAGAAATGAGACAAAATAAAGTGTCAGTGGCTGAGAGATTTCAAATAGTTGAGAGGTTATCCTGGAGGTTCTTATACATTATATAGATATCCCCTTTTTAGTTTATGGTTTACTGGAGTGGCTAGAGGAAAGTACCTCAAACTGTAGGGCTGTGTTCCAGTAGCCTTGATTCTTGAAGATGATTGTATGATGATGCAGCTTTTACAGTGTGACTGTGTGATTGTGAAAACCTTGTGTCTGAGGCCCCTTTTATCTAGGGTATGGACAGATGAGTAAAAAATATGGATATAAAATAAACAAATGACGGGGGGAAATAAAGAGCTTCTCTGAAGAGAAAAGTTCTCCCTCAAAAAAAAAAATTATAATAACAGGCAAGTGATACTTTCAGGGTGGGGGGGGGGTCTTTAGGAGAAAAGCACTCATCTTAGAAGTCATAGAATCTACTTCTAGCTTTATCCATCTAGCTCAGATACAGGAAGTCTCAACCTAAACTCATGTCTTCCTCCAAATTTGGCCCTTCTTCTGATATCTAATCTCCAACTAATCAATTCTGTATTTAAATGGATTTACTAATACTTTTCCCCAAATTGAAAAAGCTGCTTTCCATATGTGTGCAAGACAAACATGAGCATTCTATGTGCAATTCACTTTGAAAAAGACTTCTGGATGGGCTACCGCACATACGCTAGATTTCTTCTCCCCATCTCACCGAAATATAGACCATTTCTCGCATGGAGAGAAGGGATGAAGCTTCCGTTATCTCCCCAAAGGAAAAAGTTACTATTGTATGGGCTCAAGTAGAAACACAGGGAGGAACAGAAACTAGTCCTAAAGCATATTTCTTATATTGAACTCCTATATAATCTGTATTTGTCTACAAGTGTTCAGTTCTGTTCCTGAATGGACCATCGCCTACAATAGAGTAGCCATTCTTTCACAAAGGAAGGAAATTTTCTCAAATTGCCTGATCTTGCATCATGATTGTTATAGCTTGCTAAAGCTGCTGAAATGCAATACACCAGAAATGTGTGGCTTTTACAATGGGAACATGATCTTTTCTGGAGTACATACAGCTTCAAACCATCACAGTCCATACTACAAACATCCACACTATAGTTTGAAGCTCTACACACCCCAGATAAGAAGATGTCCTTAAAGCTAATCCATTCCTGTGGGTGTAGACCTATGTGGGTGGGACACTTTGACTATGTTATTTAAGTTGAGGCGTGCCCCCAGTAGGCCTTAATCCTCTTAACTGGGTTCCTAGGTAAGAGATGAAATTCGGAGAAGCACACAGAGACACTTAGGGAGAAAACAGAAGCTGGGTGAGAACACCCAGAAAACAGAGAAACAGAGAGGAAGCCATCTAAGCCGTAAACTGGAAGCAACGAAACCCGGGAGAGAAAGGAGAGACCAGCAGACATTTCCATGTGCCTGGCCATGTGACAGAGAGGTCCAGGACCACTGGTAGGTGGTCCTCTGGGAGCAAACAATTGCCTGGCCTTGATCTGGACATTTTCACAGCCTCAGAAGTGCAAGCTTGTAAGTTAATAAATACCTATTGTAAAAGCCAACCCAGGTTGGGCTAAATTGCTTGAATATTGACATTAAATTACTTCCTGCATTTTTTTTTTTAAACTCAAAGCCATAATAAGCTCAGAGTTTTCATATTCCAGGATATCCTTCTGGTCAGCAAGTATAGACAATCATATAAATCTCTTATGAGGAGTATTCTCCTACATTTTATCAACTTTGATTTATGCTGATAAAAAGCAAACTGTAGCTGATGTATGTTTAATAAGGTGAATGCTCTCAGTCTAAGGTCAATATGCCAAAAGTATATATTCATTACATTTTACCTTAAATATAGTTTATAGTTGTACAGGACAGTTTTTCAATGCATGTGTTATATTAACTTAAAATACAAGGACTGGCCTCACCATCTTCTTTTTTTCCTAAGACCTGATTGGCACTGTCTTAGTGTTTTGAACTTCAGCTGTGTCTATTTAATGCCACCCATTGAAGTCAGCAGAAACAGATCAGTACTTTCATTGGTATCTTATAGAACAAGCAGTAGGTTGATGGAGCTGCAATTATTTTTTCAGTTGACTCTGATCACGACATAGGGTTTTGTTTAGCTGTCTCTCTCCTTTAGTTTATAAGGCTTGCTTATCAAAAAGAAATCTTAAGTAGTATAAAATAAGAAGTCCATTTTTAAAAAATACTGAGCAAAAGGATAGGCATTTTACCTTCCCCAGAATGTGCCCACTATTACACAAACTTTGGTGGCTAAAATTTAATTTCCTAGACTTATAAAAGAACAAGTCAGCGGTCCCAAGCCCATATGTTACTTTATGGGTGAAAATTTCCATTTGAGCTGAATTTGGGACAGAATTTCACTGGAAATTCTCTGCTTGCCTATCCTTCTTAAGATGGGGGGAAAAAAAAATAAGTTTTCTGATCAAAGAAAGAGTACATATTATATGGTGTACTAACTCATTTAATATTTGATTTTTTTTCTCTTTTCTTAGTGCAATGGCTAGGGCAATGCCTACATAATCAATGAAGTCATATATATAATCAGTCAGTTCTAGTGAATCAATCAGTCCTATTGAAGATCAACTAAGCATTGCCAGCTTCTCCTTAAACAAATAAGCAAATGCTTCTATTTTTAGTTTGCTTTCTAAATAAAATCTGGCAAAAAAATAATGCGTTTAGCTCGAATATCTCAAAGTCTGAAAAAATGGCAAAATTATATTTTGAGGAGAATTAGATAAATGTATTCTCAGTGTTCACACCTCAATACTGCAAAAAAGAGCAAGCAAGAGAGAGAGAGAGAGAGAGAGAGAGAGAGAGAGAGCGCGAGAGAGACTTCCTTAAAAATAAATTCGAGCAACTTATTTTCCTTAACTAAAAATGTAACAGTATATGGTATTTTCATTAACAGGAGTTTTGAACTAGAGTGCTCATGAGTGGTTATGAAAAAAGCAGATACCTGGCCCCATCACCCAAGACTCTGATTCAATAGCTCTAGGATGGGTTTATAATATCCATATTCTTAAAAAGCTTTCTGCTGGGAAAAAAGTACACAAACCTCAATGTAGAGACTGACAATTGCAGGCAGGAAATTTATTGAGAGGCTCAGTGGTGCGGGTCTGAAGTCTTAACTCCAGCTCTTTGGGGGAGGACAAGCGAAGAACTTTCAAAGCAGAGGGACTGAAGGATTGGGGAGGTGCGGGGAATTGGCAGGATCTCTTCGGCCATTTCAAAAAGGAGGGTCAAGTAGGAAGTTGGCGGCTCTTCCTTGGTGGGTTTAAACTAAGCTTGGCAGTTACTGAGGCACGGAGTAGGAGTTACGGAGGTGAGAACTGGGTGAGGTGGGTCCTGATTCTATCTAGGGTATTGCCCTATACGGTGAACGAATGGTGCAGTTTGATTAGGGGCCCCTCTTAATTAACCCAGGCAAAGGGGGCCTTTACCAACCCGAGGGATCCCCTAACTTTCCCTGGTGGTTCTGACAAAGGTGATCCAGGGACTTCTTTTTGACAACATTACTAGAAGCAAGTAATATAAATATTGCACCTGTTCTTGTGCATGCACCTATTAATGAGAGCTAGGGTTGCTTCATTTCTCAGAACTTAAATATTTTAAATACTGTTTGGTGGATGCATCATCCACCCTTTCCCCGCATGCCGCCCCCCGCCCTCCGCCCTGCTTCCACTTGGTGGGTCCGAGGCAGGACAATCTGGCTTATGCAGCCAATATCACCATTTTGTTTTGCTTTGTACTTGAGACCCTGGAGGGCCTTCTCAGCCTTTTTAACTTGAGCTAGTGTTCATTTTCACTCTGCTTTTGTTAAAGGGCTGGTATCTAGTAAATAGAAAGAATTGCTTGGGCAGAGTGCTCTCCTGCTGCTCCCTTCTTTGAAGGCCCTGCTATTCCCAGAACTTGACCTAAAGAGTCCTTAACCCTTAAACCTCCTCCCAAAGTTTACGCACATTATGAACCCACAAATACTGGTGGCCTGAAAGACCTCATTTGCCGCTAAGCATGAAGCAGAGAAAGGAAAACTAATAAGCAACCAAAGAAGAGATTTTCCTCTGGCTTTGCTGTGACAGATGTTTTTTACGAAATGGTAATGAGTAGAGTCAGCAGGTAGCAAGCACTGACAAAATGCAGAAACCATTTTCCAGAGAAGTCTGAATTTCTGTATTGGAGAAATTTGAATGCTTGCATTTCTTTATCTATAATCTCTACACAAACTTCCTTGGGAATTGTGTCTTATTTAGTTTAAACCAATGTGAAAGGTTCTGAGTGGCAGCTGGAGAGAAAAAGAGGAGGCAGGCAGATGAGTGAGTTAGAAATAGGATTTTCTCCAGCAGAAGTCATTTATTTTGAGAGGCAGGGACCCACAGAATATTTTTGGATATAAAATTGGGACTTTGGTTGATCTCTCCTAGTATTGTCTAGAAAATAATTAGCTTAATCTCAGATGCATGCTGTCAGAACAGGAAAAGCAATGCAAAATGAGCCTTGCATTGCCCAAGATAGGGGTTGGGGGTGGTTGAGATATGAGAGCCTTATAATTAAAGAAGTAAGAGGACTCAGATCATACTATTTGCTTCATTCTTCAGCTGCATAATTCCTGCATATCTCTTTAAGGGTAAAGCTGCTTCTAGTCCAAATATCTGGTCTTTTGGGCAATAGATTCTTTGAAAAGTAGTACTGCTCAAGCCTACTTGGACCGAATACCAACCTCAAAGTCAAGCTGTGAGCATTGAAAGAATGACACTATTAAGAAACAGTTAAAATTGAAACTCCCAACCTGAGTCATTGAAAAACTAATGCAGCTAAATGTGTAACTTTCAATACCTGACAACTAGACCATTATTTTTTTATTGTGACCTTTGCAAGAGAATGCAGTCTTTTCTTTAATGTAAAGAGCTATTTAATAGTGCAGACTATTTATGGGTTGCACCCACACATGATGCTTGTGCATTTCCTAATGCAAAACAATACTGCCAGGAAGCCAAGCTGATTGGGAAACTACTTATGATGCAGGGTTAAGAACCTAGCAAATATTCTGCTCTGGGCTACTGATAAGCACCATGTCTGACTACCCTGCCTTTCACCATTGCAACTACCTGGAACTGTGCATGAAATAAATATTGACTATTTGGGGCCAATATTTATTAAGGATCCCAGAGAAGGAAATATTTTACAATTTTCTTAGGTGTTTTTCAGATATATAGTTGTACAATCTAAGCATAACACTTTGAATATTCATTACTTTGTTATTGACTGAACACCTGCTAAGTCTGGTGTGGTAATAGGCACTGAAATTAGAAGGTCACAGAGGAAAACCCTATCTGCCCTTGGGGAACTCATGATTTAATGGGAGGTTCAGACAGGAATATTGATCATTTCATTATGGCATTTGCAAGTCACCTGAGAGGTAAAAGCTAATGCTAGAGTTGCTCTTAGAGAGCTTGGGGGGGGGGGGGGCACAGGGAAGGCTTCTTGTATGAGGTGACTATGAAGTAAGAATTCACCAGACCTAGGTGGAGAAAGGGGAGGATATTGTTGGCTGAGGGATGAGCATGGCGAAGGAACTCATGCAAGTAAGGAGTCGCAGATACTGCAGTTTAGTTGAACTTAGAAATTAATATGAAATGAGATCAAAAGGAAATAGTCAGGGAACAGGTTATGCTGACTAGTTTGGATTGTGTGCTCCAGGCAATGGGCATCCATTGAAAGATTCCAATGGGAAGTGACATGATCAGATTGACAGTTTAGAAAATTCATTCCGGCACCCTTAGGGAGGTTAAATCAGAGGGGCATAATCCTGGAGATAGGACAAGACAGTTAGGAAGCAATTATATTTAGAAAAAGAAATGTGAACAAAGAAGTGAATAAACTTGAGTTAGCTCAGTAGCATCAGCTCATGCATGAATGCGTGTGCAATCATGGAGCATGAACTATGGGTGTGTAAATATGCAACAAGTTTCCACAGATTACGTTCGCGTGCCATCGGGGAGGTGTGTCTTTGCTAGCAGACATGATTTATTCATGTCCACGCACCTTTTAAACATACTTCTGAGCCCTGTTATTAGCATATTTAATTAATTGCTATTTCATGGATTTCCATAAGAGATTAGTGAGGGTCCCCCTTTCTCCACCTACTAGTCTTTTCAGAGCCTGATTTATGAGTTGTGTAAATTATCAGAGATGAGTAAACCCCGAATTAATGCTTGCTCTCCCATTCAGATTTGATTTTCACTGTGTTTAGTTGAAACTATGCCAACCAAGTGAGTAAACATTAGAAATACGACAGAGGCTGCATACACATGTCATGAGTCATATTAGGATTAACTGGACTTGTCGGTGACTTACTGAATCCTGATGCAACTCTAAAAGAATTTTAGGCATGGCAGGACTTTTGACAATACCAATGCAAATATTGTCAAGATATAGATCATTGTGATTCCAGGATAAGAAATACACATTTTTTAAAAAAGGAGTGTATTTTTGCACAAAATCCAGTCCACTGTGTTATAAATTTAGCAATGATTGAATTAATAAGCAGAATATTTTGAACAACCGCTCTGCATCAAGCACTATGTGAGACACACGAATATATACTTTCTTATTTAAGGCCTCATTTGCCTCATGGGTAAGCTGCCTATAAAAATTAAGATCAGGGGAAGTTGCCTCGAGCATTGAAATCCAAGCCCTTTCCTCCATCCTGTTCACGCTCCCATACCCGCTATCTCTGTCATAGGTGTCAGGAATATTTCCACACCATGTATAGCCTTTCGGGCATTTAGCCAATATTGTACCTCATTACTCAGGCAAACTTTCACTCTGACTGGTCAGGATCAGTTAGGTGGTTTGGGTCGGCATTCACGGGAGCATGAAGGAGAACAAAAGTGTAAGCCTCTCAATTATCTGGAAGCAACAACTAAGAGAGCACTGTTAGGTTTTAAATAGTAGCTGACTGAAAAATCAGAGAAACTGAGTCCGAGTTTAAAAAGTTTATTGTCCCAGGGGCGAGGTTCCCGGGTCCAGGGGCTCAGGGAGCGGGCCGGGAAAGTCGCGCCCCCCTAGGAGCGGCGGGGTTAGATACAGGCCAGCTAGTGGGGGTGCTGACGATGCCCAAGGGGCCTCCTGTGGTAGGTTAGGAGTTTTGTGCACTTTAGGGCCCAGGGCATAGCTACTGGCCTTGGCCGGGGGGCATAACTACGGGCAGTGTGCAGTGGGGGTCCTTTGTTTGTCAGGCCAGGTCCTGATTGGCTGAGTTTGAACAGCCGCATGCCCGGATATGCACGGGTTTAGTTCGGGTGGGGGCCTTCCAGCCAAAGGCTACCGGGCCAGGCCTTACAAGCACTTTTGAGATGAGTCCTTAATATATGCTAGACCGTACTAAGCATATTACTTCTTCTAGTTTAATCTTTATCCCAATGTCTATGAAATAAGTTTATCCCATTTTTATCCATAAGGAAATTGGATTAAAGAAGGTGAGCAGTTTTTTCAAGGGCATTTGACTACTTTGTGGCTGGGCCAGGATTCAAACTCAGTTTGCCTGACTCCGAACCCAAAGTTTAAAGCATTGCGCTAGTTAGAGTGCCTTCTGCTTAAAATGCATTAGAGTGGTACTACTCAAAGTAGCCAGTAGGTAAACTCTTTGTTACCTGTTTTTAAGATAAAAGAGCTTGCCCTGGAATGTAAATAAACACACTGCTTCTTTAATTCACAAAGTTTTCCTATAAAAGTTTTAGAAAGTGTCAGCTTACTGGAATGGTTGCTTTTCATTCTAGTCAAATTGCTCATTATCTTGTTGCAGCCCAGTGACAAGTTTTTCAAAGACAAGGGGCACTGGTTCTTGGACCATGTTCAACTAGCAGTACATTTGACTAGCAGTGCACCAGATCATTGTGTGGCTGTCAAATTCATCACCCTGAAAAATCCTAAGGAAGCTGTAAACTAACCCTTTTATGAGCCCATAGATGCCTCATAGTTAGTAAATATTTCAACTAAAAACAGAGAAGTTTCATAGCTATATTGGAAATTTTTTAATGAAATACATAAATCCTTCCAAATTTACATCAAAGTTGTGTTCCAAAATAGAGTTAACTTTGTTTTTAGAAATTCTGAAATAGAGTTTTGAACATTATTGGAGTTGTAATTATATTATTCAATGATATTCAATGAGTTGGGCACATGATATACTTAGTTCAAGTATTAGATTTTTTTCATATAAACGTATTAATTATTCTATAAATTATCCTATAAATAAAATACCTCCTATTAATTTTACAGAAATATGTACACATCAAATTAAAATAGTAGAAAATAAGTAGAAATAAAATAAATAATTACACATTTCTGGCACCTAATTGCTAGTGAAGTTGACTCATAAAATCAACCAAATCAAAGGCTCTCAATGGCTGCTATAAAATGATTTGAAAAGTATGATTCCCAAGTGTATGGAGATCTGAGATAAACTGAATGTTTTTGTTGAGGGCCTTGCTCGATACAAGGACATTTACCAGTAGCCCATGGGGAAAGCTTTATTACCAGTATCCCTGAATGGTTGGTGTTTTAGTTTGCTAATGCTGCTGGAAAGTAATACAGCAGAAATGGGTTGGCTTGAATAAAGGAGATTTATCAAGTTACAAGCTTACAGTTTGAAAACCATAAAAATGTCCAAACTGAGGCATCCAGAGAAGGATACCTTCACTCAAGAAAGGTCAATGGCATCTGGAACGCTTGGGGCATTTTCTTTCTGCAGCTCCAAATGCTCCGTCTGTGTCAAGTCTCAGATGTTTCCGAAATGGCTCCCTCTTAAAGGACTCCAGTGAGCAGATGAACACCCACCGTGTATGGGCGAGACGCGTCTCCATGGAAACTGCTTAGTCAAAAGGTCCCACCTTTTGTCATCCCCACAAGATCGGACTAAGAAAAGAGCATGGCGTTTCTGTGGTGTATGATGGCTTCAGACCAGCGCAGTTGGGGTTTTTTTCTCTCCTCTCTTCCTTCCTTTCTCTTGTCCTCTGCTTCTTCTCCCACTTCCCTCTCCACTTCATCTTCCTCTGTTTCTTCTCACTTTCCTCCTTCTTCTCCTCCACTCCTCCTTCTTCTACTGCTGCTACTTCTTTTTTGTCTTCTTTTATTTCTTCCCTTCCTTCCTTCTTTCTTTCTTCCCTCCTTCTCTCCTTTCCCTTCCTTCCTTCCTTCCTCCCTCCCTTCTTTTTTAAGAAAATTGTACTATCAAAAAAAAAATTCCAAAAGTCTTTTAAATTCTTAGAAGGCAGGAGAACCAGTATTTAATTTAATATTTACTGTTCAGCCAGGAGTAATTTCAATCCCAATAGAAATCTAGCTTTTAATTCTGTGCATGCGATTCACAGTATATTGAGTCTCCTGATATAATTTTGAAAACTGAAGTATGTTCATGTCCATTGGTCTTAAAACATAATTTTACAATTTTGAGTCATTAAAAAGCTTATAATTGTTCTGATTTGCCTATTCCTGGTCAGGTGTTTGTTTAGGATTGCAATGTGCATCTGTTTAATGAAGCAGGGGTTATTCATACATGGTTATGTTTTTAGCTTTCAGCTCAGAAATATTTGCTAAATGCTGATTATGCACAAGTAGTTAGGAAAAATCTTGGCACTGTCTCTAAAAGGTGTTATCTGCTAATTAACTAAAAAAAATACGATTTTTCTATTTAGACTTTAATCTTGTTCAGAAATTAAAGAGAAGAAGTTGTGAATGTCATATTTATTTATTTTTTGCCTTCCTGAGACGCAATAGGCAGCTACATTGACCCAAAAGGCAAAATAAATTTGCCCTGATAAATGATTGACTATTCAGAGGACACCGCATACTTTTATAGTATGTACTGCTACAGTCAACTGCAATAGTCATTTCTGAAGTTGTGATAAGAGCTTTTTTAAACAGCCTGAAAAAATATTACCTCCAACTGCCAGATTAAAAGATTTTAAGTGTCCTAGTAATCTTTACAAAAGGTGATAGATTTTCACTTTCTCTTTCAGATAATACATTTTGTTGGCACTTAGTACCTAGAATGCCATAGTGTCACATCTGTAGATGGACATTAGAATGCATTTTACTTCTGCCATGTGCTGTTTCATTTTACACATAGAGATGCAGTTTGGTTAAGTAGCTTAATAACAATCATCCTTTAGATTTGTATAGGTTTTCCCGCTTTCTATGCAGTTTAGATTTATTATCACAAAAATTCTTGAAATAACCTTGTGATAAAACTGTAGGATAATTATTCTCATTTTACTCAATAAAAAAGTGGAAGCTCAGAGGACTGAAAGACCATGAAGCACGGTCTAGGAACTGGAAGTATGGATTCAAATCCTCATTCCACTGCTTGCCAAATGTTTGTGATTTGGGGCAAGTTAACTTCTCTTTGTAAAATTTTCCCTATTGGTACAGTGGAGGTAATAAAAGCACCTAGCTCATTGGGTTGTCATGACAATATAAGTTCATTAATGTTTGTTAAAATACTTACAGCAGTACTTGGCCCATCGCAAATGTTTCAAGGAAAAAAGAACTACTATGGAACCATCTCCTTATGCTATCACTTTGCATTTTCTTGAATTAAGAAACAGTATAGGGCTGACCCAGGAATTCCACTCTTAGCCATATACTCCCAAATAACTGAAAACAGGTACTCAAAAGCATGTACACACATCTTCGTGACAGTACACTGCACAGTAGCCAAAAAGTGCAAGCAACCGAAATGTCCATCAACAGATAAATGGATAAACAAAATGTGGCTCTGGACAATAGAATATCATTCAGTCATAAAAAGAATGAAGCAGTGATATGTGCTAATCTATGGCTGAACCTTCATACACATACTAGGTGAGAGAAATCAAATGCAAAAGGTCACATGCAGTATTTGGTATATGAAATATCCATAAGAAGTAAATTCCTAGATACAAATGAAACAGATTACTAGTTGCCAGGGGCCAGAAAGAAGGAAAGAATGGAAAACAACTACTTAATGGATACAGATTTCCTTTCTGTGATGAAAATACTTGTGGCACATGATAGATGTGATAGCTGCACATCACTGTGAAGGTACTAAGTGCCACTGAATTGTTCACTTCAAAATGGTTCATTTTATGCCTGTGTATTTCATCTCAATTAAAATTAAATAAATAAAAAGCAATGCAGATGAAAAAGTTAATGCTAATTTTTTAGAAGCCTGGGACTTTTTTAGAAGTCCCAGATTCAATACTAAGTACTTTCCATATATTATTCTTTTCCATCCTCAGAGCAAATCCCATTTTATAGAAGAGAAATTGCAGACATGAAGAGGTTAAGCTAGGCAGCCAGTTCCAGGATAGTTATATGTAATGAAAGGGAGTTTCACATCTGGCTTAATATTGGTATCTGTGAAATGAGACAGGAATGTGCTTAATCATATCAAGTGATCTGACACAAAAAGCTTTATCTCCGCCAGAGGCCACTGTCCTGGAAGTGACAGCACACTGTGAAACGGCATCAAAGTAAAAACCTTACGAACTTTTAATCTAAGCAACAGCCATTTGTTTTGCACTGTTGAATATCCAGCATAGGTTCTAATAGATATTTAAAAGTGAAACTGAGTAGAAATTCAGTGAACAGACTCATTCAACTATTCCCATGCTTGCAGAAAGTTTTGTTCTTCCCCGCACACAATTCTTTTGTTGAAGACTTCAATTTAATTCACTAGGCAAATTACTTCCAGTGTTTATAATCTAAAATTGAAATAATTTAATTTTTTAAATTAAACTATATATGGACTTTGCTTTTCCAAATCAAAGACTAAAATAAATCACCTTTTAATAATAATTGTATGGAATTACATAGAAATATGGCGTTCATAGTTTCAGTGCCTTGGAATACTGAAAATTGTTGGAGATTCTTATGTTCTTTTTCTTTGAATATGTGGACATGGCTTGACCCAACTAAGAAGACAAGAGTTGCATTGCGCTTAATGGCAACCCAAAAATGTAATTACCAGAATTTTAAAAAGAAGTGGGAATTGGGCTCTTAAGCAACTTAAACCAAAACAATTGATCCCTATTGTTCTGGCTTCTGAGTGTAATTTTTGGTCTTTTTTAATTTTGCAGCTATTCACCCCTGTTCTTGTGAGGGGACCCCTGGAATGCTGTTGAAGGAACTTTCAGCATGAACCAAACCCAACTGACAACCCAGAGCATTATTTTTATAGATGCTAACCCCTGATATAATGAAACACAAAATATAAATTGATGAAATGGAATGCTCACTCAAATAATATGATGTGTGCTTATATACATTTTATATCTCCTTGTATATTAAAGGAGCCATATTTTTGCCAACATACAAATTCTGAGTGTCCTGGGGACCAGCCCGCTTCACTGTAATTGCCCTGGGGAAGCAATAGAAGAAAGGAGCTGTAAGTACAAACTTTAATATTAATTAGTTTTGTGACACCCTGGAGCTCCCAACTCCTCCTGGGCTGGGTAAGAATAGAGCACTTCGTCCCTGTGGACTTGTAGGAAGAGCTACCTTTCCTTTTCCTCCTTTCAAATCACACTGAGTCCTGGCACTGGGAGTGTGAACAGGGCAGAGAGAATTGGCTCCCTGGTGCCTCCCTCCCACGTATTCTGATGTAGCCTTTACTCTAGCAAATAGTGGGCAAGGTGGAGAGTTTGTTAGGTAATAATCTCCAATCTCATTTTCCTACAAGCTGGTGGATATTATTTTAAGTTATTGTTTTAAAGAAATAAATTGCTGGCATATTCCAAAAAATCTATACTAAACAGAAATCTTACTTTAAAATGCTGGTCAGCCATTTGGCTTTAAAAATTAAGCATCAGGGCGGTGCAATGGTGGTTCAGTGGCAGAATGCTCGCCAGGTTCAATTCCTGGAGTCTGCCCATGCAAAACAAAAAAGATCAAATGATTAAAAAAAAAAAAATCCTTAATACATTCAAATGAAGAAATGAAGGTTAATGCTGATGCAAAGAAAGTATGATAGGAAGGGCATTCTGGAATATTTTTTCCCACCAAAATCATACTGGGAAATATGATTACAGATAAATAAGGCTGCACGCAGAGCTGGTTTGCTCTATCAGCATCCATGTAATATGATTTCAAGCTGATCATCACCCAATTTAGATGATTTCGAGGTTCTATCTGAAATCCTCTGATCCTGTGCCCAAATAGGGAAACTTTCGAAAGCATATTAAATAGACACAACAAAATAGAGGTAATAAAAAGGTGGCATTGAAAATTCTTATGTATAAGAGACAATTTCATGTCTGGATGATTGTTTTTCTTCTTTTTAATATTACTTGCTGACTACAAAAATTTTTTCCCTATTCACAGAGTTGTGTTTTTTAACCACAATTAAGGTTCATTGTAATTTTATAGCTATTTTAAGAAATTTTCTTAAAAGCACATCATCTTTATAAAACTATCCCTTTAAACTGGCTCTGAATTTCTCCCCACCATACATTACATCTCTGCTCCGCTGACTTGCAAAGGAATCTTTATATGGAAACATAGGATGATAAAACAATGAGGCTGATTTTTAAGGAAGTATATTAGAATTCTTCCCTCCCCTTGGGTGTTGTTTGCCTCCAAGGAGATCTTCTCTCCCTACTCCAACCTCTATTTCTTCTCTTCAGGTATCACGTTTTTCCTTTTATTGAACTGATAAAAACATGAGACATTAAAATTTGTCCTCTAAGGCAAACATACACAAAGAGCCCTTTTCAAATGTTTTAGTTCTAGGTCAGTAGGTCTGAAAAACTTTGGCAAAATAGTTCCCCAAAACACAGTCTTTTTAAGTAATAAAATGTTCTCTTTAGATTTTTTTCTTGTGTTTGTATTTCCTTTGGATTTCTCTCAGGGAAGTGGAGGCCCACCAACCTCAGAGGCACCGTAACTCAGCCATCCAACTCCTCTTTCTAAAAATATCTGCTGGAGCTTTGCGTTGGCGGGGCCTTTGCCATCCACCTGCCCTCTGCATCTCTCTCCTACGTTCTCCTGGATCATGTCCTCCAATTACTCTGGCCTTACATCAGTTTCAAAGCTATTTTGATCTTTCATCTATGGACACTGTTGTTCTCTCTAACAAAAGCTCTCATATGATTTGTTTTCTTTTAAAGCACTTTATTGCAATTTTCAATCATCTATCTACAGTGTGATTATTTTTTTCATGTCTGTTTCACTCACCAGGCACCAAGGTCCATGCCTCAGGGGGTTGGTGCATATTGCTCATCATTGTGCTAAGTTGCAGAGGTTCAGCCCATTCTGTGAATGAATGAAAGTTTTTCCAGAATCCTTTCTCAATCACAAAGGACTGCCAGTATAACACACTTAGACTTTTCATATACCAGGTTTTAGATTTATGTATAAATACTCATGAGATTTATGACCATCCTGTATTGGATATATTTCAAAAGGATGCAGACTTGGAAGATTATAAGCACTAGATAATATAATTCATTTTATATTGATTTATTCATTTACTATTCAATAAATATTTGTTGGGTGACTTTTATATGCCCAGTGTTGCCCGAGGCCTGAAAGTTAGGCAGAGAACCAGACATGGCAAGATACTTCTATTGCATCACTGCCAATCATTTCCCAAGCTATGTCCCTACCTCCAGCTATCCGCCCGGGATATCCTTTGAGTTCATCATTAACCATGGATCTTTCATCAGAATGATGGTAGAAGGACCACAGCATTGGAAAAATTAAAGATCTTTGGAAATTTCTTGAGTTACAAGGAAGAAGATGATAAATACAGATTTAGTTAAGAATTAAGGTTGGCATTAATAGACAAACAGAGTTTTTAAAACTACAACTTTTATTTCAACAATAATAACAAAAATAATCCAGAACAATGATTTGCAAGTGGAGATTACTATTTGGGATATATCATTATCCTCTGGTATGCTATCTCCTTTTTCTTTCCCCAAATGCAACCTTATAAAACCACACACATATACTCTACTTAAGAGCAGTGTGCGTTTTGGGTGAGAAGTCTTCTTCAAGAATTAGAACAACATGAATGGCTTTGGATTTTTAATCATCTATATTTCTCTCTTTATCACTTTGCGCAGTTCTAGAATGCAGGGGCATTATCTTTAGGGGAAGCATGAAGATATGTTTCTTATATCATGCAATTAGTTAATAAATCTGTTTATAAAACTCTATGTCTTATTCATTCAGGAGGATGCTTAAGAAACAAGTGTTTTGCACAGTTAAATGAGCAGCGCCATTAGTTCATTTCACTTTCTTCTCTAAGTATATCACCTCTTTTTCACCAGAATTTACCTTGTTATTATTTTCATTTCCATCTTTGGCTTCTTAGGAGACTCATCTGTTAACATAAATTAAAATATATTTAGATTTAATTTGCTTATTTTGTTTTCATTAAATTCCAGCGAGGGAAGAATTGCTTATCTTTTTCATTTTTGGGGGGGAGTTATTGTAGAGTTGTTGTTTTCACTGAATACATTGACTCTCTAAGCTGGTGGCATTAATTAGTAATAATAAAACATGCTCAGTATTGATCAAACAACAACTAAAAATTGAAATAGATATAATGGTGGATTAAAAGTATGGCATCATGTTAAGAAGGTAAAAAGACTCAAACCAAAATACAATGCAATAAAATAAAATAATGAAACTGTGGCTCACTTTTCATTAGGAGCCTTTATAATAATCCTATTTTCCCTATTGGTCATTTTAAAAATAAAGATCAAATACTAATATCTATATTAACTAAAACAGAAGGTCTTAAGCTCTGTCAAACACATATCCCCCTTCAATATGCATAAAAATCTCATTTCTTCTGTGATCTTGATGTTTAAAAATATATTAACTATCAAGTTTAAAAGTAAATCCAAGCTATTATAACATTGAGCATGCTTATCAATATACTGATGCCACCTGCCTATCCCTCCCAGATACCCTGGTATTTATTTAGTGGGGTGACTCAGTTGCCTTCATTTTACCACTAATCCTCAGTCTGAGCATTAATGAGAATCTCTGATATAAAAATTCTATTTTAAAAATCACGACATTCCTTTCTTCTCTCTACAATTTGCCCTGCAGGAACTTAACACTGTCCATTAGACCTGATCATTTTCACTCCTAATTTTACCTGTACTCTTTGCCTATAATATCCTACACTGAATTTTTAGGTAAGATACTCCTGGGTAACAGGGCACCTGAGCCATTCTCTTTGTGACTCTAACATTCTATAAAGCGTCATCAGCCTTTAAAACATTAATAAATTCTGCTGAGGTGACATTGCTCCTTAATTCAACAACTTCAGTTGAAGGCTGGTTTTTGTTTTCTTCTGCACAAGTTTTGGGTACCAAAAGATATATTTCAAGACAATTAGAAATTGCAATTTTATTTACTCTGCTGTTTTCCAGGTGTCTTAGTTTGCCAGGCAGCCAACACAAATGCCACAAGTTGCTTTTAGCTTAAACAAAAGAAATTTATTGGCTCATTGTTTCAGAAGCTAGAATCCAAAATCAAAGTGTCAGCAAGGCTATGCGTTCTCCCAGGGGTGTGTGGCATTCTGGTGCTGACTCCTATCACAGAGCAATGTCCCGTTCTGGCAATGTCCCTTTCTATCACATAGCAATGTCCCGTTCTGGCAATGTCCCTTTCTATCACAGAGCAATGTCCCGTTCTGGCAATGTCCCTTTCTGTTACATAGCAATGTCCCTTTCTGGCAATGTCCCTTTCTGTTACATAGCAATGTCCCTTTCTGGGGTCTGTGACTTCTAGATTCTGTTTGTAAGGCCTTCTCTAATCAGAATGAAGGCCCACTCTGGTTCAGTTGGCCAGCTGTAACTAAAAATATCTTCAAAAGGTCATATATGGAAAGACTTCATGCTCACAGCAGATTAAGATTCAGGACATGTTTGTTGGAGTATACAATTCCACCAACCATACCAGGACTTAAAAAAAAGAAGTCATTTCAGTAATCTTGGTGATTAAGGACTCCTATTGAGAATAGATAATATTTGAGACAAATGCATCAATACCGGGCACTGGCACAATTCATTTTCTAAGGTCACTAGGGAATATGAATTAGAATTAGTATTTGGACATCAGAAAATGGTATTCCAATCACTAAGGCTCTCAGGGAAAGATCATGTTGAATTTTGACCAACAACATATTGCAGTGCATTTATATATCCATCTTTCTACTTGAATAGGACAACTGAAGTGTAATTAGAATAGGCAAGTCAATGCTCCTGCTGCAACAACCAGGAAAGGCTGGGTTTATTACAAATATAATATTTTGAAAGTCACTAAATGGTATGGAAGCAAAGGAGACTACATGAACTAACATTCCAGATAGAGGAGGGTCATGTCGAGGTAAGTTGATGATCAGAAGTGGTTTCCTTCCATTCAGTCTGCCTATTCTAGGTTCAGATATGGCCTGGGTTGAGGACCTCTACTGGGGAAGAGATAAAACCAATAAAGCTCTTAGTGGTTGTTGGTGCTAGAGTGAAAAAAAAACAAACAGAAATTTGAGGAACCTCAAGGACAAGGCCAGTTTTCTCGATGAGATATTGGCTAAATTCTGAGGCTGTGTATGTAAGATCAGGAGGACTAGGATGGTCATTTCTAAAAGGCAGAGTTTGGTGGTTTGAAATTGTAAGTACCCCAGAAAAGCATGTCCTTAAAATTAACCAATTCCTATGGGTGTGGATGCATTGTAAGTAGGGTCTTTTTGATAAGGCTACTTCAATTATGGTGTGACACACCTCATTCAAGATGCGTCTTAATCCTCTTACTGGAGCCTTTTATAAACTGGATGAATACAGAGAAAGAGAGAAACTAATGGAAGCCAGAATCAGCAGGCAATGAAAGCTGGAAGAGGAGGGAGAAGCCAGCAGATGCCACCACATGCTTTGCCATGTGGCAAAGGAATCAAGGCTCAGAAGCAGCTAGCCTCTGAGGAGAAGGCATTGCTTTGATGGTGCCTACATTTGGACATTTTTTCAGCCTCAAACTGTAAGCATGTAAGGTAGTAAATTTGGATTGTTAAAAGCCAACTCGTTTTATGGTATCTGATTTCAGCAGCCTAGAAAACTAAACATAGAGTGACATTCTCCCATGGGCTGGAAGTGCTTAGGAAACATATGGCCAGTCTTCTCCTTAGTACATTTGCCAAATGCTGAAGCATGTGGGGCAGGACTCAAGAACAAAATAAGTGAAGAACGGAAATAAATCTTCTGCAGTCTTTCAAGACTGAGTAGAAAAAGATCCTTCAGACTTAAAGTCACATTCAGAATGCCAAGCCCTAGGAACAGGGATGGATTAGAAGTGGGTACAGAGTCTTACTGAAACCACATCCCAGGTCTGACTCAGAGCAATTGAGCATTCCCCTCACCTTCAGTGTCAATCAGAAGATAGAGTGGGGAAGCCTCTCTTGTGCAAGACAACATTATCTAGAGCCTCCATAATTTGTTTAGAAATAATAATCAGCATAGCAACTAAAATGAGGAGATATGCAAAGACACAAAACCACATGGCCAATAATAAGAGGAAGAAATAGACAATAGGAGTAGATGGAGAGATGATTTAGAACTTGGAGTTAGCAAACAAGGACTTAAAAACTAGTATTAATATGTCCAAGAATAAAGAGGAAAAGTAAAGTCAGAGAATCTATTCAGAGGATACAAGTGAGAAAAAGAAAGAGCGAGAAAGAGAGACAGATAGAGCTGGAGAAGGAAACAAACAAAGAAGAGGAATGAGGAAAAAAGAAACAAATGGACACCCCAGAATAGAAAAAAAAATTATATCTGGAACCAATAACTCAATGGATGAGTTTAATGGTAGAGTAAAAACAGAAAAACAGAATTATTGAACTGAAATGTCAGTAGAAAAATACACAAGCTGAACAGGAAAAAAAAAAAAGGAAAAGTAGACAAGAGTGTAAGATACTCATCAAACTTGCTCAAAAGCTCACACCTGCCAATAATTGCCATCCTAGATGGAGAGGAAAGAGAAAATTCTCCAAAATCTGATTTCTTAAATATGCAGCAAATATAAGACTGATATCTGACTTTTCTGCAGGAGTGATGGAAAACAGAATACATCTTCAAGTGCTGAAAGAAATTAACTGCCAACATAGATTTCTATCAGCAGCAAAAATATCTTTGAGAAGCGAAGAATATCTTTTAGAAGAGAAGAAAGTATTTAAGACAAAAACTGAGAAAATTCATTGCAAGTAGCCAGGGAAAAGAAACACTTTAGGGAATCCTTCAAGTAGCAAAAAAACAATGATCTCAAGATGGAGTTATAGAAATGCAGGAATGAGTGAAGAAAGGGTAATATGTGGTTAAATATAAATGAATGTTGATCTTAAAAACTAGTAATATCTCCTGAAATTTAAAATATATTTTCAACTAAATGTATGAAAACAATAACATAAAAGGGAGGGGGAGGTAAATGGAATTAAATAGTTTTAAATCCTAGTAATATTGGGGAAGTAGTAAAAAATGTATAAAAATCTCATAAGTCAAAGATGTATGTCATAATCTCTAGAATAAACCTAGAAAAATATCAAAAGGCTACATAACAAATTAGTAGGAGGAAAATGAAGTAATGAAAAAAAGCTTATTTAATTCAAAAGAATGAAAAAAAGGAAAAAGAAGAATATAAAACAGAAAGACTAAATGAAAAAATTAGTAAAACGGTAGATATAAATCTAAGTATTTAAAAAAAATGCCAGATTAGACTATAAACTATAATGTGGGAGAAGATATATTCAATAGGTTAGATTAGATAGATAGATAAATAATAGATAAAATGGTATATATGTAAATCTACATAGATGATTGATAGATGATAGATAGATGGTACATAGGTAGGTAGGTAGAAAGATGGAGAAAGAGAGATAGTGAGCTCAAAAGGTTCATATCAGAATAAATAACAAACTTGAAATAAATCAAAGCAGGTCAATAAGAAAAAAGGCTGATAATAGTGAAATGGTCAAAAATTGTTTCAGACACTTCATCAAAGATGAGAATCATATGGTCAAACGTGCACGAAAAGGAGCTTACTTTGCATGAGCCATTGTGTAAATATGTGTGGTTGTGGATTCAAACCACAGGTCAGGCTTAAAGAGAGGAAGAAAGGGAGGGAATGTGGAACTGAGCTAGCATTTCATTTTTTTTTGCATGGGCAGGCACTGAGAATCGAACCCAGGTCTCCGGCATGGCAAGCAAGAACTCTGACACTGAGCCACTGTGGCCGTCCATGAAGAATTTCATTTTAACACATGAAAAACTATAGCAATTAAGATACTGTCAGTAACAAATTCCCCCTTTTTTTTAGCCCATACACATCTTTTGGCAGTTTATTGAGCAACATATTTTATGGATTATCTTTTATTTTAATGTATTAGCACCTAATGTGTTCTTTTACAATTTTGGAGATTTAAATACGATTACGCATGTGTTTCAAAACTCAAAGTTACGATCAGTCAATCATGAAACACGTTTTGACGTTTTGTTTTAACCATGATTCAGGGTTTACCTACATTTTTTCTTTCTCTCCCACTACCCCAGCACACCAAGTGTTGCTGTGATTGGGATTGTTATGAACAGTGCAACAATGCTTGAGCTTGCACAACAAGTGAAAATAAAGTTTCTAACTCTCACCAGAGATGGATAAAGGAATGTTTCACAGACAGGTGCCTTCAACTGGATCATGTAGGGTGAATGGGAATTTGTCACACAGACAGGGATGGGGACAGGGGATTTGGCATCCAGTCTTTATAATGATGTGTCAGGTATAATGGACATTATATTGGTTACTTTGTGTAGTAGGCATTGGTTGTAAGGATGTCCCTAACAGTGTGATATTTGCCTTGCATGTTATGCAAAAGAAAACCCAAGTTAGATGTGATACATCTTGCAGTGATGTTTCCTCATATCCTTTTTCACTTGAGTGACCAATGTAACAAGAGACACAGGTTACCAAGACATTCATCAAAAACAAACTAAAAGTCAAAGGTTTCAAGAGTCTGGAGAATTAAGAATCTGAAAATGATGCATAAATGACACATTTTAGTGTTTCCTTGGATTGCTGAAAACTTACTTTCTTTTGAACTACAGAGACACAGGAAATAATATATTTTACTCTCTTCATTTAAGCCTTATACAAATGCTTTTATCATAAATTATTACTAATCTCATTGATCCCAAACTTTCAACACATAGGGCCTATGGTGTTTGGGTAAACAAACTCACTGAAATAAAAACTTTAAAATTGTCTCTGGTTAACTTCTTAATTCTAATTGGAAGTTACTGAATTTAAATTTTTCTTCCTTGTTAAATGTTTTGTGGCTATGAAAACATCCTAAGCAAAAGTTTATCCCATTTAAGGTGGTCGTAATTGAAATTATAACCATAACTACAAAGAATACATGCTGGAATTGGTTCCGTCAAACTTGTTTGACTAGTATTTTCCTATAATTAATGAGCTGCTCGATCCTTAAGACTCGGATTTAGTAAGTGTATTCCAGGGCTCTAAAATCCGTAGTTTGCAATATTTTTTCAGATTGGTGATGATAAACCACATCTGAAAATCACTTCACAAGCCCATGATATTAACGACCCCAATCGATCCTCACATTGACCCTGTATTTTTATAATAATTTTAAATCCTTCATTTTTGGAGAAAAATTCCTTATACTATTTACTTGTAAAAGTTAAAGGATACAGCCAAATGCAACTTACAGTCCTTGACTATTATTCTGGTCTGAAGAAACCAGTATAAAATATATTTGGGGAGATCAATAAGAAGTCAAATATAGACTGGGGAAAAGATGATAGAAATGAGTAATTATTTTTGCGAGCATACCAATGGGTATTTGGGTAAATGTCTATTTGTGGGATACATATTGACATATTTAGGAATGAAATATTATTATGTCTATAATTTATTTTACAGTATTTTATCTGAAAAAGCAATTGAGGAATATATGGCAAAATATTTAAAATAGTTACTGGTTATAGGTTTTATTATAATATTCTATTTTTCCTTGAATTTTTTGCACTTATTTTTAAATTTTCATAATAGTTTTATTAATAACTTGATAAAGAAAAAATTCTCTGTTCTCTTTCTCCATCTCTCTGTATCTGTATGTCTCTCTCTCAGAATATGTAGCTATTTATTCAAGTATTAATGAATATATTAAATCTTTGGAGGTCATCTTATCCTTAGCTACCCTATCTTTTCTAGGGCACGTTCAGGCTATATTTGTTTGGTTTCAGGCAATATATTTGTATTTTAGCTAATTAATGAGTTTATTAAAGTTCCCTGAGTCAGAGATTTTATATGACATGAGCATCAGTGAAATAAACAACTGTTCTGAGAGTCTTTTATCTTGTGCTTGTCAATAAGAAGAAAGTACTGCAGTGAACTAGATGTGGAGGGGACTGTTCTAGTTTGCTAACTGCCAGAATGCAATATACCAGAAACAGGACGGCTTTTAAAAGGGGGAATTTAATAAGTTGTGAGTTTACAGTTCTAGGGCCATGGAAATGTCCCAAAGCAAGCCTATAGAAATGCCCAATCTAAGGCATTCGGGAGAGATACCTTGATTAAAGAAGGCCGACAAAGTTCGGGGTCTCTCTCAAGTGGAAAGGCACATGGTGAACACGACATCGTCTGTTAGCTTCCTCTCCAGGCCTCTTACTTCACGAAGTTCCCCCAGGGGCATTCTCCTTCGTCTCCGAAGGTCATTGGCTGGTGGACTCTGTGGTTCTCTCAGCCTTGTGGCTTTGCTTGGCTCTGCTGTGACTTTCTTGTTGTTCTCAAAAGGCATTCTCTCCAAAAGATGTCTCCTCTTTTACAGAATCCCAGTAAACTAATCAAGACTCACATAGAATGGGTGGAGACACATCTCCATCTAATCAAGTTAATACCCGCGGTTGATTGAGTCACAGCTCTGTAGAGATAACCTAATCAAGTTTCCAATCTATAGCACTGAATAGGGATTAGAAGAAAACGGTGTTCTGACAAGATTGATCAGGATTAAAACATGGCTTTTTTAGGGTGCATAAATCCTTTCAAACCAGCACAGGGGCTAAAGAGAGACACTAATGTCACATGTACTCTGACTTCCACAGAGGGACTATCTTGAGATATACAAAGAGCTTTATCTCCCTAGAAGCCAAGCTGCTTATACAATTGTGTTGTCTACTTAAGCCTTTTCCTGAGTTCACCCTGCATCACACTGAGCAATCTGAGTCCTTGTAGCTGTGTGCCTCAGTGTTCTTCAATAAACCCTTTATTAGTGGACAATGCTTTCCATTAATAACACAGAGTAAAATATGCTCACCACGTCTCACAAGAATAGGGCAAAACACAAATTCTGGTGGAATCACATTGCACTGATGGAGACTGCAAGTTAAAGATGTTCTATTATTAAATGAAACAAAAACATTAATATTTTAGGATTTATTTTATTTTAGGATTTTATGTTTATTTTAGGATTTTGTCTACCTGATGCCTTTTCAAGATTAGCAGAAAGCTTGGTTTTTTCCAGAGCTTTTCCATAAATGACTGTCATGTGACACCTTCCCAAAGACCAACACAGGTATCCAGTCCAATATTTGCTTTACAAACTCTGTAGGAAGAGAGAAAAATGACTCTGCAGTTCAACAGACCCAGAGAAGAACCCCAATGCAACCTAATGTATGGCCCAGAGAATTAATTATAGAAATCACTTCTTTGTTTCTACCACCCCTTAAGTGGTAGGTTCTCCAGGGTCTAGTCTTCCACCTTATTCTGACTTGACATGTTTTCTGGGGCCATCCCATTCTCATCCACAATTTTGACTGTCATCAGGCAGATAAGGACTATTAAGAAGAATCTATAGCTTCCTACTGGTGCCTTCCTAGATATTATATAGGTTGCTCAAACTTAAAATGATTGAAATGGATTTGAATTATTTTTCCCTCCAAGCCATACTTCTTCTCCATTATTTCCATTTATAAGCACCATTAGTGTGCAAACAAGCACCACCAGTGTATGGATTTGAATTATTTTCCTCTCCAAACCATCCTTCTTCTCCATTATTTCCATTTATAAGCACCATCAGTGTGCAAACAAGCACCACCAGTGCCCAAGCAAGAAACACTGCATTCTCTCACTGTATTTTCTCTCCTTCATGGCCTAATATCCAAACTGTCAGGGAGATCTATCAATTCTGCATCAAGAGATCTCTCCAACTTATCTGTATTTCTCAGTCCCCACCATCACTGTCCCACTTCAGCCCTTGTTATTTCCTGAATTGTTTCAGAACTTCTAAGGTGGTATTTTTGTTTTCAGTCTATTTTCTCAAACCCATCCTCCACACCATGGCCTGAGAAATTTTTCTAAAATAGCATTCTGACAATGCCACTCTCTTATATCAAACCCTTTTTTAAAATTCCCTTTCCACTTATAGTGATCCAGCAGAGGGCTACTTCTAAAGTACTCTATCTAGAATACTCTAGAATATCTATCTGATAGAAGTTGGGGTTTACTGTGAAGAGTAGCTGAGTTCCCAGGAAATACCTGGCTGGAAGACATTTGGTAAGCCTCCCAGTCCCTCAGGGGAGAGTCTAGATGAGGTTGTGTCATATGAGTAGGGCTCACTAACCTCTTATATATCAATCACTCCACTCTAAGTTTCCAACATAATTACCCCATAGTTTTGGGGAAATTGCCTTTAAGAACCACATCCCTGGAAATTAAGATCTTAATTTCTGTTTCAATTTCTTACTATATCACCAGTAACATACTGATATGTGGTCCACAGATACTGTCTTAATGACTGAACATCAATTTGCAACTCCTATTTCTTTGTGAGATAGTTAAAATGTTATCCTACCTCCCAGAAGCCTTCCTGCAAAATCCTTCTTTTGTCTCCCAGAGCATATTGTACATACCACTGTCATATACTTACCAATACTGTATTTTACACATTTGTTTACCTATCTACCTTCCTGTATGGGAGCATTTTGCCTCATCTTTAGATCTTTCTTTGTCTTTCTCTCCCCACATTTAACAAGTTAGAATAATGCTTGTTTAATTAATAATGTCTGAAATTATGAGGATTTGATGTAAAATAATATTCATAGCTAAAAATAATTAATAATGCAATTGAAATAAGGTGATGAGAATTTTTTTGGAGAAATACTCATCATTGGGATGTCTCAAATATGATTTAGAGTTTTTTTTAATTCAATATGTGAAAAATGGATGTCATGATTTCCAACTGTGGTGGGAAATCGGAATCAGTTGGGATTTCGTGCATTTAAACAAATATAGAACTAAAGTGATCTGAAATAAAGATTGTTTACCTTGGGAACATGTTCAAACCTGTTTCTGATTTCTGCTTTGTTTCTCATCAATGAAGATGCATTATAAATATTCAGCCAAAATGCACCTTTGGTAGCATTTTGAGCTAAAATAATAATTACTCCTAACTGCACCCTGAGATCCAAAATTCAAAGCAAGAAGGCTTAGCTCCTTTTTCACAGGTCAACTCAAGTTCCATTGATCAGAAAATCATCATGGTAATACTGATTTCTCTAAAGGATTTTTAGGTATTCTAACTTCCCAGGCAGAGGAGATATTTCCCCATTAAGGAGTGTTCTGCCACTCCAAGAGGTAAGGTTATACAAAAGGTACTCCCCTAATTTCATCTGGGTGAAAATGTACTTAGCTCAATTCATCAAGTGTTTATTGATCACTGTTCATGTACTAAACTGTGCTAAGTATTGTTAAGTAGAAAACAAATTCATCGAAAACAAGACACGACGTGTAGAAGACAATGAAAATAGAAATCTCTCTTGATTGCAGGTCATGGGTATATATTTTAATAAAAATGTCAGGCATGATTGGGGAAGATCCATCACAGAATGGACATTTTGGTCAACATGCAGGGTGAATTTTAGGAGAAGGGTAAGAAGAGTGTATTCAACAGGAAGGGAATGGAAATGGTTGAAATTTGAGGTCTTTTTGCAGTCATTTGCAAGGCAGAATAGCATTATGGTAAAGACTACAAATCGCTTTACATCCTGATCCCATCACTTTCCATTGCTGTGACCTTAAGCATGATATTCATTGTCAACTTCTGTTAAGTATAATTAAATGATTAGTTGCCAATAATAACTATTATTAACAATAAAATGTATGTCATGTTATGAGAAAAGATGAGTTATTATTTCTGAGGTGTTTAGAACAGTAAGCTGACACTGTAGACATGATATAATTTGTAAAATATAAGTTTTCAGTCATAAGAAAGAAGAGTTGCCAGTGCACAGTGAGCGGTGACAATGGGCTTGGGAAGCAATGGATAATCTGCTATCACAAGAAAGAATTGGATGGCATGAAAGCTGATTAGAAAAAGGGCATGAAGGATGAGTTGGGGCCAAAGATGAATTCTGGGGTGCAAGTGAAAGGTGATACCATTGGGGCAGGTACTAAATGGGGAAATAAATTTGGTTCCTAGCAGAACATGGTAAAATCCCTTTGGTGCATATTTGGTCTGAGTCACTGTCTATATCCCACCTCAGAGGCAATTAGTAATAAGGCCCTCGGGACTAGGAGACCAGGCAAGAAGTAAGGGTTGGTGTTTGCCTTCAGATGAAAATTATAGCTGCAGAAATGAGTATACCCACTGAACAGAAGGGCATACAGAGAGATCAGAAGATTAAGAGATGCTCAGTCAAAACACTCCAAAAGGTATGGAAGGAGCCAAAGGAAGAACCTTCTGAAAATATGACAGATTAAATTTCCTTGCAGCTCTCAAGAATTAATTGTGAGAAAAAAAACACTGAATTTTAATGGAAGTGCATAGTTCTTTTCTTTAGTTCTGGCCTCTAGATTTTACCAATATCATTAGTAAAAATGAAGTTGCTTACTCCTAGGTGGTTCCAAGAGAGCATCTAGGAGAAATGAGTGTTTGGGTAATAGTTACACTGGCAAGCACCTTCAGGAAGCAATAAGACATTCCTTCCTCTGAAGAGCTAGAGATAATGTGTATCTCTAAGTATTTACTCTCAGAAGGAGCCTAGATGAGAAAAGGCATAGTCTCCATTTATAGGACACTCTGAGCTTAAATTCTATACCTGTAATTGGCCTAATTACAATGCAGGGGTAATTTTTAGTAGTAGACTTTGATAACTTAAATTTGGTGAAAAAGTAACCTGAGAAACTTCATCTCTGTTGAGTAATTGAGTCTATAAATCTATATTCCCTATTTTCTCTTATAACTTGTCTGGGTTTTGACCATGCCAGAATTCACCTTCTATTTTTTAATCCCCTTCGATGGGTTTGTGCGCATTTAAACCTCTGTTAAATTAAGTATATAATTCCCCCCCATTGTGTAGGGTTTTGTGACATACTGAATTATGCAACTAAATCTATGTACAATTTTCAACTGTTTTTTTTCTCTTAAAGTGAAAGATTTTAAGCTCTACTGTTGCTGAATTTGATACTTAAATCAGTGACTGATAAGGTAGTGAAGTAGGCAATGGAAGTGGGACACCCCAGAAGAGTAGTTTGTCACTCACATTGTTTATATTTCCTGGGGATAATAAAAAGCCAAAAGAATTTTAGTTGGCTTTATCACTGTTTTTAAATGCTCTTCGGGCAATGCACCCATTTATTGTCCACATTCAGGTTTAATCTTGCCCATCCCCTTCTCCTGCTTCTTGGTAAGCCTTGAAATAACCCCTTGAAATTGTCTATTTGGCCTCATCAATTAGAAAAGACTCCTGAGGCTCCAATTATTTCCACAAAAAAACTGTCTTCCTTAAGAAAGATACAACTACAAGGTCAGAAAATGTCTGCCAAGCAGTCAATAAAATCTCTAAGATACCAAGTTCTTAGGCAGAGTGGAGAAGGGGAAGAGGTCACTACTGACCTCTTCATCCGTGTTGAAAATTTTAAAGGAGACAGTTCATTAACACAATTTTCTCAGTAGTGGAAGTTAGAGCCTGTGCTGGTTTGAAAATATTATGTACCTTAGAAAAGCCATGTTTCAATCCTGATCCAATCTTGTGGGGGCAGCCATTTCTTTTAATCATGACTCAATATTGTAGGAGGAAACTTTTGATCGGATTGTCTCCACAAAGACATGACACATCCAATTGTGGTATGACTTATGATAAGATGGAGATCTGACTCCATCTATTCCAGGTAGTTTATGATTAGTTCACTGGAACTCCTTAAAAGAGGAAACATTTTAGAGAAATGATAGAAATGATAGAGCTGACAGAGAGAGGGCCAACAGAGAGAGAGAGAGAGAGAGAGAGAGAGAGAGATAGAGAGGGGTGATACAGATGCTGACACTTGGAAAACAGAGACATGGATGTTTGGAGATGCTTGGAGCCCAGCAGACATCACCATGAAATGTTATGCAAGCCAGAGCCTGGAGAGATCCAAGAGAAGCCAAGAGATGAAAGCCAGCTTCAGAGAAGCAAAGTGAGGAACCCCCGCAGGATGAGGTGAAAGCAATTGAGCCCAGGAGCAAGGGACCAGCAGATGCCAGCCACATGACTACTCAGCTGACTAAGGTGTTCCTGACTCATCAACCTTCCTTGAGTCAAGGTATCTTTTCATGGATACCTTGGACATTTTTATAGACTTAGAAATGTAAACCTGTAACTTATTAAATTCCCCTTTGTAAAAGGTCTTCCAGTTGTGGTATATCACATCCTGGAAGCTTTTACAAATTAAGACAGAACCTAAACATCTATAGTGCCTAGTTGAAATATTTCTAAATGATATCTTCTAACATTTCTAGGACATTCTTGAGCAAATATTTCTTGAGCAAATATTTCTAGGACATTCTTGAGCAAATTATTTAAAAATCAATTATCCAGCAACCTCTTCTATCTGGTATGTCCATTATATCAAAAATCTCAAAATGGGGATCTTAGAACACCCATATATACAGCTCTGTAGGACTTCAGAGTTGTTCAAAACAAATTCCAGTCCTCTTACTTCCTCAGATGTGCTGGAATTGCAATTCTCCAACTCTCTTTGAAGATGGGTACAGTCATGTGACTTGCTTTGAATAATAAATTGTGAGCAGACCTGCTACATGCCACTCTACAGGGGAAAGGTTAAGACACACATGATTCATGGAAACATGTTAGGATAGAGCATCTGGAAATCTTAAGACTCAAATGCCTGGATATATAGCATGAGCGCTAAATACGCTTTTGTTGTTTTGTCAGTTAAGTTCAGGTTTGTTCATTATAGCAACATAACCTATCTTACACAGACTCATCAAACAACCTCTACAAAAGTGGGCATGAAAGAGTCACAACCAGAGAGAAAAAGTGAAATACAACATTGTCCTGTCAAGGAAACTTTCAGGCCATTCAGAGAGGGTTTAGCCTGAAACTGCTCTCTTAATAAAATCCAAAATCTTTCTGAGTGTTCTGAGGAAAGTATAGAGAGCCACACAAGATAAAAGATTCCATTCCTTGAGTAATGTCAGTTTGTTGTTTGAAGAAAGTTTATAATAAGGTGGCAGACATTTTAGTATTTGGAGAATCTGTGCCACTTTCTAGACTTAAGAAATGCAGCCAACAGACTACAAACTTAATTCTGAACTTTGAGCAATTAAAGTAGAGAGAACTGATGTCCCTGGTAGGAGCAACACAGGGACTATAGAAGAAAGTGACCATTCTAAAAATAGAAGGACATAGATTATCAAACACAGCAAAATCTGGATGAGAAATGAAGAAAGGGCTCCATAGGACACCACCACAGCTATTTGCCTCAAATAGAATTGGAAATCAATTCAGGAATTATATACTATATGGCATTTATAAATTATTGTGTAGATAATTGTGATTAGATTGTGTATTTTTCACATTCTACAGTGTGAGTTAAGACATTCCCAATCCTTTCACTTTGTTTATAACATCTCAGTTTTGGCTTTTCTTTTTTTTTTTGGTAAAATCCCAAGCAATATTATAGACAAATATTTATTTATTGTTTCACATTGCCAGCATCTATTAGAACGTTCAAACTGATCATTTGAGGTCGGCAATATTTTGATGTCTGAGGGTGTACGTAATTAGGGTGAACGAGGCGAATAATTAGGGTGAATAATACACCTTTGGAAAATGCCCAGTATTCCCACTCAGGTACATGGACTCCAGGGTCTTGTGGATGAGTATCGTAAACCTTTCCACCAAACTGTGTGCAAATGTGGATACAGGATGTTTTAGTTTTTTAAAGCTGCCATAATGGAATATACCAGAAGTGGAATGGTTTTTAAAAGGGAATTTATTAAGTTGCAAGTTTACAGTTCTAAGGCCAGTAAAATGTTCAAACAAGGGCATCCAGAGAAACATGCCTTCATTCAAGAAAGGCTGATGGGTTTGGAACACCTCTGTCAGCGGGGAAGGCACGTGCAGCATCTGCTAGCTTTCTCTCTGGCTTCTCGTTTCATAAGGATTCTCCAGGGGAGTTTTTCTTTTGCACCTCCAAAGGTCTCTGACTATGTGGGCTCTGCTGGCACTAAAGCTTTCTCCAAAATGGTTCCCTCTTAAAGGACTCCAATCAGCAAACTTACCTTGAATGGGTGGAGACACATGTCCATGGAAACCAACTAATCAAAAGGTACCACCCACAATTGGTGGTACAATCCATGGAAACACATCTCTATGGAAACAATCAAAACTTTTTCACCCAGCAATGTTGAATGAGAATTAATGAACATGGCTTTTTTAAGGTAGACAATAGTTTCAAACTATTCCCCCATGTGTGTATTGGCACATGGGGAGAAGGTTCAAAAGTTCTTTTCATATTCTCTGAAGTTTCCAAGTTTCCAAAGGTTAAGTATCACATTCTTAGGATGCTGCCTTTATAAAGCTTATTCTTGACTGTCCAGAATACCTGGATTCATGCATCAAGACAGGCATATTTTCAAGAAGTGGGGTTAGGTAGCATGGGAGGGTGGTGTGGGGTTTGAGAGCACTAAATGCAGGTACTGACAGTAGCAAGAAGGACATGGTAAGATATGATGGCACAAAATGAAGCAGGAGAAATTCAAATGTCAGATATGAAAATTTTAAAACACCTGGGAATGTTTCATAGAGGGGTAAATGACCCCACAGAGCTCCTCAGGCCTTCACTGTGTGCCAGTACTGAAGAGTCATATATGCTCACAAAGATAACAGCATTTTATTAAGTAATGTGAAATTCTATTTTGTGCATAAATGCTTTTCTTCCCAAACATTGTCTTTTTTGGTCATAAAAACTGTAATAGTAGTTCCATGTTAGTTGACAAAAGGGTATGCTAACCAAATTCTGGACAATAAGTGGGGAAATAGAACTTTGTTCTTGGAAAAAGTTTTCCAGATTTAGGAAATAAATTCTGAGGCATTTTTCCCTATGAATTAGAGTGCCTGGTAACCCTGTTGATATCAAGATTTTATTATGTTTCACTGCCTTATTAGTAGATAAAATACTAGACTTATATCTGCAGCTATTTCTAGTGGAATAAGAAAGTGTTTGCACCTTAAATGGAACAGTATTTCATGGTAAATTAAAGGAATCCAAAGGAATATCCTTATGGACAAATTATGCAAACATAGCTTCTGTGTTTATTATGAGTCAGTCAATATATCTGATAATTTGATGAGAATAAACAGTTAATCCGTTTATTTCTTACAATGGAGAATGCCAAGATGGGTTAATTAAAAATGTGAAATGAGCTTAGGATGTTAAAGGGGGCTTAATTGTGTTAAACAATGTCATGGTGCTACATATGAATTCCATCTGTCAAAGAGCAGAATTCTCTAAGTGCAGCGGTGAGAAAGAACATAGCAGGCAGAGAAAACACAGTATTTATGTCACTGTGAAGTTCAAGGTCAAGAAAAGATTAAAAAAAAAATCCATCCTTAAGATAAGCAAGTGGAGTAGGATGCAGTGTTTTTGCAAAGTAAATCAAAGGGCAGTAAAGTCTCCATAAAGATTATTTGCAAAAAAAGTGCTTTGAGTGTGTGTTGAAATAAAGACTAAAAGCTATCTGAAAATTTTAATAGGGGCGTTGGAATGAGACAGATGTATTCCATCATTGGACAAGACCTCCATGGCTCACCCAGAAGAAGGTCAATAGAACTGGACAGAACACCAGGTTCAATTAGGGAAAATTACCAGATCCTTGCTTAAAGTTGATCTTGTCATCTCCAATATTTAATATATAAATATATGTTAATACATTGAAAGAAATTTCCTACCAGACATCCGCAGATGACCATCAACAAGACAGAGATATAAAGATATGATAGTGTCTGCTTTCTCAACTCCTCTATGCATTGCAATTTAGAATAATGAAGGACATGGTCTATGTACGATAGGATGGAAGAATCCGGATGTTTCACCTCTCTCTCTTTGAGACTCTCCAAACATAAATCCTAAAGTTCCCTCCCCATATCTTGGGGATTGGGACTCCTGGTATCCCACAGAGGAAATCGTCAGACATGTCATTGTCCAGCAATCTTGATCCTGATTGGTTAATGGAACTTACTGGTTTCTTACAATTCTGCAATGAGGTCATCCATGTATTTTTTATCCATAACTTTGGTTCTATCTCTGCCCTGAGTTTTATTTTAAGACTGATAGCTTTTGAGAATAAAGTTCAGACATCAAGTCAGAGCACAGCAGGGCTAGAAGGAACTCCCGCTAGGAATAATTTACTCAGCAGTTGCTTAAGGAAGCTTTATACCCGATTACATACTTTCCCTTGCTGACACAAAGGAGCAGTCTCTTTTCCTTTTTCTCCATGCCTCAGATTTCTGATTTGCATTCTAACCTTAGAAGCAGATATTCCTCATCTCCAACTCATCAACATGCATAACGGCAAGGCCCTCACCTGTAAACACCACCTTTCTCTTTGAGCAGCCAAGGTTGAGGCAGATCTTTACCTGTAAAATCAGGAAAATAATATCTGAACCCTAACTTCTAAAAGAGAAATATGGAGTAGGAAGATTAATTAGTTCATATCTTTAGCACATTTGAAATTCCTTTGAAAAAAGATGTTTTGGAAAAGCAAGATGTTTTATTTTTACTCCATAGGTTGTGTAATGCCATTTCAAAGGGTGCAGTACCTATTTTCTAAGAAACTCCAAAAATATCACTTTTTGCATGGATAGAATCTCATTAGAAAATCCATTGTACACTTTATATAAGATGCATACCATATAACTAGATGCTTTTCAGCTTTGTTTTCAGAGCAAAGGACTGTTGACATCCTTAGTTTGATCATTTCTAATTCCACTGCTTTTCTTTAGGAGCTGTTGTTTTCTGGAGTCCTTGAGTGGGTGAAATAAAGAGTCTGGGTAAAGGCTGTAAAAGAGTCCAAATATATTCAAATTACGGGTTTTCTATGGGGATATGGAGCTTTCCAGTTTAGTGCAAAAATTCCCCTTAGACACAACTTGTCATCCAGTTTATTTCTGATTGTGCCAAATAATGTGAATCTTTTGAATACTTTTGAACAAAGAAGCTGAGATATGACTAAGTTTTAGGTAGAAGGGACTGGAATTGATTCTAAGGAAAGAGAAAAAACACTTTTTCAGCAGGAGCAATTATGAAGCATGATACTTCAAATATATAGCCCTGACTGGGGTGGTCACAATAGAATCAGCCTTAGAAAAGATGAGTTAGGCTGGTCTCTACCATGCCAAAATGACCTTCCAGTTGGTTCAGTGAAATGACGCCTTCTGAGTTATTTCTTCTGGTTGCTCGGTTTCCTGAAAACTCTTTCTAAATCAAGTTTGCCAGCTGCCCTCTAACAAGTGTTCTAGAAGAAAACCTTGGGTAAAAGCACACATGCAATGTGCTTGCTGGTGATACCTCTCAAGCCTTATTTTCTCTCTCATTGTATTTACGATGAATCTGTATATATAGCAAAGAAATTATACATGTGCATTTGCAGGTTTGAGCATTGATTGCAACCAGACAATTATCTCACCCAAAGCCATCTGTTTTAATGTTAAAAGAGAAAGGAATAGTGTCCATCAGAAGGAAAGACATAGATAGATGTCAGCCCACTCCAGTATGTGTCAGGGTCACTAGGAAAATTACGATGTGTACAGTCTCTCATGGGAAGACGTTCTACTCATATAGAGAAGAGGCACAGTAAGATAAGCTTCACTACTGGGCATCAGTTTCCCTTGGCCAGAGGGTCTCAATCTTTGCCCTAGACAGAGAGATATTTTACCCAAAGGGCCTCTTTCTTGTGTTCATATGTTAACTGCAGTGGAGGAATTCCATTCCCTCCCTATCAGGGACAGATATACCACCCAGGTGTGAGCTGGATGCCATAAGTCAGACTATTTCCAGGGAATGCCTGCCTATGCTTGGAACAGTAGGGAAAGGAATCTACCAGCAGTGTCTTTATCTACTAGAGAAATGTAGATATCCAGCTAGGCTGGCATACTTGGTCCTGAGCACAGAATGCATTTGGATCCCAGGGGAAGACAACAGGTAGCACTAGGACTGCCCATACCACCAAGAGTCTAAAAAAGATGGGAGTGGGGTGGGTTCTCCTCTATATGCTATTGGCCGGATCAATGAGAAGCGTTAGAGTTTTAGAGGTAGACAGATTAGGATCAGAACTTGAAGTCACTGGATATAACAGCTTGGAAAAAGTATTTAATTTTTGTCAGCTACCATTTCCTCACCTAGCCTCCTTGCTGCTCTTCTGTCATGACACAGGGTCCTCGCACTACCTGTACCTTGGCCTAGAACTGTCTTCCCTCATTATTCACCTAGTTAATTCCCATTGCATTCAGTCTCTGTTCAAATGCCACCTTCCCAATGAGACCAACTTTGTTCAACTTATTTGAATTACATCTCACAACCTACCTAGAACTCTCAATTACCCTGTTCTTTTTATTTTTACATATTATATATCACCTTCTAAGATAAATATTGTGAATTTATTTTACTTTAACTTTTTTGTCTGTTTTCTCCTTTTTGAATATAATTTCCACAATGCAGAAAATTTTAATATATTTCATTTACTGATATATCCCAATGTCTAGAATGGTACCTGAGTAAATAAGTGAAAGCATCTGACATAGTCTCTGGCACATAATAAGTTCTCAAACCATTACTTCTCTTTCCTTCTCTTCCATTTAAGCAGCTACATCTAAATATAGATTCTTGCTTTTTTTCCCTGTTATAATGTCATGTGTATGAAGCCAATGACTAATGCAATTAAGTCCTGAGTGTTTCTGCTATTTTCTGTAATAATATAGTTATCTGTAAGATTTTTTAAAAAATTGCTATCTTCAATAAAGCTTTTGAACATAGCCACCATCTCAATAGAATAAATAATGCACCCTTTAAAAAGATACCTAAAGAAGGACATTCTGTGATCCCCTTGAGTACTTACTCAATGTCAAACAACCTTTCAGAGTATACCTACAATTTATTTCATGCATCTAATTTCTTCTTATTCTGTTTTCATTGATGTATTTTTATCTGGCTAATTTCTGATGATACGCTTGAAGGAGTCTTTTTTTTTTTTTTTTTGCCAAATCCTTGTATGGGAAAGATCATTTGGTCTAGCTTTCCTGTTGACAGTTAAACCCACCCATGAAAGGCAGCTTCTTCTTTGCTATGGTGTAACTCCAGAATTTGACATTCCCCAAACTTCTCCTTAGAATTAAGTATTGGTCACAGGTTGGGCTTTCCAGGAAGCAGACTCTGAGATGGAATTAGATTGTGAGAGGTATCCTTGGAAGTAACAGCTCTGAAAAGAAAAGGAGATGAAGCCTGATTGGGCAGAGTGAGCCACGAGACTGCAATGATCTAACAAGTTTCTACCATGAGAAGCTTTAGAACAAAGATTGTCCATTAGATGAATCCTTGTGTAGGTAAAAATGGCTGGGCCCTTATACTAGTGCCTTCCTCAATCAATGGCCATGAGTTGCCCCAAGAACACTAACTCAGCTCCAAAATGGAGGAGGACTCTGAGGGCACTAAGAGCTAGAAACTCGTGGCTACCATTCTTGAGCTGAGCAGTTATTCTATCTCAAAGGGGATTTGAGCAATGCATCTCCATCTATGCCACAGTATTGCAGCTCATACTGCCAGGGCCCTTTTCATATCCCCTTGACAGTTTCCCTCCCCAAGCACACTGATGGTGTCCTTAAGCAGATGCCTGTTACATCACCGAGGGCTTTCTCTGACCTGTTTAGCCAGCATACATGACAGGCTCCAAGAGCAGCACTCAGCCAGCAAAGGAAGAGAATTAGAGGATATATAACCCAACTTCCTGTAACCTCAGATGGAACAACTCTGAAACATGTTCTACTTATTCCCCCAGAAGAATTGAGCAGTGTTCACCTGCTCATTAATGTACTCTTTAATGATTTCTTGTCCTTTCTCCACTCTCCTAGCTGGACTTCTTGGGATCACCTCCAAAATAAACTACTTGGATGCAAATCCTTCCCTCAGTGTCTACTTTCTAGGGAATGTTCACCTTAAGGTTTCTTGCTTTGTTTTTTATCTATAGAATTCTGCCCACTGACCAATGGTGCCACTAGGAGTTAGGATATCAGAGAATGTTGAGCAATTGATGCTAAGAGTTCCAAGAAGGTCAAATAACTTGTCCAAATTTAATTAACGAATTACTGGGAGAATCAGAAGTAAAACCCAAGGGTCCAACAATTGCCATTTGGGTTTCCTAAATTCTAATCATATAAAACCAAGCTGATGAACACTTAAAATTGACATGGGATGCTGTTCTTCACATATATATCCTATGTATTTCCTCTAAGTAGGATATAACTCTCTCCACAGAGGCACTACAGTAACACTTCATGTTCACATGCTTTTGAATTTTAAAATTATTTTCAATTATTTTATCTCATTTTTTTTTCCCACAGTAACCTTATCAGACACATAGGACTTTGGGGCTCTACGTGATCACGGGTAAACCTGGGGTCCCACTTTGTTACGTGCAAATTGAAGTTTAGAGAATTTAATGCTTTCATTTTTCCAGGGTTAGTTAAACTGTTAATAACTGGAAGAGAAAGGACTCATCCCTAGATTATCTGGTTCCAAATACAATAATTTTGCCATTATATCTTACGTTTTGTTTCCTCAAAACCACGAAGAAGTACATTATGGAAATATTTACTCCATATCTGTACATCTTAATACTTTCATATTTTAAATTCTTTTGACTTCTAGGTGGAATCAAGATGATAATAAATAGAAGAAAACTCCCAACTAGAACAAATAACTAAAATCTGTCATGAGTTTTGATACTTTTCCTATCAAAACTTTCTGCAAAGCTGCTAACAGGAAAATGAGTGGCTTATTTACTTTGCTACATGATTACTTTGCCTTCTTAAGTTCAGGAAAAAAAATATATATATAGCAAGAGGAGTGAAGAAAGTCACATGAATAATCGACACAGTGGAAAAGAAATTCCTAAAAAGACTTCCTACTTTAGACCTGTATGAAGAAAAGTCATAATTTCTCAAGTATGTACAACTACTCATCTTGATGTGAATTTTGAAGTGCTCTACCTAAGAGGTATTTTTCACCTCATCTTCAACTCCAATTATTTAATCATACAGAATTCAGTGCCTTCCATATATGCGAACTTGGAGGATAAAATTGAAGAACATTAAATTATATTTTGAAAGGGAAAATGTTTAAAATCATGGTTTAGCTGCAGAAATTAGGGTTGGTTGTTTTCCTCAGAATGAACTGAAATATCAGCAGAAATAAGTGGCAGCAAATCTAAATGAGCAACCCTGATAAGAGAAGTAAATTACTTGCATTCTAATCAACAAGATGAATAAATATACCTGACTGTGGAAATTGTCTGTAATTGTGGAAAATTAGGATTTTCAAGGCCCAAACGTTAGCCAGAGCTATGTAGTTGGTATCTGGGCATGGAGATTGAGCCAAAAGCTAAGAAGAGAAAGAAGGCTCTTCAGACCTCCACAGACTCCTTGCCCTGGGAGTAGACTACCAAAGAATCCAAAGCCAAAAATCCTTCAAAGAATGTAATCTTCTCCTTGGTTAGTAGGAAGACCAGGTCTGTGTTAACTGATTCTAGTTCTTTAAGACTTACAGTAGCACTCAGGGAAAGGCCCAAGGAAGAGCTGAGCTGATCAAAATTAAAAGGATCAGTGATCTTCCAGAACATTCCTTATTGCTGACTGGCCCTCAGGTAGCTAATCATGGTGTTGATACCTGAATGCCAAATTGCTGATTTTGGATCCCTGACCTATAGCTCTGCCTCTGTCTTTCAGATGTCCTGACTAGAGCAGACTCCTCAGCTGTTTTAATTTCCTAGGCTGCTTAAGTAAGTACCATGAAATAGTTCACCTTAAACAATGGGAATTTAGTAGCTTATGGTTTTGAGCTGGGAAAATGTCCAAATCGAGGCATCGTTAAGGCGATGCTTTCTCCTCAAGATTGTGGCATTCTGGGGCTGGCTGCCAGCAACCCTTGGTCCTTAACTTGTCATGTGGCACATGGTGAAGTCTCCTGGTATCTCCTTTAGACTCTCTGGGTTCCACCGATTTCAGCTTCTGGCTGTCTCATCTGTTACTTTCATTCTCTCTGCCTGAATTTCATTCTCCTATACAGGACTCTAGTAATAGACTTAAGACCCATCTTGATTGAGGTGAAGTAACCCCATCTAAAGGTTCTATTTACAATAGGTTCTTACCCCAGGAATGGATTAAGTTTAAGGCTATGTTTTTCTAGGGTACGTACAGCTTCAAGCCTCCACACCAAGCCATTGTTGACCCCTCTCATTTGTATCTGCCTACCACTGCTTCATTACCTAACAGCATGTGCTCCAATGCCTTGCTCCAAAAGGGATTTAAGGACAATCCAGAAAAGGGAACCATCTTCCAAATCCCAAACAAAGGATCACTCACCTCACGAGAAGGAAAAAGTCTCACATCTCTCCTTCCCTCAAATGCACTATTCAATTGCCTAGCCACGAACACCGATCCTTGAGTTGGTCCAGCCAGAGAAGAACATGAAATAATCTTCCAGCATAAGAAATATTAGGCCAGAGACTGCTCTGTGAACAAGGTCCTCTTTGGTAAACCAGACTTTGCAGAGGATGGACTTCTATGTGGAAAAATTAGTGCATATATTAAAGGCTGAGTTTGTGTCCAATACTATCTCTAATCATTTGGGAACAAAATATGATTCCAAATTCTGACCTTGACTTTCAGAGAAATCAGGATCCATATAACAATGATTTAGAAGTATCAGTCATTTCAGTTGTATTATCATAGAATCTACCACAGAAGTATAGATTTGGTCCCCATCAGCCTTCTCTTAGTGCATAGCTTTAGTTTTAAATGATTCATGTAGAATCTGAATATTTTGTATATGTTCTCACATACATCACCTCTACTTTACTAGGTAGGCAGGCCAAGGACAATTTTCACCATTTAGAAGATAAAGAAAGTAAAGCTCATATTAGATAAGTTACTAGCCTAAAATCAGCTATCAGGTATCAATGCTAGGTTTCAAACCAATATTTACAAAGCTAATTCACAGACAAAGTCCAGTATTTAAAAAAAAGAAAAAAATTTCTGATCCTTAAGTACTCTTCATATTATACAACAGATTCGGTATATTTCTGTGTATTTAAGTTTGGGACACATACAATGTTTTGAGTTTCCATAGTTGAGAAATTATTCATCGAACTGAGGTTTGCAGAATTTACTCAGTTAAAACTGTTGGAGAGAAATGTAAAAATCTAGTCGGGTTATATTACTATGCAATTTCAATGTAGTAGCCATTGAGATATTTCTCTAACATGGAGAAGGGAAACTGGTTAGTTTATCACAGGTTGATTAAGGCACCCTTAAAAACAATCAAGTCTTTTACTCTGAAGGTTGTTGTTTATGAAGCAACCTTCTCTTATGATTTAGCTCTCCAGAGTTTTGATATAGAAAAGGAAATACTAAAAGACCACTAAAATCCCTACTCTTTTTTTTCTGCATCTTTTTCTTCCATGTTTATACTTTTCTGGAAGAAAAATCTTTAACTTCCAAGGAACAAAAGCTTACAAATCAAAAACAGCCTCCACAAGGGAACCCATCCACACAAAATAAAATTCCCCTGATGGGCTGGTAGGTCTAGAAATTGGATATGTGAAATAATAAGTGTTCTATTTCTACCCTATCTTTTGCAGACTATAAAATAAATTGCCTGGTTAATCCTGTTCACATCCACGGGACCTTATAAATCAGGCCAACCCCCACCTAGCTAGAACTAGCTTCTATTATCAATAACCAAAACATGTCTTCCTGGTGTTTTTAGACTTACGCTAGCTGATAATGTTGCTCTGTTGTAAATGGGAATCCATTCACTGTGGACTTCATTTACCAGGAAAATGCTCCAAAAGTCTCAATTTGTTATAAATTCCCTTTTACAGCAGAGCAAATGATGATGGAAACTAAACGGCTAATTCCAGAGGGAAGAATTTTTTGCCATTTAACTCTGGTTCTAACGTGTTATAGGAAACACTGAAGAATCAGCAGAAGCTTTATTTAGCCCAACAGGAAAAAACACTAATATTTGGACTTCTTGTCAGATTCAATTTGAGTTTCCTAACACGTGAACAATTTTGCTTTATTTCTCAATTCTCAGCAAAGAGGCAAGCAATTACCTTAGTCAAAAGTTGTTTTTGTTAAAGTCTATTTTGATGTTCCTGGTGCAGCTATTAAAAATAAGCTTGCTTTCAGAGCTGAAAAAGGAAAAGGACTCTATCAAACTTAGAAAATAGTTGCATTACTGAATCAAAATTTCAGTGCAATGTCAGACCTTTGGAAATTCTAGATAAAAATTCTGTTTAAAATAGAAAAGACAAACAAAAAACAACATAAAATGGACAATGTGCATATGTTCCTCATAACATTAAGGAAGAATAATATCAGATAACTATATGTTTTTATTATGCTTTCCATTAAAAAATGCCTATGGATTTTTTTATCATCACAATTGCCATTTTTTTTCTTTTTTGTGGAAAATAACATATATTTTAAAAAGCAATAAATTTCAAAGCACGTTGCAACAATTAGTTGTGGGACAGATTTCAGAGATTAGTGTGGGTTACAATTCCACAATTTTAGGTTTTTACTTCTAGCTGCTCTAAGATACTGGAGACTAAAAGAAATATCAGTATAATGATGCAGCAATCTTAATCACTTGTTAAACCCTACCCTATAGGTATAACTCTGCCTATGGATTTTTAACAGCTTCTTTTATATCATCAGAGTTTCTATTGGGCTGTCATTAATTGGGTTGAAATCCACATACTGACTAAGTTTTAGTGTGGAAAGGCCAAAGATATTGAAGAACATCTGACTATTGATGTTTCTACTCCTCCACCTGAAGTGTAAATAATAATATGGAAAATTGGAAGCATAATTTTGATCTTTCTCAGATTGTATCAACATTTATTAAGCTGTGTTTTTAAATGAATCGTGGATTTAAATATAAAACGCAGTATTGTAAAATTTTTAGAAGAAAAATATAGGAAAAAATCTTTTGATCTAGGGCTAGGCAAAGAATTCTTAGGTGTGAATGACACCAGAAGCATAATCCATAAAAGAAAACATGTTAAATTGGACCTCATCAAAATTTAAAAGTTTTGCTCTGTGAGAAAGATTATTAATGGAATGCAAACACAAGCTATAAGCTGGAAGGAAATATTTCTAAATTGCTATCGAACAAAGACTTGTATCTAGAACATTTAAAGAACTTCCAAAACCCAAAAATTAGAAAACAAAGAACCCCATTAAAATATGAGCAGGGCGGGCCACAGTGGCTCAGCAGGCAAGAATGGTTGCCTGCCATGCCAGAGGAGCCGGGTTTGATCCCCGGTGCCCGCCCATGTAAAAAAATAAAATAAAATAAAAAATAAAAAAATATATGGGCAAAGGACTGGAAAGGATGATTTATCAAAGAGAATATAAGGATAGCAAATAGGCATATGAAAAAATGTTCAACATCATTAACAATTATAGAAATAAAAAAATTAAAGCACATTGAGATACCATTATACACCTATGAACATGGCTGAGATAAAAAATTACTGACAGTATCAAGTGCTAGAGAGGACAGGGAGCAACTGGAACTCTCATATGTTGCTGACAGTGATATAAAATTCCAACCTAGAAATCATGGGTATTTGTTCAAGTGAAATAAAAATTCACATTCATACACACAAAAAACGTGTACCCAAATGTTTATAACAGCTCTATTCCCAACTGGTAAATTGATAAACAATGTGTGTTTAATCCGTACTATGGACTACTACTCGGTAATAAAAGAACAAACCATTGACACACATAGCATCATGGATAAATCTCAGGGTCACCGGAATCAGTGAAAGAAGCTGGGCTCAAAAGGTTACATAATACATGATTCCATTTATACAACATTCTCAAAAAGTCAAAATTATTATGGTGGATAATAGATGAGTGGTTGCCAAGAGTTAAAAGTAAAAGAGGGTTTGACTATAAAGGGACAGCATGGAGGAAATGTTGGTGACGATGTAGCAGTTCTGTATTCTAATTGTGATGGGGGTTACACAGTTTTACATGTGTTAAAATTCACAGAACTGTATACCAAAAAGGAAAAAAAAAAAGTCAATTTTACTCTTTGATAATTGTAAGTATATAATTTAATATAAAAATAACAAGATTAAAAAAATTTGAAATCTTTCTTTGTTCAGAATCCCATAGAAAGAATTACCTTGCTATTGGTAGCTGACATGAAATCTTTTTTCTCCAATATCTTGGACTTTTTATACCCTAAAATTAGCTTGTCCTTAATGACATTTTGATGATGATGATGAAGAAGATAATGATGATGTGATCATCTAAGTATTTACTCTGTACCAGGCATCATTCTAAGCACTTTAAGCACTTCACATGCATTTACCCATTTCATATTTACTCCACTTCTGAGGAGTTAGGTATCATTAGCATGATCTTCATTGTATACAACAGAAAACAAGCAAATTAAATAGTTTGCCTAAGATCACTCAGCTAGTACGTGTTTGACTTTGGATTCAGATTGAAGCAGCCTGGCTACAGAGTCTGTGCTCTCAACCATGATACCGTATTACTTTTTTCTAAGTTCTCCTGTGAAAGCTTGTAAGAATAAAGGGCATCTATTCAAAGCACTTGGCTAGGCTTTCTGACATTTCCACACTCTTGCAGTATAGACACAGGATCTGACATAGGCTAGATCTTAAATTATCTGGTCCTTGGAAAAAGCAAATATTTTACCGTTATTGTCATATTTGGGGAGGTAATGATGCATTTGCCACTATCAGTATGAGAAGTTCATGTACGTGGAATTTGTATCAAGCAACTAAAATTAACAACTTTTTTCCCTGTCTTTTGTATATTTTGTCAGCTTGAATAAAGATGAGACTGTTCAATTTTGGATGGGTTCAGTTTGTATTCATCTGTAATAAGCTAAAAGTAGGACATTAAGTATTTAAAGAGAGAACAGTGACTCATAGAAAAATTATCATTCATTACAGATATTGAAATTCCCTTCCCCAATGTCTTGGGTCATACTTGAATCGGTTTCATCTTATTGTTATTCAACAGGTCAAATGCAACTTTTTTTCAACCTGATTACCACTCTAAAAATACTAAAGAGAAGCACAGAGAGTGAAGTAGTTATCAAAAATAAGTCTGCCATTTTGTACCAGAGTGAAAAAATGTAGGCACGCACATTTCCATGGCAATGATGCAGATAAGGGCCTCATCGTGGGTCCGGAATTAAAGGAGTCCTGTGGCACTCTCCCGAAACAATACATGAGGACTCAAGCAATGAAAAGAATTGTAGCTTCAGGATATGGTAGTAAACATGGGGGCAGGCAGTAATAAAAGGAACAAGTATCACAGAGATGAACAGTAGGAAAAGGCAAGGTGACAAATCATGGCAGATGAGTGACAGATTGATAAAGCCAGGGAAGAAGTCCTCAGAACAGGTAGAATTGGACGGCCTACTTGATGGATGTTAGTTTGCTTAAAATGGAAAAACAGCAGAATGACTAATACATATTTGCTCAATCTTCATCACTGTATCTGTCATTTACTGGTATCAAACAAACTAAGGAGGGAAGTTCAAAGAGTTCTGTTTGCTTCATGTATGTTGGACTGATAGTGTTTCCACTAGCACAAAAGATGGGAACATATCACTCATCTACCTGTAATGGCTTCTCATCACACAGAATAAAATCCAAATAAAATAAGTTAGTCTAACTGGCCAAGAAGAGGAATGAGATAACCTGTTTCTTAAAGGCATTTCTAGAAAGACGAGAAACAGACTGCAGTGACAGTTTCTTTGACATGCCTACCTCTAACTAATTTCCAGCCCAGCAACTTGTATTACAAAATAGTCCAAATGATGGAGCTTGCTAATTCAGAACTGAAACATTAAAATGATTAGCCTATCACTGGAATTTAATTTTATTTCACCCATCAGAATTACCAGAGAAGGAAGTCACCAAAGAAGGCTGCATTTCAGTTGAATACTTCTCTTAACAATTTTCAGCTTTTCTCTTTTTTTATCGTATCACAAATATGCCCCTGCGAACAGTATAATGTTTCCATTTCTTTTCTGATTTAGCCTTTTGAGTTTATATATATATATATATTTTTCCATAGATCACTGATAAAGAGTGTGGGCAGAATAAAAAACAAGCTCCTACTTATTAATGCCCTGATTTTGTAGAATATCACAGTACTTCTTTAAAAACCTTAAAGCATGAGGCATAAGAAGAGATTCCTAGTTCCCTCTACTATCTCACAGAGCCTTTGACTACTGAAATCTACTTTGCAGAAGGGGGATTATTTTCTCATGCTGAGTTTCATAAACACTATCAGACTCTACTTCCTCCTAGATCACCGTAGAATGCTGATGAGTTTTTCCCCAGCTGTAAAGGCTTGCCTTGCAGCACGAGCTTGCAGAGCCTGGCACACCTCCTGCCCCCCACAAACGCAGGGGCAGGAAGAAAGGTTTGCATTTGTGATTCATCCAGTACCAGAAAATGGTTCCAATTTCTCTGAGGTATTTTTTCCTTCCCACATCTATCCTAACTATAGTTCATATTCATGAGCCAACAGAAATAAATGCACCATGAAGCCTGAATCAAAAAAGGAAGTCATGGGCGAGCCATGGTGGCTCAGCAGGCAGGGTTCTCACCTGCCATGTTGGAGACCCGGGTTCGATTCCCGGCACCTACCGTGCCAAAAAAGAAACCATCCATATTCATTCATTATTGTAGGATGATGCATTGGTGTAGACTATCTTAAGGAAAATTTGGTAACATGTTATCAAAAGTCTTTAAAAACAGCATATTTTAACCCAGTAGTCCCACTTCTAGGAATATATATGAAGAAAATAATCAAACAATTGGAAGATGGATGCTTTAGGACATTCATTTCAAGGTTATTTATAACAACAGAAAATAGAAACACCAACTAAACACTCACCCATGAGGGACTTTTTAAATAAATGGTGATATATGCTTGCAGCCCATATTCTGAGGCCATTTAAACTCTTGATGCGGATCTATTTTAACTGACATGTAAAGATGTTCATCATGTATCACTAAATTTTTAAAAAATTATAAAATAAAAATAGTCTGCCATTTTTTAATTATATATTATATATGTAACATCTCTCTCTATATAAGGAAAAATTTAGTGTTATGCAAGCCTCAATGTTAAATATAATTATTATTGGATAATGGGATCATTACTTTTTTTTATTTTTCTGTTTCTTCATTTTTAAAATGAAAACGTTTATTTTCTATGACAAGGGAAATAAGCTATTCCTGTTTTGGGAAAAAAAGAAAAACATCACTGGGGAAAAAAATAGGAGAGATCACAGTTTCTTTCACTTCCAGACCTCTGATTCACAATGACAGCAGTCCCCTTCTTAGTAGCTGAGACACAAATAGACCATCAGGTTCTGCTTCCTGGCAATAAGATAGCTTTAGGAAGCCTTTGAAATCTTCAAGCCACAGGAATAAACACCAAGTGACTTTGGAGTTGGGGAAAAAAGTCTGGATTAGTAAATGTCCCTAAAAGCTTAGATCATTCATGTCTAAGCCACTCGGAGCTGGGGTGATGTAAGTGTGTGTAGGGTTGGGTGGTGGCGGACAGCTGCCTGGGGCCTGGCTGCCTCTCTAGGGCTCTCCTGAGGATGGCTGGGCACTGGCGAGCCATCCAGTGCTTCAGAGCCCATGCTTGGTCATCCCAGGAGTTCCTCATCAATCCTTAAGGAGCCACTTCTCCAGGTAGGTTTGCACAGCCCTCAGGTGTATTCTATTTCACTCTGGAGCTCAGTTGTCAATTCTGTATAGCACCAAAGAGTTGATAACAATGCTGTTTCTGATAGGGTTATGAAACAGTTTCTGCATAAAAGTACTTTGCATGCCTCAAAACAAATTTACACTTATTTAAAAGCCACTTAATCATATACATAGCTTAAAACACATAATTTTCCAGATATTTAACTTGTTATGTCTTTTATTCAAACATTGCTTCAGAGACATTTTTAGGAGGAAAATTATTATTAATATTCCAATAAAGGCAATTTGTTTACTCTCAAGACATTTGAAAAAGCACCCCATGGCTCTAGTCATTATATAAGGATCGTAATCAACCTAGAAGAATCTAGGTTTTTCTGTTCTGATAATAAAGTTCATGAAAGGTAAGACTGTACCAAAAATATTAACTTGGCAGCTACTTTTGCCCTTACAGGTATAAAGCTTAAATGTCACTTGGTAAAGCATTTTTATAGCATTATATAGCCATGATGGTTTAGAGCTATGGATCCCAGAAAAACATGTTCTTAAACCTAATCCACTCCTGTGGGTGTGAACACTTGTAAATAAGACCTTTTCATGAGGTTACTTCAATTAAGGTGTGGTCCAACTGACTCAGGTTGGGTACTAATCCTATTACTGAAGGCCTTATAGGGAAGGTCACTGAGAGACAGAGCCACAGATGGAGCTGGCAGAAGTTGGACATCAACAAAACCTGGAACAGATGGGAGAGGCCAGAAGAGGCCACCCTCTGTGTTGCTATATGACAGAAAAGACAAGGTCTGAGGCTCACTGGCAGCAAGTTCTGGAACATCAGAGTCCACTGGGAGAAAGCATTGTCTTGATGGCACCTTGATTTTGAACTTCTTCTACCCACAAAACCATGAGCCAATAATCCTCATTGTTTAAGGCAACCCTTTGCATGGAATTTGCTTCAACAATGAGAAACTAAAACAAAAGTTTAAACTTAAATTATACCTGCCCTCCATTCCCCACTCTCACAGCAAACCCTAAGACCAATATACTAGGGTGAAAATATCAAATTGCCAATGTCCTACTAAAACAACTAGCAAATCATAACTTTCTGGCAAAATAAGTCAATGCTCATCTTTAAAAGATCTTTTAAGGGATATAAACATAGCCAGAATTGCCTTAGGTGAGAATACTATACTTCATATTCCATTCCTCTTCTGTCTTTTTAACATCTTCCCTCTACCTTTGGCCTCTCCTCAATGAATAAAATCTATTTCTATTTCATAACCTCAATCTCAAGTATAGGTATTTCTGGGGTAGGGACAAGAATGGATACATGGCTGGTTGTAAAGTTGAAATTAGTTCAGTAACAACTACAAAGTAAAATAATGCCTACTATTATCAGAGAGAACTTTAAGGGTGACATGACAGCCACAATTGGCATTTCAAAATGATAACCATTTTGTCTACAAAAGAAAATAGAACCAGACATAGGGAAAGCATGACCTGAGACAAATTCCACAGTAAGGTTTTCATAGTCTCTCTTTGCATTGGTCAATATCCACTCCTACCTCCAAACAAGGCATCTTACAAAGCAATAGACCTGTGCCTTCAGATAATCCACCAGTTACAGTTTTGAATATGGAGAAATAAATTTAGATTGTATTGTTAATTTACTTTTTAACAGATATTCCTTATGGTAAAGCATCTTTCTATCTATAACTCACTGTTCTGGTGAGTTATAGATAGATGTATAGCCAGAGAAAATGGAATATATTAAATAGTGAGAAATAGTCTACCAAGAAACTGGACAGTAGGCTTCAGAAAGACCCACAAAATGCACCCACAAATTCATCCCCCCTTTTCTTCTTTAGGTTTATTCTTAGGATTCGTAGTAAGTTATAATTCTTTCACGTCTGGTATCACTTCCCTGCACTAGAATATAAACTCTGTGAGGGTGGATACTTTGCCTCTTTTATCACTATATTTTTGCTTTGCTCTGACAAAGTCATCCATTGTACTTTTTTCTCCTGTACTTTTTTATGAACAAATGGCAATATTTCTACTGGTATTTGAACAGAGAATACTTTAAATGTGGGGTTAAGGGAGAGCTGGTCGAAGTAGGCCTTAGTCTGGGCCAGTTGCTAGGTGCTTAAATTTCCAAAGTACTTTTCATCACCAAAAGGAAACCAGAATTTGTTCAATATGAGAGGAAAACTGAGGTTTGGTTCTATCTAAAACCAGATTAATAATATTATCTGAAAGTTTCAATTGCATGTTCTGATTAAACAGAATTTTTTTTTCACTTCTCTACTTCCTGTAAAAAAATCACTGCATATGATTGGATATTTGAAAGATCAATGATTTGGTAACCTGGGGCTGTAGAGTCTGATCTGGTTTGGATTGGCTCTAAGCAACACATTTGACTGATATGCACCTCATTATCTTATCTGGAAAGTGGGAGATGCTACTAGATGACCTCCAAGGTCCATTCAGCTCTAATATTCTGAGTTAAATGATTCTACGTGATATTACTAGAATATGCAACTCAGTGGGAAATGTTTCCTCATTCTAGGACAAGGTAAGATGTGACAAGGATTTCAGAGGCACATTTGTAAACACTCATGGTCCTGGTCCAATTCTAAAAATGGAACTGACTGTGTACTGATGATAGGAAATAACTCAGGATTTTTTTACTTTGCTTTTGTGAAATTATAATAATTACCTTTTTATTTTGTCTCTCTATATTTTGATTAAGTGTTCTCATTTAAAATTATGCAGGCTAGATCAATGGTTTGCAACTAGGGGCTATATTTGGTCCCAGAAGGACATATGGCAATGCCTAGAGACACTTTTGATTGTCATATCTCAGGGTAGGTGTGGGTTGAGCAGGCTGCTTCTGGTCTCTCTACCCAGTAGATGACAGTGGCAGGTAAACTTCCTACAATGCACAGGATGACCCCACCAGAAAGAATTATCCAGTCCAAAATATTAATAGTACTAAGGTTTAAAAACTTTGGACTAAATAAAAGAAACCATGATATTTATTTTCTTGTCATTTTCACTTTCTGAAAGGTAGAGAGCCAAATAAAATTTCTCTTAACCAAGGGCTTCAATGAACTGTAAAATATAATTTAGTAGAAATGAGTAATCAATATTGATCAAAAAGCAAACAAGCAAGCAAACCAAATAAAATGTTTAAACTGTCAAATCTGATTAAGTTTGTGCAAGCCTGGTGACATTGTGTAGAGAAACCAACTAAAATTCTTCTGCTTTCCCAACTAGGCTGGTAGATTTCCCTATAAAATGACCTTAAGCAAGTCTGTGTTATAAGATGGCAAGAAGTCTAAATGGGCTCATGGTGTTTCTGTTTAGTGAATATTTGAGTTGTGCAAACCAGAGACTCGCAGCACACAAATTCAACAGAAAGGGTAGAAGAGTACTTTCACCATTGCTGATTTTTCTTTTCCTCCATAGCATATCACAAGGAATAACTGAAATGTTTGCAAATCAGGCTGCACGTGGCCCTGTCTCCCATCTACTAATCCGACTTCTCCGGAATCCTTTCACAACTACTCACTGGTAAGGCATATTTCCTAGAGCTTCCTCATACTTGTCCTTGCTATTGTGACATAAGTTCATCTTTTTCAGGCTCAGCTGAAGTATGCAAACCTCCTGCTGTCACGTGAGAAATAGATGACATTGCAGCTAAACATGTACTACGTGGCTTTGTAAACTGTCAATCTTCAGATTTAGGGCTTATTTCTTGGCACGCTCGGCATGTTTGTTTCACAGTTTAAAAAGAAATAGTTTCTCTGCAGCAACCCTGATCTTGATGCTACGTCACATGCCATTTTCTCCATTGCAATTAAGACATGACTTTCATTTTAGACATTTGAAAAGTCACAAAGAACAGATCTCAGAAAATCACCACTATTTTGCTACTTTTGGGAGCAGCATTTTTCCCTACCCCTCTTTCAAGCATAGCCTTTTTTTAAAAAAAGTAGACCCAAATAGATAATGGCTTGATTGTCCTTTCCTAAGGAAAATACACATTCTTATGAAAATGCAGGTAAAAGTTTAAGTCAAAACTAAGTACTTTTCCTCATCAAATGGGCTACTTTTTAGAGTTGGAACAAATGTTTCATTTTTTCCTCTGCACCTTTGCCTCAGTTTTCCTGTTGTTGTTTTCTGTTCTACGCCAATTTTCTGACTTCTTAAAATTTCTTTACTTCAAGGAAGCAGGGTAATATATTGTGTCACAGAGATTGCCCTATTCAATATTAAAATGTATTGAAACACAAGAAGGGTCAAAAATTGAACTGTGTTAATTTAAAAAAGAAAACTACACTGATGTAATGAAGACTCAAGAAATAGACTGCATATATTGGAAGAATTTACTAAATGACAACCAAGAATTATTACAACCCTGAAGAGGGCACATATATCTCATAGAGTCAGTTGAGAAAATTTGATTTTAATATGTAAAGTATGTTAAAAGTTAAATTTTCTGCTATAGGGATAGTTAGAATTATCTCATGACTGGTAAATGGTATCATGATATGCTCATTGATCTTGGTAATTTCTTTTATCCAGGGAATACTTACTGGGTACCCATAATGGGCCAAGAAGTTTGCTAATCACTGGAGATAAAGGAATGGACCAGTCATTCTCCCTGTGCTCTCAGAGCCTATTAACTAATTAGGAAAGGCAGACATTTAGTCATTAGGTGCCTAAGGGTTAGAAGTCCTAAAATGGAAACATAGTTTGTGTTCAACATCATCAGAAGGATCAGAGGGTGCAGTCAATGCTGCTTGTGAGCAGACAAGAAATACTTTAAGGCCGAAGGACCTCACAACTAGTGGGAAAATGGGGACATTGGTGCATGCAGTGCTGCAAAAACACTGTAAAAAAGTCCATCACTTTATAGGATAGTTGGTCAATCAAAAATAAGTCCTTTGATCCACTTATATTCTTTGATGTATATTCTTTCTTTAGGAAATTCCCATGCCTGCAAACTAAATCATTTATGTAAAAATCGTCACGGAGGAAACCGTCTCTTCTTCTTGCTCTCAGTGATCCCTGACCATCATTGTTCAAGCACTGAGCAAGTTGCATCAAATCTCTTTGCATAGTTTATGCATGTGATGGATTGTGAGAGCCTCAGGTCAGAGGTCTATTTATCAGTCCTCTTTCTGAACACTTTAGTGTAGGTTGCATACATCATGCTCCCTTGAACACTTCATAGTATCATGTACATATACTAAGAACAAGGATATTCACTTATGCAACACCTTAAGTAGAGTTATTAGGTTCAGGAAATTTAACCTTGATATAAAGCATAGAGTTTATATTTCTATTCTTTCATATGTCTCAAAAATGTCCCTTTGAACATTTTCCTCCCGTTTTTGGTCACATTCCGGAATGGCAAATGTATTGCATTTAATTGTCTTTATCGCCTTAATTGTCATTTCATTTTTTTTTTTAAGGTTGCATGAACATACATACAACATACCCTTTCCCATCTCAACCATTCCCAAGCATACCATGCAATGAGATTAATTGTATTCAAAATATTGTGGTTATCCTCACCACCTTCCATTTCTAAAATTTTCCCTTTTCCCTAAACAGAAAACTTGCAACTATTAAGTGTTAACTCTCCAATGTGTATTGGCAACCTGCACTCTAATTTCTATTCCTGTACCCTTTTGTCACCCCACATGTGTATAGTTACTGACAAAAATTACATGTTTATACATTGAGTTCAAAACTGCTGGTTTATTGTTGCATTTTATGCTTTTGTCTTTTAAGCAAGTAAAGTAAAGGGAGGAAGTAAAAAGTGGAATTACAAACCACAAACGCAATAGTGCAGTCATTTATATGTTCCCATGTTGTTATGCTTGCTGCAGCTGTTCATTTCTTAAAACAGCTTCAATCTATTATTTAGTGTCCTTTACTTTCAACCTGCAGAATTCCTTTTAACATCTCTTGTAGAGCCAGTCCAGTGGTGATGAACTCCCTCAGCTATTGTTTATTTGGGAACGTCTTAATATTTGCTTAAGTTTTTTTTTGGTATGGGTAGGTACTGGAAAGCAAACCTGGGTCTCTGGCTTGGCAGGCGAGAACTCTGCCATTGAGCCACTGTTGCCCACCCAATATTTGCCTAATTTTTTTTTTATATATATACATGGGCAGGCACTGGGAATCGAACCCGGGTCCTCTGGCATGGCAGGCAAGCATTTTTGCCTGCTGAGCCACCGTGACCCGCCCATTTGCCTAATTTTTGAAGGAAGTTTTGCCAGATACAGTATTCTTTGGTTGGCAATTTTTTGCTTTCCGCATTTTGAATATGTCATTCTCTCTTTTCTTGCCTCCATGGTTTCTAATAAGAAATCACACTTAATCCTATTGAGGATCACTTTATGTGGTATGTTCTTTCTCTCTTACAGCTTTCAGAATTCTCTCTTTATCTTTTGCATTTTGACAGTTTGATTATAATATGTTGCAACATGGGTCTATTTCCATTTATCCTATTTAGTATTCACTGAGCTCTTGGAAGTATATATTCATGTCTTTGGTTAAATTTGAGAAGTTTTCAACCATTATTTCTTTGACTATTCTTTCTGTCCCTTTGTCTCTTTCTTTGGCATCTGGGACTCCTATAATGCATGTATTGATATGCTTGCTGTGTCCCATAGGTTTGTCAGGATCTTTTCCCTTTTCTTCATTTTTTCTTCTTTCTGCTCTTCAGACTAAGAAAGATTTCTATTATCTTCAAGTTCTCCAAATGTTTCTTCTGTGAGAGCCTATCTGCTGTTGACCCCCTCTAGGGACTTTTCTCTTTCTGTTACTGTGCTCTGTGGCTCTGTTTGGTCCCTTGTCATAATTTCCATCTCTATTGACAGTCTCTTTTTTGTTCATTTATCATTTTTCTGGTTTCTTTTAGTTCTTTGTCCATGTTTTCCTTTAGCACTTTGAGCATGTAAAAGACAATTTTCTTTAAAGTCTTATGTTCCAGGTCGGGTCTTCCTCATCAATAATTTCTGATGCTGTTCTTTACCTGTGACATTGTTTCCTTTCCTTATGTCTTTGCATGTTTTGTACCATTTTGTTGAAACCTAGATATTTCAATATTTTAATGTGTTAATTGCTAGAATTTAGACCTTGAGGCATCTGTTCTTTAAGCTTGTATCTAACTAGTCTTATGACAGAGCTTTCCTTGAATGCCAGTAGCTAATAAAAATATAAAGAAAGAAGAACACAGGGGTAACCAAAAAGAGAAGGGAAGAAAAGAAAAAGAAGAGAAAGAAAGAAAAAAAAGAAAGAAAATACCTTTCCTAGTATTTGCCTGTGCAAATGACCACTTTCAGAGCAGATCCATAAAATGAGTCCAGAGATTAGCTCCAGGTCAAAACATTTGGGCCTCCTTAATACTTTCTGCGAAGGTATCATGTCTTGGATCTGTGTGGCAATATCCTGTTTATACAGTTCTGAATACCTTCTCTTCCCTAGGAAACAATTTCCTCATGATCCCAGGCACTGCATTTTATGTCCTGCAGCACCAATCCCTTCCCCCAGACAGTGTAACTTGACAGCTCTTCCACAATATCCTGTATAAGAGTTCCATAAGCTGCCATTTACACACAGGGCAAGTTCAGGGATATTGGGCCATCCAGACAGATTGGACCAGAAATACATGTTCCCAGTTTGTGTGGGGGTCACTCTGCCTACTCCAGAGTCAGGGCCAGGGATCTGATAGGTTTTTCAATTGGGAGGATAGGAAATGCAAACTCCAACTTGATTAAAGGAGCTTTATTGTGAGGCTATGCGCAGACAGGCCGACACCTAAGATGACGATAGCACTAAGCAGGGGAAGGGTTATATAGGACACATACAGGATGGTTGGTAGTAAGTAGGGAAAGGGAGATAGTGGGTTCTCTTTGTCTAGTTTGGGAGCGGGAAGTTGACAGGTTTCCATTGGTTGGTTTTGGAAACTGGGGCTAAGTTGTGCTTTGGGAGCGTTACATTGGGGAGGTTTAAAATTTAAATACCTCTGCAGTTTTGCAGGTTGCTGGAGGGTGGATGTTGGGGTAAGGGGAGTTATAGCAGGAATGCAGCTGCCTGAGGGGGATGCAAGGACATACATGGACTGCCATGTGGGCTGGTGCAAATTTGGCTTTGCAAAGGGCCTCCTGGAAGTTATGAGTGGGGGAAGTTTCCTGTAATGCTTGTTAAGTGGTTGATTACTCCAAAGGGGAAGTTCTGCCTAACAGGATTTACATACTGGGTGCACAGGCTAGCTTAGTGCTGAGCCAATGAGGGGTATGGAAGGGGCCAGCCAGGGCACCATGAGTTTCTAAAAGTAGACTTTTTCTTGATTCAGCATTTGCCCTGTGACTTCAGTACTTTAACTGTTTTGTGGAACTTTGGTTCCTGCCAAAGAACTGGTTCCTGCAAGTTCTTGCTGTCTGTTCAAAGCATCTGTGAGGGAACAGAGCCTTGAGACATCTTACTCTGTCATCTTGATTGGGGTAGGGCCTAAATCCTTTGGGTATTTTCCTAGCCTCAGTTTCCACCCTTGTAAATTGAACAGTTTGTACAGGGGGCATGCTGAGTGGATCTGAAATAGTATCATTCTGTGGTTTATGATAATACGTTATTCGGGACTGTAAAAAGTATGTGTCTCAGAAGCAACCAACCTCATCCTGAATACCAGAATCCTAGTAATCCACTGAGAAAATCTTCTACCCCAAATCACTTGTAAGTGGGACTCTGGGAATTAAATTGACATAGACATCTACATTTATTTTAACTCCTGTTAATATATATGACATGCTCATTTTACTTCTCTTAGTTCATGCTTACATAATATACAAGAGCAAAATAAACGTGTAAAATAAGGTCAATGGCTAATATACAGTTTAATTTCCAAATTATGTGTTTGATATTGTACATCTGGCTCATGTAAAATGAAGATTAGTTTCCTTAGAAAGGAAATTCATTAATGGTGATGCTTTTAAGGATTCAGAAAGTAATTTTTTTACCAAGTTCATAATAAGCCTTGCCCAATTCAGCAAGATCTACTGAGCAGTTATTGTAAACCCTGCTGTGCTAAACACTGTGAGAGCTATTAAAATGCCAAAGAATTCTTAAAATCAAAGAAAAAATGTATACAAAAATATTTAGAAAGCAGAACAAAATGGAATCAGATAATATTTAAGTATGAAAAAATCCCTTCTTTAGACAGTTCTGAAAAAGAGTGATTTTATGCTTTAAAAAGCTTCAAAAAAGCTATATAAACACATGCACATGTATGCAAATTCATATATACATATATATGTGTGTGTGTATGTATATATGTATATATTCCTCTTAAGAAGCCACAATGCATATTAACATATTAAAAGTTCTGAGATGCCCGGCAGTAAAGAGCTCCCTTTACCTTATTTAACGATGAAAATCTTTTTGTGTGTGGGATGAGGTGGGGTGAGGTGGGGGGGGGGTGGAACACCTGATCCAATTGTTGTTGTAGCTCTAGAGAGCTGGGACACTGCTTAGGAAATGCTGATCTAGTTCAGCCCCCGACTTCTCGTATAAATTGCAGAACCTAAGAATCTGAGAAAATGAGTTTGCTTCTCTAATATCTCAGAGATTATTTGTCATAAAACCAAGGCTGGAAGTAGGTGTCCTGACACATGGAACCAATTTCTATCCTTAATTAGCATTTGCCAAACCTGAATCCTTTGCATATCACCTCCCCATTGTTTGAATAGTTACAAACCATCTATACTGTTATTCACATAATATTTTTAAACTAATATGACCTGGTTTTTTTAACAGAAATAAATTAATTTTTTAAAAAGCTTGATTACTATAATGGAGATCACTTGCCATTGTTATAAACTATTACTAATATTACTATTACTAGTAATGAACGCATCACAATTTTTTTTTTTTTTTACAAAATCTCTACTCATTTACCTAAAGCCACCACCAGAGGTGTGTCTTCAACATTAGCTTCATGGAATTCTGGAAGCAAGTATCCCCCCCACATGACCTAATCAAACTGGCCTTCAAACAAATCACAGCCATGAATCTGCAGCTTTTTCTTACCATCTGTGTACTCTACAAATAAGAATTATGAAACTGATTAGTAATTAGGATAAATTGATTGGATGTACCCTTAAATATGGCTTAGTAACTTTATTTTATCTTATTCATTTAGGGTCCGAAAGATGTATTTCAAAAGGCATCAACTAAGAAGAATTGACCTTGGACAAATTATAAAGCTAGCGGCTTGCCTTTGAAAGCCATTTTCCCTGCCCCCAGTATCCTTTTTCTGACCATCACGCTACTTCTCAACTCCAGGCCATTTTTTTCCCTACTATTGTAGCCTCCCCTCTTTCTCGATCTCCCAGCCGTCATTTTTGCCGTACATAACTTTCAGAAGGGATTTGAAACTCAGTCACACCCGGATGGCAACAGCTGAAAGACTTATGTCACCCATCAGTGAGTGCCTTCAAGAAGGATGGAGGCTGATAGCAGAAACTCTAGTGTGGTTTGCCTGGATTCGAATCCTGTCTCTCTGTTCCACTTGCCTCACCTACCACCATCCCAAGCCACTTAATATCTACATGATTTTTAGAAAAATTACAGAACTTCTGTAAGCCTGTTTCCTCATTTGCAAAATGGGGATGAAATTTCCTTCCTTGTAGGTTTGTTATGAGACTTGAATGAATTATGTAAAGTGCTTAATACAGTGCCTGGCACAAAGCTTGAGCTTCATGAACAATAACTGATAGCATTATTGTATAAATTATTTCCATCAAAAGAAGCTTGGCCCTCCTCCAAGTAAAATTCAAGACCTTCTGTAAGCTACAGTAGAATCTGATACCATTATGCTGTTTAACAAGAGTTTGTTTACAGCTTTGCTATTTGTCAAGATTTTTAAAAATTTCCCTCCAAAAAGGTGAGGTGATTAATAGAAATGACTCAAAAGGTTGGAGGAATATCAATCACAAGGGAAACACTTTGAATCTATTTCACTCAAACAGTCAAGTTTCAAAAATTAGTTTTGTAAACAAAGAAGTCATTCTCACTCCAGCCCCCAGCTACCCCCATACCACCTAACAATGGTTTTAAAGTCTGACTCCAAAACAATGCTTTGCTTTCTACTCCACTCTCCTGGATTGAGGAGAATTCACCTTCCCAATCATGTCTATAATATGTGCAAATTACAGAGGTTGTTTTTGTTTGTTTGTTTGTTTGTTTGGCATGGGCAGTCTCCGGAAATCCAACCCAGGTCTCCAGCATGGCAGGCAAGAGTTCTGCCACTGAACCATAGTTATTTTGACAGGCGTGTCTGACCTAAAGTTTTGCTTTAACTTTACTTGAATTTGAAGTAGGTGAACCGTGAGAATCCCTTGCACAGGGATGGGTCAGAAGATTGCAATCAGCATGAGATATGCATTGTTTTCTGAGCATGAAGGTGTTTATTCTGAGTCCTTCTATGGGGTCCGGTTCCAGAGTTATCAACCGAGAAAGTCATCTCCAACTGTTGTTGTTGACTGGGGAGACTCTACACCCCCAGCCCCGCAACGCCCCTCCCCCAGGTTTGTTCTTTTGAACCACACCTGCTGTGTGACATGGGAGGGAAGGTCATGAGAAAGCAAACAACTTGACAGCCATTTCCTGAGCCATGCTGATCTTATCCTTGAAGATGGATCACAGTCCCCAGCTGAACCTGTTATAAATAGCTGTGCGCAGTAGCTGGGTAGTATTAACAAGACTCACTGTAGCAACCATGGTTTTGATTTCTTGTATGGGTTCTGCCAAGAACTTGATTTTTATACTGGGCCTTCACGGACTCACATAATCTGCACCCCATCCCCATTTTTAGTCTCTTTTGCTTCTTCCATCTGGCCAAGATTCTTTTAGCATAACTTCTGGTAGTTTGTGTTGCAGAAAACAATAGATACAATAAGTTTTATATCATTACATTTTATTTCATATAAATTTTCAAAATATACTCCATCCCATTTGACATGGCTCCCAAATACTGTGCATCCTTTAACACCTCACCCCTACTCTTTGAATTTCCATCCCAAGTTCAGCCTAAAGAAATTTGAACATATGTAATGGAAAGAAAATACATACAGAGCTTTCTCTGATCTTCACAAAGTTTCCTGCTAATACACAAAACCACCAGCCATCACAAAAGCACGGCAAATCCCACAAGACTCAACATAGACCAGGAGTTTCTATCTGAATAATTCACTGAATAATTGGGCATTATTTTCCAGAAAATGCTGAAGGATTGTTTTTAAAGTAAAGTAAGTTTTGTTTCCTCCTTCAATAAAGTACTTCAAGAAAATCTCTATTGTTTAGCCAATATAAGTATTAGGATTTTGGAGAAATGTGGGCAGACATAGATAAGTTTCCTTTGAGAAGGTCTTCTTTCTAATACATACCTTGTGCTATGTACTGTTCCAAAGAATGAAAAGTCTTGCCTTGATGGAGACTCAACCTACTGGAAAAATTTCTTAACTGAGGAAAATTATAGTGGGCCAAGAAGCATGCTGAGGTTCTTACTGATGGTATTTTTAGAAGTAAAATCAATGCTGTGCTGTTATAGGATTGTATTGGAAATAGATAAATATTTACCTGAATGAGTTTCACTTAGATTAAAATTCTATTAGTGTTTAAGTGCCTGGCAAAATATTATCTCTGTGCCTCAGTTTCATCATCTATAAAAGGAAAGAGTTAGCTTCCTTCCAGCTCTAATAGTCTAGTCTGTTATTATATATTTCCAAAATGTATAGATCAAAGTGTATAATTTGCTTATTTGCATAAGTATCTGTTACTCCTCTAAAGTTGCACACACATATATATTTATGGGAGTACTTTAGTCGTGGACGTTCTAGTTGGGGAAGATCATGCCTTCTTCTTTCTTTTGTAAGGATTTTGAGGGAGTTCAGTATAATTATCAACAATAACCATACATTGAGCATCCACTGTGTATATGGCCTTTAATGGCATAAAGATTCAGAAGATACCTTTAAGGATGGCGGAAGGTTTCCCTGCTTCTGAGACCTTCCAGCTGCTCTCGCACAGAACGGCAGGGCTTGGCCTGAGCCTGCTCCCAATGGCCCCGCAGGATGAGGAGGGAGGCCCCACCCTCTGACCTTATCAGCCCCGCTCAACCTGTGAGAATGGTTATTCCCAGTCCTATTGTTCAGCACTTCCTGATCCTACTTGCTCCCTCTGACTCACCAAGGATGAGGTCATTCCTAAGAAAGCTTCAAAGGGACCATGGAAAGCCCTAGGCACACATAGTTTAAACGATAAAGTGTTGTCAACCTTAAAAAGACTATAAACACCATTGTATGTTTCTCACTACAGCTGCTTTACAGTGTAAAGCCCTGCCCTCCAAAGAAAGCCGGGATTCCTCAGGCTGCTCCCCAACGCTCCTCAGTCTAGACCCATCTGTTTCTTCAACCGCAGCACATTTCTCATAGTTGTCTGAATGGGCCATGCCCATGTTTAAACTTTCCTTTGGATGTTCATGTCTGCCATATCTTCAGCTCCCTCCTCCATTTGACAAAGGCTTTTCCTACTGTGAGACCCAGCCAAGGGCCCCATGAAGCCATTCCTAATAACCCTGGATAACGCCATTTCATGTCCTCTCCCTTCCTAGCTGCTCCTATCTCCCTCATAATCCCTAGCGTAATTCTCTGTTGACATGTTTCTCTCTACCACCAGATTTTGAGCTGCTTTAAGAAAAGGGCTTTTGCTTTATCTACTTCTAGAACCTTCTGGTTCCTGAGACTCAAAGATTATTTAGTGAGGGACCAAATTCTGGCTTCTGCCTCAAAGCAGAGAACTCTTTAGTTAGGGTGTTCATTACTGAGCAGAGGGTGGGGAAACAACAAGGAGGAGTACTAAGGCTGAGTAGCCACTGGAGTGAAACTTGAGAAAAACCAGAAGCAAATCCCAATACACTGCTCCTTGTGTAAATGTTGCTCATTAAAACTGAATAATAGAGAAGGAGAGGAAATCGGTACCCTTATGCAATGTGTTTTTGTTTTGTTTTGTTTTGTTTTGCTTTGCTTTGTGATAAATATTGGGGAATGAATTGGGGTGATGGCATGATCAGATAAGTGGAGAAGTTGTCCCGCATACTTGTAAAGATATGGATTTTTAAACCTCTAATAGGCCATGACTAAAATTAAAACTTAAAAAACAAAACCACACAAGAGCCCAGGTCTTCTTCATCATCTCCCTGATCTAGTTACAGAGTGAGGAAAGGATGTAGGGTAAACAAGTATTATTCTAATTATCCTCTAATCAACCAGATGTACTTTTTCAGACTTGTAGTGAAGTTCACAGGAAGAAGTGAGGGGGAAGAAGAGGTAGATTGTTTTGAATAATTAATGTTGGCTGCTGTAACCAACACTCTCCAAATCTCAATGACTTAACACAATCAGATGGTTTGGCTCCTCACCTCAAGTCGGGAGGAATGGAGAGACCTCTGCTCCAAGTTAATATCCAGCTAGCCATGGACGGCTGATTATAGGAAAGCTTTAAGGGTCCAGGCCTAGAAATGTTGAATATCAATTCCCTAACATTCCAGTGCCCAGCATTCAATTAAATGCCCCCACCCATTGGCAAAGAGGCTGGTTAACACAGCTTAGCTGTTTCTACAAGGAAGAGAAACCAACGTTCTCCCACAGAAGGGGAGTAAAAAGCCAGGAAGGAAAAAAAAAAGGAATGGAAAAAGGCAAAATAAAGAAAGAAGTTCAAAAAGCACTTAAGAGAGATTGGTGTTCTCTGGGTCTTTGTTACATAAAGCATCCTTTACTGTAGATTATCACACAGCAGAAATTCCTACTAAGAATGGAATCCCCCACCCCCTCTCGCCCTACCTACCTACCTATCAATGTTAAAAATTAGATCCAGGGTGTGAAATAGGACAGACGATATTTAAAAACATATTAAAATATATGTAGATTGGTGTGAGGTCTCAGAAAAAGAACGTCATATATAAAAGGGACTCTCACCCAGAAGAACCCTCAGCTTCTTTTGCAGAACCAGATGTGGGAGCGAGATCCCCAAGCATGCCGATGCCCCACCCGGAAGGTGAATGAAGCAAGACCAGATAAACACCCATAGGCATGCGGTCAAGGCCGGTTCCTGCTTATGACCCTTGCCAGTGCACGCAGCTGCACATCACAGGACAGCAGTGTGCCAGAACCCCAGCAACCAATCACATCATAAGTCAACCAGCCCCCATCCAATCAAGGGACGACACACACCTAGAAGACACCCTCCCCTCCTGGTGCAATTTTCCTTTAAAAATGCAGCTCCCAGAATGAGGAGTTGGAGACATTTTCTTTCCTTTCACTGTCAGGTTTTGCTGGCTTCTACCTGCTTTCTCCCTGCTTTCTCTCTTCAATAAATCTGTTATGTTTTGACTTGCTGTCCTGCTTGGATTCCTTATTGACTTCGACCCGACAATTGGCTATCTACTTTTCTTTCAGAAAACTCTGATTTCTTGTAATACCCAAATAATTTGGGCCTTGTATTACATACACTTCCCCATACAGGCTTTTTGGTTTCCCCTTTAGTTTTGAGCACATACTGCTTTTTCTATCTATTCCAATAAAAAAAAACAAGATTAATTCTAATCTATTCTAACCCCACCTCTCTTTCTCTCCCCCCCTTATCTTCCAACTGTCATATATGTTCAATATCCTGGCAAGTTCTTTCAGTCACTTTACTTATTTTTGCTAGGGCACTTTCTGAATGGTAATTATTTGTATGTTTGTTTACCTTGCTAGACTTCCTGGAGACTAGCTTTTCTTGTATACCCAGTGCCTTGCAGAACTCCAGGCACCTACAGTTAGGATGAGCATACAAACTGCTGACCAAATTGAGTAATTTTTGAGCAAAAGAATGAGGTACTAAGAACTCTACTAGACTGCAGGAGTAAACCAGGCCTGCCCCTGGAAAATAGAGTCATACCTGCTCTATAAATATTTGTTGAATGACAATGAAAGCTCCATTTGGGCCAGTTTCTTTTGTCTGGCATTGCTTGTCCTATATCCCCAATCACTTAGAATTGATCTTGGCAAGCAGTTGATATGCAATAAAGATTCATTGAACAGATGAAGGACTCGGAAAAAATGAAATGTGTGGCAGGTTCCACAAGGTTCTAGCCTCATTCAAGGAGAAAGCCCTGTTGAAAACTGTTTCACCATTATCCTCTCATCTTTCTGACTTGATACGTTCCTTCGACAGTTTTTTCTATCACACTGGACTCCCCACCCCCACCCCACCCTGCCCCTTTGAAGGCATGCAGCTTCCCTTCACATCCAACCTGACCCGTAAATCCTTGGTCCACACACTCAGAAGGGCTCACCTGACACGCATGGACTCTCCTTAGAACCGAAAACCCACATGCCACATAGACCAAGTTATTTTGGTTCAGGTGTTTTGTCAAAGTGATTCAGGTGTCATCATTATACATTTGGGTCCCCAGCCAGAGTGCTTTGTTCAAATCATCCTGGCACATCTCTATTCCTAGAATCGGGCACAGAGTTAAGGAGCAGGAGCAGCAGGCAAGAGAATAATTTTATCTGCCAGTTTTGACTGCTATCACCCAGCTGCCCTTAGAAAGGAATGATGAGGTAAAGGTATTTGGGAACAGGGCTATATCAGAGGAAGGAGGGGAGGAGCTGATTGATAAAGGAATGTGTTTAATTCCCTTCATCATCATCTAAAAGAATGTCAGAAATGAGAGGTTGTGTGTTTGGGGGAGCAGGTGATGGTGGGGGTGAAGGAGAGCTGGCTGTCTTAGAGTCTGCTGGAAGCACGGAGGAATTTGGGGAGGCAGCTCTAGAATTGTGGAATAGATTCTTTCTGAAGTCAAGGTCAGTATTATCCCAGATCCCGAGGCCACTCAGCCAAGCAGGAAACCCCTCCTGAGAAGCGCACATCCTCCTCTTTTGGGGCAGATTGGGATGCGGAAGCTCCATCTTCCATGCCCTAATTAGCGCTCAGGGTTTGACAAGGGTGGCTCCCGTACTGAAATTTCCTTTCTGTGTTGTTTTATAGAGGATTTCACGGGAAAGGAGCACAAACCCAGTTCCTTTTTAGTTTTGTTGAAGCATGTCAGCGAATTGCGATTGTTCAGCATCAAAATTTCATAAACCTGGCTGTAGAATATTTACGATGCAAAAACAATCGCAAAAGCCTTTGCTGTAATGCTTTATTGACACAGCCTTCCTGTCCCCACATCTTGCTTCCTCTCAGGAAAGTGGGACGTGTTGGATGATTTCCCAGCTTCTATTTGGAGAGGAAGTCTACAGGTTTTCCACCATCCAGCCCCCGCCAATCTGCACTAGCCGTGTAACACCTGCACCAGAGGCTGTGCCTGTTCTCCTTTGTGCATTTGCAGCTATCAAAATAAGTGAGCCATCTTGGATGGGAAAATTGCATCTTTTCAGAGGAACTTTGCTTTCTGCAAAAAAGCTGGCGCACATAAGAGCTGGCCTTATGCACAGTGTCTACGACTAGAATTATAATTCAGGCATTTTGCATTCAAACCTAGAGTCAATAATCGTCTCAAAAAGATAAAAAAAAAAAAAAAAAAAACAAGTTTCTAAAAGACCTCGTGTACTGGCTGCTTTTCCCTGAAACTGCCCACTTATTTTGTACTGAGTGAATTCTTATGCTCACATGATAATGGAAAACTAGGAAACTGCCTGTCTCCCCTGTCCAGAACTATCACTAAAACAACATTAATGATTCTTGCTGGCCCAGTCCTTTCTCCTACCATTCATTTACTCCCACCCCAAATATCTGCCTCAGAAGCTGTGGTCTATGGAGAAATGACTGTTGTCTACTTCTCAGCTACCTGCCCATTCCCTCAGGATTCTGAAATTTGGCTCTAGCACCCCAGAAGCTTATGACAGTCTTATACTCAGCCTAAGGCTTGATACAGAGATAGATAGTGTGCTGCTTACTCAGTCGGATGCTAATCTGTTGCTCAGTATTTATAACCCTGACTTGGAAAGTGGAAATAATCATTTGAAATTCCTTTGAGAAGGAAACAGTAAAACACAACAAATCCACAGGTAAACAACCGGATCGCTAGATTCAAAGAGCCCACATGGCTTACAAGCACTCCTATCTCATCCCACCACAGCCACAGCTATGTTGGTGATATTGGGGTAAAAGGAGTATGTGTGATTACACACCTGTCTGTGTGCAGGGTGGTGGTGCTGGGGTGTGTGGATTCTGAAGATTGCTTGGTGGTCTAGAACCCACTGCCACTTTTATTAGTTTGCAGTCAGGATTACTAGGTTTGATAAGAACCAGGAATGAAGCACATGGCCATCCCTTCCCAGACTTCATGACACAGTGAAAGGGACTGCAGACCCAAAGCGACCATATCCTGTTTCGTAAACCGCTTTCCGGGGACTGGTCACTTCCTCTAAAGTGACTCAGTGTCAGGGAATCAAAACATTCAGTTAAGCCTAAGATCCTTTTCTGCTCAGATTGACATCATAGCACTGTCCACCCCTGCACCCATCTTCTCTGCATTTCTCTGGAAACTGGAGTCATTGTGTAGGATAATCTTGTCTCATAACTTCAATATAGATTTCAGAGTATTCTGACAACATTCTAAACCCACACCCCAACCCCCCCAAAAAAATGCTTTACACTGATTTTTTCAGTGTGGTCCAAGCTCTCTTTTCTTTATGCTTAACTGAATTTGTCAATTCTTCAAAATTCCAACGTAAATTTCCTCTTCTTCAAGAAAAAATTCCACACTAATCTTCCTCTCCACCAAATTTCAGAAGTACTTACAGCCCAGCTGGTTATTTGGCTGTGATAAAGTTCTGCCTATCTTTGTCAGTAACTTTTTATATGTCCATGTCTTGGTATATGGCAGGTTGGAAATTTCCTGAAGGATCAACAACCTTGCATCAATTGGTATTTCCAGCAGAACATAATATGTGGTAAGTTTTCAGATAATGTAGGTAAGATGAATCAGGCTGGCAAGTGAAGTTACCTTCCACATCAGTTAAAAAAATTCATGGCCATTACACATGACCTGCCTTAATCATATCGCCCTTCTCTTAAACACCTACGTACATCAACAACCACTTGTCCTTTTTTTTTTTTCTTCCCTTAATTATGAACGGATAAAGTTTCATTTACTCAAAGCCCATCTCTCTGCATGTTTCATTGAATTCATTCCTCCTATTCACTCTCTCCCATGGTTTCTTATCTCCCTGTTAGGCTAGAAAACAGCCCTTTCTTGACATCAAATTCTGCTTAGTGAGTTACTTTCCTTCCTATCCCCTTCAGTTTCTCAAAAGCCTAGTCTATTTTTGCTATTTCCATTCCCTTATCTTCTTTTTATTCTTAACCCTCTGCCACCTGCTTTCAGTCCTGCCACTCCACCAAAACTTGCTTTAAGTTCCTCAATCATCTCCTGCTTGTAAAATACAAAAGGCATTTACATATTTTTATCTTTTGACCTCTCTGATGTTAGACATTGTTGATCATGATCTACTTGAAACTTTCTATTCACTTGCCTTCTTTACACTGAACCCCACTGGTTTACCCTCTACTTAACTAATATTTTCTTCTTTAAATCATGCATGGGTTCCCCTACTTGGAACTCTCAAATGTCAGTTCTTCCAAGGATTCTATCAATTAACAACTTCTCTTAATCTGTACACATAACTGGGTAACCCATTCATTCCAGATGCATGAGACTGTTATTGTAGTAATAATAAGTACCAATATTTGTGTAGCAATATTTACCAGGAACTGTTCTATCTATTTTAACATGCATTAACTCAGTTAATCCTCATACACATTGTATTTTACAACATATATTTTGCAAATAAAGAAATTAGAAAATGGAGAGGTTAAACCCTTTGTCCAAGGTCAAAAGAGGGCTGAGTCAGGATTAATTCAAGATATCTAGTTACAGGGCTTGTGCTCAGGGGAAAGTGCAGGGCTGCGCATACAGATTTGGGGATTCAGTATTCTCAGATTACAATTGGTGATGCCAGCCTCTATCAATAACTCAACCCAGAAACTATGGAACCATTCTTAACTCCATCTTATCCTTCATCACCAATTGTTAACCCCTGCTGATTCCATTCGCTATGTGTCTTTAATCTTTTCCCTGTTTCTAATACCTTTTCACCACATTCTGGACATCATAATATTTTCACTAGGCTACTGAAATAGCCTCTTTACTGATTGCCTTGCTTCCTGTGCTGTCTTCTTCGTACCCATAGTCACTCTGCTACAAGAGAGGGTTTTAAAATAAAACACAAATCTAATCATGCCATTTCCCTACTTTAAATGTATTCAAGGTTGAGAACACAGTTTTATCAGGATATTTAGAGAGGGTAGAGACTGGACATTTAATGTTGATGAAGGTTTACCAAGATTGATTGTAAAGATTCAGAGATGGATAACACAATATTGTGTGATGGTAGCACAATACCGTAAGTATAATGAACAAAGCTGAGTGTGAGCATGGTTGAAAGAGGATGACTGGGGCATGTATGACACTGGAAGAAATGATAGAGGCTAAAAAAATGACAGAGGTTGACAGTGAAATCTAGAGTGAACAATTATGGTGATTAAATGTACAAATATAAGAAAGTTTCTACATGAGGGAGAACAAATGAATGTCACCATTGCAATATATTAAAAATGGTATGGTATTTGAAAAAAATATAGTAAATCCAAACTTGGGTCTATAGTTACTAGTAACATTGTAATATTCTTTCATTAAATTTAACAAAGGCAATATATCAAAGCTAAATGCCAATAAGATGGGGATATAAGGGAGGGCTACAGGATTCTCTTTTTTTTTTTCTTACTCTTCTTCTTTCTTTACAGAAGAAATGGAAATGTTCACATATAGATTGTGGTGGTGAATTCTTTACGTGATTATACCAGGAGCCTTGATTGTTTACTTAGGATGAATTGTATGGTGTGTGAGTGAAACTGTTAAAAAATAAACAGAAAGACATAAATGCTGGAGAAGATGTGGAGAGACAGACATACCTATTCACTGTTGATAGGAAAGTAGATGGGATAGCCCCTCTTGAAGACAGTGTGGTGGCTCCACAGGAGGCCAAGTATAGAGTTGCTAATATGATCCCACAACCCCATTTTTAAATATATACTTGGAAGAACTAAAGCAGGGACACAAAGAGACACTTGCCTACTGGTTTTTATGGCAGCATTATTCATGATTTACAATGGATGGAAATGGCTGGGAGATACATCAACTGATGAATGGAAGGGCAAACTGTGGTGTAAATATACCATGGACTATTGGGTGGCTGCAGAATGGACTGAAGTTGTGAGGCATACAACTAGGTGAATGAACCCTGAGGATATTATTTTGAATGAAAGAAGCCAGAAGTGAAAGGACAAATATTGCATGGTCTCACTTATAGGGACTAACTAAAATAAGCAAATTCTGAAAACTGAATTTGAGAGTGTAGGTTATCAGGATATAGAATGTGACCAGGAATTGGGCAATTGAAGATTAAGGAATACAGAACATTTAGCAAGGCTTACTGTAAAGATTCCTAGACTGTACGCTCTTCTAGCAAACACATTTATACGTGAGTTTTAACTGCTGTGCTCATTGTGTATAACCTGTTAGTGCTCTGGAACTTTGGGTATCTGTGTGACATCTGAGACTCAGAGTTAGAGTTCTGCAGCTCTGAAAGTCAGCATTACTCCATACAGCAACTGTTAAAGGAGATGAAAAAGAGATCAGACTTTAATTAGAGATATGAATGAAACAGACTTGGTTAGGACTAAGGTAAATCAGAATTGAGGCTAAAGGATGACATTGTCTGTATTTTAAAATTTCAAACTTCTGTGTGAGATGAAAGGAAGAGCTCTTTATTTGGTCCAAAATTTAAATTTTCTGTAGCAAACGAATTTAACCTCTCTGGCCAATGGAACCTTGAATAGGGAATGGAATTTGTTACTTTGTATAGGCTAATGTAATGCCCTGACACATTCTTGAGTGTTTTGGGCAGAAAATAAAAAAGCGTTTTCAAAGTCTCCTTGAATGACTGGAAAAAAATGTGGAACTATCAAACTTCTCCACCTGGGGAATTCCTGATATTTTCACAAGCATTAGGTATTCCCAATTTAATAAGCAAACCCCTCAATCTTGAGGCTTGCCCATATGAAACATTTCTGCAATGGAAAAGCTAAGTCTACTTATTATTGTACCTAAGTCACCCCCAGAAACCTCTTTTGTTGCTCAAACGCAGCCTCTCTTTAAGCCAACTCTGCAAATAAACTCACTATCCTGCCCCTCATGTGGGATATAACTCCCAAGGGTGTAAGTCTCCCCAGAAATGTGGGACATGACTCCTAGTGATGTGCCTACCCTGGCATCATGGGATTGAAAATGTCTTCTTGACAAAAAGGGGGGAAAGAAATGAAACAAAATAAATTTTCAGTGGCTAAGATATTTCAAATAGAGTTGAGAGTTCATTCTGGAGGTTACTATTATACAAGCTTCAGCCAGATATTGCAAATTGTCACAATATGCTAAGTCTTGAACAACAGTATTCCTGAAAACCCTAAAGAGCACCCTGGACTCTACCTAAGAATCTGTAAAAGTTTTAGTTAGTAAGTTTATTTTTTCAGAAACTTAAAGCCTCAAGCTTGTTCCTATGCTAGAGAAGCTCTGAAACACAGAGGTACCAGCCTCTCCAAGAGCATCAGCCAGTTTCATTTTTTTACCCCATAAGGTTGACATCTCTTTCCAGCATGAAGAAGCTAAAATAGTCACTGTGCAGCTATCCCTGAAAATTATGAAAATGAACCAATGAGAGGGAGGAGGGGTAACTGAGAAATTAGGATTTAAAAAATGATTATGACAACTGACCCATCATATACATATTTCTTTTTATTTGTAATGTATCAGAATAGCCAGAAAGAAATGCCTGAAATTGTTGAACTGTAATCCAGTGGCCTTGATCTTTGATAATGATTGTGTATAACTATATAACTTGACCATATGATTGTAAAAACCTTATGACTGAAACCCACTTACCCAGTGTATGGGTAGATGAGTAATAAAATAAAGACCTGCATGAAAAAAAAAATAGATAGGAATATGGGGAAAAATATCCCATGCAAACTCTGGACAATAACTATGGTACTACTCTTATAATCTTTCATCAATTGTAATAAATAAAACTACCGTTAAAAAAATAGATTTACATAAAAAGTGTTATCCTTAATTGTAACAGATTTTCCACACCAATTCAAGTGTTGTGGTGGGGTGGTGTGTTGGAATCATGTATTTTATGCGTTCAGTAAACCTGCAACCTCGTCTAATAAAACCTTTTTTTTTTTCAAGTGTTTCAACAGCTCTTTATCTCCCATATTTAAAGTCCATGTTCTGCCTAGAGTTGTTGACCCTTTTGAATTCATCTGACATAAATATACTCACAGTTTCCTGCACATAAGATTTGTGCCCCTTATTGATGCTATTTCCTCAGTCTACTTTTCTGCCTGGCTAACGCCTATGTGCCCTTGAAGTCTACTCTAAGGCCCATACCCTCCGAGGAAGCTTCCACAGCCACTTCATTATACCCTGTCCTTGTATTTTGCCACTGCATCTTTCACATAGTATTAACCATCTCTTTATGTATCTTTCTTCTGCACTAGGTTATTATCTTCTAAACATAAAGACTTTGTCCTATTTTTCTTTGCATTTGTAGCACCTTCTATAGAACCTGGTATAGAATAGGTACTTTATAAATGTTTACTTTAATGGATACATTGATGAACAAATGAATAATAATCATTGTTTTTTTTATTTTGAGGTGTTTTTTAATACAGCACTTTTATTTTAATTAAATAAAAGAATGTCCCTGTTTATTCTGTGCTGTGTTTTATAGCAATAAGTATGAATTTCAACATGTTTATTTTTCTTAAAGAAAGACAAACCTGAATAGAAAAATAGTACTCAATTCCACAGCCCAGCCCCCTACTTGTTTTTCCATCGTCCCTTACCAAAATTTCCATCTGTATTTTCCTAATGTAAAATGTAAACTGTTGATTCAGTCATTGTATTGGCTTACTAGTAGTTGTACATTGACATTAGGATTACTTGCATATCATAAAAAGATCTGAGGTAATAGTGACTTAAGAACAAAAAAAAATTTCTCATCTCACATAAAGAACTCCAGAGGAGGGTGTCCAGGACAGATATGACAGTTCCAAGGTCAACAAGAATTCAGGTTCCTCCTGTTTGACTGCTTCTTGACGCATTGCCTCATAGTCCAAGATGGCTTCTGGGAATATAGCTCTCATATCTGCATTCCATACAGCAGCAGGAAGAAGGAAGGTGAGAAAAAGGGTTTGTTTCTCCCTTTCTAGAATGCTTCCTGGAAATCCCACACGACATGTCCACTCGCATCTCACACTCTCAGCCAGGACAGTTGCAAAATAGAATGTTTTTGTTGGTTTGGTTTGGGTTGTGCTTTCTTAAGCTGGGTGACTATGTGAGCAGCAAAAAATTAGGATTTTGTTACCAAATAGGAGGGGGTATAGAAGCTGGTGTCAGCAACCAGTAGTCTACCACAGCCTAGTCTGGATATATGGCCAATACAGAAATTTTCAAAAGTACGATATTGGTAATTAAGTAACAGGATGCTGAGGGATGAACCCGAGGAAATCATTATCTAGCCGGCCAGCCTGCCAATAAAGCCAAGAGCAAGTGAACAGAAGAAAGCGACACATCTGGCCTCATAGAACTAAAGATTGAGAGTCGTGGATTCACATAATTGAACCAAGAAAATCAATTGTGGGCTTTCTACCATTTTATAAATTTACCATAACAAAACATTAATTAAGGCAGAATATATGTGTTCTAGTTATATATTCCTATGATGTGATGAGACCATAAACATGATGAGATTCATCTACATGGTTACCTTGCTTGGATCAGCCCATTACGGTAGTGCAGTGCTTTTGAAACTTACCAGGCATCAGGATCATCTGATATCTTGCTAAAATGCAGATTCTAATTTAGCAGGTCTCAAGTGAAGTCAAAGCTCTACTGGGCCTTGAGTAGCAAGGCTTTGAGAGTCTCGCCACCTGCCAGCACATATGCTTGTTCAGGTCTCCTGTGACGCAGATGACAGGGTGGTTAAGTTATGCAAGAAATTTAACAAAAGGCCTGGGAAGTGCAAAGATAAGAGAGCCAGAGTAGGTGGCAAGAGCCTCCAGACTGCCTTACAAGTCTGACAAGCAAAAGAGAGGAAAGGAGGCAGTAGAAGTTGGAGGAGTGTCACAGTACAGTACAGAGAGGCTAATGAGGAGGCCTAAACCCAAGACGCCTGTTAGAGGAGTCCCACATCTGACAGGAATATAGCCCTGCTATGCTTAGCCACTGACTGGGAGCAGCTTGCAAGAAACATGGCCTTGACATTGATGTGGTGGTGGGTCCAGAGGAGCACCATCTGGGAATATTAGTCAGTTATGCTCCCTGCAGGAGGACCTTTGAATGGTGCATTTTTATTGATGGCTGCAGTTCATATTTCTCCTGCTTTAGGAAGTACAGCACACTCATTATACTGTAATGCTAAATGAGATTATTGCAGTATCTGAGAATGTTTATTATAAATATTATTTTTTTCAGTATGAGTTTATAGTGCCTGGTCTAGCAGGCCTTCCATAAATATTTTCTCATTATATAAACAAGACTGAAGATCTGTTACCACAATAAATATTGAAATGGTACAGGACTTAAGACACACCATGGAAGCTGCGTAGGTAGGGAATATAATATTCCAACTTAAATTCTTGCTATTTATTCCTCCTCATAAAGATGATTGCAGCAAATATTATCCAATTTCAGGTTCCTGTTAGTTGACATTTGATTGTAATTAGCATAACAATTTGGATTCATTTCCTCCAAAGACACCACAGAATACAAAGTTTACTGGAAACAAATCAAATGTCATGGAATTTATATAACTCACTCATATGCACTTTGAACACCAAATGCAATTATGTGATTATTTTGATTCAGAATAAAATCACTTGGCACAAAGTTATAGAATGGAATTAGCAAAGTCCAATTTAATTTGTATTAGGCACAAACATTACCTACTTTTGGAAATAAAGAGCCTTGGGCGATAAAAATTCGATAGGAATTATTATAGTTTCTTTCAGAGTCATTTTCAATTTGTTACAGTTCATAAAATTACAAGTCAAAAATGACTATTTATAAATTTATAAAATATACAGTCCTAGAAAGAATGTGCTGTCCTTCCATAAGCTTTGAATTCAATTTTTTTCTCCAGTTTTTCATCCTCCATATCCGAATCATTTTCATTCTATTTATTGACTTTGTCTAATTATTTATGTTCTTCTTATACTTTAAAACCATATAATCATAAAGCAACAAACCTGGCACTTTTTATCTACAATCAACTGACAGAAGTAATATGGAAACCTATTGCTTTGAAGTTTCTTTTGCAACCAAAATAGAAGCAAAAGTCTATCAACACGGTCATGGCCTTGATGTGAATTGACTCATGTACCCCAGTCTGGATGTGTTCTTGGTCTTGGCCCATATGCTAGTGGGTGAAGACCCTTGGTGAATAAGATTTCTTCAAGATGTTGCTTCAGTTAAAGTGTGACCCAACTAAATTAGTTTGGGCTTTAATCCAGATTATTAGAGTCCTTTCTAAGTGAAAGTCAGAGGGAGAAGCCACAGGGAGGAGCTAGAAGCTGAAAGCCAGTGGAACCTGGAGAGGGAAGGAGAAGACATAGTCCTGTGCATTGTTGTAACAGAAAAGCCAAGGGTCAATGATCAACAGCAGCCAGCCCAAGAATGCCAGTCTTCTGGGAGAGAGTGTAGCCTGTAGATCTCTCGATTTGGGGCTTCTCCTAACTTCAAAACCATGAGACGATAAATACTCAATGTTTAATATTGGTTTTAGCAGCAGGGAAACTAAAACGGTCATCTTTGTTATCATGACTTTACATTTAAAAGCATTACTCATTCATTCATTCATTCATCATTCAATAAATCATGACTGAGTCTGCTAAGGACCAGCCACTGTGCTGAAAGCTGTGCGGAATTCAAGGATGAATGAGTGCTACAACACGCCCTCAAATTTCTTGGAAACAGTTAAGTTTTAAGATCATTTAAATATGTTCCTCCATTTCACTTTTTCTGTGACTCTTTGAAGCAGGCTTATTATCTCAAATATAAAGGCAAGGATTTGAGAGTTCTGTTAGGATAAGATCTGCATTTTGACTATTATATTGAGTTCAAAAGACAAAATGTAGTTTTCTTACTGAAATAAGTCAAGCTTCTGACTTTGGAGTAGAAGGGTGGTTAGCATTTCAATAAATGAAAATGAGAAAATGGACATTCAAGAATGGGAATGGCAAGAGCAAAGACCCAGTGATTCATTTGGAATATTGGTAAATAGTAAATAGAAGGAATGAAAATATGTGAATGAACTTTAATAATACGCTGAGAAGCAGAGTGTTATAGACCACTGGGTGGAGGTGGGGGGCAGAACATCTCAGATATTAGAGTGCTCAGATATTATTAGGACTCCTTTGGGAAGATTGTTTGGGTAAGAGTATATGGGTTTTTTTAGAGGAGGTAGAGAGGGTGAAATTGTTGCTTTTTAGGAAAGAAAGTTTTCAGTGACTCTAGTGGGGAATCAATGAGGTAACCCACAAGACATGATGAGACAGGTTTCTAGGTAGCAGAGTAAACATAGATGAAGTTAATTACTGCATAAACAATGTACATTTACAGTGTTCAGTACACTGGGGCCTTACTGACTCTCTTAATAAAAATGGAAGAAGATAATGAAAATCAAGGTTGAGGTGATATGAGATCAGATGATAACATGGCAGATACAGAGAGGATCAAAGACGCAGGTGAGCCTGGAGTCTGTTTCTAATGAGAACAGCTCGGAAGTGGCTGACGGTTTCTGGAATCATCCCCCATCAAATGTGCCCTATCTTATCTTTTTCCATCTTTTTCTCTCTCTTTTCCTAAATCTACAGACATACAGGGCAGTTTGCATAGTGGTTAAGATCATGGGTTTGGGGGTGAGTCTAACCGGGGGGGCAAAAGTGATAAAATGGGGGTAACAAAAATTATCTACTTCATAAAAGTGAGCTTTAATATGAGTAAGTGCATGTAATGCACTTATTATATTATATGGCAGAGTGTCTGCCATATTCTAAGTGTCCATTTAATATTATTATTATCATTACTACTATCACTGTTCTCACTACTATTCTAGATGACTCAAGCTACCATATTCTTTCACCCTTCTTTTCCTATCAAATTCTCAAAAGTGGTCTTATCTTATTTATCTCACTGTTGGTACTTAGATATTCCTCATCTCAAAAATTACTGGAACTATTATTTTAAAGGTAACCAGTGAACACAGAATAACTGGATGCAATGATCTGTCTTACTGCCGTATTCTCTTTGATTTCTAAATCTCTCCATTGACTACCCTCCAGGTCAAAACTCCCCATTCTGTGATAGACTCTAGATTTTCCCTGTCTAATTTTTTACCTGACTTCTCTCTGGTTTCCCTTACTGGTCAATAGATGAAGGGATTTCCCATGGTCTGCCTTTGCCTCCATTCCTTCACCATGGTCACATCTTTCCTCAAAACTTAAGGCAGGCTTTCTATGCTGTTAAGTTCAAAATCTGCATTTCTAGTCTTGATTAATCTCTGAAAGTCCTGAATCACATCTCAACACCTCTATCTAAATATCCTATGTCACTCTAGATGCAACAATTCCAAATATACACCAATCCTTTCCTTGCTCTTAACCCTACTGCCCGTGCTCCCGTTCTCCTAACAGCTCACCCAAAACAAAACAGGACTTCAACGATCTCATTCCCATCAATGACACTAAATTTTCCCAGGCAGTCAGAGGAAAAGCCTTTTTTGCCTCTCACTGCAACATCCAATTAGCTGTTAAATCCTGTAGATTGTACCTCTTCAGTGTCTTTCAGAGCTGTTTCCAAAATCTACTCTTTTGGCTCTGGTCTTGATTACTCATAACCTAGATACTATTTAATAAAGCCAAAGTTATCACACTGCCTTCAGTTTCTGATCCTTCCAAGTCTTACTAACAATGTTTGACACATCACTGCCCCAAACATAGCTCTGGGAAGAGGTTCTCACTTTTTCAATCAGAATTTCCTTAGGCTTAAATGGCACTTCCTTAATAACTCTATCATTAGTAGCATAATCTGTCATATTAATTATATATGTATGCTATCTTTTCTCCTCTGCTAAAGGGCTCATTAAAATCAAATCCCGTATCATAGAGCTGTATCCACTTAAACTAGGGGCCATGCCTTAAACATAGCAGGCATGTAATAAATTCTTACCGAATTAAATTTGTATTGGAAAATGGCACTCCCCTCCCCAAAAATATTTGATGGTTTCACATTTATTATCAAGTAAGATACAAATCCTTTAGCCTTAACTTTAATACTTTCCCTAGTTCGACTCTAATCCACCTCTCCAGTTTTTTTCTCCCTTTGTACCATGGATTCCAAGAAAACTGAAAACTGAGTCCTATAGATCCCTTGACTTCCTAGCTTTTCCTTATGATATTCCCTCGGTTTGAAACATCCCATTTCCTCTCTTTCCAGACTTATATCTGGCCTAATTCAAAAGCAACATTTTCATGGAAGCCTTCCCTGATCTCTCCTTCTTTTAAGTGATTTCTTTTCCTCTGAAATTCCATATACTTATCTTTCTCTTCTAGCATTCACTATACTCTACATACAAGATGGTTACTTCTGCAGTTTCCTGTTTGGCTGTGAATCTGTTAAGTGCAAAGACTGTGTCTGATCTGTCTTGTCTCTTCATGGTACAAAGCCTGGACCAGTAAAGGCCCTGAATTCATGCCATGAGGGTCTGGTTGACTAGCGATCCAAGTAAAGCTAGAGCGTGTTCATAAGCAAGAGGAGGAATTTGGTAGACTGATGTTCCTACTGGTATGAGTGGAGAGTAGATAGGTAATGGGTGAAAAATATTCTGAAAAGGAATGAAAAGAAGAGCAATAAAGTAGTCAGTGGAGCTATGGACATAAAGTCGAGCTTGACAAACACAATAACAGTATGTGAGATGGAATGGACAAGTGGGATTTCTCTCCTGAAGTCCTGGAGGAAGTTTGAAGGCAGATCCTGGAGCGATGTGTACAGCAGAAGCCTTAGACATGAGGTATGATAAGGCTATAAACTGACTTTATAGACCTCAAAAGAAGAACATTTGGAATATAGTAGTATTTTAGTGGTCTGAAAGTACAGGGAGGAGTGATAAGCAAAGGAACCCTTGATATAGGAGAGATGGAGAAGAAATCTATAACATAACCAGAGCCCATAGACAAGTAGACATTATACAGAGCAGAAAAGAGGCTCAGTGGAGGGATAGACATGGCAAAGGCAGGTGTACAATGGATAGAGAAAGGAGAAAAGCTGAATTATGCTGGAATCTAAAAGAAGGAGGGGTCATGAGTCAATGTATGAGAACAGTAGATGTTGAGAACTAAAATGCAGTATAAAAGAGGTTGGCAAGCATAAAAGAATTGTGGAATCACTGGGAGTGCAGCCCTGCAGAGGTGCTATCCTGAACCTAGCTAAGAGGAAATGCAAGTAGGAAGGACACACTGCACAGAGAGGTGAGGTCATCTGGTGTTTCAGCAGTTTGTTGGGCATGGTGGTGACTTCTTAGCCTCACCCATCTCTTCCCACCCACATTGCTAAATCTGCACCTCTGATCTTTCCGAGCTCCAGTTACATACTTCTAAGTGGCTTCTGGATTTCTCTACTTGGATATTCTGCCAAAAACTTCAGACTCAGTATATCTCAAACTAAACACCTGTATTTCTCTCCCTGATGCTATATTTTTCTTCATTAGTATCTGTCTTCTGGCCACATAGCCTCAAAAACCTTTGCCTTTTTTCTATGAAGGGCTAAAAAATGGATCCCAAAAGATACCCACATTCTAATCCCTAGAACCTGCAAGTGTGCTGCTATATGGACAAAAAGAGAGAGAGAGAGAGAGAAGAGAGGGCTTTATAGATGAGATTTAGTTAAGGATCTTGAGATGGGAGATAATCCTGGATTAACCAGGCTGGCCCTAAATGCCAACACATGTATCCTTCAAAAGAGGGAGACAGCAGAAGATTTCTATACACAGCGAGGAGAAAGTGAGGTGAAGACTGGAGAGATAGTTGAAGCTGCCTGCCTTGAAGTTTGGAGTGGAACAGCCACAAAGCAAGGAATACCAGCCACCACCAGAGCTAGAAGAAGAAAGCAACTTCTCCCCTAGAGGCTCTGCAGGGGGCACAGCCTTGCTAACACTTTGATTTGAGCTCAGAGGTGCTGATTTCAGACTTCTGGCCTCCAGAAGTGTATGGAAATATGTTTCCCTTGTTTTATACACTCATGGTCATGATGATTTATTATAGCAGCCACAGAAAACTAATACTCACAGCCTCACTCCTCACACACAATTACCAAGTTCCATCTACCAGGAGGTCCTGCAAAGTCGTGATCACTCAGGCTCCACCAGTTACCACTTACAAGACAGGGGTAAGTTACTTAACCTTTCAGAACCTTACTTTCTGCATCTTTCATGAGGGTAAAATTGGAGGGCACATATCCCAAACTGGGATAATCCACATAAAGCATTTATTGCAGCATCTGTCTATTATAAATGATTAAATATTGATATTATTTCATTATTGCGTATAAAAGGGTCTCTGTCCTAGTCACTCTCTATCTCAATTCATTCTTCTTAACACTACAGCTTATTCACCTTAGAACTGTGCTGTGACCTGGGAAATCCCCTTCTCAACCTCCTTTAAAAGCCCACTAGTTCTCAATGAAGAAAATCCCAAATTCCTCAATATAGCGTTTGGGTCCCTCTATGGTAGACACTGATTGGATCCCACCAGATCTCTATGAGTCTACAAGCGCTTCCTCAATGGCGCCATGTCTGCTAATTGTTCACAGCTACCCCTTCCTCCAGAGAATTGCCCTCAGCTGAATGTGAGCTGAGAGCAAGTTGCCCTCCACACATAACAAAAGAGGTGTGGGGGGTTCGAAAGGCAGCTGCCATTTACCTCAAGATGGGACTAACTCTATGGTGTTCATGCTTCAGAGCCACCCATAGCATTGGCCTTTAGCAAGACTCCAGCCAAAACCACATTCATGCTGAGCTCCTTTCCTTACTTAACCCTACTGCCCTTGCTCCCTTCTCCTAACAGCTCACCCAAAACATAACACAAGCACCTCAATCCCTGCCTCAGGCTTTGCTTCTAGAAACCTGATCTAAGCCATCCTCTCACTTACATCCCAAACTTCCTGGCTAGCCTTATCTTCCATTTTTTCACCCTATGTAAACCCTAATCCCCGGTAACTATTGCCCAAATGTACTTTTGATATTTTTAACCCAGTCTTTATGAAGTAGCCCCTCCTTGTTCTCTATTCACCCAAATGAAACACATGCTTCAAGTCTGCTTGAGTCTCTGCTCCTTGAGAAGACAACCTTTCTTCTTGAGGAGACAAGTATTTCTCCTTTCCCCCTGAACTTTTACAGTTGTATATTTTTATGCCATTAATTTGGCAATAATTCATATGCTCCCATTTCTCTTATCAAAAAAAAAGGGAAAATATCTACCCTACAAGTTTTGGGGGAGGATTTAAATGAAATTTACATAAACCTTATACCACAGTGCCTGGCTCAGATAAGCTTGTTAATAAGTTGTTATGAGATTTTGCTTCTAGCATCTCTCTTTGCTCCTCTCCCTCTAACCCTCTTGTTCTTTTCCAAAATAGGCTGGAAAATAGAACGCAGGTTTGAACCCTTTTGCCTGTGGGAGAGACATCTGCCACTGTGGCTTATCTCCCTTGTCTCCTCTCATGACCTCTGGAAGTGCCCCCACCAGTAAGTGTCTAGCTGAATTATATGATTAGAGTGGAGGATGGACAAAAGAGGTCAAGTTTCCCCACATCTGGCTTACTAAAGACTTCTCTGCTGAGGTATGACTGACCCATCAAAACAAAAATGCTATTGGGTTTCCCCATTTGTAAATGTTCTTCTTCTCTGGATCTCCTTTGATGGCTTATCATCAGGCAGAGGCAGAGTTTAGGCATTCCTGGGTCTTCTTGTCAAATACTATGGAATGCCATCAAAATTTTACCACAGCCCTGACCATCATCATCATCGTCATTATTATTATTATCATGATTATTATGTCATCATTATTCCTTTGGAAAATTTATCTTCCTACAGACATAGTCCTAGAACAGTGAATGGCATAAACAATACCACGCAGTTTTCGTATTTTCAAGGGGAGGATGGTCATGTCACCTGGATTTTATTTCCTATATTCTAGACCTTTGTCTTCACTTTTTTCCTGTATCTGCCGCACAGTGGATCTCACTAGGAATAGCTGCTGAATGACATGAAGAAACAAAAGACTAAAGAAATGAATGAGGCAAAGAATATGAGAGTCTTTCCCCTCCCCCCACCACAAGTCCCTATAAGTGCAAGCCTGTGTCAGTAAGAGCTAAAAAATACAGAGGCGCTGAGATTATCTGGCATCCAATATGGATCAGACAAATACTAATACTAATGAAAAATTCTAATGGGTCCAGAACATCCTCATTAACTTTCCATTGAAATGCACCTCATTCCAAAGATAAAGGAAACTACATTTTGGTTAAACACCCAGTACAAGAGTTTTGTAAAGTGGGGTGAAGTGTTTAAACAAGCTCTTCAGGAGCATCAACTTCTTCTATCTGACTTAAGGTGAAAAGCCTCATAATTTATTTTTTTCCATCATTTTAAAAGATTATTCTTAAATTGAAAGTTTTACCTCTATTTAAAGAAAAAAAGTTAAGGTTATGTCAACAACCTGAATTCTGTGAAAACCAGGTAAATAGAATGAACTGACAAAGGGGGAACTGATCTTTTTCATGTTTTATTGATTTGTTTTGTTATTTTAGTCAGCTACTTTAAATGAGGTGCCTGTTTAATGTGGTTGAATTATGTTTCAAGGATGCCAAGTTAATGGTGTTGCATTACGGCTTGCAATAATTGTAAGAATATTATTTAAGGATTAAATTGGGAAAGATGTAAAAAACTCAGACATCGTCATAAGCAAGACAGTCAATACGTGCACATACTCCAATTTAAAATGCCCCATATGAGTCTACTCAAGGTAAACTAAAGAAACATACCCTATTTTTAAGAACCCATAGTCTATCTATGCTATGTTTCAAAGGCGTTTCTTGTATCTTTCTTCTGCCAAGAATGATTTTCCCCTACTATCACAATTAAAATGCTGCCTGTCCTCCACAGCCTCATGCAGACGTCACCTCCTTCACTGAGATTTTCGTGACTCTCCACCAGCCATAAGCTGCCTCCTTCCTCTGGGCCCCCATAGGACTTGACTTTTGCCTTGGGAGCCTCTCCCTCCATTAGAAAAAAATATTACAATTGTCCTTTCTAAGTGTGTTGGTATAAGGCCAAATATAATCCAGGTTAGATTCATTATTACATTCCTTTGTTATTATGATAGTTGTTTTTTCTTTTGATTTTAAAAGAAATTACATTGGAAATATTTTCACAGGCCCCTAAGTGTGTGGCAGCACTGCATCTCCCATGTCTAGTAGATAAGTCAGGTCTGTTTTTCTGCTTTGAATTTGTCTTTAATTATTTATGTGCATGCTATCTTCCCTCTCAGGAAAGGTACTCCAAGTCAGAAGTTTGATAGTCTCTTTAAAGTAGGTATCAGATAAAAGTTTATGGAATGGCATATAATCTTCTAGAGTTTCCAGGGAAAGATTACTCAAGAATCTACTTAGTCCTATAGTTACTGAGGCAAGGTGGCTACCACTATTTGGTATGACTAATTATGATTCCTACTTTTTTCCAGTGATAAAGTTACATTATTATTGTTAGATCTAAATGTTCCTATTTTTAATGAAGTATTAAGGGAACAAAGTTAGAACAAACTAGTAATCCAGAACCCTGGAGACTTGTTTCCATTTTCAAAGTTTCCTTTGTTGATTAGTACTTTGTTTTTAGAAAAGGGTGTGTATGTGTGTGCACATTAAAAATGATCTGAAAGGAATCTGAAAAATAAAGCTTTTCTTTCTTTCTATCTGGGACATTCAATTAGCCCATTTAAAATGGGTAAAGTCACTGGGCTAACACCTAAAATGCCTAAACCCATGTCTGCAATTCGTTAGATGTCTAGAATATTGTGCATATTAGTGAAACACAGAGATTTTCCAGTATTCACCACGCTGCTATGCCTCTAAAGCCCTAAGTCTCAATGGCTTGAAAATGAAAATGATAAAAGCATATGCTAGAAACTTTAGAGTTCTGCCATTGCTTTTAGAACTATATTTTGAATGCAAGAAGCATTAGCAATATTCTTGACCTATTTGGGTTCTGATGGGTGCCATTGTACAGACTAAGTTGCTTCCTGTATAAGTAGCCCAATGGTCAAGGTTGCAACTACCATAAATCATCCAGATTGCTGCTCTTGAAAGAGCCGAAAAATATCCTGCTCCTTTCTCTGGTATGTTCTTTCTGCTGTGGCAGGCATGGTTGGGCAGAAAACTCTTAATTCTGGGTGCATTGTTACTGAGCTCAACAAGTACAATTCCCTCAAGACACAGTATCTCCAGAAATGTCCCAGAATTAGGGAACCAGTGATTTTGTGTGTGTGTGTATTCTGTATGGTGGCAGTCACACTTCATTCTTTTTCCATGTGAGTATCCCCTTATTGCAGCACCATTCTTTGAATTTTTTGTTTGTTTGTTTGTTTGTTTGGGAAGTGCGTGGCTGGGAATCAAACCCGGGTCTCCCACATGGCAGGCAAGGATTTTGCCACTAAACTACCCTTGTGCCCCCAAAACCAGTGATTTTAATGACAATATTGAATAAAGTCTCTCCCACATACTATCTTCTTTTGAACATTACCAGTAGATTTGCAAATAGTGAAGAAATGGCACTGTGGGGAACAGTCAGATCTGGAATGCCACTTGTCTGGAGTTGCTGCTGGTTGACTCTGAGCCTAGGAACATACTGAGGTTAATTTCATTTTGCTGAGTGGGGCCACCAAGGGATGGCTTTGTGCAAGGGGTTGGAGCTTTTATCATTTTACTCTATTAGCATCTCACTCATTCAATGTTACCTCAAATTTAAAAATAAAAGAAAATTCCTTCGCAGGGACAATGGCCATTTCATCAAACTTGTGTAGAGTATACATAAAAAGCATCTTTGGAAACATTAACAATAAATCATTTAGATCATTAACAATAAAGCTAAATGAAAGCAGTGCAACTTGCCTTGCACAAGCAGCTGTAAGATCTGCTCCCCCCCCCCCCCATCCACCTATTTGTGGAGCATTCACCGCTTCTGATTATCTTCTCAAAAATCCAAGCATTTCTCATGTGGCAATTTCATCTAGAGACGTTAAACAAACACAAGTAAAACACCAAAATCGGGCATGCTTTAAAAACACAAGCTACCTGATGCGGTACTTTCATTCAGAAGGGAAATACACAGCAAAATAAAACAAAATCACAAGCTTTACAAATTGGTAAAAGAAGTGTGTAAATAATTCACATAACATATCCTCTAGTTTACCCAGAGTTTAGATTAAAAGTGTCAAATACCTTCAGAGGGACTTTCCCAACTTCAGTTGGCAATCTCCCTGGGTCTGTAGTAATTCCTTTGGAATGCAGCACAGGAGGATTACTCAGGTGTCTGTGGAGGAGGTTACCTTCCAAGGGTATTTCCAGCACCCCTTCTCTCAGAGAGAAAGAGTGATGAAGGACATTCTTGCCTCCTTATCTGTCCTGGCATCTAGGGAGTAGGGTGGAGTGCAAGCCCAGCATGAATCAGCAATATGGGCTGTTTAAAGAGAAACCGACTCTGCCCCTGGGGTTTGCAGTGTGAAGAAGATAATCCCCACGTACCCAAGTTTGTTCACACTCTTGTCCAATGTTGGGTCCAAGAAGGTTCCAGGTAGGGCTGCCCGATAGAATACAGAATGTGCAGTTGCATTTGCATTTCAGATCAACAGCAGATAATAATCAGTGGGAGATGAGGCACCTACCTTTACCAAGTTCCCCTCTTCTGTGAGCCTTTCCAGGTCTCTCCCCTTTACATTTCAAGATAGCAATAATAATAGCAACAAACCAACATTCATAGAAATTGTTTTACTTCCTAGAATGCTTTTTGCATTCATTAGCTTGCTCTCTCTTTACTGCATTCTTGGAGGCTGATATTATTAGGGCCAACTGATTGATAACACCTTAGGTCCACCTGAGATGAAGTCATTTATCCATTTAACTAACTATTGTGGTTAGGATTCAAAGCTCTGATATCAGCTCCTTCACCTTCCCGACACATTTTGACTTTACTTTTTAAAATAGAGTTTATGAAATTCTCTCAGATACTATACTTACTTACCTTGCTTTCACCTAGATCTTGAGCTTTGTGAGAATGAAGACTGATTCTTGTTTAATTTTCTTTAATCCTTAGTAGGTGCTCAACAAAATGCCTATCTGAATGAAATCAGAACACTATTTTTTGTTCAGGTTATCTGGAATTAACTTCAGTCCCTTATGTTCACAACATTTCTACAAGTAAGGATCAATTTTAATTATATTCTATATACTTACTTAAGAAAACTCAGTGAATTATTGTGAACACTGAGAATGGAGTCCAGGACTCCTTTATTATACATTTTTTGCTGTCCTCTATGATAGCCCATCATTTTCAAACACATTTTGTGGCATTATTATCACTATTAAGTGCACCTCAGGATTCTCCATCTATTAGGGATAGTAAAAGTATTGGTAAGACAAGATGCATGTGGCAAAGTAAAGGACGTCTGAAAGAATGGAGTTTTCAAAACATAAATATTGATGTCATATCTCAGCCATGGCCAGCTGAAATTGATCTTTGTTTGTTGTCAGTAAGTCTCTTTTAAGCAGTGAAAAATGCAATAAACATGAATGATCTCATTCTCGATATCTTTTCTGCTACTGGATCTTGATGACCAACAGTTAAACCCCAAATCTCCATCAGCAAGTGTCAGGCTGAGTCACAGACCTTTCTTGGGTAGAAATTCAAAGGCACTTCTTTTAAAAAAGATAGAATAGCTGTCAGATTCTAATGTAATCTGCCTAGAAAAGTGATTGCATCCTAGCTCAACATGGTAGAAAAGCAAGCAGTAAAAGAAGCATGTTTTAATTCATTTGCAATGTGTACTGGGCAAGCTCAGTGCCTGGCCCAGGTTCTGTCAGTTCTCATTATCCTGTATTAGCTCTCAATTCAACAAGATGGGGATTTCCTGCTTCAGTGAGTGACAGTGACAAAATTCTGCCAGGGTGCTTTTACTTCTGTATCATCATGTGGCCATAGGTCAAGGAAGAGAGGAACTTTTTCAAAATTGTTGCATATTTTGTATTACAGTCTTTTGATAAAAAACCAAGTTCACTAACAATGGAGCAGAATGATTAAGTGCATGGATTTTGCTGACAAGCCAAACTAGTTTCAAATCCTGTTTTTACTTTATGAGACCTTGGGCAAGTTAATTAACCTCACAAATCTTCAATCTTCTATTCTCTAAAATCATCTAATATTATTGACCTCATAGAATTATTCTGAGGATTAAATAAAATGTTATATTTTAAACATTTTAGCATGGTTCTTATATATAGACTGTCCTTGACAGATATAGATTTGGCTATTATTATTAAATATTTGATACATTAAAACATGTTCCTGGAAGCATTTGACTCAGTTTACGCTTATACAATAAAGCTATATTCCCATTTCTAGAGGCGGACATTAGTCATATCTCAAACCTCCCCTCAGCGATTCTAATATGAAGCCAGAATTGAGACCCACAGCTCTGGGGCAGAGGTGATATTAAAAATATTTATGTGCCTTACAAGCTGAATGAACCCATCAGATTGAAAATGTAGTCAATCGGGAAGGATCCTGGCAGTCAACAACCAGTAGAACAATGCTGGCAAGATCCAACTCGCTATCATCGGCCAATATTCTCATCTGAAAATGTGATCCTTGGCTAAATAAATTCAGGAAATAATGCCTATTACAGATTCAGGAGGATTGTTAAAGGCTCTGAAAGGTAAGCCAATTAAAACTGAAGAAACAGTATGGGCCACGGTGGCTCAGTGGCAGAGTTCTTGCCTGCCATGCTGGAGACCCGGGTTTGATTCCCTGTGCCTGCCCATGCAAAAAAAAAAAAAAAAAGGAAAATGAAGAAACAAACAAATGCCAGTTTACAAGTTTCCTAAACTAATTGGTGTGTGGAATGTTTTTGGTGACACCAAAATCTCAAGGGACACACTTAATGGAGGTGACGCGCGAGAGAGACACCTCCCAGTCTGGGAAGTCTGTTTTTTATTATGAGTAGTACCAGGATTCTTATTCTTTCCCCTGACTTATTCATTTCTCTGTCCTCCCTCAGCAATTCCGACCATTAATGGATATTGTGAAGTCTTAGTGTGGTGGGCAGATTTGTAAGGTGGCCCCTGAGAATTCCAGCCCCTGGTGGGCGTGTCCCGTATAGATCACCTTGAGTTTGGGCAGAATCTGGGAATACAATAAGACCGAGAAAACAGCTAGTAAGAAAACAGAACCTCAGTTCGAGAATCACAGAAGCTACCAACAACATGCATGAATGGGAATCTCAAGCCTTACTTGAGATAGCCCCTGACTGCAATATCTGAACTTTTCTATCCAAACATATGTCGGCAGACTGGACACAGAGTGAAGGATGCTGGTTTGCAGAAACTGTTTGATCCATAAGCATCCTGAGATTTCAGGGAGAGGGGAAGTCAGCTAGACTTGAAGTAACTAGGGACATGTAATTTCATTCGATCTTGTAAGATAAGGCAGGAATCAGAAAGAACAAATAATCTCTGAGGCTCCATAAAATTATCAGCCAGGTAAATGCATGGTTGATCTTTACATTTAAAAACAAAAACTTAAATTGCAAGCAAAAAGTTAAAAGGGTAAGAGAAAAATAAGAGAACAATCACAGGCAGTTTGTTATCATAGTGGGGGAAGCACTGGAAGGAAAAGAATTTTCGGGTTCAGTTTCCGGCTTAACTGCTATGCTAACTAGTCATATAACAGAACTGTGCAGTAACTTGGGATTCTCCTTAGAGAGGTCTGTGTCCCAACAGTTAGAATTCAACAAATGCATGCCTGTTAGATATGTTTTGCACAACTCTTCAACATTTTCACTGATAGCCACATACCTGACTTTATCTCTGAATATACCTTTGCCTTAATAACCCCAAGACAGCACATTTATGCTTCATAACCTATTACTTTTCCTAAAAAATGGAGCCTTAAATTGATGAAAATGTAAAACAACTACAACTACTTTTATCTAATATTTCTAACAAAATACATTTCAGTGACCGAAAAACCAAAAGTTATGGGTGATGGGCTAGAGGCCCCTAAGTGAATTGACTTTTATTTCTGCCTTCTTATGTTTCCATGACTACAGGCCCATCTGAATTACATTAGTCACCCATAGCACCAAGAAAGAACAAAAGGAAAGGGAAGAAATAAATGGCATTAGAATGTCATAGAAAGGTAAAAGTGATCACAGACTTTTTTTTAAAGGAACCCTATTTCCTATATGAAGGCTCTTTGCTATAGAGTCCATTTCTTTAGGTAAATGACATTTCTAGATGAGTCCAGAAATTCTTTATTAGCAGCCCAAGATTTCAAAATAAAATTGGGGAGAATTACTCTTTTAATTGGCGACTCTATAGTAATTAGAGCATTCAGGACATTCTGACATGTTGATAGAAATGTAAATTTAGAGTGCCAAAAGGGAAAAAAAAGTCATGCCCAAATATGAACTGATTTTGCTGGTTTTATTCTGACTGTTTTATTGCATCAATGTTATTAACATAGATGACCCGCTGGATCTTACTTTAAAAATGTATATGTACATACTATTTTAAGTATCAAGCCAGGTTCTTATGCCTATTTACAGAGAAGTACTTGTCTAAAAAAATAAAATAAAAGTTAGGGGGAGTTCCTGAGCAAAATTCCTAGGAATAGTTCCCATCTTCTGACAGAGTGTAGTCAAAGAAATATGATAAGAATTAACCTCACCCCAAATAAAGCCAAGTCTGTCTTGTAGATGCTCCTTACAGTTTAGTAAATATTCAAGTAATGGTAGTGTCCTTTATGCACTGCAAGCTTTATAAGGAACCTTGCCCAGATCTGTCCCTTATTTAAGTCTTAGAATTTAGCCCAGTGAATCCACAGATATTTAGTGAGTGAATGAATGAATGAATGAATGAAAGTAAATATAAAATTGTCCCATTTGGTAGTCACTTCATTTGCTTATCCTTCATTTACTTGTTGGAGCTACCCAAAATAATAATAATAACAATGAAAGACACAATGATTTGGGATTCTCAAATAAAATACATCCCTTGTTCACATCAGTGTTAACTAGTGTTACATATTTTTTAAATGCAAAATTAAAAACACTGAAATTGTAACAATGATTGCTGCTCAATTTTGGCAGAAGAACATATTGTTTGCAAAGTCACGGGAACACAATGTATGGTTGAGTGGATCAGTCTGCTGGACGTACATGGAAAATGCTTTCCCTTGGACTGTTGGACAGATCTTGATCCCACCTAAACCTCTGCCACACTAGTTAATGATGCTTCCAAGATTTTTTACTTGGAAGGAATTTTGGATTCAAAGTGTTCTTAATCATGAAGATACTTGCTTCACAGTTACAGATGCCCAGGGAGGTTAAGATGCCAATCCCATTTCTGATAGCTCTGCATCATGTTGGTCTTGGCAGATTTTTCTGATGAACTCATCCAGTTAGGGTTTGTCTTCATTTTCCTCCATCCAGCTTCAGTTTCCCCTCCACTCTTTATTCACAGACCTTTCCTCTCTCTCCTTTCTCCTTTCTCATCGTTTCCTCTAAATCTTAGATTCTTCCAGTTCCCTGGCCCCCCTCCACACCAAAAACATGCAGACCTGGTAAATCACATACACAACTGAATATCTGTACTTCAAATTAAAACTTTAAGGAACAGAATCGTGAAGCACAGGCTTACCGGGTAGCCTGTTAGTACAATTTCCTCATTTACAAGTTAATGAGGAATTGGTGAATGCGTGGATATGGTCTTCCATTGTATGCCTAAAATCATACCTCATAGCAGCAAACTATGCTGATGACTGGATAAAATAAAGCTTTGTTGGCTTGATTTGCCCAGAATCCCTTCAATTTCTCCTAGGCCAACTTGTTATTATCCTTAAACTATTAGGGCAGTTAATGAATATATTAATTAAAGACAGTTTCAGGTTGGCAAGTAGAAGAATCACTTAGACTTTGCTCATTAAACTCTATCTTGTGATGTTGGCCATTAATTCTGCAGCTCTATGTCAAGCAAAGGAGTTTAGCAGCTCCGCCAAGTTTCCCCTGCGTCACAGTTGCAACCTGTTTCCTGCTCACCTTGGCCTCTGAGGGAACGCAGTTAAACATTTGGCAACATTCCTATCCATGGGGTTGTGGATGTCTCATAACAACTTCCACCCTCTCCTGACCCCACCCACCCACAGAGTGAGCAAAATGCAATGATGACCTCTGAGTTTCCCAAAGGGATTTAGCTGTATATAGACTGGATCTGGCACATGTTTTAGTTAGTTTTCCATGAATATCATAGATCTAAAATAAAGACTAAAAAGACACTTTCTGACCATCATTTAACAAATACATGCATTAGAAATGATGCAAATAATTAGTTATGTCACTTGATCTACTGCCTTGAACAGTTTCTGACACTTAGAAGCCAATTAATAAATGTCTGCTGGATGAATGACTCTCTAAGACGAGGGCTATGGGATTTGAAAAGTATGGGATGACAAGAAAGAGAGAGAGAACAACAGAAAAACGAAACACCAAACAAAGCAAGATATATTTAATAGGTAAATAAAACAGATTTTTATGCTTCAATAATGATTCTTTTTCTTCTGTGAATGTCCCACATATTTGAGAATGAATCTACCTATGAAAAGAAATCTTTATTGGGCAACTGTCACATGGCCCAAGATTTGGCACCACAAAAATGAATAACACTGACTTTTTTCCAACAAATTTATAAGAGGAAAGAGAAAGTTGCCAGATGAAATAATTAAGGGTAAAATACATTCCAAAATGCAAGGTTCTGATGTAAGAGCTAGAGGAATCTAGAAACAATGATGAAAAATCTTTGCTGGAAAATAGATATCTATAGTTAAAAAGAAATTCAGTGAAATTCCTTCATAAACACGTTTGACTTACACAAATTCAATTGTGCATGCTCAGGAACAATTGGTTTGTAAATGGAGAAATAATTTAATTTAAATAATTTAAATAGTGCGGGGCATTAAGTTGGCCATTCCACCCAGTGACTGAGGAATACTCTCATTCCCTCATGCTTCACAGTGTGAGCACCATTCTTTTTTGAATGCTTAAAACTTTGAATGCTTAAACTTTCTGTGGGTGGTTTAAGGTAATTTCCAAATATAGTTTAAATCTATGTAATTATCATCCTCAAAACAATATTTTACCCATTCCCCCAGCCTTAACCACACCCCCATAACCTGCTTCTCGAATAGCTTAAACACTACATTTTCTCCTTTTTAATCAACTAACTATCAAAGCAACTAAAAAAGAAAGTAATTGGTATAGCAATTCATTGTTTGATTCATTCATTCTTTCATTCATTCACAGTCATGTAAAGATTAAATATCTATCAAGTTTGTACTGAAAGGCACATGAGTCTTTAGGTATTGGTTTGGGTATATTTTATGTTGATACTAGAGTTATCTGTGGATGTTTAGACTAAAAGGATGCTTAATATATATCTATATAATAACATGGTGAGGGAAATTTTTCTTTTAACATTTTTCACATTCACAAAGCATGATTAACAATTTTCAGAAAATCAGAGCGACATACATTTTTAGTTAGTAGAGTCAAGGCCTGAAATACTGATAATTTTCAGTATCTCCTTGCTGAAAGCAAGAATTTATAGCTAGCTAGGGAATAGCCTATCATACCCACAGTACGTTGTACACAATAAAACAAATGCACAGTAGGGAAAGTTTCCTTTGCTTTGAAGCATGTGGCCCTGTGGGTGGTCAGTGGATGGAAGTCTCAGGAGAATCTCACAGCTGTCTAAGTATTGCCATAGCTCCCATTCTCCCTCTAAGGGGACCTTAGAGATACAATTGCTAGTCCAGGGATGAAAGCAATACATGAAAACTCTAGGAAAGAGGCAAACCATTTCCATTTCTGAAAATCATTGATTTTATGATCCAAACGTAATATAAAAACAGAAGTGACAATGGTAAGAACTGGTTTTAATGAGTTTTTACTGTAAGGAATCTGAATGCCTGCTAAATTAGAACTAGATATATTGTCACATTGCAAAAATCTTCTTAATGGATTGTGTGATATGTTAGCTGAGAAAAATTCAGTTTTACCTTTCAAGGTTCTACTTAGGTTGCCACGATTTACCAAGGTTGTGGAGATGTTTTTGTTGATTTAAAGAATACACAATTCACCTCAATGAACAAATTCAGCCTAATAAGAATAAGAAAGATTCTCTCTCTTCATAGAAAGATTGGGTGGATGGGCGGGTAAAGGGAGATGGAGAAAAATTGAGAGGTTGGATGTTGTTCCTTTTCTTCTTAATCAGGATCAGCATTTTGGAATTAAGGCAAAAAGAAATATGAGCCTGATTTCTGGCAACCAGTCAGCATTTATAATCTACTTCAGCAGATTTCTACAAGAACATCTGCCTTAAACTAGCGTTAGGCTGACTAAGATTGATTGTCACCCTTCCGAAAGGAATTCCTGTTTCCCTTCCTTACACACACACTCAAGCACGCACACATACACACACTCACACAGCTACTAAGCTTATCTGGCAATCTTGAGAGAACCCAGATAAATCTGTGAAACTAGAGTGAAATCTCAACCCAGCTTTGTCATTCACCATCTTCCTTAGCAAAAAGGAAATGTAGCTTAGGTTTCATTGAAATGATAAATAATACCATGCCTGCAGCTGCGTTTCAAAGGCCTGATGTTAATAGTTTTAAATGCATATTTTCATCTTGGGCAAAATGCATGAAAAACTTACAAAATCAGATAATAAGAGCCTACTGCAATCAAGCCGCAGAAAAATATCTCTAATTCTTTTGTCATTATAGTACAGGTGTTTATTGTCAGTTATTGCCAACATGGTTCTCTATTAATAATTAATTGTCCCTGTGAATCCAGCAAAATAAGATTTCAAGAGCCAGGACTTCAAGTCTGGACAGAATTTTGCACTTTTTAGTTGACTTCCCGCATCCTGTGTTACTGTCATTCCAGCTACTAAATGGAGAGACTAACTATCTCCTAAAGTTTTGTTGAGTCTATACTCTGCTAAGGAAAAGAAAAAGAAAAAGAAAAGAAAAAACAGAGATGCCAATCCACAAGAAAAATATCAGCCCATTCATGTGATATATCAAGGCAAAAAGTGAATCATTGACAATAAGGAGACTCATATATTTTGTGATTCCCGGGGCAGTGTCTCAGCTGCCTACGCCACTGTCAGCTACCCTCACCACATCATGCTATGCTACAGGGTAAACCTTTCTGAAAGCAATTTAGCAATTTATCAAAAGTCTTCAACAGCTGTATATGCTTTGACTTTGTGATTCCATGTTAAGAAAACATTAAGAAAGGCAGACAAAGATAGCCAGAACTGTTCAAAGAGTCAAAAATGGAAAAATACAAAGGTCCAGCGATAAGAGGATGGCCGAAAAAATTGTGGAATAGAAATACACAACAATTTAAATTATGCTTTAACAGAATATTTAATAATCTGAAAATTTGCCAAAGTATGTATTAAGTAGATGATTAACTTACTATATATATAAAAGTGTGTATATATATATATATATATATATATATATAATATACATATATATATAGAGAGAGAGACTTTTATACCTCATGGTATAAAAGAAAACTGTAGGACACAAAAGTAGTTATTTTTGAGTGGCAAAGTTAGGGAGATTTTACTATTATTTTACTATTTATTATTTATTTTACTATTATTTTTGAAACTTCCCTACATTTTCCAAACTTTTTCACAATAAGCATTTTTATAACTATATATAAATGTATGTTTTTTTTTTTAAATGACCTCCATTGATCTCATGAAATCCTGTCCCTGGTTTTTATAAAAGTGAAAAAAATGAATCCCTGAATAACCTAATTACAATATCTTTTCTATTAAAAAATCCAGTAAAATTGATATTTTTAAATGAGAAAATAATTCTAACATTAGTGAAAATAGGTATAGAATATAGGAAATCTTCCAGTGTTTGGAATTTCAGATGCACAGTAATGAATATCATCTTGGTGAGTCTGAATAATTCCTGTTTACAGTTGGTGCCATAACCATTCACCTTAATTTAAAGCAGGTGTTAAGGCAGTTTAGCAAACATTTGAGACATTTTCCCAAATATAATAAGAAGAGAGTAATAAAATATTCATCAATTAGAACAAATATACCACACTAATGTTAATAATGGGGAAAGGTATGGGAACTCTGCATTTTTTGCACAATTTCTTTGAGCATCTGTAACTTCTCTAATAAAAAAGGAAAACTATAAAGAAGCATAAAATATGATTCAAAAACTTTTATTTTAAAATTAAATTTTCAGAAGATTCAATATTTACAGGTATCTGTGTAATATGTAACTCTAAAAGAAGGTGTCCTGTATTAACAAAAAAATGGTATGTCATTACTCTCCAAGCATTTGTAACAATTAAAATTCATTAAAAAGTGATTTTGTTGGAATTTATTTTGTATGTTTAGAATGTAACTAAAATTAATAATGATATCTTCAAGCAAAAAATACAAAATAGCCTTAAAACAAAAATTTCTTTCGGAGAATTGAACGTGCCTCATTATACCCTCATATGCATTACTAATTTATCTAGATAATGCTTTCTTTCAGGTAAAATACAAAAAGTTCAAATTTAGGAGAATTACAATATTTTCCCATATTATACTATAACCACTCTTCCAAAAGAGGTAGGGTGACTAACACATCCACGAGTCTTACAATTTAATAATTTAAATCAATGATTAGTATTAATTAATTTGTAAAAGTTATGCAGTAAAATTTTTAAAGCTTTAGAATATCAAATAAAATGCTGTTCATTTAGCTAAATAAACCCTGGGTTTTTACTAGCTGGCTCCTGGGGCTTTTGAAGTTTTAGAGGACATTTTGTTATTGCTGTTTGTTTGTTTGTTTTGAAGCATATGGGCTGGGAAGAGGACAAACATTTTAAACTTTTTCTCAAACAATTCTGAGACTATGTGGACCACAGGTGTTGTAAACAAGCACAAATCACTTTCTAGCCATAAACATGGTCCAATGAGTCAGATCTTAAATGACTTTTGAATAACAAGAGAATCAAGAAGTATGTAGGTAAAAGTCTATGGAACAGGCTACATTCAGACATTCAAAATGTTTTTCCAAAAACAAGAAAGTTATTAGCTAAGATAAACAAATAGGCTGAGAACCATTTGGCATGAGCACAAAGCTTCCCTTGTTCTCCTGTTTCCTTGAACAATAATATCAGGATGACTTTTTTATTAATAGCTTATATTATTTGTTTTTGAACGGGGTAGTGCAGTGAAAAATAGAAGAAAAATAAATGTAACTATTTTGCTTTGTTAGTAATAAGAGAATATGTTTGGTGGAACAGATGAAAAATACTTTGAGGCATATACGTTAACATTGGAACTAACCATTTAACCTCTCTTCATCCAGTTTCTCCATGTGTGAGATAAGGTGGCACAAAGTTGATCAAAATGCCTTCTAGGACAACAAGGAAAACAAAAAAAATAGACATGTAGTCAAAATGATTTTAAAAATACGAGCTGAATTTGTTTTCTGATTCTCAACCAGTTACTTAAAAGCTGGATATTTTATCCCAAATGTTTATTGCTTAAAGGAATTAATATTTTCTCATGAGTTAAGGTGGAAATTTGTACCAGATCATTGAAATTAATTTTCAGTTTCTTGGTTTAGAATAGTCGAATAGTCTATAATCTACCTGCTTACTCTTCATTCATTAAAATACTTATAGAAAAATGTTAATATCATAATGTTCATAATATATACTTAAGATTATAAAGCAGCAAAAGAGAAGGTCATATTGTCAAGAAGTTTTTCCCCACCGAATGGAGCTTCCTGTTTTTTGCATCTCTGACAGGCATCACTCACCCTCTGAATCTTAAGAGTTCTGGATGGTTTCAAGATGGAAGAACTGTCCATTCAGAACTTAACCATCATTTCGTTGTCTCCGTAATGGGATGTGAGAATCATAAGCAGGTGTTGCATTATTGTATTTAAGAGTGCCTTAGTTGTAAAGAACAGAAATCAACTCTGAAAATGACATTTACAAGAAAGTGTTTTTTGCTTCAGAATACCAGGATGTCTTGAGAACCAGTGAGAAACTATATATATTCAGAAAACATGCCCAAAACATACTACAGTGTTGCCCCAGTAGAGACTCTCAGCTGGTTTCCTCAACACCATTATCCTCAGTTATTGCACAAGCCATGTGCATCTCTTACACTGCTCCTGGGTACCAGGATTTGGAATTTTGGAGGGAGTGAGCCTGAGATGGACTACCTAGGAGGCAAAGGTGGGAGACCCAGAGCTACAGATGCAAAAGCAGGGATCTGAGGCCTGAGCAGTAGAAAGTTGGAATAGCTGGGAGCCAGGTTAGAAGGAATATCTGGAAGCCAAGGTAGCAAAACCAGCAGACATGTGGGAGGGGTGGAGTTGCCCTGGGGGTAGATCCTAACAGCAACACCACTGGGGGGAAAATGAACACTGGAAGAGTAGGAGTTTCAGAATTATAATCTGGCATTCCTGCTCTAATCTAAAATTTATGAGAGATGTACCCACCAGCTACCTGCAAAAGTAGGAAACACTTTAGTATACTCAAGGATCACCACAGATGGAGACCAAAAGTTGACACAGAAAGATTACCAGGAACACTAGAAGCAAGCCATTATGTGGGAGAGTGAGCAAAATGAAGAAACACTAGATATGTGCAACCCTCAAATATTGCATGGGATATGTAAGAAGAAATGAAGATATAATTACAAAAAGAGTAATAAGAAATGTTCAAAATGAACAGACAAATAGTAAACAATCACAAGGGATTTCTAGAAATGAATACATAATTGTTGAAATAAAAAATGAACAGGTTAACTTCAGGTTACCAGCATTTGAAGATAGTTGACAAACTGAAATATATAGCAAAATATTTATTCAGAATGAATTCTGCAAAGAGGATGGAAAATAGGAACGGGAGAGTAAGACTAATGGGGAATAGAATGAGAAGGTATAAACTACATTGAATTAGAATTCAAGGAAGAGAGAACAGAGATAATGAAAGAGAAGTAATATTATTTTTAAATAATGGATGAAAACATTTTCTAGATCTGATGAAAAATATAGCTTCTCAAATCCTTGACGCATTACACATTGAAGCAGGATAACTGAAAAGAAATTCTATTTAAAGCCATATCATAGCAAAACTACAGTATACCATAGACAAAGACCTTCCTTAAAACAGCTAGAGAGATAAGACAAAATACAGACAGAGTAAAGGAGAATTCTCATGAGTGACAATAAAAATAAAAGACCATGGAATAAGTACCATGAACATGAAAATTAATTTTCAGTCTAGATTTGTGAACACACCAAAATCATGTTTCAAGAAGAAGGGCATATTGTAATATTTACAGGCAAGGGAACTTCTAAAGGAAATACTTCAAGAAAATGAACCAAGAAGTATAACCTGTGATGTAAAAAGGAAAGGTGAATAAATGAAATGGAGGAAAATCCAAACTAACATTTACTAAATAAAATAAGAATAATATTAAACATGTGGGATAGAAAGAACGGCCAGGTCTAAAACATTGGACGGTAGTAAACTGGAACTAAAGTGCTCTAAAAGTCGTATTTATCAGGGAGAAGCATGTCAAAGGTATTGTGTAATTCCTAACTTTAGTTTAAATAAGCATGGTAAAAATATAATGGTAATGTGCTAAAAGAGTAGTAATAAAGTAAATAAACTCCAGACCAGGTGAGGAAAGAAAAGGGAATAATATAAGCGGAGAAAACCCTAAAAAAAAAAAAAAAAAGGAAGGCAAGAAAGAGAAAAGAGAAATGAAAAAGCAAGAAAAATGGAAATTTAAAAGCAAGATTGCAGTTAATCACAATAAACATACAGTGTACATAAACTCACCAAGTAAAAGATTGCCAGATAAGATTTGTTAATCTAGTTAGATCTTGTTTATAAGAAATATGCTTAAAGAATAAGGGAACAATGTAAAACTATAAAGGTAAAATAGATACATTGGGAAAATCATAACCCAAAGTAAGTTGGAGTAGCTGTTATTCATAGACCAAATATTTTTTTAAGAACAAAGAGAATCATATTGGGAGATAGAGGTGGCTACGTACTGATAAATAATTAAATGCACTAAGAATATATGATGAGTGTAAATAAGTATACCAATTACAAAATAGACTCAAAACGTAGATAGCACAGTTAAAACTGCATGAAAATTTGACAAGTCAATCAACACAGTGAGAAATTGAAAAACAGCTCTTAATTATTACTGACAACAAGCAGACAGAAAAATCAATAAAAATAAGGAAGATTAGAACATATGCAAAAGTTCAACCTAGCAGCTATTTACATGATTTAGCATCCAGTAGTTAAAAAAATATTTGTTCTGCTCAAGGACGTATGGAATATTTTTAGAAACAGACTTGTATGAGGCCATAAAGCAAGTCTCAACTCATTGCAAAGGATAGGTGTCACACGAAACAGCTTCTCTGATGATATACAATTAAGGAAAAGTTAATAACAAAAAGACACATTTTAAAAATCCTCATCTATTGAGAAATTGAAGAATATATTTCTACTTAATGCATGTGTCAAGGAAGAAATTACAATGGAAATTTAAGACAAAAAAATCCTAGAAATGAAGGGCCACAAACAATTTATATATTAAAACTTGTGAGAAACAATGAAAGCAGTGTTTTGAGTTCTAGATAGCTTTAAATGATTGTGTTACAAAAGAAAAAAGTCATAAGTTGTTTCCAACTTTTAAGGCATGTTTTAGCTTACTAAAGTTGCTGAAATGCAATATACCAGAAATGGAATGGCTTTTAAAAAGAGAATTTATTAAGTTGCAAGCTTACAGTTCTAAGGTCTTGAAAACATCTAAATTAAGGCACCAACAAGATGTTATCTTCAGTCAAGAAAGGCTGATGCCATCTGGAATGCCTCGCTCAGCTGGAAAGCCACATGAGGATGTCTGCTAGCTTTCTCTCCAGGTTTCTTGTTTCATGAAGTTCTCCTAGGGATGTTTTCCTTTTTCATCTTCAAAAGTCTCTGGCTGTATGGGCTCTGTTGGTTCTAAAGCTTTTTCCAAAATGGTTCCCTCTTAAGGGACTCCAGTAAATAACCCACCTTGAGTGGATGGAGACAAATCTCCATGGAAACCACTTAACCAAAAGTTACCATCCACAACTGGGTGGGTCACATCTCCATGGAAACAGTAAAAAAGATCCCATCTGAAAGGTTTTAAGATTTGAGGTAATTGAGGGAAAGGAAAGTAGACGAAAGGATTGCAAATGAGCGTGCTTTATTGGCTGTGCGCAGAGCTCATCCAAAAGGGGATGAGGTGAGTTCGCACACGGGCTTTGGCGAGTGCAGTTTTTAAGGGCAGGGGTCAGGTGATGACATGAAAGGGGCGGCACATTAAACAAAGGATTATTATGCTAGCGGGTTGAGCAGCGGGTGGTTAGATGTCCGCGAATAGCTGTTTGCTGCGCGCAAGGACCTTGATTGTAACGGTTCACCTCTCCTCCTGGAGTGAGTTCATGATTCCAGCCATAGAGCCCTCCCTTATTCCCCTGACCTAACACCACACAGCAATATTGAATTAGGATTAAATAACATGGCTTTTCTGGGGTACATAACAGATTCAAGCCAACACAAGGCTATGTGACATAGATAAGAGCAGATATCAAGGAAATGGACTATAAAGGTTCAATAGAGCAGACCAATAGAGCTAAGTTTGGTTCAAAATAAACTGCTTGTGAGATTGATCAAAAAGGAAAGTGAAGCAGACATATAGATAAAGAAAAATATACAAATAAAAAATATTCGGGATAATAAAGGGGATATGCCATAGATGAGGCCAAGATTAAAATATATGGGAACATCACCAACAATTTTATGTCAATAAAACATAGAACCGAAACACAAAACAAATTCTGAGATTATTCTAACCTGCCAAGAGAAAGTGAAGAAGGAATAATTCCCACAACTATTAAACAATTGAAAAAGTAAGGAAATATCTCTTGGTAGATTGAATTAAGTACTCCGTCAAAAGACATGTTCTTAATCTTTATCCCTGTCCATGGTGGGTGTGAACGTATTTGTAAGTAGGACCTCTTGAAAATGTATTATTAGGTAAGGTGTGGACTCATGTGTGAATAGGATATTTTAAGATCCCATTTAGGTGTGCTCAAACTAACTGGGGGCAGGCCTTAATCAGTGTGACTGGTGACCTTATTAAGGGGGGAGCCAGAAGCCAAGAAGTCAGCAGAACCTGGAAGAGCAGAAATAAGAGAAGAGCGAGCCATGTGATGGGGGACAGAGATGCAAGCCAGGGAGTTCAAAGAATTGTGACAAGGCAGCACCAGAACCCTGCTGATGCTGGAGAGAAGAGGTATCCTATTTTTAACTTCTAGCCTTCGAAACCAAGAGACAATAAGTGGCTATTGTTTAAACCAATGCATTGTGTGGTGTTTGAATAGCAGTCTGGCAACCAGACACATTTACATATGGAAAACATCAGGCCCCAAACCTCCCACAAGTGAGTTCCACCCAACTGTTAAGGGACAATTTATTCCAAATTAGAATACAATTTTCTGACAAATAGAAAACAAGGTCAGTACTACCTTGATACAAAACCAGACAAGGACACAATTATAAAGGCCCTTATAAGTATCCTTCTGTAAATTAAGGCAGGTGCAAAAGTCCTGCACAAACTATTTACAAATGAAATCCAAGGTTATATAAAGACACAATGCCCAACACCCAGGTTGGGATTGCCTTATTAATGAAAGGACAGTTGTTTAGAAAACTTATAAATATGCTTCAATTCAGAAATTAAAGGAAAAAATAGGATCATCTAACTAGACACAAGAAAAAGCATATAACAAAATTCAATACCTATACTTATTTTAAAAAGAAAAAGATGATGTCAATAAGCTAAGAAAGTGAATTTTAACCTGATAAAGTATATCCACAGAATACCTAGAATAAATATCATTCTAAACTGTGAGCTCTTCATCAGGGGAAAAAAAAGGAAATCAGGGTTAACACACAAGGATAAATTGGAAGAAATTATTTACAGCACACTTATTAAGGGATCAGTATCATGAATATCTAATTCATATATTTCAATAAGAAAAACACCACCAACCCACTAGAAATGGTAAAAGGCATGAATAAATAATGACTATAAACTTACATATATTTAAACCAATATAAACATATAAAGAAATGCTCCACCTCATTACTACTCAGGGAAATACTCCCTGCAATGTCATACTATTAAAATGAATTAGTATAGAAATGAATGTACTATTCAAATGACAAACATTATTCAAATGAATATACTATTCAAATGAATGATATGATAGAAATCTGACCATTTCAAATGTTGGACAGAATGTTGATTAAGGAGATATAATGTGATTTTGGGAGTGAAAATAAGTTCATCTGCTTTGCAAAACAGTGTCTTATAAAGTTGAAATTTGCCATATTCTATCACTCAGTTTCTCCACTCTTAGGTATATGGCCCAAAGAAACTGTATAAAATGTTCATAGAAGGACTTTGTAAAACAAAATATTGAGAAAAAAAAACAATGTTCCCTTGTTTACTAGCAGAATGGATAAGAGAAATGTCATATATTCACAAAATGGAATGCTATGGTGCAGTGAAAATGAATGAATTTGTAGCCTGCTATTCCACATTGTGTAAGAATGACATGTCCCAGAAGATACTATGTACCATTTTTATAAAATTCAAAAACAAGTAAAACACAACAATGTACTTTCTAAGTATGAATATGTGAGCTTTACGTGAATGTGCACCAAATCTAACATACACAAAGCATAACAAGTATACGTACACATATATATGTGTGAGTACATGTATATATATATATACACATATCTTTTTTATGTATACAAAAAAAGTAGACAAAAGAATGAAAAATGTTCACTACAATTACAATTTTTCTAGCAGAAGATAAAAAAAGGAGGCAGTAATTTTGCTATTTTTTTTTTTCTCAGCTGTGACTTCAGTAGGATCCAAAGATGAGTTTCTCTGGGTTTTATTGAGTCTTATTTTACCTTCTATGTTAGCCTCTTAAAAAATTTAATCACCCTTAAAAAGGCATAGGAAAAGGTGAAATTTTTTTTAATTTTTATGATTTTCAACCAAATCCAAGGAAGAGTAGCTAAATAAAATCTGTTCCACTTGAATTCCCAAGAAATCTCATTCAACTCTGTTTGTCTGTAACTGTTTTACATGTCGTTTAAAAGAGGTATGATGTATTAGCATTGACAGGGGAAAGATTCATTTATTGGGGAGGGAAATCTGAATAATAAAACATGTTCAAATTATTTAGTGACAGCATGAAGATTCGTATTGATGAGAAGGCTGGATCAGCTGTGAAATGTGTCATATTTAATAGTAGTAGCAGTACCAAATAACTTCACATTATTTACTTCATGAACAATAATTTTACTCTTACTTGCATTCAAAAACGCATTTGTAAAAAAAATGGGGAGGAGTTACTAGGGAGAAGCCAGGTAATGGAGCATAATATACAGTATAGCTTATCCTCATTTTCCAGAAACCCCTTGGCTGCACTTCCTTGTTAACATGGACCACAGAAAACATTTTGCATGAAGTCTGGAAGGCCCAAATGAAGGAGCGTCTATGATCCTTTTTCTTAGGAAACCTATGCATGGCACCCTGCTGTTGCCTCTCTGCTGGATTTCCTGGTTGGTTGCCCAGTAGCTCTCCATCTCTTGCTGGATGGTCTGCTTCAGGACCAGGTGTGTGTTTAGCTGTGTGATATAGGCTACCAGCTTCTCCTTCAGAAAACCCTCGTCATCCAACTTGGGGGCTTGAAGATGGTGAGAGACTAATACTAGTCCATCCTTGAGTGTTAGAGTTCAGCCTCGCAGGTTCGAACTTGACATTGCTTCACCCTCTTCATGTCTGTTTATGCTCTGGACTTCAGATTCCAGCACCAGACACAGCCTCAAGTAAACTATATCATCAGCTCCTCCAACTGCATTACATCAAACTACTATAATAAATCCCTTAACTTATGTGCCTCTCAATTCTTTTGCTTCTCTGTTTTGAACCCTGCGTGACACAGAGCCCAATCAAGTAGACAAAATTCTCCCAATGTCTTTGTTCACTAATACAAGATTCTGTTTGGAGGTAGCCTGGCACAGGCTTTGTAGTAATGTTGATAAGGGGTCAAATTCCAAGTCCCCTTAGGCTTCTATCTTCACTTCACTGGGCATCAATAACTCCATGTGTAAAATTTTAATAATCTCTATTTCCTAAGGTTAGTGGCAAAATCAAATTAAATACAACAGTTAAAGCCATTAGCCCTGCACCTGACACATGGTAAAAGTCAGTGTCTTTTCCTTTTTCCAGGAACTTGCAGTCTTTGGAGAACAATTGGATGCCTGAATTTCTACAGCTGATCCTTCTAGGATCTGTTTCCATAATTAGGTGACTAATTTATTCCCTTGAGTGAGTTTGTCTACAGATTTTTCATCACTAAAGGAAAGAGATTTATTAACTTTTAATCACACTGAAATTACTTCAAATCTAGGGCTTCATGAAATCCAAACTTGCTTTCTATGATGAGTTCTGAATTAAAGCAAAAGTTCAACAAGAGTTCCTTTTTCACATCATTATGAATATACTAGATTCTAAGAATTCGTAAGACACTCAATAAAGGAAAAGTGGTAAACCTTGTAAAATTGAAATGCATTTAAATGCATTCTAGATTACCATTTGTGTATGTGTGCTTGTGTTTTGTTATCCTATCGAAAACCCTTTTAGGGTGCATGATATCTAAATCCAAGGATTCTCTCTGCTTTAATTTTAAACTCCTCAGTAAAATAAGTGCTGAAGAGGTAAAAACAAAACAAACCCAAACAACCTCTTTCCAACTATTAAAGCCATGCTATGCCCTCTTAGAATAATGCAATATCCTACCACTCAAACTCATAGCCACCTATCATTCTAGGTTTTAGGCAACAGCAGAATACACGAGACATAAATGATAAAGAAAATGCATTTTGTTGGTGATAATTCCTTAGAGAAAATAAGTTTTCATAGAATAATTTCTGTCCTATTGGGAAGGTGAGTCACTCTCAGAAATAGCTCAGCAGCATCAAAGAGTGCTTGAAGGCTGTGATTTTTGTCCTGATTTTGGCTATGGAATCCCATGTACAGATAGAATATTATGCTGAAGTTTGATTTGTGAATGGAGCTGATCTGGTCGAAAGAACACTCAGTCCTTGCTTCTTTGACTCTGATTCCTCTTTAGGTCTCCCCTATTCTCATCCATTCAAGGAGGGCTCTTTAAGGGAGCTTTGCCAAATCCCTAGGAATCCATAAAAGACCATTTGAATGGCTTTAAAGGATATTTGCATAAAGACAGCCAGATGGATGAGGAGCTGAAGTGTCCAGACCTGGATTGTAGTTCTGATTCTACCTCCTACTCACTGGGTGACTCTAGGCAAGTCAGTTAACATATCTGGGCATTCTTTTCTGTGGAGTTAACACTATGAGCTTTCTCAGGGTTATCATTGGGTCAAATTAGTAAATGCACTGGAAAGCACTTATAAAAGCTTACACTGGAATGTCAGTACTTTAACTTGCTTTTTCTTTAGTCCTCAACTGATAAGCATTCTCCAAAGCATTTTATTCTACCCTTACCTCATTTATTTTCTATAACTTACTTGTTCCTCTGTTGATTTCAACAACATTTCAAGCTTAAAATATCACCCTGCACATACATAATCCTCCGACTGATACTTATCCCTTCAAGTCCTTTTTCAAATTCCACATCAGATCTTCCAGCTCTTGCATAGACAGTATATATTGCCAGCACCTCAAATTCAGCTGGTTTAAAATGCCTTCACCACCTCTCCCATCTTCTTCCCTCTTCTTCAAAATGCCCCCTTACAAATTTCATCATTGTTCTGTCAAGGAGTCTAAAAAATTCTCAGAAATTTTTTAGCCACTTTATCTCCCTAGACACCTCCATCTGCCACATCTAGTAATATTCAATTAACTCTTTTCACATAGTTCTCCCTTTTCCACCCATATTGTTAAATATTACCATTCAGGCACTCATTACCTCATGCTGAAATCATTGCAACAATTCCCTAATTGATCTCCCAGTGCAGAATACCCTCTGTTCAATGCATCCCACATACCATTTCAAATAATTTTTCCCATTTTTTTTGCATGGACAGTGTATTAGTTAGGGTTCTCTAGAGAAACAGAATCAGCAGGAAATATCTGCAGATACAAAATTTATATAAGTGACTCATGTAACTGTGGGAACATAGAGACCAAAATCCATATGGCAGGCTGTGAAGCTGTCAGCTCCGATGGAGGTCTGGACAAACTCCACAGGAGAGGCTCACCAGCTGAAGCAGGAAGAGAAGAGAGCCTGTCTCTTCTGAATCCTCCTTAAAAGGCTTCCAGTGATTAGATTAAGCATCACTCATTGCAGAAGACACTCCCCTTGACTGATTACAAATGGAATCAGCTGTGGATGCAGCCAACGTGCTCATGATTTAATTCTATGAAATGTCCTCATAGCAACTGACAGGCCAGCAGTTGCCCAACCAGACAAGCAGGTACCACCACCTGGTCAAGTTGACACATGAACCTGACCGTGTCAGGCAGGCACCAAGAATTCCAAATAATTTTTTACAAAGTGCAATATAGATCATGTTACTCCCTTGCTCTAAAATGTTTAATGACTCCTTGCTGCCTAAAGAATAGTGTCAAATTTATTGGCATTGTTAATATAATCTTGGTAGGTTGTTTCTTTGTCTCTTCAAGTTAAGTGTATATGCATGTTAAAGGCAAAAAGTAGTAATTGTTATATACCTTACTAATTTCTTCTACTAGACCCGGCTACTTCTGCTTCTTATTGCAATCTAAAACTACAAAGAACAGTATTCAGTATTCTGTCCATAAACTGTTCCCAGTGAATCTTTCTACTCTTATCTTTCCATACTTGCCTTCAAAAATATTTAATGTCATTTTTACCTAAACCATTATTTCTCAAGCACATCTTTCTCTCAACCATCCGTGCCATTTGTCCCTGTTCCTCTTTGCAGCTGAGCTGCCTCAACTTGCAAACTTCGTAGGCAGATATTAGAGTCCTGTGTTTGGAATGGAATATGCCTCCGAAATGCAAACTTGGAGCCCAGGCTTGAATGTAGAACAGCATAAGTTCTGATTTATACTTGAAGGGAATTGAACATTCATAAAAGTTATCTTATTCCAATGTACTAATTTAATGCATGTAAAATAGCCTAATGATAATTATTGGCATGGTGTGTTTTAGACTTTGAAATAAAAAATACAGCTTTCATCTAAATTCTTTCTAAGAAAAACAATTTTAATTAGTATAGTCTAAAAGTTCTTTAAAGATGCTAAAACAATAAATTGATATATTTGATATATTATAGTATTACAAGCATAGGGATATATAGAAGATCACAGGAGGGTACTAAGGAGATGCATAGCCCAAATACTCTCCCCAAGGAAGAATCAATTAACATATGTCTACATAATACCAACATACATTTCTCTGGACTTTGTTTCATCTTTTACTGATGACCACGTTGCAAGAAATAAGAAGTATCAGGGAAGATGAATTTGTGGTGACTTCTCCACTTTGGAGATAGCTATGTCATATGGTGTCACGCTTCTCCATTCACCACACTGTCTACCCTTTGCCTCTCCCACTCAAACACCCTTCACTGTGCTGCCAGATTCTATGTGTTCTCACATTTCAAAGAAACCTTTTCACATGAACCAACAAGGCACAGTGCCCTAAACTCTTGCAGTTTCTACTACTCACACGGCTGTCCTAGCTTAGACAATGCTACGAAGGGGAAATGTGCTCAGCATCTCCTTATCTGCAGTGCCCAGGAGTAAAGGACGCATTTGTTGTTTGTGTCAGTTGCATCACAAGTTGGATGGCACACCCAGAAAGGTTTAACTGGGTGTAATTAGTGAACGGAGTTAGTACATATGAAGGACCATTGGCCTCATCATCAAGAAGCCCTTGCCAGCATTAGACCTAAAGCAATAAAGAGACGACAGTAACTAAACTCTGTCAGATTTGGATCTGGGGGAGGTGGGCACATTATGGGAGCTCTGGCTATAGAAGACACCCTTTGATTTTGTTCCATTGACCAAGTCCAAAGGGCAGTAGAGGGCCTGAAAGCCAGAGGGATGCAGTTCATAGTGGTCAGCCTCTAAAGAAAAGCAGAAAAAGGTGGAGAATAAATAGGGATGAGGAAAGGAGGGGTCAAAGGGAAAATGAACAGAACTCTCATCTTTTCTAAGGAGTTTGAAAACTGTATTAAGTAAAGAATAATATTAAGGAAGAGCATATCTATCATAGCAACTAACATGAACCCTTAACCATTAGATTCTGTGCCAGCTTCAAACTGTTGTGTACCACACACACAAAAAAAGCCATATTCTTTAATCCTCATTCAATATTGCTGGATGGGATCTTTTTATTGTTTCCGTGGAGATGTGTGTGACCCACCAATTGCGGGTGGTACATTTTGATTAGGTAGTTTCCATGGACATGTGTCTCCACCCACTCCATGTGGGGTTGCTTACTAGAGTTCCTTAAGAGGGAACCATTATGTAACAATGTTCAGAGCCCAGACAGCCAGAGATCTTTGGAAATGCAGAAGAAAAATGCCCCTGGGGAAGCCATATGAAGAAGCCTGGAGAGAAAGCTAACTGATATCTCTAGTTGAGAGAGAAACACCGAACTTCATCAGCCCTTTCTTTGAAATTAAGGTATCTTTTTCTGGACGCCTAAGTTTCAACATTTCTGTGACCTTGGAACTATAAACTTGCAACTTAAATTTCCTTTTTAAAAGCCATTCCATTTTTGGTATATTGCATTCCAACAGCTTTAGCAAACTAAAGCAGGTCTTAATAAATGTCACTGACATTATGAGATGTTGACTTACAGCCAGACTAGTGTACTTTGCCTCCTTAATGACTGCCAAAGAGACAATAGCACCTACAGAACATATGTGCAGGGCCTCCTAATTCCCAAGCACAATATGACGTACTTTATTAGATTATCTCAATGGTCACAACAATTTTTAAGAAATAAGGATGGTTATTGCCATTATTACTCATTCATTGATACACTCCTTCAAGTAATATTTTTTGTGTGTGCTAGGCATTCTTCCAGAAGCTGAGGATGCAATAGAAAATGAGATAGATGAAGTCCCTGTCCCAAGGATCTTGCATTTTAAAGATCAGTCTTAGAGTGTTTGCCTTTAAGAAATAGTAGAATGTGAGCAAAAATTTCAGATACTTTGAATTTAGTCTGTGTGGATAACCATTGTACTGCAGTGAACTGCACCATCTTGTGCATAATCAAATAATAAGGTGGAAATACCTAGGAAAGTATTCCCCTCTACATTACCATTGTATTGTGGATGAGGAATAGTTAAAGTCCTAGTTCTAAGATTAACCTAGTTAGCCCCATCATGTACCTCAGTGAAACTGCTACTGTAAATATTAGGAGTAAACATGACCAGACTTTTTTTTTTTTTTTTTGCATGGGCAGGCACCAGGAATTGAACCCAGGTCTCAGGCATGGTAGGCAAGAATTCTGCCACTGAGCCACCATCACATTGCCCAAGTGGACCAGACTTTAAAAGCATTAGTCAAATGATTATATAAAACTGTCTTTAAATTATATTTTCCATATTCTGAAATAATAATAATGACTTATTGCTCAACATATACTAGCTCATGTCATCCAGATGAGGAAATTAGAGTACAGAGAGGTGAAAAGATGTACATAGGTTCATACCGCTAGTAAGCGATGGATCCAAAATACAAACTGGCTGACCACTGGATTTACCTGTGCACGTTTTTAAAATGGAATGCCACCAGTCCTACCCTAGATCAACTAAAGTAGTGCCAGGATTGGTTGGGGTGGGTGGTGGAGACACTGTAACTGACACTGGTACTTTTAAAGGCTTCACAGTAATACTAATGTGCTAGAAGGTTAGAATCACAAAGATGCCAACCAAACAAATGCTACTAAAGCAGTCAAGGAGTCACTGCATGCATTTCTGGGTTGATTCTCTGTCTCCCACTCTGGCCTCCACTACAATCAGAATTTTTTTATCAGGTCAAACTTTTGATGGAAGCTATATTTGGAGTCATACTGTTATTTGCTCTGTTGTATCAAGTCATGAAGTGCCATTTAACTAAGTGCTTTCTCTAACATCTGATGTGAGAGTTTAAAAGCCTTCTTGTTTCACCTCATTAGAGTTTGCAGAGGAAATAGTAACTTAGTTTAAAAAAATCACTCATTTACTTCAAGTTCTAGAAATAACAGCTCAGAACCCTTCCTTCAACTTCTATTTCTAACACTAGGGCCCTTTCACCAAAGCCACTTTCAGGAAGACAAACAAAAACTCACAAATAAAATACTTGTGCAGAGAGAAAAGAACCAGTCGCCATTGGTCACCACTCCCCACTCCGTCAAACCAGCTATTCTGAAACATCAATTGCTTCTAATTATGACCTCTCCAAAGGGATGAGGTCAAACACAAAATAATAAGAGAAAAAATACAATGAAGTAGGACCTGAAAAATTTAGGAATTCCTAAGATTGAGATGAGGGTAGCATACTGAGAAGCTGCCCCTATTTCTCAGTATAATACACACCCTGGAGAATTGAAACACTCTTACATCTTGATTTTCTATACTTGAAATAACTCTGAATTAATATTCACTTTCTGTCCCTTATCTTTTTCAAACAACTTGCTGGAGCATCTAGCTGGAAATATAATTTTATCTAAGAGAAGGAAGTTTTAAAATCAACAATTCATCTCTTTACTCTGACCTTTAATATATTCAGGATTTTCTGCCTGATTATTAACCACCTTGAGGGGTAGAATAAAGACTAAAATCAGACTATTCTTTTGAAAAATTCATTATCACCAATACAGAGCGTACTTTGGTTGAGTTTAAGAGTCAGTACAGGGCGGGCCACGGTGGCTCAGGAGGCAGGAATGCTTGCCTGTGGTGCCAGAGGACCCGGGTTTGATTCCCGGTGCCAGCCCATGTTAAAAAAAAAAAAAAAAGAGTCAGTACAGGGTTCAGAATTTAGTTTGCCCATTAAGACAACCAGTAAATAGCCAGGAACTCTCTGTAACAACTGTTTGGGGACTTGCATGACCAGACATACATCATAAACCAGTCTGGAATGGGTGGAAGGGCCAAGATCACAGCACAGAACTGTAAGTAAAGTCTCCCAAACTGTGAAGGCTGGCGCCTCCCCCACCCCTCCACTAGCATGGCAGGCTGTTTTGGAGTCACTTCCCTGGGGAAAAAAGAAGCAGTCTTTACTAAGAGCAAGGCAAGGAGAGCTGAAGCAAGCTCTAATTACAGATTTAATTAATAAATTTGTACTGCTGAATACAAGCTCTAAGCACAGATAAAACCTAGAGTAAACACAAAAGGAAACTGGAAGGAGGCGAGACTGACAAAATGAAACAAACCAAAGCAAAAAACAGAGCTTTTTTGGAGTTTGCCCTAAGCTCAGAACACTGGAAAAGGGCTGTGCTCCAAGAAAAGGATTGCATAGAGCCAGATATCAACTCCAACTTTTGATTGGCAACCCCAGGGGCTTGGGGCCTGGCTCTGAAAAGAATTTCTTTTGCTTTTTATTCCTTTCCTTTCCTTTTTTTTTTTTTTTTTTACTTTTTAGCAGTCCATTAAAGACAGATCCAGGCATTTTCAATTGTCAGCACTGTCCCAGCCAAGGGCTGAGTTAATGGATGTCTAAGAAACAAAATAACTAGTCAGGTGAAGGAGATAGATAAGCACAAATGGCAGCTATAAAAGCTGTACCATAGGTCTAGAGTAACTTGAACTGCATGTCAAAGGACAGATAGAAAATAAAGCCAACCAACAAGAAAACCCTAGGGAAAAGAGAAAACAACTTCCAGAATAAACTAATCAAGGAAACCAGGTGCCTAGACACCATCAAATAACCGTGACTCATACTAAGAAGCACGAAGATATGTTCCAGTCAAAGGGACAAACAAATACTTCAAATGAGATACAGGAGTTGAGACAACTAATTAAAGATATTCAAATGAATCTTTGAAATCAAATCAATGACTTGAAGAAAAATATAGCAAAAGAGATGAAGAATATCAAGAATACATTGGGTGATCATATAGAAGAAGTCAAAAGCTTTAAAAAGCAAATGGCAGAACTTATGGGAATGAAAGCACAATAAAAGAGATGAAAAACACAATGGAGATCTAGAAGAGCAGATTTGAAGGGGGCAGAAGACAGGATTAGTGAACTAAAGGACAGCATATCTGAAATCCAACACACAAAAGAACAGATAGGGAAAAGAATGGAAAAATATGAGCAGGGTCTCAGGGAAATGAATGACAAATGAAGCACATGAATATGTATGTTATGGGTGTCCTAGAAGTAGAAGAGAAGAGAAATGGGGCAGAAAGACTAATGAAGGAAAGAATCATTGAAAATTTCCCATATCTTAAGAAAGACATAAAATTACAGATCCAGGAAGCACAGCATACCCTGAACAGAATAGCTCTGAATAGACCCACTCAAAGACACTTAACTAATTGGACTGTTAAATGTTAAAGATGAAGAGAGAATTCTGAAAGGACCAAGAGGAAAGTGATCCATCACATACAAGGGAAGCTGAATAAGACTGTGTGTGAATTTGTCAGCAGAAACCTTGTGGTATGAAAGCAGTGGTGTTATATATTCAAGAAATGAAAAGAGAAAACTGCCAACTAAGAATTCTATATCCAGCAAAACTGTCCTTTTAAAATGAGGGAGACTAAAGTATTTCTAGACGAACAGACACCGAGAGAGTTTGTAAGCAAAAGACATGCCCTACAAAAATATACTAAAGGGAGCACTACAGGGCAGATAGAAAAAAACAAGAGAGAGTGGTTTGGAGAAGAATGCGAGTATGGTTGAAAGAAGAAGGCTAGGGGAATGCAAGACACCAAGAGGAAAAATAGAGGATGAAAACTTGGATTGTATAACTTAACAAAACCTAGAGTAGACAATGATGGTGATTAAATGTACAAATATAAGAAAGTTTTTAAATGAGGGAGAAGAAATGAATGCTACCATTGAAAGGTGTTGAAAATGACATGGTATATGGAAAAGATAATATCTATGCAAACTAGTTGTCTATAGTTAACAGTAATAGTGTAATACTGTTCCATTAATTTTAACAGAGGCAATATACTAAACCTAAATCAACAAGAGGGTAATATAAGGGAGAGGTATGGGATTCTTGTTGTTGTTTCTCCTTTTTATTTATTTATTTATTTTGTATGGGCAGGCACCAGGAATTGCACCCAGGTCCTCAGGCACAGTAGGCAAGCATTCTTACCTGCTGAGCCACTGTGACCTGCCCTCCTTTTTAATTTTTAATCATTATTTTTAATTTTTTCTTCTTCTTTCTTTGCAGAAGAAATGGAAATGTTCACATTAGATTGTGTTTCTGAATGCATATCTATGTGATTATACCAGGAACCATTATTTACTTAGGATTTACAGAAAGATACAAGTGCTGGAGAAGATGTGGAGAGAGAGATATACCTACTTACTGTTGGTAGGGAGGTAGATCAGTTCAGCCCATCTGGAGGGCAGTGAGGTAGCTCCACAGGAATCTAAGTATAGGGTTGTCATATGATCCTGCAACCCCATTTTTTAGGTATATGCTTGGACGAACTGAAAGCAGGGACACGAATGTTCATTTACACAATGGCATTTAAGGCATCAATATTAATGATTTGCAGTGGATGGAGGTGGCATAGATACACTGATGAACAAAAGGGCAAATATGGTGTATACGTACAATGGAACATTGAGCAGCTGCTAGAAGGAGTGAAGTTGTGAGGCATGGAACTAGGTGAATGAAGCTTGAGGTACATTATGTCGAGTTAAATAAGCCAGAAATGAAAGAACAAATATCATAAGTCTTAACTAATATGGACTAACTATAACGACCAAAATCTGCAACTGTGTTCCATAGCATAGGTTATCAGGGAATAGAACATGGGCAGAGATTGGGCAATTGATGATTAAGGTGCCCAGTGTGTTCAATACTGCTTATTGTAAAGTTTCCTAGATTGTAAGTGCAGTCACATCTATTTTGGAGTTTTAAATGTTATTTCTAAATTCTGAAATACTGTGTTCTTTGTGTATAACTTGGTAGTGCCCTGGAACTTAGGGTATCTGTGTGACACCTGAGACTCAGAGCTAGAGTTCTGCAGCTCTGAAAGTCAGCATTAATACATACAGCAATTGTCAAAGAAGCTGAAAAAGATATCAGACTTCAGTTGGAGATATTAATGAAACAGACTTGGTTAGAATTAAGGTAAATCAGAATAGAGGGTACAGGATGAGATTGTCTGTATTTTAAAACTTCAACTTCTATGTGAGACCAAAGGAAGAGATGTTTATTTGGTCCAAAATGTATATTTTCCATAGTACACTAATTTAACCTAAATGATCAGTTTATTCAAACAACCTAAATACATGGGACCTAGAATAGGGAATAAGATCTTGTTTTGAGTACAGGTTAGTGTAATGCCTGACTACATCCCAGAGTATTTGGGTCAGAAAATAAAAACGTATGTGCAAAGTCTCCTTGAGGGACTGAGGGAAAAATGTGAAAATACTGAACTTCCCCACCTGGGGAATTCTTGATATTCTCACAAGCATTAAGGACTCCCTATTTAATAAGTCAAACCCTTGATCTTGGGGCTTGCTTTATGAAACATTCCTACAAAGGAGAAGCTAAGCCTACCTATAAAAATGCCTAAGAGTCACCCTCAGAGAACCTCTTTTGTTGCTCATATGTGGCCTCTCTCTCTACGTCAACACTGCAAGTAAACTCACTACCCTCCCCCCTACATGTGACATGACTCCTAGGGGTATAAGTCACCCTGGCAACACAGGACATGATTCCTAGGGACAAGCCTGGCCCAGACATCATGGGATTGTTGACCAAAAGGGGCAAAAGAAATGAAACAAAATAAATTTTCAGTGGCAAAGAGATTTCAAAATAGAGTCAAGAGGCTATTCTGGATGTTATTCTTATACATATATAAGATATTCCGTTTTAGTTTCTAGTGTATTAGAATAGCTAGAAGGAAAGACCTGAAACTGTTGAAAGGAAATTCAGTAGCCTTGTTCTTGATGATGATTGTATAACTATAATCTTTATAGTGTGACCATGTGATTGTGAAAATCTTGTGACTTACACTTCCTTTATCCAGGGTATGGGCAGATGAGTAATAAAATAAAAACATAAAGACATAAATAAATAAATTATAGGAGTATAAGGATTATGGGATTATTCGAGTGCTCTTTTTTAGATTTTATTTTTATTTCTTGGAGTAATTAAAATGTTCTAATGATTGTGGTGATGAATACACAACTACATGAAGATACGGTGAGCATCTGATTGTATACTCTAGATGGAGTATATAGTGTGTGAATATATCTTAATAAAATTACATTAATAAAAGGAGTCAATACACTATCAATACTCAAGTCTAAAAACAAACAAACAAAAACCACCAATAATCCAATTTTTCTTCTGAGGTTTGGATAGCAGCCTTCTGGAAGTTGAGCTGCGTTAGGCTAGATAAAGCACTATGGTGATTTAAATGGAATACTGCTGTAAATGCAAAATGTAACTTTGGGCAAAGCAACTTCCAACACATGAATTTATAAGTAAGCATAGCAATACGTTCATGGCAGTTGAGTCCATAAGCGCATGGTCAGTCAGGGGTTACGCCAACTCAAAGTGCAGCCCTGACTTTTCAACTGTGATTCTACCATTTCCCAATTCCATTTTAAATGTAAGCCAAGGGAGGAACAATGGGCCATACCAGGTACAACTCTACCCTCTGACTGCCTGTTGCCTGCTTCCATGCTGCCCCCCGAGATTAGCAGCCAAGCTTTCCTTCAAACACTGCCAACTTTGGTCAGCTCATTGAAGAAGCACCATTGGTTAAGACCAAGTCTAGCACCACTGGTTAAGACGAAAAAAGTATGTGAATAATATAGATAGCACAGAGAATATATTATATTCTCTATTACAATAGGAAGCATGATAGAGTTGAAAGAAAATACACATCAAAGTTAGATCTAGGTTCGATTCTTGCCCTGCCATTTACCAGCAAGTTAGTTCTCTACATGTTCAATTTTCTCATCTGTAAACTGTGATCCCCAATCCCTACTTAAAAGAGTTAGTGGAAGAACTAGAAAGCTTACATAAAAAGCTGAAGAAAAGACAACAATGAAGATGTATTTGTTGATTAAGCAAAATAATTTTTCATCTTTTCAAAAACTATGACACTTCTTCAGACAGCACAGTGCTATTTTATACCTAAGAGAACAGCCTCATCCTATATTCTCTTGAATATGTTGAATGTTTAAAGAGATCATTTTTGAGATTTGCTCTATTGCAAGATTTACTTCAAAAAAGCTTTCAAAGATTCCTGTCAGATTTGGTCAAATTAACTTAAATGCAATTTTTTTCTTTGACAATTAAGCAGTTGAGACATAACTTTCTATGAATTGAATCCCAAGCTTTAAAACCCTACTGGTTAGCTTGTTTAAACTTTTCTTACTTAATAAAGTATATCATCTTTGCCATCTTCCTTATTTCAATATTACTAACCTTGAGCGTGTGAGCATTTTTTTTTTTTTACTTTTGAAAATATGTATTTCCATGAATTTCTTCAATCAGTGCACATTTGCTACAAGGCATTGCTTTACTTGTGTGTCCTCAAGAAAGAGCTTTGTCATAAGAAGCTGCATCTGACAGGGAATGGCAGCAAAGGAAGTCTGAAGCCATTGTTGCAAACACCCACTAAGATAGTAATTAGGCAGAGTGTTCTCTCTGTTCTTTAAAAGCCTTAAAGATCAGCTTCAAAATGGAAAGTTATCTTAAGACTCTTTTGTCATATAATATTTATTGACTCACCTGGAATATTTTTGGTTGATTCTTGTTGCATAACCAATACATTCTTCTCTGCCTACAAATGAGTGTGGCTGAGGAAGATGATTTGCAAGAAATATAGTTTGGAACCAGGAGTCTAGGGAAGTCGATCTGTTCTTCCTGAGGAAGAATAGCAAGGTTTATTGAAAGTGGCTGGCTATCCAATGGACTACGTGGTTTCTCCGAGTGTCACCCCTAGTGTTTCTTTTTCTTTCCCACTGTGCTTCTATCCAGAAGTAAAATAGATAGCAGCAGACCTCATCCTTATCAATGAAAAGAGTGCTCAAATGTGAGGAAAAAAGTGGAAGGGGTTATTAGTACATGTAATTGGTACACATTTCAAAGAAGAAAGAAGCAGGCAATCTATTCCCCTGATCTATGCTAATTAAACTTTCAAAGTTAAAAGGAAGGTAACTCCCACAGTGAGCTAATAAAAAGTTGGAGTCTGAAGTCATCTTTAAGGGTGAAGCATAGAGCCAGGATGAAAATTACCAGGATTAGTAAACACCTTCAAGAGCTAAAAGAGTTCTCTGAATGAACGAGAAGGTATAAGGGAGGAAAGTTAGACCATTTCATATGCACATGCATCAGGTAGAATTCTGTGTATTTTCCATGCATCATTCTAACTAAACAAAAGGTAAATAATACATAATTATCTGAATTGATCAATAAGTAAATTGAAATGCAGGTACATTTCTAAAGACAAATGGTAAGTAGGAAATTCTGCACTTAAAGCCAGGTCACCTGACTGATTTTGAAGTCTATTTTCTCTGTGGCAAGACCATTTTCAAATGGAAGGTCTGTTGTGTATGACATTGGACAGCTTTCACAAGAGTAAACAAAACAGACTCTCAGACTCTTAGGACTCTTGGAAGTTTCCAAGGATTTCCAAAAATTGGTGATATTTCTCTTCTGTAACCTACATTTCTAAGAAAATAGTGGATGGTAAAGTTTGCCTATAGGCATTCTTTTTTTTTTTTGAGTGCACGGGTCGGGAATCGAACCCGGCTCTCCCACATTGCAAGCAAGAATTCTACCACTGAACCTCTGATGCATCCCTATAAGCATTCTTGATGCAAGAAATCAAAGTCAAAATCAAGGGATTTAAGATTTACTAAAAGGAGAAAGTTGAAAAAGAACGAGATTTGTGAATTTTTTGAATTTAAAATAAAAATTGATGAAAATTACCAAATATTGATAATAGTAGAGTCAGGACTCCCAACATCAGTAATATAATTTCTACAAACACAGACATAATAATATCTATTTGCTAAATACTCTATTTGGCACTTACATAGATGCATTTATAAATATACAATAGACAATTAAATATCAAATATTAATCAAAATATCAAAAAAGGAACAAATGCATTATTTTATCTTCACATACCAAAGTTAAAATAGCTAAATACTAAATTGACAATTTCTTATATTTCCAGTAGCCCACGAATGAAAACTACAGAACTGTTTTGGTTAGGCAATTCTCTTTGGAGTCACAACTTGGCCAGAAATTTAAAAATGTGTCTTCCAAATGTTAATCCCTTGGTCTGCCAATTGCCTTGCATATAAGATGGATTTCTTTCCTTTTTTCTTTTTTTTTTTTTTCATTTAAAGGCATCTTTAAAATTGGATCTTGACTTCTGAGGCTAGCCTCAAACGTTTTCTCTCTAAGAGAGCAGAGAGAAAACGTTTGACTATCTATTGCTATTATTCATTTACAGATGAAGAAATGGAAGTTTATCCAACATCGAACAGCTGGTAAGTTTTAGAGAAAGCATTCCATGCCAGATGTGGAAGCCAGTTATTCCCAAGCAGTAGCAATTTTACGCTCCCAGGGGATATTTAGCAGTGTCTGGAGATGTTTTTGGTTGTCACAACTAAATGGGATGCTACTGGTTTCTAGTGGGTAGAGGCTTACTATACATTCTAAAACGCACAGCTATTCAAAGCAAAGAATTATGCTACCTCAAATGCCAATAGTGTCGCTGTTGAGAAACCCTGACCTAAACAGTACACCCATGTAATTTCCACTGGATCAAGCAGTCTTGAGATAATGAGATTCAAACATTATGATTAAAAAAAAAATGTTACCCTGGAAGTGTAAAATCTCTACCCACTCACTTTCAATCTTGCTTCTCATTCTCTTTTTCCTTTTTTTTTTTTAATAATAATTTAAGTATAGCATACAGATAGAAAAATGCACATAACAACTCAAACATTTTTCATAAGGTGAAGAGACCCGTGTAACTATCACTAAGATGAAGATAACAGAACATTCCTACCTCCCCAGAAGTTTCCCTCATGGCTCCTTCTAGTCTCTAAAACCCCTCCCCAAAGAGATCCACTATCCTGATTTCCAACATAATAATTTCGCCTACATTTTAACTTTTTTTTTTTTTGGCATGGGCAGGTACTAGGAATCCAACCTGGGTCTCTGGCATGGCAGGCGAAAATTCTGCCACTGACGAACCACCCTGTTGGGAAGTTTTTTTTTTTTTGCATGGGCAGGCACAGAGAATCGAACCCGGGTCTCTGGAATGTCAAGTGAGAACTCTGCCTGCTGAGCCACCGTGGCCCGTCCTACATTTTAGCTTTATATAAATAAAATCAACAGTATGGATGATTTTTTCAACATTATGGCTGTGAAATAGCCATAAATGAGCAGTAGTTCATTCATCTTCATTGTTATATAGTGCTCTTTAAACATATGTACCAAAAAAAAAAAAAAAAAAACCCAAACAAACAAAAGAACATATGTACCAAAATATATTTATGCACATACAGACTATTTTTGGATTTTGGCCATTAACAATAGAACTGCCATGAATTTTTTGGTATATGCCTATTAGTGAATATACGAATGCTTTTCTGTGAAATGGGAATGTTAAATCATGGGATATACATATGATTAGTTTTAATGTATAATGTCAGATGGTTTTCCAAAGTGCTTTACCAATTTACTTTTCTTGCAACCGTGTATGAGTTTTAGTAGTTCCATATTCCTGCAAATGCCTTATAGAGTCTTTTTCTCTCTCTCCTCCCTTTCCTCCTTTTTCTACCTTTCCCTCTTCCTCCCTCTCACTTTCTTTTTTCCAATTTAGTCTTTCTGGTATTTAAATAAAGGTAACAATGTGATCTTAATATGCATTCCCAGATGACTGCTGATTGTTGAATATTTTTCTCTTTATTGTTATGGTGCTTTTCTTATTGATATGAGTTCTTTGTGGTTATTATTGATTATAAATTTCTCTCCCAACTTGGTAACTTGTGTTTTTAATTTCTTAATGGTATGCTTTGACAGATAGAAGTTCTTGAATTTAAGATAACTGCAATTTTCACTTTTTCCTTTATTTATAATTCTTTTGGCTCTCTATTTAAGACATTTTGCCTATTGTAGGGCTACAAAGATATTCTCTATTTTAGTATATAGAGGCTTCATTGTTTTACCTTTCACATTTAGATCTACAACCCAACTAGAATTGATATTTTGTATGTCTTGTTAGATAGAGGTGAAGAGTTATTATCTTTTCATATGATAATTTTATTGGCCTACCACCATTTGTTGAGAAGAGAACTTTAACTCACTGCATTGCAGTTCTACCTTTGCCACAAATCTGTGTCCATTTAGGTGTGGGTGTGTTTCTAGAATCCTTATTTTATATCATTATTATGTTTGTCTAATCCTTATGCCAATTCTGCAGTGTCTTAATTACTGTAGCTCTATAACAAGTCTTCTATTTGTTAGGGTAAGTCCTACAACTTTGTTCTTTTCCTTCAATATTATCTTGGCTATACTTAGTCTTTTGCTTTTCCATATATATTTTGAAATCAACTTGTCAAATAAAAAAAAACTTGCTGGATTCTCGTGCTTGATTACCTTAACTGTATAGATTGATTTTGGGGGAAAATGTCATGCTAACAATATAAATTATTTTATTCCATAAACATAGCAACCCTCCATTTTTTTTAGTTCATCTTTAATTTTCCTTAATACGATTATATAAGTTTGTTGTGCTGTGGTCTTGTACAATTTTCATTAAATTTATTTCTAGGTATTAGGTGTTTCTAATAATATAGTAAATGTTCTTATTTTAATTGTCTACTTCTTTTTGTTGTAACAATATAGAAATTCAATTGATACCTATGTTGAAATTTAATTGACATTTGTGCTTGAACTGTTAGGTTGAGAGTGACTAATAGTTTTTATTTTTTCCTTTCCTATCTTATACCTTTTATTTATTTTTTTGGTCTTGGATACACTAGTTAGGATCTCTAATATGATGTTGAATAGAAGTGGTAATATTGAGATCTTATTTAGTGATTATACATTACTGAAAAATATCAACTTCTTTGAGATTTATACCTATTAAAATACTATGACAATACATGAAAAAAGATATTAGAAAAAGTGTAAAATATTCTAGTTCCTCACATTTGTAACAATTTGGAAATGTCAATACATTTGAATTAAAATCTTCACATATTTTCCTTTTCCTTCAGACTTTGGACATGTGAATTTAAGAAAGCATTCAATAACTTAAAATACAAAATCCTACTGATGAAGACTTGGGCTGAATTAACCAAAGTGAAAGTCAGGAATAATCTAAGTACCCAGCAAAACCACCTCATTAACATTTGACTTTGACTTTGAAAATACGTTAAGAATGTTGCTTCTCGGGTATGGTTTCTGTAATCTTGAGCCATAGCTCTTGTTAAAGATCCTCACCTCTGTCCTCAGATATTTGCACAAATGTTTTCTTCTTCTTTGTGTCTCTTGTGATGAATACAGGTGGAGGAAGCGAAGTTCAGTCCCAGGGGATTCCTGCAGGAGGTTCAGCTGGATTGTTGGAGCTGTGGTATAACAATTTGGAGACACTTCCATGAAAATACCTTTGTTGAAACCATTCACCTTCATGAAAAATACCTTTGTTGAAATAATTGACCTTATGGGCACAGTCCAGAATCCTGTGTTTCCATCTGATCCTTGACAGAAAATCCCATGGAGAAAGAAGCACTCATTGGCTTGGTTAAGGTGTATTTGATTGTATCTGCAGAAGCAAGGAAAACATGATAGGAATGAAATCTATTTTGCTAAGTTAATAGAATAAGTTTAAAATATATCATATTTCCAAATTTCAAGTATTCCCTCTTGCCAAATCCAAAACCCCATATTAACGATTAGCTTTACATAGATTTTAAGATTTTCTCTGTTGACAATTACAATGAATTAACTATTTTATAGCCAACATAGGAAGCGGTTAATATTTATTTTTTTATTAGGTAGGGTGGAATGATTATTCACCTTTATTTCTAAGAGCAAATGAACAAAGATTTACGGCACATCCCAACTATACAGTGATCGACAGAGGGTCACTGACAGATCCCCACAAGATTCCAGCAGATTCCACAGCACCTGCAGATATTCATCCTGAAAATATGTATTACTTACACAAAGCACAGTTTCACATTTTGTGGCTGGACTTTCCCTCTCATGTCTGCCGGAAATTTAGGGACCATTCTCCCCACAAACACTTTTCAACAGAGAAACATGCAGTTAAAACATAGGAAATTCGCTCCTATAATAGCAACAGAAGAAAGAGGCAATAGCAACAAAATGTCGAAGCTAGAAAGCATAGAGACATATTACAATTCACTTAATAGATGAAAGAAAAATAAGTCCTAAGGCACAGGAAGGAAAGCTGAGAATCTACCTGATTTACTTACAGCATCAGGTTCCTCCAGATCTGTAGGTGCAGAATGGAGGGCTGAAATAAGATAGGTGGAAGGTGTTTGAGCAGTTAGAGCTTGCCCTCCCCCACTCCAAGCTTCTGAGGGAAGCTTGCCCCTCCTCACGTGCTGTATTGTGTGTAAGATTTTTAGTATAGGATTTGACTTTTGTTTTCTTAAGCCACATGCACATACTACTTGCATAATATAAAAGAGAGCTTTTAAAATATCAATCTTAAATGCTAATAGAAACTAATATCATATCTACAAAGAAATAATGCAATCAGTTTAATTGTAGCCATCTTGACAAGAAACAATGGAATGATACATTCAAATTGTTGAGGGAAAATCACCATTAACCTGGATTTTATACAAAGGTAAGTTTCGCTCAAGAATAAAAGCAAAATAAAACAATTTTGCACATTCAAAAATTAAGAGAATTTGCCACCCAAAAGGGTACCTTTGAAAGATGTGCTTCAGAAATAAGAAAAGTGGCTCCAGAGGAAAATCATAGGATGTGAGACATAACAGGAAATAAAGCACTTAAGAAAGTATGTCGGTATTTTAACTATTGACAGTAAAAATAAACTACTTTTTTATTTTTAAAAAAGTGAAACTAAAACTTTAATAATGAAATGATAAGGCATATTCAATGAATAAATTTTGCCAAGGACCTTCCAGTGATCACCAAGGGAAATATTTATAACTATTGACTTAATTAGGAAAAAATGTGTAATTGAGTATAGAAATGACTGTTTGAGCTCAGCAGGGAAAATCCATGTCCCAAGAGAAACAATAGGGTATGTTAGGTAAAATCATTAGAATCCAAAGTCAAACTGCCTATTTTGAATAACATGCTTCTCCATTTACTGAATGATATTTAGGTAATTGGTCTAACGTCCAAGGGTCCTCAGTTCCTTCTTTGGTAAAAATTAGGAGGGTTATAGTACCTTAACTACCGGGCTTATGAAAGGATTTCCTGAATCAATGAAAGCTGTAGGATTATTGCCAGTGTACTGCCTACAAGAGAGAAGGTAGCTCCTGTGCTCTCCACTGGCACCACTCCCCATCCTTCCAGAGGAAGGGTAGTTCCTTATGCCATATACCAGAGGAAAGAGACTCAGACTTCAGCATTCATCCCATGCTCCTCTAATCTTAACAGATGGGTCAAGTGAACTCTAAGGCTGTGATCAGACCCTTACTAGAAGGGACAGAGTCATAATGCCAACTCTAACTCTCGCCTCTAACTTCCATGGTGGCCAACCACAGAAAATTGACCCATTTCTCATTGACAGTCAAAGTCACCAGAAAATGCTCTTTGCCGTAACCAAGCAGAATAATTCCCATACTACATTTTGTTGAAACCTATTGTGCTGTTTTGAAAGGATGTATGTCCCCTAGAAAAGCCATGTTTTAATAAAAATCCCATTTCGTAAAGGCAGAATAATCCCTATTCAATACTGTATGTTTGAAACTGTAATCAGATCATCTCCCTGGAGATGTGATTTAATCAAGAGTGGTTGTTAAGCTGGATTAGGTGACGACATGTCTCCACCCATTTGGGTGGGTCTTGATAAGTTTCTGAAGTCCTATAAAAGAGGAAACATTTTGGAGAATGAAGGCGATTCGGAGAGAGCAGAGAATGCTGCAGCACCACAAAGCAGAGAGTCCATGAGCCAGCGACCTTTGGAGATGAAGAAGGAAAATGCCTCCTGGGGAGCTTCATGAAACCAGAAGCCAGGAGAGAAAGCTAGCAGATGATGCCATGTTCGCCATGTACCCTTCCAGCTGAGAAAGAAGCCCTGATTGTGTTCGCCATGCACCTTCTCACTTGAGAGAGAAACTCTGAACTTCATCGGCCTTCTTGAACCAAGGTATCTTTCTCTGAATGCCTTTGATTGGACATTTCTATAGACTTGTTTTAATTGGGACATTTTCTTGGCCTTAGAACTGTAAACTAGCAACTTATTAAATTTCCCTTTTTAAAAGCCATTCTGGCATTCTGGCAGTTAGCAAACTAGAACACTTATTACTGATGCTAAGATCATTACTGATGCTAAGGCCACCACAGTAATGACCCTGAATAAGAACTTCTTCCATTAGAAGTAGTTGTAATTAGTAGGGAACAGTCAGCAGGTTTACATTTTCTCCAAGTAGTTATAATTAGTAGGAAACAATTGGCAGGTTTATATTTTCTCCAATCATCTGGCCATTCCATATAAAAAACGAGCTATCCAGTTAACAATTATGCAGTATACAAAGCTTATATTTAGAGCTTGTCTTCAACTGTGACAATTTACTTCCTTTAAGAAATTAGTGTGCTTCTTTCTATGATACTCTGGGAGAGGATCCAGTTGGGGTTGGAAAGGCTTATTCTACATGCGGATATGCATTCTGAAAAGGAACTAGGAATGGTGACTAGACCAGTTAGGATGCTACCGGCTCCAAATAACAGAACACCCAATCAATAGTGGCTTAACTTTGATTTTCCTACATAAAAAGGAGTCTGGAACTAAACAGCTCCGGGCTGGTTCAGTGGCTCAAAGACCTCATCAAGGGTCCAGACCAGTTCTGTGTTTTCGCTCTGTGATCTTCTGTCCATTAATAATGGATGTCCCTTCTTAGGATCACAAGGCAACTGCCACAGATCCAAGCACAATAGAATCCTATGATTGATAGATGGAGTTGGGGCATAATAGCTTTTTTCTTATGGTTCTTGGTTTTTATTATGAAGGAAAATCTCTCCTAGAAATCCCTTAATCAGACTTCTCTTTATGTCAATCCATTAGAACTTGGCCAGCTGGACCAATCACCAGCAAAAAGGGAATAACATTATAACAACTTGTTTATACTGAAGGTTTCAGACCACTTTTTCACCATGAGTCACAGTAAGAAATACATTTTGTTTTACAACTTAGTGTACACAAACACACACACACACAACAGGCCACACTGCAAACCTATTGAATCACACTCTTTAAGGATGAAGGCCCAGCCATTTGTCTAATTTTTATATTCTGCAAGTGATAATTATTTATCATCAGGGTTGAAAATCTCTGATTTAAATTTGCAAATGATGAAACCAAAGTTCAGGAAGAATAGAAGACTTTCAAAAGATTGGATTGTAAAAATAGTGGGAAGACTGAAAACCCAGGTCTCTCACTCTATATATAACTGTTTATTAAGTCCAGAATTTTCCGAAGTATGTTCCATGGTAAACCAGTTTTGTAGAGGTTATCAATGTCATCCCCAAGAGTTATTTCATAGGTTAAATAACAAAGTCTTTGCCATTAAACATATGAGAACTTTAAGTATACTAATGTGTCTTGTGACTGTCCAACCCTGAAGTATTTTATTTCCAACATAAAGACAATGAACTCTGCCAGGTTTGTGTCTTCCAGTGTTTGATGGCAATGCAGATCACGGACAGGTGTGTCAGTGAAGCAATCGCTCTATGATTTGATTGCATGATGACCTAAAGAAATACTTATGACAAGTAAAATTGTCAAACTAACCCAAGCATATAGTGTTCAAAACAATTGCTTACTAATTAAAAAGAAATATCTGTAAAATCCATACTTTCATTTAAAAAAAATCTTTAAAAATGTGTGTGTTTACACAAAACTAGGCGATGCATACTCCAGATATGTGTTGAGTGCATATCATGGGGAAGGCAGTCTTCTTGATTTTATAGGAAATACTAAGCTGGGAGAAAAGACCACACACAGAGCCTGGCCCATGAAGGACCCTCAATGGAAATATGCTAAATTAATGTCTACAGAAAACCAACATGCTTTTCACAGAGAATTCTTTCTAGAAGGAAAAAAGACAAAATGCACATATAGTAGAATGATAAAAGAAAGAGATGCCGAGAAGAGTCAAAAAGTGCCATCGGAGATATGGAAAAGAATAGTTGTAAGAGCTAATAGAAGCTATTATTTATGGAATGTCTGTCATTCTAGAACAAGTTGTTCGGTGTGATAGCCATTATGCATGTGTGGCTCATGAACACTTGAAATGTAGCCAATCTAAATTGAGCCATACTGTAGGCATAAAGCATGTATAGGACATCATAACTTGCTATAAAAAAACAGAATGAAAATATTTCCATAGTTTTATATGACTACATGTTTAGTTGATAATATTTTGTATATATTAAGTTAAAGAAAATATTAAAATTATTTTTACTAGTTTCTTTTTACTTTTTTAATTGGCTAACAAGAAACTTTAAAATTACATATGTGGCTCTCACATATGTGATTAGCATCATATTTTTACTTGACATCACTGTGAACCTAAGACCTGTACCAGTATTATCTTTTTTATATTCCCAGCTGTGATAGTTATGTTCATGTGTCAAGTTGGCCAGGTTTTGATGTCTATTTGTTTGGTTAAGGAAGCAGTATCCTGATTATTATTGTGAGGATATTTTGTGGACTTAAATCATCAGTACATTGACTGCATCTGTGACTGGTGACATCTACAATCAACTGAGGAGATTGCCTCTAACAATAAGAGAAGTCTCATCCAGTCAGTGGAAGGCTTTAAAAGGAGAAATGATGATTTCAGCAGCCTAGACAAATAAACAAACACCAGCCATCCTATGAAGTCAGTACTGTATTTGATACAAAGTGTTTTTGTCCAGAATGACCCAATGAGTAAGGATCGACAACAAATGCTATGGTAAAAAGAGGAAGAATTCATGGCGAACAATGATGATGCTTCAGTTCCTGGGTGGAGTCAGTTAAATATCTTTTCTTAGCCAAAACTGCATGGATGTGAAGATAATTCTAAACTCCATAATTTTGGTAAATTGAGATGGTGAGGATTTCTAAGGGAAAAATTTAGAATATGTCATTATTTTTTTCTCTCAGGTACTATCTATTGTCATTTTTCATCATAATGCCTTTTTTAAAATTATTTTTTATTTTTTTTAAACATAACAACATACAAATATGAGCATTCTTACCATATGATCATTCCATTCTTGGTATATAATCAGTAACTCACAATATCATCACATAGTTGTATATTCATCACCATGATCATTTCTTAGAACATTCACATCAATTCAGAAAAAGAAACAAAAAGAAAAAAGAAAACAACTCATACATACCCTACCTCTTATCCCTCCCTCTCACTGATTGCTAGTATTTCCATTTACCCAATATATTTTAGCCTTTGTTTCCCCTATTTTTTTCTATACCTTTATCATTCTTTTTCATTGATCACTAGCATCTCAATCTACTAAATTTAACATTTGTTCCCCCTATTATTTATTCATCTTTAATCCATATATCATAATGCTTTTTTGAGGACAGTGTAGCCATCTATTCCCATTTTGAGAACAGCTGTGAACAGTCAGCCCCTGTAAACAAATGGGGTTCACTATTGCCTTTCCTTGTGTAGGAGAATGGACAGGGTACTTCTCAGGCTTTGACCCTCTGGCAGCTACCACATTTAGCAAGTTTAGATTTCCCATGAAAAGGAAGTCTTAGTGTAAGTTTCATCCTATTTCCAGCCCCAGATGATAAGTCACCATCAGCACAAAAGGCCCTCAATAGCCACTAATAGCTCTTTGATGTGATGCCATTTAACCTTGGGCCTGATATTGCTCAATAATGTGATACACATAGAAAATGGCCAGAGGAAGCTCTGAGTTCCCAGAGCACCTGCCTCAACTGAATACCTTCAGTTTAAAACTGGAGAATTGGCTTAAACATGAGTAACTAAAGAATGGGCCTATTTCTACCCCTTGAGAAGGAAATATAAAAATGATATTTTCTCTGGATGAAGCCTCCATCAATTATAAGGAAATGATGAGCCCACATATTCCCAGCCATACTTCTTTGCTAGAAGTCAGAACAAGCTGACATATTTGAGAGGCAGCAGAGTCAATGCACCTCCAAGTGTCATGGCTGTGCCTCTTTGAAAATGAAGTAGGAACCTTCTCTTCAGCACTTAAGAGGGCCCTGTGACATCTGACAAGCTGACTCATCCTAGGCAAAAAGAAAAACAGAGGGTAAAAATGTCTTCCTGTTAGGAGCTCAGGAGATAAGAATAGATTCAAGACTACTTAAAGAATTATGTGATTGGATTATCTAAGGCAAGTTTGGATTGATCTGTAGACCTCTGATACTATACATTTTAGTCTTAAATGCTCCCCATCTGATCTCTTAAACATGTCGATATTTAAGGTAAATACTATGCATGTAATTCTTCATCTAAGACATTTCTTTCATACAAAATTCTCAATTCTTAAATTTGGATAAATCAAAAACTAAGGGGCGGGCCGCGGTGGCTCAGCGGGCAAAGTGCTTGCCTGCTATGCCGGAGGACCTCGGTTCGATTCCCGGCCCCAGCCCATGTAACGAAAACGGAGAAACAAAATACAATAAAACAAGAAAATGTTTAAAAAAGATGTTTCCCTTTCTTCCTCTCTTCCTTCCTTCTATCCTTCCTTCCTTCTCTCTGTCTTTCCTTTAAAAAAAAAAAAAAAAAAAAAAAAAAAAAAAAAACTAAGGGGAAATTACTTACTAGTTACTTTTTTTATCCTTCTAAACAGATTCACCCTACTAAGTCGCACTTATTAGAAAAGAAAATTATAGAGGCCCTCTGCTCCGGGAATCTGTGATTGGTTAAAAGAAAAGAAAATATCTGAGATTATGCCTAAAACAGACTAGTTACATTCCTTTGGGCTAATAATTTAACTTCTGGGAACTTAGCATACAGATTTTGTGTCTGTGTAAAATGCTATGTTTTAGGATATTTACTGCATCATTGTTATAATAGCAAAATGCTGGAAAAAGTATCAAAATGCTTACCAATGTTTCCCAATTTATTGGTAATTATATTCACAATAAATACTAATTGTTTTAAAAAGCAACTGGCAGAACAGTGTTTAAAGTATATTAGCTTTTATATAAAAAATATGTATAGATGCTGTGTATGTCTAATTTATCTGTGGAGGGAGCCTCATACAAACAGCACTTGCCTGCAAGTGGAGTTTCTCTTATTCTGATAGTGTTTGCTTCCAGGCTGAGTGATTGGAATTAGGGAAATGGGTACATATTTTCTCTCCAAATCACTTTGAACCTTTCAGGTTTTTTAACAAGCATTTGTATTACCTAGACAAGAAGGGAAATAAAATTTTATAGAAAAAGATTACTTTGAGGGAAGAAAGCTTAGAGATTTGTGCTTCAAGAAGAATGGTAGTGAACGAAAGAAATGAAGGAGAAATATTTTTTTAAATTAATTGTTAAAATCATCTTTTGTAAGAAATAAAAGATTCTGGAAAGTGTCTTAACTTGATCAGTGCAGTTCTGGATAGTGTGGACTAAGCATGGAATATTTATAAAACACTACTTGGTAACAAGTCATATAATTAGTTGAAGGTGCAAGGATCTGTCCCATTGAACAGATTCTCTCCACTGCCCATATTGTATCACATACACTGAGCAGAACAGTCCACAAGGAAATCCCTCTTCTTCAGTGGACATCTGACAACACACACAGGAAATGGGAGTGATAAATCAGAAAGGCAAAGGGAACATAATGATGCTTACAGGGAGCTAGAGGAGAGAAGAAGGTACTGAAGTGTTCAAAGAACCAGAAAAACAGGACTGTTTAGATGACATCAATAGCAAGAAACTAAAACTTGGGACATACCAACAAAAGAAGCTCGAGGACAATTTGACAACTCCTGAGTAGTATGAATAGGGTAGCAAGCCACCCATATTTATTTGCTGGAAGATCTACTGTCAGGGCACACAGGGAACAATGTGTTCAAGGCAAATATTTCCTTCCATATAAACTATGCATTTTAATCTCTTGGTAAATATTTACTGAGCACCTGCTTTGCAAGTTATTGTGGGTGATACAAAGATAAAGATCTGCCATCACAGAGCTTACAGTCTATTTTCAAATGGAAAATACACTGATGAAAACCTAAATTCAAAATTCATTTTTCAAATATTAAGCATTTCTTTCTAGAACACTTCTTGCTAGAGCAACCACTATAATAAAATATTTCTACTGAGTGGTGCTTTCAGTTCCTTTCAACTATTTATCCCTTTGATCCATAACTACTAAATTATCTTTAGTTATAACTTACATTTTCATAAAGTCGAGCTACATGTCTCCATTGTTTAAAATATTTTGTGCACTATACTGAGGTGTCTTAGAATTTATAATCGGTAATATCTCAGAGGACAGGAGATCGTAAATAAGTTAGATTGAGAAACATTTCTATTCCAAGAAAATTTCCAAAACTTATTATCTGTTCAGTCAAAATAACTTCTGATAAACCCAATTAAAATGATTTCTACTGAAATTCTAGTTCATTTCTTTGAGCTTCACATGATTTAGCTCATCCTTCTATCAAAAATATTCATGATACCAACTGGAGTCAAACTCTTAAACTAAACAAAACAAAAGAGCATCCATTCCCCAAAAAGGTACCTATGATCTGTCTCCATTTATTTATAAGATGCATAGCTTGTTTAGGGTTGCCAGATAAAGTAAGGGACACCAAGATAAGTTTGAATTTCTGAGAAACAACAAATAATCTTCTCAGTATATGTTTTATATATAACTTTTTAGTTAATCATTGTTTTGCTGAAATTCAAATTTAACCGAATACTCTGTTTTTATTGGCTAAATCTGGTAACCTTGAACTTGAGTCATTAGTTCAAAAACAAAAATGTTGATTATAAAATGGAATCAAACCTATGAGTTTTATTTAATGATTCACACATGTAAGATTGTAAGATTTCTTTCTTTACAAATGGCAAAGAGCTATTTAGCAGTTCAACAAGTCAAAAGATAAAGATTAGTATTTCTGTAACATGTGGAAACTCTTCACTTATTCATTTATCTAGAGTCGAGAGGTAGGGTATGCTCTGGGTGGAAAATTAGTGTAAGCTACTACTGTTAACAGACTTTCAAAACAATTCGATGTTATATTTTCCTTAATCAGCCTGCAGGATGGTGAGTGTTTTCTATTCATCTAATATTAGCGTTGATATCTGGGAGTCTTTTTCCATATGTAAGGGTGGCTTTACTTAGAAGGAAACTCTTACCAGATATATAGTGACTCACTCTGACACATCCCAAAGAAGTGGTCCAAATATATTTGTAAGTGCACTATTGCAGACTACCAAAATGTTTCATTCTAGAGGCATGTGAGTTGAGCAATGGAAAAATATTTTTCTTGTAATGTACAGATATGATAGTGAGATGAAATACGAATATGCACTATTCAGTAAGAAATAACAGAGAAAGAAGAATATGGAGGTTAATGAACGGCATCCATTAAAAGTCACTTACAAGAGGAAGATGAAACTGAAGGAAGACAGATGCCAACAGTGAGAAAATGACTTTACAGTTTTAAGGTACTTGAGAAGCATTAGAGGTTAGAAGCAATCATGTCTCATAATAAAATGTAGAACAACCAACATGTGCTGAGTATTTTTAATACACTGGAATACTGCTGGTCTAAAATATAGTAGAAGATATAGACTTGCCACTGTTTGTTCATTCATCCATTCACTCATTTATATATTCATTTATTCAGTAGGTGCTTATTGAGCATCTATTTATGTAACACAAGTTTTTCCAGGTCCTTGGGCTATACCTGTGAATAAGATATACTTAATTCCTGATCTATGGAACTCACGGTCTGTTTGGAAAACTTAAAAATAAACAAAAAGAAATCAAGGGAAGGCTTCTAGTCAACCAAGATGGTGTTGACTCCACAGTACTGTCCCCTCACAGAATGTTTGAATGACAAGCAAAAGCTGGCAGAGCTATCTTCCCTAAAATTCCAGAAAACAGTTAAAGTGTTATAGTACTGCATGAGTGCTAAATCGAGAAAATACAGCTTTAAAAATGGTAGGGGAAGATTATGGCACCCTTGCTGGCTCCTCTCCTAGTCCCTCCCTGACACAGTGTGGAGCCTGTCTCATTGTGCTCACATTGTTTGTTTGTTTTTGTTAGCTTCTGTCATTCAAGGAAGTCCCTGTCATATCACTAGCTGGATATAAACTTAAAGGACAAACAGCTCAGGGACTAAATCCTAGAGTTAACACATTAAAACATTAAGATGTACCAGTGTGCAGCAAAAGATTATAACACACACACCAAAAAAACAACACCAACAGGAAATGATAGCTCAGCCAAATGAACAAGATAACAATTCAGAAGCCATCAAGGAAGAAAACTAGATTTTGAACATTCCAGACAGAACTTAAAAATTGACCCTCCATATCCTCAAGAAGATAACAAAAAATATGGAGAAAGAACTAAGGCATATCAGGAAATAGTTGAATGAACAATACAAAAATCTCAGTAGAGAGATAGATATTTTAAAAAGGAACCAAACAAAAATACTGGAGTGGAAGAGCACAATAACAAAAATGAAAATTCAGTAGTATAGGGTTTCAACAGCAGAAAAAAAAAAAAAAATCAGTGGACATCAAAACAAGAAAATTGAAATGATTCAGCCTAATAAGAAAAAAGAATGAAAAAAGTGAACAGAGCCCAAGAGACCCAAGGGACAACATCAAGTACACCAATATGAGCAGTTTGGAAAAAGCAGAAGAAGGAAGAGAGTAAGAACATTCAAAACCAAACTTAATGAAAGGCATGAACATACACACTCAAGAATCCCAGTGAAGTCCTGCACAGATAAACTTGAGGCCCACCATGCCTAGACACACAGTAACTAAACTGTTGAATGGCAAGGACAAGGAGGGAGTTCTGAATGCTACAAAAGTAAAGCAACATGCTATGTTCAAGGGAGCACCAAGAAGATTAATTACCGATTTCTCATCAGAAATGACAGAGGCAAAAAGGTAGTGGGAGAAATATTAATAAACTTTAAATATTTCTCCCACTACCTTTTTGCCTCTGTCATTGCTAAACAAGTATGTTATATCTAGTTAGACCATCAAAAAATGAGGGACAGGGCAGGCCACTGTGACTCAGCAGGAAGAGTTCTCGCCTGCCATGCTGGAGACCCCAGTTCTATTCCCGGTGCCTGCCCAGGCCAAAAAATATATATATATATTACTTAAAATTAAATAAAAAAGCAATGAGGGAGATATTGAGACATGCTCAGATAATCAAAAGCTGAGGGATTTTATCCCCATTAGACCTACTCTCAAGCAATGTTAAAGGGAGTTCTTTAGACTGAAAGAAAAAGACACTTAGACCATGGATCAAAGCAGCGTAAAGAAATAAAAACATCTGGTACAGTTAACTATGATGGGTGGGTTCTGGTGTCAACTTGGTCAAATGACTATGACTAGTTGTCTGGTCAGGCAAACACTTGCTTGACCGTTGCCGCAAGGATATTTCCTAGCTGGTTGATAAACCAGAAGGTTGGTGTATCAAGTCATCAGTCAGTTGATTGCATCTGTTGCTGATTCCATCTGTGATCAACAAGGGCATATCTCCCACAACAAGATAATCTGATCAATTGAAGGCTTTTAAGAAAGAAGAGAGACTCTTCCACTGCTTCTTCAACCAGTGAGCCTCCCCAGTGGAGTTCATCCAGACCTTTCATTGACGCTGCCAGCCTCACAGACTGCCCTACAGATTTTCAACTCTTCCATTCCCATGCTTGTGTGAAATGCCTTTATAAATGTCATATATGCAGATCTTTTGGTTCTGTTTCTCTAGAGAACCCCAACTAACACAGATTGTTACCGTGAGTGGTTCTTGGGAAACAGAATCTTAAAAATGGGTTTTTATAATTGGTTTTCTACTCTGACTAGACTCAGAGGTACTAATGAGTCTGTTTCCAATAATCAAGATGGTACTGACAGTCCATGGAGTGAATTGGCAAAAGAAATACTCAAAATATCATTAGATTCTGCTAATTGTATGCTTATATGAGACAAGGCTCTGAGTAATAATGTTTTTGACACCTTTAAGGAGTTTTATGGAATTAAGAGGTATAATGATGTTGGCTGGTTGTTGTTAGATATGCTGGATGCAGTGATGAGGGAAAGGGATGACCTGAAGGCTTCAAATTTGAAAATTCAGTGCCGCATGAAAGATGTTAAAGTTTCTATATGTGCTCTGAAAGGAAATCATTTTTTCCTATGGTTGCAGACTTGAGATCTCTGAAAACCAGACACAGAGCCAATTGCATGAGCAAAAATTAACACCATAAAATAAAATCTCAACCTTGCAGGGTGTCTGCTGTTAAAGTGAGGGCTTTGATTGGAATGGGATCCTGAAATGTGGGATGGTGATATTATGGCTTGATAATGATGATGATGGGGAGACAGGATTCCTGGAATCTGCTGAGTCTCTGCTAGATAGACCTGTAATGGACTGCCCCAAGGAAAGAGCTTCCTGACAGCTAGCCTGCCTTGAAGAAGTAGCTTCCTGGCCCCCAGTCTCCTCACAGGAGTCTGCCATCTAACCTCAACCTAATGAGATTAACCTTCACTGCCTGCTAACCCTGTAACCACCTGCCCTGGGGATACATACCTCACTCTTCTGTCTGGAGGGCTAATCCTGTTTCACCAGATGAAACTGTGACAGAATGCCCTGAGGTAATTGGCTTGAAAGACACTTCTATTTCTTTTTGTGACCCACCCCCAACCACCACCCTTTTCTTCAATACCCAAAAGGCCCAAAAGGTTAGGTACAAATATTCTGAAGGAAGTGCATGAGTTTTAAAATCTACATTTACAGAAATTAAGGGAATATGTGTGGGAATGGATATTAAGAGTGTGGGATAATGGTGGAAAGAATATAAAGTTGGATCAAGCTGAATTTATAGATATGGGCCCACTAAGCAGAGATTCTGCATTCAGTGTTGTAGTTCAAGGGATTAGAAAGGGCATTAACTGTTTGGATGGTTGGATCCAAAAGGTGGCCGACATTACCTGAGGTCAAATGCCAAAACTGCCCTGATATAATGTAGATGAGGGGATCCAGAGGCTTTGAGAGATGGGAATGTTAGAGTAGATTTATCATGGAAGACCTGCTCACATACCCAAGGGAATGTCCAGAGGACACATCTTTCACCAGAACCTTGAGAAATAAATGTGTAAGACTAGCTCCATCAACCCTGAAGAGCTCTGTAGTTGCTCTTCTCTTTAGGTCAGATATTATTGTAGGAACTGCAGTCAATGAACTGGAATCCTTAAACACAATGGGGATGACCGGATCTTGAGTTGGCAGAAGCCATGTGGTGACAGCTAATCCCCTTAGACAATGTGGGCATGGCCACCATAATGGATAGCAGACTCAAAGCAGCAGTCAAAATTGACTTGCAGAGATATGTGGCATTGGCTAGTAGACCATGGGGTACTTAGAAGTAAAATAGATAAGCAGCCTATTAAATACTTGTTTGAGCTGTATATACAGAAGTATTACAGGTCAAGTAAACAGAAGTCTAAACTGAATTTTTTATGGTAGGAAAGAACAAGTAGAAGCCACCAGAACTGGCCCTACCTAGCAAAATAGTGAATCAGAAGCAATACCATATTCCTGCAGAGATTGCAGAGATTGCAGAGATTACTGCCACTCTTAAGGACTTGAAGGATGCCTGGGTGGTGATTCCCACCACATCTCCATTCAACTCTCCTATTTGGCCTGTGCAGAAAGCATATAGGTTTTGGAGGATGACAGTGGATTATTGTAAACTGAGCCAGGTTGTGACTTCAATTGCAGCTTCTGTACAAGATGTGGTATCATTGCTTGAGCAAATTAACACATTGTCTGGTACTTGGTATGCAGCTATTGATCTGGCAGATGCTTTTTTCTCAATAGCTGTTAGTAAGAACCCCCAGAAACAATTTGCATTCAGCAAGCAAGGCCAGCAGTATACTTCAGGTATATTGAGCAGTTTACTTCAGTATGTCCTGCCTCAGGGACATATCAATTTTCCAGCTCTATGTCACAATCTTATCAGCAGGGACCTTGATCATTTTTACCTCCCACAAGACATCACACTGGTCCATTATAGTGATGATATCATGCCAATTGAACATAGTGAACAAAGAGTAGCCACTACTCTATGCTTATATGTTAGTATAGAGTCATTAGTATACAAATACCTTACTATTGATAAGGTATTTGCAGGTCATGGGATGGGAGATAAATCCAACAAAAACACAGGGGCCTTTCACCTCAGTGAAATTTCTGGGTGTTCAATGGCATGTCGAGATATTCCTTCTAATGTAAAAGATAAGCAGAACACCTGTTTTTGGATTTTGGAGACCACATATTCCTCATTTGGGTGTACTACTCCAGCCCATTTACTGAGTGACCAGAAAAGCTACTAGTTTTGAATGGGGACCAGAACAAAAGGAGCCTCTGGGACAGGTCCAGGCTGCTGTGCAAGATGCCCTGCAATTTGGGTCATATGATTCAGCAGACGTAATGGTGCTGGATGTGCCAGTGGCAAATAGAGGTGCTGTCTGGAGCCTTTTGCAGGCCCCTATAGGAGAGTCACAATGCAGACCCTTAGGGTTTTGGAACAAAGCCTTATCATCCATTGCAGATAACTGCTCTCCTTTTGAGAAACAGCTTTTAGCCTGCTACTGGGCCTTAATAGAGACTGAATGCTTATTCATGGGCCACCAAGTTACCATGAGACCTGAGTTGCCTATCATGACTGGGCATTATCTGACCCACCAAGCCATAAAGCTGTTCATGCACAGCAACACTTCCTCATAAAATGGAAATGATATATTAAAGATAGGGCTCAAACAGATCCTAAAAGCACAAATAATTTACATGAGGAAGTGGCCCAAATGCCCATAGCCCCCACATTACCTTCTCTTTCCCAGACTAGCACTATGGTCTCTTGAGGAGATCCTTACAGTCAGTTGACTGAGGAAGAGAAAACTCAGGCCTGGTTTACAGATGATTCTGCACAATATGCAAGAACTACCCAGAAGTGTACGGCTGCAGAACCCAATCTCTTTAAAGGACAGTGGTGAGGGTAAGTCCTCCCAGTGGGGGAACTTCAAGTGGTACACCTGGTGGTTCATTTTGCTTGGAAGGAGAACTGGCTAAAAGTTCATTTCTACATTGACTCATGGGCTGTTGTTAATGGTTTGGCTGAATGGTCAGAGACTTGGAAGGAGTGAGATTGGAAAATTGGTGAGAAAGAGGTCTGGAGAAGAGGTATGTAGATATACCTTTCTGAGGGGCAAAGAACTTGAAGATATGTGTATCCCATGTAAATGCTCACCAGAGGGTGATTTAAGCAGAGGAAGGTTTTAGTAACCAAGTAGATAAGATGATCTGTTTTGTGGATACAAGTCATCATCTTTCCTCAGCCACTCCTGCCATTGCACAATGGGTTCAAGAACAAAGTGGGCATGGTAATAGGGATGGAGGTTATTCATGGGCTCAGAAATATGGACTTCCACCCACCAAAGCTGACCTGGGTATGGCCACTGCTGAGTACCAATATGCCAGCAGCAGAGACTCACACTCAGTCACCTACATGGCACCATTCCCCATGGTGATCAGCCTGCTACCTAATGTCAGGTTGACTACATTGGACCACTTCCACCAGGAATGGGGCAGTGATTTGTTCTAACTGGAATAGACTCATATTCCAGATATGGGTTTTCATTCCCTGCATGCAATGTTTCTGTCAAAGCTACCAAACATGGACTTAACAGTATGCCTTATCCACTATCATGGTGGATAAGCATTGCTTTTGTTCAAGGACCGCACTTCACATCAAATGAAGAGTAGAAATGGGCACATGCTCATGGAATTCTCTGTTCTTACCATGTTTCTCATCATCCAGAGGTAGCTGGGTTGATAAAACAATAGAATGGTTTTTTGAAGATCAATCATGGTGCCAACTAGAAAGCAATACCTTGGAGGGCTAGGGCAATGTTTGCCAGGAGGCTGTGTATGCTCTGAATCAGTATTCATTCTATGGTGCTGTTTCTCCCATAGTCAGGATTCACAGGTCCATAATTCAAGGGGATCATCTGGAAGTGGCACCACTTACTATCACCTCTAGTAATCCACTAGGAAATTTTTTGCTTCCTGTCCCTGAAACCTTAAGCTTTGCTGGTCTACTGGTCTTAATACCAGAAGGAGGAATGCTCCTTCCAGGAGACACAACAATGATTCCATTGAACTGAAAATTAAGACTGTCACCAGTCACTTTGAGCTCCTCATGCCACTGAATCAACAGGCATTAAAGAGGATTACTGTTCTATTTGGGATAATTGATTCTGACTATCAAGGGGAAATAGGACTGCAACTACACAGTGGAGGTAAAGAAGAGTTTTCCTGGAATACAGGAGATCCCCTAGGGCATTTTTTCATCCTACCATTTCCTGTGATTAAAGTAAATGGAAAACTGCAATACCCCAATCCAGGCAGGACTACGAATGGCCCAGAAACTTCAGGAATGAACATCTGGGTCACCTCACCTGGCAAAGAGCCACAGCCAGCTGAAGGACTTGCTGAAGGTAAAGGGAATATGGAATGGGTAGTAATGTCCAGTTACAGAAATGAGGACTGTGATTGTATGAATATTTATGCCCTGTTTTGTTATGAGAATGTGTGCATTTTTACATAAGCAGATATCTTGTTTTCCTCTTATCATATAACATAAGGTATATTGTTCATGCTATAGTATTCAAGTCATAGGATATGAAGTTTAAGAGTGAATGTTACCTAAGGTCTTACACTCTATTCTGGAGAGATATAGTTCATTTCCAGTTGTACCCAGGACAATTGAGCATTGTTAGGTGAAACATATGTCTGTCATTGTGTTCTATTTGGAGATTAAGTGTGCTTCAAGGTAATGTGTATAGTTGCCAAGTTAACAAGGGGTAGACTGTGATTGTTAGGTTCTGGTGTCAAGTTGGCCAAATGATTATGCTCAGTTGTCTGGTCAAGCAAGCAGTGGCCAGACCATTGCTGTAAATATATTTCATGGATGGTTGATAAACCAGAAGGCTGGTGTATTAAGTTATCAATCAGTTGATTGCATTCGTGGCTGATTACACCTGCAATCAACCAAGACAGGTCTCCCACAACAAGATAATCCAATCAGTTGACGGCTTTTAAGGAAGAAGAAAGAATCTCACTGCTTCTTCAGTCAGTGAGCCTCTCCTACAGTTCGTCTAGATGCTGCATCAGAGCTGCCAGCTTCACGGCCTGCCCTGTGGATTTTGGACTCTTCTAATTCCCACAGCTGCATGAGACACTTTTATAAACTTCATATTGGTTCTGTTTCTCTAGAGAACTATATGGGTAATTGCACATGCCAGTAATATTGTGCGGTATTTTGGGTATGTAATTCCACTTTTCACTACTTGCAGGTTCTAAAATGCAAATTCATAAAAGTAATGCTTAATTTACAGTTGTAGTCATACAATGTATAAAGATATAATTTGTAACAAGTACGAAAAAGATTGGGGAGAAGAAGGGATATAGGAATAGTGTTTATGTATGCTATTGAAGGTAAGTTGACATTAAATCAAATAAATAGTATAGATTTAAGATTTTTAAGCACATGATAATCACAAAGAAAATATCAGAAAAATATATACAAAAAATAAGGGACTCAAAATGGTACACTACAAAAATCAAATAAACATGGAAGTAGGTATTAATGGAAGAATAGAAGGGCAAATAAGGTATAAGATGTACAAAGACCAAAAGCAAAATGACAGAAGAAATCCTGCATGCATTATTAGTAATAGCTTTTTTCTAAATATTAATGGATTAAATTCTCCAATCAAAAAGCAGTTTGGCAGAACGGATAAAAAAGCTTGAGCCAACTATATGCTGTTTACAAGAGATTTACTTTAAATTCAAAGATGACAGTAGGTTGAAAGTGAAAGAATAAAAATAAATACTATGCAAATATTAACCAAAAGAGAGTTGAGGTAACTATCCTAATATCACATAAAACAGGCTTTAAGTCAAAAACTATTTGAGGGACAAAGTAAGTTACTATATACTAATAAAGAGGTCAATTCCACTAGAAAATATGAGAATTATAAAAATATGTGCACTGAACAGTAAAGTCCCAAAATATATGAAGCCATTACTTACAGATTTGAAGGGAGAAATAGACGGTTCTGTGTTAATAATAGAGATTTCAATACACCACTTTTAATAATGGATAGAACATCTAGACAGAAGACCAGTAAGGAAATAGAAAGTTTGAATGCTAGCATAAAACAACTAGACCTAACAGATATACATATAACACTTCATCCAATAGCAGCAGAATACATGCTCTTTCCTATTGCACAGAGGCCATTGTGCTGCTAGATCATATCTTAGGTATTAAAACAAGTCTCAAAATATAAAAATATTGAAGTCATTCAAAGTATCTTATCAGACCATAATGGAATGAGGCTAGAAATCGATAACAGAAGAAGAATGGAAAATTCACAAATATGTAGAAATCAAACACCACATTTTTAAATAGTCAGAATGTCAAGTAAGAAATCTCAAGGGAACTTTGTAATTACTTCAAGATTTTTCTGTAAACCTACATTTCTGTAGCAAAAAAAAAAAGAAAGGAAGAGAAGAGAAGGGGAAAGGAAAGGAAGAAAAGAAAGAGAGAGAAGAAAAAAGCAAGGAAAGAGAAAGAAAGAAATCGTGGAATGACTATAGGGCAATGTTGTCATAACACAAATTGATACATGAAGAAGATATTATTTTGATTATTTCAGGAGGATAGTTAAATATATACATTTTATGCAATCTTCTTTTCTTGCCATTTCAGAAAATCTGCTGAAACTTTGTTAGATCTCAATGTGCTATTAATCCTAAGTAATCTAGAAAAGTTTTCCTCTCCATTTCCTACCTTCTCATGAAACCATGTGCCTTGGAGAACTTCATCCAAGAAGAGAGTTCTGTTATGGGAAGGAATGAAAAATATCTCAAAAGCAGTGTGATTTAATTCCTTAAGCTGATTTCCATTAATAATAATAATTTTCTTCCCCAGTGTAGTTTGGCTGTTTAGTCTTATAAAGAAGAGACTTTAAAATAAAGTTTTAATATTAGTTAATTTTAACACACTGTTGCTCATTAAACGTTATTATTAAATCTGGATTTAATAATAATAATAATATTAATATTATTACTAAATAATAAACATTATTATTAAAATCTGGATGTGAATTTCAAAGCCCATCTAGTATAGCTATCCAAGCCAAAGAAAAATAATATTTTGAAAATAATATCCTTTGTTCTACTTAAAATAATAATCTTATTATCCCAAGGAGATAGCAAGAAGGGATTGAAAACTATTTATTTTGTCTCATCTTTTTTTAAAATATTTTTATTGACAAAACAACATACAAACACAAACATTTTTAACATACAAACATTCCATACATGGTGTACAATCAATAGCTCAGATTATCATCACATGGTTATATATTCGTCACCTTGATCATTTTTTAGAACATTTGGCATCACTCTAGAAAAACAAACAAAAAGAAAAAAGAAAAAACTCAAAAATGCCATACTTCTTACCCCTCCCTCTCATTGACCACTAGTATTTTCATCTACCCAATATATTTTAACCTTTCTTCCTCTCCCTATTATTTGTTTGTTTATTTTTATCCATATTTTTCACTCATCTGTCCATACCCTAGATAAAGAGAACATCAGACACAAGGTTTTCACAATCACACAGTCACTGTAAAAGTTATATCGTCATACAGTCATCTTCAAGAAACAAGGTTACTGGAGCACGGCTCTACAGCTTCAGGTACTTCCCTTTAGCCACTCAAATACACCCTTAACTGAAAAGGAATATCTACATAATGGGTAAGAATAATCTCCAGGATAACCTCTAGACTCTGTTTGAAATCTCACAGCCACAGACACTGTATTTTTTTTTTCATTTCTCTCTTCCCCCTTTTGGTCAAGAAGGTTTTCTCAACCCCTTGATGTATTTTGACTTATCTTTTAATCTTAGAGATTTATTTATAACTGGAAAATGGGCAAATCTTAAAATTGTGCCAACAGAATTAGTTAAAATTTATAGTTGCTCTAGTTTCTTTTGCAATTCTCTGCAGTCAGTGACATGATTCGAAACATTAAGAAAAAGAGACATGACTGATTTTTTTTTTTTACTTTTCAGTGGAAACATCTCTAGACTATATTTTCTCAATATATTCATTTCTGAAGACAACTTTAATTTTAAAAAATGTCACAGCCCAATAAGTTGCACTTATTGTATTTATTGATGGGGAAAATACATATTGACAAAAACTACTGGGTATCAGCATCTTTTTTAAAAGAAAAAATTTAAAATTAAAAAAAATTTATACACATAAAAAAGTTTTGACCCCTTTTCCCTTTACAAGTCTTTTGTACATTTTATTCACTGTGTTAAATGTTTCACAAACATCATCTAATTTAATTTTCTCAATAATCTTATGAGGTTGGCATATTAAGATATTATTTTTATTCCAAATTTTATCACTGTAGAAATTGAGGCTTAGACTGGCCAAGTAATTTGTTAGTCTCTTTGTCTCTAAGCCCACACATTATATTTCACTGCTTAGGTGGAATCATAACAATCCACTGGATCCTTTCTAATGGATTCCACTGGATCCTTTCTAATGTCTCCGCAGCTCAGTGGAACCATTGTCCTAAATCTTCACTGCGCAATGTGGTCACCACTAACCACAATTGGCCTTTTAAATTTTGGAGGCTGGGGGGATGCATGGTCTGTGAATTGAACCCGGGTCTCCTGCATGAAAGGCAAGCATTCTACCACTGAACCACCCATGCACCCTAAATAAAATCTAAAGTGTATTCCTCCATTGATGTTAGAAGTGTTGGGCAGTCACATGTGGCTGGTGGCTCCCATTTTGAACAGCACAAGTATAGACCATTTCCATCATCACAGAAAGGTCTATTGAACAGCACAATAAGTGGCAGAGAACAGATAACCCAACACATGGCAGACATCTTTTTACCTGGAATCTTTAACAAAGAGTTTTGAAAATCACTACATCTAAATAGTTGATAGTGTTTTCAGATAAATCAAAAGCTTATTTAGGTTCAAGAAAACCAGGGTAATTTCTAAAGGTTAGTTGTTGGCCATATTTCATAAGCTTTATTCATTTAGCTTTGGAAGGTGGAGAAAATATTCCCAGAATCTTCTTTCTGCATCACAATTTAACCATAATCAAAGACTCATCTAATAGTAACTGAGACAGCTGACAAAAATCTTTTACTTCCACAGAAAGAATTCAGTCCCCCCTAACATCAGACATCTTTACCTGTTTTTGTCTCTCTTTTCTGGCATAGCTTTAAGCCCAATGACTTATTTCTTAAACATGGCCAAAGTCACTGGAAGTGAAGGCAGATCAAGAATAGATATGGGGATTTCATGAAATTTTTTTTAGTCTGTTTTGGCTAAGGGCAATAAGAACTAAATTGCGTTGCTTGGTGATATTTGGAAACTACTGAAATAACATACAAAATAGAGCACTATTAAAAGAGAAGTTCTTTCTTAAATATAGGAATTTAATTAGAAATGGAAAATAATCTTTCAACTTTCCTTATCTGGTAAAAACTGAAAAGTAATCAACTATGCACTGGTCATAAAATTGGGCCAAGCCACCATTCCTTAGTGTTCCGTTTTTTCTTTCTTTCTTTCATTATTTGATATCGAAAAAAATTATTTCTTAGAGACTCATTTACATTTTTCCCAGGGGAGACAGATCACTAGATGGAGACTAGGAGAATTTTTCAGAAAGATTAAAATAAAACATTGGGAAGCCTCAAGTTACCAGTGCACAAAACATCTTCCCATTTCAATAACTGATCTGTAAGAACTTGATTTGTTCTTGCTTAATCTAAGTCGAGTTCAAATCCAGAAACTCAGAAGGATTTTGTTTGTTTGGTACTCTTTAGAACAAAAAGATATGAGATTATTTTGTAGAATTTTACAGTGTCCTGAAAAGAATAATGACAACAAAAATGCAAGAATATTTTCTTGTTTTGTTTTGTTTGTTTATTACATTAATAACAGAGATATTGATGAAAACTGATGAATGAGACATTAAGACTCTTACTTGCTGAATTTATAAAAATCTGTGTCTTCAATTCTTTGAATGAGTGAAACATCAACATCTCTTCAGAGAGGACTTGATTTTAAAAGGGGTTGTCAGTTTTTATACAGAGAATTTTAAGTATGAAAGTAGTTAGTGCTATACAGTAGGGATATTCAGGGCGGGGCAGGGTGGGGAAATGTACATGATGTAGGTGTGAGCCAAATCCTAAAAGCTGGCAGTCCACTGATGTTCTCTCTTCTGTCCTTAAAGACATAAATACATCCCTTAGGAAACACAGGCATGGTTAGATTATCTTTTTGAAGAGACCAAGCAGTCAGGAGGAAAATCCAGAACTCCTTTAGTCCTAGTCAGGTTTCATCTATGGCTCTCAGTCCCATTCCCTTTCAGAAACATTTTTAATAAATCAAAATATTACACAAGACGGTGCACCGGTGATTCAGTGGCAGAGTTCTCACCTGCTGTGCTGGAGACCCAGGTTCGATTCCTAGAGCCCACCCATGCCCCTCAAAAATAAAAATAAAAATATTACACAATCATAAGGAACATTTTTTTAATTAATTGAATTTTTTTCCACTTCTAAAAATTCCCCTGTTGGCCTTGATGAAGTAGGCTACCAGGTTGTAAGAGGACCTGTGGGAGTGCCACACGGCAAGTACCTGCAGATGGTCTCCAGGAGATGAGGGCAGCCTCCAGCTGACAGCCCCAAGAAAATAGGGCCTCAGTCTTAGGACCACAAGAGTCAACAACCACATGAGCTCAGAAGAAGATCCCAAGCTCCAGAAAGAAACACAGACCAGCAGACACCTTGATTGCAGAGGCCCCAGCTTAGCTGTGTCTAGGCTACTGTTCCCCAGAAAATGTGAAATAGTAAACGTATTTTTTTCTAAGCTGCTAAGGGAAAAAGGACTATCTGCTTATGAAAATCAAAGTGGAAACCGAAAAGAAACATAAAGTTGCAAATATACCTCAGTCTAGTCCTACTCATCTAGGTGGTCACGCTTAATTCTGTGTGTGTGTTCAGGCGTGTGCATGTGTATGTGTGCCTGCAATAGACAAAGATCTGTGTGTTATACTTTATTAGTGACATAATCTCTGGGTCAGGAAGGAGGGCAAGGAGTGAAGGATTTCCAACCAAGAGGCATCGCCTGGCTGAGGTCAGCTAAGTTGCTGCTAATTGCTTCACCTCTTAGGACCACCCTCTAGAAAGTCATATAAACTGCATCTCAGGACATCCATCCAGATGGAGAAATGGAGGATAATTTATCCATCTGCTCCAGCATCCTAATTTTTGAGTGTTTATCTCATGAGGCAATATCCCTGCACCTCTGGGTTGGCCATGCATGGCCACTGACAGGGTCTGCTTGGCACAGCACACCTCAAAGTCAACTAAAGGCACACTGCTTGGTCCTGAGGGAAGCTCTATGGGGTTATGCCAGCCCCTAGTTGGAGAAAGCCTATTTAGAAATGGTCATGTCAGCAGTGGCTAGAATAAGAGATGGTTAGGAAAGGTAGAGTGACTCTGGAGTGATGCAGAAGACATGTGTGATACAGAATTCTTCTAAATGCTGTATGGATTTTCAAGCATATAAATAACTTTTATTAAAGACCTAAATTGATACCATCCTGAAACTTATTTTTTGCAATTATTATTATTTATGCTAAATAGATACATTAGACAGTCTATTCCTTATCTACACACACATCAGTCTCATTCTTCTACAGACTACATGGGAAACAGGGAATTTTTAGATTAGATGATAAATTTTGGAAGTTATATTGTACTTTTCTTTTCTTTGTTCTTTTCTCTTAGCAAATAATGAGCATTTTATGCTATATACTGGCTATCATTTCACTGAAGTCTAGCAATGCTTGATGTGATTGGATTGAACTTTTGAAATTTAATAGTTTTGCATTTAATTATTTAAAATATGGTCAGCTGTCTTGGCATATGTTTCTGATTCACCAATGTTTTATTTGCTATATTCCCAGAGAAAGAAAGCCTAATTTTTTTCAGGTCAGAGGAGCATGGCTATGACCATGCTTGTGATGTTAAAGCAAGGTAGTTTTAAAGCTCTATTACAAATCTAACAATTGCACTTCTCTACTCTATGTTAACAAATTTTTCTAACTACTCATACTTCCCTGCTCCTGGATACCCACTGGAAGAAAGAAAGAAAATAAGGAAGGAGGAAAATAAGGGGCGGGGGGAAGGAGGGAGAAAGAGAGGGAAGGAGGGACAGAGGCAGAGTTTTCTTCATCATTAGATTGATTACATTGGTTTTACAAATGGCTCAACTTCCCTGTAAACTTAGCCATTTATTTGAACAGGTTATTCAACCTACCCTGGCGTTCCCATCTAGAGGGTCAGTATAATTCACTTTGGCAACACCCTGAATTTGCCAGTTATCTAGTCATCAAGACTTCCCTGTATACCTACTGTGGACCAGATTCCACTCCAGAGGAGACTGGGACTGTGTGTCGTCCTGTGTAAAGTAGCCCTGTGGTCGTTTTACACAGCTGGAGTTGTAACAAAGAAATGTTGGAAATAAAGCAAAGGGAAAGGAGGTTTTCCAGGCAGCTTGCAAGACTGGCAAGAGATCAAATTTTCTCTTAGCCTCTCCCAAGAGGATAGAGATCCCGATAGGAGATATATTTTAGTTTCCTGGCTGCTAAAACAAATACCATGCATTAGGTTGGCTTAACGACAGGATTTTATTGACTCAGGCTTTCCGAGGCTAGAAGTCTTGCTTCTTCTCAAAGTCGGTTTCTTCTAGCTGGCTGGCAATCTTTGGGGTTCTTTGGCTTTTCCATCAGATGGCAATGCAGACGGAGGCTACTTCTCTCTTCTTTTCCAGGTTGCATGGACTTCCAGCTTCTTGCTGTTCCCCGTAGCTTCTTTCTCTGTGACCTTCTCTCTAAGGCCTCCAGTAGTAGGACTGAGACGGTGGCTCAACGGGGCCACACCTCCACCGAAATAACCTTATCAAAAAGTCCTGTTCACAATGAATTCACACCCACAGGAATAGATTTAAAACATGGTGTTTTGAGGTACATAAACTCCAAGATGGTAAACTGGTAACAGTTTCTGCTTTCATTTTCTGAAGCAGAGAAACAAATCCTGAATCTCTGAATGTCATTCTTTCTTTTGCCTTCACAAGGATTAGGGAAATATTTTCTTCTCAGCAAAAATGTTATAATTCAGCCCTGGGGTAAATTATTTTTCAGCATACCAGTTACTTCGGCATTTACATATAAAATAGATTTACATGTAAATTAAGTTCACATGTTAAGTATTACAACTTTGAGGCAAGGCAGTGTAAGGAAAAGATAAGAGAAAAATCTAAGACAAAAAGTTGGTATAAGCAGTGGAAAGGGCTAAGTTTCCATAATTAGAAATCATCTTTCCTTCACAAAATATTTAGACATGAGGGAGAAATTATTTTATATCACTGTTGTCTTAGTTATGTTTTATACGTCCATTCCTTTTTATAGGTAAATTCTTAGAAACAAAATGCTCCTTATTATTTTATTGGAGTGTGTTTATATCTGGACATTGGGTTTGTCAATGGCTGCTTCCTTAAAACTAATAGTTCTAAATGAAGACTGATGTGTCTGGTATCATGCATGGAAGGCATATGTATTATGTGAAAAGGAAGATAAACTACAAATATATGCCTTTGTTATTATGAATTACATTCAGGAAGAGGATTAATTAGGGCAAAGCCACTTAATCGAGAACTGAATAATGATAAAATTTTCAAAGAAAAGACAAATCTGTTCCTAATTTTATTACTCAAAAATACTTAAAACCCTATTTGCTGTCTATAAAGTGAGGTGGGAAAAAAGATGTCTAAGAATTTCTGTTGCATGAAAAGATAAGGAGTGGAAGAAATATACATTTTTTCCCACTTGTATGAAGTCCTTTCTCTCAGAAACGAAATGAACAAAATGGCGCCTGAATAAAAAAAAGTCTAAAATTAGAGTCAAGTTTGTCAATAACAGAAGCCAACATTCCATTCATCTAGGTACTTAGGTTTCTTTAGATTTCTTCTACATTCTACCACTGAATATTAGTGCATGTGTACACGTGTGTGTGTGTATGTATGGAACACAGTGGAAAGAGGGGGAGCATTAAAATCAGAAGAGCTGGGCTTAAATACCATCAGCTCACCTACTTATTAGCTTTATAATAATAATAGAAGCACATTTCTTCTCTGACCCTCAGCTTCCTCCTTACTTGTAGAATGGTGAAAGTAACCTTTATCTTAGAGAGTTATTGTTAGGATTGGATAAAATAGTATAATAATGTGTAATTAGATAAAATACTGTAATGATGAAAAAGTTGGTCTGTAAGGTCAGATTTGGGGGGTTTGATTCCAGCTTCTCTACTTACTATGGTGTAACTTGAGCAAGTTACTTAAGCTTTCTGTATCTGTTTCCTCGTCAATGAAATGGGATTATAGTAGTGCCCCTTCCTAGGATTGCCAGAGGATTGAACTTATTTGATATCCTTACACATTTACGAGAATGACTAAGATGCAGTAGGAACTCAAAAACTGTTAGTGCATCTACCATCACCAATGCCATCATCACTATTATTCTCTCAATGCACTTAGCGATATGCCTGTGATGAAGAAAATACACACTGGATATTCTTGGAAAGACCTAGGCAATTTTACATTTGGCCTTTTATTTAATGGGACTTATTTTTCTTATTCTTTGTCATGAATAACTGTGTTTTGTGGAGAGCAATAGCCACTTCTTTTCCTAAAATAATCCTATGATCCTTCATATCTGTCTCTCTTGGTCATCTCGTTCTCAGTATAATGTAAACCTGGAAAACAAGTTGAAACAAACAGAAATTGGGTAAACTAGAAATTACATCTCCCAAAGTACTGGTGATTATTGAGATAATTAAGCTTTTCCAAATTGTTTCTTATGGACAGAAACACTAGCAGATGTTTTTTCTTCACATGTTTAAAGTTATTATATAATGTGTCAACTAATAACCACACAACAAAAAGAACTTCAGTTTAACTGGAGATGATGCATATATTGCTTTAAATTATTTTTTTCCAGTTCTTACCAAACAGCTTGAATTCTCTCTTTTCTTTTCATTTCTTTATTTTTTTTTATTAATTTCTAGAATCCAGAAAATAATGCAGTTAATAATTTGGCATTTTTGCTACATTTTCTTGCTATTCATTGAGCCTGTTAAACCATAAATGGTTTTAGTTACCAACAATGAAAATGTGTGGCCAATATATTCTTGTCAAACATTATGCCTCAAACCCAATCGTAAAAACCTATAATGAGTAAGTCTATAATGTTTTAATAAGGGAAACTAAGATTCCTTTAATAAAGGGCATGTCTGCAATCTTGAGTTTCTTCAAGTCAGAGCTTCAGACATTTCCATACCACAATCCCAGTACACAAAGTACCCTATGGATTCATCCTGGACCCCAAATAAATGAGGAATGTAACCCATCTTTCTCAATGACTCCTTCCTGCTGGTGAGTTTTCATTGATTTCTCATTTTCTTAACTTATATGCAGCCTTAACTTCCTGGATTTTCCTTCTCTTTTCACAGGAATTATATTACAAATCCTGTTAAAGAAGAGACAAGCAGTCTACTAATAGAGAAAGACTGCAGTCTGTAGGGTCGTAAAACTCCACTCACTTGGCTTGACTCACTGTCCTCATTCAGAATCAGAGGCAGCAAATATCCTAGGACCTAAGATGCTCTTCTCCTGAGCTAGACATTTTAATTTAAATGCCCTCTTTTAAACCATTTAACACTGCATATTTAATAGGGAAATCACATGACTTACCCAGGATCACCAAGCTGGCAGATAGCAGAGGAAATTCATGTCTAGTGATAGATTCTTGTGTTTCTTCTACTTCACTGGACTGAGTTGTAAAATAGATGGACAATATCTGTTCTGACAGGCCTTGTTGTGAGAGTTTTATTAGTATTCATTGGTAATTATGATAAACATAGCAATATCAAAAAGATGTTAAAGACACAAGGCACCATAAATGAATAAGGTGATAATAGAGTGAATGGCAAACATCTTTTTTTCTTTACTGAAAATTTGTAATAACTATTCTCGGAAATAAACCAAGCAGTAATTCAGGTTTGGAAATAATGTTAATATGGATATTGTCATTAAATCAACATATTTCAACTGTAAAATCTCTGAACGTAAATAGATGGAGAAAGTCTTTGTGCCCTGGGATCTTTTGGATAGTATTTTGTAGCATCTTTCAGATGGTGTGTTTTACCTGCCTTTAAAGAATCAGCTTCTGATTTTGTAATTTTAGCACAATTATACTGCAAGAGATTATAAGGGGTGGGGGGAGAAATCATGGTAATAGCTCTCTATGAAAGGTGAACCCATTTATCTTGCAAGTCATAATGAGAGAGTTTGAGAAAGGCCTTTGAACTTGCTTCTGGCAAATGGAAACATTAACAAGCCGGCTTTGAGAAGAGCGTTTGAACTCCTGGCAAGTGGAAACACCAGTCCCCACAAATCAAGAAAGCTCAGGTCAAAAGTGCAGCAGCAGAAAAGTATTTCCAGCCATGTTTCAAAAAGATCAGTGTTTCTGCATGAACTATCATGTTTATGCATATTTAAGGCAGTTTTCAAGGAGGCTTCATATCCAGAAATGGATAAAGATGATTCCCAGGGCAATATTTTTCAAACTGCAGGTTGTAAGACAATAGTGGTTGTGAAAGCAATGTAGAGGGCTCTAATCAGCATTTTAAAAAGAAGAACAGAATGAATAGACAATATCAGAAGAAAACCCAGCAGTAAGGGTAAATATTGTGAGTGAAACTCTGCTTCGGGTGTGTGGTTTTTCTCGATCTTAAACGTACAATGTATTTTTGTTACGAGCTACAGTTTGAAAAGTAGGAAAACTTTGATCTAGGGGTGTGGATTCTCAACGGATTTGGGTAAAGTTGGGAAGACAGAGGGTTTTAGATTTGAAGACAAAACCAGGCAAACTCCAGAATTAAGTTGCTCTGGCCCATTCTCCCCTGGATCAGGACAACACATTAGGGACAAGATGCTGAGATGAATCAGTTGCCCCAAATGTCTTACCTTAGGTAGACAAGTCCTAGGAAATCATTTTTTCAATTTCTGATTTCGGCTCCAAACTAATGTTTTCTCCTTTAATAGGCCAATATGGTTTGAAAATCCAAATAAGACTGGTGGTGCATCTTCCTGCCACATTTTATTTTGCTTTAATGCACTACTGCAAGAGATTCCACATTTTGGTGGACATAGGTAGAGGCTTGCATTGTCTTGCCACTTTATACATTACTAATCCTCCAAATAATTCCATAAAAGTCATCAGCACTTACTTTCATCTAATTACTTCCTATCCATTCATGAAATGAGAGAGGCATTTGACACTGATGCTAGCTGAGCATTTCAAACAATGATGCTTGAGAGGGAAGAAAATTTGAAATATCATCTTAAAGAAAACCAATTTTAAGATAACTCCAAAGCCAGCTCATCTATTTAATGTTACTTTACTTTCAAATCTCTCTAAAGGAAATGGATGTTGACTGGCTTATGACAACTACCATTTATTGGATTTTATAAAAGACTATAAAATAGGCATGGATTAATGTGTATATAGCTAGACACATGGAAATTTTAATTTTTGTCCAAACATGATTCAACTGTCTCAAAAAAAAAAAAAAAAAAGAGGGTATTATTCTTAAGCAGCACTGTTTAAAAGAACTTTCTGTGATAATGGAAACGCTCTACCTCTGACTTGCCCAAATGGTAATTTCTAGCCCTATATGACTAGTGAGTCCTTGAAGTGTGGTCAGTGTGCCTAAGGAACTGAGTTTTTATTTTATATTATTTTTAATTAATTAAAATAGAAACTTAATTAGCCATATATGGCTAGTGGCTAATCTTTTGGACAGCACTGTTCTAGAGTGCTTAATTTACATGTCAATTCAAAGCAAATAAAAACCTCTTCTTTCCCCCCACAATGCTGCCAAAAGGAAATCACTCATTTATGATAAGGTGACTTTCCACCCCTCTTGTCACTTACTCTTTTTGTCTTTCCCTTAATTCGCATCTCTTAATGGTGTCTTGAATATAGTAGGTACTCAATAAATGCTAGTTCCTGCTATTATTACTCAAACACTACTCACTTTTCCCCGAAATTAATCATTGACACTTGGGTTTATCAGGAGTTGTTCTGAGGATCTGTTGTGCCGAATTCAACCACATAAAGTATTACTTTGGACAATGTTTTTCAAACTGCAGATTGAAACCCATTTGTGCATCATAAATGCAATTTGTGGCATATAAGAATTTTAATATGAATTCTACTTTTTGTTACTAAAGCTTATAATTGAAACCTATTTTATTAAATATTTCTGGAATACCATATATTAGGTGCCAGATAGGTAAATTGCTTTTAATTTACTTGGACAAATTCTTTCACCTCTTTGGACCCAAGTATGTTTATTTATTAGATGAGGTTTGTGGTAGACCAGGTTTCACAGACAAAATGAGACAGTAACTTAACGAGTGAGACAGACTGAGTGTTCACTACGGTATGAAGGAGACTGTGTCAAACTGGAGAATTCACGTCTCAACTGAAAAACTAATGCTCCTCAGCCCCAGCCAATTTTGGCTGTATGCATAGTCATGCTATGTGTTGCCAAATGCCTTTGTTTTTCAAGATGAACCAACAATTTAGATTTTGCAAGTGTTGAAAGAAAACCCCTTAAATAATAAGGTATCAAATGAATTTTCAGGTATGCAAATTATATCTCAATAGAGCTGTTCAAAACAAAATGGGTGGGCCCCCCAAAAAGTCAAACTGGGGGGACTAGATGTAGCTTCACGATCACCAGTCTGCAACTTCTGTACTGTATGGTCTTTAAGATTCCTCCGAGTTCTGCTGTTCCAGTCTTTTCTAATTCTTCTCCCTGTGCCCACTTGAAAATTGCAGCAGAGTTTGTGTCTGAGGAACAACTATGCTTTCAGAAGGTAATTTTCTGAGGAAAGACAGCTAATTATCAATGGCCCCACTCTTTAAGGTCTAGACAACAAGAAGTTAAATAAGCTAATTTATTATAAATTATTTATTATATTATTTATTATAATTATTTATTATAATCTCTGTAGATATCAGAAAAATGTTGAACAAAGGTAAATACTGACTGAAGGAGAAAGCAAATAAAGTTTTTAAAAGAATAAAGAAAGCAGTGAGGGGAGAAAAAAATGTAGATAATCAAGTAGCATAAAGAAGAGGAAAAGAAGAAACACCCTGATTACTCCACGGCCCTTAAATGTGTCTTTGTTTGTTTTAGGGACATTTGTATATTCCATAATCTTATTCTGTTGAAACCACTAAAAGGAATGTTAATTTACATTTGTCTGGAAATAGATATATTGTAAATCGTGAATAGCAGATGATTACAATCTAGGGCTTTAACCAATTTCTAAGAAGTGAGGGAAAAAATCAGCTAAGACTAGGTTTTATTTTTTGTTAATTAATTTATTTTTTATTTATGATACATAATCACAAACACAAACATTCTTATCATATGATCATTCCGTTCTTGTTATATAATCAATAACTCACACTATCATCACATAGTTGTATATTCATCACCATGATCATTTCTTAATACATCTGCATCTATTCAGAAAAAGCATTAAAAAGAAAACAGAAAAAAATTCATACATACCATACCCCTTACCCCTCCCCTTCACTGATCACCAGTATTTCAATCTACTAAATTTATTTTGACATTTGTTCCCCCATTATTTGTTTATTTTTAATCCATATGTTTTACTTGTCCATCGATAAGGTAGACAAAATGAGCATCAGACACAAGGCTCTTACAACCACAGTCACACTTGTGACAGCCATATCATCATACAATTATCTTCAAGAAACCTGGCCACTGGAGCAGAGCTCCACATTTTCAGGCATTTTCCTCCAGCCTCTCCATTACACCTTAACTAAACAGATAATATCTATTTAATGCATAAGAATAATCTCCAGGATAACCTCTCAACTCCGATGGAATCTCTCAGCCACTGACACTTATTTTGTCTCATTTCACTCTTCCCCCTTTCGGTCGAGAAGGTTTTCTCAATCCCTTGGTGCTGAGTCCCAGCTCATTCTAGGATTTCTGTACCACATTGCCAGGAAGATCCACACTGCTGGGAGTCATGTCCCATGTAGAGAGGGGGAGGGCAGTGAGTTTCCTTGCTCCTTGCTGTGTCAGCAAAGAGAGAAAGGTCACATTTGAGCAACAGAAGAGGTTCTCTTGAGGGTTACTCTTAGGCCTAATTTTAAGTAGGCTTAGTCTATCCTTTGTGGGATTAAGTTTCATATGAACAAACCCCAAGATCGGAGGCTCGGCCTATTGCTTTGTCTGTCCCCACTGCCTATGAAAATATCAAGAATTCTCTACTTGGAGAATTTCTCACCATTCCCCCTAGGGACTTTGCAAATACTTTTTTATTCATTGTTCAAATCACTCTGGGATTTATCGGGGCATCACTCTGGACAAACATACAAAATCTCATGCCCTACGCAAGGTTCCAAGTATTGTGGTGTTCATTAAGCTGTCCATAAAAGTTATATTAAGAAATGCACGAGTCAAAATAAAAAATTTGTACCAAATAAACATTTTTTGCTTGTCTCACACATACGTTAAAGTTTTAAAATATTAATTACCACCTATTTTCAACATCCTGCATTATTGACATTCCTTTGTTCTTCCTCATGCAGAAACATTTTTAAATTTGCACATTTGCTCACTTTCATTGTACTACTCTAGGCATTCCTATATTATACCATAAGATGGGGTTTTAACCTCAATCCTGGAATATCCCTTTCTTTAGACTTTGCTCGTGTGTGTGGCAATTATGTCCTGAAGACAATAAAGCAGCCCCTTTTGGAAGTTAATTAAAGCCAGGATGGTAGCACAGAATTAAAGCCAAAAAATGAGAGTTGAAGGAGCCTCTGCCTGGAACTATTTTCTATTTTAGTGGACATTTTTATCAGTCCCTTTCACCTAATTCTAGCCCAACCAATTTACTCATTCACAAAACAATGAAAATTAAGTCTTCATTTTAAAAAAAAAGATCAGGAAATACTAAGTAATGAATAGAGTATAGCTGTGGCACATTAAAGTACTTTAACGATCTGGCCAATACTTTTAAATTTCTTTTATAGGACATTAGTTCATCTAATTGAAACCTAAGTTCAATTCTGTTATTTCTTTAGATATCCTTCCTCTTCCCAGCTATTCTTCATTTTATGACCATAAATGCACTATTATATCTTTGAAAATCTGTGGCTATAAAGTTTCCATTATTTCCTACAGACTATAAAAACTTAGAGAGAGACAAGAGGAGAGGGCATAGGGGAGTGTGTGAGAGAGCAGGCAATGCCCTGTTTAAAGCCAGAGAAAGACTTCAGTATCAGAATCAAAAATACTTGAATTTAAATAATATGTTGAGTAAAACTATTCGAAATGGAGCAAAAGATGGCTCAACCTGTCTTTTTGGTTCTTTAATTTTATTCAACTCAACTATGTGTTTAATTTGAAGCTATAAATCTTGCATGCTTGTAGGCGGTAATGAATGCAATAAGGACAAAAATATGGCTCACACCCTCTGAAATACATTTTTCAAAAATCTCCTCGGGAGTTCAAACTTACACACACACAGGGAAACAAACAAAAGAGAGAGGCTGATCAAAGGGGCTTTGGGAGGCCAGAGAAAGCAGTCGTCCCACGTGCTTGGCCCGGAAGGAGACGTCGAGCTCAACCTGCGGAGCTCAGCTGGCCCAATCCCTTCCTTCATTAGAAGGCAAAGGAAACAGGTGCAGACAGGGAGAGGGATTTGGGTGAGGCTGATCTTCCTGGACCTGAAACTCAGGTTCTCGGCTCCCTGTCCCATGCTCTTTACCATCTTATTCCATTAATTAAGATTAAACACATAGCTGAGTTGAAAAATCTGTACAAATCATGTTGTGTTTAATGTCTCCCCTGGTCCCGATTTATATTTGGACTTAGTTATCAAATTCTCATCTTACTTATCATCCTCATCTGGCTTGCAGGATTAAATGTCTGGAGCAATAAGCCTTGGGTATATTAAGTAGGGTTCAGGACCCAGTACCTGGCCTTTTGGCAGGAGAAATACTACACCTCATTAGATGCATGGTGCCATGGGTCCAGGGATACATTAGTTTAAATACTATTGAAACAGAAAAAGAGACCACCAGTTACACAGTGAGGCAGCGCCTTAACTAAGGCACATTCGGCACATGAATCATGACATCAGCCTCTTTTGCTTTTGAACCTTCTTTTTTTACAAGATGTGAAACTGCAAGAAGAACTTCCTTCTGGTATTCCATTTCCCTGCATCAATTGCAGTTTTTGGTCTATGACGGAGAGATTCCCCCACCACACGTCTCTGCAAAAACAACAAAAAAACTCAGCTTTACTACTTGGGGGGGTATCAAACTTTAAAAGTTTAGGTTCAGGGAATGCAAGGGTAGTTCAGTGGTAAAATTCTTGCCTGCCATGTGGGAGACCCAGTTTCAATTCCCAGTTCATGCGCTTCCCCCAAATCAAAACAAACAAGCAAAATGAACAAAAATTCCACAAATGGTGCTACAATAATGATAACGGGATACTCACATGGAAAAAGAATGAAATGTGACCCCACCAATGCAGCATACCAAAAAAAAGTTTAGCTTCAAACTTGAGGCAGAAAATAAACTGATGTTCTTAAAATGCAGGTTTGACTCAGGAGTTCTGGCTTGGGGCCTGAGATTCTGCATTTGTTACAAGAGGTGCTGCTGGTTCCTGGGCCACACTTTGAACAGCAAAACTGTAATGCAATTTGGTGATGGCTTTGCAAGAACATAGAGAATTGCGGCTACTCCTGAAGGATGGAAAAATGCCCCACTGAAATAGAAGTTCTACGTACACACCTTTTTTTGGTTTCAATTCTGATTGTGCTCTCCCACCCAACAGTAACTGTAGAACATCATGGACTTTTAAGACATATCAGTGATGTCAAAATGTACCTCTTGGAGCCAATGATATTACAGGTAAGCCAAGGAATCAGTCATTGAATTGTCGAAATGTGACAGGCGGATTATCAGATAATTACAGCACAGAGTCAAATAACCACATCAGGCCTCATAGGATGAAGTAAAACTATGCAGACCCCCTAACACAGCCTCAGGGGTGGGGGATTGGCATGAGGGGTGGGAGACAGGGGCCCTTCCTGCAGGATAGAAGCCACTAAGCATTATTCATATATGATCCCAAGCCTAACAATTTTCAGAAACAAAGCGAACACCCTGAGGACTATTTTTCTCCCCTGTGTCTTTGCTAGTTGACCTAATTCAAGATCTAGAAGGATATTTTCCAAGAAGTCGTCTTATTTTTCTATGGGGGCAAAACCGGCATAATGCAGAGTGTTCTGAGAAGCTCTAGACATAACAAATCACCATGACCCAGGAAACTTGGCCAAGTTGGGACTTAATTTCCTAAATATTATGCACATGATAAAATATTTTGTCAGTGACCAGAATTACTAAATTCTCCTTTAGTTGCTAAGAAAACAACCGCTTAGTGTTCTCCAGAAATACCCTTGTCCTGTGTGTTCTTTTTTAAGGAAGCTGGATTTCTGTTTTCTATCTACCTATAAGTAATAGAATTCAAAAATAAGCAAACTGAAATAGAATTGTATACAGAATGAGAAAAAAAATCCATTGTTGGCTTTAAACCTATGAATTTAATAAAATGTACTCACACTTTATAACAAATATTCTCTTTTAAGTATATAAGCTTACAAGTGTGTATATGTGTTTATCACCTTAAGTAACTGTTTTTCAAGAGGGTCACAATAGCATGTTCTTTTTTGTTTTTGCTCTTTTTTTTTTAAAGGAATTTCTAGGTTTCAGAAAAACATGCATAAAATACAGAGTTCCCATATATACCTTACACGCAGTTTTTCATATTATTAACACTTCATGATAGCATTTTTGATACGTGATAGCATTTTAAATATCACTTTTTATATGTTTTTATTCTATAATTTTTATCTTATACTTTTCTAATTTATATTTAATGAAATAAAGTTATTGCAGTTATGTAAAAATTATCCTAATTCACCTCATCTTTCCAATTAATGATTGCTTGCATAATTATTTCCACTTTTTAAAATACCATGATACACGTTAAAATTTTAGCATAGGTATTGGCAACTGAACTTATTATTATATTTTTTTGCATAGGCAGGCACTTTGAATTGATTTTTAAAGGGTAAATCACTGGACCAAAAAAATGAAAAAAGGAATAGTGTCGCCAAATGTTTTTAAATAAGAGAATATTCAGATTTGAGCCCCAAGTGTGCTGCAAAATGGATCATAGGAATACCTAAAATGCTGTGTTCTTAAGGGATGTCTTATGAGTGTTCTTTGGTAGTAAAAGGCATAACCATATTTTTTAAATAAAGGGCAGAAATAATGAGCCATGCAGTTAACACTGTCACTTTCTGGAAAAAGGCGGTGGCTACCTGCTTTACCTCTTCAGGTAAGGATTACTCATTTCCTCTGAAATCTTCAAATGTTCTTTTAAACTTAAGGTGACATAATCTGTTGCTGCGGTAACCTCTCCAAATGCGTCAAAAGACTACTAACCAACGAGATTCAGCACCAACTTTCATTTGTCATGACCTAGAGCTACTATTCTCCTAGTGTACTAATGCTGCATTTTAGAAAACGTCTAGGTCAGATTGCCAGCTAGCAATCTATTAAAATTTATTAAGCAATTTTTCATCTCCCTTAATGGCTCAAATACAGATATTTGCTTCTTGCTGAGGTCAGAAAATATACTAGCTATAGAAATTGTGAATTATTTTGGATTCTAGAGTTCTTTTCATCCTCTGTCTTAGCAACTTAAATTGAGCAATAAGTAGAAGTCTAGAAAATAGGAAATAAAGGAATAAAAAATTCACATTGTCTTTTTTTAGTGGACACAATTATTCTTTTTTTGTGGTGTTGTCTCACAAATATGTCAAGTTTGCATTCTGAAAATAATCTCAAAACAAGTTTTCCTTTAGGTTGTACTATTGAATTACTCTCAAATGATAGTTTTTCAGTTGCTTTGCCATTTGTAGCAAAAGGCCATAAATAAACTGCAAGAGAGGACTGAATTTTCTTTCTGTTTTTTTTTAACTAAATTTTCATTTTTTTCTTTTTATATCAGAATAGGGATTTGATGTGGTAACAGATCTGAGTGCAAAACATAATAATTTTCAGACTCAAAATGAGATTAAGGGCCATGAAATCATCAGGGCGAAGTTCGAAAATTAGTGAAATGGGTTATGGCAAACTAAGTGTATTCTTTTTTTCCCCCATTTGTCATCTGGATTTTTCCTTGAGCTAGAATTGTGTTTTGACTTATGAACCATATCCATGAATAATATTTTAATTAATCTCTCGTACTAACCTTGCAAGCAGCTAACAGACACGTGGCATTTTATTTCATGTCAGCATATGTACAGTCCATTCATGTGTCTTGCATTATGTTTTATGGGGAGACCAAGATCAAATGACAATGATTCTTTTCTCCAAGAGTTTACAGTCTACTGGAGAAACCAATTTGTCATCATTGGGAATATGGTATCATGTCAATAACTTCCAGAGTACCGAGGGACTTCAGATAAGAAGTACCTAATCAAGAGTAGCCATGAAAGCAAGGGCCCCAGGGTGACAGACTGGAAGGACAGAAGGAAAGTGAAGTGGAGAAAGGTGTTCCAGGCTGGGAGATCAAGCAAGGCCAAGGAGTAGACAGATCACATTCCTTCAAGAAACTAACACTAGATTTTGGAAATAGGTGGCTCATAGTGTGTGTGTATGATGGCTGGAGAGGTGAAAAAAGGAACAGCATATGCAAAAAATGAACCTGTTGAGGGAAACAGACTCAAGATCATGAAGGATTTTAGGTGCTATACTAGGGACATGTTAATCAAGGAATTGAACTTTGACATATTTGGCACAAGTTCCACCAGCCCTAACAGAAGTGATCACATAAACAGCTATATCTTGTCTGTATTTGATATTTTTTGAACTTAGAAAAATTTGCACCAGAGAATTCCCACATTCCTATAGACACTAAGAACATAAAACCCAAGCCTCATGGGCCAGAAAAGTCTAATTCTTTCTCACTCCTATCCAAAATAAAGATGCCTACATTCCAGAGGAAAGGCAGCATGTAATGTCAGGCAAAGGCAATATATAAAGGGTTAACAGGGAAGAAATATGCTGGTAATTAGGGGGGAGATAAACAAATTGCCACTCATGCTGTAAGTCCCCAAATTAACATCTTCATATTCTATAGTAGCTCAAAGATAGATTCTCTGAGCCTGGAGAGACCTCTACATTGAAGGATGATAAGGAAAAGAAGGAAATAAGGAATGGGAAAGAGGGACTTTTTTGAGATCAAGAATTCACTAGAAGAAGAGGAAAGAACAACCATTTTTTTAAGAAGCAAAGCAAAACCTTCTGGTGATAAAAAATTACAAGCTGGATGGACAGATGAAACTTAGAGGAAATTTAAATCAGATGACAAAGGTGTTTTGCACATTAACGACCTTCGATAGATTTTTCACTTCTTTACCTTTTCCTCTTTTGCTTTGAAGTAAATGAACATCTTAATCCAATTAATTCCTGGTTGGGTCTTTCTCTAACCCCTTGAGACTGTTTTGTAAATGCAAACAGTATAAACTTTTCTTCTAGGCAATATTCCTATTATGGATGAAGCTTCCCCTTAATCCACCATTTATCCTCCTTACCATCTTAGGCTCTCATCATCTCATCAGGAGGACAATATAGTGTAAGAGTTAACAGCATGGTTTCTGGAGATAAACTGCATGAGGGCAATTCCCAAGGCTGCTGCTGCTATCTGTATTTTCTTGGGAAAAGTATTTAACTGCTCTAAGACTATTTCCTTACATCTATAAGAGAGAGAGAGAGAGCAGAAATGAATACTGGCCTCATGAGACTGACCAAATGTCCAGTGGCCTATCACTGTAGAAGAGATTGCTGGAGTTGCAGGATAACATGTTGCAACTTAATATGAAGGCAAGATCAAGAGCATCGCAGCAACCTTGACCCTGGAATTCTTGGGACATTGCACCAGCCCTGGTGGTATCTCCACTCTGTTTCATGAGTGAGGACAATAAAGAGACCCCTATCTTGTTCAAGCTATTTATTTAGGTTTTCTGTTACTTGCAGCTAATCTTAATTCCTAATCAATAATAATAATAATAAAAAGTCTACTCAAACACCTTCACAAAATTCTCTCTCCAATATATTCTTCATTTCGGTCAGAAGTTATTTCTCTTTCTATTGAATTCTTACATTACTCATTTTACTTACCTCTAAGCTGCAACTTAAATATTGCTTATCTCTTGGTAGACTCGTAATAGATATTATCTCTTCTACAGGACTACAAACTTTTTCAGGGCCAATTCACATCCTAATTTGCCCATGGGGTCAGTAGCATATTGTGCTATGACCATTTATTGAATGCCAAGTTGATGTAAAGACCGGGATTTAAAAAAAAAAAAGAGAGCAAGGCATTATTCTCTAGGATTAAGAGTTGCACGGTCTGGCTGCTGCGATGAAAGGCACCTGTGCTGGCTTTTGCCAGCCTCACACCTTCTGGTGAATGCAGCCAGCCCTGGCCTTTGCCGGCAGTGCACATCGACAGAGAACCTCTTAGCTAAACAATGGCTGGGAGCAAAGCCAGCGGGTATGGGCGCCTCCTCCTCCAAGTAGTTAGACCTCAAAAACAGATAGGGCTGGTGGAGTTTGAGAACCTTCTCACTACTCCAAGGAAGCAGTTAAGGAGCTGAAGCACATGGAGCTCTGTGCCTGGGTCCCGCATCACCACTGAGGGCTACAACTACTGACCTGCGGTGGTGGAGGCGGACCTAACAGTTGGAGAGCACTTCCTGCAGAATATAAGCTTATTCTAGAAGTTCTTACTAGTTTTCACAGTTGTAAGAATTAAAGGTATCCATGAGGCCAGCAGGTGAATTGACCTAAATAGTTGTGCATAAATAACTCACAAATGAGACCATGACTGAGTTTTGCTCCTAATTGGACATGTAGCATGCTTTTATTAAGCTGGATGATACAGAAATAAATGTCAGAAATATTAGGCTCATTGAAGATAAACTGTGAAGGAGCCATCCTAATGTTTCCTAATGTGAAAGCAGATCAAGCTTGCAGTCCAGAAGAAGGTTTGACAAGTAGGAATCACAGGAGCAACCACAGTAGATCTAACGTAGTTCAGAAAACCACTCCCGGTCTAGGGCACGGAGCAAAGGCCAGTCATGGTCCTCATTAAAAGGCAGGAAATCTTAAATCAAAGAGCAAATTCAAACCCAAGTCTGATCAGGGCTCCCATGCTAAGGCTAACTATGAGAAATCTCAAGGCTGGTATCCATCTCATTCTCCTTCCCCCAAGGAAAAGGAGAAGGTAATATAAAGTCAAAATCCAGATCAAAGAGCTATTGTCATTCTAATTCACAATGACCTCTTTCATTCTCAAGGACACAAAGGCTATGTCTCTACAGGGCATTTCCAACAAAAAGAGCTAAGACAAGATCATATTTTAGATCTCTCTCAAACTCAAACTCAAGGTCCAGATTTCATTCCAGAGATTAACTGGGAACCCTACATTGTTTACACACTACTGCACAACACTTTCCTACTTGCTTAGGCAGTTACTAAAACTAACCATCTAACAATTTTAGGTGGTGTTAGTACTTGGCCTCTTCTGCTGGACACAGGAACACTGAAATTTTTTGATGGTGAAACCATGAAACCAAGGTTCTAAAGAAATGGCAGCATGAAGTCAAAAGACTTCCCTTCTTCACAGAATTAAGATAATGTTGATTGTATAGTTGGTTTCTAATTCTAAGTAATTTGTGTACAGAGTAAGCTCATTTAGCTTTGTATTTTTTAAAGAAATATTTCAGCAGGATCTGCTACAGGTTTTTTTAATTTTGTTTGCTTGTTTTTAAATTAACTATTTCAAGCTTTTAATATTTAAACCTTTAGAGGGGAAATCCAATTTTCAATTATATTGGATTTTTATAAAGCTTAAATTATGTAAGATTTAAAGAAAAGTTTGCTACCAAGATGATTGTTTTATTGAAGAGACCAATATTAAATTCCTCTAAATCTTTACATCTGCTATTTGAAGGAACAGTGTAAATTTATCTCAGTGTAAAACAAGCCAAGCCTCAGACTGGCAATAAACTATTCAGTTTGGATCACAACACAAAAAAAATTGATGGGCAAATGAAATGAAATAAAAAAAGTAATAAATGTAAAAAAAAAAGTAATGTGAAAGACGAATATCATTCTTAGGTGATAAGAGTTATTGGGGAGAAACAGAAGAAAGTAAAGAAGCATTAGCAACTCTCATAAGCATTATAGGTAAGTTTAATGGAAAATGGGAAAATGATTTAGAAGGCGCATAGTCTCCAGTTTGTCTTCCTCATGACCATTCAATTTCTGTTTCTCAATCTCCTGCTCAAGCTACCCCACTGCCATCTGTGTACCTCCCATTTCTCATTCCCATGTCACTTTCGTATTTGTGGTTTCTGCTACCTCACTGTTTTTGATTACCTCCTTCTTTCTGTGTACCTCTTGGCTTAGGGGTCATTCTAGTTCCTATGTCTGCTGATCCTTCTGTCACCACTGTCTATTTGGATGTTTTACATACATTGTCCCAAAGTGAGAAAAGGGTTGGGAACATTAGTTAGTATTTTCTGGTCAGCCTATAGGTGGCTGTGGGGGTAGGTTCAGAAACAAATCTCCAATTGATTCAGCTATGCATGGCTAGGTGCAAAGCATGCTTTTTGCTCCTGATGCAACGTAGGAGGTCTTATTTCCACTTGTGGCCAAGAGAGACCAGGTTCACTCTCCTGCCTGAAATAACTTTGGAAACAAATGCACAATATATGAAACAGCAATTTTTCAGATGCTGACCATCAGACAATGAAGGGCTGTGATTCTGGGGAAAGGAGGAACAAATGAAATGAGCCCTGCAATTGATTTAGTTTACTGTCTGGAGAGAGTTATTAGGCCACAGCTGAGGGAGGGAGGTTCCAGGCAGAGACACATGGTTTTCCTTAGTTGCAGAGATGGAGTCTAGGGTATCCACAGTAGCTGGAATTTACTGAAAAGAGAAAAAAGAGGAAAAAAAAATCTCTGGATAGCTACAGAGGGTCCTCATTGAGTATTAAACTAAATATTAATCAGAGAATACAGGTGAAGAAATGACCTGAAGCCAGAGAAAGAATCACTCAAAAGCATTCTAAAGAGCAATCCTTGGATCTCACACAGAGCTAAGAATAGTTTGTGTTCTCACCAGTTAGAGTGGAAATCTTCATACTTAATGGGCTGCAGAGTACCCCAAAGGATATTGACACAGGGTCAGGCAAAATCCACCTTTCACTAAGGGTCTAATCCTATCTTAGAAAGCAGAAAACCAAGGCATTATAAGACCACACTGCTTCCAAATAGCTTAACTATATCCCATAACGAAGCTTAAGAATGAAAACAAAATTATCCAGCACCCGATAAGGTAAATTTCATACTGTCTAGCATCCAATAAGACATTAGCAGACATGCGAAAAAGCAGTAAAATACAGCCCATAATATGCAGACCATTCAATTAGTGGAATCAGACCCTTGAATACTACATGTTACAGACTTAGTTAACAAGGACATTGAGACAGTTGTTATAACTATATTTCTTATATTCTAGTAGGTAGAAGAAAGGCTGAGCATGTTCAATAGAGACAAGGTAGATATCAAAAACAACTAAACTGAACTTCTGGAATTGAAAACTACAATGTCTGAGATTTTTTTAAAAATGCAGTTGAGGAATTAAGAGTAGATATTGAGAAGAAAAGATCAGTCAACTTGAAGACATAGCAATAGGAACTATACAAAAAGAAATACACAGAGAAGACAAGACAGAAAAAAGAAAAAAACATTCAAAAATGGTAGGACAGCTTTAAACAGAGCCTCTTTAGGGTGTGACAGAAAAATATTTGAAGAAATAGCAGCCAAATGATTTCCAAATATTTCATTTTAGTGATTCTCACCACCACCCAAAAGGAGTGTGGGAGAAGTTGAAAGGTGTTTCCAGTTTGAGCTCTCACCCCTAGATTGCATATTTAAATACATATTCCTGGGCCCTATACCTGACCGAATAAATCAGACTCTCTGGTGGGGGGTAGGGGACAAGACCCACAATCTGCATTTTTTTTTAAATGTCCACCTGATAATCCTGATGAACATAAGTGTTTCCCTCAGGGCCCTAGAAAGCAATGGAAAGAAATGAACTAATTATCCATCAAAGGATACCACTGGTATCCTTTGATGTTATATTATTGATAGATCTGAAATAACTTCAGTGTATGAACAAGACCTTATAGGCTAATTTTAAAGAGTATGGTTCCCCCGGCCGGCTGTGTCATTACAGGGGGGAAATGAGAGGGCTTTCTCTGCAGGTTCAACCAGAAAATATTCTAGAACTGAGTTCCAACCCTGGATAAGGCACACCAAAGAAACTGCCAAAATTGGAGTGAGGGACAATCCTTCCATCTGGCCTTCTTGCAAACAGGAAAGGGTGAACAAGAAGCCACTTCTTTGAGGGTAAAAAGTGGCATTTGGCTCGGTTGGCTTCCTGCCTGAGCCCTGGGCATTTGCACTGGCTCCAAGAACAGTAATTAATTCCTGCCAACAAATAGTTCTTGGGGCCCGGGACTGTTCGTGGTGTTTTTTTTCCCTTTCTTTTATTTTCTAATTAAAGGACTGGAGAGACTAGAAATGAGATTTATTTCCTTTGTCATACTCAAAATATATTTTAATTCCAAATACCACACTCCACCTGTGGCAGGCACCAGCATGTCAGTCCTGAGATTTCCCTGTGAGAACTTCTTTGTTTTTAACTCGCAAACTGGAGACCCTGGAGCAGAGGAAGGATATAATAACTGCTAATAGACAAACCAATGTGTTGCTACATGTGCCCACAATACAGTGGGTTGTTTTTTTTTTAAAAAAACCTTTTGCTTTTTTAAAGTGCTTCTTCTTGACAAGGCACAATGCATTATTTGCAGAAGTACTGAAAAAGAAGGTAATTTCTTTGAGACCCTTTAGATATGAAATTATACCTTGCTTCATGTAAGAAGAGGGAGAGAGAAGCACAAATGCAGAAAGAGTATTCAAGTTATTTTCTTAAATCACATCTCCATGATTCCTCTCACTTCAGAGTAAACAATGAAACTTTTGTGGTGTGTTACCATCTCTTTTAATAAAAGACCAAAATAAAACAACCTGAGATGGCCTTATGATCTCTCTCTGCATTCCTCAACCTTGAGAACTAACACAGAGTAAGATATGCTGTATAAGATGCATTTAAGTGTGAGGTAGGTCTCAAAGATCATAAACTGGTCACGGGAAGAGCATAGAAATTTCTCTTTTCCTCAGAATAGTAAAGTGATCATTGAGACCCAGAAAACTTAAATTACTTTCCCAAGATCTCACCATTAATTGGTGGCTCAGCTAGGACTAGAACCCCGATTCTCTGAGAATTAATCCTGCACTCGGACCATTTCCTCAAAATTAAAATGGAAATACAAAGCCTTCCTCCCAGGAAGTAGCACAGGCCCAAAGAAAGAAGGAGAATTTTGGAATCTGATTCTCAAGTACAGATTCTGGCTTATTTACCAGCTACAAGGTTTTGGGACAGTTATTTAAGCTCTCTGAGTCCCAATTTCTTAGCTAAAAATGAGGACAATAATACTTAGCATAGATAGGGGTTGATTCAATAAATATTTATTGAGTAGCTACTCAGAGCTGAGCGCTGTTTCCAGGGCACTGGAAATGCAGCAAATGAATAAGATAATAATTCTTGCTGTCCCAGAGCTCATAATCTTGTGAACAGATGGGGACAGTAAACAAACAGGTAAAATATATGCCATGTCAGATAGTTACTGGTGCTGTGGAGAAAATAAAGTTGGGAATGAGGCTAGAGGTTACCAGACCAGGGGGCTGTGAGGGGAGGAAAAGTGATGGCGGGAAGAGGGTTCATGGGTGTGTGTCATTTTACTAGGTGCTCTGAGAAGGCCTTCCTGATAAAGGGATGGTTATGGGCTGTGAGGACAGTGAGGGATAAGAATATTCCCAAAAAATACCCCTCGGAGGGTAGGGGCAGACACCCTTGGTGTGTTAGGGGAACAGCACTGAGGCCAGATGACTGGTGTTGAGCGAACCAGAGAGAAGGTGGTGGGGGGTGGTGGGGGCCAGGTGCAGGACCCAGGAATTTATCCTGTAAGGTCTGTAGGCACTGAACATATTTTAGCTTTTATTTACAAAACAAAAAAGAAGGGGGGAATCATTTCAACGCTATAAGCAGAGGAGTGACATAACTGGATTTGTATTTGAAAGGGATCACTCTAGTTGAGTATTGGAATAAAATGTAAAAACAGTAAGGGTGGAAGCCAGGAGACCAGTTAGAAGAATTTTTGTAATAACCCAGAGGACAGACGGTAATCTAGAGTTTAGATTTGGGATACAATTTGAAGCACTAGCTGACATTTCCTGAGAGATTAGATATAGACTCTGAAAGGAAGAAAGGAGCCAAACATGAATGCAGAATGGTTTGCTCATGCTTTCGGAAGGATGGAAAAGAACTTTGGAGATGCAGGTGTGGGTGGAAGATGGATTTTAGACATGTTACTTTTGAGCTGCCATGACCATCCAAATGGTGATAGTGAGAAGCCAGGCACATGGGGCTAGAGTTCAAGGAAGGGCTTCTACATTGGAAAATCATCTGTCTGTAAATTGTCAGCTCTATCAGGGAGGGAACATATCTAGACTGAGTCCCTGGACGCACAACATTTACAGGTTTGGGAGATGTGTAAAATACAAGAAAGGAACCTGAGTAGTAGTGATGTACAAGATGGCAGGATAAGAAGCAGAGTGTGGTTCACCAAAAGTCAAGCGAAGAACATGTTTCCAGTAGGAAGGGGATGGTCAACAGTGTCCAATGTTGTTGACAGGTAAAAGAAGACAAGGACAAAGAAATGATCATTGATTTTAGCTAAATTAAAGTAATGGATTCCTGGGTCCATGGAGCTAGGAGCAAAAGCCTACTTGGGATGCATTCAAAAGGTAATAGCAGGGGGTACTGCCATGCAGGAGACCCAGGTTCGATTCTCAGTCCAAGAACTTCCCCAAACAAATAAGAAAGCAAACAAACAAAAAATTCAACAAACGGTGCTGCAATAATGGAATCCTCACAGGGAAAAAAAATGAAATGTGACCCCCACCACCGCATACAACCTACCAAAAAAAAAAAAAAAGGTAATAGCAGACTTGGGATGGGGAAAAAGCTTAACAAATCCATAACAAAAAAGCAAAACATATATACAAAATAGCTAACAGAAAAGAAATGCATATGACCCTTAACATACAAAATTATGCTCAACCTCACTCATGACAAGCAGAATGAAAGATAAAGCAATATCTAGATACCATTTCTCACTTATCAGATTAGAAAAAGTCCAAATGCTTATCACAAAACCTTTTGGAAGAAATGCAAAATGGGAAAAGCTCTTACCCTTTGTCCCAACAATCTCACTTCAAGGACTCTATCTCAAACATACCCTGAGAAAAAGTATTAAATGATAGATGCACAAGACTATTTCATTGCAGCAGTACTTGAAAAATCAAAAGAGTAGAAAAACCTAAGTATCTATTAGTAGGAGTTGGGGTGCTATGCAAGTACAAAAAGAGAATGAGAAAGAGCTCTATATGCTATTAAGAATGATTCCCAGTAAAAGTGAAAAAAGCAAGATTCAAAATGGTGTTATAGTATGATATTAATTGCTTAAAAAAAATGGAAATACAAAGCAAATATATGTATGCACATGAATTTTTTGGGGGGGGTTCATGGTCCAGGAATTGAACCTGGGTCTCAATTTGTGTAAAATTGAAATGAAAGACTAGCATTCTACCATTGAACCATCCGTGCACCCCACATGAATATTCTTATAGGTTAAAAGAAGGAGAAATGGTTCTAAAATGGTTAATTATGGATGGAGGGGGAAATAGTTTATAGAGGACAGAATTGGAGGTAGATTTACCTCAATGCAGTTCATCATATAGTTTGCTTCAGGACTACGTAAATGTTTTACATAAATTATGAAACAAAACCAAATTTAAAAGAAAGAAAATAATTAAAAGGAAAGAACTTCAGATAACAACAATTTTGGAAAACATTGGAAACAAAAAAACACAACTGTGTATCAAATTCTCACAGAATTATTTCCATGTATGTTTTTGTGGCATATTTTTCTTTTTTTTCTTACTTTCTTTATTGTGAAAAATAAAATATATACAAAAAAAACAATACATTTCACAGCACACCACATCAATTAGTTGTAGAACAGATTTCAATAGAACAGATTTCAGAGTTTGGTATGTGTTACAATTCCACAATTTTAGGTCTTTACTTCTGGCTGCTCCAAAACACTGGAAGAGCTATCCTGTGGTAATTAGGTTCAGATGTCAACTTGGCCAGATGAAGGCACCTAGTTCTGTTGCTGTGGACATGAGCCAGTGGTATGCGAACCTCATCTGTTGCTCACTACATCTGCAGTTGGCTAGGAGGAGTGCCTGCTGCAATGAATGACGTTTGACTTAATTGGCTAGTGCTTAAATGAGAGAACTCAATGTGGTACAGCCCAAGCAGCTCAGTATTCCTCATCTCAGCACTCACAGCTCAGCCCAGGCGGCTGTGATACAGAAAGAAATCATCCTGGGGAAAGTTGTTGGAACCCAGAGGCCTGGAGAGAAGGCCAGCAGAGATCACCCTGTGCCTTCTGCATAAGAAAGAACTTCAGTTGAAAGTTAGCTGCCTTTCCTCTGAAGAACTAATGAAATAAATTCCCTTTTATTAAAAGTAAATCCATCTCTGGTGTTTTGCATTCCAGCAGCTAGCAAACTAGAACACATCCATATCATGATTCCAGGGCAGTCATACTCACTTATTAAATCTTATATTCTCTGTTATAACTCCACCTTCTCCTTTGATCTTTCTTTCAATCTTTAGGGGTCTTGGGCTATGTCCATTCTAACCTTCAACTGATTTTTTTTTCTTTTGCACAGGTAGGCTCCGGGAATCAAACCCAGGTCTCTGGCATGGCAGGTGAGAACTCTGCCACTGAGCCACCATTCAACTGACTTTTAACTACAATATATTGACCATATACCTGTATGTATCCCTAGGGGGATCTATTCTAAGGGCACAGAGAATCACAAATTACACTTAAACTTCATTCATTAGCATTGTTGTTGGAAGTAATATTTGTATTATTATTTTGAAAACATTTTATGTATAGCAGGAAAAAGAATAAAATATTACATCAATATTATTAGGAACCAAGATTTTCAGTTTAAGAGAAAAGAGGTACAAATGAAAGTCAAAGAAGTTAAGAGAAAATCCTACAATCTTAAATTTGAATTGGTAATAGTAATACAAACTCAAGATGTATTTTTTCCCTTTCTAAAATAATAATAATAATAATAACGTAGTTCCTAGCTCTGTTCACTGAAGACGGTTAAAACCTATGAAGCCCTAATAGCAACAAGCACTCCTAGCACACCCTATGTGGTCTCAAAATGCTATTTCCCATGAAGGAACCAGGTTCTTTGAAGAAAGGGCCTAATCCAAATCTTAGGCAGGAACTATGCAAGATGAGCCAGGGATGTCTTTTCTCTTCTTCCACCCCAAACAAGCTAGAAAAGAGAAATAGGGTCATATCAAAAGGACGCAAGAGGGTGGTGCAATGGTGGCTCAGTGGCAGAGTTCTTGCCTGCCATGCCAGAGACCCAGGTTCAATTCCTGGTACCTGTCTGTGCAAAAAAAAAAAAAAAAAAGGATAGAAGAGCCACATTGAAGAACTCTCAAGGTGGGGGGTTGTTCAATATGAGCATCAAAAGAAATAACAACTTCAACTTCAATAGCTAGAAAACCATCAAACAGATAAGGTTCTGTGACTTTATCATATATTTGAGGGAGGGAATAGAAGGAGAGGAACTGGAAACAAAAATGTATAGAATCATTTGAAGGAAAAACAGGATAATTTCTGGAAGGGAGTGCGGAGTGAAGAAAGGTCTGTTTGTTTCTGTGTTAGAGGTGCTGGGTGATATTACAGCATTCTTGGGTGCAGAAGGAAGCAATCCAATGAAGTGGAAAACAGGGATGATGCAGGACAAAAGAGGAACAATTAAGTCTAGAGCTTTGTGAATAGGGAAGATGGGCTGGGATCTAGTACACAAAGGAAGAGTTGGTCTAGAGAGGAGCACGGATGATATATCCATAATAACAGGAGTGAAGGAAGAGTACCTGGGCACAGGGACGACAGGTGGCAGGGAAAGGATGTGGGTGAACTCTTCTGAATGCTTCAATTTTCTTAAGGAAGTAGAAATGGGGAGGTGAATGGAACAAGAGGTGTTGAAGGACTGATGAGAGTGAGGATGTAATATAGTTGTGTGGGGAGAGGAAATGGGCCAAAGAAAAGCAGAATTATCAAGCAGCACCAAAATCCCAATGGTAACACCTGTTTCCAAAATTTGGAGAAGAACTCAGGTAAAACAAAGGCTGGGTCTTTGTTTTCCAAACACATTCAGCTGGTATGAATGCAAGCGCATGCATAAAGTAAAAAATGAGCTTTATTAACCAACATGAGCTTTATAAACCATCATTTACACATGAGATTTAATGTGTACAAAGTAACGTATACTATATATATACTTTCATACTTACAAATTTCCTTCTCTTCAATTTAATTCTCTAAGAAATACACAAGGGTAAGGAAAAGGAAAATAGTTTGTACTCAAACTAACTAAAATTTAAATTTTTAGGAATAAATTTAGCAAGGGATATGTATGTTCTGAACTTTTAAAAAAACAGAAAAAAATTTTGTTCAGAGATAAAAAAGAAGTTGTAAGTACTATGATGCCACTCCACTGCAAGTTAATTTCTGGGTTTAAAACGATTTCAACAAAAATTCAAATGACATTTTTGGACTTTGCAAATTATTTTATAACTAATTTTGGAAAGTAACATACATGAATATGATAAAATGACTAACTTTTTAAAGTGACGCTTGCCATGAAGAGGACTTCCTGGGTTGTTGTAAGGAAAGAGGTCCTTAGAATTACTCAGGCTTGAAACCAGGATCTTCTACTTACTTTTTGCTGAAGCCGTGTATGGCTTTAAAATGGGTCTTTTATTTCTACCAGCTATTAGAGTTGCAAAGACCTTAGAATAATGCATGCTTGGCTTATATTAACAATAGATAACATTCACCTGGTACATATTATGTATGAGGCATTGTCCTAAGCACTTTGCATTTATTTATTTCCCTTCCTAGCAACTTCATAAGGCAGCTGAGGCACCAAGAGGTTAGGAAATCTGCCTAAGATCACACTCTAATAAATGAGGGAGTCAGGATACGCAGACAGAGCTCTTAGCCACCACTCTGTGCTATATCAAAGAATATTATGAGAAAGAAGAGCAAAGAAAAGAAAGCCATCTTATCAAATATATTATTAGGTAATAAAAAAGTATAGTGCTGGGCTGTGCAACGGTGGCTCAGTGGCAGAGTTCTCACCTGCCATGCCAGAGACCCGGGTTTGATTTCCGGTGCCCGCCCAAGCACACACACAAAAAAAGTACGTTGCTATAGCATTGCTGCAAAAATTGATTGGTAAGAGAATAGAGAAAATCCAGGTATGCACTTAATCATATATGACTTATATGTAATATAATAATGTCACATTAGATAACGCAAGCTCTTAAAGCAATTAGAGAGCTTATACTGTATCAATGTACATGATATATGTATCAATATAGCTAATAAAGGCAACTAAATATAAAAACTGAAAAGAAGAGCTAATACTTTATAAGAACCTGTGAGTTTTCTATCAAAATTCATTTTATTCAGCAAAATGACTATTTGAATTTTTTTCAAAATTAACAGTAATCTAGATATCCTAGGTTGAGAGGGTCAAATCTGAAATACCCAAATGGTGGCTTATATAAAAATTTTTCAATATATAGACTTAGTATTAATTATAAACTGAAGTAGACACAGACCTTTCAGAAGGTGATCTGTTGGTCTCATTGATGTGTCCAAATCAGGTCCCTCTCAATTAACTATGCATATCTAATTCTCCTTGAGAATTAGTCAAGGCATATTTAAACCCCAGCACAGAATTCTTCTGGATGATATCAAAGAAGCCCTCACTAATTTTTCATTAAGATAAACCCTATCAAGATGAAGAAAACACATTTCATGAGCTTGGTCCAGTATTTCGGCAGTTGTATAAGAACAACCACAGTGTTTCAAAAATTCCATAGTATGGGACAGGCAGAGCAGTCAAATATGCAACATCCTCCTTCATAACAATGAAGAAATCACAACGAAGAAATGCACTTTACATGCAAGGCAGCAGGAAATGAGTTTGGGAAACAGAAGACATGAATCAGTGGTAATATGAAGGTGAGCAGAATGTCAGACCCATCATCTCAAGGTGATGTTTAGTGTCAGTCCGATAACCAATTTTGTCACACACCTCAAACCCAAACAACACAGCCTCTACATAATTTAATGGATTATTCACCATGACTTGAAAATTCCCCAGTTGGTCAACACAAATATTCATCTATCACTCATCTTAAGAACGGGCAATAATTAGCACCACCCCTCACTCTCTTTCCTTTCCTTTTATCAGCAAGTCTTCTCATTACTATCGCAAACATGTATCTTGAAATCACCCATTACCCTCAATCTCTACTGTCATCATACTTAAGCTGCCACCATCTCTTGCCTAGGCCCCTATGTATGCTCTTGTCTTTGGCTTCACTTCAGTCCCAGGGAAATCTATGATTCATAGAGCTGCCACTTGCCTATTTAAAATGCTTTAAAGACCTTTTAAATAAAAGCCAGTGTAATTACCAGACCTGAACCACCTGGCCCTGTTTCCCTTTCCAATTTCATTTCATTCCATTCTCCAGTCTCACTGCTCTTCTTCTAGTACCTTGAATATTCTAGATACTTTCTGGCCTCAGAGTCTTCATACACTCTCTTCCCTCTTTCTGGCAACTGAGCTATTACTCAGCTGGCATGTTCTCGTACAATTGCACTGATCGTGAACATAATGAAACACTTCTCCATCCATTGGTAGGTAGGTGTTATCCCATGACCCTGCTTCCACTCCCACCCCACTCATTTTGCCCCTTTATTAGGACCGTCTAGGGTTTATTAGGGGGTCCTTACTAACCAGCAGCTAAAGGAACTATGCCTGGCACTACTCGGAAACTGTAGGACCCTGTATCTGCCAGGTTGGACCAGAGAAACAAAACTAGTAGGACATACATAGTAAAGGATTTATTGCAAGGAATTGGTTTACATGATTATGAGGGCTGGTCATAATCTGAGCAAGGCAGAAATTCAGACTGGCAGAAAGGGCAGCCTGGAAATACAGGACCTTGCGAAAGCTACTGTCCATGAGTGATATTCGTTCTTCATCAGGGAAGCCTCAGCTCTGCTCTTAAATTCTTTTAATTGATTGAATGAAGCCCACCCAGATTATCAAAGGTGACGTCCTGTATTTAAAGTCAGATGACTGTGAATGGGAATCACGGCTACGAAATGACTTCACAGCAACACCTGGCCTGGAGTTTGATGGAATACCTGGAGACTGTAGTCTAGCCAAGAAGACCCATAAAACTGGCTATCACAGATTCTCTTCCCACACTGTGGTTGCTGGTATCTGTTCCCGTTCATCAGAGCCCATATGTTACCGCTAAGTCAGTATGATGAATATCACCCCGGCTGAACCTCCCATTCTCGTCTCCCTCACTCTTTCAATGGTGGGCACCATTTCACCTTCACATCCAGAGGTCCTCACTAAATATCACCTCCTTAGAGATGTTACCCCACTGCCCCTCTGAATAGGTCACTCCATAGCTTTTTCCCTTCACTGCAGTTATCACAAGCTATTAATTATGGATTCATTTGCTTGTCTACTAGTTTTGTCTGCCTTTCCCACAGGGCTATGTGCCCCATAAGGTCTGTGGCTCTCGATTGTACAACACTGTATCTAACAGTTAATAAGCATGACTGGCATATAGCAAAAGCTCAATTAATACTTTTCAAATAAGGGTGCCATCAGAGGTCACTATAACATAACTGGGGCATAAATATCCAATTACCATACACTTACACATACCCTGTGTGTCTCCCCTGAACCCACCCAAAGTCCCAATTAATCAGAAGGCATTGTTCTGGCATAATCAGTGTTTCAACAGATGTATGGTTGGATTATTATTTTTAGAGAAATCACTTAGAAGTGGCTGATCTTTCTTTAGATCCACAATGTGGTGTTCTGCCACCCCAAACTCTATTTTCATTCAGCTTTATAGCCCTCGGTTTTGTCTCTAACCCAAGAACCCAGTCAGCTCTAACTGGGGTGAGAGGCATCTGTGAGAATTGCTGATGTGATGTTAAACACCCAAGAAGCAATGTTAGGGAGACGGCGCTCCTTCTTAGCAGGCAGCTGCAGGATGGAGATCCAACCATGTAGAACCCCCCACTGATCAGCCCGGGCTCTGGAAGTCACCTCTCACCTCTACATCTAACCAGCTCTCCAACAAGCACAAAGGGATCCTCCCCAGTGCTCAGCATTTCCTTTATCCCCCATTGTCCAACACTTCTCTTTTATCCAAAAGTATGTTTAAGAGCTGTCCGCCCTTAGCTTTCATGTTCTGTGCCAGGAGTGCTGGGCAGTAATGCATATTATTATCAGTGGACTTCCTGGGAGGTTGAACAAGGGCTTTATGGCATTTCTTGATGAAGTGGATATTTCCTAACATACTTTCTAACACAAGCAGGCCTTCTGAGGCACGTTGAAAAATCCTCTAGAAGATCTGAACATTTGAGGGCCTTTGCATCATTCTTACTTCCTTGCATACAGTAAGGAGGAATTAGCTATTGTCTGAAAAGAACTTTATATTTTGGAACAAAAATAGACAGTCTTAGAAAGAGATAAAAATATTTCTGTCCACAGCCGAATTTCATGGTTCTGTTCAAGATGTAATGCTGACCCTAGATCACGGAAATAGAGTGTGGTTCAGAATGATAAACTACTTTACAGATTATCTGACACATATTATAAAGCAAAAATATGCATATAAAATCCCCTCCACATTCCTAATTATGGTGAGTCAGCCTTCCTGATCAGTTACTCTGCTTTATGAATTCGAAATAGAATAATAATATAACCAAAGCCAGTTAGGAGAATCAAATTTCGCTTCTCTGTCCAGCTTTTTAGAAAGTATATATTTGGATCCCATGAAAACCTTTCCTGAAAGCACAGATATGATTTGTAAATCATGGAATATCATAATTACTCTAAGACATATATACTGCCAAAGACAAAATTTTGAAGTTTGAGTTTGAGGTCTTCACTCCAAACTTGCACCGTTTCCTCACTTTGTTTCTTCTGCGTTTCCCTTAATTTGAAGACTTCCTGCTTTTCCCTTCAAGATAACTCAAGTCCTATTAAACCCTGCCCGCAGTCATTTTTTTCTTTTCTCTGAATTCCTATAACGTGGTCCACTCCTATTCATGACAGTTTTTCCTTATAAATTAATTTCTTTACTCCCAAATTAAAAATATGAATACCTGCAGGGCACGGCACCAGTTTCTGTCTTTGTTTCCTCACATGATGGCACATAGATATATTGCCGCTACCTGGTGGGCTGATAGTGAGATTGTAGAAACGATTACTGGATTGGTCCTCAAGATCTGCTTTTTCTTCTTCCTAGACACACAACTAGAATGCATTTCCTAGCTTTCTTTGCAGGGAGAAGAAGCCAGACTTGTTTCACTTAAGCCTCTTAGTTTCCCTCTCCGTGATTCTTTCTGAGTCTTTGAGATTAGAAGAGCCACCAGAAGGAAGGAGCTTAGGCTCTGAAATCACTTTGTGGAAAAAGTTGCCCACAATCCAGAAGCATCAACCTTGGGCTATTAGGTCATGCAAGGAATAAATATTGATTATGTTTAATATATAATCAATATTACATGATAATGGGTCTGCTTGTTAAAACAGCTAGCAATCTCCTAAATTATTCTAGTAGAAAGAGCTGAAACTTGGTTTAAGACTTGGATCTGCTGCAATAACCAAACTATGTGATTTATGGCACATAATTTTTCCAAGCCTCAACTTCCTTATCTGTAAAATTTAGTTAATTATAGAAACTACCCCACTCCATTTGTTGTGAGAATTAAGTGAGATAAATGCATGATCACTGTTCTAGTTTGCTAGCAGATGGAATGCAATATAACAGAAATGGAATGGCTTTTAAAAAGGGGAATTTAGTAAGTAGCTAGTTTACAGTTCCAAAGCTGAGAAAATTTTCCAATTAAAACAAGTCTATAGAGATGTCCAATCTAAGACATTCAGGGAAAGAGACATTGATTCAAGAAGGCCGATGAAGTTCAGGGCTTCTCTCTCGGCTGGAAAGGCACATGGCAAACACAGCCTCATCTTCTAGCTTCTCTCCAGCTCCCCAGGAGGTGTTTTCCTTCTTCATCTCCAAAGTTGCTGGCTGGTGCACTCTCTGCTTCAGGGTTCTTCAGTGTTCTTCTCTCTCAGAATCTCATGACTTTCTCTCTTGTCGTTCTCTAGCTTTGTCCAAAGTGTTTCTTCTTTTAAAGGATTCTGCTAAAACCAATCAAGACTCACCTGGAATGGGTGGAGACATGTCTCCAACTAATCAGGTTTAATACCCACACTGATTGAGTCACATCTCCATGGAGATAAGCTAATTAAAATTTCCAACATACAGTTCTGAATAAGGATTAGAAGAAATGGCTGTCTTTACAAAATGGGATTAGGATTAAAACATGGCTTTTCTAGGGTAAAGACATCCTTTCAAACTGGCACAATCACATAAAATAGTGGCCGGCATATAATAGGCTCACAGTGTAAATCAGTTCACTACTGCTTATGTGTGGGTTTAGAACTAGTTCTTGACAAACAGAAGCTGTATTTTTAAAAAGTACAGAAAAGTAACATCTGACTGATTTATTTTTTTCTTCTAACTACAAAATGTAGAAGTCCCTTGAAGGTAAAAAGCTTGTTTATGGGTAGGGGTAGCATTCAGTAGGAGGTATTGAGGAGGATGAAACAAGCTAAACAAGACTAAACAAGAATATTTTTAAAATAATCTTTGAACTCATAGAACTTTTCGCATGGCAGGGATTTGAGATTTTAGATTAGAGCTCTTAAGGACTTCACATTAAACCAGACTGTGTCTAAACAGATAATTAGGAATGACAATTATGCTGCTATTTAGGTCAAATGTACTATCATTTCTAGGTTGGGTTATTAAGTCTCTGAAGAGTTAGTTTGATCTTTCATTGGATGTTTGTGGTGGTTTGTAACTATGTACCCCAGAAAAACATGTTAATAAACTTAATCCATTCCTGTGGGTGTGAAACCAGTGTAACAAGGACCTTTGATGAGGCTACTTCAATGAAGGTGTGGTCCATCTCAACCAGGGTGGGTCTTAATCCTATTACTGAAATCTTTAATAAGCAGAAGGAAATTCAGACAGATAGGGAGAAAGCCATGGGAAATAAGAAGCTGAAGGTCAGTGGAATGCAGAAGAAAAGGGAGAATCCAAGAGAGGTTACCATATGCACTGTTATGGACCAACAATCACTGGCAGCCAGCTTGAGAGTGCCATAAGTCTTTGGGAAGAAAGCATCACCTTGATCATGCCGTGATTTGGCCCTTTCCTAGCCTCAAAATCATGATTCAATAAATCCCCACTGTTTAAGCCATCCCATTGCATAGTATTTTCTTCAACAGCCAAGGAAACCAAAGAAATTTCTGGTACCAGGAGAGTAGGGTAGCTATTGCAAATCCCAGAACATATAGAAACGGCTTTGGAATTGGGTAATGGGTAGAGGCTGGCAGAATTTCTTCTAAGTCCTCTAATTAGTCCTTAGAAGAAATAGACAAATGTCTTATTGAAAACTGGAAAAAAGGAAACCCTTGTTTTAAAGTGGGAGAGAACATGGTGAATTTGAGTTCTGAGGCTGGATGGAAAGTGATGAACTTGAATATTTAGCTGAGGAGATTTCTGAACTAGGTATGGAAAGTGAAACTTGGTTTCTCCTTGCAGCTTACAGTAAACACAAGCTGAAAAATGAACTCATAATCAAAAGGAAACAAGAAACAAGAAATTGATGGTTTGGAAAATTTTGAGCTAATCCAGATAATGTGCTCTGAGAATCAAGCCAGAAGCTACTCTATCAGGGATTTCCCTCAGCTTCTGGAAAGCCAGTGCTTAGAGACTAGTACTCCACATAAGGGTTTAACTGAATATGGAATTAGTCAGCCATTTTGATGGAAGTTAGGATTGGAAATGCAATTATACAGGAAGGATCTGTGGAATGTCCTTCTATCTGATGATCTGGATTCTTGAGAATGCATGCCAAGTCAATAAGGTTTTTGCAAAATCTGTGTGAGAAGAACCACATACAGTTGGGATGAAAAAGGAATAAAGGGGATGAACTGAAAGAAGAATGACTTCAAGTGCAGAACCATGGAAGCTGAGGTCTGGACAAGAAGATATCTCATGGGGCCAAGAATGTAAACCCACCCATGTGTGTGGAAAGGATGGGTCTGCCCCTGTGCTTAGAGGGGTGGGCTTTCCACCCCATCATTCGGGGAAAATGCTGCCACTCCAGTGCTAAGAGATAGTGGAGCCTGTGCCCCAATGTTTATGGAGAGCCTGGCTGCCACCACAATGCTCAGAGAGGGTGGGACTTAAGCTCCAGCATTTGTTTAGAGCCTGGCTGCCATCTGGATGCTTGGAGAGGATGGAGCCTGAGTCTTAGAATTCATGGAAAGCTTGGCCATCAATCCAATGCCTGGAGAGGTTGGGACTTCACCCTGCGCTGAGGGGATCATGCCACTGCACGAAACACTTGGAAGAGGTGGGGTTACCACTCCATCAAGGCCAGAGGACAAAACATCAATACATAGATGACTCTCAGAACTCAAGATCTAATGAAATTTGCCCTTATGGGTTTCAGAATTGAAATCTAATGGAATTTGCCTTTATTGGTTTCAGAATTGTTTGGGACCCGTGAACTCTGTTTTCCTTCCAATTTCTTCCTTCTCGGATGGGAATATCTATCCTATGTCTGTCCATTCATTGTATATTGGAAATATCTTGTTTTCTAGATTTCACAGGTCCACGGACAGAGAGGATGTATGCCCCAGGACAAATCATACCCATAGCCAATTTTGATACGATTTTGTATTTAACATTTTTATGAAATGACTGAAAATTTTTGAAATACGGTGATGGGATGAATTTATTTTGCATATAGAAAGAACTGCTGTGGTAGTTTGGAGCTATGTGCCCCAGAAAAACATGTTCTTAAACTTAATCTATTTCTGTGGGTGTGAGCCCATTGTAAGAAGGATTTTGATAAGGTTACTCGAGTTTAGGTATGTCTCAACTCAATCAGGATGGGTTTTAATCCTATTATTGAAGTCCTTTATATGCAGAATGAAATTGAGACAGTTAGAGAGACTGCCATTGGAGGCAAGAAACTGAAACTCAATGGAATCAAGAAAAAAAGGGAGAGGCCAGGAGAGGCTGCCATATGCATCACTATGTGACAGAGGAGCCAAGGACCAAGGACCAATGGCAGCCAACTCAAGAGTGCCACAGCCTTCAGGGATAAAGTATCACCTTGATGATGCCTTGATTAGGACAATTCTTAGCCACAAAACCATGTGCCCATAAATTCCCATTATTTAAGCCAATCTATTGCATGATATTTTCTTAACCAGAGAAGGAAAGCAAAGACAGTATTAATTATTAAATGACAAGTTGCTCACCTAATCAATGTTCACAGATATGGCAAGGCTGAGTGAAGCTGACATTTGCTTGATTTGTTCAGGATGAACGTGGAGGAAAGAAGTAGTCATTGTCACTATTGTTTGAATCTCATATACTCTTAAGAGTTCATAACACAGCTGGCTCTCATGCAGTATGCAAAAAATAAAATTAAATGAATCAAAACTTAATTAGGCTGTATACTTGTAGGCTGAACAAATCATTGACAACTGCTTTTAGATGATTTTAGGTTTGTTGCATTAATATATTTATTTCTTTTTTTAGTTAACATTCTGTCTTCATTTTCTAATTTGAATGTATAATTAATTATCATTTCTTAAATCCAGTCCCTTTATTTTCAGGAGATTTAACTTTTTTTTTTAATTGGGAGGGATGGTGGAGAAGTCTGAATAATATTTTCCCAAGCTGAAGGTGGTATAGCTAAATGTGACTAAAAATGATTCAAAGTCATGCTATTCTCTGCTGACATTTTCTATCGGTAAAATCACAGATATTTGGCATGATTTAATTTTTTATGTAAGGACAAAATAATATAACAATTTACATTTTTTTTTAATAAAAAGGCCAACTTGCTCATTCTAGAAATCTAGAAACCAGGTAGGAGACACTTTTTGAAACTGACCAAATATAGTTGGATGTTAATTGCGGTACTGCTTATGTTTACAAACACAAATAAAACAAAAGAATGACCACCTAACATCTATCAGTAGGTAAATGATTAATAGATTGCACATGCTCACATACATATACAATGGAATGTTAGTAGTAAAAAGAATGAAATAAATCTATATATGGTTACTGTGAGAAATATCCAAGATATTTTATCAAATAAAAAAAAATTCACTTGCATACATAGAATAGTTTCATATTTGTTAAAAAAAAAAACAAGCAAAAATAAAGCAAACCCCCATATTCATGAACATACATTTTAATACAATTTTAGGTACAGAAAGTTAAGGAATGTTAATGCAAAAGTCTTCACATTGATTACCCAGGGGCTTGGTTAGACAGAGACTGTACATGGAAAGTGTTAGCTTTTCTCTGTGGATCTTTATATTGTTTGACAGGAACAACAGGAATGTACTACTCTTATAACTTAAATAATCTATAAATTAAAAAAAAGTCTTTCAATGTGGAAGGTATTATTAAAATGTGGGAAGACAAGAGTAACCACAGAAACAGTATCTTTACACTTCCTAGGATTTGATGAAGCTTTAGTGCTATAACTCAGGCCTTACTTCCATGAATCTACAAAACGTTCATGTATCTGACATTCTACCAAAAATATGCCATGCTAGGGAAGTCATGGAAGCAATAAATGCACAGTCATTTCAAAAGTAATGAGACCAGAGTAGAATGCAGTTTTGAATTTAAAAATGCTTAAAAGCAAGATTTTCTTAAATAAATGAGAATAAATATCTTAATTATTACTAGGAAAAATTCCTCCAGGCCCCATTAATTAAAGACAATAACTACAAACTAAGTGGGGTAGGTTGACTGCCATTTCTCCTGCAAGTGATTGAAGGAGGTCTTAAGTCATTAGGGTGTAAAGCAGAAAAGAAGCAGATGTGATGGCAACAGCCCAGAGTTTCAGAGCATCACACTAGATGTAGTAGAGAAGAAGGATGTTAGATTAAGAGGGATTTGACAGTTGGCCTATTTCTTCCTCTCCCAACCACAGCACCAAGAATTTTAGGGTTCTAGATCATAGTGTCCCTGGAGTTGGTCTGGTTTTATTTCCACCTCCAGCACCGATGTGACCGCAGCCCAGGGCAATTGTGCATGCGTATCTAGTGTAATGTCATCTGCAGTGGAAAATTACAACCAACTCTATAAGAGTCCAGGCACCCTGTGAGTTCATGGAATGATTATGAATGTCTCAGTGATGACATTCCTCATCCATCCAAATTTATGAGCAGGTGCCAATTGGAACCATGTACATAAAATAGAGTTCCTCCCTACCACTGTAATGAGGAATGAAGAATAACCTGGAGTAAGAAGAAACAAGTTTAAATTGTTCCTGGAATACAGAGGACCCAGGAGATGGCAGGGAGAAATCACAAAGAGAGGGGGCAATTGCCCAATTACTCAAAACAGCCTGAGAAGGAGGAGAGAATGTAAAATAAGAATGATCTAAATTTGGAAAGTGGTCTTAAGGATGCCAGACATTTCAAGGAGAAAGCAATATGATTAATGAAATCAGGAAAGATTATGATTTTATCCTTGCATTTTGGATCATTTGAAAGAAAAACACATTTTAAGAGCAGGCCAGGGAAGAGACGCTATTCATCCAAACATAAGACATCGAGAACTTGGATTAAGTTTTATGTCTGCTGTAAAGAGATGTCTATGCAAAGCTGAGGAAAACAAAGGCTTTTCAGGAGAACAGGCTGGCAAGAAACCATGCCCCACGGGATTTTTAGATTTCCTCTCCAAATCTCATGTGTTTGGCTGTTTGAGGCAGAATCCAACCTTTTGTTTTCCAACAATGCTCTATTCTAAGGTTCTTGTGAAGAGAATTCTGCTCCCTGGATGAGCTTGAAGTCTCACACAGGGAGTCCAGAAAAGACTCCCCCAGAAACACACTGAGAATCTGGCCCATCAGTTTTCTGGACCTCTTTTTGACCATCCAGCCTGTATTGGGAAGCCAGAGGTGGTTCAACTCAGCCAACCCACTCTGAAGAAAAGCTGGATCCCAGCTGAGTCACAGCCGGACTATGGGGTGCTGCTGTTCTCTTTCTCCCCGATTCAGTGGAGTGAAACCTTCCACCAAAGACCAAAAGAGAGGCCACTGTCGACAGCTAGGTGTGTTCAGAATGCAAACATTTTAGTTTTGACTCAAGATGTTGTTTAATGTTTCCTAACCATGTGTATATCTTCTACCTGTCTCCTTCAGACTTCTGTTTTGACTGCTTATTCTGACAGGCAATAATACACAGTGGTTTTATATGTCTGCTTAGCAGCAGGTGCAGATAGAAACATAGAAAAAAAAAAAGTGATGATCTAGAAATAATGTCCAGATTGTTCTATATTAAGTTTCTATATCCATGTTCTAATGGATTGGAGTATAAGGATTAATCAAAGAGGCCAACCTGAGGTCAAAAGAAACAGCCAAACACATATGAAGCAGAGATGTAGAAAGGAAGTCAGAGGGCATGACTCTTGCATCTATTCTCCACTTCTGTCTTTTCCCACCCAAAGTTCTTATTAATTTTTTCAATATAAAACTGTATTGAATTAATGTCCTTAATTGTACAAAACAGGAAGGCAAAGAAGATATTGTATAAAGTTGAAGAGTTACTTTAATTTAAAATGTTGTATGCATGGTGGGTATATGGGAACTCTATTGCTTGCATGATTTCTCTGTATAAATACAACTTCTCTAATAAAAAATTAAGTGCACAATTAAGAAAGTATTAAAAAATCTAACAGTACTTAGAAAAAGATTATAGTTTTAGCAAAATTAGAAGACTTCAGACAATTTGCTTAACTTCTCTCCTGCAAATTTATACAACCTGTCCAAGCTCTCACAGCAGGCTAGTTGGAGCAAAGCTGAAACTAGGACTTATTCTCCTAAATTTTAAGCTAATATTCTTTGTAGTTAGCTGTGTGATCTTGGGAAAAGTTATCGAAACTTTTCATGCCTTGATTTCCTCAACCATAAAATGTGCATAATAATAATATCTAACTCTTAGGACTCTTGTGAATATTAAATAAGTTAATATATTAAAAGTGCATATTTGAGTGCCTGCCCATGGTTAACACCCCATAAATTTATTAGCCATTATTATTTACCACCTTGACTTTGAATTAATTTTCTATTTAAAGAAGTATTTTACATTAATAATTTTGGATGTTTAGCTACTGGAAGTATAGAGGTAAGGAGTAGTGAACCCTGTATGGAAATCTGGAAATTTTTTCTTGTTACAAAAAAATGATTTTGCAGTCTGTCTTACCCTTCTCAAACCCATATTATTCCTTAGAAAATGTATGGAAGAAGGAATGAGATGGCTATCTCCTGTCCCAATTTAGACATCAAGTCCGGGGTGTGGCATTCATTACTGCCACACTTATCATTACGAACTCACCAGGAATAAACTGACCTGACAAACTGAGTTATGGAAAAATGCATATCCATCACTCATGTATTGTTTCAAATGCTGCTTCCTCAATGAAGCCTCTCCCAATGCCACCCATCAGAATTAATTGTTCTCTGATCAACATTCCAATGTTAACTGTTTACACTTCACTTTTGGCACTGACCAAGACACTGGCCTCTGCATTGTTCTCTCACTCCACGAGGTTGCAAACTCCTTGAAAGCAGCATCTATGCCTTATGCTAGTTCCAAAATCCAGAGTACCTCCCAGCAAAGATGCTCAATAGGTATTTGTTGAATTGAATTCATAGAACTCACTTAGAAATAGCAGAATATAAGAGCCTTTAAAAAATGCTATTTCTTTTTACTGAGCATTTATCACAGATCCAAAACTCTGCTAAATTCACAATGACCATGTGAAAAAAAAAAGTGATCATTATTTCATTTCACAAGTGAGAAAAACTAGGCTTCGGAGATGTTCAGGCGTCTGCTCAAGGTCACACTGTAAGCGACAGAAGCAGGATATGAACCCCAAATCTGATACCGCTCCTTGGTAAGAGGAAAACAAGGACCGAACACTCATTATTTTTATTGTTTAATCCCATCTGATCCCTTCTGAAACAGGTTCTGACTTCAGGAATGCATCCTCTTTAGGACATTTTATAATATCTTACCATGGCTGTAACCCCAAAAGTGTTATATGATCAATGCCAGCATCTAGAAAGTTGAGGATACCCATCCCCCATTGGGCAACAATGGAAACCCCAGCATGGTGGCCCTGTGAAAACTTCTTGGTGGACAGACGTGATTCTGTGGATGGGTCTGGATTTGTTATATTGCTGTCTATGACTTGCTCTCCATCTGTTATGGTGTGCCTTACGTAGGCTGTCACAACAGCAGCCATACCGGCAGAACTTGTCTATGCACGTTCACGGGATTGGCTTCCAACTGCTTCTCTTCAGAACAGCAAGATGAACTCATTCTTTTTCAGTTAGGAACCCAACCTGCCCTTCACAAATGGATTGCATTAGTATCTGAAGACAAGTCTGTTAAATTCCACTGTGGCCTTTCAGAGGCTGTAATTTGGAAAAACATACTGAGTCCTTAAAATATGCTGCTTCCCTTAGTTTTTTTTTTCTTCAATCATAGCGTTTTGTTAGTAGCTAGTTTTTTTTTAATCTTTTAGACATTTTGTAGCCTTCTGTTTTATTATCCTTTGCAGATTCTCTACAGTATCTGACATACAGTTTTCTCATGCTGAGAACAATCGTTTCCATTTTAATTATGAGGACTTTGGGAGCTGGCAACACTAATAAATTAACTACATATTGATAAACAAACAACATACAGGATGTAACAATAGAATAAGTATTTTAAGCATGATTTTGTATCTCAACTCCATATTATCAGCTAGTTACATCCAAATGCTACTTTTTTGTTTTCCTCTAAATGCCATGTGTTCTAGTTTGCTAGCTGCCAGAATGCAATATACCAGAAACGGAATGGCTTTTAAAAGGGGGAATTTAATGGGTTGTTAGTTTACAGTTCTAAGGCCGAGAAAATGTCCCAATTAAAACAAGCCTATAGAAATGTCCAATCTAAGGCATCCATCCAGGGAAAGATACCTTGGTTCAAGAAGGGCGATGAAGTTCAGGGTTTCTCTCTCAAGTGAGAAGACACCTGGTGAACATAGTCAGGGCTTCTCTCTCGGCTGGAAGGGCATATGGCAAACACAGCATCATCTGCTAGCTTTCTCTCCTGGTTTCCAGTTTCATGAAGCTCTCTGGGAGGCATTTTCCTTCTTCATCTCCAAAGGCTGCTGGCTTGTGGACTCTGCTTCTTGTGGCTATGTTGTTCAGTTCTGCTCTCTCTGAATCTCTTGGAAAAGGTGGGACTGCCACTTTCTAAAGCCGAAGGATAAATGACTTTCGGACTTTGAAATCCCATGGTGCTGGCCCTGCAGGTTTTACATCTGTGTTTCTTCCAATTTCTCCCTATGGAAATGAAAACCTGTATCCTGTGACTGTCCCTCCTTTGCACATTGGCACCAGATATTTGTTTTGAGATTCACAGGTCCACAGCCAGAACAGAATTTTTTGCACCTTAATATTGTTTAAGGTGATGCAAGTAGTCGCCAAGTTGACGAGGAGTGGACATGTGGTAGTTAGATTCAGTTGTCAACTTGGCCAGGTGAAGGCACCTAGTTCTGTTGCTGTGCACATGAGGCAATGGTACATGAACTTCATTTGTTGCTCATTACATCTGCAGTTGGCTAGGAGGTGTGCCTGCTGCAATGAATGACGTTTGACTTAATTGGCTAGTGCTTAAATGAGAGAGCGCAACATAGCACAGCCCAAGCAGCTCAGCATACCTCATCTCAGCACTCACAGCTCAGCCCAGGCCTTTGGAGATGCAAAAAGAAATCACCCCAGGGAAAGTTGTTGGAACCCAGAGGCCTGGAGAGGCCAGCAGAGACCATCCTGTGCCTTCCCACGTAACAAAGAACTTCAGTGGAAGGTTAGCTGCCTTTCCTCTGGAGAATTAACAAAATAAACCCCCTTTTATTAAAAGCCAGTCCATCTCTGGTGTATTGCATTCTGGCAGCTAGCAAACTAGAACACCATGGTTAACCTATGAAAACAAAAATGAATGTTGAGAAGTGCTGAAAGTTAAAACACTTTTTAAACAAATGATGCCTAAAGCATTTCCTATTTACATTTTAAAATCAGTATGAAATGAAGATAATCATGTCATGAGAGCAATGGAAGTTACCCTGTGAGAAATGTGATGGTAGCCATGAACAGCGAGAGGAAATAAAAGGCATTCAATGGAAAAACCCAGCACACACCCCTTCAAACCACAGGGAGCCTCTGCATGGACAAGTGTGGGGCAGTTAGACAAATATCTCAGCATCCAGGCACCCCCTCGAGAAGCCTGGCCAAGGCTTACCCTTGTCATCATTCAGTGGAAAAGCACTTCCCCTGCCATTCCAATTCTGCTTTCTCAGTGGGCTTGTTTGGCAACATTTCCCTGGAGAGGCTTTCTTCACAGGGACTGTGTCACATGCTCTGAGCTTTTCTATGGTAGAGGCTTGACATATTGATTTTGCAGCACAATTATGTGGGCTGTCGAGTTGGTACCAGAGAATTGAGTTGATGCTTCCCTGAGGATCATGCTTTCCAAGAATACAGTTTTATAGGCCTTCAAATCCCAGGAGAATAAGAGTTTAACACTGGAGAGACTTCCCCCCCAAAAAACAGCCTCAGCAGCATTTCCTCTGGTGGTTCCCCGTCTCTTCCTGTTCTCATAACTCTACTTCACATCTAAGTTTAATCTGGGGAAAGGATCAAAGCAAGTGAAGGGAGGAAACAGAAAACAATATATGGATAGATGGCCCCTAATCCATGAAAGCACCCTCATTCCAAGAGCAGCAGCAGGCAATGTTCTGCGAGCTAATAAAGCACATCTGGTCTTGGTCATTCTCAATCCACCATAAATCTCTAAGGAGATTTATGAAACTACAATATTCTTCTGTTTTTTGAGTAACTATAGACGGATATGTCACAGTTTACTAAACCCTGAAGTGCCAGGACTGTGACAAGCAAAGTCACATAAAGTGGGCAGGATCAAACAAAGGAAGGAGGGATCTTGGATTATTATTACCAATTTTCTCCTTGGCTTTTAATTGGCTGAACCTTCCACAAGGATAGTTCTTCTCATCTGTAAAAAATGGAAGGGCAAATGCATTCCATAAGTGTGGGGAGGCAATGCAATTTTTCTTTGCTGTTTAAATAAAACCACGTGAATGCATTCAACTGGGTTCATGCTCAGACAATGCAAGGCAGCTCTGGTGAGTCCTGCGAAAATGTGTTGGTCACCTTTCCAAACTATGAGGGCTTTCAGCATCTGAAATTTTTAAATTATGAACTGAACTGCTCACAGCTGGGAGTGTGTATATGCATGATTTTATGACTCTACATAATTCTGAGAGCATCATGCGCTTTGACTTAGACAGAGAATTTAAATCACATCATTGTGGTTTCTTTTCAACTTGACCCTAACCTTTCCTCCAGACTTTTGTGGGGCTGCTGTTTGCCCCATCTACAAGCGGTATTTCACTCTAAGTCTACTTTCATACAGCTTCAGAATAATTTGGCAGTCTATTAAGTGTGAGGTCCTTTACTTCATTTCATTTTTATATTTAACTTATATTCCACTTGAAGATGCAATGATATTCTTATATTCATTTTAACCCTATTCATTGTATGCATTCTTCAATTCCATCTGTGTCCCCAAAGGTTTCCCCTGACCAACCCCTGAAACTGCACACTGTTGCCTTTCCTTGAGATGGGGTGGTATATTAGGAAGGAGGTTAGATTAAAACTCTCATAAGCATCCTTCATACTAGGGTTCATCATTCATAAGATGCCTGCTTTGGCCTATTTAGATCTGATCTATTTCAGTGCATTCTTAGTATGCATGGACAGCTTAGGTTCCAGAGTGATAGATGTCATATGATTACTTAAAGAGGTAATTGATTTTTAAATAGGGGGTCACATTTTGTTTCTTTTTTGATAGCACTGTTTGGCTCCTCTTAAAGCATCCAGGAAATACTTAGTGAGCATCATAAGAAGCAGAATGCTCTGCACTACTATTGGCTCTGTTGCATGAGAAAGACTCATTAAAAATAGAAATGTGGGGAAGTGCCTCCCTATCCCTGTCCCTGAGCTGTCCTGCTCAGCAGATGCCACTCCTCCTCAAATGCAAACATGAAGCTCACCACAGGTCTCCAGCAGCAACTCTGTTGTCATAATCACCAAGAGAGGATTGGAACCACGCCACCCAATTGCCATTCTAAAGTCTGCAAAATGCAGGTATATGTCAGGTGGGAGTACACACAGGTTCTGCAAATAAGGAGGAAGCCCCAGACATCACTCATAAAGATCGTCTGGGTAGGGAGTCCCTTAAAGAGGAGAACCAACTTGACGTAATCAGTTGGAAGAGGGAAAAGGCAATGATGGTGAGCAGATTTATGCATCCTCTTGATTAACGAGGTCACAAGGCCCAACTGTATCCCTGGACACATGCATCATTGTTGTTTGTGTTTCATATGCTATGTTTGCTGTTTGTATTTTACATGTTATTTTAGAGCTGATTTGTCTACCTTACAGAGTTAGACTCTATCATTGTCATAGCAAGTTTCAAGGAAAAAAATATATGTGCAACTCCTTTGAATTATTCTGGGTTTAACAATCAAAGTGTAGGTGAAAAGTTGCTTTGTTGCTTTGTTTATTATATTCCAATGAAAATGTTTGCTGTTTGGCCATTTCAATAGCTTTTATTGTCTGTGCAAAACTAATCAACAAAGTACATTACCATACTGTCTCAATTTGCTGGGCCAAGTTTTTTGACATTTGTATACTTTTGAAATCAAGTATTTATTGCATATTTAAATAAAAACAACTTGCCAGATTCTTGAAGTATAAGTTAACTTTGTGGCAACTGCCTGGACATGTGCTAATGTGTGTATACAAGTTTCTGTACATGCATTGTCACCTCTATTGTGATATTGGCAACTGTGATACAACCTGTGGTTGAATTTTAATCTCAGTTGTGATGTGTTGGTTCCACTTGAAACACCTTAAAAAATTACTATGATCCAGCAGAAAAATAAGAAGTATTTACATTAATTAATTACCGGGCAGTGCTAATGTAAGCAGTAGAAGCCACCAATCATTCAAAACAGAGTACAGAATTTCCAAAGCTTGACTAGGTTGATATGACCCATACAAATGCTCATTAGGATTGTCACCAGGGCATTGATTGATGCCAAGAACTTCTGACTGAAGTTACAGAGAAGCTGTTTAACTTCTGGAAATGTGTATGTTAATAAGTATTACCAAATAATCAACCATTGGCAGGTTTAACAAAATAGGAAAAGTAGGCAAAAACTTATGTCATCTTCAAATACTTAGAGTTAAATCCTAAAAGTGCTAGGAATTTCCAGATTATGAACACAGGTTGTAAAATGTGTAGAGTCATTTGTAAAGATGTTTTAAAATTGATGATACATCTTAAAATCCTGTTAAAACAAAGAGGAGCCAGTGAGAATGGAATTAAATAATTAGCTGGATTTTCCAGTGTATCAAGGAGCCCATTCCCAACACCATCACTGATGATGATGGTGAAAATGACAAGATTATAATCTTACTTTATTTTGGGGTGGGTGGGGTGGGGCTCCAGGATGTGCTGGTAATTTATTCTTTGGGGTATGAAAGAGAGAGTATATTTCTCCCACCCCATCATTCATCTCTCATCTGAGTTCAGTTGACTTAAGTCAAATGCTAGTAAAGGCCTTTATAATCTTTCAGTGATGCCCCACAGTTTGATAAGGAGTCAGAAGAGAGGAAAATGAGGAGATTTTACAGGTCTTCACTTCTTTGCAGACCTCACTCTTTCTTTTGCCAAGAAACTGGAACAATTCGCAGGCATAGACTGAAGTTATATATAAATATATATTCTGTCTTGGTTAAGGAGAATACACAATTCTCTGCCGCACCTCTCATTTAAAATGCATGCCTGAAGTGCTGTCACAGGTCTCACAGCCTATTAGCTAGTTGGAGGATGACTTACAGTCTCAGTTTTGCCTGGGGCAGTCCCAGTTTGTAGCTGTTGTCCAAGTGCACCCTCCACTAGAACATTTGCCCCAGACAAAAGAGTCTCTGTTTGGAAAGTAAATTATTATGATCACTGTATTCATATGTGATATGCTAAGTACACTAAATGAATTTTTTTTAATTAATCTCCAGAAAAGACATGCAATCAATTCAAAATCCTTATGTGTGGAGTCAACCAACTGCCCAGAGAAAAATCTTAGATAGAACTTATGCACACTGAAATTACTCTCAATGCAAAGAGTATACATATTAAACACGTTACTATCTCCTGTATACATATTAAACACGTTACTATCTCCAGTCTGTTCAAACTTCTGTTAAATGAAATGTAAGTTATGTTGCATGTTACATGGGACTCAACTTAGTAGAAAACATGATGATTATCCAGAAGCTCCCTTCTCATAATGCTGCAAGGGGACAGCCTAAGCCCTACTGGATGAGTATATGACCAAGAATGCAGGGCCAGCCAGAATACTGAAGGTGGTGTAATCTGGACTTGCTCCCCCTGTAGATGACATATGCATTGGTGAAAAAAGATGGTAACAGAGTGCAAATCAGTCCTACGCTTGCCTAATGACCCTAAATAAAAGAAAGCAATATAAGGTCCAAATACCTCTAACAGCTCCTCCTTATAAAAACAGGAGGTACTTTCTTCCACTTGGAAATATTTTAAAAAGACACTCTCTTGTTAACAGTGATATCAGCAAGGCATGTTGTACAATAATCCATTTCCAAGCAGTAACTAATATTTACAGAATCAAGTGCAAAGAGAGTAAAGAAAAATTGATGTTGACTCGTGTGTAGAAAAAAAAGGGAAAGAAGAGCAAACACCTCATATTGTTCCGGGAATTTCATTTGTTGTAAGGATATCATCACCAAACTTGGTTATCATTTCTCTCATAATGAAATTAAATTTGTGGACTGCATTTCTGTTTTGTTTTCACTGAGGTAATTGCATTTGTATACATTTTCTTTTTCCTGTTACTAGAGCTTTATTATATTAACTTAGATTGGATGGGAAGGTTTTGTTTGTTTTTTAAGAGTTTCTCTTCTTTTTCTACCATCACCATCTATGATACCTAGAAATTGAAAAATGTTTGCTACTGGTAAATTTTAGGCATGTCAATTGTGTTTAACTGGATGGTTGGTATTTGGAGAAGCTAAATTTGTTCTGTGTACCCTCTTCTGCCCAGTAAAGAAAAAGAGATGGGTTGTAAATGGCACCAAACCTCCCCACCTCTTATATACCCTTTGCTCAGTGCAAAATCCTTGAGATTGACTTTTACTTGTTTCTCAGACCAGGGCATGGCTTCCCATGAGCAGGACAGAAAAGAAATAGAAAGGACGATGGGTAATTCTGTCCTCACTTCCTCAGAATATTGGGCTTCTCCCTCCCCCAGCCAGTCCCAAATAACTCCACCCTACACATCCACTGGCTCAACATTTTAAATGTCTGTGGGATTTTCCATCCCCTATGTGGTTGATACAAAAGTGGTCTGCTAATGGCTTCATAGCCTGAAGAGGTTTAAGAATCAAATCAAGGCAGGGACAGTAGAAAGAGAGTTCCTATCTCCTCTGAGAAGCCATTTCATAGAAGAATGGAATTAGATGCCCTTAAAGAACTTTTAAAAATCCAGAATTACATTAAACAAGATTAGTCCAAATTTTCCATTTTCCTCTTTTATCCTAAAACAGCATGCAAGATGATGAGTCCTGCATAATATTTTTAGACCTATCCAATTTGAAGGTGCATTGACTTTCATAAAGTTTCTATACAGTAAGTTTTCTTTCTGTTGACTCTCTGATTATGCTAGATAATTTTGACAATGCTATCTTTTCTGCTGAAACCTGGAGTAAATAAAAAAGATAGTTTCAGATTTGCAGATCAGAACCAGTATAGACAGAACTGACAACTTCCTCGTGTAAGGTTCGTACAAGTTCATACTGAATATGTTGTGTGCACCTGATGATAAAGAATGTGGTAGCTTCTGCGCTATGGCTATACAATGATTGACTTTATCATCCCATATGACTGCTAATTGGCAGAACTCAAGGCCAATTTCCAAGAGAGATGAGACAAGAACAGAGACCTACAATGGCAAAAGAATTCTTCCTTTAAGGGTAGTTATTCCAGACACACCACTTCCTTGGCCAAAGACTGGTGGGAGGTGTTAGGAATGTTTCCTCACTAATATACACTTCTTGAACTAGATTTCTTTAACTATGAGCTTCTTAATATAAGAGCTTCGATCAAGGAGTCAGAGTGAGTGTCATATTCCAAATACTTACAAGAGCCACATTCTCTCAAGTAAAAATATATTAATTACCGAGGCACTCCTAACATTTTCTTTCTTGGAAAAAAAATATTGGACTCAGTCATCCATCAAGTTTCAAAATGTATCTGGAATTGAAATCTAGGAATGCTGACCTAGAACTTTTCTAAAATATTCCTTCGCAAACCTTGGTTCATTGAGCTTATTGTATGTTTAAAGTTTTAACCTAAATATACCTGCTCTTATAATTAATAATCACCCTAAAAAATTATCATCAATGTGAAATTACTAAAAACACAATTTTTTTGTGAATAAATCCTTCCTCCCTCAGACATTACCTTGCTTATACGATGTAATAGACATCCTGTATTAGAGTTTCTCAGCCTTGGTACCACTGACATCTTAGACTGAATAATTCTTTGTTGGGCCTGTGCATTGCAGAACATTCAGCAGCATCCCTAGCCTCCACCCCCAAGATGCTAATCTCACAACTCCCTCCTGCTCCACTCCCTCCAAGTTTCAACAACCAAAAGTGTCTCTAAATATTGCCAAATATCCTTGTGGGGGGAGGGGTGTGTGTTCAAAAATAATCCCTGATTGAGCACCACTGTTTGAGATATCCTAAGCACAGGATAAAAAGATAAAATACGATTCTTGCTCTCATCAAGCCTTTAGTCTTGGCCAGGAGATAATATAAAGTCCTAGTTGAATATTCCAGAATGGAAAGGGCAGTAACAGTAGACTGCACAGACTTTAGTGAAAGCATGGAGAGGGGCATGAGCTTAGACAAAAATTGGGAGATAATCTATAACAAGCAGAAGGAACAGATTAAGTCAGGACATATAGGCAAGAAAGTGTGTAGTATGAATAAAAGTAGTTAGCCGTGCTGGCATCTAAAGGTCAATGCATTGACCAGATCAGGGAAGGCCAACTGCTTCTGTTTGCTTCTTGGGAAAAAAAAAATTTGCCTCGCACCCACACGTTGGTCATGCTATTTAAAAAGCATCACATAAAAGATTATTTTGAAATGTTTGCAACAGAATGCCAGAAGCATCTTTGTAGAAGACAAAGTACATCCTATTTATGAATTCATTTATGGTTAAATTCACCTAGTTGAATTATTTTTTCCTAATATTGATAATGTACTGGACTGCTTCCTTTGAAATCTACTTGGAATATGCCAACATCTTCACTCCACCATAAATCCCTGCCCAAAACAGTTTTTCTCAACAGGTATATTGGCATCAGTGGTGATTTCTAGCTGTGCTTGTTATCACATCAAAATGCTGTCTTTGTCTGAGTAGTGCTTGGGAGAAGCGATGTATCCACCTGCGTTCTATTTTCAGCAGTCATTGACTCACTGTGGGAGTCATTTGACCTACTTGCGTCTCACTTAAGCCTACCAGGAGAACTGCAAAAGCCTGACCCTCTGATTCTAATGGCAACAGCATCAGCCCTGATATTTCCTGGTAAAGACGGTTCTAAATTTACACAGAATGTGACTGCAACACCATCAATTTGTTATCTTCTCATGGGTAAGTCAGTCCTGTGGCAGTGTTGTTAAGGCAAGCAAAGTTCTAAAATGGACAATCAGAAAAAGAGTCTATGGGGATTTGAAACAACTTCCTCTTATTTCCACAAAATCAAACCTTGTTAGGAGTGTTGCATCCACACTCGGTTTCTTCTTTGGAGAAAGATGTGGGCAAACTTCGGTCTGTTTCCTCTGAGATAAGTACTGGGGTTGGAATACTACCTAACGTAGGTAAAATTGACTAAGACCTAATATAGTGGAGATACAAATGAAGAAATGGATGATTTTAAATCAATGTAGTAAACTCCTGGTGGGGGGAAATACAGAGAGAACTAGCTAATCCAGTGAGGGATAGTTTGGAGTGGAGGTTCTTTAAGAAAAAGAGGGAGCAGCTTCTGCAGAGGTGACAGGTAGTTAACGAGGTAAAAGAACAGGGAAGGTTTTCCAATGCAAGGAAGCACATGTGCAGTGGGAAAGAGCAGGTCATGTACAGAGTATGCAAAAACCTCTAAGTGTGGAAAGCATGGGAATCCTGGAGGGAGGCTGGAGGATCCTCAAAAGGAAGGTAGACTTTATCCCATAGGTACTAGGGGATGTGCTGAAGGGTTTTAAGCAAGAATATGATAAGGACCGATTGGTATTTTCAAGTAGTCACTCTGGTGGCTGGGTGGAAAATGGATTTAAAAGTAATGAAACCAGAGGTAAGAAGATGAATTAGCAATTGGTCGCTGTCGTTCGACTGAGGAGTGACACAGGCCTGAACTCTCAGAGTGGCAGCGGGGGCAGAGGGAAAGCTGTGACAACTGCTTAGGCAGTCTAACTTGGTGATTGGGTGAACTTAAGATTTTAAAGACTCTCATTTAGAGGACAGTTGGAAAATGGACTTCTTGAGGACAAATTGAAGCAATTCTAATTATTTCACCTGAAAAATAACAAGTCATGACATCAGGGAAACATCAAGTCAAATAATCACGAGTTGAAATGAAGTAATTAGGGGAAGGGGAGGATGGGATAAGAAAGGACTAAGGAAGTCTAAAATTAGGATTAAAGAAAAAGGAAAATCAGCAAAAAAAAAAAAATGTACTAGAGGAGAGAAATATGGGTGATGAAATATTATTTTTACTAGAGTTGCCAAAGAAATGTGGAGTATGTATGCAAAGCTTATTCTTGGTTTGAATGAAATAGGCATGAACCCATTAAAGAACTATTCTCAGGGTAGTACTTAATAATAATACATGCTTATGGATAGAAAGACCAAATAGTATAAACAGGAGAGTGAGAAGCAGATGAAGGAGGTGAAAATGTGTTCTACAAGGAAATAAACTAAATAGTAATAGGAATGCTTGAAGAAAGACTTAAGAAACATTTCTCAATTATGAGGATTATTATACACTGGAAAATGAATTATACTTCAGGAGAGTCAACAAGAGTCAGGAAACTGGAGTCTTTCTTCTTAGGTTGGAATCCTGATTCTATGAATTAATAGCTATGTGGATTTGAATAACTCATTCTTAATTACTGTGAGCCTTAATTTCCCCATTTGTAAAATGAAGAAAATATTGGGCTAGTACCTGTCTTATTGGGCTTTGTAAAAACTAAATGAGTTTGTACATATAACGTACATATAGCATTTTGAAGATGGTGTTACTTATCGTTATTTTCCATTATAAGTTGTTGTTTTAATTTTTTTTTCTTTTCTTTTTTTTGGAGAGAGGAAGGTAACAGATTCCGCTGCTTCTTTGGAGTGAAGCCACTGGTTTTGAGGACTTTATCATTTTATAAACAAAGTCACCTGGCAATCTTACCCATCACTTCCAGTAACAAGGCGCAAATATTGTGGAGTGACGGGCAATCCACCAGGAATGTGGCTGTGATGCAAGAGAAACTGCCTGTTCCTCCAAAGGAAATTTACTTCCTCCCCAGTTATTCTGCAACTGCACTACAGAACAGAGAAGCGATGTGAACCATTGTCTGTAGGGGTCTCAGTTTTCTGAAAAGACAGTGTCCTATTCCTCTAAACAGTTAATCAAAATATGACCACCACGGTTTTGTTGAATCAGATTTAGTTCAATTTAGTTCGTTGTCAAGAAAAGAAGATCAATTTGGTCAGCTACTGATGGTGTACAAAATATTAGGACATACAAGACTAATTTTAATTCCATTGCATGGAATCTGAGAGCTGAAATGGCTTCCAGATACATGAAAAACAATTCAATTCAATAGGATAATTTCTGCACTGAAAGATCAATTACACAAGTGTCTGCTGCAGTGAGTGTAATGGTCTTTAGAAAAGTGATGGTGGGGAAAAAGGCAGCCATTTTGCAGCATTTACAATCCACAATGCAAGGGAAGTTATGCTTTCTGTCTAATGGCCCTTTTAGACATAATGAAAACAGGAGAATACACATTTCCAACTGTAATTTGCCATTGCTGGGACATGCTTCAATTAATGCAATTAGGGGAACACCTTCACGTGAAGATGCCATTTTGTCGAATGGCTTTTCCTCTTTGTTTTCCCAAGTACATATTGACTGTGCTGCTTTACGTTACTGAAAGCCAGAGTTCCACAGATAACTGTAAAATGTGATATCCTTCTATTACAGTAAAGCCTCAGGATGTGAGTGCACATGCAGTTTGATTTGTGTTTGGTTTCTAGTAGCATCGTGTAGGATGCCTACTTTAAAGATGACAATTGCCTTTTAGATATGGACACTACTGAAGGACAGAAAAGGGCAACTCAAAGTTGTGAGTGTATGTGCGTGTCTATAAATGCATAGGTATTATTTTATCCAAATACTATGTTAGGCACTCCCACAGACTCACAACAAACACATCTTTATACAACTAAAATATCTCCCAATAGTTATATTAGAATTCTACTTTTACAATAACTAAGCTCTTATTCTAAAGCAAACAACCACTCTTTTCCCTCTACTAAGGGCACACCTCTCTCCTTCAACTGCCCGCCCCCTATGACTCTTTTCTCTACCACCACCCCAAATACGTCACCCTATTTCTAGTCTCTTTTTCCAATGCTTCTGAACAGGTATAATTTTTTTAAAAAAGCATCAGTTAATGTAATCTTATAGAACTTTCCAAAATCTCAACAATCAATAATATTTACTGAAATCACACATCAGCGCTTGACGTTCTAAAGAATAACTTGCACTTCAGATGTTCACAGACTGGAGAGAAAAACACAACATATGGTGAATCACAAAATCTCAGCATTAAAAGGACTGAGGATCTCTGACCAGCCTTCTTACTATATGGAGGCTTCCTTTCTGTAGTATCCTAATAAACCACGACTCAGCCCATGCTCCCATGTTTTGCTAGGGTGTGGAAATCACTACTTTTGACAAATCTATTTCTTACACATTTCTTCTAGATAATGGGTAAAATTGGATTTTCTATACTTTTTCCCATTGGTCCAAATAATGCTGAATTAATAGTTCTTCCACACATGATTTTCTCAAAATTCTGAAGTTTTCAAATAGTATTAGGGCTGGGTCCTAGGCCATCTCTTCTCACTCCTTAGACTTCACTCAAGTGACCTCATCTCTCCCTGGCTTTCTAGCTCTCACTTTGATGTTGACTCCCAAATGTTTATCTCCAACTCAGATGTTTCCCTGGAGCACCAGATCTGAGTATCCATTTATTTTCAATGTCTCACAAGTCCCCCAGACTCAACAGCCCTTAATGTCTGCTTCCGGTTGCGAAATCATCTCTCTTCTCTTGGTCACCCCTGTTGGTGAGACCTTCACCAACCTACTTGCTGAAACCTCACAGTCATCTTTTTCTTCTCCTTTCCTCTAACTCATACAATAAAAAATAGACGAACACTGAGGATTTTAATATATTTGAGTGACAGAGTAAAATGGATTATTTAAGAAAGTTTCATCTATAGTAATGTATCAAATAAATTATTGATTGAGGAATTAACAGGGGAGTAGCAGAGAGAAAGTAGATTTTGCAAGTAGTAATACAGTGGGGAGTGGAAGAGTGTTGGGGCAAGAGTTTGGGAAACAAAACAGAAAAGGACAGATGAGAAGACGTACAAAGAAAGAAGCAATAGGAAAATTCTTGTGTGAATGTAATATAAAAGAATGATATAAACTAAATGTGACTAGGTTCAAAATAGAGAGGAGAATCTTCTATTTGAAATGTTACCATTAGCCATTTTAATAACGCTTTCCCTATATGGGTATTTCCCTTTCTGTACTCTGCCCTGAATTCTCCTAAGGATGGGTGATGTAAAAAGTAAAGGCAGTATATTTTTTCTTGTTTTCTGAGAACTACTCCTGGTTACTTCCTTCAGTGAGTGGCTGGGAATAATCCCAAGCTAGTTTATGAGATGTGAGTCTCAATAATACTCATACTTCACTTTGAAGGTAACTTCACATGCAAATAATTCTCACGGGTAGGAAGTTATATTACGTATTCAAACTAGCTTTCATAAGAACTAAATAATTGTTATCAACAAACAGTGTTGATTAGCACTAGGCGAAGTAATAATGGTGATACCTAACAGATGCACTGTATTTAGCCAAAGGAGTCCTCAAAGCATTTTATGAGAAAACCAGGAGCTGAGAATATTTTATAAGCTGAGAACGACAGAATGCAGCTTGATCGTCAGCTGGACTGTTGACAAGGCAGGTACCAACTGGATTTTGTAATTATTGCTTGAGTTTGTAATGAGAAATAGGATTAATTCCCAAGGAACTGAAATGTAGCTGGCACAAGTTGGTAATGACATTTTCCCCCCTCTTGGAGGAGTTGCTATTTTGCAGGGATTTGGGTTACTTTAATTTCACATGTATCATGACTTCAAACTTAAAGTACAGTAAGGAGGAAAATCAACAAGGAGATAACAGGGGTCAAACCTAATGGAAATCTTTATACATTCAAGATCAATTGTTTTAGCAACTAACTCGAACATAAAAGCAAGAAAGGATCCAGAACTCAATAATCTGATAATAGGTTTTTTATTGAAAAATCCCCCCATACACTTATCATGGGATTAAATATTGTGTGAAAGATGACATTTGTGTGGTGCTAGAAAAAACATTCATGTAAATTATTTTTATTTGATCTGCAAATTCTGTGAGTTAGTTAAAGCACTTAATAGTAGAAAGTCTCAATCATAAATGAATAAAATGAAGTTCAGAGAGCCCTGTAACTCACAAGACCCCAGTATCAATCATTGATGTTACAAATACTTCTATCTAGATATTCTGTGCTTTTCGCCACAAGACACATTCTCCCAAAGCAAATTTAAGATTATCCCTTAACAAAAGAAGTATATATGTTAGTTTAGTAATCAAGATTGAAGCACAAGGAATAGAGGTATTAGAAGGAAAAAATCAAAGTAGACTGTCGTTGATAATGAGGTGATTTTAATGCAGCACTCCTGGTTCTGGCTTGGCTCTAAAACCTGCATTCATTCTTTACTCTCTAGCTCTCTGTACAAACTTAAGGTCAGAATCTCGGCTTGTTCAGATTACTCATCATATTAAACATATTTTGCAGTGCTTGTGGTATTCTCTCCTGCCAGACTCTGAGATCGTTATGCAAGGCTGGTTAAATGATTTTTCTAAAGTCACACATGATATACATAGCAGTACAGGGATTTGAAGCAAAGTTGACAGAACAGAAAATCCATACATACTCTTAACCACTATGCTGTGCTCTCCTGTCTATGCTAGTCAATAATAAAGCAAGTGTGCATATGATTTATACACATACAGGCAGAGAATAAAGAGTTGTGATTTGTTCTTACTGATTTTTGAATAAACAATAAATAAATCACTGGTGACTTCTTTAATAAAAATTGAGTAAATATATTAGATGACCTAAATTCCCAATCTATAAATTAATTCATGTGCAGATATACAAAATATATAAATATGGTTCTCACTATTCACCTTAAAGTTGATAAAAATTTACCTTAAAAAGATGATACTCATTATTCACTCTAAGAAGTAATTAAGGGGGTGCAAGGGTAGTTGAGTAATAGAATTCTTGCCTGCCATGCAGGAGACCTGGATTTGATTCCCAAACCATGCACTTCCCAAAAACAAACAAATGAATAAACAAATTCAACAAATGGTGTTGCAATACTGGAATACTCAAATGGAAAAATAATGAAATGTGACCCTGCCATACAGCATACAAAAATTCATAATAATAATTAAGTCTGAGCTAGTGCAGAAAAACAAAGGCAAACAAATAAACAAGTAATAAAAGCTAAGAATGGAGGTGCATCTGTTAGGATTGTTTTCAACGAAATGCAGAGGCTTAAACAAATGTTGGGTTTTTCTCAGATAAGAAGCTGTTCAGAAGTAGGTAGCCCAAAGCTGCAACAGAGGAGCAGAATGTCATTAGGCATCTCTCTCTCCATTTTATCATCCTTAATGGAGAGATGAAGAGGTGGGGGTCTTTTGTTTTTATGCCTACAAGATGATTGCTGCACTCTGAGGCATCAAATACAATCCTCAGCAGGAAGAAAGGAGAAGGGCAAAGGGTAAAAAGAACATCCTAGAATATTCCTGGAAGATTTCTGTTTACATCAAATTAGTCAGAGCTTTTTTTCCTTAGCACCTGAAGTTGGAAAGGAATTTGTACAATTTAGTTGGATGGAATGAGGTGCTGTCGGTAAGGAAGATAGGGAGAATGGATACACAGGACACAAACCTCATTATCAACAATGAAAAGATATTAATAAAGCCATCAGTATTTATAGACAATAGGTTTGTGAAATACATTCCACAAAGACCTATGGACATACTACTGGAGCTAAAAATTCTAGTTAAGTACATATATACACACACACAATTGAATTCCTGTACATCAGTGACAATTAGAAATATACAAAGAAGAGATTATCTATAAAAGCCACAAAATTTATATTATATCTAGGAAAAAAAATTAATGAAAGATGCAAAAGCTTATAGAGAAACATATAAAGCTTTATTCAGAAAACATCAACAATTACCTATTTAAATCGAGAGCTATACCATGTTCGTGGATGTAACGAGCCAATATTTATAACATTTTTTGACTCCAAGTTAATCTATAAATTCAGTGCAATAGGATTTTTATTTGGTAGAGCTTTATTTTATAATGCCATATTTTGCCAAAGCTGGTTACACAATTCATGATGGATTTTTGACGTCTTTTATTTTGCAAATGCTACTGATTTTAATGTAGTCGAATTTATCATTCTTTCCATCTATTGTTTGTGATTTATTTTTAAATATAGTCCCCATTCTGAGGTCAGAAAGATAAACTCTATTTATCTTAAGAGAACTTTCCTTTTTTTTTTTCTTTGCAGTATAAACAGACTACGTCAAAGACCTCATAAACTTGGTGAATAAGTTTTAGGCTACAAGATGGAATTCTGCAGAGCATGTTAATGGAACACATCTGCTAAATCCTCTTTCAAGACCTTTGGATTAAGGGAAAAAAAGACAAGATGTTTATAGTAATTTTCTCATACAGGCTCTCTGCTTAGTTCAAGTAGCAAATAACATGATATGCTGGACAACATGAGAAAATCATGTGATATTGTCATCTACAGGAAGCTTTTGTCATCTACAGGAAGCTTGGGCTCATACACATGCATTTTTGGGGATTTCCCTGCATCTCAGGCTCTGATGAAATTCTTAATTTGCCACAAAGTATTCTTGAATTTGGGATGCACTATGGCAGTTCCTATTTTAAATTTTAACAAATATTCCCTTTCTCCTTAGGCTCCACAGTGTCTTTTTTTTTTTTAATCTTTTAATATTTCTCTAGTTCTCAATTCATAGTCCTCCTCTTAAAAAATGCTTCCTTTCCTGAACATTTGAGAAATAACCCATTTTATATTCCATCTCTGACTTCTTCCTTTTTCAACTTCTCATGGCAAGTTTAGAAGCAACAGCTACCATAGCTGCTACCAGAAATAACCAAAGGCTCCTGTGCTGGTTTGAAACTGGTGTGTACCCCAGAAAAGCCAGGTTCTTTAATCCTGTTTCAATATTGCTGGGAGGAATCTTTATGATTCAGTTGTTTCCATGGAGATGTGGCTCACCCAATTATGAGTGAGACTTGTTGATTAGGTGGTTTCCATGGAGATGTGTCTCCACCCATTCAAGGTGGGGTCACTTAACTGGAGTCCTTTAAGAGGGAAGCATTTTGGAAAAAGCTTTAGTGTCACACAGCCAGACACCTTTCGAGATGCAGAAGGAAAATACCCCCGGGGAAGTTCTTTGAAAGGAGAAGCCTGGAGAGAAAGCTAGTAGACATCACCCTGTGCCTTCCCAACTGACAGAGATGTCCCAGATCCATCAGCCTTTCTTGAATCAAGGTATCTTTCTCTGGATGCTTTAGTTTGGACATTTTAATGGCCTTAGAACTGTAAACTTACAACTTAATAAAGTCCCTTTTTAAAAGTTTTTCCATTTCTGGTCTATTGTGTTCTAGTAACTTTAGCAAAACAATACATTTCTCAAGCTCTTCTTTGAGAAGCACTGGATGGCAGAAGTGGCTTTCGGCAACATTTAAAAGAAAGGTTTTTTAAAATTTTTCCACTGTTGTCTTTCCTGACACTTATTCATTCATACTGCTTCCTCCATTCCAGTCTTCCCAAGGTGCAGCCACCAAGCTCCTTCAGCCTCCACCTCTCTTCTCATCATGGTGTACCAGTCCTGACATCCATTCACTCAGCTAGGCTATTCTGCACTGTTGAGTGGAGCTGGGTACAAATGGACTTCTGTCTTGTACCTCCTTCCTCATCTGTTTGCATTTTAAGAGGAATTTTAATCAGTCCCAATACAAATAACAAGCTTTCATGTGAATTATGGTGATAGAATACTTCCTTCAGAGCAGTTGCAGGGAGGCTGAAGTGAGATCATGCATGAGAAAAATTTGTGAAAATTCATAAAGCATTAGCTTGATATAAAGAATGATTGTTTTCATTTCTATCTCTGGCAGGAAAATGAGGGGACTATTTGCTCAAACAGACTTCTTTTGTGGCCCTCCAGGCACATCAGTTAGGCACTGCCTACTTTAAGAACAAGGAGCTGGGAACATAGGTGCTATTCTAATTCCAGAAAAACTGCCATGGTAGGAAAATTAAAATGAAACCAGAAGGGAAGATACAGCATTAGATACATGCCTACAGATAGAAGTCTAAGAAATTTGAGATAATCAACGTGCTTTTATACAAGGAGCACTGTGGATATAAAAATGATCACTGAGGCAGCATGTGTAAAATGAGAGGGGAAGAGTTTTCAGATTTGAACCCTGGGAAGCATTAATATATAAAGATCAGGTCAGGTAAGAGTAATCGCCAAAGGAGGGGTTCAGAGAGGTGGGAAAGGAACCTGTAAATACCACCACCACCACCTTTTTTTTACTGACACTGTCCATGTACCAGAACATATGTTAATCTTTTCCCATACTGTTTCATCTTAACCATCACAGCAACCTTATAAAGTGGGATGATTATTGTCATCTTCAAAACATAGATGAAATTTAGGAAAAATAAGTAGCTTTCCTAATCTCCAGAACTGAGAACAGTCTTGCTCAGTGTTTTAGGTTCTTAGATTACTCAAAGTAGACATTATGAAATGGGTTGGCTTAAGCAATGAGAATTTGTTAACTTACAGTCTGAGGCCAGGAAAATGTCTAAATCAAAACATCATCAAGGTGATGCTTTTTACTCAAAGACCAGCTGATCTCAATCCTTGGCTCCTTTGGCAAGGCACATGGCAGCATCTGTTGGTTTCTCCTTTCTCTTCCAGGTTTTACTTTCAAGTTCTCTCTCTCTTTCTCTTTCCGTATTCATTTAGTTTATGAAAGACTCCAAGAATAGCATTAAGACTCATCCTGAATGAGGTAACTTCATCAAAGGGTCTTATTTAAAATGAGTTTACACCCACAGCAATAGATTAACTTGTTCTCAGGTACATACAGGTTCAAATCATCACAGTACCATTCTGTGGTACATTAAACTATTGGCTCCATTTCTTCATGGTTCCCTCTAGCTATGCCCTTTGCCATGTGACTTTGTAGTCTTTCCTACTAAAGGCCAAGTACCCCTTGACTTTGAGCTCAGCCATTTAAGTTTTAAAAGACAAAGGAATATGGGCAGAAATGACAAGGTACCTGTTACAAACTAGGACTTAAGTGGCACCTCATGTTTCCATTTGCTCTTTTATGTTTTGGCATCACCCACTAGCAGTTGCTACCTCTAGTCCCTAGAACAATCATGTATGGAGCATACTTGAGCTCAGCTAGTTGGGGTCTGCTGCTTGACGTATGCATTCATTTAGCCAAACCCTGTCCAGTCCAGATCTGCTGGCCCAAAGACACATGACCAAATTCAGCTGAGATCAAGAGAGTCATCCCAGCTGATATGTCAACACATGAGAGATAAATGTTTATTGTTTATTACATTAAGAGTATGTGGATGTTTGTTGTACAGAATTATTGTGGAAATAGCTAGGGGACACAGAAATCAACCCAGTTAATGTGATTACAAAATCTTGTGCTCTTCTCGGACCTAAAATATATCAGAGGATTTTAGAGAGAAAGAGTGGTCATCATGGCCAAATGCTGCAAATTTAAATAATTGTAAAATGTATCATATGGAACTTTCAGAATATTTTCTCTGCAAATAGGTTTGAATTACAGTGTGGTTTCTCAGCCAACCCACAGACCAGGGGCAGGCACAGAAGGTTCACACAAGAACAGGCAGTGTGACAGACAAACAGATGTCTCCAGGAAGAAAACTCCATTTAGGCAGTTGGCAGATGGGACACCATAGCTGCTAGCACAGCATGCCCTTGGCATGGCCCTCAATCCAAGCTCTAATGATAGAACATCTGGCAAAGGACTCTAAGGGTAAGAAGCTAAGTAGCACCAAATGTGGAAATCAGGAATGAGTAACTCTGTTATACATTAATGCTATTGTCTAGAAACTCCACCTTTGGTAATCAGTAATCCATGTCCAGTCACCATTGAAAGGAAGGCATGAACATCATCAGGCCATTTAGGTCTTACTATTCAATTCTTTTTTATTAGGTCATCAAGTTATTAGGCATATAGCTATACAATTTCATTGAAGCTTTTAAATAAGATCTTCAACTACAAAAGGTATTACCAAAATGGACAATTTCCTATTTGATTCAGAAGGAATATTTACAGAATTGCTCTTAGCCAAAGGCTGTGAGGCAAGAACAGTGAAAAGAAAACCAGAGAGAGCATCAGAACATAATGCTTGGGTTTTAGCCATGTCGCAAAAGAGCACAGTGACCTGACCTTATTCTCTAGACAGCAAATACACCACTTAGAAAAGAGAGCAAGATAATCTTAGCAGTCGCTTCCACCTTGGATAACTTGTAGAACAGCCTTTTAAACTCTAAAATTAAATAAAGCTAGTAAACATAGCATTGAATTCTTTAAAGTAACTAAACTTCTTAGAACAAGTTACTGAAAAAAATGTTAGAATTCTTTAAGAACTTTGATATGTGGAAGTTTATAGCCCCTGACAAGATAGTAATGTGAGGAAACTTGCAACCTAAAAGACACCAAAGGGTTCCACAGGAGGCTAGGGGTGGGGTTGCCATATGATTCTGAAATCCTGTTGCTCAGTATATACCTGGAGGAACTGAGTGTGGGGACACGAATGGACATTTGCACACTGGTGTTTCTGGGGGCAGAGTTCCTGATCCACAATGAATGGAGGTGGCCTAAGGGTACAAGGAGTGAAGAAATGAAGGGGAAATTAGGTGTATATATACAATGGACTACTGAGCAGCCACAAGAAAGAATGAAGTTGTGGGACATGCAAGTAGGTGAATGAACTTTAAGAGCTCTGTGTTGAATGAAATGTCAGGAACAAAAAGACAAATATTATCAATCATATGGACTAACTATAATATAAAAATTCAGTGAACTAAAGTCGAGTGCATGGGTTATCAGGTTGGGGCTTATTGTAAAGGGGCTTATTGTAAAGGGTCTTAGATTGTAGTATCTTACAGCAGCCACATATATTCAGGAGGTATAACTATTAATTCTAAATTCTTAGATGCTGAGCTGTTTGTATATAATGTGGCCTTCCTCAGAAACTTTGGGTATTTATGTGATACATTTCTGAAGCTCTGAAAGTCAGCAGGAACCATTTAAAAAGTTGAAAAGGGGGGGGGGCGGGTTCAAAAGTAGTTCAATGGTAAGAATTCTTGCCTGCCATGCAGAAGATGTGGGTTTAATTCCCGGTCCATGCACTTCCCAAAACAAACAAATAAAAACAAACAAACAGTTCAACAAATGATGCTGCAATAATGGAATATTCACATGGAAAAACAATGAAATGTGACCCTGTCATACAGTATACAAAAAAAGAAGTTTAAAAAGTGATCAGACATCAAGTGGAGGTATGAATGAATCTGATCTGGATAGGTCTAAGATATATCAGAATACAGGGTCTTCACTTTCTGTGTGAGACTGAAGGGAAATATGTTTAGTGGGTGCAAAATTTATATTTTGGGTAGCGAATTTTCTAATTTAATTTGTATGGTCAGTTTAGTTGAACACTGTAAGTACATAGAATCTTGAAAGGGGAGTGAGATTTTGTTGGTTTGTCCAAGTTAGTGTGATGCCCCGATAAATCCCTTGGGAGAATGGGGAGAAAGGAGGAAATATTCAACTTCCTCATCTGGAAAATTTCTGATATTCTCGCAAGCAGTGGGGACAACCAAATCAATTGGCTGAACCTTCGATCTTGGTGTTTGCGCCTATGAAACTTATTCCTGCAAAGGATAGGCTGAGCCTACTTAAGATTAGTCCTAAGAGTCACCCCTAGAGAACCTCTTTTGTTGCTCTGATGTGGCTTCTCTCTCTAAACCAGCTCAGCAGATGAACTCACTGCCTTTCTTCCTACATGAGACATGACTCCCAGGGGTATAAATCTCCCTGGCAACATGGGACAGAAATCCTGGGATGAGATGGGACCAGGCATCAAGGGATTGAGAAAGCCTTCTTGACGAAAAGGGGTAAGAGGGAAATTAGACAAAATAAAGTTTCAGTAGCTGAGAGATTTCTAACAGAGTCAAGAGGTTATCCTGGAGGTTATTATTATGCATTACATAGATACCCCTTTTTAGTTTATGATATATTGAAGTGGCTAGGGGGAAGTACCTGAAACTGTGGAGCTGTATTTCCACAGTAGCCTAGATTCTTAAAGATGACTGTATAAAGACATAACGTTTACAATGTAACTGTGTGATTGTGAAAACCTTGTTTCAGATGTTCCTTATATCCAGGGTATGGACAGAGGAGTGAAAAATATGGATTAAAAAAATAAATAAATAATGGGGGGGACAAAGGGTAAAATAAATTGGATAGATGGAAATATGAGTGTTTAGTGAGAGGGAGGGGTAAGGTTTATAGTATGTATGAGTTTTGTCTTTTTATTTCTTTTTCTGGAGTGATGCAAATGTTCTAAAAAATGATCATGGTGAGGAATACACAACCATATAATGAAACTACAAGCCATTGATCGTACACCATGTATAGAATCTATGTGTGAAGATTTCTCAATGAAAAAAAAAGGAGAAAAAGTAACTACTAATTTTTTTTAAAGACACCAAAGAAAAATATAAAAATAAAAAAGTGCCCATCTTCTTCTCAGAAGAATGGAGCAATATTACACAGAATAAGACAAAGAAATCCTGGCAATAGAAATGCTGGCAGAATATTTCTTGAGAGCTACACTTCAAGGGCTGATGGCATCCTGGAGGCCATTGGAGAATCAGACATCACTACAAGTGGAGACCTCTGACCACTGTGCCGCAGAGCTCTCTGAATCTTCGGCCGTAGGGCTTTGAGAGAAAGTGTCAACATACCCAGCAGTCACCTTGGGAATGGTTTGCAATTTTTAACATCCAACTTCTCAATGGAATTAGCAGCTGACTCCCACATGAAAAAGTATTTTCAGAAATGGAGAGGATTTCCCTCATCTGAAAAGGAGACTAAGGGTGTTAATGAACTGGGGAGAGATGAGGAACACTTTGCTTGGAGCTGCAACAAATCAGAAGTGCTGTGCTGGAAGAGAGTGAGGTCAGTGCTTCCCTGTGGTTGAACTTCTTGCCAGGGTGGCCAGTTCACCCTGACTTGGGAGGAATACTTTAAGAAAATAGGGACATCCCTGGTATGAAACAGATGCTTGTCCCTAATTGAAAGTTATCAGTTCCCTGAAAAAGTTCCAGAAGGACATAGCTGCACTTCATGTCTGGGGTAGAGATTTGGTTAAACTGAAAACCAGATACCGAAAGCTGGTCCCTGTTGCAATGGCCCCAATGGAAAGAAGAAAAACATGCAGAGAATAATTGCCCTCCTGAGACTCTTCACACATGCCCACTCCCATCTGCCCCTCAGGTTTACCCATCCAGGCTTTGAAATGGTAATATAAAGATTATTTTCTTAATTTTCATTCAGGAGTCTAGATTAATTTCTAAAAGGAAGATCTTGATGGAGTCCAGGAAAAATGGGGGTTGGAGGTGGGGGAGGAACCCAAGGCCATTTGGCATGGATTATTTGGGGACATCAATTAAGCCTTAGATAAGCTTGATCTCATTCAAAAATGAGTAACCAGAAGAAAAAAAAAATACCATTTGGTCTATGAAGAAATGCTGAAATTTGAAAGAAGACAAACATAGCACGCAAGGAACAGGTGACGCACGTATTTCTGAAAATTTAATACATGAAACAGAAGTACATTTTTGGGTGGAAAATGCTTTGCATTCTCAAATAAATTAAAGGAAATATTTTACAATGAAAAGAAGATGATAAAACAAAAGCTGGGAATACATGGTAGCTGGCAGAGCTAAAGTCAAATTTTAAAGAGCAAGGCCACCACAGAATTTAAAATAGCAGCAGTAAACAACATAATCTACATTGCAGAAAATAGGATAACTGATGAATGCTGCCTTGAAAATAGTCATTTAGGTTTCAGAGGAAAAAAGATAAGGAGATAAGAGCAACAGAGAATGATGATAAACATGGAGAACAGATTAAAAATACAACATAAAAATAATTTATTTTCCTAGAAAGATAATACAATAAATTATGCGGAAATAACATGCAAAGTTTTAGAAGAATCTTGCTCTAAGCTGAGGGAATGCTCTTTTGGTTGATAGGACCTTCTATATCTGGTGAATTTAACAAAAAGCAATTGACATCTAAACATGACCTAGAAAAATTTAAAAGATTCATACAAGCATTCAAACAGAAAAAGGAAAGCAGACTGTCATCAAATGGGAAAAATTCAAACACCTCATATGTAATCCTAGGTACCAGGACACAATAGATCAATATTTAGAGATTTGAGGAGAAAAGATTAAGTTTTAGATCAAGATATTAGAGTTTTGAGAAGAAATTTTATATCCACCTAAATTGCAGTTCCTGTGTGTAAGCAACATAAAGACACTTCCATACATGTAAGGACTCCAGAAGCACACCTCCAAATAGCCTTCCTGCAATAATTACTTAATGATCTAATTCTGCCCAATATTTGAATAAAATTAAGAACCCATACCTGCAATAGCTGATGAAGAACTAATGGTGAGCACAGAAACCAGATAAATTGTCTTAACATATATAGTTACATATATAATGCACTCACATATTTCTCTTGAAAAAACAAGGTCAATCGTATAAAACTTGTAATAGCACAGCGTGAATTAATTGGAACAAACATTCCAGTATTTATCACAGCAAAACTAGGAAGTGAATGTGTAGGTAAGATGAATGTTTAAGTAGGCTAATTCTTTCATCTTATCCAGTCAGACAGCATTTAATTCTTGGCATTGATAATTTGAGTCATCCAGATGAGTACATTATATGGAAATATTACTACCTTTTTTAACAAAATGTTTTCTTTCATTGGTTAGAATAATAAGGAACTGATTGGCTTTTGAGTTTACCTTCTAGAATATAGTATGTTCTAGACCAAGAAGAAATTGCAGCCATTAAATCTGAAATCTGATTCTTGAGAAGCATGAATAAAGCATAATGTATGATTACTGTAAAAGGATATGCTTTGTTATCATTGCCATTAATTTGCAGAGGCATGAAATATTCAGGTATTTTTGAAGTTTCCTAATGATTACTCTTATAATTTGCTAAAAAGAGATTAATGTTAATTTAGCTAACAAGGACATAGGGTGAAAAACGAAAGCAGGAATATTGAAGATGTAAATTATGCATATGCCCTTAATAGAAACTCCCTCAATCCTGTTCAAAATGTTTTCCAGAACTTCAGATAAAACCGGTCCCTCTCCCATTTTGTCAATGCCTGGTTAGTCATGGAAATTGGAGAAGATGGCTATAAAATAAGAAGGATAGCCAATTAAAGTTTCAAGTTTTTGTCTTTGAACCATGACATGTCAAGGTCAGACAGAAGGCAGGGAAGGGAACACACCGTAGTTCAGGAGATTGTGCAAATTCCAAATCGAGCAATACTTCTCTGCATTTCTTCCAAGCGATTTCTTATACTTGAAACCAAGATTTGATTCCCATTACCAGCTATATCCCTGGAGCGCCTTATATGTCCCATAAGACAGCTGGTCTAGTTGCTTTAGGGTTTGTCTTAAAGGCAATCCTTTTGGCAGCAAGCAGCCTGGCCAGAGGTAAAAAGCAAGAAATATTCTGGGAAACAGGAAGTGAATAACACAGAATGTTAAATTTGGCAATCTATTCCAACTACAGGAAATGCTGAAAGAAGAAAAGAAGTGAACTGGGAGAAGAGAGAGAGAGAAAGAAAAGATACTAGGGAAGTATCACTCTCAAAATCATAACAGAACCTACCAAATGAAAATAAATGAAGCTTAAAGAAATGCACTTGCCATGGGTGATACAGTAAGTAATAGCACCAGGATCTGAATTGAAGTTTGATTCCAAAGCCTGGCACTTAACACTACAATCTACTACTTCTTGGATTTGCTAAAGATTGAAATTAAAATTAGGAAACACAAAATAATTGGCTGAGACTTCCTGGAAGATGGCGGCTTAGTAAGACGCGCGGATCTTAGTTTCTTCTCCAGGACACCTACTAGGGGAGTAGAAACGATACAGAAAGCGCCCAAAGCCACAACAGAGATAAAAAAGACAGCGTACCCCATCCTGGAACGGCTGGCTGGCTGAGAGAAGCAGCTCGGGTGAGATCGCCGAGGCGCGCGGGCCTTACCGGGCGGGGTGGCAAGCGGCCGGAGTTACTCCCTTCCCCCTTCCCGGGCCGGCTGGGAGAATTGGAGAGGCGGTCCCCTGAAACAAAGACGGCTGGCGCCCACACCACGCGCAGCCCCCGGACCAACTGAGAGAATTGGATCGGAAACCCCCAGGCCGCGGAGAACGGTGACGGGTGGGGGAGGCCCCTTCCAAAGCCGTGACTCCCGGGGAACGTGCACTCTCTCGGGCGGGCCGCTGCCGCTGGCGCCCTCCCGCCACGCTTGTTGCCCAGGGCCGACTAGGAAATTCGGACGGGCTCTTTCCCTGGCTGCGGCGACCAGCAACCCTCCCTGCGTTCGGACCCCGGGCCGGCTCAAGCCGTTTCGGCTAGCGAACCCCCCGGACGGCGAGAGTTTTCCAAAGTTTAAGGTCCCACAGCACCTTTTACTGGTGGGACCCGCAGACAAACGTGTGCCACGAGCGCCACCTACTGGACAGGATAAGAAAAACAGAACCCAGAGATTTCACAGAAAAATATTACAACCTTGCTGGGTCCAACACCAAGAGAAATCTGAATAAATGCCCAGACGCCAGCAGCAGAAGATAACTGTCCACGCTCAAAAGATTGAGAATATGGCCCAGTCAAAGGAACAAACCAATAGCTCAAATGAGACACAAGAGCTGAGACAACTAATCCTGAATATACGAACAGAAATGGAAAACCTCTTCAAAAATGAAATCGATAAATTGAGGGAGGACATGAAGAGGACATGGGCTGAACATAAAGAAGAAATAGAAAAACTGAAAAAACAAATCGCAGAACTTATGGAAGTGAAGGATAAAGTAGCGAACATAGAAAAAATAATGGATAGCTACAATGATAGATTTAAAGAGACAGAAGATAGAATTAGTGATTTGGAGGATGGAACATCTGAATCCCAAAAAGAAACAGAAACTATCGGGAAAAGAATGGAAAAATTTGAACAGGGTATCAGGGAACTCAAGGACAATATGAACCGCACAAATATACGTGTTGTGGGTGTCCCAGAAGGAGAAGAGAAGGGAAAAGGAGGAGAAAAACTAATGGAAGAAATTTTCACTGAAAATTTCCCAACTCTTGTGAAAGACCTAAAACTACAGATCCAAGAAGTGCAGCGCACCCCAAAGAGATTAGACCCAAATAGGCGTTCTCCAAGACACTTACTAGTTAGAATGTCAGAGGTCAAAGAGAAAGAGAAGATCTTGAAAGCAGCAAGAGAAAAACAATCCATTACATACAAGGGAAACCCAATAAGACTTTGTGTAGATTTCTCAGCAGAAACCATGGAAGCTAGAAGACAGTGGGATGATATATTTAAAATACTAAAAGAGAAAAACTGCCAACCAAGACTCCTATATCCAGCAAAATTATCCTTCAAAAATGAGGGAGAAATTAAAACATTCTCAGACAAAAAGTCACTGAAAGAATTTGTGACCAAGAGACCAGCTCTGCAAGAAATACTAAAGGGAGCACTAGAGTCAGATACAAAAAGACAGAAGAGAGAGATATGGAAAAGAGTGTAGAAAGAAGGAAAATCAGATATGATATATATAATACAAAAGGCAAAATGTTAGAGGAAAATATTATCCAAACAGTAATAACACTAAATGTCAATGGACTGAATTCCCCAATCAAAAGACATAGATTGGCAGAATGGATTAAAAAACAGGATCCTTCTATATGCTGTCTACAGGAAACACATCTTAGACCCAAAGATAAACATAGGTTGAAAGTGAAAGGTTGGGAAAAGATATTTCATGCAAATAACAACCAGAAAAGAGCAGGAGTGGCTATACTAATATCCAACAAATTAGACTTCAAATGTAAAACAGTTAAAAGAGACAAAGAAGGACACTATATACTAATAAAAGGAACAATTAAACAAGAAGACATAACAATCATAAATATTTACGCACCGAATCAGAATGCCCCAAAATACGTGAGGAATATACTGCAAACACTGAAAAGGGAAATAGACTCATATACCATAATAGTTGGAGACTTCAACTCACCACTCTCATCAAGGGACAGAACATCTAGACAGAGGATCAACAAAGAAATAGAGAATCTGAATATTACTATAAATGAACTAGACTTAATAGACATTTATAGGACATTACATCCCACAACAGCAGGATACACCTTTTTCTCAAGTGCTCATGGATCATTCTCAAAGATAGACCATATGCTGGGTCACAAAGCAAGTCTCAACAAATTTAAAAAGATTGAAATCTTACACAACACTTTCTCGGACCATAAAGGAATGATGTTGGAAATCAATAATAGGCAGATTGCCAGAAAATTCACAAATACGTGGAGGCTCAACAACACACTCCTAAACAACGACTGGGTCAAAGAAGAAATTGCAAGAGAAATTAGCAAATACCTCGAGGCGAATGAAAATGAAAACACAACATATCAAAACTTATGGGACGCAGCAAAGGCAGTGCTAAGAGGGAAATTTATTGCTCTAAATGCCTATATCAGAAAAGAAGAAAAGGCAAAAATTCAGGAATTAACTATCCATTTGGAAGAACTGGAGAAAGAACAGCAAGCTAACCCCAAAGCAAGCAAAAGGAAAGAAATAACAAAGATTAGAGCACAAATAAATGAAATTGAAAACATGAAAACAATAGAGAAAATCAATAAGGCCAGAAGTTGGTTCTATGAGAAAATCAATAAGATTGATGGGCCCTTAGCAAGATTGACAAAAAGAAGAAGAGAGAGGATGCAAATAAATAAGATCAGAAATGGAAGAGGAGACATAACTACTGACCTCACAGAAATAAAGGAGGTAATAACAGGATACTATGAACAACTTTACGCTAATAAATACAACAATTTAGAGGAAATGGACGGGTTCCTGGAAAGACATGAACAACCAACTTTGACTCAAGAAGACATAGATGACCTCAACAAACCAATCACAAGTAAAGAAATTGAATTAGTCATTCAAAAGCTTCCTAAAAAGAAAAGTCCAGGACCAGATGGCTTCACATGTGAATTCTACCAAACGTTCCAGAAAGAATTAGTACCAATTCTCTTCAAACTCTTCAAAAAAAATCGAAGTGGAGGGAAAACTACCTAATTCATTCTATGAAGCCAACATCACCCTCATACCAAAACCAGGCAAAGATATTACAAAAAAAGAAAACTACAGACCAATCTCTCTAATGAATACAGATGCAAAAATCCTCAATAAAATTCTAGCAAATCGTATCCAACAACACATTAAAAGAATTATACATCATGACCAAGTAGGATTCATCCCAGGTATGCAAGGATGGTTCAACATAAGAAAATCAATTAATGTAATACACCATATCAACAAATCAAAGCAGAAAAATCACATGATCATCTCAATTGATGCAGAGAAGGCATTCGACAAGATTCAACATCCTTTCCTGTTGAAAACACTTCAAAAGATAGGAATACAAGGGAACTTCCTTAAAATGATAGAGGGAATATATGAAAAACCCACAGCTAATATCATCCTCAATGGGGAAAAATTGAAAACTTTCCCCCTAAGATCAGGAACAAGACAAGGATGTCCACTATCACCACTATTATTCAACATTGTGTTGGAGGTTCTAGCCAGAGCAATTAGACAAGAAAAAGAAATACAAGGCATCAAAATTGGAAAGGAAGAAGTAAAACTATCACTGTTTGCAGACGATATGATACTATACGTCGAAAACCCGGAAAAATCCACAACAAAACTACTAGAGCTAATAAATGAGTACAGCAAAGTAGCAGGTTACAAGATCAACATTCAAAAATCTGTAGCATTTCTATACACTAGTAATGAACAAGCTGAGGGGGAAATCAAGAAACGGATCCCATTTACAATTGCAACTAAAAGAATAAAATACCTAGGAATAAATTTAACTAAAGAGACAAAAAACCTATATAAAGAAAACTACAAAAAACTGCTAAAAGAAATCACAGAAGACCTAAATAGATGGAAGGGCATACCGTGTTCATGGATTGGAAGACTAAATATAGTTAAGATGTCAATCCTACCTAAATTGATTTACAGATTCAATGCAATACCAATCAAAATCCCAACAACTTATTTTTCAGAAATAGAAAAACCAATAAGCAAATTTATCTGGAAGGGCAGGGTGCCCCGAATTGCTAAAAACATCTTGAGGAAAAAAAAACGAAGCTGGAGGTCTCGCGCTGCCTGACTTTAAGGCATATTATGAAGCCACAGTGGTCAAAACAGCATGGTATTGGCATAAAGATAGATATATCGACCAATGGAATCGAATAGAGTGCTCAGATATAGACCCTCTCATCTATGGACATTTGATCTTTGATAAGGCAGTCAAGCCAACTCACCTGGGACAGAACAGTCTCTTCAATAAATGGTGCCTAGAGAACTGGATATCCATATGCAAAAGAATGAAAGAAGACCCATCTCTCACACCCTATACAAAAGTTAACTCAAAATGGATCAAAGATCTAAACATTAGGTCTAAGACCATAAAACAGTTAGAGGAAAATGTTGGGAGATATCTTATGGATCTTACAACTGGAGGCGGTTTTATGGACCTTAAACCTAAAGCAAGAGCACTGAAGAAGGAAATAAATAAATGGGAACTCCTCAAAATTAAACACTTTTGTGCATCAAAGAACTTCATCAAGAAAGTAGAAAGACAGCCTTCACAATGGGAGACAATATTTGGAAATGATATATCAGATAAAGGTCTAGTATCCAGAATTTATAAAGAGATTGTTCAACTCAACAACAAAAAGACAGCCAACCCAATTACAAAATGGGAAAAAGACTTGAACAGACACCTCTCAGAAGAGGAAATACGGATGGCCAAGAGGCACATGAAGAGATGCTCAATGTCCCTGGCCATTAGAGAAATGCAAATCAAAACCACAATGAGATATCATCTCACACCCACCAGAATGGCCATTATCAACAAAACAGAAAATGACAAGTGCTGGAGAGGATGCGGAGAAAGAGGCACACTTATCCACTGTTGGTGGGAATGTCAAAGGGTGCAACCACTGTGGAAGGCAGTTTGGCGGTTCCTCAAAAAGCTGAATATAGAATTGCCATACGACCCAGCAATACCATTGCTAGGTATCTACTCAAAGGACTTAAGGGCAAAGACACAAACGGACATTTGCACACCAATGTTTATAGCAGCATTATTTACAATTGCAAAGAGATGGAAACAGCCAAAATCTCCATCAACAGAAGAGTGGCTAAACAAACTGTGGTATATACATACGATGGAATATTATGCAGCTTTAAGACAAGATAAACTTATGAACCATGTAATAACATGGATGGACCTAGAGAATATTATGCTGAGTGAATCCAGCCAAAAACTAAAGGACAAATACTGTATGGTCCCACTGATGTGAACGGACATTCGAGAATAAACTTGAAATATGTCATTGGTAACAGAGTTCAGCAGGAGTTAGAAACAGGGTAAGACAATGGGTAATTGAAGCTGAAGGGATACAGACTGTGCAACAGGACTAGATACAAAAACTCAAAAATGGACAGCACAATAATACCTAATTGTAAAGTAATCATGTTAAAACACTGAATGAAGCTGCATCTGAGCTATAGGTTTTTGTTTTGTTTTGTGTTGTTTTGTTTTGATTTTACTATTATTACTTTTATTTTTTTCTCTATATTAACATTCTATATCTTTTTCGGTTATGTTGCTAGTTCTTCTAAACCAATGCAAATGTACTAACAAATGATGATCATGCAGCTATGTGATGATGTTAAGAATTAATGATTGCATGTGTAGAATGGTATGATCTCTAAATGTTGAGTTAATTTCTTTTTTTCTGTTAATTAAAAAAAAAAAAAGAGAAGGGATAATTGGAGATGAAGGGATACAGACTGTACAACGGGACTGGATATAAAAACTCAGAAATGGACAGCACAATACTACCCAATTGTAATGCAATTATGTTAAAACACTGAATGAAGCTGCATGTGAGGTATAGGTTTTTTGTTTTTGTTTTTTTTGTTTTTTTTTTCTTTCTATTATTGTTTTAATTCTTATTCTGTTGTCTTTTTATTTCTTTTTCTAAATCGATGCAAATGTACTAAGAAATGATGAATATGCAACTATGTGATGTTATTAAGAATTACTGATTGTACATGTACATTGAAATGATTTCTAATTGTTTTGTTAATTCTTTTTTTAATTAATAAAAAAAAAAAAAAAGAAAAAAAAAAAAAAAAAAAAAAAAAAAAAAAAAAAAAAAAAAAAAAAAAAAAAAAAAAAAAAAAAAAAAATTAGGAAACAAAATACAAAGAGAGACATATTTCTCATACTCTATTCATAATAGTTCTTGGGAAAGAAGGATTTCTCAAAATATGGATATAGGATTTATGTTAAAATTTGGGTCTTCCAAAGCAGAAATCAGTTGGTTTGGACCTGCTTTGAAATTTTAGAATCAGATGTTCAAATGTTTTAGTCTTTAATTCTTTATTCACTAGTTGAAACTATCCATGCATCATTAAGTAAAGTACATATTCAATACTTAATCTAATTACATCAAAGCAGATGGTCAAACCAAGTAATTCCTGCTCTAATTCATAAGGGTTTTGCTTAATTTTGTTTTAAGCAACTTTGGTGTCTACTGCTGTGATCAATTTAACTAAATAGCCACGAAATTGCAGTCACAAAATTTTGTGATGGAGAGACTCCTCATTCACCTCATTTCCCAACATATCATTCACCCCTTATATCCAAGTACACACACAGCCATATCCATTTTACTTCCTGATTCACATCCACATTCCTCTTTCTCCTAGGCTATGATAATATTCTAATTCTTCTCTCCATAATCACTCTTGCTTTATCTCTAATCAATATTTAGCATCTATAGAAAGGAGATCATCTTATAAAGGAAAATATGACTATGTTTATGTTTTATGTTTAAACCATATTAAAACCCTTTTAAAAATCCTGTTTATTAGCCCCTCCTTGTTACCTAATACCTCTTCAGATCTCTGATTTCCTCTATGAAGCCTTTACTCTTCACTGGCAGTTAAATCCCCGACATCCATTCCCAGAGCAGGCTGCCTTCCACATTGATGGGTTGGTTTCATTACATTGATAATGACTTGTTCAGTGTTGTCTTCCTGACTACACTGTCAGCTCCAAGAAGGAAAGGGTCTCTTAGGTCTTATTTATTGCTATATTTTGAGGTTCTAAGACAGAGACAGCCAGAAGTTCTAAGACAGAGACAGAGAATGGCCTTTGGGTTCTGTTGTATGGTACTCAGTAAGTATATGTTGATTCATCAATGGATTCAATTCTGAGTATATTTGCAGTTTATACAAATAAATAACTAGAAAAGGGAAATGACTGTGTACTATGTGGTATTACCACTGGACAATCAAAAGGCTCTTTGAGTTTTCTTTTTAAGAGTAAATGCTCAACATATATTGCAGGCTAATAAGGCTTGAGGTATCACAAAAATCAAGGCTGAAGAGCCATTGAATTCCCAAGTAGACCCTCACTGGTAATCTGCATAGTTTTCCTTCAAGAGACCAATGTACTTTGAGCAACCTCAGGAAAAAATCAACCTGTGCCAACCATTAGATTAAAATGAAGCGTTTACACAGTGTAAGAATCTGCATGTTCTAACTTCTGCCAGGAATTGATCATTCCAATAGAACTATTTATTCTGAAGAAAAGCACAAGTTCTCTTTAAAAAGCTTAGACCAGATTGGAAAAGCAAATAATCGTAGAGTTCATGGCTACTACTTTTTCTATTAAACTGTTTGCATTCCTATGTTTCAACCAAAAGTTTTGGGAATTTCTAAATTTATCTGGAAAATGGCATGCCACAATTTCTTTGGAAAATGTATTACTATGGGACTGTGAATAAGAAATGCATTTAGAATTCTCACATTTTCTTCGATAAGGAATGGGAACTGGGAAGAAGCACAGAATGGAATAAACGGTACCCCATCTAACTCTAATAATACCTGTTTAGTGAAGAGAAATATTGATTTGAAAAATATAAAACCAGAGAATTCACCCATCTGTTTTGAGCTGGCCCCCTGCCATCCCAACCCTTCTCTGTATGGTCTTCATCCTCACTTGGCTGCCAATCCATGTATTAAAGTGATGAACATCACTTGGTCTTTGTAGCAAATCTCAGAGGCAGTTTCTTGCCTCCGACTGCAATCTGGGTTTAGGTTATAGACAGTGATCCCTTAGTTCAAGGCAAATAATTATTGAACATGTTCTATGTGCCAAGTTCTTTAACAAGTTTTATTGATATGGTCCCCCAAACAACCCCAAATCACTTAATCAGTTATATCTTAGAAACAGGCCCAAGTGAAAAATTCCAGATCGTAAAGGACTTTATAAAAAGAGCCAGGAGAGTCACCCAGGCCTTTGGGTTCCATTGAGCTTTGACTACTCTGGGTCTGAATCTCTGGGGTCAGTCTCTCACAGATCCCTGGAGCAAGTAACATCCTCAAGGATTGGCCTATTGACTTCTGTTCTAGTTTGCTAGCTGCTGGAATGCAATATACCAGAAATGGAATGGCTTTTAAAAAGGGGAATTTAATGAGTTGCTAGTTTACAGTTCTAAGGCTGAGAAAATGTCCCAATTAAAACAAGTCTATAGAAATATCCAATCAAAGGCATCCAGGGAAAAGATACCTTGGTTCAAGAAGGCCGATGAAGTTCAGGGTCTCTCTCTCAAGTGAGACGGCACATAGCCAACACAGTCAGGGCTTCTCTCTCAGCTGGAAGGGCACATGGCGAATACAGCATCATCTGCTAGCTTTGTCTCCTGGCTTCCTATTTCATGAAGCTCCCCGGGAGGCATCTTCCTTCTTCATCTCCAAAGGTCGCTGACTGGTAGACTCTCTGCTTTGTAGTGTTGCTCTCTCTGAATCTCTCATTCTCCAAAATGTTTCCTCTTTTATAGGACTTCAGAAACTAATCAAGACCCACTCAAATGGGTGGAGACATGTCATCCCCTAATCCAGTTTAACAACCATTCTTAACTAAATCACATCAACCAGGGAGATGATCTCATTACAGTTTCAAACATACAGTATTGAATAGAGATTATTCTACCTTTATGAACTGGGATTTATATTAAAACATGGCTTTTCTTAGGGGGCATGCTTCCTTTCAAACCAGCACAGCTTCCGTGGATTCATCACAGAAACTATGACTGGTAAGGAGGAGCTTTGGGAGAAGGGAGGACTCTTGTGCATCTCTTATTGAAGAAGAGAGAGGACTCCCTTCTTCTTCCATGGTTCTGGAGATTCCATAGGCCTCTGCACCCATCTGGACCCCAGGGACCAGAATCCACCTCCTCTTGCTGGCTCTCCCAGACAGGCCTTCTGACTTGCAGCATCTCCTCAAATGTGACTTAGGGAGCCCCTTTCCTTTTCACCATGTCACTGAGGACAACCTAGAGTTAGCAGGTAGGTGTTTCTCTAATATACCTGGAAAAAGAGAAAAACAGCTTTGTTCTCCACACTCAGGTTTCCTCTGTAAGAACTGGGCTCCTCCAAAATTCTGAAAGTTCTGAAAACAGACCTCAAGAATGGGGATACAGAGACTGGATAATTAATCTTCCTATGAGCTCCTTGGCAAGCACGATGCTTTATTTATCTCTGGGTTTCCTGTCAACAGGGACTCCTGTTCAATAGCAACATGATAGCTGCTGAAGAGTTTTGAACTGCATCAATAAATATTTGTGTGTTAGCATGTTCAGGTTTTAGAATTTTATGACAGATAAATTGAGTATATATACAAAGAAGTGGACAGGAAACAGATTCTGGATTGTTTTTGCTCAGTTTTTCCTGTTTTCTATCCTTTTTCTTCTGCATTAATTGGACATGATGTTATTACATGGACTATACAAGCCCCTAAAACACATTACAAAGTTCTTCCCTCCTACCCTTTCTTTGTTCACATTAGGTGCTCCCAGAATGGTGTCATCGTGTGTTTGGGAAAGAACATGACCCCCAGGACTGCACAGCTGCTTGGGGAATAGAGAGATATGAATGTAGTGCAAAGATAAAGAGGTAAGACAAAAGGTGAATGACGGATTCTGATGCAGGAATTCCAGGAAAAAAGAATAAGAAGCTGCCACCTTTTGAAAGGGCAGACTCTCATCATCTGTTTTTATCTATTTGTTAGGGAATACCTTTTGCCAATTTTCTTTTACTAAGCTGTTTTCTTTATAGGTAATATAGTTGTCATAGAAAATAAACTCCATATAATGTGGTGAGTAATTAAAAGTACTTCTTGGTTCCTTACATTTGTGCCAACCAGAATGGTGGAAGTGACCAGGAGTTGCCCTGAATGAAAAGGAAGGAATAATAAATTGGAGATAAACATTATTAGACCTCTAACCAGAATCCATTCCAGGATCAACAGTCTCCTGCTAAGGAAAGTCTTGGTTTTCCTTTCAAGCACTGTTGCTTTGCTATTCCCTACATTAAAATCTTAGAGAAGATCTTGATGAGTTAAGTGATTTTATGTTCCTGTCATTAATTAAGTGCCAATTTGAAATGTATGCAAGTGTTGCTTGCTACTCCTAAAACCTAAATTCACCCCAAAGGAAATATGACATATAGCAGCTCAGTTTTATTGTTCCTCTTTCAATAATCTAGCAGTTTTCTCCTTGATCCTTCCAGTATGGTTTAGCTAACCCTATTAGGCTGCTGTTTGTTTGAGATAAAAGAACATCATAGACTTTAGGTCACCAACTGCCCCGCTCCAGAGTGTCCATTCACTTGGAAGATTACAGGTTTCCAACAGACCAAATTCCATGTGGTTCTATGCCAGAGTATCTACCCACAAAGGAATCCCAAATTATTTCCAAGGACTCTTCTCCCAAAGACTTCATTTGGAGTGTAACTCATGAAGCCATCAACCTGACTACCTACTAGAAACACTTGTCAACACTAAATTTTTCTTTGCATACAGATGCAGAAAGTACTGGGTGTCTGAGGCTCCTTTTGGTCTCCCAAAAGTCTGACTCATATAAGGAGCACTGGCTCAGTAGAAGAGGAAATCTATTCTATGAAAACAACAACAAAAAGTCCTAGGAAGAGTTCTAGGAGTAATTCCTACAAGGAAGCGTTTGACAGGTAGCACCGTACTCTTCTGTGTAGGTTCCTAACTCAGTTGTCTGTCCTGGAGGTGCCAGCTTGAGCCAGTGAGCTTGGCCCACCCGCTCAGCCACAAGGGCAGCAGCTCACTCATTGACTCAGGCAGAAATCCAGAGACTAGAAGGCTGGTAGGAAGTCTTTTCTCCTAAATCTTACAGACAAAAGAGGAAATACAGGCCATTATTATTTTTGTGGCTCTAGAGAATGAGACTGACTCGGTCTCCATTTCCCCGTATAAGTGATATTAAAACATTTAAAAATCCCACAGCCTTCCACTTTGTGAAAATTGAACAGATTCTCATCATAATAAGACCATGCTTGAGTGATGAGATATGCCAGGACATTAATCACCATGAAATGATTCAAATATCTTAGTGCTCAAATCTCAAGGCAAAAGGATGTGTGTGACATGGATGTAGCTGTATTGTATAAATATATAGGTAAAGAACCCTTAAAAACCTGTTTATGAAAAAAATGCATACATTAAAACCTTTTTTGGTGCATAATAGTGGGAAATATTTTTTGCTCTCTACCCATTTTCTCCCACCCACCTACCCTCAAATAAAGCCTGTATAGCTTTGTGCTTTCAGTTGCATCAAATTGTTTCTTATATACATGAGTTCACTCTTTCCATTTTTCATCAGGCTGATGTAAATCATTAATCTGCCCTCAATACTCAACACCAAAAGGTTAAACAAGGTGTGGCTCCAGCAAAGGGGAGGGAAACCTTTCTGCTCATGGAAACTAATGGTTAGTTTATAAATTCCTAGTCTGTAGAACTAGCCGGTGACTGATTTTTTTATGGCATATGTTCCTTTCTGTGTTTTTCATCTAATGACGTTTTAAAAACAGCCACTATTCATATGGAAGTGTCTGCAATTATCGTCAGATTGCCAACATGTAGCATGGATTTAGCACAAGAAGGTGTAAATACAGTATGCACACCCCATTAGGAAATGCCACATTTTACTTTCCTTTTGCCCAGTCTTTAATTATTTGAAGAGGTCTAAAAAATTCAGTTACTGATGAAAATAAGGCTGCACATGTAGTGTCATTCTGACAGCAAGAACAAGCTATCTTTCAACTGGAAAGACCAAAGCCCCACCCAAAGCTAATCATCACTTTTTAGCCTGACACAGTGTTTTACTGGAAAGATGATTATCTTCTTCAGGGATTGGCCTTTTAAAAATGTGAATTCCTTATGGTTTTATGGACAGAAATCCAACCATTTAAGCAGCATATGATTAAACAAATAAAACTCAGTTAAGGCTATTAAACCAAGTACACTGTTGAATTCAATGGTTAGATTTGGCAAACAGAGTGGCAGACAAATGGGTATTTCTAGCTTGGCAAGTCTAATAATGGATAGAAACTTGCAATCGATTTATAATATAGGGAATTGCCATGGGGATGGTTCCCCTGGTCCACACTATGAAACACAAAACCTGGGAGAACAGCTTTTGGCAGCTCTTAGAAATAACAAGGTTTTCTGGAGTTATTTTTCTTTAAAACAATAAAGGGCACATTGGTTAATATCCTCGCAGATAGACTTTGGCAAGATCAGAAACCTAGCTTGCCTGGGAGCTTTACTTTTGCCTGTCTGTGCAAGCCATTGCTGACTTGGGTGAGGAAATAAGATAATGCCTGCAGCAGGGAAAGAACCAGCTATTCAGTCTTTCTCTCTTCTTCCTTTGTTTCCACTCCCTTCTCCTTTCTCTACTTTCTCCACTGCCAAGAAAAGCATGTGCATGAGGCAACAATAAAGCAACTCAATGACTGCGGTGGGAATGGCAGTTGTGGGTGTGGAAATTCAACACACACATAAAAAATTATTAAATACTACTGTCCTGGAATCTGCTATTGGCCCTTCCACCAAGAGTTTTTAGAATAAGGCATCTCTTTTAATTCTTAAACAAAAGAATAATCACTGCAATATGTGAACTACCCAAACCCACCTAACCTCCTAAGGGAATCCCAATAAAAGCAGTTGTGTAAGATATCTGCATGCAAGCTTCCATCTGTTAGCCCTTCTCCAAAATTTAGCTTAGAACTCAACTTAGAATCTGTATTAAATTTCAAGTTCCTTTCTTCCCTTTTTCTCTGCCCTTTGGAATACTCTTTTTTGTTTGCTATGGCTATTTGAGACTTACTAAACATTGAGAATATGCTAAGCATTGTACAAAACTCCTCTGCCCTTCTCCAGATGACATGCTTCGCGGGTCATTCATTTGTTGGCTTGGAGTTTGGAGACCTAGTCTTAACTCTGCCACTAACACTGGTATTACCTTGGGTAAATTCCTTTACCTTTGTGGGATCGGTTCACTGATTGCATAAAAGAATTTCTTAGACATTCATCTCCAAGTCTCTTCCAACTCTAAAATTCCATAACCACTAGGTGATAGACTCCTTCACCTGAAAATTTAGTATGTTCCCATCAGAGGGAAAATTGTGAAGCTGAGAAGTCCATAAAGGTATTACATGAATAGCCTAAAGGTCCAAAGTCAGCAAGTGATAGAAGCAGGAATTGATGTCAAATATCTTTTATGCTATCCCATCTAAGTCATATATTTGCATTTAACCAATACTCTTGAAATAAAAATTCCTTAACACCAAAAAAGTTTCTAATAGTTGAGCAGATAGGTGGAACATGCAGAAGTCATTCATGGAATACCTCAAGGCCTATGAAAAGTCAATGGCCAAAAAAAAAAAAAAAAGGACAGACAATGGTGGCTCCATGGCAGAGTTCTTACCTGCCATGCCAGAGACCCGGCTTTGATTCCCAGAGCCTACCCATGCAAACAAACAAACAAACAAAAAATTCAATTATTAAAAAAGAAAAACAAAAAAAAAAAGAAACAATGGCCAACTTAGTCTATCCAGAGGGTGCAAACCTACCCTTTGCAAAAATGTGGTTGGAATCAAGGCACTTTAAGCCTATAATGTAACCTGAATCATTGGCGTAAATGTGTTTCTTCAAGAGATGTCTGAAATTCACTTTGATGACCAACACTCTCTGTTATTTTGCAAATCTCATCTAAATTGAAAGATTGAGGAACAGTTGAGTTTATTATTACATTTCTTGTTGCCCTTTTGAGACAGCCCAAATCTTAGAAACTTAGATGCAGCCTATATTCTCCAACACTGTTTTAGGCTGATCACAAATGTGATTACAATGGCTAACTTTCCATTCATGGCTGTACCCATGTTACACCATACATAAAGACCTAAAAACATCAATTTCTAATAAAACTTTTTAATATTGGATTCATATTTTAAATAATTTAGAGAATTTTAAGCGTCTGCACTGGGAAGCCTTTTTTAAGGAGGAAATGGTTTCCTAATTCATCAATTTTGCCAATTTAGATTTTCATAGGTTGTGTTTTTGTTAAAAGAAATTCCAAATATATTGCAAAAAGTTCTTTGTATACTCTATATCTTATCATGACAGTGTCTCCAATATACATAGATTTGCATGTGAAGCTAGAGATATGTCTTCAGTAAATAAGGTTGATGAAAGATTTTCTCGCATCTTAGGAAGGAAAAACAAATAAACTAATATCTATAGAAATTTTTCAGGACAAGCAAGGCATTGACACAAGGCAGGGGAGTTAGGAATTGGAATGTGGAGCTGTGACTGGAAGATAGAGGGATGGTAGAGGGAGACAGATTGGATGGATGTTTTGGGGGAGGAATCAGGTGAATGGTGGACGCATCTGGGCCAAAGCACACATATGAAGACAAAAACATGCTTTTTTCATCTTAAAATATAACCTCTCCCTTTCCTATTATTGCATTTCCATGAATGCAAGGCTGTTCTCCCAACTACCCAGGCTTGCAGCCTTTGAGTCATCTTTGGCTTAGAAATACATAGTATTTCAGAGCTGGAAAAAGTCTTAAATGATACCTCATCAAATTTCTTTATTTTATGGAAGAGGACATGGCAATCTGATGAGACCCTGCTTTCAGCAAGTTCACATTACAAACAACAGATCCAGGCCTAGACCCCTATTCAGTATTTCCGACACTGAACCACTCCATTCTTTCCTTTACTTCCCCTGTTATTTAGTTAGACAACAAATTCCACTGACTCTTCTTTTGGAATGTCTTTTATGAATTTCTTCTTTTGCTACCAACCTAGTCTAGGTTCTACTCTAAAATCACTTCCTAAAATGGCTCCAGGCCATTAGGCTCTCAGCTCTACTCCATCATATTCACCGTAACTAATTTAATCTTTCTCAGCTGTTAACTTCATCATGTCTCTCCAGAACCCCTCATCAAGCATGGGATAATAAAATGTATTTGGGTTTTAAAATCAGATAAACTTGGGTTCAAGCACCTTGCCTAACTCCAAACTTAGGCAAGTTACCTAATCCCTGCTTAAATTCATTTTCCTCATCAGTAAAATGGTGATTATGACAATCAATAAAAAAAATTAAAATGAGGGTTATAAAGAGAATGGACTGACTTCCAGTATGTTAAATTCCCTAGCAAATAACAGGCATTTGGAAAAATAATTCCTTTCCTGGATTTTATACCCCTGTGCTATTTAACAATTACCTACCTTCAGTCTTGTTTTTCACTGTCCTCCAGAACAAGTTCTCTGCTTTGGCCAGATTGGTCTACTCACTGTCCCCTGAACACACTGCTCAGTCTCAACTGCAAAGTTATTCTCACTATCTGAAGGTATCCCTTCCTTAGTGTTTGTACAAATCCTTAGAATTTTTCAAAACCTGTGTCTCCTCAGTTCTCACTTGTGCAGTCTAGAAGAAAATAGGAGTTGTTCAAACAGAATATGTGGGAAACAGTATGAAGTCTTTAGTTCTGAACTCTTAAACATGCCTCTCTTTTCTGGCAGAGGCTTGGGGGATCATGCATTCTCCTAGATGGTCCCATGCCATCCCTGCTCTGCTGTTGCTGGTTGCCCTGCCCCAACAGCCATTCATCCTTACAACTAGCCACCAGTACTGCATGGCACTCTGTAGTTTCTATAGCTCCCTATCTGACATCCTTCAACCCCCAGTGGGGTCCACAGCACTCCTTTCCTATTCTGTCCTTCTGCTCAGTCGTATCTAATAATACCACAAAGTGTTGGATTTCTTTGGAGTCCATGCATAATGAGGATATGACTCCATCCCTTTAGGTCTTCATCTTATCAATTCAAGACATCAGTTTATGTAAAGGGGAATATGGATACATGTGAGAAAGCCCTGAATGATCTCTGAAGGTATCACCATTCTCTGTGAGGCTTTAGGTAGCTGTTGTTGCATCTCTTTTATTAGGCTTGCTTTCCCAGTTTGTCAGAAACCCTGCCCCTTTCCTCTCATGGTATAAACTCTGGTATGAGCTGAGAGGCACTTCCAATGACTCTGCTCAGTGTTTTGTCCAAATATAAAGGTTTCTGAACTGATCGAAGACAATTATCTTTTACCTTGGAATACATTCTCAGTCTAAAAGGGTCTCTGCCCAGGGGATTAAGAAGCCCTTTTTGCCCTTACTCTCGTCTCCTCTCCCTTAGATAACTCACTTAAACTAGCTATGTTGCCTACAATTGTTCTCCAGTCATAGTGTTTGGGTGCTCACAATTGAGTTAATATGCATGAAGCACTTCCCTCTGTGTGGCTGTGTAGGTTATAGCAGGCCTTTGTGCTGGAGCATGTAGGGGCTAAAATCCAGCCCATGCTCCATTCTCCAACCCCAGGGCTTGGGCATGGGGCCAGATCTGCCCAGGGGTAAGGCACTTTTATTTATTTATTTATTTATTTTTTGCATGAACAGGCACCGGGAATCAAACCCAGGTCTCTGCTGCAGCAGGCAAGAATTCTGCCACCTAGCCACTGTAGCACTGTCCCAAGGCATCTCTTTTTAATCTTCCCAAAGTGTCATTGCTTGTCAAGCCCCACACCTAATCAGACAGGGGACTTTCTTCTAAGTTACATGAAGACTCTGTGTAGGTTAGTGCAAGCCTTGCTAGAATGTGGTGGGAGCTGGATGTATCGTAGTTATTATAATAGTTATTACTGAACCTAAGTAGTGGCTACCTCTAAGAGATTGTCCAGAATAAAAATACTGAGATACCAAGGGCTTTAAATTCGTGGAAACATCTAACACACAACCAAAGAAAAACACATTGTAATCTAACCAAATATTTTCCCATTGATCTTCTTTTCAGTGTCCATAAACTAACCAGAAATAATTCCTTAATAGAGTTGGTCTTATTCAAGCTTTAGAAATAGGACTTTTTCTTTAAAAAGGAATCTACTCCTTATTTTAATTTTGAGACACCATATCTCTGACTTAATTATCTGCTGATTTAGGGCATATGGATCATACTAATCCTGTAAGCGTATCATAGAGTAACAGTCAAGCAAAGAACACATCTGTTTTATGCAACAGTGAGTGGTAGGACAGTGTTTTATATAAAGAGGAACAAGAAAAAAATGTACTTTCCTTCCCACTGTAAATGCTGTGCAATGAAATTCTCAGACATGACATCACCAGTTTCTGATTTCACAATAAGGATTCTTAGTAGATAGAGCTGGCCAGGGGAGAAGAGGAGCAGATGCAACCAGTATCAGAAAAGACAACTTCTTCAGCTTTCAAAAATGTTAAGCTCTGGAGTAGCTGCTTGAAATAAACTCTACACAAAGTCCAGAATTGCTTAATGAGAACAAAAGCATGATTAGAGTGGTAGGTTTGAGAAAAGCAAGGAACTCAGGAGTTATCTAATTTTATAAAATGTGATTATTTTAAACATGTAGTATATAATATTCCTATGCAAGATTTTGTTGTAGCTTTAAGGACATTTAATAGTTATAAACAGGTATAAAACAATGCCTAATACCTATTGTTTAGGAATATTTATAGATAAACTGTACCACTTTCAAAGTAACTAAGAAAAGGCATACATATATTTAGTTTCAAAAACTGGTTTAAAAAGTTCAGTCCAGGCGGGCCGCGGTGGCTCAGCGGGCAAGAGTGCTTGCCTGCCGTGCCGGAGGACCCCGGTTCGATTCCCGGCCCCAGCCCATGTAAAAAACAAACAAACAAACAAAATATAATAAAACAAGAAAATGTTTAAAAATGTTTCCCTTTCTTCCTCCCTTCCTTCCTTCCATCCTTCCTTCCTTCTCTGTCTTTCCTTCCTTTAAAAAAAAAAAAAAAAAAAAAAAGTTCAGTCCAATGTAGTGCATTCATAGGAAAGGATTTTGAGAGACATTCTTGAGGAAGTACAAAGCTGAAATTCAAGGACTGATGAAGCATACATCAAAGAATAGATCTTATGTAAAAAGTTTACTGAACATAATCCTTACGTGACTTAAAAAATATGGAGAAAGTTGGTGGTGAACTTGTAAACCAAATGAAATATTATGAAATATTCCTGATTCTGGATGGAATTTATTTGCTTAGCACTTCCAAATACATTTAACACTTGCTGTGAGAAAATGCAGTCACAATAACTCCACACAGCTTGAATGGCTTTTAAGAAACCTCTGTGACCTAATAAACAAATAAGGTGTGGTGGGAACCAAAGTGGAAAATCAGGATCCCAGCTGCCACCTAAGAGTGTACTCCCTGTAATGGAACACACTAAGTCAATCTCAACCAAAAGCATTAAAAAATAAGGGAGACTAAGCCTGAGTAAGAAGAATTCTAATGCCTCATCGCCGAGTCAGAAGAAGAAAAGGAGGAGTCCTTTTTCCCCTTACTTATAGGTGGGAAGGAGAACCATTGTCTTTTTTCTACTTAGGCACAAGACTCCCTATACATCTGTCCTGAAAGCACATGGCTGCAAGCAATAGAAACCCCAATGAAGCAATGGCTTCACCAGTTTAGCGGTTTTATTTCCCTCATGTAACAACATGTCCAGAGGCAGGGAGTCAAGGGTTTGTGTAGTAGCTCCACAAGCTCCACAATTTCATCAGGGACCCAGGCTCCTTCTACCTTTCTGCTCGGTCATCTTCAGCAAATGACTTTCACCTTCATTCTTGTTGTACTGTAGTTACAAGATGGCTCTGACCAGGCAGGAAGAAGGGGGCATGGGAAGGGAAAAATCCTACCCAGAGTCTTCATACATATCTCATTGGCCAAAATGTTGTCACATGATTGCCTCTGGCTTCAGAGGATAATAGAAATATACACTTTTTAGCTGATCAGATTACCTTTCTTTTCTGAATAGTAGGGACAAAGGAGGGGAATGTGAATGGGTCAGCAGCAATCATTGTCTACCACACCCTACCACCCAACATTCAGTCTATCCATCCCCAGAAGCACACAGGATATGTGGGCCAACAGTCGACCTCAAGTTTATCTAACCAGCTCTCCATAATCTCTTCTGATGGAGTGCTGTTTAATCCAGTACCATTATCTTTACAACTGTATACCAGAAAAGCATAAATCCTCCAGGTGCAAACTTGGAAAAAGGGAGAAAAGAGTAAGCCAAGAGAATTTTTCTATCCTCAGTTGCAAATACTCTTAGTTGCTATTCAATTCCCCTATCCCCCTTACTTTGCTAAAAATTAAACTGCAAATTGACTTGGCAGCAATGCACCAAATTCTAGGTTAGGGGATGTCAAACTACAGCCCACAGGTCAAATCTATCTCACTGCCTGTTTTTGTAAATAAACTTTTATTGGAACACAGATGAATCCAATTTGTTCATGTAATTTCCAGGGGCCATTTTCTAGCTATAATGGCAGAGTTGAGAAGTTGCCACAGGGACCATCTGGCCTGCAAAACCTAAAATATTTATTATGTGGCCTTCTAAAGAAAATCTCGGCTGACCCCTGCCCTAAATTGTGGGTCATGATTGGACTGGCACCATTATAACAGCATTGTTCTTTATTTTCCCACCCTCTCTTGCACCTATGGACAGCCATGAGACCATATAATAGACAATTGCTGAGACATTTCTGGGAAAAAAAATTTCTGTTTGGGTAGCTGTTGCTAGTTCCATCTCCTGCTCCTCCTTCCTTTTTTTAAATGGGGACATAAAGATTGGAACTGCAACAGAAAACTTGGGATCATGAAAGAAAAGCCAAAAAATCATGAGGACATTGAACTTGACATCCTTAATCCACTAACTACATACTGAGAACAACCTACCTCCAAATCTCCTGTTATGTGAAAAACATAAATGCTTTTTTCTTTAAGCCCTGATATTAGAACTCATGTTCATTGCAGCTGAATGTTTCCTTAATGATACAGCTTATGTCCAGGATGGACTTTCTGATAACATTCAGCTAAACCCATTTGACTGAATGAAGCCAAGCACATATTGTACAACACAGCGTTGTCATTCAATCAGCTGCCACTTTTTTTTTTTAACCATGAAATTTGCAGTATCATAGAATCGAGCACGGTGTAGTAACTCTTAACTGTTACTTTCACATCACTTTGGACAAGTTACTTCACTTATCTAGAAATTTTCTCCTCTGTAAAAATCAGGAAAACAATAGTCTTACCACATACGCTTTTTGTGGGGATTAAATGATCTTATGACTGTGTAGCATTCAGCTGATCCACTGATGCTCAATAAATGATTTAAATTATTACCATCTGTTTTAGTTTTCATGGCTGCTAAAACAAATGCCATACAATGGGTTTGCTTTAAACTGCGGGAATGTATTGGCTCACAGTTTTGAGGCTAAGAGAAGTCCAAAGTCGAGGTATCAGCAAGACGATGATTTCTCCCCAAAGGCTGTGGGGTTCTGAAGCTGGCTAGTGGTCTGGTCCTTGGCTTCTCTATCACATGGCAGTGCACATATGACGTCTTCTCCTTTCTCCTCTGCGCTTCATAAGCTTCCAACTTTTTCCCATGGCTTTCACCTTCTATGTCTGAATTTCATTCTGCTTATAGAGGACCCCAGGAATCCACATTGAAGACCAATCTGATTCACTTGCACCGCATTTTACCTGAAGAAACATCTTGAAGAGGTCTTTTTAACAATGGGTCCAAACTCACCAGAATGCAGACCAAGACCAAAAACTGGGGCAAACAATTTAATCCACCACAGCCAGGGTAACCTAAGTTGGGTAAAGTATTCCTCCAGGCTTGACACCGTGAGAAAATATCCAAGGTCATCTATTTGTCCCTATCTAGAAAAAAGTTAAATAAACCTATCATTTGATTTACAATTCCATTTCTAGTGGCCTACTCTCCGTCAATATTCTTTCACATAGGTAGTTGTGTTCTGATGCCTTTATTCACTTCAGATTTGTTTTGACCTTGAATTTCTGGTTTTATTCACATCCTTTGGGGTCAAGGGCAAATTCCCATGTCAATAGGGAAGACTCAAGGTTGTGGTTTGTTTTTGTGGCAACTTTGGGCAAACTATAAACTGCTGCTCACTCTGGAAAATGAATTAGAGCAGAACTGAAACCCTCCCTCACTTGTCTCCTAAACTGTGTGCCTTTGTGCAGTACACACAGCCACCAGTTTGTGTGTGGCCTAATAGAGTTGCAGTCAAAGAGGGGGTCAGAAATTGTGCTAATGGGGAAAGGACTTAACAGTTGGATCAATCCTTTAAAATCATTATACAAAATGCTTCTGTTCCCTAGATTTCAGGACCCTGGGTAAAACATTTGTTTTGCCACTTTAGTTACTGGCCCTAGAATCACCCAGTCTACCGGCTCTGCTTCTCCCCACCTAACCCAGTCAATCATCAAGACTGTGTCTCCTGGGCCAGTCAGTCTCCTGGGCCTTTGTAGCCCTGCTGGAGTGTCCAGAGACCTACCTCTACTGACTGTGACACCCAGATCACTTTGCCTTCAGGTTGGGTTTGGCCAATGGCAACAAGAATGCCCGAGGTGAAAGGGAGAGAAAGGTATTGATTCCCACACTTATCCCACACTCCACCTTTTTGTCTTGCTGGATTCTGGTCATGGCTGTGCCAATCTTGGATTATAGCTTTTGAACTGTCAGATGGCTTCACCTCCACATCTCCAGCTCTCCAACTCTCTTGGGTTCCAATAACACTATTCCCTCCACTTGCCCCCAGGTGGTGATGGTTTCCTACTGTTGCCAGCCTCTGAGAGCTGCACTATTCTTTGCTGATCCCCTTAGTTTACTCAACCCACACCTCTGGAAAGAGTAGAGCCCATTCATTATATTCTCTTCAGTTAAACTCTTTGAACTATACAAATATTTAATGTCTTTCAATTATAATATTCTTTCATTTATGTTTAAAACTTGGTTGCCAACTCCTTAAGGCTTTTCCTTTCTTTTGTGTGACAAAAGATTAGGTTCTAACTATCATGGAATAGTAAGCTATATCAGACATGAACTTGGCCAACTTCCACATATCTGTGAAGTTAAGCATGTGTTCCTGGCGTCTGCAAAACTTAAAGCTTACCCTCACTAAGTTAATTGATATTCCAATAAATAAACATCACCCAAATGCAGGAAATGCTTTTTAAAAAAAAAGTTTGGGAAAATTCAAAGCATAATGCAGAAATTGTTTTGAAGCATTTTAATTGTGGACCGTATTGTGGATGTATTGGTTTTATCCTTTTTTTCAATTTTATTATTATTTTTATTCCCACTCTCTCTCTAACTCTTTGAAAATTTACCAAGCTTATTCTAGGTGCATTATTAGCACTGAAGCCTGGTGGAAAACATTTGGAATTTATGTGGAACTCCAACAGCTAAATAGATGGTGGTATATCATTTCTGTATTATTATATGCCTTATTAATTTAAGTTCCTCTTTGCAAGTACAATGTACATCAGCAAATTAAGTAAACAAGGGAATTGAAGACAATCTTTTTATATATTCTTGTCCCCAGATCATAATTAGTTCATCATTCTCCTTCCAGGTTATCAATCCTGATCTCAAAGACCTCAAAGAGGAAGATTTTACATTCATTGCTCATCATCCTAGTGCTGGGTTCTAGGCAGTAGTCTGGAAGACTGGAGCTGATCTACTTTGTCTCTCTGTCTTTCAGTTTAATAAACCTTGTTGGAATAATGGCTTTCATTATCACATGTTTTGCAACTTCCTATTCTCATATCCCTCTTTAATTGCATCCCTTCGATGTAAAATAGCATATTAAAATAAATATTTTATAACGGTAACTTGTATAATTCACTCTCGCAGCTGTCTTACCCTTTAAAGATGATAAAGACTTCCTTCTGCAGTTGCTAATCACAGCAATAGACACGTTGCAGTATAAAGTCCACTGAATTTGCAAAAAAGAATGTGAAATCGACACATCTAAATAACATCAAAAATTATGAGAAATGTGTTTTTATTCCCCCTTTACTTCCCCAAGTACTCTGTCTTTAACTGATAAGCAGGGAAATATCACTTACAATTTGAATCATAATGAAACGAATCTTGCTTCTGAAGACAGTATCTCCTGTTTTCTCTTTAAGTCTTAGCCAAATCTTAGTACAGATTTAAAGTAGTATCACTCCAGCAACTTTTAAATGAAAATGTCTTGTTTTCTGCTTTCACCTCTGTATTATGTCTTTTGGTAGAATGTCACATGAATTAAATGGTCTCTTTCTGAGCTGTAAGCTGTCATTTTGCTTGACATTACCTTAGAGAATGGAGTGTTAGAATCACAGTGTCCAGAACTGTGTGGGTCAGCTAAAGATGGGAAATGATATAGACAAGAGTGATCAGGAGGACGCTTAGAAAGGTATCAGGGAAAAACCACGTCTGATTTTCAAGGATCAACTAGAAATCAATCCCAAAGTGGGACACTACTTACCACTAGGATTCCCCAAACTAATGACGCCGTGTTTTCATATCACTCACTCTCCCCTTTAAGTATTTCATAGTTTATTTTACAGCAATTATTAAGGGATTTCTGGTACAGGATAAAAGTTTACTTTCAGATGCAGTGGAAACATTTACAACGTTCTGAAGCACACCCATAAAAATATCACTGTATGTTCTCAGAGTCCAATTGTTTTATAAAAACTCTTATCCCCCATGTCTTTTATAAATTCTTTCGTTATAACCCTAAATTCTTCCTGGGTATCAGGCTACCTGTTGTCATATTTTGTTTTTTGGTTTTTGTTATTTTTTAAACCTCTTCATAAGAAAATAAAAGTGAAGTCTGGGAATCTTGATGATATTATTGGCGTTTTGAAAAATGTACTCTATTCAGGTGTGGAAGTTGACCATTCTCACTAAGAAAAAAAAACTACAAGTTTGACTATGCATTGATTAGATGGGGCATGGGTTATCACCCAAGGAAATGGTGTGAATGGGTTCTTTTTATGGCAGCAAAAATTAATGAGATATTTAATGAGTAAAAAGGAAGATGAATGTGCTAGTTTGAAACCATTATGTAACTCTCAAAATCCATATTTTAATCCTGATCCAATCTTGTGGGACCAAACTTATTGTTTAGAGTGGAAAACTTTGCTTGGATTGTTTCCATGGAGATGTAACACACACCCATTGTGGGTGTGACTTTTTGGTTAAATTACTTCGATGAAGATATGACACACTCAATTGTGAGTATGGCCTTTTGATTAGATGGAGATGTGACTCCACCCACTCGAGTCAAGGTTAGTGTGCTGGTTTGAAAGGAAGTATGCCCCCTAAGAAAAGCCATGTTTTGATATAAATCCCATTTCTAAAAGGTAGAATAATCCTTATTCAATACTGTATATTTGAAACTGTAATGAGATCATCTCCCTGGTTGATGAGATTTAGTTAAGAATGGTTGTTAAACTGGATTAGGGGATGACATGTCTCCACCCATTTGAGTGGGTCTTGATTAGTTTCTGAAGTCCTGTGAAAGAGGAAACATTTTGGAGAATGAGAGACTCAGAGAGGGCAGAGAATGCTGCAACACTACAAAGCAGAGAGTCCACCAGCCAGCGACCTTTGGAGATGAAGAAGGGAAATGCCTCCCGGGGAGCTTCATGAAACCAGAAGCCAGGAGAGTAAGCTAGCAGATGATGCCGTGTCTGCCATGTGCCCTTCCAGCCGAGAGAGAAGCCCCGACTGCGTTCGCCATGTGCCTTTCCAGATGAGAGAGAAACCCTGAAACTTCATCGGCCTTCTTGAACCAAGGTATCTTTCCCCGGATGCCTTTGATTGGACATTTCTATAGACTTGTTTTAATTGGGACATTTTCTCGGCCTTGGATCTGTAAACTTGCAACTTATTAAATTCCCCTTGTTGAAGGCCGTTCCGTTTCTGGTATATTGCATTCCGGCAGCTAGCAAACTAGAACAGTTAGTTTACTAGATTTGTTTGAAAAGGGAAACATTTTGGAGAAACCTTAGATGCAGATGCTTGGAGAACAATTGCTCAAACCTGACAAAGGCACAGATGTGTGGAGATGCTTGGAGTGCTGATAGAGAGAACAGATGTCTAGACATAGGAAAAAGCCCAACAGACATTGACTTGTGCCTTCCCATGAGATGTTAAGCAAGCCAGACCCAGAATTACATTCCATAGGAGCAAAGTAAAGGCCCACAGATGCTTAAGGAGGAAACCACTGGCATCAGAAGCTTGAAGTGATGAAACTGGGAACAAGGACCAGCAGATGCCAGTCACATGCCTTCCCACATGAAAGACATCGGCCTTTCTTGAGTCAAGGTATTTTTTCCTGGATGCCTTAGTTTGGACATTTTTCTGACCTTTGAACTGCAAACTTGTAACACAATAAATTTCCTTTTTAACAGCTGTTCCATTTCTGGTATATTGCATTGCAGCAACATCAACAGGCCAATACAGTAGCAGAAACTGCTACCAGTTAGGCATAAACAACTTCATTTTTCTCCATTGTATAAGGTAAATTTATATTTCTCAACCTCCTCTGTACTTATATGTGATCTTGTAAATTGATTTATACCCTATGAGGTATGAGCAAAAATTGTATGTGCCATGTCTAGGGGAAAAAATTTATGACATTTGTACACTTTTCCTGGTATCTCTCCATTTTCTGGAAGAATGGTGGTCTCCAAGAACTTAGAATAGGGTAAGCCTGCAAAATGGACAAAGTCGGAGTACATGAATTACCTGCATTGGATTTCTATTTGAGGAGAAAAAAGGAATAATCCAAGGATATTTGAGCTATTTCTATAATATATGTTCATGTTAGCTTAACTCATAAAAATTTGGGACTTTAATATGTATAAATAGAAATCATTGCCAGCTTTTAAGCAGGGGAGTGTGTTGAAATCTCTGTGCAAGGAGCTAGCCTCTAAAATGACCCCCAGTGACCTTTATCTCCTGTCATTCACAACCTCTGTAGTTCCTACCATATTTTATCAGAGTTGTTCTGTGTGATCATTAGAATGGCAGAAGTGATGGTATGCATGTACAGGATTAGGCTTCCATATTGCTTTCTAAGTTTCTCTAGGATCACTGGTCCTGGAAAAAGCAATCTGCCATGTCATGAGCAGCCCTGTGGAGAGACTCCTGTGGCAAGGAACAATGATGTGAATGAGCCTTCTTGGACGTGGATCCTCCAACCTTGCTGAAGCTTTCAGATGACTTAGCACTGGCTGATAGATTGATTGCAATTCTCAAGTTTTAGGGGGGATCTTATTATATATGGTAAGGTGTGGCAAGGAGGAGCAACACAAGAGATGCTTGTCTTTTTCTTATTCTCACACATTCTATGGACAGAGTCACAGCATGCCTCATGGAGCTGCACAGGGGTAAAGCATCAGGGACTTGAGGCTCAACCAAGCAGGCAGGGAGCCAAAGAAGCACAAGAGGACCTGGAACTATGCTTTTATAGTATTAGAGAGATGGAGTTTGAGTTGGTCAGTCAGGTATTGAGGAGTGTTCAGAGCTAGGTGATAAGGGGGATCACATGGAAATAAAAATGGAAGATGGCAGAGTTGGAGAAATTGCATTAAGCATGATTGAGCAAGAAAATGATGGAAAAGTTATCCACAATGGAAATCCAAGCATACTTTTAAACAAGCCAATGTAAAAGGGATTATTCATTCATTTAACAAATATTAATTTACTTGCTTCAATTTCCCAAATATTTTAGCAAGTGTGGAATCCTACGGTGATTAACACCACCAATAAAAAATGAGAATCACTCATGCTGCCCTCATGGAGCTTACGGGCAAATTGGAGAAACGATAATTAGAAAACAAGTACACAAATAAAACAGATATACACTTACAACTTTGATTAATATTATAAAGATGTAACAAAGAGGTGCAAGGTGGTTTGAGGGTCCATAATAGGAAAATTTGCCATTATGAAGGGGGTTAGGGAAGGTTTTCCTGTGGAAGTGTTGATCGAGCTAAGATCTGGATAACAAGAGTTAGCTGGGTTGGGGATGGGCAAAGTCAAAGGTTGAGGGCACGTGGAATCACTTGTGTGAAGGGTCAGGGGTTGAAAGAAACATGGGGAATAAAAAAAACTCAGCCAAAGTCAGAGGGGTTGTAATGTGCAGAAAAGTCAGGAGGAAGTGAGATATGGAGAGTTATCCCAGGACTAGATGATGCATGGCCTTGTGGGTTATTTTAGGAAGTTTTGTCCTTATCTTAAGAGCAAGGGGAGGAAAATTGAAGAGTTTTTACATGACAGGGGGACAAAATGGGTAGTTAAGAAGAAAAGTGATGTGATCAGATTAGCCTTTTTTGAAAAAAATGTAAACTCTGACTACAAAGTAAAGAAAAAATTGGAGTGGGCAGAATGGTTTAAGGATGATCAATAGGAAAAGGTTGCAATAGTTCAGGTGAGAGGTGATTGCAACTTGGAAGAGGATAGTTGTGGTGGGGTGGAAAAAAAGGGGAAATACTTTTTCTTGGTAAAGCACTGACTATTAAACATGAGAGAGAGGGAGGTGTCAAGGATGATTGTGAGCTTTTGGACCAACACAACTGGTTGGAGGGAAGTATCAGTCATTGAAAAATGGAACATTGAATTTGGCTTAGAAATTAGGCAAGGAGATCATAAGTTCAGTTTTGAGTATGTTGAATTTATATTTGAGGACTTCAAAAAGATTCGTCAAATAGACAAATATATACATGGCTATGAAGCTCAGAGAAGAGGCCAGAGCTACAGATATCTGCTATGAGATATCTGCACATATGGAAAAATTGAAGCTGAGGTACAAATGAATGTATCCTGAACCTTAAAAAACTCCAACATTTAAAGGTCAAATAGAGAGAAGGGTCTTGTAAAGAAGATTAAGTATGATCAAGGAAATATATGGAGAAAAAGGGAGTAGTGGGTTTAGAAGTCAAGGGAAAAGGGTGCTTTAAAGATTAAGTTGTCATTGTGTCAACTTCCAGTGAGAAATCAAATAAAAAGCAAAGGAAGAATGGCTTCTACTGTGCTAAATAAAACAATTTTTGAAGCTTTTCTTCTAGAGGAATTCAATGTCTCTTAATTGATTCCCTAAATATCAGAATTATGGGAATGGTTAAAAAGCTTTTTTAGCATCAGGGACCATATAAGGCTCAGTATGATATAACCAAACTCAGAAAAGTGCACAATGCTCTTTATTCCATATGTTAGAAGTGGTACTCTAAGTTAGGAGTTTACCCCACAGTTACTTAAATTAGGTTTAAGAAGTTCTGATAGCCACCACCTTGATTTCATTTTGAAAATGTAGAGAAAAGTTCTTTAGAAACATTTGTAAAGATAGAAACCATTTTTAATGGACTGTGCCAGAAAACGAGAAGAGAGAATCCTCAAGAAACAATAGCAGGCAAATATATCCTCCCAAGACTCTAAATTATCTTTATTTTTTTCCTTTGGTTTATCCTGAGGTATGTGGATGTAGCGCTGTAGCAAAGCATAGGCCTTGTGCTCAATGTTTCTTACCCAATGGTTTTAATGCCATTTTAGTGAGATATATTCACATACCATATAATCATCCAAAGTATACAATCAAAGGTTCACAGTATCATCATATAGTTGCACACTCATCACAATCAATTTCTGAACATTTTTGTTATTCCAAAAACAATAATACCCAATGTTTCTTAAATATTGAAAAAAAGATGCCAACTTGAATCAGGCAAGCCAAATTTAGTTTTTAAAACTATAAGGAATCCACATCTCATCTTCAAAAAGAAAACTGACCCATTCCTTCGAACTAAATGAAAAATTGATATTCAGGCATAATTTTGACATTTTTCAAATTACCCAGTGCATTTCCTGGTCTCTGTCTTTCTTTCCATTTATTACTATACCAATATATGTAAGAAAAAATTTATTCGCTCTATAGGCCAGGGACAGCCTCTCCCATGAGGTGAAGAGGAAGAATTTACAGAGGCTGACACTCGAGCAATTGACATCTCATTTAGCCCTCACAATAAATTCATGAGATAGTCTCCCACATCTTACAGTTACAGATAATGAGATTCTGCTCTAGTATGAACAGTAAGTAAATACATTCATGCCTATAAGCCAGAGTCCAGGCTCTTTTCACTATCTGTGCTACGCATAAAACAGGGTTTGAAGGATGCTGGAAAGATTCCTCCCCTCAAATGCCATATTTACTTGGTTATAGAAGCCAAAATTTCTTTAAATGAGGATCACATTCCCATTCTAAATTAGACTTAAAAGGTAACACGCTTGAATGGAGAAGAGAAGTATGACGTTGGATTATTTCATATGAGCATATTATAATAAGATAGATAAAACATTACTGAACATCTGAGATATGAGAGGGACGTAGGCTGGGGAAAGAAGAGAGTCTCAAAAAGAGGACCTGGGGATACCAAAGACAGTTTCTTCATAATATTGTCTTTAACCAACCCTCTTGAAGGTAGAATCACTGTGTTTTTTATATAAAATTCTTTCAATCAATCACAATTAACATGTTTTTATAATGTATTTTCCCCTTATATATTTTCTAAAATAATGTTTCTCCATTTCTGAAGCCACAACTTTCGTCCAGGATATAATGAAGACCCTTATATGAGTTACTTTTGAATAGATTGAAAATTACACGAATAGAATGATCCAGGACATAATCCACAGGCTTTCTTATTGATTAACTCTTAGCTACATTGATTTTTCCCAAGGTCGTGATAAAGAAAAAATGAAAGAGCAGACTAAGTTCATGACCAGAGAATGTCAGTTCTAGCTAGTATCTTCCTCTGAATTTCTCAAATAGAGCCTCTATAAATAGTCATCCTTCACCCAGCAGAGTTTGATTTGGAAATTAACAGCTGCCTCCATAAAGTTTTAACCCCACAAAAGGGAGAAAAGTTTATTAGAGAAGCAGATGCTAATTGCTCTACTGCAGTTCCCAAATGTGTGACTCTTTCTGAACTGCAATACATTGCTGTTTCTTCAACATGGCATGTCTATTCCAAAAGTAGAACGTTACATCCTCGAAGTGACTTCAGCATTCTTTTAAAATACGCTCTTTAGAATATAAATGGGTGTATTGGTTTGAATCTGTGGTAGATCCCAGAAAAGCCATGTCATTTAATCCGCATTCAATATTGCTGGGTGAGAGCTTTTTGTTTATCCATGGAGATGTTACCCACTCAATTGTGGGTGGTAACTTTTGATTGAATGGTTTCCATGGAAATGTGTCTCCACCCTTCGAAGTGGGATTGTTTACTGGAGCCTTTAAGAAGCAACCATTTTGGAAAAAACTTTAGAGTCACAAGAGCCTACACAGCCAGAGACCTTTGGAGATGAAGAAGGAAATGGCCCCCAGGGGAGCTTCAGGAAACAAGAAGCTGGGAGAGAAAGCTAGCAGACGTTACCATGTGCCCTTCCAGCTGGAAGATAAACCCCAAACTTCATCAGCCTTTCTTCAGTGAAGGTAATCTCTTGTTGGTGCCTTAATTTGTACATTTTCAATTCCTTACCTTAATTTGAACATTTTCATGATCTTAGAACTATAAACCTGCAATGTAATAAATTCCCTTTTTAAAAGCTGTTCTGTTTCAGGTATATCACATTCCAGCAGTTTGCAAACTAGAACAGCGGGTAAAATAGAAGGCCAGATACCTCATTCAATAATTTACCTTCAATGCTCTCAAGGTAATAGTGCTAAGCTTATTCTCGTTGGTCTGAAATCAGCACTTCCTTCCTCTTTCTTGCAGCTTTACCATACACAGAATGGGTTATGGAAGCTGAAGAGGACCTGGGCACTTTCTAAGCCACTGTGGGCATCTGAAGAAGAGATTGTCTTCTTCCTGTGTGACAGACTCTGTAAGAAAGCCATCACCAAAATGTTGCTATCCAACCTCTGTAGAGAAACCAACATTCGATTAAAGTGTTTTGGTTTTGTTAAAATATTTCCAGTACTTTGTATTCTTTAAGTGACCCTTACTGGTTCCCTTCAATTCTGTGCCCTCTTCCAGATCTTCCTCTCCTGTCTTTTTTTTTTTTTTTTTTTTAATCTGCTGGTAGAACTTCTTTTAGTATTTCTTCTAAGGCCAGTCCCTTGTTGACAAATTCTCTCAGAATTTGTCAGTGAAAATTTTAATCTTTCCCTCAGTTTTGAAGGACAATTTGGCTGGGTACAGAATTCTTGGCTGGAAGTCTTTCTCTTTCAGGCTCTTAATTATATCATACTATTGCCTTCTCACCTCCATGGTGCCAGGTGAGTAGTCTGAACTCAGTCTTAGGTGGTTTCTCTTGCCGCTTTCAGGATTTTCTGCTTCTCTTCAATATTTGACATACTGATTAGTATGATTAGTCTTGTGGAAGGTCTACTTGGATTTTGTTCTATTTGGAGTTCATTGGGCTTCTTTGATTTGCATATTTATGTCTTTTATAAGGGTTGGGAAGTTTTCTTCCATTATATCCTCAAGTAATCCTCCTAGTCTTTTACTCTTCTTTTCTATGTGACACTGATAATTTGGGGGGGGGGGGGGGGGGGGGGGCAGTGCATGGTCTGGGAATTGAACCCAGGTCTCCTGCATGGAAGGGGAGCATTCTACCACTGAACCACCCAGGCACCCAGACACCAATGATTCTGATATTTGTGTGCTTTGTTTTCCATCATTTCCCTAAGATCCAATTCAAACTTTTTCCATCATTTTTGCCATTTGCTCTTTTGTGTGCTCAAAATCAGTTGTCCTTTCCTCTAGTCAACTTATCCTTTCTTCTGCCTCTTCAAATCTGCTGTTGCGTGCCCCTAGTATATTTTTAATTTGGTCTACAGCATCTTTAATCTCTATATCTGCTATTTTTCCATTTCTTTTTTCAAATTCTTCTTTATGCTATTCTAGTGTTCTCTTGATCTCCTTTATGCCATTAGCCACCCCACTGATTTTATTTTGTAGAGTCACATGAACATCTTTGATTAGTTGTTCCAAGGTCTGTGTCTCCTCTGCTGTTTTAATTTGGTCATTAGGCTGGGCTGTCTGTCTGCATCATATGCTTAGTGATCTTCTTTTGCCTTCAAGGCATGTAAATATCTTGATAGGCTTACTTTGGAAGTTGATTTCCTTCAGTAATCTAAAGCTTTGTATTTGTGGGACAGCTGTGGACAGGATGTGGGGGATGGGGTGGGACACAGTTGGGTGATGGGTTGCAGCATAGGTGTAAGCATGGGTAGGAATGTTATGCTGGTGTCTGTGAGGGTGGGTGTGGGGCACAGGGTCGTAGAGGTGCAATGTGGGATCCATGGGGTCAAGATGCAGCTCAGGCAGGCCTTGGAGCTCAGAGGCAGGGTGCAGCATGGGAGACACAGAGGTAGGGCACAGCAGAAGGCAGATGAGGGGGGCTGTGTGAATGCACAGGGGCTGGTGAGGAGGCAGAATGTAGGTGGGCATGTGGAACGTGGGACTCATGTGTATAGGGTATGAGGTACGGGGCACAGAGGTCACAGCACAGGGATGGCAGGGTCAAGTGTGTCTTTGTGCAGGGGAAGGTGTTCAGGGGGTCTGGGATGCCAATGCATGAATGTGTAGGGGTGAGGCACAGGTCATAGGGGTTACAGGACATAGGTCGGGGGCAGGTGATGTCAGGTGGGCATGGCTGTGCAGGTGTGGAGGGTTGGGGCAGGGGTGCATGCATGTAGCATAGCTGTGCATGTGAGCACCTCCCAGGTATGGGAGCAGGGCGCTTGTGCAGGGGTTGAGGGGGCAAGAGTGTGCATGTGTGCAGAGCAGGGGGCTGGAGTGCAGGGATCACGAGGTCGATGCATGGATACGTGGGCACCCAGTGGGGAGGATGTGTCTATGTGTGTGTGCCGCACGCATGCAGGGCACGGGGCCTTGGCAAAGCTCAAGGGTCTGGGTGGGGTTGCATGACTGTATGGGCTGGGGGCGAGTGTGGCTGGGGTATGAAGGTGAGCGCCCACAGGCAACCACCTGCAGGGTGGGGGACGTGAGGGTGGAGGGGCTGCATGCAGGTGCACAGCTCTCAGGGTGGGCGGGGTGAGACTATACCCTTGCTGAAAGGCTTGAAGCTACATATAAAGAAGGTGCAGTGTTATTGTAAGGAAGGAAGTAATAACATGTGGCTGAAATGATGATAAAAGTATTCAAGAAAAGCCTAATGTCTACTGTCTATTGACAATTTAAAACACTTTTTGCTCGCTTCTGTCTTTCTTCCGCATCTCAGGGACTGAAAGGGTTGAAGTTACATATACCTGAACCCCTTGTTAGTAAGACTTTGGGTTATATTCTGCCAATGACTGATGCACAAAATTTGGGAGGCAAAAGAAACATGGCACCATATTATTGTTTCTTTAACAGTAGCAAGTCAATGCATGAACTACAGTATTTTTGAGGATATTTAGTGACTTTTTTGGGGCATTTTCCTAAGGACCACCTACTTTCACACTCCAGGCAGTCATGAACATTGATGACAATTTCCTGTGGTTGTCTGAACTTCATCATTTGATGTTAGGAGCAAACCTGGAATAAGTAGTAGTTTTCTTTAGCTTTTTTTTCCCCCTGCAGCCGTTTCAAGCACTTATATCCTTGTATTAAGTCCTTTCCTACTTAAAATACCTGTTTACGGTATTTTAGCTGAGCCTATTGAAATGACCAGGGTTTTGGTATGGATGGCTAAGTGGGGGTAATCAAGAGCACTGTAGTCTAACAATTGACAGAAGCAGAAATGAATCATCTTATCATCATCCCCATCACCATCATGCCTTTAGAAGTCCTTACTATGTGCCAGGTGCTGTTCTAAGCACATTGTAACTCACTCAATCCTTAAAATGACCACTGACTAGTTGCTATAATTATCAGCATTGCAAACATTAAGAAATGGGAGCCAAGAGAGGTCAATTAAATTTGCCTAAAGTCACAAGACTACCAAGTGGTGAAACCACAATTCAAGTTTGGACAAAGAAGGGTATATGTAAGAATATATTGAAGATATGACCAGAGAGATTGAGCCAAGACATTGATGGGTGGCCTTAAGTATTATAAATTATTAGTTTTGTTAATTTTTTAATTAAAAATATTTGTAGACTTATAAGAACTTGCAAAAAGAAAAAAAGAACAGAGATATCCTGTATACCCTTTCCTCAGCTTCCCACAAATGGTAACATCATATATAATTATAGTACAATATCAAACCAGGAAACTGACATTGGTAAAATACTATTAACTAACGTATAGGCCTTATTCAGATTTCACCAGTTATTTTTCTAATGTACTCTTTTGTGGAGGGGAGTATTTGGATACAATGTTATCAAATAAATTACTACATTTAAACTCAAAAACTTAATTATATAGTTTTAAAATGTCTTAACAGATTTTCAGAACAAAATTATAGTGTGATGATTGAGAATGGTCTTAGATTGTCTTCGTAGAAATACAGTGCCCACACCCTTGGTGGTAACAGTTCCGCTATAGTATGTGTTACTGTGACCCCAGCCAGAAAATTGTGTTCATCTATGCCTGGAGAAACATGGTAAATGGATGTCGAGACGTGATGATGAAGGTCTGAATTCCTTACCATATGGACAAGGATTGAAAGAGTAGGCACAGTTTATCCCTGAGAATAGATGGTGTGGACGGACGTGGTGGCAAGCTGCCTGTCCAGCCTCATTTCACACTTACACAACACACATTGTTAAGCCAAGCCCCACTAAAACATGAGCATTGATACCTCTTTGCACTTGGTATGCCAGATTCTCAGGAAGACCTCCATGATTCTTAGTAATCCCTTCTTGGATATAGAGAACATTTACTAAATGAGCCACACCATATAGCCCAGTGGCTCTCAAAGTGTGGGTCCCAGATCAGCAGCATTAGCATCACCTGAGAACTTCTTGGGAATGCAAATTCTTGTACCCTATCTCTACTAAACCAGAAACTTTGGGGGCAGGGCCCAGCAATTTGTATTGTAACACGCCAACAGGTAAACTGATGTGTGCTAAGCTTAGGAACCACTGATACTGCCCTTAACGACCTGGGGTCTTACACTGTGTGGTGAGGTTGTAAATATGATATCCTCTCTCCCCAAAACTTGTAAGCTCTGTTCCCATTCAGCCCAAAACACCTCCAAGCAGACAGTGTATTGACTGATTCAGGGGACTCATTGTGCCTCTATTTCAAGAATTGTGTCTGTTCTGATACATATCTGGAGTTGGCTTTCATCCTAGAATAAGAGCTTCCTCTGACTTCCCAGGATTTAATGCAGTTCACTGTTTATCAAAGACAAGATGTTTGAAACTATGCCCTCCATCAACAACTGTAAATGTTGCCAACACACTTTTGACATTGAACCAAGAGCACAGACTTTGACATTTCCTTAAGGCTGACTACTACATAAATTTGGCAATCCGTACATACCCTAGGCTGACAATCCGTACATACCCCAGTCAAAAGAAAGTTAGCAAGCTGGCCTTACCATGAAGTTGGTTTCATATCAAAGCTCAGGTGTGAAAGCAAAGAACTGTAGCCTTCCATTCTAGTCTGTCCTCAGTTCCCTAAGCACATTGGAGTTGACTGCTTCCATTAGAAGTTACCAGTCTTGTTTTCAGAGATATATCACATAATCAAAGAGTATTTACTAAGCGACTGCTGGCTACATACATTTCTTATGTAGGTACTAAAATTCTTAGAATCATAGCCTGTAGGTCATTTACATATTAGTTCTGTGACTTTGGACAAATTGCTATAGCTCTGTTCCTCAGTAAAATAGTTCAACTGCATCCATGTAGTTGTAAGAATTAAAAGGAATTAATACATGTTAAGTGCTCAGGACAGAACCTGATATTTGCTAAGCTTTCAATAAATGTTAGTTATTATTATAGTTAATGCTGTTTCATATCAAACATTATTATCTCACCCCAATAATGAATTGCTGGACTCTGGATATGATCAGACATCAGGAATTCTTTACATCTTAAGGTAATCTTTTAGATTATCGAATAGCTCTACTTATTGGCAAACTCTGATTTATGCTGAGCTGAAATATGCTTCCCTGTAATTTCTATCCACTGGACACTGTTTGGTCCATTACAGCACTTTATAAAAGGATTGCTTCATGGCATTCCTTCATATATGCAGACTACTGCTATTTCTTCTCTCCTGCCTCGTAAACAAACAGCTCCTCAAATAACATAGCAGCAAGAACAGTAACACCTGCTTTACACTTTGTAAAGTTTTAACACTTAGATCATGTCATTTGAGCCTTTCAATACACAGGTTAAATATTACCACCACCACCACCATTTTATAGGTCAATAAATTCAGGCTCAGAGAAGGAATTGACTCCTGAATGACAAGGTCACAGCCAGTAGGTCATAGTGCTGGGAACAGCACATAGGCTGTCTAGTGCAAAGCTCTTTCCTCTACCATGTCTATTTTAAAATGCACACTTGGATTTTAAAATAATCCAAGTGCAAATAATCCAATTGCACACTGAAGAAAACTCTGCATTGTCAAATACACCCTTTTATTGCTGCATTGATTAGAATCCAGCCAGAAAAATAACCACTCTATATCTTCCGAACAGGGGTAACGTAATACGTGGTTACACATATGATGAGAGAGTTAAGAAACCAAACAGAGGATACAGAAGCAACCCAGAGATTAGCCAAAGCAGGAAGCCACTGCTATCCATAGGACACGGAAGCAGATAGTATTCCCAAAATCCAGGAGCCAGGTCAGCACAGTGGAAGCAGAGAATAGAGCCACAGGAAACAGGGTGTGGGAAAAATAATAATCTTGCTCCTCCCCTCTTCCCACCCTCAGGTCTTCAGTCCATGCTCTTCATTAACTAAACATACCTGGAAACCAGGGAGCAAGGGAGCTTAGGAAAGGCGGCTCTTGGATTATAGAGCAGAGCCAGGGAAGTGTGAGGAACGGATCTGAGAGCAACGTGGCTGTTAGATGCACAATTTCTTGGTGGCACAGTTTCTTAGTGGCCTACTCACGCTTCTAAGACACATTAAGCTTATTGTTAAGACCCAAGTCATTTTACATGTTCATTCTTTTTTTTTTTTAATTTTTTATTAATTAAAAAACTACAAGAAACAAACATTCCCAACACATACACTCAGCAATTCACAATATCATCACATAGTTGCATATTCATCATCATGATCATTTCCCAGAACATTAGCATCAATTCAGAAAAAGAAATAAAAAGACAACAGAAAAATATAACAAACAGAAAAAAAATATTTTACAGGTCATACCCCTTACTGATCCCTTGCATTGATCACTAGAATTTCAAATTAAATCTGTTTTAACATTTGTTCCCCCTATTATTTATTTTTATTCCATGTGTTCCTCTCATCTGTTGACAAGGTAGATAAAAGGAGCATCAGACACAAGGTTTTCACAATCACACAGTCACACTGTGAAAGCTATATCATTATACAATCATCATCAAGAAACATGGCTACTGGAACACAGCTCTACATTTTCAGGCAGTTCCTTCTAGCTTCTCCATTACATCTTGGATAATAAGGTGATATCTACTTAATGCATAAGAACAACCTCCAGGATAACCTCTCGACTCTGTTTGGAATCTCTCAGCCATTGACACTTTGTCTCATTTCACTCTTTCCCTTTTGGTCGAGAAGGTTTTCTCAATCCCTTGATGGTGGGCCTCAGCTCATTCTAGAGTTTTTCTCAATCCCTTGATGCTAAATCTCAGCTTATTCTAGAGTTTTTCTCAATCCCTTGATGCTGAATCTCAGTTTATTCTAGAGTTTTTCTCAATCCCTTGATGCTGAATCTCAGCTCATTCTGGGATTTCTGTCCCACTCTGCCAGGAAGATCCACACCCCTGGCAGTCATGTCCCACATAGACAGGGGGAGGGTGGTGAGTCTGCCTGCTGTGTTGGCTGGAGAGAGAGGCCACATCTGAGCCACAAAAGAGGTTCTCTTGGGGGTGACTCTTAGGCTTAATTTTAAGTAGGCTTGACCTATCCCCTGTGGGGTTAAGTTTCATATGAACAAACCCCAAGACTGGGGGCTCAGCCTATAGCTTTTACTGTCCACACTGCTTGTGAGAATATCAAGAATTCAACTTGGGGAAGTTGAGTTTTCCCCCGTTCTCACCATTCCCCGAAGGGGACTTTGCAAATACTTTTCCACTCACTGATCAAGTCACTCTGGGATTCATCAGGACATCACCTGGACAAACCAACAAAATCTCATGTCCTATACCAAGTTCCATGTACTTAAGGTGTTCAATCAACTATCTACATAAGTTATATTAGGAGATGCACTAGTCAAAGTATAGATTTGTACCAAATAAACATTTTTTGCTTTAGTCTCACACATTAGTTGAAATTTTAAAATATTAAGTACCGTCTATTTTCAGCACACTGCAGTAATGACATTCTTTTGTTCTTCCTCATGCAAAAACTTTTTAAATTTGTACATTTAGTCAGTATCATTATATACTCTAGGCATTCCTAGATTACACCATCTCAATCTTTATCGTCTTTCTTTGTGATTTCATTTATGCCCCAGCCCTCCTCCCTCTATCATTCTCATATGCAGCTTCCTTCAGTGTTTTAACATAATTGTATTACAGTTAGGTAATATGGTGCTGTCCATTTTTGAGTTTTTATATTCAGTCCTGTTGCACAATCTGTATCCCTTCAGCTCCAATTATCCAATATCTTACCCTATTTCTATCTCCTGATGGTCTCTGTTACCAAGGAAATATTCCAAGTTTATTCACTAATGTCAGTTCATATCAGTGAGATCATACAGTATTTGTCTTTTTGTTTCTGGCTAATCACACTCAGCATAATGTCCTTAAGGTCCATTCATGTTGTTACATACTTCATAACTTTATTCTGTCTTACAGCTGCATAATATTCCATCTTATGTAAATGTCACAGTTTGTTTAGCCAACTGTCTGTTGATGGACATTTTGGCTGTTTCCATCTCTTGGTAATTGTTAATAATGCTGCTATAAACATTGGTGTGTAAATGTCCATTTGTGTCCTTGGCCTCGTGTCCTTTGAGTAGAGACAGCATATAGATGGGTCCTGTTTTTTAATCCATTCTGCCAGACTATGTCTTTTGATTGGAGAGTTTAATCCATGAACATTCAGTGTTATTACTGCATGAGTAGTACTTTCTTCTACTATTTTGCCTTCTGGATTTTATAGGTCATATCTAATTTTCTTTCTTTTTACCTTTACTCATAGTCTTCCTTTCTACACTCTTCTCCACACCTCTCTCTTCTGTCTTCATATCTGTCTCTAGTGTTCCCTTTAGTATTTCTTGCAGAGCTGGTCTCGTGGTCACAAATTCTCTCAGTGATTTTTTGTCTGAAAATGTTTTAATTTCTCCCTCATTTTTGAAGGACAATTTTGCTGGATATGGAATTCTTGGTTGGCAGTTTTTCTCTTTTAATAATTTAAATATATTATCCCACTGTCTTCTCGCTTCCATGGTTTCTGTTGAGAGATCTGCGCATAGTCTTATTGGGCTTCCCTTGTATGTGATGGATTGCTTTTCTCTTGCTGCTTTCAAGATCCTCTCTTTCTCTTTGACCTCTGACATCTGATTATTAAATGTCTTGGAGTATGTCTATTTGGATCTATTCTCTTTGGGGTACGCTGCACTTCTTGGATCTGTAATTTTAAGTCTTGCATAAGAGTTGGGAAATTTTCAGTGATAATTTCCTCCATTAGTTTTTCTCCTCCTTTTCCCTTCTCTTCTCCTTCTGGGACACTCACAACACGTATATTCATGCACTTCATATTGTCTTTCAATTCCCTGAGTCCCTGCTCATATTTTTCCATTTTTTTTCCTATAGTTTCTGTTTCTTGTCGGATTTCAGATGTTCCATCCTCCAGTTCAGAAATCCTACCTGTTCTGTCTCTTGAAATCTACCATTGTAGGTTTCCATTGTTTTTTCATCTCTTCTACTGTGTCTTTCATTCCCATAAGTTCTGTGATTTGTTTTTTCAGACTTTCAGTTTCTTCTTTTTGTCTTTTCCTTGCCTTCTTTATATCCTCCCTCAGTTCATTGGTTTGGTTTTTTTTTTCCTTTCATTTTTTTTTTTAAATATGGAACGCTTCACGAATTTGCGTGTCATCCTTGCACAGGGGCCATGCTAATCTTCTCTGTATCGTTCCAATTTTAGTATATGTGCTGCCGAAGTGAGCACCATTGGTTTGGTTTTTGATGAGGTTTTCCATGTCTGTTCGTACATTCTGAATTAATTGTTTCAGCTCCTATATGTCATTTGAATTGTTGATTTGTTCCTTTGACTGGGCCATATCTTCAATTTTCCTAGTGTGATTTGTTATTTTTTGCTGGCATCTAGGCATTTAATTACCCTAATTAGTTTATTCTGGAGATTGCTTTCACTTCTTTTATCTAGGGTTTTCTTGCTGGATGAATTTGTTGTCTATCTGTTCTTTGACATTCTGTTCAGCTTTATCTGGACCTTTAGCTTAAGTTTTGTTTAACAGAGGAGAATTTTTCAGTTCTTGTTTTCTTGTTTCTTGCCCTGCTTGTGTGGTGCCTTTCCCCCACACACACTTAGGAGGGTCTGTTTAGATATTATAGACTGCAGCCAGATTTTCCCAAACCAAACTGGCCTCTTATCAGGAGGAAAGAGTCACCTGTGTCGATTTTCCCTGAGGGTGAGACCCAGCAGGTTGAAAGACTTTCCTGTGAGGTCTCTGGACTCTGTTTTTCTTATCCTGCCCAGTATGTGGTGCTTGTCTGACTGCAGGTCCCACCAGCATAAGGTGATGCGGTACCTTTAACTTTGGCAAACTCTCCCTGCTGGGGGCGTGGTGGAGACAGAGGAGAGGTTATAGGCTGGTTTTAATGACTTCAGATTACCAAGCCCTAGTGTCTGAATTCCTTGATGGAGGGATTCCACCTGGGTGGGGCTTCACCCCTCCCCTGGGGAAGGCACAAGCTCCAGATAAGCCCCCAAAAGAGCTCACTTCTGCCTATGCCTGGGGCAGTTGCAGCCTGAAAAGTCCTGCCACTGTATCCAGAGGCAGTCAAGCCTTTGTAGATACACAGCCATAAAAACCTCTGTTTCCTTCTTTTTTTTTTCCCCTTTTTCTGTCAGTCCTGCCCCCTTGGCGCCGGGGCAAAAATGAGCAACCTCCGCTTTGATCAGGTTCACCTAAGCTGGGGGTCTATTTTTAGTAGTCAGAATTTGTTAATTAGTTCCCAAATTGGTGTTTGATTGTGCCCAGTCCCTGCTGCTGGTAAAGTTCTTTCCTTTCCCCTCTGGGAAGCAGCCTGTGGGGGAGGGGCACTGGCTGCCACAGCTTTGGAACTCACGGTTCTGGGGGGTGCTCGCAGCCAGTCCAGCTGGTCCAGACTGGGGTACGCTGTGTGTCCAGTCACTGATGTGGCCCCAGGAGCTGTTCTGTACTGTTTCTGGTTATTTAGTAGTTGTTCTGGAGGATGAACTAAAATGCGCACATTGTTAAGCTGCCATCTTGACCCAGAAGTCCCTACATGTTCATTCTTAATGAATTAGTTCTTCTTTTTGTATTTGACAATTCACTTTTTGAATATAAGCAAGGGCATTACAGTTAGCTTAATTTCATTGTTTGACATTTGGCCAGCCTTTCACTTGCTGAAAATCTCCTTCATTTCATCTAGTTTTGAATAATCTAAACAGTAATAAACATTATTTATGTACCTAATCAAACTATTATTGGATATTCTGAACAGGACAGGGACAACATTTGAGATCAATACATAAAGCAACTGGGATGAGGCAAGTGACCTACTGGCCTCAGGTGCAAAACCTAAGGAGAGTACTGAAAAATGCAGTAATCAGGATAAATTACATTAGAGTGAAGCTTTTCTTTTTAAAATCAAAATTAATGTAAAATTTCATGATGACAAAATATCAAAATCATTAAAACAGAATTCATGATTGATGAGCATTGATCAATATCTCAACCAATTTCAAATTCTCCTTCCTGTCTTCCCTACACGTTTCATCTAACAGTCAAAGATATGACTAAAGACTTTGTAAATACCATCTAAGTATTTTAATATTTGATGTCCTAGAATCTAAAACATTAATTTACTAACAGTACAGAGACTGAGAAAAAATTCAGGATCAGATCTAGGTTGGTCAGGTCTGAAGCTTATATAAATTAGAGGAAGGCTTTAATGAGATTCCTAAATTACTTTTGAGTCAAGTTAGACATAGGAAAAACATCTTGCAAGCCCTGAGACACTTTCAGAGGAGGTGCAGGGGGAGGGCATCTGGTGACAACAGTCAGGTTCCTGAAACCCAAAGCAGTCAGACGAACAAGACAGAATACACCGTTCAACTAAAGGGCATGGACCAATTATAATAACCCATTTACATTCCTTAATTTGAATATCTAGACAACCTATCACAATAGCTCACTTATAATTCTTTATTTACGCGTTTACAAACCAATCACAGGAATGTATAGACGATCAATCATAGGAATGTATAGGCAACTAATCAAGAATATATTGACAGCCAATAGTTATAGCCCATTTGCAACACTTAATTTGAATGCTTTCTAACCAATTACAATGTACCAACATCTCAAAACCCCCATTTTCCTTTGTTTAATCTGATAAAAACCCTTGTGCCAAACAAACTGCATGTGTCTCTCTCTTGATCATGCCCCCACTCAACCCTTTAAGTATGTACTTATTTTTCTCTTCAATAAACTTTTCTCACTTGCTTATACCTACTTGTCTCTTCCTTGCATTTCTTTGTGCAAGAAGACAACGAGCCTGGAACTGGGCTCCGGTGACAAAGGAGCTCTGGCAACACTGAGAACCACATAAATATACCTCCCTAAACTCTTTTAATTACCAAATGTATCCACAACTCTACATCCCTTTAGCCAAATCCCCAAAATGTGGTCACTGCAATGCTACCTTACAGGAGGGAGTATGTGACAAAGGGCAAGTCAGGGTGAAAAGAGAAAGCGGTCTTAACTAATTGTGGTTAAAATATTTTGCATGCTTTCCAAAAACATATATTCTTTTGAACATATGGTGCCCCTTCTAGGGCTAGGGAAGGTGCCATTTCAAATCACGTTTTATTACCTTCACGGTAAACCTTACTTGGAATTTAGTCAAAACTCATAGTAAAACTTCACTCATGTAAAAACGAATTACAGTAGCAACTTCCCTTCTTCATTATTACACAGATCTAATTTCTTCCTAGATCGAGTCATACCTTCTGGCCAAAATTCTTTTTCTATTTATGCATAGATTGGAATAAATGGTTTTGAAGATGCCCTCTAATTTTAAAATCCTGCCCCATTTTGTAAAATAAAGGAGGGCTGTTTCAGACATATCCCAAAACAAAGATAACAGTCAGTGGTCTGAATATAAAGTGTTTTTCTTTTGTATAATTTTTCATATACAAAATTGCATTCTCAATTAGCAAGAAGAACTAAATTCACTGTCAGTTTTTACTAAAGAAGACAAATATCCAGTGTGTTTTAACCAGATAACCAACTACGAAAGAAAAAATAACTGAGCATTAAATTTCAAAAGATGGTCTTCCTATTGGTGCTTGTTCAAGGGAAGTGCTCACAAAAATAAGCTCAAATGAGGCTGGAGGGAAGTGCCTGAAAACGTAGAGCTGTATTCCAGTAGCCATGTTTCTTGAAGATGATTGTATAATGATATAGCTTTCCCAATGTGACTGTGTGATTGTGAAAACCTTGTGTCTGATGCTCCTTTTATCTACCTTATTGACAGACAAGTAAACCATATGGATTAAAAATAAATAAATAATAAGGGGAACAAGTGCTAAAATAAATTTAGTAGATTGAAATGCTGGTGATCGGTGATGGGGAAGGGTAGGGGGTATGGTATGTACAAATTTTTTTCTTTTTTCTTTTTATTTCTTTTTCTGGATTGATGCAAATGTTCTGAGAGGTGATCATGGTGATAAATATACAACTATGTGATGATGATGTGAGTTATTGTTTATATACCAAGAATGGAATGATCATATGGTAAGAATGTTGTGTTTATATGTTGTTATGTTTAAAAAAAAATTTTAAATTAAAAAATATACCAAATGATAACTTTAAAAAATAAGTCATTGGATATAACAGGGGAATTTAAAGAAATGATTTGAAAATGCTAATATGGATGCTGTAAACACAAATCCATAAATATCTCAAGTTTAATAGTTGAAAACTGATTGTCTTATGAAGTAGTATCATTGACTACTTAGAGTATGGAAAACTTACATAGAGAATGGAAAACTAATTCACAATGAATGACAAAGTCAATGTGTTAGGAGGTAGTAGTATAGGCTGGTAAGAAAATCTAAGCAAAGATTGATTTGTCAGAAAAAAGTATTTTCAGCCTTCAATTTGGAGATGGTAAATACCCATTTTAGAACAAGAGGCACAGTATGACTCAGCTACATTAAGTGCATTTCCTTATTACTCTGGAAAACCACCCACAAACAAGAGTCAGCTCTCTGCTTAAATCATAATAAATTTTCATAACTCTTTAAGTTTGTAAAGTTGCCGTTGACTCTTAATAAAATACAGTGGAAGGCATTGTAATTTCTTACTGGTTGACATTTAAATGCTGGATTTGATTATTTAGCTCTTGCTGCTTTTTAAGAGTCAATGTTTTAAGGAACAATTTGCAATATCACAGACTTGGCAGTGTAGAAGCATGGATTGCACATTCCAAGTCCATAGTAAAAAATAAAATAATATAAAATCTCTTCCACTTTATCAAGTGTGGTACTATTTTGACAATGACCTAATTTCTTTCAGAAGATACAAATGATACTTGTTTTAGTTGTTAATCATTCTAATAAGCACTATCTAGTATTTTGACCCATTTTGCAATTCTTGATTTGTTAGTATTATGTTTATTATTCAATTTTCTTGGTTGTTTTTAGGAACATGTTTACAATTTTATCAGAATACATAGAAATAAAATTTGATTTTACTTCCTCTCCAAAGGAAGAGGAAGTCAATCAATAATTGTACAGCTAATGACTTCATATCTTAAAATCTTAGAGCTGCCACTATAGCAAAAGGTGGAAAGAATTTAAATATATTGAGTCTTGTTATCAACAAACACCATTTAATGGTTTCAGTTGTCCTTAATGGAGGGAAAATGGACAATGTACAAACATATTTGTAACAACCTGATTCCATGTGGTCTTGTTTATGCAAAAGAGGTCAAGAAAAACACTAACCACTCACTGAATTCAGCTTCACATTGTGGTAATGAACTAGTTCTCCTCAGTAAGTTATTTTAACTACTTGCAGAGAGAACAAAATGTATATTAGCATATTCATCATTATACTTTGAAATAAGTTTTGACACTCATTACTCATGAATAAAAGAATGTTGAGGCAATGAAATCCTCTGAGGCAATTTTCATAACACCAGGACTTATTTCTTCATCCCAAATCCTCCACTACTGAGGGATTTTTTGGAACTTGAACTTAATGCTTCAAAGTGCATATCTGAAAAGAAAATAAAATTTAATTTTTGAAGCTGAGCTTTTTATTTCACATATTTCCCCTCAAGAAGATGCAGCAGATGCAATTCAGAAGATACAAAACAACTCTAGTTTGCTTTATGTTGATAGAAACGTTTAGATTCTCATTCTGATCACAATTCATATTTTCTCTTGTATACATGAAAAAGATGAAATATTAGACCTGCTTTGAGCATAAGGTAATTTCCCATCTCCTGTAATATTAATTAGTTTGTTGGAAATGCTTATCTTTAAGTATACTATAGTACCATCTGCCATTATTATTTATAGAACACTTGTATTTCAGAGTATTTTGATGAGTTTTACAGTCATTTCTCATTGTATCCTCTGCAGCTGTATTATTTCTCTCATTTGCTGCACAATGAAAACCATGAATAAGGATATTAAGGCCATGATTTACACTGTGCCAAAAATATGCATTTGATTCCATCAATGCAGCTAATTCAGTCATGGAGGAAAAAATAGTAGCTCAATCAAAGCATCTGGCACTATCTGGACAATAAAGAAAAAAAATAGATACACAAGTTTGCAGACATGATCTAAATGGATGATATGGCCACTCAAAATATGTTTGTTACAACAAAACGTCACACCTAGCTTCTATCCAAGATATGAATTATTATGGAACAATAATAGCTCTTCTCTAAATGGAACGTTTTTCCTGAACAAAAAAAATAATACTTTTTAAATGACTACCTACAAAACAGCTTTATTTTTTTCAAAAAGGGAGTAGTTGGAGAAGTGTGGGGGAGTTTACTATGCGCATTTGAAATTAGTCCTGCTCAAGCTTTTACCCTCATTAAGAGTTAAGTTTCCACCAATTGTGAATATTTTGAAGAAAAAAAATGCTAGCTGATAATTACTGAGTCTTGACTCTGTGCCAGCCATTATTGTGGATCATTTCAACAAATCCTTTGAAGGTTCATGGTCTTAACAGGTGGGCTTTATGCCTGACAGGTGATATAACAGCCTCAGACAGAAATGCCAAGGAACTTGCCCAGAGTCACAAAACTGGTTATGGTATAGCTGGGATTTGGACTCAGGTGGTCTGACCTTAGAATCTGCATGCTTTACCATTTTCATCAGATGAAAGTAAAAAATCCAAAATTCATCATGATGTAAGATGTAGAGTTCAGCATGACGTCCTTTACTTTGACTTGTCCTCTTACCAACCCCTATGGACTCATTCCTTGGTTCTCGGTAGAGACCACATTGTGAGTAAAACCTGAAATAGGTTTTTCACTAATAACTCTCAAAACAGCAGTACTTTGACACTCACCTGATGAAGTGTCACATAAAATGGGTGGGTTGGTGTTCTTCCCTCTTCTGCATATGATGTACCCATACACAGCATGTCTTTAGCCACCGAAAGCTCCAGAATATACACCCTTGCTTGGACAAGTGAAAGAGCAGAACATTGCTTATGGTGATTCCCAGGACTAGAGGCCCTGGGTGGGTGGGCCTTGTGTTCACGTTTAAAAGGAACTGGAATAGTAAAAGGATAAACAATGGCCTGTGGCTATAGCAGCTAGAAGTACCCTTATGATATCAGTCAGATGTTCTCTACAGACTCCATAAGTAAGAGGATAGAAAAGAACCTCAGTGAAAGCTGAAGTTTCTATAATAATGAGTAGGAATGAGAGTCCAGAAAATCAACATTGTAAGTGTTCATCTCACAGATTGCACAAAATAAATGAATTCACTCCTCCCACAATGCCCTTTCTACACTAACTCTGATAAATAGCATTTTCAACAGTTCTCACTCCACTTTGATGGTTTTGATTTCCATTTTTCCACTCTACTTGAGCTCACTACGCATTATCAGTAATATATCATACTGTGATTAGCAAGATCTGAGTTTATCTCTTCATACAGCATATAATTGTCACCAGCCAAAAAAATTAAATTGACATTTTATGTAAAAATAAAATGTTTGCATTCAAAGTTAAAATGTAGGTTTAGGAAGAAATCCAAAGGAAATACACCAATACTATAGGAGCCACATAAGTCCCAAGACAACGTCATGTTATCCAAAGCTAATAATTTCTGTTCTGTTTTGTTTCATGCATCTGACATCTTCAGGGGCTTATAGATAAGAAATCTTTATTATTTCTTTTTGTGGCAATGATCACTTCTAGAGGTTCCTAATAGATAGTTGAAAGAACAGGCATGGTCTAAAGGATTTTACTTTCAAGGCCAAAATTGTAAGTAGATTGTAAAGAGGTATGTCAAGGAGAATAAATAGAGCACATGCACACACACATGAAGACACATGCATAGTTTTATGTCCCTTGGAAGAGGGACAGGCATTTCTGCTCAGAATTAGCAGTACCAAAGTGACATGTTGGACATGGTAGGCAGCTGAAGCAAAGGGACCAAAAATCTAGTTTTCTGAGTTTCTAGGAAAAACACCAAGATTCGATATTCCCAAAGCTGTGGAAGTCAAACTTTAGGGGTTCACCTTAGAAACAAACTCCTTGCCTTAAATGAGGCTTGGACAATGAAGAGAATCCAGCCTTTCCCAGCCCCTAATGGAACTGTGAATTTTGAGTGCCTCAGGGCTTCATATGAACTGTACTCCCAGTACCTTTCCCTCAATAGAAAAAACTTCCATCTATACTCTGCTTTGCTTATGACATCTGTATTAATGATTATTAACAGGGCCTCATTTTGTTAGAGCACTTTGCATTTTACAAAAGTATTTCCACACAATTATACAATGTACTCCTCATAATATCCCTGAAATAGAGTCTGGGTAGTATTTTCCTTGACTTGAAGATGAGGACACAGACTCAGAGAAGGATGTGGTCTAGGTTAAACAGCTAGACAGTGACAAAGGCCACTCTTTTGACTTTGGGACAGCTTACCCTGCCACAGCCCATGCTGCCTCTCCCGTTGTGGCCAAGCTTCCAAAGACATGAACAGCTAAGCTACTGGGAAGTTTCATCGTTAAATTGTACTTCTGCCCATGAATTTGGTAGAAGTTGGGCCTCTTTAAACATTTTTGGATCAAGTGAAAAAAAGAGTTGAATTATATTTTGCTTGCACTCTCTGTCTTCAGATTTTATTTACCACTGACTCTATAATGATGAATAAATTAACTTCCCAATGATCAATCTCTCTGTCTCTAAAATGGAGAAGATGATATTCTCCACCTACTAACATCACTTGAGTGAAGGAACTCATGCTTCTAAAATGCTGTGAAAGATGCTTTCAAAGAGATGCTCTAGAAATAGAAATGTGAGATTTATATTGAATACATTTAAATGTGATTTTTAACTGAAATTAAGGTTTCACCAAATATCTTGCCAAACTGAACTCATCATGATTTGTGTTATTATTGCTTTTTTTTTTCATTTTCACTTTAAATGCCTATGCAGTAAACATCATTTCGAATTTTCATTGTCTGTCATTTTACAGCCCCTGATAAGGACTGAAATCTTCTCTTGCACCCTCTACCAGACACTTCACTTGGTTTGCATTCACTAAGGATAAACATGGCCTATTTTGCTCTATGTAGGCAAGAACATGCTCTTTAGACACTGGTTCAGGAAAAGGATGAAATGATAAAGCAGGCTTTGCATCATCACCAAAATTGCAGCTCTGCTACATAACCCAGCAACGGGACTGCTGCCCTGGTGATCACATCACAGCGACAGTCTTCGTTAGTCAGGCTGTCAGGCCTCCCACTCAAGGGAACTACAGAATGGATAATCTCTCCAAAGACAGCCTGAGGTGCAGCAACGAGACAGCTGAAACTTCCTAATGAATGACTTTACTTCAGCAAGCCACAGTTCCTGGGGATAAAACCACTGATCCAGGGAGGCAGCTTCGGCTTGCAAATTTCATTCAGTATTTCCTTCTTGAAAGGACATTTTTAGATAAGAAATGTAAATTTTCATGCTGGACTAGGTTGTCTAAAGCACCTGAACCAACACATTGTTTTCCACAAAGGTGCCGTCGGCTAACAAGGTTGACCTTGAAATGATCCAGAAACGCTTTTCTGAAAGAACCTGAAATTCACAAAGAAGAATTTTCATGAATGATATTTGACATCATCGACTATTTATAGGAAGTTGACTTTTCTAAATTGGACTTAGAGTCGCTTAGCTTTTCTACCTTTCTCTTGTTTTCAGGACAATAAGTTAATACAGTTCTAAAAGTCTTCTCAGAAATAGCCAAATTGTCTCTTTAACACACCTGTCGAGGTACTTCACTTAGTCCTACTCAACAATGTCTATCACAAAAGGACAAGTTCATTCCATAAAGGGTGCTATTTATATGTTTGTTTTCTCAAATACATGGATTTTTAGCTCAATATATTCAAAAAAATTCATTCTTCCTCATGGTTCCTGCCTTATATTTTGAACATTTTGGTTAGAGATGTGCTTCTTGTGCTGTTTGCTTTATTTCAGTAAGTAAGCAATGCTCTTCCTTCTGGTTTTCAGGAAAGTGTCTTTCCATGCATCTCACATCCATTTAAAGCAGGCACAAAATGACTGGAAAACAAATCACAATAACTGCAAAGTGGTTGGTAGATGGAATATTACAAAACCCAGAGAGTCTCTCTACTTCACATTCATGAGAAACTTGTCCCTTCAGACTTTTGAATGCTTTAATATATTAGACTGGTACTGTGGCAACAGTGCTACATAAATAATATTAATATATTTGGTAATTTTTCTAAAAATCCCAGTGTTTCACTGGAAAAAAAGTCATTTAAAACACATCAAAAACATAAGACAGTGTCTGTGGAACTGAAATAAGTGATATTTCTTAAATGTTAGTAACAGGCTATTCTTTATTCTGAAATAATATAGAAGGAAAAAGAGAAAGAGCCTACTTTCCTCACAGGAAATTTGAGTTTTGTGATATGTCCTTTAATTTCTGCATTTTTTTTAAATAAAAAACTCTCAACTTTCAATAATATATTGACACAGCCTAAGTTTCATTTTTTAAAATATGCTTCAACTTTGATTATTAATTCTTGGATATCTTTAAATACACAGAAAAGTTTCATTCTTTAATCACTATGTCTCCCTCTCTTTATTTGTGGTTTTGTTCTTCTGTCCAATACAAGATTTTTCTTCTAAAAAACCATGTTGCAGTGCTTATGCTATGAATTCTAAGAGCAAAGCCATTTAGAGTCTGCGAATCCTGCATAAAAATTTCAAACTGCTACACTATACATTACCACGGATTTTTTACTCCACTAAAGCAAACCAGCTATTATATGCCTGACATAAAGCATATTTCTACTTTCAGTTTTTAGATAAGCCCATAAAACGTGTCAATAAAATAACAATTCTAAATGACGCAGTACATTGACAATGTTACTAAGTTCAAGATGAAATTCTTTTGATGGTTCTAGGAACACTGAAGAAGATTATTTTATAACTTCCTTTCCTAGATAATTATGACATCTTGCTGTGCTTAGTTAGCATTGTCACGTCAGCTCATACTGACCGAGAAAACTGGTGTGGCTATATTCAACTTCTTATCTCTAGGAGACTTTCATCACTCTGCAGCGTATTTTAAAATCAATGAGATCTTAAGTTATCCCCAGGACACATTTCAAATTCATCAAAATGAATCTTATATTCATTCACATTCTTGTAGACTTATTTTTCCAGTTGTGCCAACCTACATTGAAGGAATTCACTTTTATTCAAAACAAGGACTCTGCATTTCAATTTCAGTCCTTCCTCTTTGATTCCAGGATAAAATCGTGTTGCCGTTTAATACAATTATATACTTCAAAGTTGAAATCACAATTACTTGATGATGAGTCCAAATCTGTGCAAGATTAGTGATTAGAGAAGCATATCCTGCCCAAATGCATTTCTTTTATTGTCATTTACCAGATGGTACCTGTCATTAATTTTTGTGAATAACTTTTACCACCAGAATCGTAAGTGGTTGTAACAAGCTGATAAAATGCTAATAATAAAAAACCTAGCAGAGCCTGAATAAATTTGTTGAGCCTGGATTTATTTTTCTGCTGCTCTGCTTAATGAAGTAGAAAAATAAAGTCATACACTTTGTAAAGGATTGACAATTTTTATCCTACCTTTTGTAGGGGAAGTGATTGAAATCAAAGGTGCAGCAGCTTGGAAAGTGGGTCATGCCTGGGGTATTTTAGCCACATTAGACTCACATGGGATAGAAATGAAGCTCTCATAGGATGACCATATACTATATCTTCCAAACCCAGACACTTTCTACTGGCACAAGGCATGATGGTGACCTTCCTAGACAAACAGAGGTCCACGGTCACCGTCCATGTGCACAATGTCTCCGGTACTGTACAACCATTCAATATCAGTGAGAAAAAACAAAATCAGATTATTTCATTCATAGCTACACAAACGTATTACGAACTATGTGGAGAGTGAGTTGCTGCATGGTGCATTGTGGGAACACAGGCCCAAATTCAACAGAAACTTTCAGAGAATGACTATTTTCTGACTTACAAAGCACGAAGGGTCTAAGGAGCAGGGGAAGACACTGCTGCAGGTCTCCCTCCCAACAAGGCCTAACTGCTTGAATCAGGGTGGGTGAATGGCAGCTCTGGACTCTCCATTTGATGTCTGATGGGAGAGACAAAAGGACAAATCTGTCCTGCCAAGGATCGGGTATTTATATGGCCTCTGGGGAGGGGGCCTTGCCACTGAGATTTCCCGCCCTGATAAGTCTGCCCTGGGGCTGCTTGTTTCCTTCATCTGGGTTCAAGGTATGGTCAGGCCTTTTCTTTAGATGGAGCATCTTCCCTTAGGGCTGCAGAATGGAAACACATTGAAAACAGACAAAGGGAAGGTGGGTAGGCCAGGGTTCTGAGCATGTGCCTGTGACATCCCGAGCACTGTGTGATAGAAATTGAAGGATGCACCTCAGTCAAAGTAAAAATAAAATTATGTATCAGGAACGGCATGAAATTTACTCAGTTCAGGTGTTCTGACTTCTGCACTGAACCAAGAAGTGACAAGTTCCATGTCACTTCTAAATACATAACTCCTTTCCTCACTATATCATTAAAATAAATCCATTAAAGCTTACCCTTCTAGGGAGATCTCAAAATAAAATGTTGGATGAAAAATTCTTATTCTTTTATATTCAATATGATACATCCACATACTTTGTGAGGTAGGTTCTTCACAGGAAGTGATGCTGAAGGAAGAGGCTATACAACCTGATAACTGTAATTTTCAGAATAAAGGACTACCCACTTGCTTTCTTCTAAACCCAAAATGTCTACCGCAAGCCAAAGTAAGCATGGACTAAAGTTTATTTTTAAACATTTCAATTGTATCATTATAAGGAAATACAAATCTTCAAAAGTCAGTTGCAAACCTTTCCTTATTATCTGGGTTGTAAACTTGACTTAGTGACCAGGCCATCCAGTTGATTTCTGGGCTATCATTTTCTCCCACTAAAAAGGAAACTTTCTTACCGAGGTGAGGTAATAGATTAAACTTCTGAACTACAAAATTATGATGCCAGAAATGGTAATTAATTCTCTATTTACCCAAATATTGTCCTACAGCCTTAAAGAGGCGGGCTTTCACCCTGAGCTAACTGAAAGGTTCAAGATCTTTTGAAAGCAAGTTTTGATTACCCAGGTCAATTACTAAATAATTGGCAAACAATGTTCCAGGAAGCACTTATTGAAATCTTAAAAGTTATTCCAAGTAAAACATTGTCCCAGAGAAAATAAGTTTGGAAAAACCTTCACACTCTGTCCCTCTCTTGGAAATTCACAAGGCAGATTTAAGATATTAAAGTTTTCTGAGAAGTCATGAATTGACCTAAAGGAAACTGTTTAATTTATTTAACCCGATATTTCTCAAAAGAATTTGCCAGTAGAATACATTTTTTTTCAGGAATATTTTATGATCAAAATGAATTTTATATTCCTTAGAACACAGTAGGGAAATTTTTCCAAAGGTAATTGAGAAGTGACCATAAAAGAAAGAAAAAGCAACAAAAGGAAATTCAAATGCAGGAAATGTTTGTGACTTGCCTTTGATTTTGTCAGTCAAAAGAGAATAAATTGCTTTCACTTTGGAAGAATTTCTTAACTTGATTTCCCTTGGAGCATGATGAATAACAAAAGTAATGATTGAAAGGCTCTGATAAAAAATTAACTGTTAAATATAAGATACACTCTTTACAGAATGACAGCAGTACAATAACATATAGATTATAGATAACCACTGACGTCAATATAGAAGAGATAAAGAGGTAATATGCACAGGAAACTATTAATAAAGACATGATATTAAAATAATTTAAAAAGGAAGAAAACCATTTTCATTTGTCCTGTTATTATTTTTGAACCATAAAAAGTTGCCTTTGTCATAAGTCAACATGTCAAATACTGTCAATTTCATGTTGTTCAACCTAATAGACTCTAATACAGTTATTTTCCTTTACAGCTGAGAAAAATAAGAAATCAAGCAGTATTTTGTCTATGATTCCTCAGTTAGCAGTTGGCCCAGGTGCTTCAAACTTGATAAAATACAATTCATGTCCCAAGCTTTTCCTGCTAAATCATGTTTGTTTTCATATTTGCTTATTTTTGTTTTTGTTTTAGCTACATGATATTTCTTATTTTGGGAAATGATTTTTGCCATTATTTTTGTATTTTAAACATAAAATACAACATGAATTATTTCTCTGAAGGTAATCATAGTTTTTTTCCTCATGCATTGGGACTTGGAAAATGCATTCATTTGCATATTTACATTTAGGTCAAACAATTTGGTTTTCACTGCTATTCTTGAACGCATTTATAAAGTCTGCTGCAAAACTAATTTTAAAATGCAGTTTGTGAGTTACCATGTTAAAGTTAAAAAGATTTCTCTATTGTTGACTACTTCGTTCTCTCAAGCAATTGTGAAATATTTGGGTATACATGTGTATCTATACACATACATACATGCACAGTTCTGAAAAAAATCTGAGTAATATATCATATTAATTTATTACAAAACTCAAAAGTTATTCTGTTTCTTTATTTGTCTAGGTAGCAAAGTCGTATTTGGAAGAACATATAACCGCTTCAACTCAAATATTTTAGGTAAAGCCAGAAAGCCATATGCTTCTCTTGGGCCAATTTCAGTCAATTGCTCTTTTCTGTGACTAATCTATATTGACAACATTCCTTTGGAGTTTAATCCTTAGTCTCTCTCTAACAAAACTGTCAGTCATATCTATAGGTTAATGAATGGAAACATGGAGGTTTGTCATTAAAGGATAGATGGAGGTAAATTCACATGTGGCAGGTGAACCTTGCTGCTATAAAGTTGCAGCTTCACAACACACATACATTCCTTCACCTCTAGTGATTATGTTATGATTTCTATCAATATAAAAGAAACAAAGAGAACTAGCTGCAATAGCTGCAGATATTTCAGAAACAGTAAAGTGATCTATCAACAAGTCTAAAGAAGGGAATGGTGACAGATTATGATATCTGCTACTAAAAGTTTTTTTTCAAAACAACAATGCAATTAAATGAAGAACAATATCCTGTTCCTAGTCTACTAAACTTCCCAATTGAGCTTTAGCTCAAATTTAATCATGAATTTAAGAGAAGGATGCAAGATTAATCTAATACTTTATATTGACCAGCTAAGAATCCACAGAGGAAAAAAAATACTCAGATATTGGTGAAACTCTTGGGTGGTAGGTACAACCTCTGGTCAAGTTCTTCAATAGCCTGCCAAGACAATCCGCCACATCTCTTCAACTATAATTGAACATTAACACCAATTAAACCACTAAAACTCAACCCCAGAAAGAAACTTTTGGTGAAGTCACACTTTTCTCAAAATGGTCGAAAGAACGATTTTGAAAGAAAACCAGATTTCATATTCAGAATTTGAAAATCTAAGGAACCTGTAAAAGCTTCATCTGACACTAAGCCAAGGGAGTTCACTTTCAAATGTCTAGAGGTCCCTAGTGAGTGAAGCAGTCAGGAGAGGGCTGTGGGGAGGGCTCCTAGAGAGGACAGCTGCTCCTCTGCTCCCACTGATTGTCAGTATGTGGAGATGCAAATACAGTATTGCCTGACCATGAAGTTGTTCAAAAGAAGTTGGGAAATCTTCATTTTTACCTGTACTCTCCCAATGATTAAGGAATGGCAATTACTTGCAAATGTTTTAAAACCCTCTGTATTCAAATGTGTCTGCTGCTAATTTCCTATTTCAGCTCTTAAGACTTGCTTTCCTTCTGTGTGGATTCCATCTTCCCCTTCCATTCCTACCAGCTTTGGACTCACATCATGTTCTCAAATGCCTATTACTGGAATACAATTACATGCCTGTATTAGAATATATTGACATTCATCCTGTACACAAATTCCTAGGAAAACAGATGGCTGAGAATTTGTGTGTGTGTGGTTAACTTTCATGCACAGAAATATGTTAGGTTTTAAGAAACTGACTATCAATATATTTAAAATCTAGTTTTTTGTACTTTTAAGTCCAATCTAAAAAGAATAGAATAATCATATGTATTTAACAAAACATTTTAAGGAGACTCTATAAAGTTTCACTAATTAAGTTTATGTTTTCAGAAACTTAAAACCTCCAGATTGTTCCTATGCCAGATAAGCCCAAAAACTTAGAGGTAACAGTTGTATTCCCCTACTCCATAATGTCAACATACCTTTTCAACTTGAAGAAGGTAGAATGATCATTGCCCAAATATCCATGGAGACTGAGAGAATGATGAAATGAGAGGGAGGAGTTGTAACAGTGAAATTAGGATTTAGTAAATGATTGTAAAAAATGATTATGACTACTGAATCAATATATAGATTTTTCTTTTTAGTTTCTAGTGTACTAGAACAGCCAGAAGGAAGGAATTGTAGAACTGTAATCCATGGTATACCTTGAAATCTACTCTATAACTACTTGTCAAACTGCACTTTGAAATTTGTACATATGTTATATTTTACAATGAAAAATGTTTAAAAAAAAAAACCTAATCCATTCCTGTGGGTGTGAACCCACTCTAAGTAGGAACTTTTGATGAGGTTATTTCAGTTAATTTGTCTGTCTTAATCCTATCACTGTAGTCCTTTATAAGTGGAATGAAATTTAGACATAGAGAAAGCCAAATGATGAGCAAATCAATTCCCATTGTTTAACCTGATCCATTTCATGGTATTTTCTTAAGCAGCCTAGAAAACTAAAATACTTAGGCTGGCTGAGGTTTCATGTACAATGAGTGGTATGAACTAAGGTACTTTCCTGTTTAAGTTGCTAAGGAGATGTACCAAGACCTATTAATTATACAGGATATAGGGATGATCTCCTAGATCTCAGAGGTCATATATTCCACAGCCCTGGGTTTGAGTCATATCCAATACTTGGATAGAGCTGGTCTATACAGGTTTACATGAATTGATGGTTATAATTTCAGGAATCATGCATCATTTAAAATTAAATTATATAAACTTACAATTAAACAATTTATATTAAAAACATAAGCAATAAGTATTCAGAATTTATCACTATCTAATTGTTTTGCTGCATTTTACTATGATCTATGTTTTGAAATTATTTACTTCTGTTTTATCTGTATGGTGGAAATACTTTATAACCACATGCTACTGCGCCACATCGTCCTGAGTCTGTGTTCAGTGAAATCACACGGCTAGCTTGAATTAGGTCATGGTAAGTGTATTTACACCATGGCAATTAGCAAATAAAAAAATCAAGGCTCCCTCCACCCCCACCCCACCCCCATCATAGGAATGAGAAGTTACCCATTTATCAGGATACCACTAGGTATATCATTATCTGATTCTCTATGTGCACTCCCTCCAAGGTTGCTGCATCATTTGCTAGGATTTTGTATCTCTTTAGCTACTGAGATATTTAAACATCTTCCATGTGGTTCTAAAGGTCTTTGAAATTAATGTAATCCTGCATTTTTTTTACATTCTTTCTTTTTAGAAGGACCACAGAATCAGATATTAAATTGTTGTCCCATTGAAATTCTCTTGGTATGTCCAACTTGCGTGGTCATAACTGTAAAGTCATTTTGCAGCCACTAATCCCAAAGGAGATCAAAAGAAAGGCATTGTTCCTTTCTTTCATTTATACCTGTTGCCTGATTTCTTGTCGCAGTAATCGGTTACAGGCCCAGAAGATAGAATTTTATCTAACTTGCTTGGTTGGGTTAAAATATCTAATCCTTCAGTATTTTGTAGCATAGACAGTTCAGTAAATTTGCTATTTTTATATCTACTTGGAAGGGAAGTTGTTGCACCTTACTCATTAAAATCAATTTTGCTTTGCATATAAATATATTATAAGGCTACTCTCAGGGGCCAAATCTATATAGTCTATTCAACTGAATTCCAAATATTGATGAACCATGATATTAGATTTTAACACTGCATATGGGAGTTTAACTTTTTTATTTGAATTCACTAATATAATTAAATTGTGGCAATTCAAACAAAGAGATGCTTTCCACTACTAAAGTTAATAAGGCATAAAGTGATCCTAGAACAAAGCACGAATCTAAGCATCTATAGAGTAGAATCTCCTGAGAGTCAAGAAAAAATAAAATGGAATCTACAGGTTTCTCTTTTAGAACAGTTTATTCCAAGCTTCAGCCACATACTGATTCTCCTATGCATGCAATTGCTATAAAATACCCAAACTGATTTTCTCTATGTATCTTATGAAAATTCATGTTAGTCAAAAATAGTTACACTGATTTTCATTAGATCAAAATCTTTGTCATGTTAAAAAGGTCTGAAGATGTTTCAAGTCACAGAGACCTGAACCAAGAATATCCTTGTCAGTGTCCTCAATCCAACCTTACACTGCCTGTCAACCCGCTGCCTAGCTAAGCTCAGCCCTTAGTATTTCTGTCACTTGAAATTTAGAGGGAAGAGAAGACAGACATGGTTAAAAAAAAAAAAGCAGTGGAGGAGAAAAGATAAGAAAGTAGAAAATGGGCCACTCATTTGCCTATTAAAACTCAGTCCCTTCACTTCTCTTCCCCTGCTATGTTCTGCAATATAGGGATGAACTCTATAACTACATTTTCTCAGGTTTCTTTACTACTGGCTTCCTGCTCTTTCGGCCAATGGAAGACTTGAGGACAGGAAGAAGAAAGAAGCCAGAACATATTCTTCCTTTTCTTTCTCAACCAGGTATGTACAGGAGTCACTATAAGCCATGATGACATTTGCTCCATGATTTCAAGTCCCGGGCAACAGTGACCAGCACGGTTCTAGTTTCTTCCTCAAAGCTCCCATTTCCGGGCTCTCTTAACACTGCTTTCTCTTTGGTTTGCTCCAGCCATAGGAGTGGTGCTCGTTTCCTGTATTGCTAATCTCTGGGTTGCCTCATCACCTTCCATTTGGCCTCCAAGCGCTTCCATTTGTGTAACCCATGCTACTTTGATTGAATTCCTTCTTTTTCAAATACCTATTCCTGAATGGATTCTGATTGACACAGAAAGGAAGACCAGAACTGAGAGAAATGCATACGAGTCACTTATTTTCTTTTCTAGGTAACAGGACTCCTGCCATTTTGGATATAGAAGGAGGCAGGGGAAACGTAGAACAAGAAAAGGAGCAAATACTAATCGAGCATCTTTAGTGTGCAAGTGTTTTAGTATAATAAATCATCACAGATGAGGAAACTGAGATGCAGAGAGATTAGGTGCTTGCTGAAGATCACATTGTAGATACGAGTTTGAACAGGAGTTTGAAGTCAGGACCACCTGATTCCAAAGCCTTTTTCCACAGCAGCATGATGTCTCACTAGCACATATAAAGTTACCTTTAGAAATGGTTCTTGAAGGGTTGAGGGAACTAAGGTATGCATGTAGAAAATGTCAAATATCACTCAACCTAGTGATCCAGGTTCCTGTCATGGCCACACCAAGCTTAAGTAACTGTCATCATTACCATGCATCAAAACTAATACATCTTTGAAAATTGCCTTTTATCCCACCCTACACCCTGCTGGGATCTGGGATGGCTAATGGAGAAGCACTCTTGGGGACCAAAAGTATCCATTAAACACATCCCTTATTTTTAAATATTATGGAATTCAGGGGTCCTTTGTTTGAAAGGCTATAAGTTAATTGAGAATTCTTTATACTTCCCCCACAGCAAAATTTAATCAACTCGCAATACTTTAATGTAGATATCTTCAGAACCTTAAAAAAATCATGCTGCTGAGTAGACGGAATGACAGAAATTCATCCTTATGTGTTCTCATCTACTCTTAATGTTTTTATCTAAAACCCAGGAACCCAGATTTGGTTCCTCACAAATCTAGATCTCTCTTGAGATGTAGACCTATTTGTGTATATTCAGGCAAATGTGACTTAACATGACCCAAACTAAACTTGCTATATTTCCTACAATATCAGGCTCTTCCATCTAAGCTCCTAATTCATTTCAGTCAACAGCACCGCAGTATACCACCTTCCCAAACTGGCTGCCCCAGCCAATAATTCTAAACTCCACCCATCTTCTCAGGCTCTATATCCTGTTAAAATAAACTTTCTAAGTTTCTCCCAAATCTGTTCTCATTCATTCATTCAATGGCACTGGGGACACTGAAATAAACCAAATGAGCTAAAGTAGTTAATTTATTTGTTCCTTTTCATTATGAAACCTTGGGTCTTTGCTCACCCAGGCCATAACATTAATCTCCTTACTATTTGGATTGTCTCTCTTCATCTAGTTCCCCACCCATGTTCCCTGTGCCCTCAGAATGAACTTTATAAAACTGAAATTCGATGTCACTTTCCAACTTATGATCTTTCAAAAGCTACCCAACTCTTCCAGATAAGAGCCTCTGGATGGCATGTGGGATGTATCACATTCGTCTTCTCCAGCAGTTACCTACGATGCTCAGACCTACCAGCCCCTACTGCTACCTTCTTATAATTGGGTATTTGTACATCATTCCTTTTTCGTAGAACACCCTTCATCATCTCACTTTATTTGATCATACTCATCTCTCAAAATTCAACAAAAAATATTTTCCTCTCTAGAATCTGATCTCTGAATCCATCCCCTGGCTGGATTTCCTCCCATATGATTCCTGTTCCAGATCCCCACAACACCTAGTGCATGCCTTTAGCATTTATCACCACCCTTATCAGACTAATAGGGAAATGGACTGTCTCCTGCACTCCACTGTGACGTCCTTGAGAGTAGGGAGTGACTCAGTTCACTTTACATCACCAATGCCAGGCTCTGGATCTGGCACACAGACACTCATATAAAACGGGTAAGTGCATTTTTTGAAACTATGATGAAACAATGTTACTTTGTGAAACTCCTAAGGAACTCTTTTTTTTTCTTTTTACAATTTCCACACTCCTATCCTTTCTCTTCTGCTCAAAAGAATATAATTTCTATAAAATAGAAACTACTTTTGCACACCCAGCTATTAGTATAATTATTCAATTTTCTTCTGCTATTACCATAAGTCAATTAACAAGTGTTAAGTTGTATACCTGGCCAGAGAAGTCCAGCCAGCAGGAATTAATCTAGGATCCATGAAAATATCCTTAGTACATTCCCCAGAACAAGCCCAAAATTTGTATTAATTTTAAAGAAATGTAGAACTACACTAACAGTTCTACGCTGTAATGTACAGGATACTAGTATAGATACACCTAATAAATTGAAGTGCTTCTTTTATCAGGATAGTATTTTCTTTACAGCCCATTATTAAAAAACTAAAAAAAAAAAATTGTCTCATTTGCAGGTCATCATAAGGTCAGAATAACAGGATGAACAGCTTTTCTTTACACATGTCAAAGAGTAGATCCCACTGAAAGAGAAAATCCTTCTCAGACTAGCCTCTTTAGATAATTCATAAGCATAGCTTTGTTCCAGTACCACTCCTCAAATTCTGTGCACCAGAAGGAAAAGAAAATGACGTTTACCACTTCCTTCCCACTACTGAAGTCATGTGTTAGTACTGCCAGCAGCGCTGCATGTGTGTAGGCAGGTTTAAGCTGAGTAATGCATTTAGGTGGTGTGGTATTATAATGCAGAGTTTTCACCAGAGTAAGATAAACTTCCTGTACCTATTGGCACTTAATAATAGAGGTTTGTTTACACAGGATTACTCCAGTTTTCAGCTCAAAGCCAAACTAGTTTTGAGGAAATACCGCAGAGAGCAATTGACTTTGAATTTAGTTGGAGGCCAATATTTTGGTTCTAACAAGAGTGGTATTTTTGTTTACTGTTCTGGAGACAAATTTACCCAGAAAGTTTATGATTGCACTTCAGGTATTAAAGACTGATTTTCCAGCAATTAAGATAAAAAAAATTAGAGATCTAGTTTTCTGTGTATGCTTCTATATTCATGCCATGCCAAACAGTGTGAAGAATCCATTATCATAGACTATTGCGATGTGGTAAAATGTCATATTAAAGACAGGAGAGTGCTGTTTCAGCTTTTCTATACTCTTTATTGCCAATAGTTTAAAATGGTCAACATAAAAAAAAGATTTTGATAATAAATACTGCTCTTTGGGCTGTAATAAATAAAAAGTTTATTAACAAGGAATGCACTTTTCCAGCCACAAATGTCTTCAAAAATTAACAACAACAACAAAAATATATATATATTTATATATATATAGGGCCATATTTCACAGTTAAGCAGCCAAAAGCTGCTCCAATTACAGCCTTTGAACAACATGGGAGCTTCCTCCCTTCTCCCTCCCCTTCAGGAAGTATATTCACAGTTCCAAGTCCTCTGTCTGAAATGCTCTCTACAGAGAGAAGTTAAGAGTCAATGCGTCTTTCTGCAAAATTTTCTGATAAACCTTTTAAAACAGGTATGCCCAGGAAAACTGCATTCTGGTTCACTCTTGGATTAGTCCAAAGCCCAAGAATTGTATGCCTCAGACTGGTCTGGACCCACCCTGTCCAGCAGACCACAGAGGAATTGTTTTCGTACCACCACCTGTCCATCTTCTTCAACATGCTGTAGATCATTCCATTGGCTTCCCTGGAGATCTCACAGTGGAAAAGAGGAGTCCCATAGGGTTCATTCAAAAAATCTTCTAGTTACATCTCTGTAAGAGCATGTTCAGAGCATATTCCATTCGGTTTTTTAATTCTAATGAACAGCCAGACATCAGCAGAGTTGTCAGCCTGAATGTTGTAGATATCCTGTCCTCGTTGATATAAGTGAGTAAGTATTCTTCATTTTGGCTACAGATGATAATTTTCGTATGGTCATGGTAGAAATTCACCTTAAAAATAAGCGTAGGTATTAGATCTCTCTAAACATTCAAGAATTAGAAAAGTACATACAATAATTAAACTAGTCAGGTAAAAAACATTTCTCAGGAAATAAACATTCACTTTACTGAAGGGTCCATTTACCTGAAAGGTACCATCATTGAAGAGCATCATTAAGGCTTTATCAGATTTTAGCCACTGAAGGAGGTAGAGCCGAGGTCTTCGAATATCTGTAACACTAGGCAGATCTCCACCCTGGAAGAGATTAGGAGAGTTAGCTGGTGCCTTTAAATATATTGCAGCATGCACTCAATTCTTCTAAGCAAATGCCTCTCAAACTGAAGTAAGTAAGCATCAGAATCTCCTGGAGATTCAAGGCCCCACCCCCCACAAGTTTCGACTCAGTAGAACTAGGGAAGGGTATGAGAATCTGCACTTCTAACGAGCTTTCAGGTGATCCAATGCTTTAACTCTCACTGCTCTAAAGTCACAATACTTACATCCATGAGGTTCTCCTCCATGTAATGAGAAAAGTATTTCAGCACCGTCACTTGACTAATGAATTGTTCAGGGGCATCTGTTGCTGAGAAAACCGAGCATTGGCCAAGCTCTGCATAGTAGTGAACTGTTCTAAAAAACAGGAATGATAGGGAAAGAATGATAGGGAGAGAAGAGTTAGTTGCCATTTTTTCAGATTTCTAGTCCAAGATTAGAGAACTAACAGAATTTTACTAACTGGATACACTTACTTTTTGTCTGGAAGGAGACTCATATGAGCACCATTGTTGAAAAGAACTCCAACAGTATGGTCTGAGAGCTGGTACCCAAAGCCATATTTGTTAGAGTAATCGACCCACTTGGTGACCCACTGAAAAGACGTGCTCAGTTGTTCTTTGGGAATGCAGTCAGCTTCTGGCATGTTTTCTAGACATCCTCGAAGTACTCTTGCCACTGTATCTGCAACACTTCCCATGGTACTGTCCTCAAGGCCTGAAAAATCAGAGAAAAATAGAAATCATAAAACAATTCATGATAATACTTTAGGTTTTGGTAGACGTTAAGTTTCCCATTAGCTAAGGATGCAGAACTCAGAATTTTCTCCCAGCTTTTCCCAATTCCTCTAATTTTGTTTTTTCTGCGTTAACTTAGGTACAAAATAAGTTGACTTCAGTTACTTAGTATACTACTGGCATTTATAGTTTCATTATTTAAAATAAGATTGTCAACCACTTACATTCACTACTGCTGCTGCAGCTTCCAAGAGTCCCTCTAACTATCATCCGGATAGCATCCCCAATTTGCTGCTTGTTTTCTATTGCAGGTGTTCCAGTTCTGGCAACTGTAGTGGTCGGGGGCTGGAGCTCCTGAGAAGAGGGAAGAGTCATGTAATGAGTCAAGAATCTAAATTCATTTAAGGTTGAGAATTCCCAGTTAGGCTAAGGTTATGAACACAAGTCAGAAAAATAATATTGCAGTAATTCAGTTACATGCAACATTAAAAGACAAAATCACTCCCTTCAAAAGGTAGGAAGAAAAGTTTTAAAAATATAGTATGTGTGACCCATGATAACCATGGTCCTAATGCTAACTAACACAGAATGGATATAATTTAAAGTGTTTATGTACATTTTAATTTTTTCCAACATACCTCATCTGTCCTATGTTTGCTGGGTTGCTGAGTTATTGAGGTCTTTTTCAAATCATGCCTAAGCTTGTAAATTTCTTCATCTTCTTTAGACACTCTATCTGTAAATCAAGGAAAATAATTATGAGCATTACTCTAAATTCAGGTAGAAACACAGCTAGTCATATTTTCTCCTCTTGCACTATTAACCAACTTATGAGCACATAAGGTAAAAACAGCATTTTGTCATTGTCATCAGCTGCAATTATACAAGAAGCACACTTTAATGTTTAAGAAACAAAAAGCTATCAATCACAAAATAATTTACAGTATGGATTTATTATGCTATGAATGCCAAAGTTCAATAGTATATAAACATACCAGCTAAGTTATGCTGGTATAAAAACTCCTTTTAACTAACCTATTGAATTTAAATACGACATTGACTACATAAAGGATAATTCTTAACACTTACTATGTGTGTCAATATATCTTGCTTTGTCTTTTTTGCCACCAAAAAGAGCAGCAGCAGCTTTCTTAAAGAAATTCTTTGCTGGGCTTGACAAGTGGAAATCTGGAACTGTATGACAACAGCTAGAAGAAAGTCTGTCAGGAGTGAAGCCCTGTGGAGTATTAGAAAAGGCCATCAAAAATCTGCGAGGTAACTGGGATCAACAGCATATAATAAAATGGCATAACACACCAACCAACCTGCAAAAAAAAGTCATGTCGAATGATGTCATCCAAACTAGGGCGATCCTCTGGATTTTTGGACAACATGCTGGCTATTAAGTGCTTTGCAGGAGCCAGCAATGAAGACGGCATTGTATACCTTGCTTCTCTTATACACCTATAAGTTTCTTTCAGATTTGTAGTTTCAAAAGGGGGTCTTCCTAGTAACATTGTATACCTGTGTGTAAAGAAACATTTCTTTAGGAATGGTTATAAAGCAACTCTTTGCAACTGCGCAAATGTAAATTCAAATTTGCTTTTTAATTTATTTTTGTGCATTTACTTACATTACACAGCCTAAGGCCCAAATGTCTGATTCACAACCATGTCCTTGTTTGTTGAGTACTTCTGGAGAGAGATAATTTGGGGTACCACATATTGTTCTGGAAAGACAAAATACCAAGATCTTGTTAGGTACTATTCAACAGTTTTCAACTTAGTTCTCTGGTTGTGACTTGATGGGAAGTAACACCTTAAAAATACATTGAATTTCTACTTGGAAATAAATATTCAATTTCCAAGTGACTTCTAATAATTCTTTAAGTGCATATAAAATGTTTTCAGCTTACATGACAAAAATGTTCTTATATAACCTGGACAGCATGAATTCTAAGGAGAACATGGTTTTTTTATACATTTCATATAAATATAAGACAGACTTCTTTGATTGTTTAGATTATCAATTCAAAGGTTTAGGGCACTCTGCCTGGGCTCAGAGTAGGCACTTAAGAAATGTTTCCTTAAATTTATATTTTGTGGTTTATAAATTTAATATCTATAAACATTAATTGAAAAATAATAAGGGTATATTTTCAGCAAAAACCCTAATAGGATATATCTTTCTGATCATTACCTCCTTCTGTGTTCCAAGGGTTCCAGCCGTGCTGCCAAACCAAAGTCTCCAACTTTTAGTTCCATGGCTTCATTAATAAAAAAGTTTCCTAAATGATAAACAAAACAAAACATGAAATCCCTTTGAAAAGGTGTTCTAACCTAATACAAATGAATTCACTCTGGATGCAGGCAGTCAACTGTTATATTAAAGTCATCCATTCAAAAGCAAGATTGCATAGGCTACACTGTAATTAAAAACACTGATAAAAAGAGAAAGAAGAAAAACGCACCTCTTTCTAAAGCAAAAGTCAACATTTGGGGTAGAGAGCTTACCCAGTTTAAGATCTCTGTGTAAGATTTCTTGTTCATGTAGGTATTTTAGTCCAGATACAATCTGCCTGAGGTAGTATCGGACTTCTGGCTCTGTCAACACCTTTCTTGCTTTCAAGATATGAGCCATGGACTAGAAAGGGAAGGAAAAAAAGAGAATCTGTCAAATAAAGTTATTAAAATCACTGGTTTCCCTTTGCATACCGAGTATCGAAAGTTGATGTTATAATTATCACAACTAAAATCTCAGATATAATGCAATTTTAAAAATCTGTCAGTTTTAGGGAAGTAAATGTAAGTTAACACTTACCCGTCTACTGCAGTATTCCATGAGAATGTAAATGTTTTCTTTGTCCTCAAAGTAGTGGTAAAACTGCACTACATGCTTATGGTGAAGAATTCTGTGAAGCTCTATTTCTTTGTCAATCTAAAATAGGTAAGAAATGGTTTATTAGTCTCCAGTCACCTCTGAAAAGCCAGTGCTTACACATGCAGAAGACATTTTCCTAAAAGGGAAGGGCCATTCTTGCACACAAAGAAAATACTTTACTCAACAGTCATACACACCTTTTCCCTTTGATGAGGTTTAGCTACTCTGCTGTGAGGAATAATTTTTGCAGCATAGACTTTGTTGTTCGTCAAATCTGTCATCTCATAACATTTTGCAAAGCCACCCTGAAAAGAAACAAAGCCCAGACAGAATTAAGTATGGCAGAAAAATGGACGTTTATATATATATATATATATCAATGAATAAAGCAAAAATATGAGGTAGGGACAATGGGAATGTAGTCTACTTTTTACAAATCCCTTCATGAGAGGATAAGCATTCTTGAAAACAGTAATTAAAAAAAACAGTTTCTCTTCTTTTACAAAAGGGAGCTTAGAGGAGGGGGCGATATAAGAAACGTCTTATGAAATTAAAAAAAAAAAACACCGACTCTCTGCGGAGCAGGTGGAAGGACAGGTTTGGTGTAGAAAACCCTGTCTGTAGAAAGATCAGTTTCACTGGGCTGCGGGAGGTCTACAGAGCCGTGGTCACGGATGCAAAGCCGCTTCCCAGCGCTGTCAGCACACAAAAGCCAGAGGAAGGCAGGTGAGGGGCCCACGTCGCGCCCCGATCGGATCCCCGGTGGAACCGAGAAGCGGTGGGGGCTCAGGGCCCGGCTCGGGACTCGCCCAGACAGACCTCCCTCCCGCCTGCCAGCCGAGCGCCCGCCGCTTGTCACCTTTCCCAGCACTTTGCCCCGGCAGTAGCGCTTCCCAGTCGTGGGGTCGACGATAATCCTCGAGATCTCGGCCCCGGAGTGCGTGTGGTGGTGGTGGTGGTGGTGCGGGGCCGCCGGCGGCACCTGCGCCTGGGGCTGCGGCTCCTCGGGGGGCTGCTGCCGCTTCTTCTTCGAGTCCCCGCCACAAGCCTTGCCCAGCGCCTGCTCGCACATCTTGGTGCTGGCGGCCGGCTGATAGGTGATAGTCCGCAAGAGCTCCATTGTCGACACACCGCCCCGCAACGCTATCAACCCCGAGGCGCGGACACACGTCCGAACTTGCCCTCGAGCCCCCGCGGCGCCGGTCAACCCGCGCCCGACGCCCTCGTCCAACTTGTGCGAGTGGGAACGCGCGACGAACTCATATATATGGGCTGGGGAGGGGCGGAGACTCGAAAAGGGATACGACGTCACGGACGACGCCCCGCCCACCGGCCGCGCGCACCAGCCCGGTGGAGCCGGCGGAGTAGGTCACCGAGACCCGTTTCGAAGTGGTGAGCGGTGCCGCACGCTGGCGGCCGGGAGTGCGCGCCGCGTCGGAGAGGCCGTCCCCGGGCCGCCACCCGTTCTTCGAATGCTCGGAACTTTGGCGTTTAAAATAGAAAACCGAGGGCCGTATGCCTGACTCCATCCCCCGCCCCTCAGCTCTGCCCTCGCCCTTCTCCCTCCCCCAGCCTGCCGGGGGCCACGCGGTGAAGAGCTCGCCGCCCCGCCGGGCGCGCCAGTAAAAGCACGTCCTTTGCTCCCGCCACGGTCCCTCGGCCGGCCGGCAACCTGACGCCACCTGGTCAAGGTGTGCGTGCCCGGAGTCCGTGGCACAGACCCGCCGAGGCCTCACCCTGGCCTTCAGGAGGGGCTTCGTTGCTGCTCCCCCGGCCTCGCCGCCCCGGCCCCTCATGGAACTGGCTCTTGCCGAGCTTGAGGCACCGGCGAGACCATGCCAAGATGACCGGAAAGGAAGGGTTCCCCCCGCGGGGAACTCCCGGGTTCACGAAGCGTTGCCCCGGGGGCGGGGCGCGCGGTCGGAGGTCAGGGTTTGCCCTTCCCCGGGGCCTGGGAGGCCGACGCCGGACGGAGCCTTCGTCTTCAGCGGGCCCCAGTTCCGGAAGGCAAGGTCGCCACCGCGTGGAATGTTCCAGAAGTACGGTTAGCGGTTCCGAGGGGGCAGGCGTTCACGACGGCGCGGGCCTCGGCCGGTGGGCGGTGCGGAAACGCGCCGGCCGCTGTGGCTTGGGCGTGGGACTCGCCCGTCGCTCGGGTTGTGGCGCGCAGACCACGCGTCGAGCCGCGGCGTTTGTTGGCCTCGGTGCTGGGGGGTCCAGCCCACGCAGAGCAGGGGCGGAGGAGCCGAGACGCGGCTTAATCTCTCCTTCTAGATTTTGCTTCTCAATTATACCAACCTAAGAACACCATTTTGTTTCTTGCTTTAGTTATAATAGGGTGACATTTTAGACTTTTGAAATACCTTAATTAATCCTATGACAGTTCTGAGTGGGAAACGCTGTTATTGTTCCCATTCTGCAGATGGGACTTGCTTAATGAATTCCAATTTAGTACGTTTGCATATGCAGCTTACGGTTTATATGTATGCATCAATGCATGATTTACGTAGTTTATGATTTGTAGTTTAGTAATCATCCAAGCTAGTCACGTTATGTTAGCGGCAGGCTTCATTCTTTGTGTGTATGATAACAAAATGTGGTAAGCTGAGGATACTGAGTTCCAGAGTCATTTAGAAGCCCGGATTGATAAAGCACTGGAAGGACTTTAGAGGATAGGTTTGCTCCAGTCTAAGATTGACCGTGTATGGCCTCAATTAAACGAACATTTGCGAAGACATTTTTCCTCGTAATGTCCAGCAGGGGCTTCTCTGGCATTGGCGAGCAGTCAGCTCAGGGCAAGTCCGGGCATGCTCCTCGTAAATAACAGTAGCCTCTACCTCCAGGATTATCAGGTTTAGAATAAGGGGTGGGTCTGGGAGGCGGAAGGGAAGAATTACATAATCCTCCCCTTTATTCATAAATTAGGAATGATCTTTGTTCCCCAGATTTATGCAAACTTGTTTGCCTGTAGGCTTGCCGGTTTGGAGAATACTACCTTAATTTCCAAAGCTAGTTTATACACCATGCCCTTACTTTATTAGTTGATAATGAACTTCTCTCTCTCTCTCTCTCTCTCTCTCTCTCTCTCTCTCTCTCTCTCTCTCTCTCTCTCTCCCCATATATATATATATATATACACATTCATATGTGTATGAAAAACTGTGTATATATATTTTAAATATATATATATTTTTTTGCATGGGGAGGCACTGGGAACCAAACCCGGGTCTCCAGCACGGCAGGCAAGAATTCTGCCTACTGAGCCACCCTGGCCGCCCTCAAATGTATTTATATATAGGTCTCTAGAATAAAAGAACTCTAAGAAAGTTGTCATGACATTTTCATTATTATGTCAAGTATCTCTCTCATAAATCTGGTTGTTTCAGTTTGTGCTGCCATCATGTGGACTGGACCAAACAAAATGAAATAAATGTACTTTCCATTGAGGCTGAATCTTTAATGATGGTCTATTTCTTTGTAAATCTGTAGTTTTAATGTAACCACAGTTAAAATCCCAATAGGACTTTTCACTAAAACTGGACAAGCTGAAATGTATATGAACATGTTAAGAGGCAAGAATAGCAAAGTCACTTTAAAGAAGACTAAATGAGGGAGTAGTTATGATGAAGTGGTAGCAGTTAAGGAAGTTGGTACAGTCACAGGGATAGGTAAAATGACCAGTAGAATAGAATAGAGAGCCTAGAAATAGATCCATATGTATACAGAATTTTGATAGCTGAAGGAGGGGGCTTGATAGGTTGGTGAATAAAGGAGGAACTATTCAGCAGATGGAGCTAGAAATGAATAGTTTTTCCATATGGAAAAAATGTAATCACTGTCTCACACTATACAAAAAAATGATCCCAGATGGAATGAGGACTTAAATGTCAAGAACAAAACTTTAAAATACAGGTAGACAATATAGGGAAATAACTTTTGTGCTTAGGGTAGTGAAAGATTGCTTGAACAATACACAAAACATGCTAACTCCATAAGACGATTGATAAATTTGACTAAGTTTGTCAAGGGATGCCTGAAGTAAAAAGCAAAACTGGGAGAAATTGTTTATATACACATCTCCAACAAAGAATTAGTACAAGAATATATAAAGTGCTCCTAAAAATTGTAAAGAAAAACAACCCCAAGAAAAATGAGCAAAACACAAGAACAAGCCTTTCACAGAAGAGGAATTACTTATAGCTAAAAAACATGTAATGAGAATCTCAACATTTTTGGTAATCAGGAAAATGTAAATCAAGACCATTTAACTAAACTCCTAATTGATATTAGGAGGCCCCAAAATATTAAGAGCTGGGAAAGACGTAGATCAAAAATTTATTTATACAATTCTGTTGGCAGAGTAAACTGATCCTTCTTATATCCTATAGCCCAGCAAGAGAAATGCCTGCACATGGGTACCAGAAGACATACTCATAGCACTTTTTGTAATAGCAAAAAAAAAAAAAAAATGTAAATGGATTAAATGTAAGTAGAAGAACTGATAAAGAAATCATGCAACATACATAAAATGGGATACAGTGCAATTGTGAAAATCAGTGGTTTACAGCTATCCACATTAGTATGTGTGAGTCTGAATAATGTTAAGTTAAAGGCAAATTGAAAATCTTTTTATATATTTCAAAAATCTAAATCTCACTTTTTTTAGGTATGCACTTAATTTTTATCTGATTAAAAATACTATTTTAGGGCAGTGCGATGATGGCTCAGTGGCAGAATTCGTTTCTGCCATGCCAGAGACCCCGGTTTGATTCCAGGTGCCTGCCGATGCAAAAAAAGAAAAGAAAAAAAAATACAATTTTAAAATACAAGGGAATGCTAAAGACAAAATTTAGGATTGTAGTTACCTTGTATAGGTGAGGCAGGGATAAAGGATAGAGCAAGAACTTCCGTCATTTCTGTTGATAAATTCTAGGGTTGGATTGTGGGTTCATGAATGTTATAATTTGATAAACAGACACTCCAAATGGGCATGCATGCATGCATGCATGCAGAGACAGTGATAGCTACGTTATGTGAGCAAAGGAGTATGGTTAATTATATGTACCTTAAATAAAAAAAAAATCACTTTCAGTTAACCATATGACATTAGGAAATGAAACAAGGAGAAGAACGTTTTGATATATGACTGTGTCCCTGAGAGGTACAAGGGCTATGTTGGGCATATTAAATCTGAGTTGGAATATCCTGGGCATCTAATGCTTCAGTCTGGAAGGTTAGAAAAGCCCAAACCTCATGTTCATCACAATATTTTTCTTTGGTTGGAAATTTAAATATCATTAAATATAATGAAAAGCAGCTTAATGAATATAAAATAAAGGTTAATTTTAGGTTTTAAATTTAAATATTAAATATCTTTTATATTATATTGATATTGACACGCTGGCATTTTGTAAAAAATAAAATGCTGTGGCAAATTCTCCCAGTAATCTTTGATAAAGGTTCATATTATACACTGATCAAAATGTTTAACTCAAATTGACTTTCTTATTACTCTTTTTTCTCTCTCCCTCTTTCCCCCTCCCTCCCCGTCTCCCTCCTTCCCTCCCTCCACCCATCCATCCATCTTTCTGGACTATTTTGGAGACTTTTATCTGATATATGGTAACAGCAGTGTGGAGAATACCTTTTTTTCCCTTTTCACTGTTGGACCAACAGCCACTGCTTATTTGTTGCTGTGGGCTTCTATCTCCCTCTGCTGGTAGAAAATGATAATGACAAGCCTATAAAGTTTGTAAAGTTGTTTAAAAAGCAGCTATATATATATTTCTTAAGTTCTGTCTACAATGTCATTACCTTGTGCAGAATCGACATAAGAAATTTCACTTTTACATCTATCTTAGAAGAAACAATTTTTTAAAATCAACTTATTTAAAATTTTATAATTAAAAATAAATTATTAGATGAATATACACAAAAATAAACTGAAGGTGTTTTAGTTTTTCCTCACTCTTGGACATGAGAACTTTCCATAACATTTTCTGTATCACTGACCTCCTTAAAAAATTTTTTTTAAAGAGCATTTTCCTCTTTTCCCCTTTTGGATTCTTATAGTGTACCTACTCTCTACACTTACATTTCTGAATTTCTTACTCACTTAAGATCATTTCTTCAAATGTTATGTTTGAAAAAAAATAAATCGGAAAATTTTCCCTTACTCTATATGGTCCATTCAAGTCTAGACTTTTCAGAGTGTTATTCTCAAACTTCACAATGAAATCACATTCAATTTGAATTTTACATGGAACAATATCAACCTATAGCACCATTTTATTTAGAATAAAGAACTCTTTCTTGACATTTCTATTTTAATACTGACATTTTATGAGGTCCTGCCTTATTTTTTTTAAGGGTGTTTGAAATACTGGTCAATAATTTGTCCATTACCCTTGGAAAACTGTTTTATCAGGAATCTACGGGTAAGTCAGGTGGGAAATTTAATTAAAAAAACAGAAACAAATATATATCTGTATAGACTTCGTTTTGGCTTCTGACCAAAGCCTTCAGTATAATACAAAGACACAAGTGAAAATATTAGAACTATTCAAAACCACTGCTCTTAAGAAAGAGTTAAAGTTATTAAACTTAGAAATGTTGAGTATTTATTAAACTCAAGCATCATAAAAGATAATAAGCAGTAGTAAAGTACATTTCATCTGGATGGATATTTTGCCTACTAGTTAGATACACTGCCCCTCTCTGGAAGAGGCGTTCCAGATTTCCAGTGTCTTCAGAAAATAAGGAAGGCATATGTATATGTAATGCTGTTCTGAGTTGCAGATGCCCTATCCTCCTTGCCTTTTTGTTTCTCCCAGTAAAATCTCTTCTATTAAAAGGTAGGGAAAGTTCTAACCTGAATTTACTAAAATGTTTCATCGACAACTCACTCTGGACCAGCTTATGCTTGCCTTTTCCTCCCAAGGCTGACCTTATATTATTCTTCCTCCTGGATTTTGAATTGTTTTCATTATTTAAAGACTTTTTAAAAATTACTTATGCTCCACTTATTAGTTGTATAATCTCTAGAAAGTTATTTTGAGCCTGTCTTTCTCCGTCTATAAAATGGAGTTAGTAACAACTATCCATAACATTGAAATAAGGTTGAAATAATCCATGTAAAATGCTTTTGAAAGTGCTTGGAGAATACTGTGTTTAATAAATATTACCTATGAGGAACTTCATATAGCAACATGGCTATGTAATTTGCATTTCCCCCTGCAAATTCAGAAAACTATATGAAAGGAAACTGGATAATAAAACCCATAAAGTTCTTTATTAATAAAACTAGGGAGAGAGACTCCAAAATATTTGTGGGGCCTGCCAAATATGAGAACAGTTGTTTAAAATTTACATTTAAGAAATTTAACTTGAACAACAGTTGTATCAAATAAAAAATGCAAATCTAAACCTAAACTTCAGGATATGTAGAAAAAAATGTTAAAACACTATCAGGTCCATGGTATAAAGCTGTGGTTCTTGGCAGGGATGAGGACATATTTGTTCCTCACAGGACATTTGGCAATGTCCAGAGAGAGTTTTGGTTCACACAGTTGTGTTGGGGGATATTTGTTATTGGTATCTAGTGATTAGAGGCAAGGAAGGCTACAAAACATTCTAGAATGCATGGGAAAATCCCCCACAACTAGAATTACCCTACCTAAAATGTCAACAGCACTGAGGTTGAAAACCCCTCAACTGAAGAAAGCTCAAAAGCAAATTCATAGGCACTCTAGCTCATTTAGTGAGCACTCTGCACCTCCTGCCAAGGTTTCAACAGACCTCACCAAAATGCCATCTCAAATGAAACACCATGGAAACTATGATGTTTACGTTTCACAAATTTGTGGGGGATAAAGGCTACTTAACAAAGGGGGAATTGAGAGTAGTAATGGAAAAGGAATTTCCTGGTTTTTGGTAAATCAAAAAGACCCTCTCTCTGGCTGTGGACAAAATAATGAAGGATCTGGTCTAGTGTTGAGATGGCAAAGTGGACTTCCAGAGCTTTTTGTCACTAATTGCTGGGCTTACCATTGCGTGTAACGACTATTTTGTGGTACACATGAAGCAGAAGGGAAAGAAGTAGGTAGAATTGAATTAATTCTCCCCACCCTCATAAGAATTATTCCAAAAGTTACTTAAGGAATCTGCTCCACAGCTTCCCTCCGCATAACAATTTCAAAGCAGATTGGGTCCTTAGAAAATGTACAAATAAAATCCAACTCCCATTTGACAAGCAGTGGAAGAAAAGTCAATTAAATGCCAGATAATCTTTTACTTTTTATATTGTTTGCATCCTCTTGCCCTCAATAAAACAATTTCTTTTATAATGTCTAAAAAAAAAAAGCAAATTTGTAGCCTTAAATACTTATATCAATAAATGAAGACAAAAAATATACCTATTTTAAAGATAATAAAACAACCTGCTAACTAGCTCAGACTCCACTCCCCACCCCTCCCCAAAAGAGGTGGTGTAGAGAAAGTATATTTAAAGAAAATAATCATAGAAGGAATTTAAAGAATAATTGGTGATTACTTTATCCTATACAAGTCACATAAATATAAAATGAGATGGATAATTTTATAGGAAACATAATTTTATCAATTCTGACCCTGAAAATTTTTAAAAATCGAAACAGACCAATTTCTACAGAAGAAATACAGAAAACTAAGTAAGAACTGAAACTTAGAAAGTCTCTATGCCTAGATAATTTCACATGACAACTGTTAAAGTTGAAACTGTTAAAGCTAAAATAATCCCAGTGTTATATATTATCCATAAAGCAGCATAGAATAAAGAGAAAAAGTTCGATATATTTTTAGGAAGCAAACAAAATATTTACATCAATAGCTGACAAAGATTATAGAGACAACACAGATATTCACTTATGAATATTTATGGGAATTTTTGAATAAAACATTAGCAAATAAAACCCAGAAGCATATTAATAGAATATTACAGTATGAACAACTGGAGTTTATTCCAAGAATGTAAGGAGGCCTCAAGGTTAAGAATTCAGTTTTAATTATTTACAAATGTACTGCAATATTAATGAATTATAATGATAGACCTAAGAAGAAAAATCAAACAATCATGTTCATAAATGTTGAAAAAGGCATTGATAATTTCACCATCTATTCATAATAGAACCACTTGATAAATTAAGAATTGCTAGACATTTACTTTAAAATAATATTTATAGCTATTTTAATGCAAAAGACAGCATATCTAGTGGGGAAAAATTAAAAGTCCTCAAACTGAAGTTAGGAAACAGCTAGCATGCTTGCCTTCATCACTATTATCTCTTTTGGAAATGCTGGACATTCATTGCTGTTAAAGAAGAGAAAGAAATAAGTATTCAAATGGAAAGGAGATAAAACTTACTATTTGTAGATAATGTGTATAACTGGAAAGCTTTAGAGAATTTACCAAGAATTACTGTAAAGAATAGAATCAGTAAGTAGTAAAATACTGAAATTAATATACTGATCACAGTAGTAGCTAGAAGAGTTAATGAAAGAAATATTTTCTTATACAAGGACCAGAGGGCAGAGTAAGAATCTCCAAGAATTAGTCCCTCCACTAGAACAACCATTAAACAGGCAGGAACTCTCTGAATCAACGATTTCGAAACTCTGGAGTCCAATAGAGCACTGTGCTCCAGGGAAGAATAGAAGGAAAAGGCTGGTAAATTATGGTAAATACCAGTAAATTGCTCTCTCTGCATAGGGGTTGCTATTGCCCATCCCCTACTCTTACAGCAGACAGCTGTGGTGTCAGGCCCCTGGTGTAGCTTGCTGATGCCAGAGAGGGACATAAAAATTTACTTCCCCAAGATCTTGAGATAGGGGCACAGTCCAGTCATTGAACACTGCTTTTGACTATTTTGGATTGCTGGGGGGGTCTGGCTCTGAGGACAGCCATTGTTCCAACCCACCGAGGACAAAACTGGTGGAGGAGACTTAAAGGTGGTATACACTTTAGAGATGTGGAGGACAGTTAAAGGGCTCCATTGACTGGGCAGGTGCCAAGTCAAGAATATGCAGCTTTGGGGAACTGTGGGATGAGCTTCTGGCACCCTTCACGGCTCTTCCCATATCCCCTCCCCAGGACAGTTTAAATCTTGCTGGCAGTCCCTTTGTGGGTTCATGGCTCTGTTCCAGCTGGGAGAGACTGAATTGGGAAACTCCTTTTCATTGTGCCCCCTTTCCCCAGAATTTGCCCTCCAGGCAAAAAGAAATTGAGACAATAAAGGCAGTGTAAGAAACAATTGAGGTGGGTGGCCTTAGGCAAAGACTTACCAGCTTTAAGTCCTGCAATGAAACATGTGGGAGAAGGAGAAGTTCTGTTTCCTGGGAAGTAAAGGGTACATTCAAACTACTAACAGGGGAATTCCTAAGGCTACTAGCAAGCACAGCCCAGGGCAAGACACAAGCCAAGAAAAGATAGAAAGGACCCTTGCACTTTGCATTTGCCTTGGGCTGACTTTCATTATGAGTACACTGAACTCTGAGGGAGAGCACTAGCAAAAACAAAGACAATTTGCAAAGCAAGTGAAAGATGCTTTTTGCTTAGGTTCGTTTGGCTTTGCTAGCTCCTGACACCCAAGAAAACCTCTGGCATGTTGCCAGCTGGATACAATTCAAGAAGCAAACATCTCATGGAATAAATCCCAGAGTTAATTTTAATATTTTAAAATGTATAGTGTGCAAAAAAAATTTATAAGACAAGGAAACTTGAAATAATGACCTATCCAAAGGAAGATGATAAAAATCCAGAAAACATCACAGAAGAAGACCAGACTGTGGGCATACCGGATGATAGCTTAGAAAAATATATTTACTATGCTCGAAGAGATGAAAGAAAATGCAGAGAAAGAACTAAAAGATATCAGAAAAATAACGAATGAACAATATAAGGATCTCAATAAAGGGATTGACAGTTTTTAAAAGGAACAAAACAGAACTACTGGAATTGAAGACCAAAATAAATAAAATGAAAAAATTCCCAGGAGGGTTTCTGTAGCAGATTGGAACTGAGAGAAGAACAAATCATTGAACTCAAAGACAAAACATTGAGATGAGTCAGGCTGAGAAGCAAGAAGAAAAGGATAATTATAAAAAGTCAGCATAGAGTCCTCTGGAATACCATCAAGCATACCAATATACATATTATGGGAGTTCCAGAAGAAGGAGAGAAAGGGGCAGAAGGAATATGTAAAGAAGTAATGATAGAAAACTTCCCAAACTTAGCAAAAGGCATGAATATACACGTCCAAGAAGTTCAGAGAATACCGAACAGGAAAAACTGAAAAAATATATATATAACTTGCCACATTCTGATCAAACTGTTAAATGATAAGAATAAAGAAAGAATTACAAAAACTGCAAAAGAAAAACAAGTTACATATAAAAGAGTCCCAATTAAATTTCGTTCCAATTTCTGATCAGAAACCATGGAGGCAAAAAGGGAGTGGATTGAAATACTTAGTGTTGAAAGAAAACAATTATCTACCAAGATTTTATATCCAGTGAGACTTTCTTCCAAAAATGAGGGAGAGATTAAGGCAGATAAAAGCTGAGGGAATTCACTGCCATTAGACCTGCCCTATAAGCAATGCTAAAGGAAGTTCTTCGAACTAGAAGGAAAGAATGCTAGACAGTGGTTCAAAGTGGCCTAAAGAAATAAAGATCTCCAGTAAAGGTACCATATGAGTAATTATAAATACCAATAAAATTGTTTCATATTTTTTGGTATGTAAATGTACTTCTTACTTCCTATAGGTGCAAAAATTCAAATTAATAAAAAGTAATGATAAATCTACATAGTACAAAGATATAATTCTAACAAGTACAAAAAAGTTGGGAGAATGTACGTGTAGAGAAACAGTGTATATGTATGCTATTGAAATCAAGTTGGTACCAAATCATATATGATTGTTGTACGTTTAGGATGTTGTGGTTTGGAGCTGTATGTACACCAGAGAAAAACATGTGCTTTAAGATCTAATCCATTCCTGTGGGTGTAAACCCATTTTAAGTAGGATCTTTTGATAAGGATCTTTTGGTACTGTGTGACCCACCTCATTCAGGATGGGTCTTAATCCTATTTCAGGAGTCCCTTATAAATGGAAGCAAGATAGAGAAAATCACTGAAGCAAGAAGCTGAGAGCAGTGAAACCCAAAAGAGAAGGGAGAGACCAGCAGGCACCGCATAGGCCTTGCGATGTGGCAGAGGAATCAGGAATCCCGGCAGCTAGTCTTTGGAAAGAAAGCCTTACCTTGATGATGGCCTGGCCTGGTCTCAAACTGTAAATTAATAAATTCCCATGGTTTAAGCCAACTCATTTCATGGTATTTGTTTTCAGCAGCCTAGGAAACTAAAACAGATTTTGGTACCAGAAGAGTGAGGACCTATTATTGAAAATACCAAAAATGTGGGAGCAGCTTTGGAATTGGGAAATAGGTAGGGGGTGAAAGAATTATGCAGTAATTGATAGAATAAGGTTTAGATTGCTTTAAGAGATTGTTGTAGAAATATGGATGCCAAAGGTACTTCTGAGGCCTTAGACAGAAATGATGAATGTATTATTGGAAAATGGAAGAAGGATGACCTTTGTTTTAAAGCAGCAGAGAACTTAGTAAATTTGAGTTCTAATGTCAGATGGAAACAGAATTTTGAAAGTGATAAAGTTGGATATTTAGCTGAGGAGCTTTTGAGGCTAATATGAAAAGTGCAGCCTGGTTTCTCCTTGCAGCTTATAGAAAATGCGAAAGAAAAAAGTATAAGCTGAGAACTGAACCCAAACTGGGCACAAAGAAATCAGAAATTGATGATTTGGAAAAAGCTGAGCTTCCAGAAAGTGAATCCCCAGAAAATAGTGCCCTGTGTGAGGGGTTAGCTGAACATGGAACCAGTCAGCCGTTTTTGTGCAAGTAAGGACTTGGAGGTTCAGTTTTCTAGGAAGAATTTGTGAAAAGTCCTGCTGTCTGATGGTTTGGACCTCATGCAAATCTGACAAGATTTTTGCAAGATCTGTAGGAATAGAAGCTGCCAACCTAGACTAAAAAGGACAGAAAAGGGAGAGATTGAAGGAAAAATCACTTCAAAGAAAGACCCATGGAAGGGTCTGTACTGAACACAACTTCTTAATTGCCAAGAGAGCAGGCACACCCATGTGTGTAGAAAGGATGAATCTGCCCTGGAGCCTGGAGCAGGTGCACCTTCCATCACATAGTTCAGAAAGAGTTCTGCCACCCCAATGTTTTCACAGGTTAGTGCCTATTCCCCAGGATTGCAGAGTGCCTGGCCACCACCCCAGTTTTCTCAGAGGATAGGGCCTATCCCTAGGGAATGCAGAGAGTCTGACTGTCACCCCATTGTTCTCAGATGGTGGACCAACAACTCAGTATTTGGGAAGAACGTGGCCACTGCACACTTGGTAAGGGTAGGGGTGCCTCTCCATCAGAGAACAAAGCATCCTTCTGTGCTGGATATCACTTCGGTCCCCGTTCCTCCAGCTCTTTACCTAGCAACTATTTACAGCACATTTCTAACCATCCCATTGGTCCTTCAAGTGAGGACCAGCCCTTCCTCTAAAACCCCTGCCTGAGCCTTCCATTTATGGCAATAAAACCCGTCCCAACCAATCAAAAAATTGCTCTAAGCCCTTCTCGCTCACCCCTCCCCTAAACGCTTCACCCTATATAAGCAACTGCACTTCCTCTAATAAACGTCCTCTAATAACACCTCCACTCGTTCCCGCGACTCTTCCTTGAGCGTCGCGCGCCCTCCACACCTTCGAGCCCCCGGGACCGAAAGCAGATCCGGACTGCCCGAGTCCCCCCGTTCGCTAAGAGACGGACCCCAAGCAGGAGTCACAGAAACCAGGACAGGAAACGGCTCCCGCACTTCCGTAGATAACTCTTTAGATGTTGAAATCTAATGGAGTTTGCCCTGCAGGGTTTCATAATTGATTGGGACCTTTGATCCCTGTTTTCCTTCTAATTTCTCCCTTTGGGAATGGGAATGTTTTTTCCTATGCTTGTCCTTCCTTTGTATATTGAAAGCAGAAAACTTGTTCTCTTGGTTTTTCAGATCCTCAGACAGAGGAATTGTGTCCTAGGACAGAGCACACCTATAACCAATTTGAATGAGTCTTTGTACTAAACATTTTTGAAATGACTTAAGACGTTTAGGATATTGTGATGGAATGAATGTATTTTGCGTATGGAAAGAACGTCTTCTTGGCATTCAGAGGTGGAGTGTGATGGTTTGATATTGTATGTATCACAGAAAAACATGTTCCTAAATCTAATCCATTCCTGTGGATGTAAGTAGGATCTTTTGATGAGGATGGGTGTGACCTCATTTGGGATGGGTCTTAATCCTATCACTGGAGTCCTTTTCAAATGGAAGCAAGATAGAGAGAGAAAGCCACTGAAACAAGAAGCTGAAGGCAATGAAGTGAGAAGGAAGAGATGAGCAGACACCCCATGAGCCTTGCCATATGGCAGAGGAACCAAGGATCTCTGGTAGCTGGTTTTTGGAAAGAAAGCATTGTCTTAAGGCTTGATTTGGACATTTTCTAGGCCTCAAACTGTAAAGTAATGAATTCCCATGGTTTAAGATTTGAAGGTAGAAATAGACATTTGTACATTAATAGTAGGAGACCTTAATATACCACTTTGAATAATGGATATAATATCTAGGCAAAGATTAATAAGGAAGTAGAAGACTTGAATGATATGCCAAATCAACTAGACCTAACAGATGTACATAACACTTTACTAAACAGCAAAATAATACATATTCTCCTTTAATGCAAATGGATCATTCTTCAGGAAAGAGCATGCCTTATGTCACAAAACAAGTCTCAATAAACTCAAAATTATTGAATTTTTAAATGTATTTTTTTTACCACAATGGAATGAAACAAGAAATCAGTAACGGAAGGAGAAATGGACAATTCACAAATATGTGGAAATTAAATAACACTCTTAAACAACCAATGGGTCAAGAAGAAAATCACAAAGGAAACTGGAAGATATCTTGAGGCAAATTAAAATAAAAGCGCAATATAGCCAAACTTAAAGGATGCAGCAAAAGGGAAATTTATACTTCTAAGTGACAACACTAAAGAAATTTATACTTATAAGTGATGACACTAAAGAAGAAGATCTCAAATCAGAGACGTAACCTCACAACTAGAGGTTTGACAAAACGAAAAGCAAACTAATCCCAAAGTGAGAAGGAAGAAAATAGATTAGAGCAGACATAAATGAAACCGAAAATTAAAAACAATGGAGAGATCCAATAAAACAAAAAATTGGTTCTTTAAAAAGATCAGTAAAATAGACAAACTTTTAGCAAAGCTGATGAAGAGAAAAAGAAAAGGGGTACAGATAACTAAAATCAGAAATGAAAAGGGAAACATTATTACTGACCCTGTTGAAATAAAATGGACTATAAGAAAATATTAGGAGCAACTATATACCAACAAATTAACTATCCTAGATGAAATGGACAAAGTCCTAGAAACACACAAACTACCCTCTCTCAAGAGGAAGTAGAAAATCTCAATAAGTCAGTAACTAGTAAAGAAATTGAAAGAGCAATGAAAAACCTCCCACAAATAAAAGCCCAGGACCAGATGGCTTCACAGGTGAATTTTACATAACATTGCCAAGAAGAACTAACACCAATCCTGCCCAAACTCTTCCAAAAAAAAAAATTGAAGAGGAAGGAAAATTCTCTATTTCATTCTATGAGGCCGACATCATTCTCATACCAAAGCCACGAAAGTATAATGCAAGATAAGAAAAGTACAGACTAATATATTTAAGAATATTGATGTAAAAATGTCAACATAATAGTTGCAAACAAATCCAATAGTACAATAAAAGAATTATACACCATGATCAAGTGGGATTTATCCTAGGTATGCAAGGGTGGTTCAACATTAAAATATAATGCACTACAGTTACAAAATGAAGGGAAAAACACTCTATAATCTCACTTGATGCAGAAAAGGCTTTTAACAAAATCCAGTATCAATTCTTGATCAAAATACTTAGAAAACAAGGAATAGAAGGAAACTTCCTCAACTTGATAAAGGCCATATATGAAATGTGTACGTCTAATATTATATGTAATGGTGAAAGACTGAAGACTTTCCCTTTAAGATCTGGAACAAGACCAGGATGCCCACTTTCACTGCTGTTATTCAAATTATGCAGGAAGGTCTAGCCAGAGCAATTAGGTAAGAAAAATAAATACAAAGCATCTAAATTGGAAAGAAAGTAAAACTTCCCCCATTTTCAGATGAAGTGATCCTATATACAACAAATGCTGAAAAGTCCGCAACAAAGCTACTAGAACTAATAAGTGAATTTAGCAAAGTGGCAGGATACAAGATCAACAAAAAAATCAGCAGTGTTTCAATATATTAGTAATAGATAATTGAAGAAGAAATCAAGAAAAAAATCCATTTACAATAACAACTAAAAGAGTGAAATTTCTAGGAATAAATTTAACCATGGATGTAAAGGACTTATATGCAGAAAACTACAAACCACTGCTAAGATAAAGAAAACCTAAACAAATGGAAGGACATTCTGCATTCATGGATTAGAAGACCAAATTTTGTTAAGTTGTCAATTCTACCCAAACCGATTTACAGATTCGGCACAATCCCAATCGTAATTCCAACAGCATTCCAAATTGCAGATTGGAAGTCAGTCGTCAAAATTACATTGGATGGTAAGGTGTCTAAGATAACCAAAGCCATCTTGAAAAAAGAAGGATGAAGTTGGAGAACTCACACTTCCGGACTTAATGCCATAGTAATCAAAATGGCCCTGGACCAAGGACAGACATATAGAAAAATGTAATCGAATTGAGAGTTCAGAAATCAAGCCTAACACATTTATGGTCAACTGATTTTTGACAAGGTTGCAAAGACCATTCATTTGGAAAAAAAAATAGTCTCTTCAGCAAATGGTTCTGGGAAAACTGGTTGTCTATGTGCAAAAGAATGAAGGTGGATCCCTATCTCACACTAGATACAAAAGGCAATTCAAAATGCATCACAGACCAGAATTACAAAATTCCCAGAAGAAAACATAGGGAAGCATCTTCAGGACCTTGTGTTAGGCAATGGTGTCTTAAGATTTATACCAAAAACTCAAACAAGAAAAGAAAAAATGGTTAGGTTAGTCCTCATCAAAATTAAAAATTTCTGTGCTTCAAAAGACAACCTATATTGTGGAATAAAATATTTAGAAAGCACATATCCAATAAGAGTTTAATATACAGAATATATGAAGAAATCTTACTACTCATCAACAAAATGACAAACCAATTTAAACCTTGGCAAAAGACTTGAATAGACATTTCTCAAAAAAATATATAAAAATGATCAATAAACACATGAAAATATGTTCATCATCATTAGCCATTAAGGAAATGCAGATAAAACCATGAGATACCATTCTACACCCACTAGAATAGCTACTACTGAAAAAAATGGAAAATAACAAGTGTTGGAGAGGATGTGGTGAAATAGAAACAATCATTCATTATTGATGAGAATGTAAAAGGATACGTCCACTTGGAAAACAGTCTGATGGCTCCTCAGAAAGTTAAGTATAGTATTTCCATATAATCTGGCAACCCCACTTCTAGTTATATACCTAAATGAATTGAAAGCAGGGACTTGAACAGTTATTTGCTCACCAGTGTTCATAGTGGCATTATTCACAATTACCAGAAGATGGAAACAACCCAAGTTTCTATCAATAGGTAAACAGAGAAATAAAATGTGGTATACACATACACTAGAACATTACTCATCCATAAAAGGGAATGATGTTCTGATACATGTGACAACATGAATGAACAATGGAGACATCATGTTGAGTGAAATAAAGCAGATGCTAAAGGACAAATATTATATGACCTCAGTGAGATGAAATATTAAAGTAGGAAAATTTGTAGAGTTAGAAATTTTAGAATACAGGGTCCCCAGGACCAGGGTGGAGGTAGAGAATGGGGACTTAATGCTTATTTGTACAGAGCTTCAGTTTGGGGTATTGGGAAAGTTTTGGTAATGGATGGTGGTGATGGTAGCATACATTGTGAATATGATTGTCACAACTGAATTGTGTATTTCAATGTAGCTGAATAACTTTGGGTTGTGCATATGTTACTAGAATGAAAGTTAGAAAAAAACAACGTAGTATAGCACTACACAAACAGAAAACCTTAATGTAAGCTATGGTCTATGGTTAATGGTATAATTATAGTGATGTTGTTTCATCATTTATAACAAGTGTGCCACACTGGTGCAAAGTGTTGGTGATGGGGAGGACTGGGTGTGATAGTGGATGTATATGGGAGCACTTGTATTTTCTGAAAAGTTGTGAACCTTCAACTTTTCTAATAATAAATGAATAATTACTGTGGCACTGGCACATCAAAGGTCAAGCAAATCAAAGGAGCTTAACTGAAAGTCCAGAAATAGGTCTAATTATTTGTAATATTTTATTATTTTAATAAAGGTGCCAAATGAAGTCAGTGAGGTTTACCTTACTATTTTGATAGAATATTTACTAACTGCCACAGAGTCAACTTGCTAACTCCTGGGGAAGAAAGTCAAATACATCAGTACTTCACCTGGTAAATTCAAAACAGATGAAAGTTTGAAATATAAAATAAGAAAACATAAGACATTATGGAAAAATCATTTTATAGTGTTAGGATGTGGTAGAAAATTTAACTATTACACAAAACCCAGAATCCATAACAATAAATTCTTTAATATAACTATACAGAAAACCTTTTTGTTGATATAAAAACTATCAAAACAAATCAAAAGACAAATAAAAATCTGGAAAAATTATTTGCAAACAAAGCTCCCAAAAAGGGCTTAGCCTTCCATTCTATAAAGAGCTATTATAAGTTGAAAAATGATTAATAAGCCAATAAAAAACGAATAACCCTTACATTTGCTCAACCTCCTTCATAAGGGGAGAAATCAAAATTGTCAAAGCCCCAAAAGTTTGTGTGAAAACATTGTATTAGTGAAGTATTAAGGAAAAATCACTTTCATATACTGTTTTTAGGTGTGTGAATTGCTATAATCTCTTTGAAGGCAGAATCTGTCAAAGTTACAAACTCATATATTGGCAGAATCTATCAAAGTTACAAACTCATATATTCCTTTACTGACTTCTAGGAATTTATTCATGGATATAATCTCATGTACAAAGTGATGTGTAATAGGAGTCAGCAAACTATATATTCTGGTACAAAGCCTACTTTTGTAAAAAAAAAAAAAGGTTTTATTGAAACACAGCTATTCCCATTCATTTACATATTTCTATGGCTGCTTTCATGCTTACAGTGGCAGAGCTGAGTAGTTCTGACAGATTCTATATGGCCCACAAAGCCTAAAATATTTACTAGCAGGCCCTCTTTAGGAAAAAAATTGCCAATCCCTGATGTGTATGATTATTTATTGCAGCATTGCTTGTAATAACTAAGAACTGGATATGACCTAAATGCCCATCAACAGAGTAGTGGTTAAATAAATGATGATATATTCTGATGAGGGGATAGTAGGTAATTGTAAAAACAAAATGAAGACCCTCTTTAAGAATTTATATGGAAAGATACTCAACTTAATATTGCAGAGAAACCAGTGTAAAATAGTTCTGCAAGTTCTACACTTGCTTTTTGTAATATTGCTTCTTTTGGAGTAAAAATGTAGAAGAAAATATTTTTATTGTCTTGAATTTGAATAAGGAATAAAAATTTCTGAAAGCACTTATAGGAAGTTACTAGCAATAGTTTTTCTTTTAAAATGTACTTAACAGTTTTTGTGGGTAGAGAGTTTACTTTTTCCAATTGTTTTCTTATGTTTTAATGTATGAATATATTGCCTATTCAAACTACATACAAAAATATTTTTAATGATAGGGTATAATGATAGATCCTGAGAGTCTGAGTCCATTCTCTTTTATCCTCTTTCATCTGATCAAGATTTATGCTACATACCTGGCTTCATATTAATTATTTGGTTATTATTTTTCATTGCCACAGGTATGAAAGCTCCATGAAGACAGGTATAATGCTCTGTTTACTATATTCCCAGTGTCTAGAACAGTTCCTGGCACTGAGTAGGCATTCAATTATTTGTTGGGTGACAAATTTACAAATACAATACTATCAAGAAGACTAGTACCTCCTAGACTTAATCGTACACCAATTATCCAAGCTCTCTGTGCTCCAGTGTCCTCAGTAACATGGGGATTACACTATTTTATAGAGTTGTTATAATGATTAAATAAGCCAAATCATATAATGTGCTAAGAACAGTGCCTGGCACATAGTAAGAATCAATAATATTAGCTACTATTTATTATCCAGGAGAAAGGAAGGGGTGAGAAATAGAACTACCAAAGGCAGGAGGTATGAGGAGGAGTTTAACCCAAGGCAGAGTTGAAAGAACGATTCTCTCTCCAAAGGAAGAACAAGCAAATAAGAACTGATTTATTTGCTTTTCTGATTTGTTTTTGGCTTAGGGAAGTGGGAGACAAGAGGACAAAAGCAGAGGAGTATCTAGCGAACTGCTACTACAAGCGAGGGGAAAAGAGAGCTTGGCCTCTTCTAGCTCTGCATTTAGAAAGAGAAAAGCTGCAGCCTAGCTGACTCCAAGGAAGAGAGAGAGGCAGCTTTGCTCAGTGTCAGTCTAGGGAAGCCACAGTGGGACATAGCACATTTCTGGGTATGTCTCCAGCTCTGGCTTGAGTAATGTAAAGCCTAAAAAATTTGTGTGGCCTTGAAATCTCTGAACTTCATAGGACCCCAGAGAACCCCTACCCAGTGGGCAAGACTCTTCACACGGTGAATTTCCTTAAGAGCCAGAACAGCTGCACTCCACCTGGTTTTCTCTTACGGGTTTCACTTACCTTTCACCCTGTGGAATTATTCAAACATGTCAATCACATACTCCCATAGAAACCAGGGGTTATCTCATCCTCTGGTTACTACAAAGCCTACCTCCTACAGCTGCTGCCTGTGCACTGTATTCCCAAGTGCAACTCCCATTTGGCCCTGCATGGCATATAGTACCTTATTCCCCTAGACTATAAGTATATGTGACTAATAAACTGCGCTCTATCTCATCTGTCCACTGTTGGGTGTCATGTGTTTGGTCATCCATGGAACACTAGGATGGGACTCCCTTTCTCACCAAAGGGATGAAGAAATGGTGAACAAAAACTGCCCTGGCCAACAGTTTGGTAATGGTGAAGTACCTGCAAGGTAGGAAGCGACCTGCTAAACCTAGAAAGCGCATTCTGCCCAAATAACTTCCCTCCTTTCCTCCCCATCTACACCTAACTCAGTTTTCACTATTTCAGGGCCACAAAGGCCAAACAGAAATGTGAAAGGAGATAGCATTTGGGAATGGGAGTGACTTGAGCCTAGCTCTTGGAGCTCAATATATTTCAGTGTGTATCCTCTGAAAGGAAAAAAGCCCTAGCACAGAAGGCAAGAAGTGGGATTGCTGGCTCCCCCCTGTGGCAAAAAAGGTGAGCAGCAATGCCAGGTAGGCAGCACAGTTTAATTTTTTTGTAACATAATTGTGAAAAAATTCAAATATATAGGAAGATGAAAAGAAGGGTGCAATGATTGCCCTTATATCTACATCTAGATTCAACATCCATTCACATTTTTCCATATTTGCTCCATCTCTCCTTCTCTCCCCCTTTTAAAAGTATGCTATAAACATTGTTACTTAATCCCTAAATACTTCAATACCAATCTCTTAAAATATGAAAATTCTCATATATAACAACAATACTCATCACATCTTAAAGTAAACATATATAATACTTGCTAATATTAAATTTTCCCAGTTGTTGCCAAAATACACTCTAAAGCTGATTTGTTCAAATTAGGATCCAGTCAAAGACCACAGATTTTATTACGACTCCTAACTCTTAATCTGTAAAAGCCACTACTTTTTTTTGACTTTTCAAAGACACATGGCCAATTGTCTTATAAAATGTCCACCATTTTCTGGATTTGTTTTATTTTATTTTTGTCCTGGTGGTTTCATTTAACAGAGCTGAGACACATTTTTTAAAAATCTTAAGTTTAGATTTATATTTGTTAACTCAAATTTGACTTATAAAATTTTATCTAATTCTTTTGATTTTTATACTCATATCTCAAAAAGAAAACTTTAGTTTATAATAATAGTAACTTAATCACTTATTTGCTTTACCTCTACAATATACATAAATGATGTCAAAATAGCAATACTAATATTACTACTAATAGGAAAACTTTTGTATTTGAAGCATTTTTAGTCCTTAGAATATATCTTTCCTAGAGGTTTCAGCCAGAATACCATGTCCTAGAGTCATCTATGATAATCCTTTCCTTTGTATAATTATGCTAAATTTTAGTATATAGTTAAGGTCTTTTTAAAAAAATATTTAAAATTTTAGGGATTACTTTTTTTTAATATGTAAAACATTTACATGATTCAGAAGTAAAATGACATCAAAATATGCAATGAGAAGTTTTGCTTCCATTTCTCTCCCCTCAGCCTTATTTCTGTCCCCCACCCCCTCCTGTAACAAGTAATTATTTTTATTAGTTTCTGGTTTACCTTCCAGTACTTTTTTCTCTCTCTGAAAATATAAGCAAATGCATCACTCTATCTCCCTGCTTATTTATATGTGTGTATATACATATATAATATTCATATCCGCATACTTTTATTTCTCCTCCTTGCATATGTAAAATGTGACACACTTAATCACCACTCTGCATCTTCACCAAAGCTCATAACTGAATCATCTGGAAGTGGGTAAAGACAAAAGGGCTGATGGAAGACTGTGATCCTCGCCCTTATCCAGGTTAAACTCAAATCAGAGCCTACAGTTGGTGTATAGTTGGAACTTGTCGTAGGGTGGTGGGAAACACTTTTACTCGAGAATGTATAGATTTTATTATCATGCTGATAATGAGGTGAAAAATCTCAAGTTTTATATAAGATTTGCAAATAGAAACATCTGGTGGATGCTTGTAAATACAAGAAGGAATCAATACATTTGTGAAATATCTGTTTAGAGGTGATAATCGGATTTGTGAAAATGAGTCAATTCTCCAAGAGGAAAAAATTAGAAAAAGCAACAAATAACTAATTTAATAGAAAAGTCAATTCAATATAGGATATGCAAGCCCTTGAATATTTACCAAGTAATACCAGGACACATTGATAGTTCTAAGGAATCAATTTACGTATTCTCAGCTGTTGAACTCTCCTAAAACTGATCTGCCTGAGAAAGAATACCTCATTGTATTAGCTTCCTAGAGGAGCTATAACAAAGTACCACAGACTGAGTGGTTTAAAATGTCTCAAAGTTTTGGAGGCCAGACTCAGAACGAAAGTGCTAGCAGAGACATGCTCTCTCTGGAGTCTGTAAGGTTCTGGAGGTGACTTGTGGAATAGTTCAATCTCTACCTGTGTCACATGACTACTTCTCTCTCTGTCCCCTACTACTTTTGTCCAAAATTTCTTCTCCTTATAAGGACCCCAGTGATATTGGATGAGGGCCCACCATAATCCAGATTATCCTCATCTTAACTAAGAACATCTTCAAAGATCCTATTTCCAGATACAGTCACATTTCCAAGACTGGATATTAGGACTCAAACATATCATTTTTAGGGATCACAATTCAATCGATAACACCTATGTCTGTCTGCTTGTTCGCGTTTCCCAATTTCTCTTTCACAGTTCTCCTTCTACCACTCTATAAAAGGAAGGCATACTACTCATCATTTCATCCAATCATCCAATCATCCATCCATCCATCCATCCATCCATCCATCCATCCATCCATCCATCCAGAATTTTACTCTTGTCCTTTTCCACCAGGTGTAAATACTTCTGGATCCCACAACAAAGGGGAAAGCGTTACACAAAGCTTCCATAAGAAATAGTGAAGAGAATGAGTCTTCTTTCCTCCTGCCTTATCCTTTATTTTCCTTCTTTTCTTTTCATTCCTTTTTTTCCCTCTAAGACTTAGAGTTTAGAAGCAGGATGGTTGTCACAGGTATTAACACAGGTATTTTAGTTGGAAAACAAGGTCATGTATTTCTGATTGATTATTTTGACAATGGAAACTGTGTTTGTCAGTTAAAATATATAGTGGATGTTATCATAAACTGAAGGTGCAGCTCCATAGTTTTGGCAAAATATATTTAAAACACTTACTACATCAGATATTCTTTATAACTCTTTAATCTTATGAAAAATTATATCGACTTGAAAATGGCAAAGTGATACAAAATTTTCAAAATTATTCTATAGGCCGTATATGAACCCAAACACCTGAAGTCCTGTGAGTAAGTGGACAAGGAGAGACAGGAAAGGACACAGAAAAGGATAAAGGCATAGAGATAGAACCAGGAGAGAAGGCAGAAGAGACTCTAAGAGGTCAGTATGCTGGCAAAAGAGAGAGATAAGGACAAGTGCCAAACATTGCTGAAAGGTCAAGGGGAATGAGCACTTAGAAATGGCCCTGTTGGTTTATGAATCATAAGTAGATAGTAATCCTTGAGAGTGCAGTTTCTGCTGAGTAGTGGGAAATTCAAGCTACAGGTTTAGATCATTTAAAAAATTGGACAATGTGAATGAGGAAAATAGACCACTATACAAAGTGATTATTGAGGTTAAAGCTGCCTGTCACAGAAAGAGCAACTCAAGATGTTTTGAATGAAGGCTATTTGAAGGAAAATAAAATTGGAGACAAGGAAGAGGGTATAAAATTTGCTTGCAGGACAAGAAAGATATCTCCTCTTAAACTGGCAGGACTGATTAGAAGAGAACTGTGGAGACAGCAAAGTACAAAGTGAAGTCATGTACTGAGAGTAGGAATCTGGGTGGAGAGTGGGAGTGCTATTACTGCTTGGAAGAATATGCCAAGAAATCCATAATAGAAGAAGAAGAGAGAGGGCCACTTCAGAATCATCACCCTTCCTAGCTTTTTATGACTTAAGAATTTTTAATCAATGAAGTTGTGGGTATATAGAATAATAGTGGATAAAATACAGGATTCTCATATACCACCCATCATCAACACCTTGCATTGGTGTAGAACATTTGTTACAATTGATTATAACACTTTTTTATAACTGCAATATATTTTTTACAGTAGTTACCTTTATTACAGTTAATGAAAGGCTATTAAAATAGTACTATTAACTATCATACACAGTTTACATTAGGTGTATTTTTTCCCATACACCACCCTATCATTAGCGCCTCATATTAGCATCATATATATGTTAGAATTCATGAAAGGACATGCATATACTTTATTAACTATAGTCCATCGCCTACATTGGGGTTCACTGTGTTATGAAGTCCTATGTTTTATCTTTTAATTTTTTATACTAGTAACATATATGGCCTAAAGTTTCCCCTTTTAACCACATTCACCTATATAGTTCAGTGCTGTTAAACACACTCACAATAATGTGCTACCATCACCACCATCCATTTCCAAACCTTTGCAATCAACCTAAATAGCAATTCTGTACAAATTAAGCATCTACTCCACATTCTCTACCCCCAATCTATCCCCTGGTAACATATATTCTATATTTTAACTCTATGACTTTGCTTATTATAATTAATTCATATCACTAAGATCACACAATATTTGCCCTTTTGTATCTGGCTTATTTCACTCAGCTGTTGCCCCCAAAGTTCATCCATGTTGTTGCATGCATCTGGTCTTCATTCCTTTTTTTGGCTGAATAATATTCCATTGTATGTATAAAACCACATTTTTTGTTTATTCATTTATCAGTTAATGGACACTTGGGTTGCTTCCATCTTTTGGTAATTTTGAATAATGCTGCTATGACCACCAGTGTGCATATCAGCTTGACTCCTTGCTTTCGTTGTTTCTAGGTATGTATTTAGTAGCAGGACTGTCAGGTCACATGAACATTCAATGAATTAATATTCCTATTTCTCCACATTCTCTCCAGACTTGTAGTCTTCTTTTTGTTGTTGTTGTTTTTTTAAATAGTAGTCATTATAGTACATGCAAAATATCTCATTGTGGTTTTGATTTTCATTCCCCTAATAGATAAGGATGCTGAGGTTCTTTTCATGTGCTTTTTAGCCATTTGTAAATTTTCTTTGGTCAAATGTCTATTCAAGTCTTTTGCCCTTATTTAATTCAGTTATTTGTCTTTTTATTGTTGATTTGTGGAATTTCTTTGTATATTCTCTATATCAAACCCTTATCAGAAATGTGGTTTCAAAATATTTTCTCCCATTAAGTAGGCTGTGTTTTCACTTTAATCATAAAATTCTTTCATGCACATAATTTTTTTTTAAATTTTCAGAAGGCCCCATTTATCTATTTTTTCTTTTATTGCTTGTGCTTTGAATATAAAGTCTAAAAAACCATTGCCTAACACAAGATCCTAAAGATGCTTCCCTATATTTTTTTCTAAGAGTTTTATAGTCTTGGTTCTCATATTTAGGTCTTTGATCCATTTTGAGTTAATTTTTATGTGTGGTATGAGTTAGGGGTCCTCTTTCATTCTTTTGCATATGTATATCCAGCTCTCCCAGTACCATTTGTACAAGAGACAATTCTTTCCCAATTGAATAGGCTTGGCAGCCTTGTCAAAAATCAACTGGCCGTAAATATGAAGGTTGATTTCTCAATTCTCAATTTCATTCCATTGGTCAGTGTATCTTTTCTTATGCCAGCACCATGCTGTTTTGACCACTGTAGCTTTGTAATATATTTTAAGGTCAGGAACTATGAATCCTCCAATTTCATTCTTCTTTTTCAAGATGTTTTTGCCACTTGGAACAATGGACTCTTCCAAATAAAATTGATAATTGGCTTTTCCATTTCTGCAAAGTAGGCTTTTGGAATTTTGATTGGCATTGTGCTGAATCTGTAAATCATGTGGCTAGAATTGACATCTTAATGATATTTAGTGTTCCAAACCAATGAACATGGAATGTTCAAGTCTTCTTTGATTTCTTTTAGCAATATTTTTTAGTTTTCTGAACAAGTCCTTTACATGCTTTGTTAAATTTATTCTTATATATTATTCTTTTAGTTGCTATTGTAGGTGAAATTTTTCTTGTTTTCTCTTCAAATTGCTCATTACTACCGTATTTTAGGGTGTTGGTCATGTACTCCACCAGGTTACTGAATTCATTTATTAGCTCTAGTACCTTTGTTGTCGATTTTTCAGGACTTTCTATATAAAAGATCATGTCATCTGCAAATACTGAAAGTTTTACTTCTTCCTTTCCAATATAGATGCCTTTTAGTTCTTTTCTTGCCTAACTGCTCTGGCTAGAACTTCCAGTACACTGTTGAATAACAGTGGTGACTGTGGGCATCTTTGTCTTGTTTCAGATCTTAGAGGGAAAGCTTTCAGTCTTTCACCATTGATTATGATGTTAACTGTGGGTTTTTCATATATGCTGTTTAGCATGTTGAAGAAGTTTCTTTCTATTTCTAATTTTCTAAGTATTTTTATCAAGAAAGGATGCTGAATTTTGTCAAGTGCCTTTTTTGCGTCAATCAAGATGATGTGTTTTTCCCTTTGTTTAGTTAATGTGATACATCATATTAAATTGAATTTCTCATGTTGAACTACCCTTGCATAGCTGGGATAAAACCCACTTTGATCATAGAGTATAAATAGTTTAATGAGCTATTGGATTCAATTTCCAAGTATTTTATTGAATTATTGGATTCAATTTCCAAGTATTTTATTGAATTATTGGATTCAATTTCCAAGTATTTTATTGAGGATTTTTGAATCTATATTCATGAGAGAAATTGGTCTGTAATTTTAATTTCTTGTAGTATCTTTGTCTCACTTTAGTATTAGGTTGATGTTGCTCTACTGAATGATTCAGGTAGTGTTCCCTCCTCTTCAGTTTTTTGGAAGAGTTTGAACAGGATTAGTATTGATTTTTGTTGGTAAGATTGGGAAAATTCACCTGTGGAGCCATCTGGTTCTGGGCTTTTATTCAGGAGTTTTTGTTGACTGATTCAATCTCTTTACTTCTAATTCTTCTGTTGAAGTCTTCTGTTTCTTCTAGAACCAGTGTAGGTTCTTTGTGTGTTTCTAGGAATTTGTTCATGTCATTGATGTTGCCTAATTTGTTGGCATACAGTTGTTCATAGTATCCTTTTATGTTCCTTTTTATTTCTGTGGGGTCAGTAGTAATGTCTACCCTCTCATTTCTGATTATGTTTATTTGTATCTTTTCTACTTTTTCCTTTGTCAGTCTAGCTAAGCATTTGTCAATTTGTCAATTCCTTTTTATTTCTGTGGGGTCAGTAGTAATGCCTACCCTCTCATTTCTGATTATGTTTATTTGTATCTTTTCTACTTTTTCCTTTGTCAGTCTAGCTAAGCATTTGTCAATTTTATTGATCTTCTCTAATGAAACGTTTGGTTTTGTTAATTCTCCCTATTTTTTAATTATCAAATTCGTTTATCTGCTCCAATCTTTGTTATTTCTTTCCTTCTACTTGCTTTGGAGTTAATTTGCTGTTCTTTTTCTAGTTCTTCAAAGTGTACAGTTAGGTCTTTGATTTTAGCTTTTTCTTCTTTTTTTAATGTAAGAATTTAGGGCTATGAATTTCTGTCTTAGCACTGCCTTTGCTGCATCCCATACATTTTGATATGTTGTTTTCTAGTTTTTATTCATCTAAAGATATTTACTGATTTCCCTTGTAATTTTATCTTTGATCTGCTGTTGTTTAAGAGTGTGTTATTTCACTTCCATATATTTGAGCATTTTCCAGTCCTCTGCTTGTTTTGATTTCCAGCTTCATTCCATTATGGTCAGTCTTTCTAAATTTATTGAGACTTGTTTTGTGACCCAACATGTAGTCCGTCCTGGAGAATGATCCATGTGCACTTAAGAAGAATATATATCCTGCTGTTTGTGGGTACAATGTTCTGTATGTGTATGTTAGGTCTAGTTCATCTATCATATTAATCAAGTTCTGTATTTTATTATTGATATTCCATCTAGATATTCTGTCTATTGGTAAGAGTGGTGTACTGAAGTCCCCAACTATTATCGTAAAGGTGTCTATTTCTCCCTTCAGTTTGCCTCTTTGTTTCGGGGTACCCTGCATAAATATTTATGATTGTTATTTATTTTTGGTGGATTGCCCTTTTTATTAATATATAATGTCTTTCTTTGTCTCTATTACAATTTTTGATTTAAAGTCTATTTTGTCCAAGATTAGTGTAGCTACCTTCAGCCCTTTTTGGTTACTATTTGCATGGAGTATCATTTTCCATCCTTTCACTTTCAACCTATTTGTGTCTTTGGATTTAAGATGAGCCCTTTTTGAACAACATGTACTTATGGATCATTATTTCTTATCCATTCTGCTAATCTGGGTATTTTTATTGGGGAGTTTAATCCATTAACATTCAGTGTTATTACTGCAAATCTAGTACTTACTTCAGCCACTTTGTCCTTTGGTTTTTATATGTCAGACCTTTCATTCTCTCTCTCTTTTCCTTTATTGCAACCTCCTTTTCTGTATAGTTGATCTTTTGTGATGTACCTTATTATTCCTTTTCTCTTTTCTGTTTCTGTATTTTTAAAATACTTTCTTTGTAGTTATCCTGGGGTTTATATTACAAAACCTACAACTCTAAGTACTAAATTGATAAAATACCAACTTAGCTTCACTAGCATACACATTCTCTGCTCCCATATCCCTGTTTCCCCTCCTTATGCTGTTTAACCACTTTATATGTTGCACATTGTTTATCAAGAAAAATGCCTTTTGTGTGTGTGTGTGTGTGTGCTCAATTGTATTCTGACTCTTAGAGGAATTAAAGAGTAAACTTGTTTACTGGGTTTTTCATTTGCCCTTTTAGTTACTTTTACTGATAAGCTTCATTTCTTTACACAACTTCAGGCCGCTCTCTCCTGTATTTTCCTTTCACCCTGCAGAGCTCCCTTTAGTAATTCTCATAGGGCAGATCTTTTGTTTACAAATTCTCTGTTTTTGTTTACTTATGAGTATTTAAAGCTCTCCCTCATTTTGAAGGATACTTTTGCTGAGTTTGGTACTGGCAATTTTTCTCTTTCAGCATCTAAAATATATCATACCACTGTCTTTTCACAACCATGGTTTCTCTTCTTCAGAGACACCCATGATGTGTATATTTGTGCACTTCTTGCTGTTAGTCACATCCCTGAGGCATTGCTCAAATTTTTCTATCCTTTTTCCGATATGCTTTTCTGACTGTTTGATTTCAATTGCCCTGTGTTCTAGTTTGTTGATTCTTTCTTCTGCCTGTTCAAATCTGCTCTTGTATGTCTCTAATGCATTTTCAATCCCTACTATTGTGCTTTACATCCTCATAATTTATGGTTTTTTTTATACTTTCAAATTCTTCTTTATTTTCACTCCATGTCTTCTTTTTTTGAGGCGGGGGGTGGTTGCATGGGCTGGAAATTGAACTTGGGTCTCCTGAATGGCAGCAAGAATTCTACCACTGAACCACCCTTGCACCCCCTGCCCCATGTCTTCTTAATATCCTTTTTCTCTTTATCTATATTTTCCTTCATCTCTTTGAATTGATTTAAGACATGTTTAAACTTCCTTCCTTTCTGTTTCTCATTGGAAGTTTTAATTTGTTCCCTTGTTTGAAACATATCTTCTTGTTGCTTTGTATGGCTTGTAATTTTTCACTGATGTCTAGGCATCTGATTATCTTGATGCATTAATTAACTCTGAAGTCAGTTTCTCCTTCTTGTCTAGTATTTTATTGTCTGTGTTAAGGCTCTTATTTGATTCTTGGTATAACTTATTCTAGACCTTTAAAATAGCCCATGTTCAATGGATCAGATTTTCTCAGCTCTTCTTCATCTGATTTTTGCCATGGATATGTGGTATAATTTTTGGATTGCACTTTTTGCACAGTTGCTTCACCTTCAGGAGAGAACTTTCTTTCCTCTGTTTCTTCTCTGGGAATCATGATCTACACTGTTTGTTTTTGTGTAGACCTTGCTCCCTAACTCCTTTGATTTGTTTAAATTCTCTCCCTCATTTAGTGCCCCATTTTCCTTGTGCTTTTCAGGTCTGTGATCCTGTTGTCTTATAGGAGTTCAGTTAAAACCCTCCTTTTGTTTTTTTTTTTTTCTATGTGAAAAGGGCTTATCACAGAAAAAGCCTGTTCTTCCCCATTAGGGTATCCCATGCTGGGGAACTAGATAAGGTCAAGTCAGAAAAGTGGATCACTCCAGAAAAGAATGTTTTGTGTTTAGATGGTCTAGAACGGAAACTGTATTGAGTGAGTGCACTGCTTGCCAGTTTTTCTACCGTTCTCCTCCTTCCACCCCCACTGGGAAACATGTGGCGCTCCTCAGAAGCTTGTGTTCTGCACTAGGCCTCTGCATCTTGGATCCCTGTGCTTGGATATGCACACGGTTCTAACTCACTACTGTGAGTGGCTCTGCAATCTGTGTCCGTGATGGGAAGGACCTGGGCTATTGCCTTTGAGCAGCTCCCAAGCTGTGTGGGACCAAGAAGGAAGTTGACTGGCAGGTCTGTGGTGGAAATTTCCTACCTTTTATTTTTCCTTTTTCTTCAATTCAACATTTGTGGAGTCCTTCTGCAGGCTCTCTTTAACCCTCCAGAGTTCTAGCAAGTGGGATCTGTCCTTTGTTTGCTGAATCTCTGGGGAGATTTATTCAGGGGATGTTGCCGTACTCCCTATGACTTTTTTTTTTGGTGCGGGGGCAGGGTGCATGGTCTGGGAATAGAACCTGGGTCTCCCACATGAAAGGCCAGTATTCTGTCACTCTCCCTGTGACTTTTTAAAATGGAATTGATAATACTGCCCCTTTAAGGCTTCTATATTTTTCAAATTTCCTCCAATGAACAAGAAATAATCTTTCAAAACAAGTTATTAAAAATAAAGATCAAGGAAAAAGCAAATAAATAATATCATCAGCAAGCCTCTCTTTATAAAATTCGTTAAAAGCTTGTTGTATTTATGTGGAGTAACTCAATGGTTTTTCAATCTATTTATCCACCTGGTGTAGTTTATTAAGATTTGTTGTTACGTAATATACTAAATACCTGCAGATGGTTTATCCATAGCCAAAAAATACCACCTAGAATATTTAGCCATACAACTTTGCTCAAGTTCTCTTGGCCTGGAATATGATGGTTTCTAATGATCAGTTGCATAAAAATCATGTTTGAACAAAGATAGTTATAGCTAGGTATGCATACAAAAATTGGGTGAAAGAAAGAGAAAAGCACCTATTGCCAAATCAAGATTTCTAAACAGTAGAGGGCAATCTTCTCTAGGTTTTTGCTATTACAGCATTTGCTCCAAGAATACACTGGCCCTTTACTTAATCTCTTTTTTTTTTTCTACAGGTGATACAAGGGAGAGTATTAGTGACAAAAATATAATTTCCCTACCTTCTTCCAAAAATAGATCAATGTGGGCACTTTTTGATGACGAATTGACAATAACTCTGCTGTAGAACTATATCAGGACGTCACAAATTTGGGAGACAACTCAAGAAATAGCTACTTCTAGCCTAAAGCACTGTTTGTCTTGTCCATGTCTTTTTTTTTTCCCTTTAAATAATCCAGAATAATTAAAGTGGTCACCTATTGTTCTTTGGCAAACCATGTGTTGGAGGCAGATGAAGACCGGTTAACCTCACTCACTAGCTCCACGGTGGACATATGTGTCTGGCCTAACCATAAGAGCATCCAACATCTATAGCCATAAGGGTTGTTTCAAGAATTGACTTGAAACCCGTGAGGCTAAGAGTGAAGTCGGGGACTTCCAGAACTCTTGAGAAAGATAAGCACTTTTACCTTTATATTGCCTGCCAGTGTAAAGATATTAAGCTTGGAGTTACAGGGGATTCCCAATCAGAGAAGACCTACAGAGGAAAGAAAACCAATCAAGAAAAGAAGAGACTGAGTGCTGATGACTTTGCTTTAGCCCCTAGATGCAGCCACTTCCTCTCTGTTTTGTTTTGTTCAAATTTATTATGAAATATTTCACATACTCAAAGGTATGAGTAAGTATTATTATGCAGATTATTTTAAGGACCATCCACGTGCCCACCAGGAAGTTTGAGAAAGAAAAGATTGCTAATTAAATTAAACCCATGCACCCTTCAGTTATGTAAGTCAATAAATCCATTTTGCTTAAGCCAGTTTGAGTTGTGGCACTGTGCCTTGTAATAGAAGCATTCAGATGGAAATTACACATACCCAAAAATGCCTGTTAAACCAAAGTTCAATGTGTCAAGTCATGGTTTTAGTTGCAAGCAGTAGATCCTTGTTTAAGGTCATCTTGCATCGTCTTTAAACCTAAGGACACAATACTCCAGTGAGCCTGACCCAGTTATTCCCATGTGTTGAGAATATGCTACTCCCTCCTTCATGCTCTGCTGCCTGGGTCAGTGGAAAACCCCCTTTACCCCAGAGAAGTGTTCTTTCTAACCTACTGCTAAAGGCCATGCTTAGAAGCAGAAAATACTAAGCAACCCCTGCCCTTGGCTCTGGACGTGTCTCTCTGGGTAGCCAGAGTCTGGTCCACCCTAAGCCAAAATCAGATGCCTGACAATGAGCTGCGTGTTTCCTGGGGCTCATTCAAGACCTTCACCCTTGACATGCCTAGCCCTACCAGAAAGGGCTTTGTAAGCTCAGGGAAGTTGAGGCATTTATGCATTATGGCTCAGTGTAACTTCTCCCTTCCTGAGACCCTCATTTAATAGTGGGGATCTTGTCATTTCTGCATTAGCTGAGTCTGTGCTTGTTCTCTAGTTTTCCAACATTATTTAGAAATGCATACAATAGGTGGTAAAACTATAAAGAAAAGCAAGGAATGATTAATTAAAAAAAACGGTGGTGACTCCAGATGTGAGGAGAAGGTAACTTCAGGGGTGGGGCACACTGAAGCAGTAGTAGTGATTTTCAGTTTTTTTTACTTGAGTGTTGTAGTGATGGTTTTCAATTGTTTTCCCCAAGTGTTGTTACATTGGTGCTTATTTTATTATTATTCTCTAAAATATGTATGCATATATATATATATACATTATATATATATATATATACACACATGTATATTTGGTACATATAAATGTTTTATATACTCTTTGATATGTATTTACATTAACTCCTCCAAAATTAATTGTTTCAACTCTGTTTCTTTTATTTATTCATTCAACAAAAATTTAATGCACCCTTTCCACATGACATGATTGATACTGCTAGAGACAGAGCAGTGGATAAAAAGGCCAAGTCTCTGCTCTTCTGAAATTATCATTATAGAAGAGGGGAATAAGTGAGTAAACAAAGACATATGAAAGCATTGGATAATGCTACATGCCATAATGAAAATAAGACAGGGTGAATGAGAAATGAGTGACAGTGTATATAGAGCTGTACTCCAGATTGTGATGGTCAAGGAGGGGCCTCCAAAGGAAGGGGCATTTAAGGGGATGACAAGAAGGATGCCAGTATGGAAAGATCTGGGGGAGAAACATGATGGTAAAGTGAACAGTTAATACAAGGATCTAAAGCAGGAACAAGTTCAATATTTAGAGGAACAGAAAGAAGGCAAGTGTAGCTGGAATCCAGTGAGCAAGAGATGAAGCTGGAGGAGATAATAGTAAGAGAAAGAGGCCAGATCATGGACTTGGGAAAGCCTTATAGCTGTAGTAAGGATTGGTGTTTAAATCTAAGACTATAGGAAACCATTAAAAGGTCTTATGTAGGAGACTGATGTGATCTGATTTATAGTTTTAGAAATATCACTCTGAACCTTAAGGATAAAATAGATTGAAGGTGGCAAGGGTCAAATGAGAAAGACCAAATAAGGGTCTCTTGCAGCTATTCAGGCAAGACATGAGTGGTCTGAAATAAGGACAAGGTTTTGTATATGCAGAGTAGTAGAAAGAATGTGTTTGGAGCAGCTGACCAAGTCCATTCAGAGCTTAACATGATGACATTCCCATCTATTCTACATGATAGTAACAAGACTACTCTTACTCTGGCCCTACTTTTGAGAATTTGACTCTCCTTCTGTGAGCTGTACAGAAGAAAGATTCTTAATCATGGGCATCATGAATCTTTACATCAGCCTTTCATTTTTGTTTCTTCTCCATTACTTTCTGAAAACCCTCAGACTTTTTAAAACCCAGGCAAGGGCCCATCACCAGCCAGCCAAACCTACAAGCCCTCCACAGCCAAGACCAGCATCTTCAGTTCTTGTCAAATATTCTGAAATAGATAAGGATTCCACTGGCCAACTGAACATAAAGCAGCTTGGGATAAAGCAGCTTTTAATCTGGAACTTCATCAAAGGAATTTGAGTATACACCCAAAGAGAAGAAAGGCATTTCATAGTACTAGAGAGGTTAAAAGCACAGGCTCTAGTCTCAAGTTGTATGGTCAGTTTGAATTCAGGCTCTGACACTTAAAACTGTGTGATCTTGAGCAAGTAGTTCAACTTCTATGTCTCAGTTTCCTCCTTTCTAAATAAGTATTACCCACCCTTATGGTTATTAAAAAAGATAATCTATGTAAAGAGATCAGAGAACTTTCAGACACATGTGTGGAAGTTCAATCAATGTGAGCTATAAGTAATATTTTAACCACTATGCAAATTCCTATTTAAAAATAATATATATTTCCTCTCATGACCTTTGGACATTTCACGGATTATTTGTTACTTCTTCTTTCAAAACTATCTCTCAAGTTTCAAAGGGGAACTTTATACTGAAATAAAGAATTAAGTGACTTAGCCAAGATGATATAACACAGAGTCATGGACTAACAGTTCAGAAAAGATCTGAGTGCTTTTCAATACTGGCTGTCTGAGAACGTTTAATCACTTGGGGAACTTTTTAAAAAATACTGATGATGCCAAAATTCCAGTCTCAGCGATTTTGCTTTAATTTCTGTGATCTGAGACCTAAGCATCAATATTTTTTAAAGCTCTTTAGGAGATTCTAATGAGCAACTAGAGTTAGGAATGACTGAGCCTTTAAAATCCATTTTACAGATGAGGAAATTGAGTTGCTTTGTAATTGGATGACTGGCTCAAGCTGGTAAATGTCAGCTAGGCATAGACTCTGAAGGCATTAATGATATAGTCTTAAAATTCAGATAAATTAACTAATTAAAGGACTATATCATGGTGAGAGATACATCTATTAAAAGAAGAAGGAAAAATTTGACGTTAGCTTAATTTTTTGTTAATATATTTCAGGAGAATATGGTGGTCTACATGGAGGCATCTGAAAAATGGGTTTCAGAGAAGTGGGTTTATCAGAAACATCACACAGGCACATTGGAGACCACTGGCAATTAATGCCCTACACTAATGCTTCACATTGTGGAAGGATGTTCACCAATCAGTCTTCACAAGATGAATTGTTTTCCAGTGATTTTTTTCCCCATGGGGAGAAAAGGGGAGTTCTAATGATCAGTCTCCTTTTGGACAGGTCTCCTGCACCAGCCACTCTTGGTTTTTGCATGTTTTTTCACCCTCTACTGTATCTTGTGGAAATAGAGTTAGGCAGGGCATAATCCCCATTTGTAAAAAGAGTGGCTCTACAGCAATTACTTCTTTCTTCTTCCCTTAGCTTTTCATGCAGAATCATTGTACAACAGAGATCCTGCAGGGTCTTAAGGCAAAGGGTGCAGAGTCATGCTTTGCAAAGATGCAGTAGACTCTATCCCCCGTAGGTTTGGGATGGAAATAAGGATTGATGTCCACAGGAGAAAAGTCCGTGCCATCCAGTAGTTCTCATATCCAGCATGTTTACAATGTGCAGTTGCAAAATATGCCCAGCTATTTTAAATTGTTATAATAAATCTCTCAACATTCACTGAAGAATTTGGCAGAATCAAGCAATGACTGATTTTGTGTCTTTAATTCATCCTCTTTTTCAGTCCTCTCCTCCTCAAAAAAATCTGTTGAAATAGTTTATTAGTTTTCTGACTTGTGAAATTGTATACCCAGTCTAAGATGGATGGCATATTTATTATAGGAATGTTGATTGTGCAGCTTTCAGTTTTGTTCAGAAAGAGGTAAAATTATTTCAAATTTACTTTTTTTCATAATCAGTGGTTACTCAATTTTCCCAATGTCTACTTGTTTTTATTTAAAAGAACAAAAGGGAGAGAACTGGGGAAGCTGAAGCAAGCCTCAGTTATCTGATCTACATAACAATTAGGAAAGACTTATGAAGAAAAGGGAGTTAGACCAAAGGGAAGTATATACTAAACATGAAAACCGATTTCAAACATCCTCTTCTGATAATGATAATGACCATTTCTATATTGTTCATTTGTACTTGTTAGATTTGGAAGAACCCAGTTGATCATTACCTTATAGATGAATTCAGCAAGATGCGGAGAAGTTGTGTTACTTACCCAAGGTCCCAGAATTATTATTTTTAGGAAAAACTGCTTTGCACCTATGTGTTTTAGGTTGCACGTGCATTTTTTGTGGTTCACATACTTTTAGTAAGTCAAGGTGTGCCAATGAGAGACCATATTCATGATTCCAGAAGTATCTTTCTCTGCTTTGACTGAGAGTTCAGGATTCACTAGTAACTTCTCATTTTTCTTATTGCTATCCTTATCACTTTCAGGCTCAGTAAACTCCAGAGAAAAGTTAGAATCCAACTAGTTTAATATCTACTTACAATTTAGCTAATTATTCCACCACTAAAATTAGTAGACCAACTTGCTAATGGAGATGGCAATTTGACTACATAAAAAATGTCTAATCATCTCAATTTTTCATAACTTTTAAAAGAACTTTCACTATTCAATTTCTATTTTCAATTGAGACATAATTTGCATAAAAGTACACAAATCTTACATTTTCAACTTGATAAATGTTTATATATCCATACATCTGTGTAACAATCATTGAGATCAAGATATGGGATATTTTTAGTATTTTATGAAGTCTCCTTCCTACACCTCCCAGTCTGGAGTAATCACCACTTTTCTGACCTTTGTTATCAAATATCCATAGGTTAGTTTCATTATTTTTAATCTCATATAAATGGAATCATACAGTATCTTCTCTTTTGTGTCTGGTTTCATACATTCTATATTTATGAGATTCATTCATGGTGTTGTGTTAACCAGTAATCTTTTCCATTGCTATGTGGTTTTCCATTGTATGACTTTACCATGCTTTTTTGATGGACTTTTGGATTATTTTCAGAGCTTTGGGATACTGTTAATAAAACTGTTATAAACAGAAATTATGCTCATTTCAAATGAGTATATACCTCGAAATGGAATTCTTCGGTTCTTCTCACTTTGTTTTTCTTTTAGTTTCTTCACTTCTTAACATTATAATGTAGTGTTTTAAACACTGATAAAGATATGTCAGATGAGCCATCACTTTAGGCCTGAAAGGATGTTCAGGTGACAGACTATAGTTTAAAAGGGTCCACCTTTCATGGTTTACTTCTATGGCTCCCATGAAGAGTTTTGTGTTCCCATTTCCCTCTTCCTACATTCCTGTCGTATATATTCTGATTTAATATGAGGGGGGAAAGGACTATTGAAACAGACATCTAAAGACTTTCTTTCCATTTGTTCCTCGTGGGGACAGTGTGGTATAGTGGAAACATGCTTGGTCAGTTTCAGGGACCTGAGCTTTTATATCCAGGCTAGGATTTCAGTTCCTAAGCTGAAGGATGTGGAGTAAATCTTAGCCAGAGAATTCATCTGATTTAGTAGTGTCCACGCATGGCCACAAATCAAAATTATCTGAAGAGATTTTAAAGTTTGTTTTGTTACAAAAATGTAATATGTTAATGGGAAAATATCGAATATACAGAATAACGTAAGATGAAAAGTAAAAACACTCCATCCACAGTCTGTACAACCCCCATATCTCTAGTCCAGACAGTCTTTGGTATTGTTCTTAACTTTTAAAATAAAAGCCCATGGTACTATTCCAGATCCTTCATGAAGTAGAAACATCAGTGTTCTAGGGATTTGTATTTTTTTAAGCTTCACAAGTGATTTTTATGTACATTCAGGTTTTGAAATCTCTTGATGAGGTCTTGATGAGATAATATCTGGGATCCCTTCAAGTGAAAAACAACTTGTCCACCTCCTCCCAAAATTACATGATTAAGTTTGCCAGATGCTGACAGTATTGGCTCTAGAGCAACAATGGCTTTCATTTGACCTCTATTTAGTCTCGCCTTCGCCCTTTCCCTTTGGCTACTCAATCTTTTTCTGCACTTTAATATTTTATAACTCTTTGTCCATACCATGAATCGTTACTAGTTGGAAAGTGTTGACTCATTTATTTAAATCTCTGATTGAACTTGGTTAATCACATAAGTCAATCAGTGTTGATGAATAAGTTAGATAATAGATAGTACCTTTCCCAAGTAACATAACACTTTAAGTCAATGTGTAGATCCCCATAGTGGCATGGAGTTTATAGGCACATTGTGGAATATCCAAGAAGTTTCTTTCAGCCTGTGTCTGCCATCACTAATATTAGGTTCAAATATCTTAAAAAGCACCTTATAAAAATAGATACCAAGGGAAACAAAAGAAACTACTAGTAAATTAAAACACAATTAAGTGTAGTGCTTGCTAATCCAAATGGATGAAAAAGAAACCTAGGCAATGTAATTGTGAGTAAAAAGGGAAGTATAGAAGTATAGGTTTCCAGTTGACCAAGGTGGTGGCATAAGATGCTCCAGCGTGATGTTTACCTACAGATCTTTGATGAAATAGCAACTGGCAGAGACATCTTTGCTCAAAATTCTGAACATAGTTGAATGGTTGAAGTAAGTGAACAAGTGACACATCAAGAAAATGCAGCTTTAAAAATTGTAGAAGCTCATGGTCCCTTTATCACCCCTTTCCCAGTGTGCTGTGGAGCAGCCTGCACTCCCATTGTGATTTACTAGTCCTGTTCCAGAGGAAGCACAGTAACCCTATGCACATACTGGGATGCCTTTATGTCCAGGCCAGTCTATCTGGTGGAACCAGGAAATTCATCTCAGGCTTATCCTCCCAGAACTTGTCCTATAAGCAGAAGGTAGAAATCAGTAATTGAGGCAAAACTGAAAAATTTACATATATACACAAATTAAACAATACATTCTTAAGTAGTCAATGAATCAAAGAAGAAATTACAAGAGAAATAATAAAATATCTTGAGGCAAGTGAAAAAACACAATATACCAAAACTTATAGAATGCAGTGATGTCAGTACTAGCAGGGAAATGTATAGCTCTAAATTCCTACATTTAAGAAGAAAAAAGATCTCAATCAGAGCCATAATCTCACCACTGCAGTATCTAGAAAAAGAAGAGCAATCTAAACCCAGAACAAGGAAAAGGTAGTAAATGTGAAAGATTAGAGATAAATAACTAGAAGGTAAAAGGAAATAGAGAGAATCAACAAATGCAAAAGATGTTTTTTTTGAAAAGATCAGTAAAGTTGGCAAACCCTTAGTGAGACTGACAAAGGAAAAAGAGAGAGGAACAAATAACTAAAATCACAAATAAAAGGGAAGCATGAATCATTATTACTGACCCCACAGAAGTAAAAAGATTTATAAGAAGATACTATGAACAAATAGATGTCAACAAATTGGATAACCTAGATGTAATGCCCAAATTCCTATGAACACATAAACTACTTACAGTGACTCAAAAAGAAATAGAAAACCTCAACAAATTAATAGCTAGTGAAGGGATTGAATCAATATTTAAAAATCTCCCAGCAAAGAAAAGCCCAGAACTAGAAGGTTTCACTGGTCAATTTTACTGAACATTCCAAGAAGAATGAATACACATCCCACTCAAACTCTTCCAAAAATTGGAGAAGAAGAAACAATTCCTAACTCATTTTTATGAGGCCAACATCACCCTAATACAAAAGCCAAGTGTATATATCAAAAAGAAAAAAAAATCCTTTACGAATATAGATACAAAAATCATCAGCAAAATACTAGCAAACTAAACCCCAAAGCACATTAAAATAATTATGCCCCAATATCATGTAGGATTTACCCAGGTATGCAAGAGTAGTTCAACATAAGAAAAACAATGCACCACATTAACAGAATGAAAGAAAAAACACGGGATCATCTCAATTGTTTCAGAAAAAGCAATTGACATATCCATCACTCCCTGTTGATGAAATTAATTCCTTAGAAAACCAAGAATGGAAAGAAATTTCCTCAACATGCTAAAGAACATATATCAAACAACCAATAGGTACCATCATACTCAGTGGTGAAAGAGTAAAAAGCTTTCCTTCTAAAATCAGGAACAAAATAGAGATGTCCATTATCACCACTGTTATTCAACATTATACTGGCCAGAGCAATTAGGCAGTAAAAGAAATAAAAGGTGTCCAAATTGAATGGAAGAAGTTAAATTTTCACTGTGTGCGGTGATATTATCCTATATAGAAAATCCACAACAAAATCCACAAATAAACAAATAGAGCTATTAAACAAATTCAGCAGTAGCAGGGTAAGTTATCAAAACACAGAAATCAGTAGATTTCTACATACTAGTAATGGGCAATCTATAGAGAAAATCAAGAAAATTTTTCATTTGCAGTAACAACTAAAAGAATCAAATATCTAGGAATTAACCAAGGATATAAAAGATTCATATGCAGAAAATTATAAAACATTGCTAAAAGAAATCAAAGAAGACCTAAATAAATTGAGTCATGGATTAGAAGACTAAATATTGTTAAGACGGCAATTCTACCCAAAGTGGTTTACAAATTCAACACAATCCCAGTTTAAGTTTCAATAGTCTACTTTTCAGAAATGGAAAAGCAGATTATCAAATTTATTTGGAAGAGTAAGAGGCCCCCAATAGCCAAAACTATCTTGACAAAGAAGAATGAAGTTGGAGGATTCATATTTCCTGATTTTAAAACTTATTACAAAGCTCCATAATAAAAACCATGTGGCACAAGGAAAAGTATACAGACCAATGAGATTAAATTTTGAGCTCAGAAATAAACCCTCACATCTCTAACCAATAAGTTTTTGAAAAGGGTGCCAAGTCCACTTGATGGGGAAAGAATAATCTCTTCTACAAATGGTGCTGGGAAATCTGGATATCCATATACAACAGGATATCCTTACTTTATCAAAAGTGAGGTAGAGATTTAAATATTCACAGACAGACAAAGGCTGAAAGAATTTTTCAACAAGAGACTGGCCTTACAAGAAATACTGAAGGGAGGAGTTATAGTGGCTGAAAAAAAAAGGCAATAGAGGGAAGCCTGGTGCAGGGCACAGAATTGAAGAGTACCAGTAAGGGTAACTAAAAGATAAAAGGAGAAAGAGGGAAAAGAATGTATAGATCTGACAAATAATAACCAAAGGATAAGATGATAAATTTAAGAAATGTCTTTAAAGTAATAACTTTGAATGTTAATAGACTGAACTCACCAATCAAAAAATTACAGACTGGCAAAGTGGATTAAGAAATATGATCCCTCTGTGTGCTGCCTACAAGAGACAAACCTTAGAACCAAGGATACAAATAAATTGAAAGTGAAAGGATATTTCATGCAAACTATAATCAAAAGAAAGCAGGATTAACTATACTAATATCAGACAAAATAGATTTTGGATATAAAGACATCATAAGAGACAAGGAAGCATACTACATAGTAATAAGAGGGACAATTTACCAAGAAGAAATAGCAATCATAAATGTTTATGCTCCCAATCAAGTAGCACCAAAGTACATGAGGCAAACATTGGCAAAACTGAAGGGAGCAATAGATCTTTCAACAGTAATAGTGTGAGACTTCAAGACACTACTCTCCTCTGTAGATAGAACAACCACAGAGACTCAACAAGGACATAGAGAACTAAAACAAATTTGATAAATGAATTAGACTTAACAGACATATATATAGATCATTACACCACAAGCCATTCTTCTCTAGTGCTCATGGAAAGTCTTCAGGATAGGTCATATGCTGGGACACAAAACAGTTCTTTATAAATTTAAAAAGATTGAAATTATTGAAAGCACTTCCTCTGATCACAATAGAATGAAGCTGAAAATCAATAAACACCAAAGAACTACAACTTTCACAAACATATGGAGATTAAATAAAGCACTCATAATCAATCAGTGGGTCAAAGACAAAATTGCTAGAGAAATTGGTAATTATCTAGAGATGAATGAAAATGAGAATACAACATATTAGAATGGATGGGATGCAGCAAAGTCTGTGCTGATAAGGAAATTTAATGTTGGTACAATACTATTATCAAATCTGTAGCCCATATTAAAATTACATCTACTTTCCCAATAATGTTTTTTTTATAGCATTTCCCCCTACCACCACCACCACTCCATGAATCCAAATTAGGATCACATATTGAATTTTACCTGGCATACCTCAATATTCTCCTTTAATCTGGAACAGTTCTTCTGTCTTTTTCTCTCAAGACCTTGACATTTTGAATACTATAAGTTAGCAACTGTGGAAGACGGTTTGATGGTTCCTCAGAAAAACTAAATATCGAGTTGCCCCATGACTGGGCAATACCACTTCTCAGTATATACTCGTAAGAGCTGAAGCACCGGCACAAACTTGCACGCCGATGTTCATAGCAGCATTATTCACAATTACCATCTGAGTGTCCATCGACAGAAAAGTGGATAAACCAAATGTGATTTTTTACATACATTGGAATATTAAACAGCAGTAAGAAGAAATGAGGTCCTGAAGCATATAGCAATGTGGATGAACATTGAGGACATAGCAGTGAGTGAAATAAGCCAGACACAAAAGAATAGATATGGTATGATTTTGCTGTTATGACCTTGGTAAAGCTGAACTCAGAGGCTTATAATGTAGAATATAGGGGGCCTAGAGATACACAGAAGCTAGAGATGGGTGAATGGTTAACGAATGAGGTTTGAGGTTGAACTTAAATATAAGGGAATAGATGGACATGAAGGCAGTTCATTAGTGGATTTATAGGTAATATTGCCATATTGAAAATAAACATGATTGAAAGAGGTTGTGTAGATCCATGTATCCCACTGATTAACATTACAAATATAAATAAGTTCTTGCATGAATTCCTTCAACGATATAAATCTTGTACAAAGGGTCAATAATAGAGAGGTATAGAAGAAAAACTACAACTACATGCTTTTTTAGTTTGCTAGCTGTTGGAATGCAATATACCAGAAATGGAATGGCTTTTAAAAGGGGGAATTTATTAAGTTGCAAGTCTACAGTTCTAAGGCTGTGAAAATGTCCGAACTAAAGCATGTTACAGGAATGTCCAATCTAAGGCGTCCAGGGAAAGATACCATACTTCAAGAAGGCCTATGACGTTCAGAGTTTCCCTCCCAACTGTAAAGGCACATGGCAAATATGGTGGCACTAATAGCTTTCTCTTCTGACATCTTCTTTCATGAAGCTCCCCTGGGGGCATTTTCCTTCATCATTTCCAAAGGTCTCTGGCTGCATGAGCTCTGCTTTGTTGCTCTAAAAAGGGACTCTCCAAAATGTTTCCTCTTTTAAAGACTCCATTAAACTAATTAAGACCCGCTTGGAATGGGTGGAGTCACAGTTCCCTGCAATCAAAAGTTAATACCCACAATTGGGTAAGTCTCATCTCCATGGGAACAATCAAAACGTTCCCAGCCAGCAATATTGAATGAGAATTAAAGGACGTGGCTTTTCTAGGGTCCACTAGAGATTCGAACTGGCACACATGCTATAATATAGACCAGGAAGACATCAACGGTACCACGGCGATACCAGGGGTCAATAATTGGGGGGTGGAGGACAAGAGTTAAGGGGAGGCTTGGATTTTCTCCTTGGTGAGGGTATGTTTATCTGTGATTTTTCTCTTTAGAGCAATGAAAATTGTCTAAAATTGAGAGTGTTGATGATTGCACAAATAAGTGAGGATAATGTGAGACATGGATTGTTTACTTGGAACGTTATTCATGATGCCCTAAGGATGGAGGTGGCTGAAGGATACAATGACTGAGAAGCAAATGGTGATATATATATATATGAATAATGGAATATTGCGCGCTACAGAAGGGAACAAAGTGGAGTGGCATCCAATGAGGTGAATAAACCTTTGTGGCATTATGCATTGCAAAATAAGCCAAAAATGATAACTATTGTATGGTCTCTTTTAGAAAACACATATAAGAAATTTGGGGCCTAGATTGTCAGCTGTTATAACAATTACATTTAGTCAGGAGCTATAAATATTATTTCTAGATTTTGAACTGCTGTGCTATATATGTATAACCTGGTGTTTCCCTGGAACTTTGGCTACCTGTGTGACACCTAAGACTCAGAGTTATAGCTCTGCAACTCTGAAAGTGAGCATTACTACATACAACAGCTATTAAACTAAAAAGAGATCAGTCTTCAATCATAGATAAGGGCGAAGCCAATCTAGTTGGGAGTAAGGTAAATCAGAGTACAGGGGTAGGGATGACATTGTCTATAGTTTAGAACTTCACTTACTGTACAAGAACAAAGGAAGAGAGATTTTGTCCAAAACCTAAATTTTCCAAAGCACATAATCTAACTCACCCTGTCTAGATAGTTCATTTAAACAACCCAAACATGTGGAGCCCAGAATAAGACTGAAGGCTCATAATTATTTATAGCTTAATGAGATAGCTGGATACATCCCACAGTATGTTGGGCAGATAATTTAAAAGTATTGGTGGGGGAGCAAGGATAATTCAGTAGTAAAATTCTCACCTAGAGGGAGACCCAGGCTCAATTCCCAGCCCATGCACTTCCCCAAACAAACAAGCAAACAAAGAAAGAAAAACCAAACAAAAAATTTCAACAAATGGTGCTGCAATAATGGAATACTCACATAGAAAAAGAATGAAATGTGACCCCTGCCATACACCATACAAAACCAACAACAACAACAAAACTATTGGTGAAGTCCCTGAAGGGACTGGAGAAAAAATATGAAACTATTAAGCTTTACCACAGGAGAAACCCCTGATACTGTCTCAAATGTTAGGGACTCCCAAGTCAATAGGTCAAGCCCTTGATCTTGAGGCTTGCTCTTTGAAGTTGATTTCTTAGTGGAGAAGCTAAGCCTACCTGTGGCTTAAGCTTCCTGTGGCCTAAGAGTTACTTCCAGAAAACCTCTTTTGTTGCTGAGATGTGACTTCCCTCTCCTTAAGCCCAACTCTGAAAGAAAAAATCATTACCTTCCTCCCTATGTGAGACATGACATCCAGGAGTAAAAGTCTCCCTGGCAATGTGGGACAGGATTCCCAGGAGTGATGCTGGCCCCAATGCTATGGAATCGACAATGCCTTCCTAAACAAAAGAGAGGAAACAAATGTAATAAAATAAGACATCAATGGCTAAGAGTGTTCAAATAGAGTCAAGAGGCTATTCTGGAGGCTTCTTTATGCAAGCTTCAGCCAAATAATGCTAATTAACATGGTTTGCCAAACCCCAACCAAAGCTATTACTCCCAACCCTGAAGAACACCTGGAGCTCTATCTGAGACTCTACCAAAGTTTCATTCACTAAGGTTACTTTCCAGAAACCTACAGCCTCCAGATAAATTCTTAAGCCAGGTAAGTCCTAAAACCCAGAGGGGCCAGCCTCTCCAAGAACATCAACTAGTTCCATTCCCCTATCCCATATAATCGACACACCTTTACAATATGAAATTTTACAATGGGCACGGCCCAAATATCCGTAAAGATTGGAAGAAAGATCAGAGAAGGAGGAGTTTTAACAGAGAAGATAGGACTTAAATGGGTATGACTGCTGAATCATTATATTGATATTTCTTTTAATCTCCAGTGTCTTGGAGCAGCTTAAAGGAAAAACCCAGAATTGTGGAACTTAACCTCTAGCAAGCTCTGAAATCTATAACTACTTGTTGCAATGTACTTTGAAATTTATTGCTTATTTTTATATAATGAAATATATATTTCACAATAAGGAAATGTTTTTTAAAAAATAATTAGATTATAAGATATGGTGATGGGGGTTGTGTTAGTCAGGATTCTCTAAAGAAAAAGAATCAACAGGAGAGATATTTCAATATGAGATTTTAAAGGTGTCTCACCCGTGGGAATGCTCAAGTCCAAAATCCACAAGGCAGGCTGCGAAGATGGCAGCTCTGATAAAGGATCTGGATCAATACCACAGGAGAGGCTTGCTGGCTGAAGAAACAGCATCTCTCATCTTCCTTAAGAGCCTTCAAATGATCACATTATCTCATTGTAGGGGCATGCCTTAGTTGACCACGGATATAAGCCACCACAGATGAAATCGACTATCTGATGATTTAATCAACCAGCCATGAAATATCCTTGCAGCAATGGTCAGGCCAGTGCTGAATTGACCAGACAACTGGGCATAATCATTTGGCCAAGTTGACACCAGAACCTGACCATCACATTCACTCCTTGTCAACTTGGCAGCTATACCCATAACCTTGAAAAATGCTTAATTTCCAAATATGACACAACAATAGACATATGTTTCACCTAAAAATGCTCAATTGTCCTGCATACAACCAGACATGTAATACATCTCTGAAGATTAGGGTGCAAGTCCTTAGGTAAAATTCACTCTTAAACTTTATATCCTATGACTTAAATGCTATAACATGAACAATATAACTATGTCATATGATAAAAGGAAAACGATATTTGCTTATGTACAAATACAAACAGATTCATAACAAAATAGGGAGGTGAGGAAATATTCATATAATCACAGTTCTCATTTCTGTAACTGGTCACATGGTTGTAGTTCATATTTATCACTACCTTCTACCCATTCCATGTTCCCTTTCCCCTCAGCAAGCACTTCAGCTGGCCATGGTTCTTTGCCAGATGGGGTGACCCAGACCTTCATTCCTGAAGTTTCTGGGCCATTGGTAGTCCTGCCTGGATTGGGTTGGTGCAGTTTTCCATTGACTTTAATCAAAGGGCATGGTAGTACTCAGAGCCACCCTTGGATATCTCCTGTATTCCAGGAAAACTCTTCTTTGCCTCCATTGTGTAGGTGCAGTACTATTTCCCCTTGGTAGTCAGGATCAATCATCCCAGACAGAACAGCAATCCCCTTTCGTGCCTGTTGATTCAGTGGCAAAGCCCAAAGTGGCCAGGTGGCAGTCTTAACTTCCAGCTCAGTAAAATCATTGTTGTTTCTCCTGGTGGGGGTACAAAGGAACTAAGACCTGTAGACCAGCAGAGCTTAAGTTTTCAGGGACAGGAAGCAAACATTTTCCTAGTGGATCACTAGGGGTGCTAGTGAGTGTACCACTCCCATTTCCAATCCTTGATCCCTGGAACCTTAAATCCTGGCTATGGCAGAAACAGCACCTTACAGTGGACACTGGTTCCAAGCATGCACAGCCTCCTGGAGAACATTGCCCCTAACCTGCAAAGTATTTCCACCTAGCTGGCACTGTAATTGGGTTTTCAAATGGCTATTTCACTGTTCTATCAACCCAGCTGCCTCTGGATGATGGGAAACACAGTAAGAACAGAAGATTCCATGAATATGTGCCCATTCCTGTACTTCATTTGCTGTGAAGTGGGTTCCCTGATCAGAAGCAATGCTGTGTGGAATACCATAGACAGTGGATAAGGCATTTTATAAGTCTACGTGTGGTAGTTTTTATGGAAGCACTGGGTACAAGGAAGGCAAAGAAAGGACTGGCCATTTTATCCACTTGATTGAAACCTTCCTTTGCTGAAGTCACCCTCTGGTGAGCATTCACATGGGACACAAATATCTTCAAGTTCTTTGCCTACTTAGAAAGGTCTATCCACATACCTCATTCCCAGAATGGGGTTGTAGTGCTGCAGATGTCCACTTCCAGGTGGTTCCTGCAAATGGTGCAGAACCATCTGTAAACCAGGCCCAAGTTTTCTCTTCTTCAGTCAACTGACTGTAAGGAACTCCCTAAGAGGCCATAGCTCTGGTCTGGTAAAGAGAAGATAATGTGACTGGTGTGGGGGCCATAGGCATTTGGACCATTTCCTCGTGTAACTTACTTGTACCTTCAGGACCTGCTCAAGTCCTATCTCTAATATGCCATTTCCATTTTATGATGGAATGCTGCTGAGCACGCCCAACCTTATGGCTTGGTGGGTCAGGCGACACCCAACTCCTAATAGGCAACTCAGGTCTCATGGTAACTTGATGGCCCATGGTTAATGGTTCAGTCTTTACTAAGGCCCAGTAGCAGGCTCAAATCTGTTTTTTTCAAAAAGAAAAACTTTCCTAAGTTTAAATGGCAAAATCTGGATGAGCATCCAGTTGTTTTGACTTCTAAAGTAGAACACGTACTTTAAAATAAATTAATGTGTTTATGACATTATTTGCAGATTGTATGGATGTGTTTTTCTGTGTGTGTGTGTTCAAATTATGGCGCATTCGTTAATATGGAAGTTAACCATATTAGGTGAAATTCATGGCTGCACAACTTCGTAACTTAATTCATTCTGGAATCTTTTTCTGAAACACTCCTATTGTGCCTTATTACCTCCTTATTCCCTGAGGTTTACATTCCTTGCCTTTCCTGAGTGCCTTGAAGTGGGGCCCTCTTTTTCTTGCTCTCACTCTTTCTTAGTACTTATTCTCTTAATCTGAAACGATCTATGGAACAAGCTGCTTCTTTTACTAGGCTTTAAATGCTCCAAGGCAGCTAATTCATTATTGCATCCCCATCGCATAGCACAATGCCAGAAACGTTGTCCTTATGATCAAATGTGACTTCAGTAACTAAATCTTCTTTTAAACCAACTTACGCAAAGTTAATCCTCTATGGTTTTAAAAGCTATAATACAATTTAAAAGGCAAATTCTCATTACTTTATTCTCTCATCTATCATCTGTCTAATTCAGCATTTTCCAATTTTATATTCCATGGAACTGGTGTCTGAGAAATTCTGCTGGAAGAAATGGCTCCGTGGGAAATGCTGTTCACACTAGCAAGGTAGCAAGTGTACTGGTTTAGCACACAGTTGCTGGAGGCAAACTGCCAGACCACACTGGATGAGTGGTTATTTCGTGTACTGTGCTTCCATTTCCTCCTTTGCAAAAATAGGCATAATAAAAGTGCCTCTCCCATGGGGTTGTTGTTAGGATTTACTGAGTGTTACACTAGGGTTTAGAATACTTAGTAAGTACTCAGAACATGCTGGATATTATTATTAAGCAAAGTTAAACCATTTTTATTTCTTATTTTCTTGTTTTGTTTGCTTTAGGCCTGCTCAGAGATTTTAATATGCTGGCAAGCCTTGTGAATCCCCAAGTAAGCAGTATTTCTCAAATTTACATGATGTAAAGCTCACTAGCATATCACAGAAGTAGTGTGCATCAGAGTATACTTTGGGAAATACTATTATAATCAACTTTAAAAAGCATTAACATTTCTAAACCAAAATTGGAACACCAGTTTACTAAGGATAACTATAACCTGGGGTACTGCCACATAGTATTTGAAGTGAGGACTAGTCTAAAAGTCATGCAAACAGACAAATAAATAAATCAAGCCCTATGTGTTACTATATTTATAGAACTTTCTATTTTTAAAGTTTTAAGTGTGAGTGAAATGACTTACTGATTTTAAAGTGAGAAATGCAAATATTACTCTTAAAAACATCTTGGCTTCATGCATCATTTTCTAATATAGTTGGAAATTTTTACTTGATGAAGATGAAGGTCCTTATTTAAAAACTAATGCCATTTATCTTTTGGGGGGGGCAGGGTGCATGGTCTGGGGAAGCAAACCCCCATTTATCTTAATTCTGGTGCATCTGATAAGAACTTCCTTAAGAGCCAGGAAACCTTGCAAGTATGAAATAATCTGAAAAGGGGAGGTAAAAAAGGAAGTAATTGACCGGAGTGAAAAAGAGGAAACAAGTACTACAGTAAAGCATATTTAAAGCATAACCAAAAGAACTAAAGAGAGAGTTTGGCACACCGATCTTAAAGAAGGTAAGAATCTGATTAAAATTGTGAAAGAAATGAAAACTGTAGAAACAAGCTCATTTTTAATGAATCAATGACTTTTATGTTATTAAACTCAATGTTTAGAAAAATTCCTCAGGTAGTCATCAAAAAAAAAGAAAATCAATTTACTAACTGTTTGAGAGTAATGTTAATGTTGCTTTTTTTTTAACAAGTATATATGCTCAAGAGAGTAAGATTATATTTTGCTGTTGCCTTGTTTCCAAACAGAAAAGCAGTAATGGACTTTGAAAACTCCAGAAGCTTATCGATAATTTGTGATTTTAAACAAATTAATCATTGTTAGTTAACCTGTTGAACCTGCTTTCCGAAACAGATAAAGTCAGTTTTCAGTTTTCTTCAAAACTGGACAAAGTGACTTATTTAGGAGTTAAACTATATTTGAAGAGTTCTTGTTTAAAATATGTTTCTCATTATAATATGTTTTTGTTCATATCACGAGTTTTTTCCTATAAAGTTTTTTGAAAAATAGAAAAGGATAAATTTATTTTCTTTTAAAAAGTCTTATTTTTACATCTGTAAATACCTCTTAGACAAACCATTTTAATATTTGGAATGTCTCCTCTACATAGAAAACACTGATGGTAAAAATAAGTTCTCCTCTTGGAAACTGAAAGGGGAAATTATCTTATTCTTAACTGCAAAGGGGGCAATAGCTAGCTTTCTCTATAACCCAATTCCACTTCTGTTGGAGATTTAGTACCTGTTTTAATCAATATTTGAAAATGAGTTCAAATAAGCCTGTGAATATTACTTAAGTAATTATTTACCCTATAAAACATCTTATATATGATTGGTTCTCATCTGTTTCAAAAAAAGGAAGTGAGGTCCTAATGATTAATTCATTTGCCAAACTTTTGCCCTAGAACACAAGAATTGTGTGTCTGGCTTTATAAAGGAGGGATTCTGCAGATTGTAAATCTTATGTGATGAACCATAGATTTCTTATTCCCAAAACCATCCTAAAAATTCCAAGTGCCTGGATCTGGAGTGTCTGTCTCTATATTTTGATGAAATCATTTTTTAAATTAACTGCATGTTACTCAATTTGGTATCTCATAAGAAATGCCAAACCGAAAATTTGCACATTGATATATTCTAGCTTGAAGAAATTTAGAAAGGCTCACTGTCATGCATGAGTATTCTCTGAGGGCAGGGCACAATGCTTAGTGGGTTCTCTTTTCCTTGCTTATCTGTGCTATTGTTGTCCTACAACAGATTGCTTCATTCACTCCACAAATATTCAATACATCTCTATCCTGTGCCTGGTGTTGGTGTTAGTGATACAAAGGTAAATATGACATGATTTCCAGCCCTCAAAAACCTCAGGGGCTAATGAAATTTAGTAATGAATTCACTTGATTTACTGATACTTAGGGAAAAATAATATTTTAGGGAAAATTTTGCTTGAATTTTGGTTCAGTCAATTCTTAGCTGTTAAGAAATTTACTTAATGTCTCTAATCCTCTCTTTTCTCAACTATAAAATGATGATAGGAATAGTGTCTACTTCCTATGGCAGCTGTTAAATGAGATAATTCATGTAAAGGTATTTAAAAGCTAACCCAAATTAAACTCTCAACATAGAATATTGATGATGACATTCCATAGGTTATGATCATGCCACAAGCATTACTACAATATTTGGTGTATTTCTACATCCAGGCTGAAAACATGCAATAATAATGTTTTGTTGATAACAATCATAATAGAACACTCAGCCTAGGTGAGCACTTCCCGTTTCTCTCCTCTTTGCCATTTTAAGTAATTGACTGAAAATACTCTAAAATCTTAACTGAATGAAAGATATTTAATGGAAGATATGAGAAGTCTGATAAATGCGAAGGTTTTCAAAGTACATATATATACATATTACTTCAAAGGGCTCCTCTCATCTTTAAGTATCAACTACACCCGTTAAAAGACAGTATCTTACTGCTAAAACTATCAGCTTAAGCAATTAGATACTGAAATTTGGAGTCATTTGTTTGTTTAATCATTCATTCAATATGTATTGATTGAGTGACATTTCTGTTTTAGGTGTCTACCATTATCTAGGACTATAAAAGTGAAGAGACTTGGTTTCAGCCTGCCATTCCAGTGGTGGGAAGTCACACAATTTCCTAGAAACATAATTCCCTGTAACATAAGGTGATCATGCTGTAATAGAGAATGCCTAATTAATATGGAAACACAGAGGAATAAGTTACTAAGGAACTGACATGATCATTGTCCATTCCAAAAAGGGATGGGTAAAATTTGAAAGTGGAGGTGCTAGTTAACAGAAATGATTGTACATGTATGTTCTTTTTCCTCTCCTCCTATTAGGTACAATGCATTGTCTTTCACTTGAAAATTTTTAGTCCTGTAGTCAAAAACCATATTCGAAAAAGAAAACGTATTGGAAACTAAGTAATTGAACCACTTGTGCTTGTGCAGGAACAAGTTATAGTTCTTCTAATCTCCTCACAACAGTTAGTGCCGTATTCTAATACTGAAGCTGGAATTCAATAAATGCTGGTACTTAATGTATTGACAGAAATTGATAAATATTTTATTATGTACTTAATAAATATAAAATGAATATATTTTAGTGTGTAATAGATTTTTACATGCCGATTACTGAACCTTTCTTTCCTTGAGTTTTTTCTCTGCTAATATTTTCCATTCATTTCTGCTTATTTTGTGATTCATTGATAGAAAAAGAAGTGGAATGGAATAAAATCCCTCCTATAAGGTGCAATTATGCATTAATGATCGTAATGTAAAAAGCATCAGATACAAAAAGAATCATCTTTCAAAACTGAGTTTACTTAATCTTTCCTCTAATTGCATCAGGACTTTGTCAGATAATATTCTTTCAGAGCTGAAAAGGAATCACCTAACATAGCTTCCAAAATTATTGAACCACACAACGCTACGAATAATTATATTGGTCTGTACCTGTGCATTCATTAGGAACACCACCACGTCACTAAACAATATTGCCTGTGAAGATATGTTGAAAAGCTGTGGAAATTCTTCAGTGGCCATTTCTATAGGAATTTTGCTTCTTTCATTCTTGATATTCTGTGGAATTGGATGTGTTTGGCACAGGAAACACCGTAACACAACCCGATTTACCTTGCCAAGGTTTTTGCAAAGAAGAAGCAAGAGAAAAGACTGTACTAAAACATTTTCCTTGAGTCCCCATATTATTGGCCCAAGGCACAAAATCTCATCTCAAACACAAGACTGCAGTTCTGCTGCCGGGAGGACAAACATACATGATGATTATGAAAATGTGGAAACAGGTCCTCCCAAAGCGAAAGAAGAAACCGAGAAGGAACTGTATGAAAACACGTGCCAATCCAATTTTGAGGAGCATGTTTATGGAAATGAGACATCATCTGACTATTATAATTTCCAGAAACCTATCACTTCTGAAGTGCCTCAAGATGAAGATATATATATACTTCCAGACTTGTAACAACATTTACAAATATTGGGCTTAGTATGTGGAAAATAAATATTCACTGGGGCTTTTACTTTACTAATGCCATAATTAATCAAGTTCTTCTTACGAAATGCAATGGTGTTCTCCTTTATCTCCATCCTTCTAGACCTACTCTGTGTGTGTTACTGAGGATTAATTCTGTACATTCTTTCCATTCTCCTTGCCTCTGGATTATATACCTATTTATGCTATATGGGTTCTCCCTTCCAAAAATTACTTCAATTTATCTCTTTCTTCCATTTCTACTTCCACCATCTTTTGCTGGCTTATAATTGTCACAGTCTTATAACCGGTCTTCCTGCTTCCAATTTCTACCCACTCAGTTCCCCACAATACTGCCAGATTTAGCTTCAGAAAACATTACTCCTGTGCTTAAAAACTTTCAATGTCTCCTCTTTGTAAAAGACATAAAACCCAAAATACAAACTCTAGACTTCATGATTTTCCACATTTGTGTCCAATTTACTTTTTCAATGACTTCTACTAATTCCTCACTTCTCAGTTTTCATCAGAATCATCGCAAAACCTGCCAAACTCATCCCACCTCCATAATTTTGCTTATATGCCCCTTTTCAAACCTGCCTCAGATCAGTACTTCTTGAAAAACAAACTGAATCATTTCAAACCTCTATTTACCTTTTTCTTTTGTGACCTACTATACAATTTGCTGCGTGTTCAATTCTTTGGACATTTAAACATATCAATATCTGCTACACATTTTATTTAATATCATTTGAAAATGTCTTAATTCTCAAATGAATAGTAAGAATTGCCTCACATTTATATTTTTATCCTCAATAACTAGAGTCTTACATGAGGTACTCAATACTTATTAAATTAATATGAATTGAATTTATATTTTATGAAGCTATTTTGAGAAATATCTAATAAATTCACCCATTTTTCATCCATGCAAGGAATATTTATTTTATATCTTCTATCTATTTGCTGATGGGCTGTGTGCATGGTGGTGGGGAGATGAAGGTGAAAGAGAGAGTGGCATAAGATAGTAAAACAGAAGCATGGACCCTTAGCATGCATGTCTAGTGGGGACGAAAAGACATTGAACAAAGAAATAAATTACTATTAGTATGCTAGTTGTTAAGCTATGGTATTTCACCTCTAAGCCCATCCTCCTATATGCTGCTTTGAATTCAGGCTCAGATTCTGCAGACTACGTTTTTCCTTTGCAAGGGGCTCGATGTTACATTCTGCCATTAAGGGGGCTAGGGAAGACTAAAAGACTGCAGAAAGAAAAATGGACTTGTTCCTTTTGGATTTCCTTGCTGTTTCTGTCAGTTTCCCTAGTCAGATACGCTATCATCAGCAGTTGCTTCCAGTTTCTAGTTTCTAGTTTCTTCCAGCATTTCCACACCAGCTTCACTGCAGTGCTTCCGGTTTCTAGTTTCTTCAAGCGTTTCCACACCAGCTTCACTGCAGCCTGTCAATGCCAGCACCCGGACAACACCCTCTCCTCAGAATCTGCGACCCAGCTCCCCAGGGCCCTCCTCCAAGCTCCTGAAGTACCAGCAGGAGCCAAGTGACACCTTCTCCTCAGTATCTGGGTCCCAGCCCTACAGGCCTCCTTCTCCCAGACTCAATGTTCATTTCTGATTTGTTTTTGATGTTTGTTCTCCCGGTTTTTATTTCTTTGTAAGTCTAGCTAAAATTTGGTCAATTTTATTGATCTTTCCCAAGACAACATTTGAGTTTTGTGGTTTCCTTTTTTTTTTTTTTCTGTTCTCACATGGGCAGACACGGGGAATGGATCCCAGGTCTCCAGTTTGGCAGGCGAGAACTCTGCCTACTGAACCACTGTCACACCACCCTGTGGTTACTTTTGTTTTAATAATCTCTATAGCCTAAGAATGGTAGCTGCTTCTTGCAGTTACTGTCTGTGGTACCTTAGTGCCCCTCCTTTTGTCTTTCTAATTTACCTATACCTTTTTAAACTAAGGTTATATTAAATTCTCTCTGTTAAACTGGTGTGAGGGTGTGATTTCTATTTTCCTGAGTGGACCTTAAGTGATACAAATAAAAAGAACAGTAGGTATTTTGAAGAAGATAAAAACAGCTTTCTGTCTTTAAGAGCAATGCTGTTGGGCAAGGAAGATGATTTAAATTTAAATAAGATGGTCAAAGGAGGCCTCTCTAAAAACACAAACTGAGACTTGAGGCTGAGGAGACACTATCCATGTAAATGTGGTAATGCGCAAGGGCTAGGGATGAAATCAGCATGTGAAAAGAACCTGGGGCATGAAACAATTTATGTTGCTCTGGGAACTTAAAGTAATTGCAGCTAGGGTTTAATGAGGGAAGGTTGAAGTGATACCTGATGGATTCCTGAAGAAGGGAATAGCAGGCCATGCAACTTCTTCCAGGCCTTGGCATTAGGTTTAGACTCTATTGTAGGTGCAACCAGAATCGAGCAAAGAGTTTTAAGCAGAGATTTATATGATAACATTTATATGTTTAAAGAGCTTCTCGGTTGAGAAATGACTGGAGAGGTGAAAGATTGAAGTAGATGGGATAGTTAAGAGGTTTTTGCATTTACCTGAGACTGAAATGGCTTCAGTGCAAATAAATACTTTGACAATGCTGCCTTATATGTTGTAAGCAATTCCTGCAGGACTGAATGTGGGTGTTTGGTGGGAAAATGTCTGATTTTTTCAGAAATGTTGTAGCAAATACCACAGGCTAGTTGACTTATACAATGGGAATTTGTTGTCTCACAGTTTTGGAGGCTCAAAGTCCCAAATTGAGTTGTCAGCATACTCTACTTTCTGTGAAGTCTGTAGAAATCTGGTGGGGCTTGCCAGCAATCCATAACTCAACCTCTACTTCCACCACATGGCCATCTCTCTTCCAGTCTGTCTTTTATTGCCTCTACATCCAAATTTCTTCTGCCTATGGGCACTCCAGTCAAATTGGATTAAGGTTCACCCTGATTCAGCTAACCTCAACTTAACTAACAGAAGACACTATTTACAAGTGAATTCATTCACAGAACTGGGGGTTAGGACTTGAACATTTCTTTGTTGGAGACATGATTCAATACATAATAGAGAGGGATAAAACTGTGGGTTTGGGGAAAGGGAAGAATGTTTTCTGGATGGAAAAAATAGCAGCAGTTGTAAAGCACTTTACTGAATGAGGAGCTTAAAGGGAAAACATGTTTGTAGGTTCTATCAGTTAGGATTTTATTGGATTGCCAATAACAAAAAAACAGACTGCATTGACTTACATACTTACATTTTAATTTCACATAACAAGGTAATTACAGTTTGACATAGCAGGGTTGGTGCATCAGCTCAATGATACCATCAGAGATCCAGGCTTTTTCTAACCTTGTTGTCTGTCATCCTTAGTGTTTTGATCTTTAGCGTCATACATGTTACCTCATGGTCTCCACATGGCTTCTAAACCTCCAGGCCTTATCTCCATGTACCAGTCATGAAGAAGCTTGAAGGGAAAAAGGCAACATGGGGAGATATATGTTTATATTCATCCAGAATTTTGTCACATGAACATCACCAGGTGTAGGAGAGGGTGAGAAATTGAATCTTGACCTTTTGTACCCTTATGGAAAGGGAGGCAAGGGTGAAGGAGAGTTGTAAATGGAATGAATTGTCAATCTACAATACTTGCCACATGGGAACAATTTGTTTTAGACTTGTTTATTTTGACATATCCTGAGACATTTCCTGAAACCCAAGTAAAAGTGACCAATACAGAGTTGTATATACACATTTGGATCTTGGAGAAAAGGTCCTAGATGGAGATATAAACTTGAGAGCTATAAGCATTTAGGTGTTATATATAGGAACAGGGATATATGTTATCTCTTGGAAAGAGACTGTAGGGGGCAAAGAACAGAGCACCAAAAGAGAGGAAAGGAGAGGAATCCAGAAGTTCCCCCCAGATTGCAAATTAAGAACTAGATCAATGAGAAGAATCTAGCAGAAGAGGTTGAGAAAGGATGGCCAGTGAGAAGGGAGGTACACTCTTGTGGTCTCTAAGAATAGTGGTGATACTGTGGACTATATTATAAATTGACACATCCATTATTATCAGTTATTCAGAGGTAGGATCAAATATTAGCTCTTTGTTTTTTCTCTTTGGCCAGAAAAGATTGAAAAGGGGTAGGTAAAAGAAGTGGTTTCTCAATGATCCTTTACTTAGTTCTTACCTTGTTTTACTTTTTTTCAATGGTAAGTCTTTTATCAATTGAGGACATCTTTCTACTTACCTTACTAGTAGTTCTGAGGTGGGGAAGATGTGTGGAAATAAAGGAAATTGTTCTTCACCTTTTTCTTTTTACTATATATACTCTCCAGTTCTTTGTCCTTTCTCCCATTTTTTCTTCCCTCTTCTCTCCCTTTCTACCTCTTTTATTTCCCCTCCTTCCCTCACTTTTTTCTTCCTTTTCCATCTTCTTTATCACTTGTTACTCTCTCCCTCTTTCTCCTTTTCTCTCTCTCTCTGTCTTTCTATCTCTTCCAATTCCTCTCTCCTATCTGCAGCCCATAATATCAGCATTTCCAGGCTTCTTAAAATCTCTAAACTAAGATTTGTCTTAGATAAAGATAATAACGTTCATCTGCATCTATTGATAGCAAAAGATTTTATGTTATATTATAAGAAAAAATTAACTGTATGCACCAAAATTAAAAGAAGAAAAATGTTGGGTGTAGGGGAAAGAAGACAGTAGCATCAAACATAGAGAGTGTGACTTTAGGTTCTCAACGAAATGTATGTATTTTCATGTCTTTTACTTATTACTAATCTAACTAATCTAACATTTTGAGTGTTCTAAAAAAAGTAAAAAAAAAAAAAAAAGTGAAAAGAACACCCAAGATATCCATCCTCCTCCCCCCTACTATTTATTTATTTTTTGTCTTTATTTTCTTACTCATCTGTCCATACACTGGATAAAAGGAGTGTCAGTCACAAGATTTTCAAAATCAAATAGTCACACCTTAAAAGTTCTATACTTATTCAATCATCGTCAAGAATCAAGGCTATTAAATTACAGTTCAACAGTTTAAGGTATTTCCCTCTAGCTACTCCAATAAACCAAGACCTGGAAGGGCATATTTATATGCTGCATAAGAATAACCTCCAGAATGCTTCTCAACTCTGAAATCTTTCAGCCACTGAAACTTTATTTTGTTTCATTTCTCTTCTCCCTTTTGATTAAGAAAGCTTTCTCACTCCCATGATGCCAGGGCCAAACTCATTCCCTGGAGTCATGTCCCACGTGTCAGGGAGATTTACATCCCTGAGAGTCATGTCCATATAGGGGGAAGGGCAGTGATCTCACCTGCAGAGTTGGCTTAGAGAAAGAGGCCACATCTGAGCGACAAAAGAGGTTCTTTGGGGATAAACCTGAGGCATAATTATAAGTAGGCTTAGCTTCTCCTTTGCAGGAATAAATTTCATAAGAATAAGCCCCAAGATCAAGGACCTGGCCCATCAAATTGGCGTCCCCTAATGACTGCAAGAATATCAGCTCTTCCCCAAGGTGGGGTATTTTAATATTTTCACCTTTTTCCCCAGCCCATCAAGGGAACTTTGCAAATACTTTTTAATCTTATGCCCACATTACTCTGGGATATAAAAAAAAGCCAACAAGAGCTCACTCCTTATTCAAGGTTCCATGTAATTATGGTATTCAAATAAGCTGGCCATACAGGTAAGATTAAATGACATGCTACCAAAAATATAAATTTTGCACCAAATAAATATCTCTTCCTTTGGTCTCACACAGAAGTTGAAGTTTTAAAATACATTTAATATCATCTTTTACCTTTTAATCAGCTTTACCTTAATTCTACGCATATCAGTTTCATTTATATCTAAATCTCTAAATTTTTATTTTGCAAATTTTAGAACAGAGGTAATCTTCTGGGTCATAGAACAATTCTGTACCATATAGTTGCTGTCATTAATACAGTATTTCTCTAGTACGAAAGAAAGAAACTAACATTTCACTATAAGCATTCCATATACTTTGTTCACTTTTAGCCAGGAAATAGGATTTAATCATTTCTATGAAGAGAAAAAGAATTTGCAATGTAACTGTATTTTTTTTTTTTTACTATTCATCAAACTTTTTTTATGTATCCAAATAGGTGTAATTTGTATTACTTCATTTATAGATGACATTAAATTTATTTTAATCAAGCCATTGTCATAAGTGATATAAAGAGATAATGGCAAACATAGATTAAAGAATGGTATTATTAAAAGGAAGAAATTTTTAAAAGTCCTTGAAACTGCACTGCGCAGTGAACCCCAAGTTAAACCATGGACTGTAGTTAGTAATATAATTATAAAAATTGTGCTTTCATCAGTTGTAACAAATATACCACACCAATACAAGTTGTTCATAATAGGGAGGTATATGGGAATCTTGTATTTTATACATGATTGTTCTGCAAACCCACAACTTCTCTAATAAAACAAGCAAAGCATAAATATCTGAAGATCATGACAATTTTAATTAGAATTCTAAACAATTTTATTCTTTCCTTTAAAAAAAAATCCCCAGCAATCAATTAATGCTCTGGCTTGTTTGTAATGTGGACTTGCTTCCATTTGTCTGAGAAATGCAATGATATGAACATCACCTACTGTTAATAGTCATGGTTCATCCAGGCCTTCTTAATGCTATTTTCAGCACTTCTGCTGCCTTGCTCAGGCAGCATGCTTTCATAGAAAGAGCACATGTGGTCGAAGCAGAAAAATATGGGTTTTAATATTCACTTTACCACTGTTTTGATTTTAGGAAGGTTATTTCACCCAATTAAGTATCAGTTTCCATATAAACAGAATTTGTGGTGGAATGAAGAATGATTTGAAAGGATGAATGGTTGAAAACAGAGAAATCAGTTAGGAGGCTACTGAAATAATCTAGTATGATCAGATTTCAATTAAGATCATGACAGTGAGAATGCAAAAGAAGGGCAGATAGAAAGAATTGGTAGAACTTAACACTACCAAAATGCTGCTGCCATTTATCAACTTAGTGCCTCTCCGCTCCAAATTCACCCTTCAATACCTACTCTGTGATAATGGAGGCAATTTTTTTAAAGCATTTCTCCTTTGCATAAGCACAGTGTTAATATTTCTTAGTAGAGACTACTGGAGTGACATTTCAGGAGAAAGGGGTTACTCCACTGCTTCTATGAGCAGTATGTGTATGAGAAAATCTGGTGGTTCTTGGCCCCAGTCATGCACCAACCCAGGGCCCCTTCAGTATCTCACAGTCCACACCTGGCCAGGTGATTCCTTCCTGCAGCCAACTCAACATGTCCACCATATGCTCCAAACTTCATGTCTTCACGTGTACCCCTCCCTCACTTGCATGCCCACATATTCTTGCCTGTACCTCAGATTGTTGTTTTCTTCTTGCATAGCAATTGTGGACCAGTTCTGGCCTAGGCAAATCAGTGAACTTCTCTGCCATCTAATGAGTGTCAACTAAATCTTCATCAAAATCTGAAGCCCAGCTATAGATGAGGGCCCCATTTCCACATTTAGCCTTCATTGTGAGCCCTTCTTCAGCCTTAAGGTATCATATGGAATTCTCTCACATCTCATATAGATTCTTTTATTATAGCTCAATTATTCTTTATATTAAACTTCTCAGATCTAAACCCTGGTATGGTTTCTATCTCCTGTTTGTACCCAGACCGATACCAGATTTCAAATCTTTCTGACAGAGAAAGAAGGTGAATTACAAAGATTCTGACTATACCGGAAAAACAGAATTACTTTTTGGTAGTCTGAGAATGCAATTATAAAGAATATCTGGGTTGGAAGTTTCAGTGTATGTCTGGAAAGTAGATATTACAGCTCAGAAAAAAGATCAAGGATGAAATATACATTTAGAATATATCTGAGTGGAGATGGTAGTTGATGCTATGGGGGTTTTTGATAACTCAGAATAGTAATGATATAGAAAGAGGAGAGAAGTGGTCTGCCTTTATAATCTGCTTGAATGGTGAAAATAAGTGCCCACTAGTAAATACATTGATAATTGCATATATCCTTGCCATGGAAGTATATTTATGCGCTTACAGGCCTTCTTGCTGATTCTTAAACCTGATTTAATTTAGAGATATTTATTTCATTTCTGTTTCTTCATTGTTGAATGCTCTTCCTATACTTATTCACATTGTGAACTCCTCACTATATTTAAGTCTCTGCCCAAAAGACAGCTACTTGGAGATGGCAACGCAATCTAAAACAACCCCCACCATCACTCTCTGACTCCTTGCCTTAATTTCCTTCATAGCACTTATTATTACCTGATATTAACTGTGTGTTTTCAATATGTTTCCTCTCTCTAGAATATAAGCTCCATGAAAGCAAAACATTGTCTTACTCTCTGTTTGATTGGCAGTACTTGGCTTATAGAAAATGCTCGATTATGTTTGCTGATCAAATACATAAGTTTTTTTCTTTAAGACTAATACTTTTAGAGTAAATGCTGAGGAATTTTGGAAAATGATACAATGGAAAGAGTTGCATTCATTATTTGAACATCACTAACATTCATGAATTTATTAAGGCAGAGTTTTGCGTGAATTCAGAGTCCTATGTATCCTTTACCATTTAACAGGATCAAGGTCTATCCCTGGGGTGTCCAGTCACTGAAGCCAGATGGTGCCACATTAGGTAGATGATAGCAGAGAAGACCAGGCAATTAGTTAGGCAACTGAGGAGGTTGGGACATTGGGCTCGGTGAAGGAGAGGTCAAAAAAAAACAAATCAAGAAAGTGTAGTTGATGCCTGTTTCCACAATTGTAATTGCTTATCTAAGCCTCAACTCATTGGTCTTTAAAAGATTGCAATAAGTCAAATATCTACCTTTTTGTTACTATCTTATGTGGTCTCTCAGTGGCATTGTACTCTTGCACCCTCTCCTTTCTTTTGCAGGTTAACTTTCTCTTGTACACCCATTCATTGTAGCATTTCTCCATGATTCTTTCCTTGGCTCTTTTTCCTTTCCATAATACCCTTTCCCTATATGATCTAGATATTCATACATGGATTCTCCTGCCCTAGTGTCGTTTCAAAGCTCTTGTCTGATATAGCTTACCACCAATTGTTTGCTTCTATATAATGCCTCTTAGACATCTGAAATTCAGCATGGTAGAATTTAGTGGATTGGGATCAACGTTGGGATGTCACTCAACAATAGAGATGGAATTCATGATTGGATAGGAGAAGGCTTCAAGATGAAGGAAGGATATTCACCACACAGATTGCTTGCTAATAATTTTAAAAGCTGAAGTTCAAGATGCCCCAGTGTCAAAACATCAGCCTCACAATATCATGGTGTCAGTACACTTTGTACTGAGTAACATCTTCTTCATTATCAATGCCTGGCTCAAACAAGCAAGGTTGGTCCTTGTGATCCCCAGTCACTGGAGCTGCATGTGTAACCTTTGGAAAACAGTGTGTCTTTCCTGCATTTCTCTTGCCTTCTGTGTGATAAGCTCTGATACATAGCATTGCGCTGGCTAGGTCCCATGCTAGTGGACTTGTTTGATAACTACTGGCAGTACAACTCAGTGCTGTCACTTATTTAATTTCACATTTTTACTTGCCACTTATTTTAAAACTTTCTTAGATAACTACATTGAGTTGGATCTGAAATGAATGGCTAATAAAATATATTATGAAAAAGAAAAATAGAATGGGGATTTTAGAATTTGTTCATTTTGAGTGAGTGGATATTCACGAATATCTCTCTGAAAGACAGGAAGATTGCAAATATCTTCAGTGGAAAGCAGTTTTGGTAGCTTATAATGAGATAGAAGGCTTATAACATCAAGGCCTTGGAATTTATGACAAATGCCTTGGTAAAGTAAAGGGATTTCAGTCAAGTAACAAATATTTGTTACGTGCCTATGATGTATCCAACACTGGAAGGGCACTGGGAACTCAGTAGCGGGGTTGGTGGGTGTGGGGTAGGATGTAGAAATAGTCATTGTCCCTGCACATAAACGGTTAAAGACTACAAGGGAGTTAGTTAGTTCCATAAGTAATTAGAATCTATCATGATAATACTATGATAGAAAGGGTATAATAGAAGACCAAACCAGGCTTCATTGTAGGAAAGTCTTCTTGCAGAAAGTGAAATCTAAGTGGAGACCTGAGGACAAGTAGTTGCTAGCCAGGAAAGAGGCTGAAGGAGCAGTGTTCCAAAAATTGGGGATAGTATGAACTTAGGGGATAAGTATCCTAAAGAAAACTGAAAGGAAATAAATACCACTTGAGTATAGAATGTAAAAGAAGAAAAGTGAGAGGGGGTCAGACCATGCAAGGCATTGCATGCCAGTTTAAGGAGTTTAGAATTTATCCTAATAGGTTTGATATCCAGGATATCCATTTATGGTGTTGGAAAACAGAAATTTTCTTTTCCATTAAGGTCTTGCAAGCAAATACTTGCTAAGTGGAAGAGAATATGTGAAGCAAGAGTCTGAATTTTAGGACATAGACGAACATGTCTATGAGTTATAAACTAACCACACTCTTCAGTGTTTTGTTAAAGGAAAGCTCCTACCTCCATAGTTTCTCATTTAAATTCAATTCCTAATAAAAAAAAAAAGGGAGACAAAAACAATAAATTCAGTGCCTATAGTTTTGCATTGTGAGATTCTCCTAATACAGATGGGAATCAAGCAATGAGAAAAGCTCAAACAAAAGAAAACACAAAAGATGGTAAATTACCAAATACATTCAAAGCTGGTGAAAGTGTGACTGTTCCTATTGATTGACCTATGCTGTTGCCATGGGAACCTCATTTCTGTGGTCCTGGAGTGCTGCTTCTGTTTAAGGACAGATTGGTTTTACTGGATAGTTAAGACTGTACAAATTATGGAAGCTGTATCATCTGTTGCCACAAATATTGTAAGTGCTTGTTAATGCACAAACAGTAGCTACCTGTGTTTGATGTATACTCCTCTTCAGAAGCCCAAAAGCTGTCAAAGGCATAAAAGTTGAACCTCAGAGAAAGGCATAATTCCGCGCTTGTCTCAGGCCTACTTCCCCACTACATATTAATCATATGTAACACCCAGAATTTAGGAAGAGGAATACAACTGACTTTGTTTTATCTGGTGACATATTTTATATCAAATTAGAATATCTTAAACTCATATAACAAATAGATCCAAATATATGTTTCATTTCTTCCTAGACGTTTCTGAGATGACTCCTAGCATCTGAATGCTGAGTGCCAAGCATAATAATATGGTTTTATGAGAATAATCTTTCTTAATCCATCAACAACCCTATCACATGAATATTGTCATCAGCCCCATTTTACATATGAGAAGACTGAGATTTAGAGATGCTGAAATTTGACCAAAGATCAAATTGAAGGGCAGTATTTGGGCCCAGTCAGTCTGACACCAGAGACTTGTTATAGTTATTTTATTATAGTATTATTAGTAAACGATAATGCTTTCTGCCTGAGCATCATAACATTTTTGACCTAGAAACTAACCTGGAAATCATCTATACTGACTGCTTCATTTTATAAATATGAACAATGAGTCCAGAACATTTGTAACTTCTTTAAGGTCACATGGTGACTTAATGGTAAACCAGAACCAGAACTCAGAGCTCTGGCTTCCACTGATTTTTCACCATATCTGGATGTCTCTTTCTGACAGTGAAAGTGCAAAGCTTCTTTTTTTTTAATCCAAGTATTCTTCATGACATTCTTTTGAGTCCTGTTTTTAAAAACCTTGTATTTTCTCTACTATATTTTAGCTAGACGCTCTCTTCTCCACATCTAGAAATGATACTGAGTTTTCCAAATGTTATGCAGAGATAGTCCTGGGAGAGCGGAGTATACAGATTTCCTAATGTGTGTGGCTCTTGTGGGTGATCAATCAGGAGTAGAGTAGTGTACGACATGCCTTTTCCTGGTCATTATTTCTTAAGGCATATTCTTTTGTCATTTTGTCTCATCTGGCAGAATTTGTCTAGACTACAAATAATTTCAGCTCAATTATCTAAGAGGGAAAAAAAACAACCAATAAAAGAGTAGCATTGTGGGTGAGGAGAAGAGGGATGAAGTGGGTACATGTGGGTGGCTACTGCATTACAATAAGGAGGCTGATGAGCATATTTGAAGGGACAGCTGATGACAAAGTAAACATCCTCTCCATGCTTCATGGAAAAGGCCTAAAAGCTATTTTTAGTTTCTTTGTTCCAGAAGAAGATGAAGGAGAATATTGTGAAGTACCAGGCAAGGAAAAACCTGATGTTACACTTTAGAGATAGTCTTCTTTCAAAATAAAAAGATGAAAAGACAATAGCAAAACAGTAATTAACTTTTAATATTCTAGGTCAGCAAATTAAAGCTTAAAGCAAGAATCTGGGAGAGGCTCATGAAAGTGTATGTGAGAGATAAAATTAAGAAAAAGAGAAAAGAATGGATGGATAAGTAAAGAAGGCTTTCATGAAGTTATAATCCTTTGGTGGTAATCAAAGAGAGAAAAAAAGTTCTGTCAAAGTTGAAAACTCAGACATCTACATGGGCTAGAGAGGAAATATATACATTTGATTCAACCTGCTGAAAGGCAGTGTATTTTGACTAAGTAAAATGCCTGCCCTAGTTGTATTAGCATTTCAGACACCATGCAGTCCAAACAATAATCAAACAAAATGTATCCCTTGACTCTAAACGAAAATGTAGTTGCTTGTTACTTCTTCTAATAATGCATCATATAGGTCTTTAGAAAAGGTGAATGTGGCTTTAATTTTCTCTTTTAGTAAAAATACTTTCTAATGAAATATTTTGTACTTCAAGGATATATCTTTTAAAGGAGACCAGAGAGGAAGTGGGAATCTGTCCTTTTAAGAATGATTTTCAATTCCTCTTTCAATTAGCTACATTCCTTAATATAGCATTACTTTCTTCTCCCACACATGTGGAAAAAGAAAGTGGTGAGGCTTAATTTAGGATGCATCTACTTAGTTGCACTTGAAGGCAGAAAATTAAAACTGTAATAAAATTGCATATATTCAATACACAGATTAAGATTCTCTTGTTCCATTTTCAAAGTCCAGGTCATTCACAGAGGCTTCTTCAATACCAACATTTCATAATGATCTCTTCGTTTTTTTTTATTGCCTTCTTTATTGATCCGTCCATATTTTAATTTAAATATTATTGATATTTAAATATCAATTTAAATTGATTCCCTTCTTCATCGATCCATCCATATTTTAATTTAAATATTAAAAATAAATAAAAATATTTATTAAAGAACTATTACCTGTTGAGCATTGTTGCAAGAACTATCCAATGCTATAATCTAGCTGAACTACAAAAAAATCACACAGACAAATGCATAATTACAAACAAGGAACATGTTGTGAAGGAAAGAAATGTGGTGGTCTGAAAGGTGACAATAGAAGAACTTAACTTACTCAGCAGTCAGGGCAGATTTCTTAAACTGGATTACTCATTTATGGCCTATTTGTTTAAGAGAAAGGGAAAAAACTCATATTGCCTTAAAGGTTTTGTAAACTGCTATTAAAAATAATTAGAAACTTGAATATATTTGTTGAGAAAATTTAACAGTAATTAGTTTTCCACCCAGGCCTGGTATGACTTAAATATTTCTAGTCAATGTGATACAGTAGGAAAAATTAATGCTATAACTTATAGCATACTTATGATTCAATTATCTCTAATAAATATTAGCTATGTGACCTTGCAGACGTTATTTATCTGCTCTGAACCAGAAAATCCACAGCTGAGAGTGGTAATAAAAATCCTGAAAGGTTATTGTGAAAACTAAGATAATGTGTGAAAATGCTTCAAACATGAAGGTTATTCAATGACTAAGATGTATTTCAAACGTTAATCTGTTGTATTATTTATCTCAGCTATGTTGCCTATGTACTGTTATCAGACTTTTCAGCCCTAAAGACTTCTTTTGATGATTTTCTTTTTCAGATACTGTGTGCTTTGAAATCTTCTTTTTTTCTCAAGAAAATAAACTTTATTTACTATATAACTCTTTTACAGATTTTCAGCAACCATACACTTGTAACTAATGATCAGAAATCTTAATCATTATGGTCACATGGAATTAATATATTTTCAAAAAAATACATACACAAACCGTGTGCACCATTTCCATTATAATAACTTTAAAAATTCAAAACAACTACTTCTCATGCAAACAGTCCTTAAATGTAGCTTTTGCCCAAGTGCCTTTCCAAAAAAACCAGGGGCAAGTTTGTTGAACCAAGATCAAGGTTAAGGGAGCTTGGGAATGAGGTATGTGCTCCCCCAAAATCTCTAAGGTCATCACTTGGTCTTCAATGCACTAGAGAGATCTAGCTAAATCCCTCGTTTCAGTATTTGTGATGGACATTTGTACATATCTATATCTACATCTATTACTATATCATGATATTTTACTACATCAACTATATCATGGTTGTTTCTAGGTTTTCTGTTGATTCCAAAGTTAAGGCATTGACTCAAATGTGTGATTCTGTTGTTACAGTGAGATCTCATCTTCTGAAAGTCATCACACTCATTTTTCAGTAAGTTCTAAATAACAGAGCATTAAAAATGTGAGCAATCCTGTTTATAGTTTTGCTCAAAAGGTCATCAGTATTTGCTGTGCCATCTCACCTTAGCTGCTACACTTTTGTGATTTGCCCTCCTTGGAATATTATTGAGTTTCTCCAGGGACTATTATAATGGATGCAGAGGTAATAGCTAAACAGAAATGCCATTCAAAAGTATATCCTTCCTCCTTTAGATTATGATTTGCAGTGACCACTTTACAATTTCCAAAATTATTGATAAGCCCTGGAGTTATTTTTCCCCATGCTGACTAGCTAGTGTTAATGTGTTTGCTTGCCTATGGATAATGTTGCACAGGTGAAGATAATTTATGAATGTCAAAAATCCTCTGTGCTTTTCCCTCCTGCCTGTCACAGTGTCAAACTCACACCATTCCAGACATTTTCTCTGATCCCAGGAGTCTCTAGGCTTTTTTTTTGTTTAGATGTACCTCTCCCTATCTGATGCATTCTTAAGCCATTATCCATTACTTAATAGTTTCAAAAGGTAAAGCTTCAGGTAAGTGATTGAAGTTTGGACAAATGCTACCACGCATTTGAGTGACTAATTAACTGCTTCTTTCCAAGAGAAGTGGTACCTTAGCACATGGGTTCTGGGAGGCTGGACTGAGTTCAGAGGGAAGATGTCATACAAATATAGACGGCTTTGGGTAAAAAGATGCTATTGAGAAAATTAGCTAAATTTTCCTCCTATATTCCTGGCCTCTTGGTTCTTGGCTATCTTTTTTAATCCCTGACTTTCATTACCAGTTCTGTTTAACTCACAGTACCTCTTACTGCCCTTCAGGTATTAGCTTAGCATGATATTAAGGTCAAGATACAATATATGAAAGACAAATCTCTGCCTTTAAGAAGTTTATGGTCTGTGGAGCCTCATAACCACTATTTTCCTCAAATCATTAAATGATATTGCTACCCACTTGTTAAGTTTCATTATTTATCCTGCAAATTCTTGGAGTTCGATATCATTTTAAGTAAAATACGAATTGTTTTATTAAAGAAAATAGTGTCCATATGCCAAGGAGCATTCTAGACTGTAATTATGCAAAGATGGTATCAAAGAATTCATAAACTATTGTGAAACTCACATAAATAAAGCAACCATTTTAGTACAAATGAATAAGCATTATTTTTAGCAGTCCAGATTCCTAGCTATATGAACAAAGATGAGGAAGTCTAATGCTGCATGAGATGGTGAAGTATGTCTTCAGAAAAATTTTCATGTTGAGCTGAGTTTGAGGAACAGAACAAGACAGCATTACCTTGGAAGTCTCTGGAAATATAGAATACAAGATAAATGTGTATTATGAGCGATAAGCTAAGCATTTGGGTACTTACAGAGATCCAGCAAGAGAACATGAGACAACGGGGGCATGATGAGTAAATCTGCGCAACAAGTCAGAAAGGGTTTTGATGTTTGGAGAACACTAAAAGTAGGAGAGAGACTCAAGGAGGAAAGGTGGGAAGGCGATAAAAAATATGAATGCAAACTTGCTCTTAGTATTTTGTAAATAATGAACCCATAAGTATATGTTGACATTTGAAATAGAGGGAATTTAATAAAGAAATTGGTGCTGGAGGACTGGAGAGAATGAAAGGAGAAGGTAAAGTAATTCACAAGATTTGTAACTGCAAGATGCTACAGCGGCAAGCACAAAAGGAAAATGGTATTGCCTAGAGGTCATAATTACCATGCCCCTAAAACTACTGCTGGTTCAATCAAGCTGTGTGCGTAGGAATCCAGGAAGCAACACTCGTCTGTGTTCCCTATTGCTGCCATCACTGCCTGGGGTGCCACAAAGCCAAAACTGATGGCTTCTCATCCGCCTTCCTTCCAATCTAGCGAAGAGTCAGCTGGCGAGGCAGTTTGGGAGTTTGGCAAATGCAGTTTGCAAGTTCCCAGCTCAGTTGTGGTGTGAGTTGCTACAATGATGCAACATAGGAATACAGGTTCAGGGCAGGACAGAAACTTTCAACAAGTGATCCCTTTATTACTTGCACAGAATAAAGAGTTCAGAAAGGGAAAATAATCTCTTTGTCACTTACACCACACAAACAGTCCAAAAGAACAAAGAAAGAAGTCCCATCGTGGATGGTCTCCCAGGGTAGCTGAAAACTGCTCTGGGTTGGTGTCGATAGATGGCAGCTCTGCATGCCCCAGTTTGTGCAGAAGAAAATAATTATGCTTTAGAGTGTTTTTTATTCACCCGGAAGTTGATGGTGGTGATGGGGTGAGGGTGGTGGACTCTACCACTGAGAATCCCTGTTCTGATAAGCATCTATTCCCAATTTCAAGTTCAAAGTCTAGCCAGGCCTTTTCATTAGCCTTAACATCTCCACCAGGTTGCAGAATGGCACTCAGTAGAAAAGGAGGTGGAGACAGCAAAAGGTCAGAAAATGGCTGCTTAGCTTGTGTTTGTGACTTCCCCAGAGAAAGAGGTAGAGGTAGGTGAGGTCCGGGCAATGGCTGCTTAACAGCTGTCTGTAATTTCCCTAACACCGGTGGCAGAGAGTTGTCAAAAATGATTATGGGACAGAGACAATAGACACTAGCTACCATGTCCTGACTTAAGGATCTCTTGGCATCCCCTATCTCCAAGGTATCCATCACAAAGCTTTATGAAGGGCACACACACATATTTGTTCTCATTTTCATCATTACCTGCATATATGGTCATGTCTTGGGAAATGTGAGGTTGTATAATGTACTGGAAATAAATGAAGGAATATCTGAGCACATAGGAGAGATGTAGGTTCAGGAGTGAACCTTACAAACAGAGAAGTCTAGCTGTAATTATATGAGAAAAAATAATAATCTCCATTCCTAAGCTCTCTCTTTACCAACATAAAGAAAAAAATTCTTATTTTATACAGTTGTGCTTACTTTTAAAACAATTTTAGATCACCTTATCTGCTTAACTCCCACTATTAAAAATTTGAGTGGAAAATGAGTTGTATTTTTTCCATCTCAAAAGCCTTTGATAATGAAATGTGACAAATCACCTATATAAGCAGCTATTCAGGTTGTTCAAATATGTCCCATTGTATATATTTGTATAGAAAAATATGATGTATATGTTTTGAAAGGAGACTAAAGGGCTGAAAGATTTGAGAACTGGAAAATTAATTTGGAGAATAAAAATAAATATACAGTTGTTCTAGTTTGCTAGCTGCCTGAATACAATATACCAGAAACAGAATGGCTTTAAAGGGGAATTTATCAAGTTGCAAGTCTACAGTTCTAAGGCCTTGAAAATGTTCCAACTAAAGCAAAGCTATAGAAATGTCCAATCTAAGGCATCCAGGGAAGGATACCTTGGTTTGAGAAAGCTGATGACTTTCAGGATTTCTCTCTCAACTGAGAAGTCACATGGCAAATGTGGGGGTCTCTGCTAACTTTCTCTTCCAGCTTCTTGTTTCAGGAAGCTCTCTGGGGGCATTTCCCTTCTTCATCTCCAAAGGTCTCTGGCTGCACAGACTCGGTCTCTCTTGGAAACTCAGGCTTTTTCCAAAATTCTTCCTCTTTTAAAGGATTCCAGTAAAGTAATCAAGACCCACCTGGAATGTTTGGAGTCACATCTCCCTCTACTTAAAATTTCATACCCACAACTGGGTGAGTCACTTCTCTGTGGAGATAACCCAGTCAAGTTTCCAACCTATAGTACTGAATAGGGATTAGAAGAAATGGTTGCTTCCACAAGATTGATCAAGATTAAAGCATTGCTTTTCTAGGATACATATTCTTTAAAACAGGCACAACAGTCGAAGAAAGAAGTTATGGGTTTTCAAATTTAATTAATGAAAGAACTGCTTTTAGTAATAAATAATTGCATTTGCTGATATCTAAAAGATTAATATAATAACTAAAAGGAAGTTGAAATCAGTAAAAATGCTCTGTGCTTTTGCTTTGATGCCTCAATTACCTTTGTTTAACATTTAATTTTTAAAGGCAAAGCACCTATACTATAATATTCTTCTGATTATAATAATCCTATTATTACCAGATATTTTGGGGATACTTTGCACAACATTGGCTCTTAATAGGTATATTTAACGGATAGTAAGAATTTCACCATAATCTCATTTCTGAAGGTGACTTTATACTCCCTCTATATATACTGCAAGAGTAGGGTCCTGCAGCTTTTTCTCTAGCTTTTTCTTCTTCTAGAATGCTCTTCCCAGATATTTGTATAGACTATTCCTATACTTTCTTCAAGGCCAGTGACCCACTATCTACTTTACCTCATTCTCTCTACAATAATAGTTATCCCTTATCTAGAACAGCAGAAGTTGTAAAACGTCAATTGACTAAAAAGACAATTTTAAAATTTTTAATTGTTATGTATTTACAGGGTTCAAAATTCAAAAGTTACAAGAGGACATATAATGAAGTTTTCATTGTAGCCCTGTTCCCTAGTTCCCATTCTTACCTCTGGACACCAACAAATTATTGAGATCAGATGGGCATAACTGAGATGCTAGTTGTACATCATGCCACAAGATGAACTTACTGATTGTTTCTTTCTTGATAAAATATTGTTTCTTTCTTGATAAAAATATTGAGATTTTACACTGTACCCGTGACATGTTACAAAATTTATATAAGCATTTAATGAACTATAACATTTGATTTTCTATTTCATGTAGATAATTACTCAAAGAAAATCTCAAGGACATCAAGATGTTACATTGTGAAATGAATATTAATTCTTTGGAGAACGGTGCTCGATTCTTTAACATCTAAATGGAATTCCCATGGAGAGGAACACCCTTAACTATTTGTATTTTGTTTAATAGCCAATTTATTAAACTTACATATATGATAAATGAAACTTTGAAAATAACTTTTCATAAATATTTAAATATAAATAACATGAGTAATTTTATTTCCCTGCATTATTTAAAACAGACACATTTCTTGAAGTTTTCTTTAATCTTTTAATCATATAATATAACATATATACAAAGCGAAGAAGAAAAAAGCAATACTTTTCAAAGCACTCTTCAACAAGTCAGTACAGAACACACCTGAGTTTGTTATGGACTACCATACCATCATCTCAGATTTTTCTTCCTAGCTCCTCCAGAGTATAGGAGGCTAGGAGGAATGAATATTTTTTATCATCATAGTTGACTTTATTTTCCTTTTTTTTTGAAAAATAACATATATACCAAAAAGTAATAAATGTCAAAGCAGAGCACAAGAATTAGTTGTAGAACAGACTTCAGAGTTTGGTATGGGTTGCAAGTCGACAATTTTAGCTTTTCTAAGATATTGGAGATGAAAAGAAATATCAATTTCATGATTCAGCAATCATATTCATTTGATTAACTCTATCTTCTCTGTATAACTCCACTGTCACCTTTGATCTTTTTATCCCGCTTTTTAGGAGTATTTGGCCTTGGCCATTCTAACTTTTTCATGTTGGAAGGGGCAGTCAATAATACGAGGTAAGGAGATGGAACTCTCTGATGTTCTGGAGAGGCTGGGCCCTCTAGGTTTCAGGATTTATCTGATCCAGTGACCCATCTGGAGGCTGTAGGTTTCTGGAAAGTTACCCTAGTGCATGGAAACTTTGTAGAACCTTATACATTGCCCTACATATTCTTTAGGATTGGCTGGAATGGTTTTGGTTGGGGGTTGGCAGGTTATGATCGGTAGCAATGTGTAACTGAAACTTGCAAAAGAGTGACCTCCAGAGTAGCCTCTTGACTCTATTTGAACTCTTTCAACCACTGATACCCATCCCTCAAGGGACTTTCCTAAAACTTAATATATCTAGGATGTATCTAAGCATTACATTAAGCTACACAGGATAAAGGCCCTCATTCTTATTCTGGGCTCCCTGTGTTTCAATTGGTCAAATGAGCTATCCAACAGGTTGAGTTAGATTATGTGCTACAGAAAATTTAGGTTCTGGACAAAATAAATCTTTCTTCCTTTGGTCTCAAATAGTTAGTGCAGTTCTAAAATGTAGACAACATCTTTCTTACCCCTGTGTTCTGAATTACCTTAATCCCGACCTGATCAGCTTTGTTCTTATCTCTAAATACCAAATTATGGATATATAAAACATCCTCTCAAAATACAGAAATAATAATGATCACTCCAGGCTAAATGTGTCTGCTATAAGAACTTAGTATCTAGGCCCCTGTTTTCTTATAAGCATTTTCTAAAGGAGACCAAGCAATAATTGTTCATTCATTTCTGGCTTATTATACCTCACCAAATGTCCCACAGGTTCATTCACATTGTTGCATTCCTAACGACTTTGTTTCTTTTTGTAGCAATATAACATTCGATCATATGTATATACCATCATTCACCAATCTACTTCTCAGTTGGTGCATCCTTCAACCACCTGTATTCATTAGGCATCATGTATAATGCCCAAAGTTCATAGTCCATCAACACTGTCAATTTTAGATAATTTCATCGTTCCCAAGAGAAAGATAACCAACAAACACATCCTCACCAAATAGGAAATCTAAACCTCCCCTTAACTCTTGTCACTCCCTTCATTATTTGCCCTTGCTATTGGTATGGTACTGCTGGTAATTCCTGTTAAATATAGCCCATAGCATGCAATAGCAGTTTTCCCACGTACCCTAGACTTTAAACACTCTTTGTACATGAATCATACCCTTGAAGTAGTTCTTGCAAGGACTTATTTATATCTCTAATGTTAATCAGTGGGACACATAGGCTTATACAGCCCCTTTCAATCATGTTCACCTTCTGTATGATAATTACTTATAGACCCACTAGAAAACCGTATTTACTTCTATTACCTTACATTTGAGTTCAATATCACTAGCTAATCGTTCACCCATATCTAGCGTCTATGTATCTCTAAGCCCCCTATATTCTGTATTATAAGTCTCTGGTTTTAACTATAACATGTTCATAAAAGTGGAATCATACAGCATCTGTCTTTTTGTGTCTGGCTTATTTCACTCAGCATTATGTCCTCAAGGCTCATGCATCTTGTCATGTGCTTCAGGACATCATCTCCTCTTACTGCTGCATAATATTCCTATGTACATATATATATATGTACGCCATTTTGTTAATCCACTCGTCTGTTGATGAGTATTTGGATTGTTCCATCTTTTGGAGATTGTGAATAATGCTGCTATGAACATTCGTGTTCAAATGTCTGTGTCACTTCTTTCAGCTCTTCTGGAAATATACCAAGTAGTGCTATTGCTGAGTCACAGGGCAACTTGATATTTAGATTCCGAAGGAACCGTCAAACTGTCCTCCATAGTGGCTGCACCATTATACATTCCCACCAGCAGTGCATAAGTGTCCCAATTTCTCCACATCCTCTCCAACATTTGTAGTTTCCTGTTTGTTTAATAGCAACCATTCTTTTTTTTTTTTTTTTTTTAATAGCAGCCATTCTTATAGGTATGAGGTTGTATCTTGTTGTGGACTTAAACTGCATTTCCATCATTTCCATTATAGCTAATGAAAATGAGCATCTCTTCATATGCTTTTGAGCCATCTGTACTTATTCTTCAGAAAAATGCCTATTCATATCTTTAACCCATTTTATAATTGGGTTGTTTGTTCTTTTGTTGTTGAGTTGTATGATTTCTTTATGTATATGGGATATCAAACCTTTATCCTATGTGTGATATCCAAATACTTTCTCCCAATGAGTTGGCTACCTCTTCACCTTTTTAACAAAGTCTTTTGAGGTGTAGAAGCATTTGATTTTGAGGAGTTCCCATTTATCTATTTTTTTTCTGAGTTGCTTCTGCTTTGGATGTAAAGTTTGGAAGCTACCTCTTATTACTAGGTCTTGGAGATGTTTGCCTACATTTTCTTCTAGAAGCTGTATGGTGCTAATTCTTATATTTAGGTGTTTGATCCACTTTGAGTTAATTTTTGTGTAGGGTGTAAGGTAAGGCTCCTCTTTCATTCTGCTGACTACTGATATCCAGTTCTCCCAGATCCATTTGTTGAAAAGACTGTTCTGTCCCAGTTCAGTAGATTTGGGGCCCTTGTCAAAAGTCAGTTGACCATAGATTTGGTGGTCAATTTCTGCACTCTCGATTCAATTCCATTGGTCAATACTTCTATTTTTGTGTCAGTACCATCCTGTTTTGACCATTGCAGCTTTATAATAAATATATATAAAATACATACATACATATATGTAAAATAAGTTTTAAAGTCAGAAAGTGTTCACCTTCCCACTTTTTTCTTCTTTTTTAGGATGCTTTCAGCTATTCAGGGTCTCTTTACCTTCCATATGAATATGGTAACTAGCTTTTCCAAGTCTTCAAAGTAAGTTATTGGAATTTTGATTGGTTCTGTGTTGAATCTGTAGATCAATTTGGGTAGAATTGACATCTTAACTCAACTTAACCTTCCTATCCATGAGCAGGGAATGTCTTTCCAACTATTTAGATTTCTTTGGTTTCATTTAGCAATGTTGTGTAATTTTCTGTGTACAAGTCCTTTACATCCCTAGTTAAGTTCACTCCTAAGTTCTTAATTCTTTTAGTTGCTATTTTGAATAGAATTTTTTCCTTAACTGACTCCTCAGTTAGGTAATTGTTTGTGTGTAGAAACATTACTGATTTTTGCACATTATTTTTATATCCCACCACCTTGCTGACTTTATTAGCTCAAGTAACTTTGTCGTAGATGTCTCAGGATTTTCCAAATAGAGTATCATGTCATCTGCCAGTAATGAAAGTTTCACTTCTTCCTTTCCAGTTTGGATGACTTTTATTTCTTTACCCTGCCTGATTGCTCTAGCTAGAACTTTTAGTACAATGTTATATAATGGTAGTATCTGAGGGCATCCTTACCTCATTCCTGATCTTAGGGGAAAAGCTTTCAGTCTCTCTCCATTGAGTACAATGCTGGCTATCACTTTTTAATATATGCCCTTTATCATACTGAGTAAGTTACTTTTGATACTTGTCTTTTGAAGTGTTTTTATCAGAAAACAATGTTAAATTTTATCAAATGCTTTTACACATCAATCGAGATGATTTTGTGATTTTTCCCTTCCAATGTGTTAATGCGCTGTACAGTAGTTGATTTTCTTGTGTTGAACCATCCTTGCATTCCTGGTATAAATCCCACTTGGTCGTGGTGCATAATCCTTTTAATGTGTTGTTGGATTCGATTTGCTAGTATTTTGTTGAGAATTTTTGCATCTATGTTCATTAAGAAGATTGGCTTGTAGTTTTCCTTTCTTATAGCATCTTTACCTGGTTTTGGAATTAAAATGATATTAGCTTCATAAAATGAGTTAGGTAGTGTTCCTTTTTCCTTATTATTATTATTATTATTATTATTATTTGGAAAAGTTTGAGCAAGATTGGTGTTAGTTCTTTTTGGAATGTTTGATAAAATTCCCTTGTGAAGTCATTTAGCCCTGGACTTTTCTTTGTAGGAAGATTTTTGATAACTGATTGAATCTCTTTACTTGTGATTGGTTTGTTGAGATCTTCTATTTCTTCCTGAGTCAATGTAGCTTGTTTGTGTGTCTCCAGGGATTTGTCCATTTCATCTAGGTTGTCTCATTTGTTGGTATATAGTTGTTTATAGTATCCTGTTATAATTTCTTTTATTTCTTCAGGGTCTGTGATAATGCAGTCCTTCGTATTTCTGATTTTCTTTACTTGCACACTCTGTCTTTTTTTCCTTTGTCAGTCTTGGTAGCCTTGCACTTGCATGGGCTGGGGGTGGATGTGGCCCAGAGGCACAGGACAGTGCTTGCCCAGAGCTGGGGTGGGGGTGGGGGCTTGACTGGGGGCTGTACACATGTGCAGATTTGGGAAGGCTGTAAACTGATGTGCACGTGGGCAGAGCTCAGGGGAGGGGGATGGGATGGTTGCACAATTCTATGGGCTGGAGGTGGGTGTAGCCTGGGTACAGAGGTAAGCACCTGCAACCTTTAAGTGTTGGTGACTGCCTGCAGGGGGTAGGGAGGAGGAGGGAGGGCTCACGAGGGGTGAGGCAAGATTGCACTTTTGCCAGAGAAGTGAGATGGGCTGAGGCAGGCATGCCCACAACTTGGGGTAGGGGTGTGGGACAGGTATGTGTGGTGGGTTAGTGGGGCAGGGGCACTTGGAGTGCAGGGAGGAAGTGTCATATGGGTCATGAATCACGGCGCTGCGCTGGTGAGCGTAGCATATTCAAGGAATGAGGCTTGGCCTACTTCCTGGTCCCAGTTTCTCCGCCCGTGCATTCATGTGGGCCCCAGGCTTCCACGTTAGGCTGTTTGCCGGGTGGTCTCCAGTCTCCAGTTCTCTGCTTCTCAGTTCCTCAGCTTTTGCAACCAGGGCCTCCGTATGTGGTGCAGAAGACTCTCCCAGGTCACTTACACCCTGGAATCGCCATCTCAGTTCCCATCCTGTCTCTAGCTGTTCCTTGGAGCAGGGGTGAACTCAACCTATCCTATTCCACCATCTTCCTGTTAGAGTTTATTACCGATGGTGCTATATGAGGATTTCACCTTCAGAAAGCAGACAGGGGATTAATTTTATGTACTTAGCACTCCTCGTTAAGGACATGGGCTTATTTATTATCCTGGAACAGTGTGATTTTCCTCTTTACCTGGGTTTGTTTGTGGTCACTGGTTCTGACTATCTGCTGAACCCCCTCTCACTTGATTTTTATGTTGGATCACTAGTACTTTTCATTTCCTCTTGGTCCTGGTAAGTATTCTATCTTTTCCCCAGGATTTCTTAGCTTTCTTCAGGCTTCTCTCTTTATTCTTTCCACTATACACAGATAAAAAGCAAGATCATATAGAAGACTATAAATAGAAGAAACTGAAAGCCTTTATATAGTAACTCTTCTATTCTTGTAAGATCAATATAAATTTAAACATATACTATTATATTCACCTTTCTGTTGTACTATAAGTATTTAAATAAAATTTATATATAGTATCTCTTTGGAATGCCACTAGGAACCCATTGGCTTTCACAGATAAACCTTGTTGAAATTCACAATAACTATTTTTGTTTTAATAATAATAATAATTTGACCAGTGGAGTCCCTCTGTGCAGGTCTTTGTCCTTTCAGCACTACTTTGTTTTTGGTAATTAATAATAACAATAATAATAGCATTTGTTAATAATCCTGATATTCCTTTTCCCTAAGATGATGATATTCCTTACTTTTTAGTGGAGAGCAGTATTAGAATGAATAAACCTGGGTACCAGGATTGCACAAGAGGTATTAATTGTGAGTAAAAGTGTTCTTCCTGCATTTGATCCATTTTCATTAGTAACAGAGGTGTATATATATATATGTGTATACAAATATGTATATATACATTTTTTTAATGCATGGGTCCACACTTATTTTTTTCTATTTAAAGTATTTGAAGTGCTAAGTGAAGGAAGCCAGTTTGTAAGAGCTGGATACTGTATGATTCCAATTATGTGACCGTCTGGATAAAGCAAAGCTAAAGAGAAAGTAACAAGATGAGTATTCCAGAGGTTCAGAGGGAAGAGAAGGGGGGTGAATTGGTAGCACACAAGGCATTTTTAGGGCAATGAAACTATCCTGTCTGATACTGTGATGGTGGATACCTGGCATTATATATTTGTCAAAATCCATTGAACTATACAACACAAAGCATGAATCCTGATGTAAATTACAGACAATAGTTAATAATGATGTATCAATATTGGTCAATCAACTGTAACAAATATACTACACTAATGCAAGATATTAATAATAGGAGAAACTGGTAGGGATATGGGGGTATGCAAACTCTCTGAACTTTCTCCATGATTTTTCTGTAAACTAAAATTGATCTAAAAAATAGATTTAAAAAAAAAGAAGTTTCATCAACTATAAAGTCTTTCTTCTATGAAAGCAGAAAGGACATTTTGGTGTGCCCGCTCTAAGGCTACAATTACTTGAAAATAAAGTGCTTAGGCTAATGAAAATGTTGAGAACGTCAACCTGCCTCTGCTAAATGATTTAGTCCAACCTTCATCCTGCAAACTGTTCAGTTTTTGAAGCTGATGACTTAATTTGAAGAATGCATTTTACCGGAGTTTTAAACCCATAATTAAGGTGCTTCGTAGGTGTGGTATCTCTGAAGACACACAAGACCTGGTGCTCAACAGGCTGCTGTGCTTGACTTAATGCTCTGTTGTCACTAGCTTGAAATTCTTAATAATTTTTTAACAAGGGACTCCACATATACATTTTCTACTGGGTCCCTTAATTTATATACCCAGTCCTGTCCATTTCACATGAGTTAGCACCAGAATAACCTTACCCTTTTATTCACACCAAGAAAGAGACAAATTCTTAGAATGTACCATTCCAAAGAATAACAAATTATAAAAAATCCAGGAGACTCATCATTTCCCAGTTGTGATTCAGATCCCGTCATCACAGACTGAGATCACTAGTCATTGGCCTACAATGAGTACTCTCAATATTTGAGAGGCTACGAAAATATGTAGGAGAATTAACACTACTAAGAAATCAATATTTCTTAAAAATCTCTAGATTTTTTCTTTAACTGCAATTTATATATGGTTGGGGGAAGGATACCAAGAGACTTCATTAGACTGTTGAAATTTATGAAGTGAGAGGCATGTGTTACCAAACCTAGTCCCTATTAGATATTAATCTGACATGGTTTCTGTTGGTTTGCACTCCAAGAAGACAGTACCCACCAGGAGGGAACTAACAGCTGATGCTTTCATCGGAAAAAACCATGACACCTCTTAGCTTGTCTAATTATGTTCAGCTAACACTTCCAGGAAAACATTGCCACAATAAATCTTTTCCAATATTTCCAAGATCACTTTCATTTAGCATGCATTCCCCCCATGGCTTCTCTGTTTCCTGTGGTAACTGTATCTGCTCAACTCATTGTAACTTTTTCCTCTTTCCCTTTTCTGAATCTGATTTTAATTACAGCTGTTACTTTCTTCAGCTTAGTCTTCCTTCTTTTGAGGAAAAAAAGAACACAAGACACTAGCAAAGGAGAACTAAAAGTAACATCTTAACATTTGCACCTGTGAAGTTGCTGGTGCTACCCTGACATTTATCCTGCCTAACACTACACAGGGAGTAGGTGACTTTTTTCTGTGCATTTTGCTTGCATTTATCCTTTAGATAGAGTGTAGGGCCTGAGGTTTTCAAGGAACCAAGCCCTTATGTACAAACAATCAGAAAAGGAAGTATTGGCTCTAGAATGGGGAAAAAAAAAAACCCTGCAAAATCAAAATTAGTAAGTTCTAATATAAATATGTTACATTGACTTGCTACTATAAATATTCACCAAGATCTCATTATATTTAAACATAATTTGTAGGTGAGTTTTTCTCTCACTTTGCAAGAGTTTCTGAGTATATATTATGATTGCTGAGATTTCAGAGCCAAATGTTAATTAAATGGCTTACTCATACCCAATTAATTTCAAAACCAATACTATAAAATTCCTTTCAAATTTTTTTAATGCAAAAATATAATTTAGGGACATAGAAGTCAACTGAAAGAGCTCCCAGTGGCCAAACATTTGGAACAATTTGAGCAATAAAATAAGCATTGTGTTATAACCTAAAGTGTAACATACATTTTATAGGTACATAGTGACATAAATAATTGAATAGATTTAAAAATATATTTAAGGTGGGATTCAAGGATTTTAATATGTTTGCTATAATATTGGGACCCCATCAAACTTAAGCATGCCAAAGATCCAATGTCTTAAAATACCCCCATTAGGTTAAGCTACCATTAGTTTCACATCAGCGCTTTATTAGAGGTTTGGAAAGTCAGATTATGGTTGATCTAGCAAAGAATTATAACATCCTTCCACGTTGCAGTAGTAACTTCAAATGTTTTGCTAAAACAAAAATTTTACACAGTATCCCAATATTACAAATATTTAAATTAATAGATAAATAGATAGATAGATAGATAGATAGATAGATAGATAGATAGATAGCAAATACAAAGAGAGAAATGATGACGCATAAGACAAATAGAAGAGCTAATCTGCTCTTTATCCTTCTCAGCAGCCCTAAGGCAACTCTGAAGAACTCTAAACCTGTGGAACTCAGTTTGTAATTTTTTGGAACAGTAGGAAAAGCTGAATATTTGAAGGCAAGCTACAGACTTGGAGAAAATAACTGCAGTATACATGCCTGATAATGTGCATGTGTCCAGAATATATAAGTCTGTAAAGAATTCTTACAATTCAATAATAAAATGGCAAAAAACTTAATTAAAAACTGGCAAAAGATTTGAAGAAACAATTCACCAAAGAAGATGTAGAAGCATCTCAGATGTAGAGATGGCGAATAATCACATGAAAAGTTTCTCAACGTTATTAGTCATTAGGAAATTGCAAATGAAAGCTACAATGAATTGCCACCACATATCTACTAGGAAGAATAAAATTTAAAAGACACATAGCAAGTGTTGGCAAGGATGTGGAGTGATTGAAACTCTCATACATTGTAGGTGGGAAAGCAAAATAGTGTAGACACTTTAGAAAAAAAACGAACAATTTCTTATTAAATTAAACATACATTTACAATAAGGCCCAGCAAACGCACTGCTAGTTATTTATAAATATAAGTGAAAACATGTGCCCATATAAAGAAATGTACATCAATATTTATAGCAGCTTTTTTCATAATAGTCAAAAACTAGAGACAACCCAAATGTCTATCAAGTGGTGAATGGATTAAATATTGTGGTATGTTCGTACAATAGACTACTAACCAGCAATAAGAAGTAATAAGCTGTTGGTATTTCCAAGAATACGGATGAATCTCAAAAGCATTATGCTACATAAATGAAATCAGGCCCAATGGTTCCTGTTTAATTTCATGTATAATATTCTGGAAATGGCAACACAGAAATCAATTTGATGGTTGACAGGATCTGGGGTAGAGATGAGGGATTGACTGTAAAGGGTTGTGAGATAACTTTTTAGGGTAAGAGAAATGTTCTATATTTTGATTGTCATATGGTCAATCATTTGTCAGTACTTTGACTATGCACTAAAGGTGTAAATTTTAGAATATATAATTTATATCTCAATAAATATGATTCCCAATAAGCTAATTGTGAAAAAGGACTTGGCACATGATAAATGCATAATAAATGTAGGTTTCTCTTAAAAAATTCTTAATTTCTTTTTTTTAACTTTGCCTCTGACTCTGGCTTTTATCAGCCTTAGCCAGACTTAATTGAGTTAACTAAAGGAACAGTTCTATTTTACCACTCTTCTCTTCTTACCAGATTTGTTCTGATTTTCCTGTTACTTCTGTGGCATTTATCCCCAACAGACTGAAACAGAGAGATTAGCATCCCATCATGAACTCATGTTGGAAAGAGACAATGGATTTATTCCAGGTAGAAGTAGGAATAATATCCTAATATTACTTCTTTACCTTTGTAACGAAGAGAATCTAGCTATATCACCTCTTAATGTACTTTTACTTCCTTAAGAGAATATGAATTCCAGAGCAAACAGTAATGGTCACAGTTGCCTTTATTACAAAGTTGCAGATTTTAAAATATGAGTTTACTTCTCAATATTGTTTAAAAGTCAAACACTTTGGAATTAAAAATATACCATAGAATAACATTAATTTTTTTCATTTTTTTATTGTTAAACGTAACTTACATACAAAAAGCAATAAATTTCAAAGCACACTGTAACAGTTATAGACCGATTTCAGAGTTTGGTATGGGTTAAAAATCCACAATTTTAGATTTTTCCTTCTACTACTCCAAGACTCTGGGAGACTAAAATAAATTTCAATATAATGATTCCACAGTCATATTCATTAGTTAAGTCCTATCTTCTCTGTTATAACTCCTCCTCCTTTGATCCTTCTTCCAATCTTTAGAGATATTTGGGCTATTCCATTCTAACTTTTTTATGCTAGAAAGGGATGACAACAATAAGAGGTCAGGAAATGGAACTAGTTGATGCTTGGGAGAGGCTGGCCCCTGAACTTCAGGACTTATCTGGCCTAGGAACCCATCTGGAGGTTGTAGGTTTCTAGAAAGTAATCATAGTGTGCAGAATATTTGTAGAATCTCAAATAGAGCCCTAGGTGTTCTTTAAGGTTGGCGGGAATGGTTTTGGTTGGGGTTTAGCAAACCCTGGTAATTACCAATAGCTAGCTGAAGTTTGCATAAAAGTAGCCTCCAGATTAGCCTCCTGACTCTGTTTGAACCTTCTTAGCCTAATGCCCTTATTTTGTTACATTTCTGTTACCCCTCTTGGTCAGGAAGACATTATTGATCCCACGGTGCCAGGGCCAGGCTCATCCCTGGGAGTCATATCCCATGTTGCCAGGGAAAATTTTACTCTAGAGGTCATGTCCCACGTGGGTGTGTGTGTGGGGGGGGAGGGCAGTAATGATTCTACTTGCAGACTTAGGCTTAGAGAGAAAGGCCACAACAAAAGAGGTCCTCTGGGAGTAACTCTTAGGCATAACTATAGATCAGCTTAGCTTATGTGCTACAGAAATAAGCTTCACAAGATGAAGCTTCAAGGTCAAGGGCTTGGCTTACTGACTTAGGAGTTCCTAATGTTTACAACAGTATCAGATGTTTTCCCAGTGGTAAAACTTAATATTTCCATATTTTTTCTACATTCCCTCAAGGGACTTTGCTAATGCTTTTTAATTATTTGCTCAACATACTCTGTGATATATCTGGGCATTATATTAAACTATACAGAATTACAAACCCTCATTCCCATTCTCGGCTCCATGTGTTTGGATTGTTTAAATGAGCTATCCAGACAGTTTGAGTTAGATTATGTGCTACAGAAAAGTTATGATTTTGACAAAACAAACCTCTCTGACTTTGGTCTCATAGAGTATGTTAAGTTCTAAATGCAGACAATGTCCTCCTTACCCCTGAATTCTGATTTACCTTACTCCTGACCTGATCGGTTTCATTCTTACCTCTAATTGAAGCCTGATCTCTTTTTCAGTTTCTGTAACAGTTGTTGTATGTGGCAATGCTGACTTTCAGACCTGAAAGTCACACAGGAACCCAAAGCTCCAGGGAAATACCAGGTTATACATATATAGCACAGCCTCTCAAAATCTAGCTCCGAATTAAATGTGATTGCTATAAGAGCCTACAATCTAGGCCCCGATTTTCTTATAATGATCTTCTAAATGAGACTCTACAATAGTTGCTCTTTTATTTCTGGCTTGTTTTGCATCACATAACTCCCCCAGCTTCATTCACTTAGTTGTATGCCTCACATCTTCATTCCTTTCTGTAGCAGCACAGTATTCAAGCATATGTATACACCACATTTCACCATTCTCAATTAGTGTATCCTTGAGCCACTTCCATCTATTGGGCATCATGGATAATGCCCAATGTCAACAGTCCATATGTCACATTATCTTCACTTAGTTGTATAATCATCAACACTCTCGATTTTAGACAATTTTCATTGTTTCCAAGAGAAAAATAATTGATAAATACACCCTCACCAAACAGAAAATCCAAACCTCCCCTTAACTCTTGTCCTTCTCTTCCAATTATTTACCCCTGGTATTACTGTGGTACTGTTGATGTCTTCCTTTTAAACATAGTCCATAGCATGCAATAGTAGTTTTCCTCCTATACCCCTCTATTATGGACCCTTTGTACACGATTCATACCTTTGAAGTAGTTCATGCAAGAACTTATTTATTTTGTAATGTTAAAAGGTGAGATTCATGGCTCTACACAACCCCTGTCATTATGTTCACCTTCAATATGGTAGTATTACCATATAGGCCCACTAATGAATTGCCTTCACATCTATCCATTCCCTTATATTTGAGTTCAACCTCATTAGCTAACCATTTGCTCATCCCTAGCTTCTCTGTGTCTCTAGGTACCCTATATTCTACATTATATGCCTCTGAGTTTACTTTTACTAAGGTCATAAAAGCAAAATCATACAGTATCTATCCTTTTGAATCAGGCTTATTGCACTCAGCATGATGTCCTTAAGGTTCATCCATGTTGTCATATGCTTCAGAACACCATTTCATCTTACTGCTGCATAATATTCCATCATATGTATATACCACATTTTCTTTATCCCTCATTATTCACAATTGCCAAATGATGGAAACAATCCAGGTGCTATTGATATATTGGCTATTGTGAATAATGCTGCTATTGGCAATTGTGAGTAATGCTGCTATGAACAGTGGTGTGCAAATGACAGTTTGTGTTACTGCTTTCAGCTCTTCTGGGTATATATTGAGTAGTGGTATTGCTGGATTATAGGCCAATTCAATATTTAGCTTTCTAAGGAACCACTAAAAAGTCTTCCATAGTGACTGTACCATTATACATTCCCACCAGCAGTGCATAAGTGTCCCAATTTCTCCACATCCTCTCCAACATTTGTAGTTTCCTGTTTGTTTAATAGCAGCCATTCTTATACGTGTGAGGTGGTATTTCATTGTAGTCTTGACCTGCATTTCCCTTATAGCTAATGAAAATAAGCATCTCTTCAGGTACTTTTTAGCCATTTGTATTTGCTTTTCAGAAAATTAATTGTTGTTGAGTTATATGGTCAATTTATATATACAGATATTACCAGAGGCTTACACAGCCAATTTTGCACTAAAAACACTAGTACTGACAGCCATATTCCTATGAATCAAACCTTTATCCAATACATTATTTCCAAATATTTTCTCCCATTGAGTTGATTGCCTCTTCACCTTTTTGACAAAGTCTTGTGAGGCACAAAAGCATTTGATTTTGCATAGTTTCCATTTATCTATTTTTCTTTCATTTCTTGTGCTTTGAGTGTAAAGTTTAGGAAATTACTTCCTAGTACTAGGACTTGAAGATGTTTCCTTACAATTTTCTTTCTAGGAGTTTTATGGTACTGGTTCTTACATTTAGGTCTTTGATCCCCTTTGAGTTAAATTTTGTATAAGGTGTAAAGTAAATGTTCTCTTTCATTCTTTTGGCTATTGCTATTAAGTTCTCCCATGCCCATTTATTGAAAAGACTATTCCATCCCAGTCCCATGGATTTGGGGGTCTTGCCAAAGATCAGTTGACTATAGATTTGGTGGTCTAGTTTTTGCACTCTCAATTTGATTCCATCTTTGTGCCAGAACCATCCTGTTTTTATGACTGTGGCTTTATCATAAGCTCTAAAATCAGGAAGTGTTAGTCTTCCCTTTTCATTTTTCTTTTGGTTGGATATTTTTATATATTTGCAGTGTCTTTCCTTTCCAAATGAATTTGATAATTAACTTTTCTAAGGCTTCAAAGTAGATTGTTGGAATTTTTATTTGTATTACATTGAATCTGTACATCAGTTTGGGTAAAACTGACATCTTACCTATATTTAACCCTCCTATCCTTGAGCAGGGAATGTCTTTCTATCTATTTAGATCTTTGATTTCTTTTAGCAATGTTATGTAGTTTTGTGTGTATATGTCCTTTATGTCCCTGGTTTACTTTATTCCTAAATACTTGAATCTTTTAGTTTTTTCCCTAATTGTTTCCTCAGGTCATTACTTATGTATAGAAACATTACTGATTTTTGCACATTAAACTTATATCCCATCACTTTGCTGGGATGGGATATAAGTTTGATTCATTAGGTCAAGAAGTTTTGTCATAGATTTCTCATGATTTTCCAAGGATAGTATGACATCTGGCATAATGAAAGTTTTACTTCTTCCTTTCCAGTTTGAATGCCATTTATTTCTTTGTCCTGCTTTACAAACTCTACCTAGAACTTCTAATACAATGTTGAATAATAGTGGTGACAGAGTTTACCCTTGTCTTGGTCCTGATCCTAGGGGGAAAGCTTCTGTCTCTAACTACTGAGTACAATGCTGACTATCGGTTTTTCATATATGCTTTTTAACAGATTGAGGAAGTTTTCTTCAATTCCTATCTTTTGAAGTATTATTATCAGAAAAAGATGATGCATTTTGTCAAATGTTTTTTCAGCATCAATTGAGATGATCATGTGATTTTTTCCTTTTCAATTTGTTAATGTGTTGTATTACATTGATGGATTTTCTTGCATCGAACTACCCTTGCATTGCTGGAATAAACCCCACTTGGTCATTCTTTTGATGTGTTGTTAGGGTTGATTTGCCAGTATTTTGTTGAAGATATTTGCAGCTATATTCATTAGGGAAATAGGCCTGTAATTTTCCTTTCTCTTAGCATCTTCACTGGGTTTTGATATTACAGTGATGTTACCTTCATAAAATTAATTAGGTAGTGTTCCTTTTCCCTCATTTTTTTGGGAAGTTTGAGCAGGACTGACGTTAATTCTTTTTGGTAATGTTTGGTAAAATTCTACTGTGAAACCATCTGGCCCTAAGTTTTTCTTTGTAGGAAGAGTGTGATCACTGATTGAATCTCTTTACTTGTGATTGTTCTGTTGAGTTATTTTATTTCTTCTCAAGTCAATATAGGTTGTTTGTGTGTTCTGGGAATCTGTCTATTTCATCTAAGTTGTCTAATTTGTTGGCATATAATTATTCATAGTTTCGTTATGATTTTTTTTTTGTTATTTTTTCAGGGGTCGTGGTAATGACTGCCTTTTCATTTCTGATCTTGTTTATTTGCATCCTCTCTCTCCTTTTCTTTGTCAGCCTAGCTAGTTGCCTATCAATTTTATTGCTTTCCTCAAAGAACTAACTTTTGGTTTTATGGAGTCTTTCTATTATTCTTTTATTCTCCAATTCATTTATTTCTGCTTTATTCTTTGTTACTTCTCCTCTTCTATTTGCTTTGGACTTAGTTTGCTTCTCTTTCTCTAGTTCCTCCAGGAGAGCAGTTAAGTACTTGATTTTTGTACTTTCATCTTTTGTGGTATAGGCATTTAGGGCAATAAATTTCCTGCTCAGAACTGCCTTCGCCATAACCCATAAATTCTGAAATATCATATTCCCATTTTTATTCATCTCCAGATATTTACCAATTTCTCTAGCAATTTCTTCTTTGACCCACTGGTTGTTTACAAGTGCATTATTTAATCTCCATATATTTGTGAAAGCTGTGGTTCTTTGGTGGTTATTGATTTCCAGCTTAATTCCATTGAGATCAGAGAAAGTGCTTTAAATAACTTCAATCTTTTTAAGTTTATAAAGACTTGTTTTGTGGCCCAACATATGATCTATACTGGAATACATTCCATAAGCACTAGGGGAAAGAATGTATATCCTGATCTATATATGTCTATTAAGTCTAATTCATTTAGCAAATTGTTTAAGTTCTCTATTTCCTTGTTGATCCTCTGTCCGGTTGTTCTATCTGTAGAGGAGAGTGGTATATTGAAGTCTCCCTCTTTGTTGAAATGTCTGTCACTCCCATCAGTTTTACTAATGTTTGTTTCATGTACTTTGGAGCTCCTTGACTGGTAATATAGACATTTCTGATTGTTATTTTGTTCTTGGTGAATTGTCCCTTTTATTAATATGTAACGTTCTTCTTTGTCCCTTATGACTTCTTTGCATTTTAAGTCTGTTTTATCTGATATTAGTACAGCTATTTCTGCTTTATTTTGGTTACAGCTTCCATGGGACATCTTTTTCTATCCTTTCACTTTCAAGCTATTTCTATCCTTGGGTCTAAGATGAACCTCTTGTAAGCAGCATATAGATGGAGCATATTTCTTAATCCATTGTGCCAATCTGTGTTTTTTATTTGGTGAGTTTAGCCGATTAAATTTCAAAGTTATTACTGTAAAGGCATTTCTTGAATCTTCCATTGTAAACTTTGGATTCTATTTGTCAGATCTATACATAATTTTCCCTCTTTCTCTTTTTATCCTTTTAGCTACCCTTACTGGTACTCTTCAGTTCTGTGCTCTCCTTCATACCTCCCTCTCTTGTCTTTTTTTTCTCAGCCAACAGAACTCCTTTTAGCATTTCTTGTAGGGTTGCCTTCTTGTTGAAAAATTCTTTCAGCCTTTGCCTTTTTGTGAATATTTTAATCTTTCCCTCATTTTTGAAGGACAATTTGGCTGGGTACAGAATTCTTGGATGGAAGTCTTTCTCTTTTGGGATTTTAACTGCTTTCTTACCTCCATGGTCTGTTGAGTAGACCGAACTCAGTCTTACGTGATTTCCCTTATATGTAGTAGATCACTTTTCTCTTGGCGCTTTCAGGATTTTCTGATTCTCTTCAACATTTGACAGACAGATAAGTATGTGTCTTAGAGTAGGCCTATTAGGGTTTATTGTATTTAGAGTTCACTAGGATTCTTTGATTTGCCTATTTATGTTTTTTATAAGGTTTGGGAAGTTTCCTCCTTATCTCCTCAACTAATCTTCCTAACACTTTGTCCTTCTCTTCTCCTTCTGGGACACTAGTGATTTTTCTATATGTTTGCTCTATGGTGTCCATCATTTCCCTGAGATCCAATTCAAATTTTTCCATCTTTTTTTGCCATTTGTTCTTTTGCACATCTGAAATCAATTAGCTTGTCCTCTGGTTCACTTATGCTTTCTTCAGCCTCTTCAAATCTGCTGTTGTGTGTCTCTAGTTTATTTTTTATTTGGTCTACAGTAACTTTCATCTCTGTGATATCTGATATTTTGCTACTTATTCTTTCAAATCCATCTTCATGCTTCTCTAGTGTCTTCTTGATTACCTTTATGTCATTAGCTAACCTATTAAATTTATTTAGTAGAGGTATATGAACTTTCAAGTTCATACAACTTTGTATTTCTTTCAAAGTCTGTGTCTCCTCCAGTGTTTTAATTTGGTCATTAGGCTGGTCTATATATATCTGCATCTTCACATGCTCTGTGATTTTCTGTTGACTTTGAGACATTTAGTTATCTTGATAGGGTTTCTTTGAAAGTTGATTTCCTTCAGTATTCTAAGATTTTGTATATGTTGGACAAGTGTGGGATGGGGTGCAGTGTGCAGTAGCATGGTGGTGGGACCCGGCACATGGTTAGGTATAGGGTGGGGTGCTACACTAGTGTCTGGGAGCATGGAGTGCAGGGTGCAAGGTTGTGGAGGTGTGGCCTGGGGGCTTCAGGGACACAGTGTGGCTTGCAAAGGCCTTGGCCAAAGAGGCAGGATGGAGTGCAGGTGATGAGGTGGATCACAAAGATTGTGCAAATGAATGGGGTGTGGGGGGACAGGTCATGGGTGTGTGGGGTATAGGACATAAGGTGTAGGAAAGTGGATCATGAATCTATGGGGTCAGGACCACAGGAAGTGTGGGTGCACACGTATGAACTGCAGGGGTTGTGTGGATCAGGGCACTGAGCACAGATGCACACATACACAGGGTATGAGGCATGAGAGTGGGGCATGGGAGGTGGGTGCTGGGGTTGGGGAATGGGCCTCAGGTGCATGGGTCACAGGGACAGCAGGGTACGGATGTACATGTGAATGTATGTGGGGGATGGAGAGCAGGTACATGGGGAGTGGGGAGGTAGGGTACAAGTGGAGTACAGTGTGGAGAGGTTGGGTAGAAGGTATGGGCACGGTGGAGTTGGGGACAGGGTGCCGATGCACATGTGAGCATGTGCTGGGGGTGGGATGCATGGATCAGAGGGGGATAGGTCATGGGTGTAGAGGTGGGTATGGTAGCCATGGGGTGCTTGGGGCACTGGAGGTTAGGGCTTGGGTACTGAGGCACAGGGGATGGGGCTCAGGTGCTGGGGGTACACACATGGTTGGCATGGGGTGATGGTTCAGGTGTGTGTGTAGGTATGATGCTATATTACTCAGGGTCTCTAGAGAAACAGAACCAACAGGAGATATCTGTAAATATGAGATTTTTGAAATTGTCTCATGCAATCGTGGGATTAGAAGAGTCCAAAATCCATAAGGCAGACTGTGAAACTGGCAGCTCCAATGAAGGGTCTGGATGGACTCCACAGGAGAGGCTCACCAGCTGGCAAAGCAATGAAAAAGTCTCTCGTCTTCCTTAAAAGCCTTCAACTGATTGGATTATCTCATTATAGGAGACATACCTTAATTGATTGCAGATGTAATGAGGCACAGATGCAAATCAACTAACTGATGATTTAATACATCAGCCTGTCAGTTTATCAACCAGCCACAAAATATCCTTGCAGCAACTGTCAGGCCAGTGCTTGCCTGGTCAGACAGCAGCATAATCACTTGGCCAAGTTGATGACTGAACCTAGGCATCACAGTCCACCCCTTGTCAACTTTGCAGCTGTACACATCACCTTGAAACATGCTTAATTTCCAAATAGAACACAATAACAGACATGTTTCACCTAACAATACTTAACTCTCCTACGTTCAGCTGGAAATGTATTACATCTCTCCAGAATAGGGTGCAAGTCCTTAGGTAAAATTTACTTTTTTTTTTTTTTTTAAATTTTTTTATTAATCAAAAAAAAGAAAAGAAATTAACACAACATTTAGAAATCATTCCATTCTACAAATGCACTCAGTAATTCTTAGTATCATCACATAGATGTATGATCATCATTTCTTAGTACATTTGCATCGATTTAGGAAAAAAACTAGCAAAACAGCAGAAAAAGATATAGAATGTTAATATAGAGAAGAGAATTAAAATAATAATACTAATAATATATATATATATAAAGGAAAAAGAAAAAACAAAAACAAAAGATACAAACACACAAACAAACAAACAAAAAACCATATTTCAGGTGCAGCTTCATTCAGTGTTCCAACCTAGTTACATTACACTTAGGCATTATTGTGCTGTCCATTTTTGAGTTTTTGTATCTAGTCCTGTTGCACAGTCTGTATCCCTTCAGCTCCAATTGCCCATTATCTTACCCTGTTTCTAACTCCTGCTGGTCTCTGTTACCAATGATATATTCCAAGCTGATTCTCGAATGTCGGTTCACATTAGTGGGACCTTACAGTATTTGTCCTTTAGTTTTGGGCTAGACTCACTCAGCATAATGTTCTCTAGGTCCATCCATGTTATTACATGCTTCATAAGTTTAGTCTGTCTTAAAGCTGCATAATATTCCATCGTAGGTATACGCCACAGTTTCTTTAGCCACTCGTCTGTTGATGAACATTTTGGCTGTTTCCATCTCTTTGCAATTGTAGATAATGCTGCTATAAACACTGGTGTGCAAATGTCCGTCTGTGTCTTTGCCCTTAAGTCCCTTGAGTAGATACCTAGCAGTGGTATTGCTGGGTCGTAATCCATTCTGCCATTCTATGTCTTTTGATTGGGAAATTCAGTCCATTAACTTTTAGTGTTATTACTGTTTGGATAATATTTTCCTCTACCATTTTGGCTTTTGTATTATATATATATCATATCTGATTTTCCTTCTTTCTACACTTTACTCCATACCTCTCTCTTCTGTCTTTTCGTATCTGACTCTAGTGCTCCCTTTAGTATTTCTTGCAGAGCTGGTCTCTTGGTCACAAATTCTCTCAGTGACTTTTTGTCTATAAATGTTTTAATTTCTCCTTCATTTTTGAAGGACAATTTTGCTGGATATAGGAGTCTTGGTTGGCAGTTTTTCTCTTTTAGTAATTTAAATATATCATCCCACTGTCTTCTAGCTTCCATGGTTTCTGCTGAGAAATCTACACATAGTCTTATTGGGTTTCCCTTGTATGTGACAGATTGCTTTTCTCTTGCTGCTTTCAAGATCCTCTCTTTCTCTTTGACCTCTGACATTCTAACTAGTAAGTGTCTTGGAGAACGCCTATTTGGGTCTATTCTCTTTGGGGTGTGCTGCACTTCTTGGATCTGCAAATTTAGGTCTTTCATAAGAGTTGGGAAATTTTCAGTGATAATTTCTTCCATTAGTTTTTCTCCTCCTTTTCCCTTCTCTTCTCCTTCTGGGACACCCACAACACGTATATTTGTGCGCTTCATATTGTCATTCAGTTCCCTGATCCCCTGCTCAAGTTTTTCCATTCTTTTCCCTATAGTTTCTGTTTCTTTTTGGGATTCAGATGCTCCATCCTCCAGTTCACTAATTGTAGCTTCTGTCTCTTTAGATCTACCATTGTAGGTATCCATTGTTTTTTCCATTTTTTCTTCTTTGTCCTTCACTCCCATAAGTTCTGTGATTTGTTTTTTCAGATTTTCTATTTCTTCTTTTTGTTCAGCCCATGTCTTCTTCATGTCCTCCCTCAATTTATTGATTTGGTTTTTGAAGAATTTTTCCGTTTCTGTTCGTATATTCAGCATTAGTTGTCTCAACTCCTGTATCTCATTTGAACTATTGGTTTGTTCCTTTGACTGGGCCATATCTTCAATTTTCCGAGTGTCATCCATTATTTTCTGCTGGTGTCTGGGCATTTGATCAGATTTCCCTGGGTGTGGGACCCAGCTGGTTGAAAGGTTTTTCTGTGAAATCTCTGGGCTCTGTTTTTCTTTTCCTGCCCAGTAGGTGGCGCTCGTGGCGCTCGTCTGTCTGCGGGGCACTCGGCCTGGGAAACTGCACGTGAAGGCGGGGTTCGCTGGCCGCCGCAGCTTGGGGGAGTGCCAGTCCAAATTGCCCAGCTGGCCTTAGACGCCAAGCGTGATGGGAGGGCCCCGCTATCCAATGTTCCCAGTCAGACCGGGGAGCCACGTGCGTGGAGGGGACCCCAGTCGCCAGCCGCCCCGGCCGGGAAAACGTGCACCCCTCGGGTATCTCACCGCAGTTGATTCTCCCTGCCCTTTCAGCCGTTCCAGAATGGGGTATGCTGTCTTTTTGGTCTCTGTCATGGCTCCAGGAGCTGTTTCGTATTGTTTCTGTTTCTTTAGTTGCTTTTCTGGAGGAGGAACTAAGACCCGCGCGTCTTACTAAGCCGCCATCTTCTCCGGAAGCAAAATTTACTTTTAAACTTCATATCCTATGACTTAAAAACTATAACATGGGTTGCATGGGTAGTTCAGTGGTTATAATGCCCACCTTCTATGCAGGAGACCTGGTTTCAATTTCCAGATAATGCACCCTCACAAAAATAAAAGCTATAACATGAACAATGCAACTTATGTCGTATGATAAGAGGATAACAAGGTATTTGCTTATGTACAAATGCAAACATACTCATGACAAAACAGAGAGGAAATACTCATACAATTGTAGTCCTTGTTTCTGTAATTGGCCACATGGTCCTAGTTCATATTTATCACTACCTTCATCTGCTACCCATTACATGTTCCATTTACCCTCAGGAAGCACTTCAGTTGGCTGTGGTTCTTTACTGGGTGGGGCAACTCAAACCTTCATTCCTGAAGTTTCTGGGTCATTGGTAGTCCTGCTGGATTGGGTTATTGCAGTTTTCCATTGACTTTAATCACAGGGTGTGGTAGTAGGAAAAGATGCTTAGTGAAGAAAAACTCTTTTTTCACCTCCATTGTGTAGTTGCAGTCCTATTTCCCCTCCATAGTCAGGATCAGTCACCTCAAACAGAACATTAATCCCCTTTCATGCCTGTTAATTCAGTGGCATGAGAAGCCCAGAGTGGCCAGGTGGAAGTCTTAGTTTCCAGTTCAGTGGAATCATTGTTGTGTCTCCTAGTGGGAGCACTCCTCCTTTTGGGACTAAGACCTATAGACCTGCAGATCTTAAGCCTTCAGAAACAGGAGTAAATATTTTCCTAGTGGGTCACTAGGGGTGGAAGTGAGTAGTGCCACTGCCATTTCCACCCCTTGATTTCTGGACCTATAAATCCTGGCTATGGTAGAAACAACCCATAGAGTAGATGCTGATTCAGAGCATATACAGCCTCCTGGAGATCACTGCCACAGCCCTGCAAGGTATTGCCATCTAGTTGGCACCATAATTGGGTCTTCCAAAGACCAATCTACCATTCTATCAACCTAGCTACCTCTGGATCATGGGGAACATGATAAGAGCAGAAAATTCCCTGAGCATGTGCGCATTCCTGCACTTCATTTGTGAAGTGGGTTCCTTGATCAGAAGCAATTCTGTGTGGAATAACATGATGGCATTCCATGAGTCCATGGATGGTAGTTTCTATGGAAGCATTGCATACAGGGAAGGCAAACCCAAATCTGGAGTATGTGTCTATTTCAGCTAGAACAAATCACTGCCTTCCATGCTGGAACTGGTCCAATGTAATCAACCTGCCACCAAGTAGCAGGCTGATCACCTTAGGGAATGGTACCATATTGGAAACTGAGTGTGAGTCTCTACTGGTGGCAGATTGGGCACTGAGCAGTGGCTGTAATCTAGGTCAGCCTTGATGAGTGGAAGTCCATGTTGCTGAGTCCATCATAACCTCCATCCCTACCACCATGCCCACTTTGTTCTTAAGCCCATTGGGCAATGGCAGGAATGGCTGAGGAAAGAGGATGACTTGTATCCACATGATGGGTCATCTTATCCACTTAATTATTAAAACCTTCCTCTCCTCAAGTCATCCTCTAGTGAACATTCACATGGGACATAAATGTCTTTCAAGTTCTTTTCCCACTTAGAAAGATCTATCCACATACCTCTTTCCCAGACTTCTGTGTCAGCAATTTTCCAATCATGCTCCTTCCAAGTCCCGAACATCCAGCCAAATCATTATCAACTGCCCATGAGTCAGTACACAAACACACCTCTGCCCAATTATTTTTCCAAGCAAAATGAATAACCAGGTACACTGCTCAAAGTTCTGTCCACTGAGAGGATTCCCCCTCACCATCGTCCTTTAAGGGCATCCTAGAATCAGGTTGTAGTGCTGCAACCATCCACTTCCAAGTGGTCCCTGCATAATGTTCAGAACAAACTTTAAACCAAGCCCAAGTTTTCTCTTCCTCAGTCAACTAACAGTAAGGAACTCCTCAAAAGGCTATAGCTTTGGTCTGGGAAAGAGAAGGTAATGTGAATGGTGTGAGGGCCATGGGTATTTGGGTCACTTCCTCATGTAATTTACTTGTGCCTTCTGGACCTGCTGGAGACCTATCTCTAATATACCATTTCCATTTTATGAGAGTGTTGCTGTGCACACCTAACTTCATGGCTTGGTAGATCAGACAACACTGAGCTCATGATGGGCAACTCAGGTCTCCAAGCCTCTGGATCCCCTCATCTACCTATACCAGGGCAGTTCTGATATTTTGACCTCAGATGTCAGCCACCTTTTGATATATGTTTCAGTCAACCATCCAAAGTGTTAATGCTCTTTCTAACCCCTCGAGCTACAACACTGAATGTAGACTCTCTGCTTAGTGGGCCCATATCAATAAATTCAGCTTGACCCAACTCTATATTCCTTCTACTATTATCCCACACACTTAATATCCACTCCCACACATATTCCCTTGATGTATGTCTATACAGATTGGAAAACTCATTCAGTTCTTTGGGTTTAACATACCTCCTCATGGGTCACACTTTGTACCTCACCTTTCCAGGACTGTTGGGACTTCAGTCTAGTTATAGGTCTTAAAGAAAAGAGGGGTAGTGGGGGTGGGTCATGAAAAGAAACAGAAGTGTCTTTCAAGCCAATTATCTCAGGCACTCCATTGCAGTTTCATCTGGTGAAACAAGATTAGTCACTCCAGATAGAGGAGAGAGGGTTGTTTCCCCAGGGAAGGTGGTTACAGGGTTAGCAGACACTAAGGGTTTATCTCATTAGGTGGAGGTTGGATGGCAGACTCCTCTGGGCAGACTGGAGGCTGGGAAGTTGTTTCCTCAAAGGCAGTCCGTTATAGGTCTATCTAGCAAAGGTTCAGGGGATTTCAAGGACTTCATCTCCCCATCACCATTATTACCAAGCCATATAACCCCATCCCATATTTCAGGATCCCATCCCTTTCCAATCAAAGCCCTTACTTTAACAGCAGGCACCCTGAAAGGTTGAGATTTTAGTTTACATTGTAAACATTACATTCACATAATGAATCTCTGTGTCTGGTTTTAAGAGATCTCAAGTCTGAGACCACAGGAAACAAGATTTTCTTTCAGGGCAAACATGGAAACTTTTACATCATTCATTTAGTGCTTAAGTTGCAAATTTGAAGCCTTCAGCTCATTCCTTTCCCTCATCACTGAATCCAGCATATCTACCAATAACCTGCCAACATCATTATACCTCTTAATTGCACAAAACTCTGTAAAAGTGTTAAAAAAGCATTCTTATCCAGAGCCTTGCCTCCTTTAAGCATACAATTAGTGGAATCTAATGGTGATTATTGAGTATCTCTTTTGCCAACTCATCCCATGGACTGTCAGTGCCATCTTGATTATTGGAAACTGAGTCATTAGTGCCTCTGAATCTAGTCAGAGTAGAAAACCAATTGTAAAAACCCATTTTTAAGATTCTATTTCTCAAGATCAACTCCTGGTACCAAGCTATATTAGTAAGAGTTCTCTAGAGAAACAGAACCAACAGGAGATATTGTTAACACGAGATTTATAAATGTGTTTCACAAAACTGTCAGAATGAAAGAGTCCAAAATCCATGGCACAGGTTGTGAAACTGGCAGCAGCTATGAATGGTCTGGATGAACTCCACAAGGGAAGCTTGCTGGCTGAAGAAGCAGTGAAAGAATCTTTTTTCTCCCTTAAAAGCCCTCAAGTGATTGGACTATTTCATTGTGGGAGACACGCCTTGGTTGATCACAGAGAATCAGCCACAGATGCAACCCACTGGCTGATAATTTAATACATCAGCCTTCCGGTTTATCAACCAGCCACAAAATATCCTTGCAGCAATGGTCAGGCCAGTGCTTGCCTGAACAGACAACTGGGCATCATCACTCAGCCAAGGTGACACCAGAACCTGACCGCCACAGGTGCATTCAAGGATCGTGGCTTAGATTACTTCCTCATTCCCGCTTTGCTGTCTGTGCATTCCTGAAGGCTCTGGACCTCTGTTTGGAAAGGGGCCAGTTAGGCTCTTGGCACTAGCTGGATGGTCTCCAGTTCTCTGGGTTTCAGTCTCTCAGCTTTTTTCACCCAGTATCTCTCTATATAGCATAGAAGACCCTCTTAGGTCATTTGTACCCTGGAACCTCTGTCCCAGTTGTTTTTCTGTCACTTCTCCCTAACTGCTCCTTGGCAGAGGTGAACTCAGCCTACCCTATTCCATCATCTTCCTGGAAGTCTAGAATAACATTTTAATACACAAGTTATACTTTTTAATACTCATTGCTTAAGCGTTCAGTAAGTTATGTATCTCTGGCAGATTTGATGCGTACTTTCTCAAAAACAAGTAGATGTTGTAACATAAATGTTTTTTCAAATTACATTAGTTTTACATCTAAAATTATATAGAATTCATAATTTTGAATTTCTAATTGATAGTTTTACATGGATAAGTTACAAAGTGACCTGATGTATTAGCGATAGTGGATTTTTACTTACCATTCTGAATATTTTCTTTTTACACTTTAGACACCAATAGAGAAGTAATAGTGCAAAGGCCTCAAGAAGCAGTTTTCTTACAAGGATTTTAAAAATCTTTGCATTACAGAGATTTCGCATTAGCGTTTTCTCAGCCTAGAATTGTTAAATCATATGCTAAGTGCTTCTGTATACTATCTGCTTTCTGCATCCTCCACTAGAACTGAAAATATTTTCATAGTTCCTGTGGGATGTATTAAAATTCTTCTGCATCTCTTTTAAGTGAGATATTGGCATCATTTAATTGAAAAAGTTGTTTGTTTTCCTCTAGGAGTTGTAAACTTGTTTACCATACAACCTAGGTTGTATGGTACAGAGGTTCCAGGGTACAAATGACCTAAGAGGGTCTTCTATGCTATATAGAGAGATACTGGGTGAAAAAAGCTGAGAGACTGAAACCCAGAGAACTGGAGACCATCCAGCTGTGCCAAGAGCCTAACTGGCCCCTTTCCAAACAGAGGTCCAGAGCCTTCAGGAATGCACAGACAGCAAAGCGGGAATGAGGAAGTAATCTAAGCCACGATCCTTGAATGCACCTGTGGCGGTCAGGTTCTGGTGTCACCTTGGCTGAGTGATGATGCCCAGTTGTCTGTTCAGGCAAGCACTGGCCTGACCATTGCTGCAAGGATATTTTGTGGCTGGTTGATAAACTGGAAGGCTGATGTATTAAATTATCAGCCAGTGGGTTGCATCTGTGGCTGATTCTCTGTGATCAACCAAGGCATGTCTCCCACAATGAAATAGTCCAATCACTTGAGGGCTTTTAAGGGAGAAAAAAGATTCTTTCACTGCTTCTTCTTCAAAATCCTAGGAATTTTGCCACCCCATGTTTGTGCCTTTCTTTTCCTTGTTTATTCAGAATTCTGTCTAACTAACTTTATTTGATTGGCATTTCTTATTTCCTATCTACAAAATTGCCTTCAGTAGCTTTAGGGATTTAAAAAACTGTGAAAAAATGTGCTATTTTACAGCTATATCCAAATATGTTAAGCAAAATTATGAAATGAAACTTATATTCAGCATTTATCTTCTCTTTTAGTGCATATCTTTTTTCCTCCCTCCTTTCCTTGATACCTTTTCCCATCTCTTCAACCTCTAACTCCAAGAACCAAATGCCTAATTTCTCTATATAAATTAATGTGTGTCAGCCACTGTCAGATATAATCTGCATTTGAGAGGGATTCCAATAAAGAATTGTGGAATTTGAACCTCTGGGCAACTTGATAGGGAGCTAATTAGGGAAGGAAGATGTAAAGGGGAGGGACAAATTAAAAGGATGTTCAGTTTTCTAGCTCCCATTAAAATTTATAGAGTATTAACTATTCCTCCATTGCATTAGGCTGCATCTATACCTTATTGAATTCACTGGAGAATGCAGTGAGAGCATCACTATAACGAAAATATGATTAGAAAATACCATTTAAACATTTGACATAAAAATTCACCATGAAATTTATTTAATTAAAAAAAAAACCCTTGCTAAAAGTTGATGAAACCTTTGCTATCATCCCTATTTTTTCCTTGTACATTTCTTTATTTCTCCTTCCTCTGCATTTATTACAGGATTCCCTAAAGAGGGGATAGCTTATGTCTCGCTCCCAACTGCCTATTCTAATCTGTACTGCTTTGACTCATCTTTTAAATTCATGTTATCTATTTAAAAATCAAATGCCTTTTAGGACAATGGAAGAAAATAAGTTTAGTGATTAGAGTGTGAACTTTAAAGTCAAACAGACCTGAATTTAAGTGCTACCCTTGCTCTTTCTTAACTGTATGATTTTAAGCATATTCTTGAACCTTGCTAAAAACCTCAGTCTTCTCATCGGAGAAAGGTTAGCAGCACTCATTTTCACACATCATTGTAAGTGTGGCTTTAACAGTTCTTGACCAGCTCTAAAACAATTCTGGGTCTGTAGGCAAATCTCCAAAATCTATGCAAAAACCTAGTGTTGTGCAAGACAAAATGTCGTTGGTGACAAAGTACAATCTGAATCCTTTAAACACCCCATCAAGTCTCTCCACTAGTTCTTTCTACGGTGTAAACTTCCTGAGTGTAGGGAGCATGTTTGTTTGATTAGCCCTATGCCTAGCTGCATGTAAATCAACAGACTTATCCTGTTTCTCATCTTTCTGACTTCTCTATTTTCTGTTAATTATTTTGGAGGTCACAGAGAGTCAAGAAGCAGATAGAGGAAGTGAGAATTGAGAATTTATAAAAATGTGCTGTCATCAATTGTAAAAATGTTTTCACAGCGATGCAAGATGTTACTGATAGGGTGGCCTATGTGAATCCTGTATTTTATGCAAAATTGTTCTCTAATCCCACAATGCCTATCATAAAGAAAAATTAATTAGTTAATTCTTTGTAAGAGGTTGATTTAGAATATAGTATCATAGAAGTGAGGTTATTTCTGATGATGGAAACTGCTAATGGAGGCTGGACATCCTTAAGTTGAGAATTTTGGGAATGCTGAGGCTCACTAAGTGTTGCCTCCAGAGTGAAACTTCTATCTTTCTTTGGCCCTAAATAAATTTGCACATCCTCTGAGACTCTTTTTATATTTGGGACCTCATGCAGTTATTTCTTTATGTATCCAAATCCAGTGTTGAATTTACCTTTTTTTTTTTTGGCATGGGCAGACTCTAGGAATCAAACCCAGGTCTCCAGCATGACAGGGGAGATGAATTTATTTTTTTCTCTCCTGAAATACTTTTATTATTGGGCTGTCTTGATTAGGCTTTGATTGAATCACTCTCTGTTGCTTTTTTTTTTCTATTTCTCTGGATTCTCCCTTTCACACTCTTTTGTTTTCTGTTCTCAATCTTCAGATGTCCTTGCAGATACTGGAAATAGTGAGGCTAGTAGGGAGAGAGGGCTGGAGAACATCAGGTTTCAAATACTTAGTGTGAGCATTTGAAAAACTAGCACAGATGTGATACCAGTGAGATTGCATCTAATGCGCTGATCGAGGATGCAAGAATTGTGGAAGAGCTCAAAATAACCCAGTGGGGGAAGGACTATAAACAAAATAAGAGTGGCCATTTGTTTACATTGTTTTAATTAAGGAAGCTGAGTAATGGATAAATGGAGGTCATTATATTATTTCTTTTCATTTGCATATGTTTGAAGTTTTCCACCATGTGTAATACATATATGTGTATATGTGTGTGTGCATATATGTACATACATATGCAGAAAGAAAGGAAAGTGGGTTGTGTGCACATGTCAACAAAGGCAGGGGAGAGATAGGAAATATTAGGTGTGGTCTTAATGTATGGTTAACTAGTCTTGTGGTTCTGATTATATCATTACTGCAACATAGATGTCCTGATGTTGCCAATCTTATTGCTTCAATACGGGTATATTTGGTAAGAGATCATTAGTCATTATTGGATTTTGAGGAGGTCCAATAAATATAAATCCTTTGCTTCCCCAAGTTCTACATCAATTAACAGAGTCAGAAGAATAAGGAAGATGGAGGGCAAAATCTAGCATTTATTCATGAACTTGACCAATTTGGAGAAGTAGCTTCTGGTCTATTTAGCAAGTAGGCTTGCTAATACTGCACCTAAAAATTTGGCAGGCTTGCACACCCAGTCACAAGCACAACAGGATGTCCACACCCCTTCCTTGAGGGAGCTTGGTCCTATATAACTTCAAGATTAGAGCAAAATAAAATCTGTGGTTCTCTGTGAACAACTGGATCTTAAAAGAGGAAAAAAGGGAAAGAGACTGAGACATTCATGCTCAGCTCTTCTTCCCACATTCACTGATATTGTGAGTAAGAGGGTGGCATGGGAAAGTTAAGGGATATCTGTCTACATGGAAGGAAACATTTTGAGGGGGATATGAGTGCTCCCAAATGATCAATGGAAACTTTATTTGGGAAGTCGATTAGAAGGCTCTGTTACAGTTCTAGCCTTCAGCCTTGTGGTTAGATTAGAAGTTGTGTTTATTATGAACTGTATTTGAAGATGCTTCTGTTAACCTCATTAAAGAAATTTTGAGTCTTAAGGTTTTGCTTAACATCATATTTGTTCCTCTATAGCAAATGGAAGCTCTATGGTCTAAAAAATTGAAGGTTCTCCAGAACTGTATTTTTCTTGGGCTTGTTTAGAAACTGGACTTAATTATTGGTACAGGCAGATTCATTTGATACTTTAGAGAAAAATACTTTCTGTTACATTGATTGTGATCCTTGGAAGACTGTTAAAATTCCGATAGATATTCCTGGCATGGAGATTTCCCCATCTATCATCATATAAGCATATATTTTCAAAATGATTGATCATTTTGACATTTGCCAAAAGGTGCCTCCCAAATGTTCTATAGTCATGCTTAAGAATTGAAGAATATAATCTTTTTCACAGAAATACTTGGCCATGACATGGATATCTTGCTTTATGATGTCTTCATGACTTCTAATGTCAACCATGTTGGTATTTTGTCTCGTGAAGAGATACTACCTTCTTTTGAACTCTTACAGCAATAATTGTCCCTCTCTTGTAATATCTGTTCCATGGCTTGTCTTGTGCTTACTAAGGAACATTCTTACTAATCCTGCAAAATAATAAATTCCTATACGGCTGAAACTGCATCTAGGTCAACACTTTCTCACCACAGTGACTTAGGCAGAGTAAGAACTCAATAAATGTTTTCTAAATGCATAAATGAGCACAAGGCAGAAAAATAAAATATCCTGTCTTTTATAACCCAAATTTTTGCTTTGTTTCTCCCTTATCATTTCTACTTTCTTTCTGCCACCAAAGTTTCTCTGCTTTTGCATATTTTTTCTAGCAGTATTGTTTTATGCTATCTTCTTCCTTCTATTTATATTTCCTCTTATCTCCAGATTTTCTAAGCTTAAAATATAACAAGCAGGAAACGAACTTTGGTTAGAGAAAATAGACTGAGTTAAAATGCTTTCTGTCTATATCTTTAAGATATCTTCTTTGTCAAAACGATACATGCACAGTAGTTTCAAACAAACAAATTGTAAGAAGAGCTTATAGTAAGAAAGCAGCAGTAACTGACCACAAATGTTACCAACCCTATTTCCCCTGCAAAGCTGTAACCACTCTTAACAGTTTTAGGTCTTCGTATAGCTACTCTCACATTTCTAAGTAGTACGCTTATGTCACAACTTATTGATGCTTCCTGTGATAGATGAGGTGTTATCTCACTTGTACCACCACCCAGGATCTTGCTTCTTCCTTATTCCACATATAGATGTGTTTTCTACTGATTACCATTGTAATATTAAATATTGCTTTTATCTTTTAATTCCACCATCCATAAATAGTATCTTCTAATATTTTTTAAGGTCAGTCCCCCATCCTTGCCTTCTTGTAGCATGACCCATCAACACATGTAGCATATTTTTGTTAATTAGGAAAAGATTCTGCTTTGGGCAGACTCCCTCCATAAGGTCATAAATGATAGCTTCTTTGTGCAAAAAAAAGGTGCCCTTTCTCCCAGGTGTTAGCCTTCAGCCCCTGTTGCCCTATCAGCTGGGCACTCTTATGCAGTGAACAAACTGTACAACTGTACACTGAGTTCTGATATCTCCCCACCTTACCCCTTTCTCCTTTCATTCCCACTCTAATCAATGTTACTTTTGCTTTTCAAATTTTACCTTCTATTTTAACCATAATTAACTGTTTTTGTATATTCATAGAATATTAATATAAAGCATTTACATTGTTAAGCAGATGAAGTATTAACTGCAGAAAAATATGTGTTGGGATTGCATTTATTCTTTTCCATAGCTTTTTGTTTTCCAAAGTTTATAATTGCCATTTTCCCCATTTGTTCTCTCTCTCTCTCTCTCTCTCTCTCTCTCTCTCTCTCTCTCTCTCTCTCTCTCTCTCTCTCCTTCTCTCTCTCTCTCTCTCCTTCTCTCTCTCTCTCTCTTTCCCTTTCCCACTTGGAGCCCTCTATTCCTTGATTCAAGTTTGGCTAATTTGGGAACTGCAGCATAAAACCATGAGTATGTGTGGTGGTGGTAGTGGGGATACCATGTCTTTTATTATTTTCTTTTAAATATTCTGCCTTGTTTTGCCAGGTTGAAGCAGAGCCTCAAGTAACAACCTACGAGAAGGTATAAATGTTTTCATTTCTTCTTGTTTAAATTGTCTCCACTTTGTCCTCACACTTCATTGACAATTTGGCTGAGAAAGATTTGTAGGCAGGATTCCACTCTCCTGGGAATTTCAAAGTCCTGGCCCTACTGTCTTCTAGCATCCAGCACAGTTGATGAGATGTCTATTCATAGTCCCATCTTATTCCATCTGTTTTTCCCAGCCTTGTCCAACCACTACACCATCACCTCCACAGAAACTTTCATGTGCTCTCTTTTCTTAATGTTCTAAAATTCACAGTGGTTTGTCTAGGTTTGACCATCTATAAGATCAGCTTCCATGGTATTCTAGTAAACCCTCTCACTATGAAATCTTATGTCTCCTTTCAGCTTGTGAACTTCTCTTTTTTAAATTTGTTTTATGATTTCCTCACCTCCATTTTCCTTGCTTTTCCCTTCTGAAACTACTTGTAGTCAAGATTAGATGGCATGGCCAGAGACCTTATCTTATGCATCCTCTCATATTTTTACCCCCTGGTGTTTTAGACAGTAGAATAGGCTCTACAACAAAACTTCATAGATGCAAGTTTTAACTCCGCACCTATTATCTGTGCGATCCATGCGAGTTTCTGGATCTTTCTTGCTCATGTTCCCTCATCTGCATAATGGACTAACGGTGGTATCTTCCTCACAATGTTGCCCCGAGGATTAGGTTAATATATGTAGCACCACGCCTTTCACAGAGTGAGTGCTGTATAAATGTTAGTTAGTATTATTGAAATAGTATAGCATAGCGGTTGAATTCACGGACTCTAGAGCTAAACTAACTGGGTTTTAATACTGGTTCGTTCACTGAATGACCTCGAGCAGCTTCCTTAATCTTTCTAGACCTCAGCTATAAAAAAAAAAAAAAGAGCATCATACTATTACCTACAAGTTGGGTCTGTTGGGTGATTAAAACAATTATTAGCACTTAATAGACACCTAATAAATGTTAGCTTTTTGGAAAAGTTCTTTGACTCAATCTTTCAAGTTTTATGATAACTTTTACATTTTTTCAATCATATTTTTAATTTCTAAGATTCCTTTCATGTTCTCTGTCAGTTCCTTTTTTTATAACATCCTGTTCATACTTTGTGGGTACAAATATCTTTCTAAATTACCCTGCGCATTCTAATTTGACAATCTTTTCCTAGAATAACCTTAATTTCTTCCTAAGTGCTTATTTAAAAAATTTTATTTTTTTCTTTATTTTCATTTAGAAATTTCTCCTAAAAATCCTGGTAAGCTTTGAATGGTCATTCATTCAAATGGAGCTCTGTGAACCAGAGTAGTACATGTTAGTGGTTACTGTTGCTTTAGTGTAAGTGTGCAAGGAGCTCGTCATTATGCTGGGTAACCCTTAAACTCCAGAGAGTGGGGGGCTTTGCTTTGGTATGACACACTGGTTACCCTGGTTCTCCCACAGTTTTTGTTCCATTTCTTTAGGGACAAATCCTGTGTTTTCTCTCAGGGATAAGTACCTATCTTGCAGTAGTCAGGACAGATGCAGTGGGGAAGTTGTTATTCTGCATTTAGACCTTCCCTTAATCTCCCACTTTTCAACCACCCCACTGGACCTAGAGTTTGAATACTTTTCAGTGCCCCGCTGGGAAGATTGTCTGCTTCCCTGACAGTAACACATATATCTTGAATTCTGGGCTGCAGTTCCCTCCCACTCCGTCTCTACCTTCATTCAACTTTCTGCCTTTTAGATATTAGTTAAAATCTACTCTCAGTTGATCGTCTCTCTCCCATTTTATCTATGGTTATGGGTGAAGATATTTTTCTTTCCTTTTGATTTAATGTGGATGTGGGAGGGAGAGGAGATAAATGCCTATGTTCAATCTGCCATCTTTCATGAGCACTACTAGAGATACATTTTAAAGGACTTCTTGCTTTACCTTAGTCTTATATTTGACACGTGATTTTAATGAGTTGGTGCCTACATCGTGCTCAGGTATAAAGTATGATATATAAAGAGGAATGTTTAACTTTAAAGCCATTTTGTGCTGCATTTGTAAATACTGAGGAATGTAACAGCCTCTCCTGATAGTTGTAGCTCATTTTTTCTCGTGTCAGGAAGCTCTCTCTTATTTGTCTCAAACTCATTCAGTCTCCTTTTGATTATTTTAGTATTTTTAAGAAGATACAATTCTTATATATTTGAATATTGGTAATATGCACATTTTTATTGTGAATTGACATTTCTCCCTTTCCTTAAGCCCTATCCAGTTTCTTACCCTGGCCATGTGGACTAGATAACAAAGAACCTTCAAGAAGCACCACTCCAGACAGCCTGGAACAGCACTTTCTCTGATAAACTCACTCAGTTATTTTTCATTTTCCTATTAGAAAAAAAATGCTTTGAAATTTTCTATGTGTGAAGCTTAAGAGATATAGTACAGAATTGGAGAGATGTGCCTCTTAATATGCATTTTTGTTCTATAAGACTGTTAGTAGACCAGACTCACCTAGTCTTTAATCAGCTTTTCTGAATTGAGCAGCTCTTAGCAGAATTTCATTTCCATTCTCACCTACTATTCTAAAGGGAACATAGAAGCAGTAAGAGTTGCGCTTGTTAGAGAAAGCTTGGGTGCACTGTACCTTCACACCTGAGTCTGTGCTATTTTGTCTCATCTGTATGCTTAGAATCCTCTGAGTGGGAGTTGAAGAGAGGCAAGTGTGATCAACTTAACCAAATGTTCCTAAAAGCCCAGCATTTTAAGATGGGGATGAGAGAAAGGTAGAATTATATTTCCTGGAACAGTATACACTCTCTTAGTTTCATAAGGGAACTTTCTTAGTTCTAACTCAGTAACTCATACAAATAAAGTCAAAGAGCACCAAGATTGCTGTCCCTCTATGTACATATACCACTCACCTTTATTAGTCCCTCCAAAATTCCTAACTTGTCACAGAGGACAGCTTTAGAACTGTCACATTTTAAATTCTGGGCATAAAGCTCTTCAGGTGACACAGCAGTTGATTCCTTTTTTCCTAATGAAGCTGACAGCCACTAGAGGCTCTCCCAGTCCAGAACTCAACAATAGACCAGGAAAGCTAAGTGGCTCTCAGCAGCATATGCAGCCCAGAGGTAAATATGGGGATAATTAATCATTTTGAAAACACATATTTGCCAGTCATGTCTACAATTGCTATATTAAACACCTGCAATCTCTTACCTAGACAATTTAGGCTCCTCTTCTGAAGAGTACTAAGACCAAGAATCATTTCTGGGTTCATCTGTTCACTTTTCATACCTGTTCCTCCAAGTTTATTTCTTACTAGTCTTCTATTTCAAATCAAACTCTCAATACTCACTGCCCGTTGTGAGGGAGACCACAAACTGGCTATGTGGTTAATTTCATATATCAGCTTGGCTAGGTTATGGTATCCTATTGTTTGGTCAAGCACATGCTACTTGTAAATGTGAGGGTATTTTGAGATGGGATTTGCATCTATAATCAGGTGGTTGTATGTAAGATCCACAAAGGAGAATATCCTGGGCAATGTGGGGAGTCTCCTCATCCAATTAGCTTGAGGTCTTAAAAGTCAAAACTCTGAACTTCAGATGTCAAAAGAGGAATCTGAACACAACTTCAGTATTGATACTTGCCAGAATTTCCAGCCAGCCAATGTCTTCTGGGGAATTCAGAATAAAGGTTTCAGCATCACCTTTTTTTGAGTGTTCACTTTGTGCTCTGCCCTACAGAGTTCACGCATGGCAGCCACAAGGTCATGTGAGCCAATATCTTATATCTTTGAATCTCCTGTTGGTTCTTTTCTCTGGAGAAACCTAACTATTATATTGGCAAAGATGCTTCTGCTTTCCCAATACTGATAATGCTCGTTGTTATTCGGCAAAGGATTAGCAGTAGATGTTTCAGTCTATTCCATGACTGCTAATGCCAAAACATCAACTCACTGATTCAGATGAGTGCTTGAGGTTGAGAATCCTAGATTATTCCTTGGCAGTCTATCTTTTCTGCACCTTGATAAGAAAGAGCTGGTTATATGATAGTTCGGAATAGAACTTAATGATCAGTCTTTTTTTCTATATACGTTCCAATGACTGAGACATTTTGTAATGATTTGATATTTCCAACATGGGGGTCCTTCCAACTTCTGACGAACATAACAATTTTGGCATAGCTGTGGGCCAGAGGAACACTGTGATGATTAGGTTCTTGGCCAAGTGCTGATGCCCAGTCAGGCAAGCAATGGTCTGACTGTTGCTGCAAGGATGTTCAGTGGCTTCCAGAAGTCTGGTTTATTAAATCATCAGTCAGTTGATTGCATCTGTGGCTGATAACATTTGGGATCAACCAAGGCATGTCCCTCACCAACAAGATAATCCAATCAGTCAAAGACCTTTTTAGGGGAGAAAAGAGACCTTTTCTTTGCTTCTTCAGCCATCAAGCCTCTCCTATGGAGTTCATCTAGACCCTTCATTGGAGCTGCCAGCTTCACAAACTGCCCTATGGATATTGGACTCTTCCATACCCACAGTTGTGTGAGACACCTTTATAAGTCTCATATTTACAGATCTCTCCTGTTTGTTCCATTTCTCTAGAGAACACTGACTAATACAAACATCTTCAACAGAAATCTTCCAGGCCATATGTAAGTTTCTTGTAGCAGAAGTTAGCCTGAGCCAAGAGTGGAATTTTTTAGCCTTTAAGAGTGATTCCATTCTGACCTACTTGCCTAGAGAGGCTCGAAGAACCCTATAACGTGTGACACTTGCTTCTACAGACTTGGACTGCCATAAATAGTTAAGATTGTCTTTTTAGGAGATACCCTAGCATTTCAGTGAGCCCTATGACATTTCACCTTGTCCTGTCATAGTGGAACTGAGGAATATGGCTTGTAAATTTTAATGTTGGAAAATTCCATTATTAACAGCTTATTTTAACTTCCTTAAAAGGGCCTACAATTATAAGTACTTCAAGATAGAACAATAATAGATAACTGCTTCTTTGCTATTAAACACAGATATTGATTTTATGATTAATCACATTGTTTGTGCCATGTTGTAGATTTGTCCAGCTGTCTAAGTCACTTGAGGGAACAGTCTATTCGGAGCTCTTCAAGAGAACAGAATTTTAGGGGTTTTGATCATTTTAGCCTGCCAACAAAATATCAAAATATCAAGATTCTTATCTTAACCAAATGACCGTTTTTACTTCATCCTAGTGAAGGAATATGAGAATACCTAGTCTGACTTCTATTCTTAAACCTTCTGCTTCTGGTGTAATGCCTACTAATTTCAAAGGGAAGCAGTTATTTTCAAGACTTTGACCTGGATTTTTATAGAATTGACCCAGTTGTTTTGACTTCCCATATCTTAAAGATGTTTCACATATTAACATTGATGAACTGCTCCATAAAATTAATTTCTTGAAACTTGAGGCAGAGGACTAATGACTATTCACTTCATGAGAATGTTTCTTTATCTTTATTCTTCATTCCAAGCTTACCATGAACTATTCCCTACCACATTTGGGAAGAAGGATTTCAAGAGGCCACAGTAGTTTATTTGTATTGTCACAGCCCTTGCACATTTAATGACCACTGAAGAGAAGCTGAGAATAAAATTCTTAATGACTATCATTTGTTGCTGCTTTTGTAAAGTGTTAGATTTTTGTTGCTGGGAAACTAAGTGGAAGGTAACGAGCAAAAACTCAAGCCTTTATATGTACAGGTTTGATGTTTGTGCTGAAAAGAGTTATTTCAAGGTTTGATTACCTTTAGTTTGATTTCATTTATTGATTGTGGAACATGGTATGTGCACACCAACTTTCAATAAACTTAGCAGCATTTAGTGATATTTGAGGTCAGCATTTATGCTTTTATTAATAACTTGGAGCTGATAATATGAGAAATTAGAGAACTACCAAGGGAAAAGTATGTATGTGTGCACACACACACATAATATGTGAACTCTAAAACATGTAGTGTTTGCCAGAAAGCAGAGCTATAATTTGGTAAAACATTACCTTATAACACTGGCTTCCCAGCAGGGGAAGGCCATGTTACTAATGTTAGGATACATTACCCCTAATGTATCCTAACATCCTAAACAAATCCTAATGTATCCTAACATCCTAAATAAATGATGTAAAAAATTTACTTTTCCCTACATAAGTGATTTTCTAATTAATTGATTATTGAGTCCTGATAAATTAAATTTTTTAAATATTCAGTGAGCCATCATGAATTTACCAAGTGTTAAACTAAAAATTACAGATGTCATAGATTAATTTACATTTAAAGATAAGCTGCATTGTTTCAAAAGCATTCTACTTTCCCAGCACATATACCTTTCCCTAACTCCTGAATTGGAATTCATTTAAAGCCTGTGTTATCTCACATTAGAATCATCTATTAAAACAAAAAATAAAAAATGACGAATTCCCAATTCCCACCCAATTGCTCTTGAATACAAAGAATAATTATGATTAAATGTTCCACTAGATGATTCTAACATGCCACCAGGGTTGCAAATCTATGACCTATCTGATAACTTTCTCTGCTCTCCCTTTCCCCTTCAAGCTCTGTTGCAGTCTGATCACATCACTCCCCTGTTCCAGCTCCTTCACTTGTTCTCCATTACTGTAACTTGCTCTCCATTTAAATTGTAACTTTTATAAATGGTAAGGGCATGCTGTGCATAATAACCAGAACTTTTTTTCATTAATTTTAATGCTGGGAAAATATTTTAAAATATTAAAAGATTGACACACATCATGAATACGGGTCTGAACCAAGTCTACTGTGAATATGTGGATACGGTTGTGGGATGACAAATTTCTTGCTTTGTGTATCACATCTAGAAATCTGAAATTGTAGCATCAAGACTTCATTTCTTTGAGCTAAAGGGATGGGTCCTATTAAAATATAAATATCCATAAAAGTGAGGTCTGAAGTGGGATCGCTTAGCCTTTCCTTTCTAGCAAGACCACTAGCTTAAAAGAAGATCTGATGGGGAATCGGTAGACAACACTGGATATCTCCAGAAATTCCCAGAATGTGGAGAAGACCATGTAAGGGAAGGATACCAAAGCTGAAAACAACTCCCTTTACTTCACTATTTTCCTATAATACTCCTGCTTTAAGATGTGTGTTTCTGTGTGTGAATACATGCACAAGTGTGTGTATGTATGTATATGTGAAAATATCATTTAAAATCACAACCATCTCCTAAGGTTAAATAGTTGTTGTTTAAATAGCAGCAATCCTATTTAAAAGAAAAATTGGGAGAATTTACTCAATTAAATATTAAAAGTACAATAAACTTAAAATAGCTAAAATTAGCATCGGAGTAGCATAGGAAATACAGAAAGAGATAAAGGAATGGATTAAAAGTCAATAATCTGATTCAGTAAACTGATTCAAGTATGTATGTGTGTATAAATATAATATTTAGTACATGGTAAAGATGGCATAAGTATCATAAGCCATTAAAATAATAGTGTAGACAGGTATTTATTGGCACAAAAGTTCAAGAAGGAGGCTCTTTTTTAAAACAGAGATAGATGAGAGCTGGCTACCTAGAGATTATTTTGTAAATATATACACCCAGTGGAAAAAGAGGTTTTCTCCACGTCCTGGAAAATTAGATAATTTTTATTTTCTGTTTTCATTGATGTGAGTTGTTGAAGTCTAAGTTATACTCATTTAACTTGTAAAAAATGTTTTATTATTTTAAAATGCTAAAACTGAAAAGATTTCTTTTTATATCAGAAATTTATAACTGAGTGATCATTTATTCAGATATTATTTTATAATTACTGCACAAGAGTTTGCAAGAGTTGGGACTGACTATAAAAATAAAAAAAGCACAAAGATGCCCATGGATTATAAGGCCACATCCTCAAAGAGATGAGTATCTAAAATCTGAGAGGGAGTGAATATGACCTTTGTAAAATAACCTGAAGAAAGTGTTTTTCTCTCAGCAGAAGGGACACAGTAGGTGAAAGTTACAAAACTTTTATTGAAGCATGGAAACTATAAGCTAGGTTTCAAGATTTCAGGCTCAAAGAGTTTAGAGTACAGGGAAGATTAAAGTTTTACGTGTTTTTTTTTTTTTTCTGACTGAAATTCCTCTCTGCCCTTTCCCAGGGACAACCCAACAAAGATTGAAAATGTGCACAGAATAACATTAAGGTTGGTAATAAGTCATCTACAGGAGTGCAAATGACCTGGGAACCCACACATGGATTGAGGCAGCAAAATTTCTGAGCAAGCCTCTGCTTCTATTGCTATGGGGACTGTGTAAATCAGATAAATGCCGAACTCGTAGTTCACCCATACACAGCCTTTACACCAGCTGGTTCAATCCAATTACTTCAGAGGAACAACGATGGGAGGTGTCCATGAGGACATATTAGGCAGCTTTCCACAGGCAAGAAGAGGTGAAGAAATACAGAAACTCCCCATTACACTTATACCCTCTCAGGTGCCAAAATGACTCCCAAGAAGAACAGCCAACATTTATTAAGAGTTTATAACATGCTAGGCTCTGTTTTAAGCCATTTTACAATTACTACCTTATTTTTTGTTCCTAATCAAGTTGGTAGGTACTGTTGTCACCTTCATTTCATGTATGAGGAAACACAGGCACAGAGAGATTATGTAACTTTATGAAGGTCACACAGCTAGTAAGTGGCAGACCTGTGATACAAATCAGACAATGTCTTTTCTTTAACAACCATACTGTATTTTAAGAGAAAAAGTAGGCTTAATGTAAGTTTATTGATATTCATAGGCTCCAAACCCAAAATAGGACTAATAAATATCCTCAAATCTGACCAAATAGCAAAATTTTTTACTTCCTTGAGGGTAGAGTTAGAGAAGAGCAAGAAAAATAAATGAATGAAGAAGAATGAGTAGAGAGAAATCTCTAAGGGGGCTACAATGGGTAAACAACCTGTGGCACATCCCTACAATGGAATACTGTGCAGCAGGAAGAAAAGAAATTACTGACACTGACACACAGCTGCATGGCTGGATCTCAGCTTCATTATACAAAGTAACAGAAGCCAGATGCAAGAGGCTATATGTTATATGACTCCATTTATTTGATATACTGGAAAAGGCCAAGCCTTGGGAATGGAAAACAAATCGCTGATTGCCAGGAGTGCAAAAGGGTGGATCCGGGAGGAATGACTGTAAAGGTACATGGGGGGCCAGTTTTTTTTGGTTTTTTTTTTGGCATTGAATGATATTTTATTTGTGGTGATGATTACACAACACTGTATGCATTCATCAGAACTCTCAGAGTTGTACACTGAAATGAATGAATTATGCTGAACCTAAATTATACCTTAACTAAAAAAAATACAAGGTCTGAACACCCAGAAGAGCATGACTCATTTCGCAGTTGGTAGGTTTTATTTTAATAAGTCAGTAACCACTTACCATTAGGGAAAATCTTCTTTTCCCTGTGGACAGAGTACTGTTTGTGGTGAGCAGTGAGGTGATGAGGGTTCTTCTGCTTTGATGTTGGATTATTGAGAAATTTCCTTTGGAAATTATAGCCTTGGGAATTGGTTCTAGGATAATGGATATGGCCTGGAATGCGCAGAGCTCATATGTGGTGATTGTACAATAGGACCTGGTGGGTCACCACACAACTTCTAGCAGAACGAAGATTCTAATCCTGTCCCTCAGCCCTTATCCACCCACCCAAGACCACGGGGCCACAGTTAAGTTTATACGTGCTCCATCTTTATTCAAAACCCTATGAAGGCTTTCCACACTGCCTACAAGAAGGCATTCTAAGTCTTCCAGCCTGGTAGACTTAAGTGTTTTAGGTCCAGAACTGGTGAACCAGTCCTTCTTAGCCTCCAGGGAAGAAACAGCCCTTTAATTTGCTACATACCATGTCTGATAACCCATTAAAGAACCCTTCAGAATCCAAAAGCAATAGTACTTTCACCCAATATGATGAACTCAATGCAGATAGAGATATAAAATAAGGAAATATCAATGATTAAACAAATGTTTCTTGTCTGAGTATGAACTATAGAGTTAGTATACACAATCCTAGAATATTCCAACAAAATGACAATAGCAACCTACCATTTATTGAGACCACATCACCCAGTTGTTTTCATATACAATTTATCTTTTAACACTTACAACAAGCATAAGATTAGGGATTATTTTCCTCTCAAATATTGGGACTCAAAGCTTGGAAGGGCTCTCACTGATTAAACATAGGACTTTCTGAGTCTCAAAATAAATAATGATAAAATAGATTATAACCCATTGAAAAAATAAGAATGCCTAAGTCCAAACTCATATTTAAAACAAGCAAATGAACAAACTTAAACGAGGAGGTTTGAATGGACTTCCTTACAGTAGAGTACCAACAAATAAATACAGAAGTAATGAAGTTTTTTAATTACCATTTTGAAAAAAATCATCAGTTTGTAGAAACTATACTTATAATTGATTGCAGCAAGAGTCATCAACGAATTCTGCATCTAGTTGGCAAACGTTTATTAAGAAGCAGGATATTTGCACATTGTTAAAGTATATTACCACATATTATTTATTAATTATAAAGGAGAAAATAATAACTTAACCAACGATCAGAGCAAGATGACTTTGTGTGCTTCCTGATGTGATGCTGTAGGTACCCGAAATCATTACATACTATTCCTGCCAAAATTGTATTACTGAATCTAATTTTAAGGAAACCTCAGTGTATTAGTTTTTAAGCTGTTAGAATGCAATATGCCAAAATTGGAATGGTTTTTATAAAGGGAATTTAATAAGTTTCAAGTGTACAGTTCTAAACCTATAAAAATGACCAAATTAAGGCATCCAGGTAAAGATACCTTAAGTCAAGGGAAGTCAATAAGTCAGAAATATCTCTGTCAGCTGGGTAGTCACATGGCTGGCATCTGTGGTTCCTTACCCCTGAGGTCCATTAATTTCAGCCTCTGTTCTTGTGAGGGTTCCTCACTTCTCTTCTCTGGGGCTGGCTTTCATGTCTTGGCTTCCCTTGGTTCTCTCCAGGTTCTGGCTTGCATAACATCTCATGGCAACGTCTACTGGGCTCCAAGCATCTCCAAACATACATGTCCCTGCTCTCCAAGTGCCAACGTCTGTGTCAGCTCTGCTCTGAAGTATCTGTCAGCTGTCTCTCTATTGGCTCTGAGATTTCTTTAAAGTGTTCCCCTTTTTAAAGGATTCCAGTAAACTAATCAAGACCCACCTTGAATAAGCAGAGTCAAATCTGCATCTAATCAAAAGGTTACACCCACAATCGGGGCGGGCCGCGGTGGCTCAGCGGGCAAAGTGCTTGCCTGCTATGCCGGAGGACCTCGGTTCGATTCCCGGCCCCAGCCCATGTAACAAAAACGGAGAAACAGAATACAATAAAACAAGAAAATGTTTAAAAATGTTTCCCTTTCTTCCTTCCTTCCTTCCTTCTATCCTTCCTTCCTTCTCTCTGTCTTTCCTTTAAAAAAAAAAAAAAAAGGTTACACCCACAATTGAGCATGCCACATCTCAATGGAGGTAATCTAATCCTCCTTAAAGTATTGAATTAGGATTAAAAGAAATGGCTACCCTCACAAGATTGAATCAGGATTAAAACATGGGTTTTCTGGGGTAGATAATACTTTCAAACCAGCACATTCCACACTCTGGCCCTCCCAAAATGCATATTGCATCCACATATAAAATACATTCACTCCATTACAGTATCAAAAAAGCCTTAAACTATTTCAGTAACAATTCAAATACTATACAAAGTTAAAACCAGTGCAAAATGTCATCGATGTCTGCTACAGACATCATCTGTTCTAAGGCAAAAATTCTCCTCTGGCTCTGGACCTGTGAAACTCAGAGCAAGTTATCTCCTGCCAATATTCAAAGGAGAGACAGTCATAAGATCCATGTTTCCATCTCCACAGGGAGAAATCAAAAAGTAAACAAGGGTCGCTGGATCTAAGCAGTTCCTGAAACCCGTAGGCAAACTCCATTGGATTTATAAGTCTAATATCATTTATCCTCTTTAGAAAGTGGCAGTCCCACCCTTTCCAAGGGCCTATGCAGCAGTCTTGCTCTCTCTCCAATATTGTTGGTGCAACACATGGGTTCACTGGGGGTCCACCTTTTTCTCAGCTCCAACCTCTCCATACATTGGGGCATACCTGGGATCTCTGCCATCCTTGGGGCATTTGATCAACTCTTCTAGGACAATGGGGTGGCAGCCAGGCTCCCCCCAATCCCTGGTTTATGCATTGCACCCTCTCCAAGGCCTGAGGTGAAACAACTCTTCCTGAGCATCAAGGCCTACCCTCTGCTCCCAAGGCAAACTTACCCTTTCCACACGTTTGGTAGGGTCCACTCTCCTGGCCTGAGATTTCCTGGCTCCAGACTTCAGTTTCCAAGGTTCTGCTTCTGAAGTTATTTTTCCTTCAGTTTGTCCCTTTTCTATCCCTTTTAGTCCAGACTATCAGCGGTTGCATTTATATAGATACCACAACATTCTTGTTGGTTTTCTGTGCAGTATATCAGACAAAAGGACTTTCCACAAATCCTTTCTAGATAACTCCACCTCAACTCCTCGCATTTCTGAGATGGCTGACTGGTTCCATGTATGGTTAAAACCTCACGTGGGGCACTATTCTCTGAGGTCTCCCTTTCTGGAAGCCCAGAATTTTCCAGACCATCAATTTCTGGTTTCTTTGTACCCGTTTTACAAAACAACTAGCCTGTACTCTTCAAATATGTCAACGTCAAGAAAGAATGAAAATCTGATTCAAGAAGACCAAAGAGACATGATAACTAAATAAAATGGGTGATCCTCATGATGGTATTGGGGTCTGAAAAAAAAATAGTGATAAAGAACATTATTGGAAAAATTGGTGAACTTCAAATATTAACTGTGAATTAGGTAATAAGATTGTATCAATGTTAAATTTCCTGTATTTGATAACTGTATTGCAGTCATTCAAGAGAATATCTTTACTTACTCAAATATTCAGAAAAAATCGTATATCCATCAATACATACATACATACAAACACACACAGAGAAAAGACAAAGCAATTGTGAAAAATGTTAATCAGTGAATTGGGGTGAAGGGTACATGAAATTTATTTTTATTACTCTTTTAAATTTTCTGGAAGTTTGAAATTATTTCAAAAAATTTACCCTAAAACTTAGGATTCATAGAAGTTAAATAACTTATTCAAGGTCATAAAGCTAGAATTTGGGTAGAATCAGGATTTCAGCTCAGGGTGGTCAGTTTACAAAGATCACACTCTTTCCGTTCCTCTAATGACTTGGCCAACACTGGAGAAATACTATAATAATACTGAGATTTACATGGCTAAGGAGAAGGCAAAAACATATGATGTCATCATATTAATGGATGGGTCAAATGAATTCACTTTCTCACTTCCTATCAAGAAATAGCACAATAACAGCTAACTGCAACGTGGAAAACAGATTTTTGTTTTTTTCACAAGTCTTTGTACTTGGATGTTACAGGAACAACATCAGAAAAGACCCAATCTATTTTTTAGAAGTTCTATTGTCAGAATTAATAGAGATACTAATAAAAGCTAAAGTCTGTTGAATATGTACTATGTATTAGGCACTTTCAAAGCACAGTAACTATATAAACTCATTGGATGACCAGATGCTGTCAGTACTATTATTGTCATCCCCACTTTCCAGAAGAGAAAACCAAAGCACAGAGAGATTAGTTAATTTGTACTAGGTCATATGACTAGAAAGCAGAAGAGCCAAGATTTGTCAGTCTGGATGTAGGTTCTCAACACTTCACGGCCTCCTGTGAAAGAAAAACGAACATCAATTACTCTAGAGTAAAAAGCCAGTTTATTGCATCCATAGTTACAATCTTACCTCAGAGATGGAATAATAGATTTCTTGGAAATCAATGAAAATACATCAGGGTACTTCTTCACCAATGTAGAAAAGATAAAAAACAAAGTCATAATGACCAGACGACATTAAAATGAATGTGACCATACTATGATGATAACTCATTTTGCTCTTCCTGTTCTGCTTAGAAAAAAAATGAAGCAGGTCCCTAATCATCATCATCCCCTGATTGTGCACGGTGCCTACTAATCAGGATAACACATCAATTTGTTCAAGTCTAAAAGGTGTGCATTTTGATATCTTAACATGTCTGAAAATGGGATGCAACTTATAGGTGATAGTGAGTCATGGTTGATTTGCAGAGATTTCTCTCTTAATGTTAAGTAAAATAATGAGGTTTCTTGCAATTGATGGCATCTTAGAATTTATGAAACATGCTAATCTTCTCTCTTCGTCTGATCATTATCAAAGAATATGCAATAATAAAAACATTTTTATTCTAGCTGGTTTTTTATAACCATCACATTATATTAACAGCATTGCAAAATGTGTTGAACAGGAGTTGATGAACACAGACTAGGTTTTAGATAATGTGGTAAGAGAGAAAGATGACTGCACTAGGGATTATTTCAAAATTATAGTAGTGTAGAATCCTGTATTGCATTAATGCTGACAGAACATCTTACGTTTACTCCCAAATGTATACTTTCACTTCTTTTTAGGCATTTATGGTAATGAGTTCAACATTAATTGAATGTGTTTATAAATGCAATATAAAATGTTATAAATCTGTATCTTTGAAATAACATAATCATAATGGGTTTATCCAGCTCTTTTTAACAGATCTGTATTGAAGAGTTAATATGCACATACACTGAAATAGGGCTGAGAGGACACAAAAAATACAACACATAGTCCTGACCTCAAGAAGCTCCCAGTCTGTTACATCTAATGAAATGAATGGTCACTGAAGAAATCTGAGGGCTCATAAATAGCATGTAATTTTTTCCCTTTCTATTGTACTAAAAAGAAAAATAAAGAAAAAGCAGATTTGATATGAAACACAAATAATTTGATAGTACAGACTTAAATAGAATAAAGTGCAATATTTCAGATGTCTTGCAGAGGTTCCTTGTCTGAACAACATAGTTCATGCATCCACTCATTTCACAAATATTTAATGAGTGCCTTGTCTTCACTAGGTTCCAGGGTGCTACAGATTGATGCATGCCCTGCACAAAGAAATGTTCAAGTTCCAACCCTACTCCTATGAGTGTGAACCCATTTATGGATAGGGCCTTCAAAGATCCTTTTAGAAAAGGTGAGGCCAAACTGAATTAGAAGGCCTTAATCGGACTTAACTAGAGACCTTGTACTCACAGGAACTGAAGACATAATCGGAAAAGACAAGAGAAATCAGTTGGAGAGAGAAATGGCCCTGTGATGAAGGCAGAGAGTGAGTTTTGGGTGGCTAACAAGCCATCACTAGAATGCTACAGACTTCGGAGGAAGCATGATCCTGCCAACACCTTAATTTTAGACTAGAAGACTTCAAAACTGTGGGACAATAAACTATTGTTTAGATCAACTGATGTGTGGCACTTTGTTACAGCAGCTCTTGCCAACTATGACATAGGATGTGGTGGTAAGTTTTATTTGTCAGCATGACTAGGTTACAGTCCCCAGTTATATAAGTGAACAATTATCTAGGCTTTGCTGTGAAAGTATTTTGTAGAGGTGATTAAATTCCATAATCAGTCAACTTAACTAGGGGAGATTATCCTAGATAATCTAGGTGGGCCTGATTCAATCAGTTGAAAGCTCTTAAGAGTAGAGCTGAGGCTTTCTGGAGGAAGAAAAAATTCCACATGTGTATCACAGCTTCAGCTTATGTCCAAAACAGTCCCAGTTTGCTCTTCCTGATAGCCTGCCTCATGGATTTCAAACCTGCCTAGCCCATCCTGCCCATTACATAGGCCAATTCTTTGCCATAAATTTCTCTCTCTGTATACATGAGATACACACATATCTTTTTGGTTCTGTTTCTTTGGTAGAACACTGACCTACACAAGATGAGAGAGGGATATACAAGACAGCCATAGCCAATGTCCTTACCCATTGTATGGTTTAGTACATATAGTTAAATGCAAAATTACAATGTAATTTTATGATGGTAGAAGTTCAGGGAACGTATTGGGAGATGCCTAACCTAGATTTTGGAATAAAACATGTAAGGAAATTTTCCTGGAAGCTGGGAAGCATAGTCTGGAAGTTAAAAACTCAAGTGTGAATTAAGAAAGTAAAGAATGTGTGTGTGTTTGTGTGCATGTGAATGCTTTGCAGAAAGGATGACTGTATGTGTATGTGTGCATGTTTTGCAGGAAGGATGGTGATAAAGTGTTCTAAGCAGAAGACCCTGCCTGTGCTTAATTCTAGAGGCAAGAGAGAGCATGGCAGAACAAAAGAGAAAGCTGCTGCAGAGGACATGAAGGTGGAGTTGTGAGAGAAGCTGTGGGAATAAACAGAAGGTAGATCATGAAGTCCTGTGAGTCAGGTGAAGCTTCTGGGCATGTGGAGTCCATTAGAAGGCTTTAAGCATCTAACACTTGATCCATTTTTGGATTCAGGGAAAATCATTCAAGCTATAATGTGGAGAATGGATTGAGGGAAGATGAAGGTTGAGAAGTAGAAGCAATCATTCAAGATATTTAGATGGTGGAAAGGACAGTACTTGGTATTGATTGAGGATTTGAGGAGTGACAGATATTGAAAAGTCAATGTCAAGGTCAGATTTCTGACCTAAGCAATTAAGTGGATGATGGGACCATTCGCAAAGATGATGAACATGGAAGAAAGAACAATTGTGGAGAACTCTGTTGGAAACATTGTTTGAAGTATGCCATGGGATACAGGTGGATATGTCTAGTGGGCAGTTGAATAAAGCAATCTAAAACACAGGAGGAGATCTAGGCTAAAAATATGGATCTAGGGTATTGTTAAATAGATGGAAATTGAAGCTGGGCATATATGAGACTATCTAGGGAGAAAGTAGAAAGAGGGCAGGAGAGAGACCAGGATGTAACCAGGAGCAAACCTAACTTGCTCAAGGAGGGGAAGAGAAGAATCAAATTAGCAAAAACACTAGTTTTTACATCAAGTTATAAACATGAGTTAGACGATGGCTTTCCTTAGGATAATAGATTAATTTATCTCCTTGTCATTGCCTTTAATAATAATGAAGACTTTTCTCCTTAATTCATGTGTGAATATGAAAATCAATTGGGACCCTAAGATATTGAAATGTTTTTGAGTTACAGAGCTGCTCTCCTTCTATACTAATGAAGTCTAAGGAGAATGTGCAGGTTTAAAAGCATTTTCACATGTGTACATCTTTTATTTAATATTGAGAAAAAAGCTCTGTGAGATAGCTATTGGCATTATTCCCATTTTAAGATGAGGTTACCGAGGATCAGAGAAGTTCAATGACTTGTCCAAGATCACTCAGCTCTATCTCAGTGCCTCTGATCAACAATCCCATGATTATAGTTCTTTAGGGTGTATATACATTCAAAGTCACCCCAGAACTATTGTTACAGACAGGAAACTAGAGGCTCACAGAAACCAAAAGGTTAATCAACATTTCTTACTCTGAAAATGGAGAAGCCAAACTTGCATTCAATTGTTTTGACTCTAAAGAACCAAATACTTGCTGACTCATCGTAAATAGCTACTTAGCACATCTTAGTAAACAGCTACTTAGCAAATCTTTATAATCCACGATTTCAATGACATTTTTGTTTCTTTATGTTGGTTTTTCTGAGTAGGAAAGTGGACTTCTGACTATTCACAGTAACCATAACAAAAAATACCTTTGAAATTTTTTTATTTATAATTTTATGAATCATTATGGAGAGATTTCATCTATAGATGTTTCATTAGCCGAACCTCAACCACGGAAGTACATAATATGATTAACAACATCATATCTTCGCCTAAAAAGTTATTTTGAGAATCAATGACCTAATCAATATGAAAGTCATTTGTAAGTGGCAAATACCACCATGATAAGGAAGGATTGTTCTTATTATTTTATAAACAGTGATAATCAGATGTTTCTTTCCATCACTAGGGCCAAACTACCACAAGGCAAATCACTCTACCTAAAAATAATTCACAAGTGATTCTTATTTTCATTCAGATGACTTCAGCTAATCTAGAAGAATTCCACCATCAGTGAAGATATGTAGACTGAGGATTGGATGAAGAAGACTGATGGTGTAAGAGAAAGAACTCCAGGGTCTTGGTGAATGCTCGTGGTTTGTATGTAAGTGCCCCCTTTTTAGTGGCAACGTTTATTTCTCCAAGGTTCTAGCTGCTTGGGTCCCATGACAATAAAAGTGCTGGAGAGATGACGTGGAGAATGATCTTATTTCCTAGGATGTCTATTATGCTCAGCATAAATTGTGACTTTTTTTTTTTAGGGATTTATTTCTTAATGAATTATAAGTTTCAAATATAAAAGCAATATGCATATATTTTTTTCTTTTTAACTGATTTATTGTATAATATAACATATACACAAAGCAAAGAAAGAAAAAAGCAATAGTTTTCAAGGCATTCATCAACAAGTAGTTACAGGGCAGATCCCAGAGTTTGTCATGGGCTACCATACCATTCTCTCAGATTTTTTTCTTCTAGCTGCTCCAGAATATAGGAAGCTAAAAGGTTTAGATATTTGTTATCATCAAAATCGACTTTTTTCCTTCTTTTTTTTGTAAAAAATAACATATATACAAAACAGCAATAAATTTCAAAGCACAGGACCACAATTAGTTGTAGAACATATTCCAGAGTTTGTACAATTCCACAATTTTAGGTTTTTATTCTAGCTGCTCTGAGATACTGGAGAATAAGAGATAGCAATTTAATGATTCAGCAATCATATTCGTTTGTTAAATCCTATCTTCTCTGTATAACTCCACCATCAACTTTGATATTTCTATCCCTCTCTTTAAGGGTGTTTGGACTTTGGCCATTCTAACTTTTTCATGTTGGAAGGGGTTGTCAATAATATGGGGTAGGGAGATGGAACTAGCTGATGTTCTGGAGAGGTTGGACCTTTTTGGTTTCAGAACTTATCTAGTCCAGGGACCCATCTGTAGGTTTCTGGAAAGTTATTCTAGTGCACAGAACCCTTGTGGAATCTTATATATTGCCCTAAGTGTTCTTTTGGATTGGCTGGAATGGTCCTAGTTGGGGGTTGGCAAGTTGTGATAGGTAGCAATGTCTAACTGAAGCTTGCATAAGAAAAACCTCCAGAGTAGCCACACGACTCTATTTGAACTCTCCCTGCCATTGATACTTTATTATACTTCTTTTCCCCCTTTGGTCAGGATGGAATTGTTGATCCCATGGTGCCAGAATCAGATTCATCCCTGGGAGTCATCTCCCATATTCCCAGGGAGACTTTCACCCTTGTATGTCATGTCCCATGTAACTGGGAGGGCAATGATATCACTGGCAGAGTTGGGCTTAGAGAGAGTGAGGCCAATCTTAGCAAAAAAAGAGGCCCTCCAAAAGTAACTCTTAGGCATACCTATGGGTAGGCTAAGCTTCTCCACTACCAACAGAAGATTCACAAAAGTAAGTCTCAAGATCAAGGGCATGGTCTGTTGATTTGGGTATTCCTACAGTTTGACACAGTATCAGGGGATTCCCTGATGGTAAATAGCTCCATATTTTTTTCTCCCATCTCTCAAGGGACTTTGCCAATACTTTTTGATTATCTGCTTAATATACTCTAGGATATATCCAGGAATGACATTAAGCTATATAGGATTAAAGGACCTCTTTCTTATTCTGGGCTCCCTGTGTTTCAATTGTTCAAATGAGCTACACAGATGGTTTGAGTTAGATTATGTGCTACAGAAAATTTCAGTTCCAGACCAAACAACCTTTCTTCTTTTGGTATCAAAGAGTATGTGTGGTTCTTAAACATAGACAATGTCTTCCTTACTGCTGTGTTCTGAATTACTTTAACCCCTACCTGATCGGCCTCATTCTTATCTCTAAATACCAGGATATATATAAAACAGCCTCTCGAAATCCAGAAATAATAATTATCACTCCAGACTAAATGTGTCTGCTGTAAAAGCTTACAATCTCAGCCCCTGTTTTCTTATAAGCATTTTCTAGAGGTGACCATACAATTTTTGTTCTTTTGTTTCTGGCGTATTTTGCTTCACCAAATGTCCCACATATTCATTCACATCATTGCATGCTTCATGACTTCATTCCTTTTTATAGCAGCACAATATTCATTCATAAATGCACACCATTGCTCACCAATCTACTTCTCAGTCAGTGCATCCTTTAGCCACCTTTACCATGGTCATAAAAGTGGAATCATACAGTATCTATTCTTTTGTGTCTGGCTTATTTCACTCAGCATTATGTCCTCAAGGCTCATCCATTTTGTCATGTGCTTCAGGACATCACTTCGTCTTATTGCTACATAATATTCCATTGTATGTATATACCACATTTTCTTAATCCATTTGTCTGTTGATGGGCATTTGATTTGTTTCCATCTTTTGGTGATTGCCAATAATGCTACTATGAACGTTGGTGTGCAAATGTCTGTTTGTGTCACTGCTTACAACTTCTCTGGGTGTATACCAAAGAGTGCTATTGCTGGGTCATAGGGCAGCTCGATATTTAGCTTCCTAAGGAACTACCAAAATGTCTTCCATAGAGGTTGCACCATTATACATTCCCACCAGCAGTGCATAAGTGTCCGAATTTCTCCAGATCCTCTCCAGCATTTATAGTTTCCTGTTTGTTTAATAACAGCCATTCTTTAGGTGTGAGGTGGTATTTCATTGTGTTCTTGATCTGCATTTCCCTTATAGCCAATGAAAATGAACATCTCTTTTGTGCTTTTGAGCCATCTGTACTTGCTCTTCAGAAAAATGCCCATTCATATATTTAGCTCATTTTATAATTGGGTTGTTTGTCCTTTGTCGTTGAGTTGTATGATTTCTTTGTGTATACAGGATATCAAATGTTTGTCCAATATGTGATTTCAAATACTTTCTCCCATTGAGTTGGCTGCCTTTTCACTTTTTTGACAAAGTCTTTTGAGGTGCAGAAGCATATAATTTTGAGTAGTTCCCATTTATCTATTTTTTTCATTTGTTGCTTGTGCTTTGAGTGTAAAATTTAGGAAGCTACCTCCTATTACTAGGTCTTGGAGATGTTTCCCTACATTTTCTTCTAGAAGCTTTATGGTGCTAGTTCTTATATTTAGGTGTTTGATCCACTTTGAGTTAATTTTTGTGTGAGGTTTAAGATAGGGGCCTTCTTTCAATCTTTTGGCTATTGATAGCCAGTTCTCCCATGCCCATTTATTGAAAAGACTATTTTATCCCAGCTCAGAGGATTTGGGGGCCTTGTCAAAAATCAGTTGACCATAGGTTTGGTGCCCTATTTCTGCACTCTCAATTTGATTCCATTGGTCACTGCTTCTATCTTTGTGCCAGTACTATGCTGTTTTGACCACTGTGGCTTTATAATGAGTTTTAAAGTCAGGGAGTATTAATTCTCCCACTTCATTCTTCTTTTTTAGGATGCTTTCAGCTATTCAGGGTTTCTTTCCCTTCCATATGAATTTTGTAACTAGCTTTTCCAAGTCTTCAAAGTAGATGTTGGAATTTTGATTGATACTGTGCTGAATCTGTAGATCAATTTGGGTAAAATTGACATCTTAACTATTATATTTAGCCTTCCTATCGATGAGCAGGGAATGTCTTTCCACCTATTTAGATCTTCTTTGATTTCTTTTAGCAATGTTATGTAGTTTTCTATGTACAAGTCCTTTACATCCCTAGTTAAGTTCATTCCCAAACACTTGATTTTTTTAGTTCCTATTTTGAATGGAATTTTTTCCTTAACTGATTCCTCAGTTAGGTCATTGCTTGTGTATAGAAACATTACTGATTTTTGCACATTAATTTTATATCCCACCACCTAGCTGAATTTATTAGCTCAAGTAACTTTGCCATAGATTTCTCAGGATCTTCCAAATATAGTACCATGTCATCTGAAAATATTGAATGTTTTACTTCTTCCTTTCCTATTTGGGTGCCTTTCATTTCTTTGTTCTGCCTGATTGCTCTAGCACAGTTTTGAATAATAGTGGTGACAGAGGGCATCCTTGTCTCATTCCTGATCTTAGGAGGAAAGCTTACAGTCTCTCTCCATTTAGTATGAAGCTGGCTATTGGTTTTTTCATATATTTCCTTTATTATAGTGAGACGGTTACCTTTGATTCCTATCTTTTGGAGTGTTTTTATCAGAAAAGGATGCTGAATTTTGTCAAATGCTTCTTCAGCATCAATAGAGATGATCATGTGAGTTTCCCTTTCAATTTGCTAATGTGTTGTATTACATTAATTGATTTTCTTGTGTTGACCCGTCCTTGCATTCCTAGTACAAACCCCATTTGATCGTTGTATTAGTTAGGATTCTCTGAAGAAACAGAATCAGCAGGAAATGTCCATAGATAAAAAATTTATGAAAGTGTCTCATGTGACCATGGGAACATAGAGTCCAAGGTCTGTAGGGTAGGCTGCAAGGGTAACACCAATGACATTCCCCAGTGAACTCTTAGGAGAGGCTAACTGGGCAACTGTGGGAATGAAAGTGTTCAAGGTCTGTAGGGCAGGCTGCAAACTGGTAACTCCAATGAAGTTCCTCAACGAATTCTCAAGAGAGGCTGGCTGGACGACTGAGGGGATGGAAGAGTCCAAATCCATAGGGTAGGCTGTGAAGTTGGCTACTCCAATGAAGGGTCTGGACAAATTCCACAGCTCACTGGCTGAAGCAAGAAGAGAGACTGTCTCTTCTGAATCCTTTTAAGAAAAAAAATCTTCCAGTGATTAGATTAAGCAACTCTCGTTGCAGAAGATACTCCCTTTGGTTGATTACAAATGCAATCAGCTGTGGATGCAGCCGATGTGATCATGATTTAAGTCCGTGAAATAGCCTCATAGTAACAGACAGGCCAGCATTTTCCCAACCAGACAAATGGCTACCACCACCTGGCCAAGTTGACACATGAACCTGACCATCACAGTCATGGTGTATAACTCTTTTAATGTGCTGTTCGATTTGATTTGCTAATATTTTATTGAGAATTTTTGCATCTATGTTCATTAGGGAAATGGCCTGTAGTTTTCCTTTCTTATAGCATCTTTACCTGGTTTGGGTATTAAAATGATATTAGCTTCATAAGATAAGTTAGTTAGAGGTCCCTTTTCCTCAATTTTTTTGAAAAGTTTTAGCAGGACTAGTGTTAGTTCTTTTTGGAATGTTTGATAAAATTCCCCTGTGAATTCATCTGGCCCTGGGCTTTTCTTTGTAGGAAGATTTTTGATAACTGAATCTTTTTACCTGTGACGGTTTGTTGAGATCTTCTATTTCTTCCTGAGTCAGTGTCACTTGTTTGTGTGTCTCCAGGAATTTGTCCATTTCATCTAAGTTGTCTACTTTGTTGGCTTATAGTTGTTATGAACAACTATATCTCTTATCCTCTTATGATTTCTTTTATTTCTTCAGGGTCTGTGGTAACACACCCCTTCTCATTTCTGATTTTGTTTGTTTGCATCTCTCTCTTTTTATCTTTGTCTGTCTTGCTAGTGGTCCATCACTTTTATTGATTTTTTCAAAGAAGCAACTTTTGGTTTTATTGACTCTTTCTATTGTTCTTTTGTTCTCCCATTCCTTTAACTCTGCTTTAATCTTTGTTATTTCTCTTCTCCTATTTGCTTTGGGATTAGGCTGCTGTTCTTTCTCAAGTTCCTCCAGGTGAGCAGTTAAGGCCTCAAATTTTGCTATTTCTTGTTTTTTTGTTGTTGTTGTTTGTTTGTTTTATTTAGTTTTGTTTTTTGAGGGTACATGCTCCGGGAATCAAACTCAGGTCTCCCACATGGAAGGCGGGCATTCTAACCACTGAACTACCCATGTACCCTCTTGTTTTTTAATATAGGCATTTAGAGCAATAAATTTCCCTCTCAGCCCAGCCTTTTTTGCATTGCATAAGTTCTGATAAGTTGTATTCTCCTTTCCTTTGATCTCCAGATAGCTACTGATTTCTCTAGCAATTTCTTCTTTGACCCACTGGTTGTTTAAGAGTGTGTTATTTAATCTCCACATATTTGTGAACGTTCTCATTCTTTGGTGGTTATTGAAATCCATCTTCATCCCATTGTGATCAGAGAAAATGTTTTGAATAATTTTAATGTTTTTAAATTTATAAAGACCTGTTTTGTGCCCCAGCATACGATCTATCCTGGAGAATATTCCGTGAGCACTAGAGAAGAATGTATATCCTTGTGTTTTAGGGTGCCATGATTTATATATGTCTGTTAGGTCTAATTCATTTATCAGGTTGTTCCTTGTTGATTTTCTGTATAGTTGTTCTGTCTATAAAGGAGAGTGGTGTACTGAAATCTCCTACTATTATTGTTGACATTTCTATTGCTCCCTTCAATTTTGCCAATGTCTGTCTCATGTACTTTGGAGCTCATTGATTGGGAGCATAGACATTTATAATTGTTATATCTTGGTGAATTGTCTTTTTAAATAATATATAATGTCCTTCTTTGTCTCTTATGATGTCTTTAAATTTAAAGTCTATTTTGTCTGATAGTAGTATTGCTACTCTTGCTTTCTTTTGGTTACAACTTGCATGGAAAATCTTTTCCTATCCTTTCACTTTCAATCTTTTTGTATTCTTGTGTCTAAGAGGAGTCTCTTCTAAGCAGCGTATAGCTGGATTAATCCGTTTTGCCAATCGGTATCTTTTAATTGGTAAATTTAGTCCATTAACATTCAAAGTTATTACTGAAAAGGCATTTCTTGAACCCAACATCTTATCTTTTTAATTTTATTTGTCAGATCTAAGTATCCTTTTCATTCATTCTCTTTTTATCCTTTAAGTTACCCTTACTGGTATTCTTCAATTGTGTGCCCTCTTCCAGACCTCCCTCTCCTGTGTTTTTTTTCAACTGGCAAAACTCTCTTTAGTATTTCTTCTAGGTCTGGCCTTTTGGTGACAAATTCTTTCAGGATTTGTTTGTCTGTGAATATTTTAATCTTTCCATCAGTTTTGAAGGGCAATTTGACTGGGTTCAGAATTCTTGGTTGGAAGTCTTTCTCTTTCAGGATCTTACATATATTATACTACTGCCTTCTCTCCTCCACGGTGCTAGTTGAGTATTCTGAACTCAGCCTTATGTGGTTTCCCTTGTATCTAGTAGATTGTTTTTCTCTTGCTGCTTTCAGAATTTTCTGCCCTTCTTCAATATTTGACAGACTGATTAGTATGTGTCTTGTGGAAGACCTACTTTGGATTTATTCTGTTTGGAGTTCATTGGACTTCTTTGACTTGTATATTTTTGTCCCTTATACGGGTTAGGAAAAATTCCCCCAATATATCCTCAACTATTCTTCCTACCCTTTACTCCTCTCTTCTCCTTCTGGGATACCAATGATTCTTATATTTGTGCACTTTTTTTTGTCTATCATTTCCATGAGATTCAATTCAAAATTTTCCATCTTTTTTGCCATTTGCAATTTTGAGTGTCCAAAATCGGTTACCTGTCCTCTAGTTCACTCATTCTTTCTTCTGTCTCTTCAAATCTGCTGTTGTGTGCCTCTAGTATGTTTTTTATTTGGTCAACAGAGGCTTTAATCTCTGTGATATCTGCTATTTTTCTATGTATTCTTTCAAATTCCTCTTTATGCTCTTCTACTGTCTTCTTGATCTCCTTTATGTCATTAGCCATCCCACTTATTTTATTAAGTAGAGTTATATGCATATATGTTTGCATCGTGATATACTTAGTGTTCTTCTGTTGTTTTCCTCACATGTTTATGTCTTGATTGATTTACTTTGGGAGTTGATTTCCTTTAGTAGTCTAAGACCTTATGTTTGCAGGGTGGATGTGGAGCAGGATGCAAGGTTCAGGGTGGGGCTCAGCAGTGCGGTGCTGTGTTGCAGGGCAGGTACAGGCGCAAGTTGAGGATGCTACACTGGTGCTTGTGAACGTGGGCGCCCAGCGGCCAGGGAGGATGTAGTTGTGCAGGTACACTGGTCTGGGGGGCATCATTGTCACTTCTTTTGTGAAACTGGATTTCAGTTTTTAGTCTTCCATTTGCTGGACATGGAAACATATGCAGTTCACATTACTTTTGTTTTTGTTTCCTTATCAACAAAATGGAATTATAGTAATAATGCTTAACCCACATTTGCTACAAAGATGATTTTTCTTCTGAAATTTTATGATACCACATCTTTCTCCTTGAAGTGACTTGAATACAATGTAACAGAATAATTAAAAGTATTATTTCTTTGGACATTAACATAATTGTAAAAGGAACACGTGCTCTGTGTATAATGCTATAAACCTAATGAACCTCAGAGCATACTAATTTTTGAAAAAATGGATACCTAGTTTCATCCCCTAAAATTTCATACCCTGTTTCATTATGCTTTGCATTGATTATTTCCCTTATTCAGAATTTAGGCTGTGGACATTAGGATTGAATTATTGAACAAGAAAACGCTGCCATTTCTAAACATGTACTTAATGAAGACAATTAGCAATTCGTGTGTTGGTTTGGGAGTAATTTTTTTTTTAATTCGGAAAGCTAGAAATTCTGGAGTATAAAACCGAGTACTAATTCTACCTCTCTTATGTTCAGGAAATTGCACACGAACTTCAGATACTCTCCTACAGATCATTTCTCATCATAAGTGTGGAGATACTTGTTCACTCACATAAAAGTACTGAGCATGGATGAGTGTGTGTAGCTTTGAGGTCAGGCCACCAGGAGTGGGACACTTACATTTTTGCTTAGAGAAAAGCAACCTTCATTACTTTCCTGTGTCCTAATTGGTGTCCACACTTCTAAACAGGACCATCATTATATCAATTGTGTGGATTTTATGTGAGGAGAAAATGATAAAATAGAACATGTAGAAAGCTTACTGAACTCTCCTGAAAAGTCAGTTATTAAATGCACTGGTAGACTTACTGTGGGCCATAAGAATGAGACAACAAATGTGCCAAGGATCTAAACCTCGATCGTTTAAAAGCACATAATACATAAAATTCATAGGGGGCAAAGCTTTTTCTTTGTATCTTTATCCCCACTGTTTCAGAAACTCATTTGAGCTGCATCATTAAAATTATAGTCATTTTGTAGATTTGAAGCTAATGAGAGAGTTGATATAACTGCCACCATTCGGGCTTCTAGTTTTAGACTAGAAGGTACTTCCAAGATTATATATTCTGTCCACCTCATTTCCTGAATAAGAAAATCAGTTGTTCAAATTTTTGTATAATTTTTCTCTTTATCACCCATCATCCCTTTTTTATTATGGGCAAAAACAATGAACTCAGTAAAGAAATAACAGAGCAAGTTGAACTGAAATTCAGCTCACTTTAGTTCACTTCAAATAGTGGTGAAGTGCTTGGGAGTGAATGCTGTGTTCCTACCTCACATCTCTTTTGAGGCATGAAAGCAATTCTCTCTCAAGTAGCTTCTGAGAGTTATGAACAACAAACAACCACAAAAGCACTTCCTATGGATCCATCTTACTGAAACTTCTAAAGAGAAAACTCCCTACTTGAAAGTTCTTACCGTCAGTTATATCACCAAGCATAACGCGTGACTTTCTGAGAGTCAATTATTGTGGTATGATAAAATCAACATAAACATAAAGCCCAAGAATCCTCAGTCTCAACTGGCTACTAGTCACAGGGTGAGTGCTTTTCTACTTAGGCATAATGTTCTATTAGTCTAGGAATGACAAGCCGAGATCAAAAGTTATGTTTTGTAGCACTAACATACCCTCAGTTAGGATTTACATGCCTGGTACAGAGCAGAGAGGATGCTTATGATTATTTCTTTCTCATTTCCTACTAGGGCAATCAACTCATCCTGGTTTGTCCTGGGCTTTTTCCAGTTTTTGCATGGAAAACATCCCAAGAATGTTTCAGTTCTGGGCAAGCTGGCATGGTTGGCCACTCTATTTCACAGTCCAAGTCAGACAGACTTATTCTTAGCTACAACTGCAGTGTAAATTTCATGGTTCCAAAAGATTCTTTATTTTAAAAAAAAGCATCATCATAAGTTTGAAATACAGCATTTGGAAAGAGATGAGTAGCATATGAATAAAACAGTTTAAAAGCCTCGCTATAGTTTATAGGTAATGCAATCTTTCGCCCATGATACGAGCACATAGTGACAAGAGAGAGACCATTAGGCAAGACATCTCAGTACATCCTGAGAAGTGCTGTGATGACAGATGCTCTCAGCACTATAGGAAGATGGGGGTATGTGTGGGAGGATATACTTGAAACCTGGAAGGTTCATGTCAAACTTCCCAGAGGGAGTGACATCAAAGATGAGCTGTTAAAATGAACAAATGAATTCATAGATTAGTGCTAGGAAACCACCAAACAACGTCTTAAGCTGAGAAGGGAAGCTTGACAAACAGGTGTTCCTGAACTTAATAGATCTAAAACAGACATTGCTGAGGCAAAGAGGTGCTCCAGAGTGGAAGAAAGGAGCATGAAGGAGGGAGGAACACACAGGCTCCAGAAGAGGCAAAGCGAGTGCCTCCTAATCAAATTTTCCCCTTTTATCATGAATGCCTTCATTTCCTGTGGAAAAACAAGAAGTCCCTTGAACCATTTCTTTCCCAAGCCCAGAGTACCCAAATGTCCTCTGTTGGGGATTAAATCATGCATCTCACAAAAGATATGTTTAAGTCTCAATCTGTATTCCTGTGGGTGTGAATTCATTTGTAAATAAGACATTGAACATGTTAAGTATTAGTCAAGATGTAGACTCATTTGTGAGGAGGATCTTCAAAGATCCTGTTTAGATGAGGCCAAATTCAACTGGGGTGGGCCTGAACCCATAGACCGGAGGCCTTATAAGGCAGAGGAAGTTCAGTATTAGTAAGTGAGTAGAAGCTCCTAGCAAAATAAACCAGAGGATGAAGGAGATCACCACGTGATGGGGGCAGAGGTGTAAGCCAACCCCAAGGATGGTGGCAAGCCAAAACAGTACACTACAGACTCTGAGAGAAAGTATGACCTGTTGATACTTTACTTCTGGACTTCTAGCCTCCAAAACCATGAGACAAAAAATTCTTGCTGCAATAAAGCCAACCAGTGTATGGGATTTGTCAAAGTGATCCTGGCAAACTAAGACACCTTCCCATTTATACCTATGAATACCTGTTTGTCATTCAATGCTCCTCTTCTTTTTTAAAAAAATATTTTAAAATATTTTTATTAATAAAACGATATGCAAACACACAAACATTCTTAACATACAAACATTCCATACATGGTGTACAATTAACGGCTTACAATGTCATCACATTGTTGTATATGTATCACCCTGATCATTTTTTTGAACATTTGCATCACTCCAGAATAAGAAAGAAAAAAGAAAAAAGAAAAAAACTCATACATGCCATCCCCCTCACCCCTTCCTGTCATTCGCCACTAGTATTTCCACCTACCCAATTTATTTTAATCTTTGTTCCCTCTATTATTTGTTTATTTTTATCCATATTTTTTAACCCATCTCTCCATACCCTAGTTCAAAAGAACATTATACACAAAGTTTCCACAATCACACAGTCACATTGTAAAAGTTATTTCATTATTCAATCATCTTCAAGAAACAAGGCTACTGGAACATAGCCTTACAGTTTCACGTACTTTCCTCTAGACACTCCAATATGCCATAAACTAAAAAGGGGTATCTATATAATGCATAAGAATAACCTCCAGGATAACCTGTCTACTCTGAAATCTCTCAGCCAGTGACACTTTATTTTGTCTCATTTCTCTCTTCCTCCTTTTGGTCAAGAAATTTTTCTCAATCCCTTGATGCTGGGTCTCGTTTCATCCCGAAATTTCTGAACTACATTGTCAAGTCTCCTCTTAATGTCCCCATTTTCGACAATGTTTCCACTGTCTGCTGTGACTTCCCCAATCTTTATCCTCCCAGGCCTTCTAATCCTTTATGCTAAATGTGTGCCACACATTGTTGAATTTCACTTTATTTGATGGCCAGTATTTTATATCTCTGTAGTATTCTTTAATTCATCAGTGATTTGTCTAAGGCCTACTATGTTCCAGGCACTATTCCAGATATTGGTTAAAAAGTGGTGAACAAGCCAAGCATAACCCTTGCTCTTCCAGAACTCTCAGTGACTTCTTTTTTTTTATATAAGATTATAAGCATTTAAACATATAGACCATGTCATGTATGTCAATTATGGTCTCTACTGTGCCTAAAACAACTTTTGGCACATATTAGGGAATTAAATATTTGTTGACTTGAAAAATAAAACCCTCATTGGTGGAATTGTTCATATTAGGTATCATGGGTTGAATAGTGCCCCCTCAAAAAAAAATATATGTCCACTCCTTAGAATTTGCTCTTATTTGGAAATAGAGTCTTTTCAGATATACTTGGTTAAGAATATCAAGAAGAAAATATCCTGGATTTAGGGTGGACCATAAATCCAATGATTCTTATATTCATAAGAGAAAGGCAAGGGAGATTGGGACACATAGAGGTACAAAGAAGAAGGGCATATAAAGAGGGAAGCAATGATTGAAGTGATGCATCTACAGGTTGAGGAACGCCAAGGGTTGTAGGAAGCCAGCAGGAGCTGGGAGAGGAGTGTGGAGTGGGTTCTTCCTCAGAGCTTCCAGAAGGAGCCAACCCTGAACAGCTTTATTCCAGGCTTCTGGGCTACCGAACAAGGAAAGAACAAATTCTATTGTTTACAGACACCACATTTGTGGTAATTTGTTATGGCAGCCCTAGGAAATGAATACATTAGGAAATAATAATCAAAGCAGATGAAAGGGAAGTGATATATAGGTCATTCAGGCTCTGGTGAAATGCAATGAGCCCTCACAGGTGCCGGGATGTGAACGTTAAGGGGAAATGGATTTGGAATTGTGGAAAATACTCTATGGAGAAAATATTTTTTTTTGTCTTTATGAAACTCAATAGGGCAATTAGCACATATAATACAAAAATAGTAGAAAGACCGAGTTTAAATTCTGTTTTGCCTCTGTGACCTAAGAAAGCTACCATTTCCTTTGACTCTCCATTTGCCCAACTTTACAATGGGGATGTGCTTCTATCCCCTGTTTGTCCTATTTATCCACTCTTCTTCACCCTTCTTTATCCTCTCTGTGTCTTTGCAGGCTAGGTACACACACACTGCATCAACAGGGTTCCATGGCTCTGGCTTCTGTTGGAGGTCAGACAATGGGGAGCTTGCAGGAGACAGATACTGGAAGGATAGATTATTTCCTTCCAATGAAGGCCTTGTTTCCAATCAGCAACTTTTCCTGCTTCCGGTAAGTACTCTCTTCCTGAGCACTGACCCTTCTGGTTAGAAGTTGTCCCAGGCTTCCTGCTACTGCTAGCACCATGCTTGATGATTTTCATTAGCTATGCCCATGACTGTGGTTTCTTTTCTAGCTAATACAGAAGACAGCCATATTTACCTCTTGCTATTGTAAACATTAAGCTAAACTTTATGAAATATTTAGCACGATGTCTAATATAAAATAAGTCAGATAAATTGACTGTCTTACTTTCTTCCTCATTCTTATAGAGAATGCGGACATTCTTGAAGATATACTTATCTAAACTATCATGGAATCTGTGCTTCATGTGATTTTTAATAGTTTAATAAGCCTCTACTTGAAAAGGTCTGTTACTATAAAGGAAAACTATTGCTTATGCAAAGCTCACTAGCAAATAAATTAAAATATATCTTTCAAAAAATACTGGCAATACAAAGAAAATTGCATTTCAACAAAAACAAAAGTCTTTGTTTAAGCTAGAATTAAATGTGTACTTTATAATAATTTGATTTTTCCCCTCTCAGGAACACATGTATCCTCAGACTATGAATGAACGAAGGGGCTACATGGAAGGGAAAAAATAAAAGTCATTAAATGATAAGATTGATCTGATATAGATAACACCTTTGCAGATAAAATATTGCTTACACAAATTTGCTTTGGACATGATTGATAACATTTCTAGCTCAGGTTTTTTTTTTTTATAAATTTTGTGGCTGGGAGAGTAACTGAGGATTAAATATGACAGAAAACCTATTGAGAGATGACCCCAAATTCTTTTTTCCAGTAAAGTGATCAAGGAAAAATGAAAAGTGGTCTCTCCTTGCAGCAGGAGTGAGAAGGCCCGTGAGTCCTTCTGTCTGAGAGTCATTACCTTTCAGGGACAGTGAAAGCCAGAGGGAGAAGCAATCAGCTGCTGTGGGTGCACTGGAAGGAATTTCCTAAACACCTCTTTGATATTAAAGACTTAAGTCCATGTAAATAATTAAACTGGATTGTCAAAAAGGAAATTTATTAGCAGAAGTACTATGATGATTGAAGAGGGTTCCTATGAGACTGATTAGATACCCTGGAACCAGAAAGGCTGTGGGAGTTGTGGTTTCAAGAGCAGCAGAGGCAGGAGCTCACATGATTGCAGAGCTTTTGGAGTGGTAAAGCAGCCTTGATATGGATGGCTGCCTGTGGGTGGCAGGTTGAAATGGCCACAATTCTCCATGTCCTTGCTGTACCCACATCTTTTTGGAATGTGACTTTGTAGTTCCTCATAGCAAGAGGTAGAGTCTACTTCACCTTTTCAATCTGAGTTGACTTGTAACTTTTTCTGGTGAATATAATGGAGCCGAAGCAATGTTGTAACAGTCCCCAGTCTAGGCTTCAAGAGACCTTGTGTGTTTCCACTCTCTTTTGGAATCCCATTAAGCAGCTGTGTGGACAAACCCAGACAGCCTGCTGGAAGGTGAGTTATGTGTGGCTAAGTCAACATGTTGGCCTCAGCTCCCAGCTGACAGGCAGACAATTCCAAGAAGCAGAACTGCTTTGTTGACTTACAGTTGGCTGCAGATGCATGAGGAGAAGAAAGAGACACTCAGTCAAGACAAGCCCCTATTGCCAAACCACAGAATCATGAACTAAAACAATGATTTGTGTTTAAATATCTAAGTTTTGAGGTTTTTTTGTAATACAGCAAGGCTAACTGATGTACTATGTGCCCGTGATCTTGCAACTTTGATCAGGATCTCTGTGCCTTAACTCGGCATAGAGAGAACAGGACTACTTGTCTACTGATGGCCCATGTTGACATGTAAATGAGTAACATCAGTGATAATCGAAGAGTGAGGACAATATCAAGTGTCCACGATTTTCCCGTGCTGCTCACCCTTCGGATTGTTGTGCAATCCAAAAGTTGAAAGAAAGAGAAACTCCCCTATACATTCCTGCCAAAGTAGTCAATAATGGATATTATGATCTCCTTAAATATATGAACTTTAATCTTAATTAGAAAAATAATAAAACTTTGATGATTCTGTTGCTTAATTGATATGCTATATATATATATATATATATATATATTAAACTAGAAAATTTGAAACATTTTCCAAGCCCTTACTTGAAGGACAAAGTACTATACTTCAACTTGTCTTGGATTTTGTACCCTATTCCTCAACTAGTAAAGGGGAAATAAACATCAGATCTCATATCTTTCTGAGATGAGGTTTTTTACTTCTGATTGAATGTGTGGTAATTTCATGGTTTCCGAAAAAAAAAGTATGGTAAAGTTATGAAATAGCAGATATGTGGTTAAATATAAAGTAGTGATTGTTGAAACGTGCTTACAAAGCACTTTGTTACTAATTACTATAATGATGACTTAATCACAACTTTGGACTTCAATTTTTTTATCTGAAAACTAAGAAAGAACTAAACAATCATTAAGTTTGTTTGAAGGTCTCATTGTCTGTGTCTGTCATTCACATTTACCTTTGGACAGCCCTCCTATATGTACACAGAGGCATAATTTATTTCTCTATAGAATACCCTTGAACTGATTACTCTCTCCTATAAATCTTTAAAGCAGTTACTAATGATAAGAATGGGCAGGGAGCTAATCAGCATGGCTTTGTGTTCTCTCTGCCACTTGCATTGTTCCTTGTTACTTGTCTGTACATCGGTCTCCCTAACTAGTTTGGAAACCCAATGAGGATGAAGACGGTGTCTTAGCCTTTCTTATCCCTCCATTTTAAATTATAATATGTAGACATAAAATTATGAAAAGTATTGATATACATAAAAACAATTATATTAATAAATTGCAATATGCTTTTAGAATGGTTACTTTTGTCAAGTATTTGTCAGAGCATTTCAGTAGCATCAGATGGTTTCAAGCAGGTCATTTCCATATTCTGGGCTCTAACCTCCCATGAAATGGGAGGATTGAGCTAGATTATCCATAAAATCCTTGGATTATGAACCTCATTCTTCTTCTTAGCTTGACTTGGCTTGGAGATATAAACATCTTAAAGTTATGCTTGGCTAATTGTGGGTACCCATTCTACTGAAGTCATGGAGGCTGTCTGTCATAGGTCCTCTGGCTGTATGCCAATAGCATGATTGTTCAAACCACTGCCCATGCCCCTATTCTCCATCACACACATCCAGCACTGCTGCAAGGTCTCTGAGAGATGCTGCCCAGGACCATGTCTGTTCTCAGCGTCAGTGTGTTGGATCACCTCTCTTTCAAAAGGTCAGAATCTTAACATCTGAACTCCACACAGTTCAGCTTGGTCTTGATTATTAAAAACTGTTGCCAAATTTCTAATAGTTTTATAAGAGTAATGATTTTTTAAAGATGATGATAACTCTCCCTTTAGAGGTATATCAGGATTTAATAAAGATGTAGGTCATAATACCCCTTACCCAAGGACACCAGCCTGAAACCTGTAGCTGAATAAGAAATTTGAGGATCATTATTTATTACTTCTCTGTTTTTTCATGATTTAAATAATTATAATCCATCTATTCTAAAACTGTCTTCTCTGGGCTGGAAATATAATATATGCACTTCATTGTAAGATATGAATTAGATAAAAAGTTCCTTAATAATAATATTTCTAAAGAATCAAATGTATCAGTATTTATCTGAAAATGTTGACTGTTTTAAAACTTAATAATGTTGCATGAAAACATAAAAGAAACCCAGTAATTATAAAAGAGGGTTATAAAACAGTTTCCTCATCCCCAATCAAGCTCAACAACGACAACACATTCCAGTTAAACTTCTTTGTGAGAGATTATAAAAAATATTATTTTGAAGCAAGACTTTCTTGCATGAAAAAGCCTATGGTTAGAAGCCCAGGCTTTGTAGTGAGATAGTCACACTTAAATATTGATCATCGATCTTATTAGTGAGGTGTCCTTAAGTAAAATATTCAACCTCTCTATTAGTTTCCTTCTTTCTAAAATAAGGTTAGTAATGCTCACCTTGCAATACTATTGGGAACTGAATGGAGTAATATGGGTGTGCCAGTTTGAAACTGTCCTGTACTCCAGAAAAACCTTATTTTTTAATCCTAATTTAATACTGTAGGGTAGGATCTTTTGATTAAGTTGTCACCATGGAAATGTGACCCACCCAATTGTGGGTGAGATCTTTTAATTAGGTTATTTCCATGGAGATGTGTCTCTACCAGCTCAAGGTAGGATTGCTTAATGGAGTCCTTTAAGAAGGAACCATTTTGGAAAAAGCTTGAGAGCCAACCCAGAGAGAGAGGTTTGGAGATGTAGAAAGAAAACACTTCTGGGGAAGCTCTTTGAAAAACAAACGCTAAAGGACCAGCAGATCCCAGCTACATGCCTTCCCAGCTGAAAGAGGTGTTCTGGACCATTGGCTTTTCTTGAGTCAAGGCATCTTTCCCTGAATGCCTTAGTTGGGACATTTTCATGGCCTTAGAACTGTAAACTTGTAAGTAATAAATTCCCTTTTTAAAAAGCCATTCCATTTCTGGTATATTGCATTCTGGCAGCTTTTAGTAAACCAAAACAATAGGTAAAGTGCCTATCACAGAGTAGGTGTTGAAGAAAGGATGAATATCATTAATAGTACCATATTTATGTTATAGAAAGAAAGCATCACTTTCTTTTTATTCAGTTGCAGTGCCTTTGTTTATTTTTACAAAGGACTTCACTTATATTGATTATTTAAGATTAAAAACATCATGAGCAGGAATGAGTTAAAATAATTTTTCCTTTTAATTAGAAAATATTAGAAAGCCATGAAACTGTTTAATTTCTCTGAAAGGGAGCATGAGACAGTCGACAGCATTTGTTGCATGGATGCTATATAAAACTGAGATCAAAGCAGCCACAGTCCAGTGAGCCAGCTAAAGGTGATAGGGCTTGGGTCAGAAAACTCTCCTGTTTAATTGGAAATGGTCTCAGAGATTAGATTCCCAGCCACAGTCTCTCATTATGGATTTGAATGAGACCTGGGGGGGAGAAGAAGTGAAAGCCCAACAATGTCCTTAGCTCTTATACCAAATCTTACTAATTTTATCTTTCAGGGTAAATCCTAACAAAGAGACAGTGACAGTGGTGGAAGGAAACTATTTTCTCTTTAACCACCATCATCATTACTAATGAAGACTTACTTAAAACAAATTAATACCAGATAAACTAGATAAACACAAACAGCAAAGTGAATACTAGCAAATACTAGATAAACACAGAGTTCATCTAATTCAATAATGAATAATGATGTGGGACAGTGAAATAGAGCTAGAAGACAAAAAATTAAGAGTTCTAATGACAGCTCTCCTGCTAATGATCTGTGTGACTCTGGGTAAATCTCTTACTTTCTCTGGGCCTCTGGGGCCCTTGGGCCTGTTGATGAGTTCATGCTACATGCTCAGTGGTCTCTTCTTCTTCAATTAATTGTATTCTGTCTTTTTGAATATTTTAATATCAACTCCTAAACCCAGAGTGACAGATTAGTGGAAAAGGCTTCCCTCTTTTCTTGTTTCCTCAATAAGAGCCAGAATATTCTAACCTTTGGGTAATCCCTTCTAAGGCCTTGATTGCTGTTAAATTAAAGAGATCCCTGGGCACAGGCAATTTTTAAAATGATGAGACATTTACATTTCAGTATAATTGCAAAGAAGAAAAAGCAGCAAGCTTACAGCCCCCCCACCCCACCCTGATACCCTGTGACAGAGACTGCCAGTTTTTCCTAATACCTGCTCTTCTCCTCTTCCTTTGTAAATAGAACTCTTGATTTTTAGCAGGGCTCATGCCCACCCACTATAAAGCCTAAACTTCCCAGCCTTCCTTGCATTTTTTTCCTCTGAAAAAAAAAATTGTAGAGGTCTTACTTCTAATACAGTGCTACCATTGAATTATATTGTTATTGGACTCCGTTTTAACTTTCAATTGCATTAGTTATTACCTAATTTAAATGAAATTCCTTTAACATCATTAACACTCATCTATGAGGTGAGCATTTTTAAATGCGTTTCTGAATAGTTATGAAAACTACTTTGGCAGAATTGGGTTAATTCTCATTGACTGAAAGAAGACAGATCAGTCAGATAGCTAAAAAACAAAATTAATGGGACATTTTGAATATACTATATTTTGAATATAGTTCAACAGATGACTGTTGCATTATTGAGTCGATGATGAGAAATTTTTGAGGCTTATGACTTTGAAAAAGCAATATGTATTCTTTTAAAGCAATGTTTCTCAAATTATAACAGTTACCACTTGCATCAGATTTGCTGGGGAGTTTGTTTAAAATGCTAATTCCTGTACCCTCATCAGATCTAATGAATTAGAATCCCTACATAAGTCTTGCTAATGGGAGTTTTACGTAACCCCTCCAAGAGATTTTCAAGCACATTTAACTTTTAGAACCTCCTTCCTACTACTTTGTCTAATTCATTGAAATCGTTGATTCCAGTTATTTCTGTCATGCCTCCGTGCCATCAGCTGATTATTTCTTTTCCACTCTGCCTCCAATGTCATCATTTTGACTTCATGCCAAGGCAGGGATCATTGCAGGACCGATTAACATTTACGTTAGAGGGGAGAGAGGAGTTTCTAGGTGGTGAAGAGAAATCGTCAGTTGAGGGGAAAAGAAAAAATAGTGTAACAAAAGTACAGTTCGGGGGTTTCAAAACCATGTTTGAACTAGTCTGGGAGGAGAACGATTGTAACTAAGGAATGGCTGTTTTAAAGAAAGGACAGGATGACAATAGAGGTTTCTCATCTCGTTCTGTGACGGTGCTTTTGGATTCTGGTGATGAATGTTCATTTTATAAAGCACTCTTTGGGTAAATAACCCAGTGCCTATCAGAGCTCCAGCCTGGAGCCAGTGGCTGCTGTGTGTGCGTGATAATGACGGTGGAAGGTGCCTGGGGGAGGACCTGGGGAGGGGCTGCCCAGCTCGATCGCGCTCCTGGCACTTCTTAAGAGACTCTCAGCCCTTTCTCCGCAGCTGCCACTTGAAGACAACACGCTTCCCCTCCAGAGGAAAGAAGCCATCCATCTAAATCAGCTGTCCTTTCCACGTCCCCCGTTTCTATCTCCGCCAGCCTCCACCCCCACCCCTTCCATTGTGTTGTGTCTTTTTCGGTTTAGTCCCGCTTCTTGTCTGAGACCCTAACCCCGTTTGTTGAAGAGGGCTTACTGAGAATTTCTGCACCTCGAGTTGCAATGGAGCTGTACGGAAAGGTAAGCCAAAGAGAGTCCCTCAGCATGCTCAGCGCGAAATCTTGCTTTGATGGACTTTGGTGTGTGCGCGTGTGTGTGCGCGCGTGTGTATGCATGTGTGTGCGCACGCCTTCTCAGTGCAACTGTGCAGGTAAGCCGCCTTCCTTACTTGCGTGCCATTCATCGTCTTTCTCTCCGGGTGCTTGTTGAATGAGATTGTAAAACCACCCCCACGCTATCTATGGAAATGTACAAACTTTCCCGATTCAGGATGGGGCGGAGAGTCCCCAGCGCAGACTTCGTTTGTACTGGGAATTAGCACAAGGTGGAGTTTTCTAACCAGGAAACCACAATGTGCCTTCCAAAGGCAATAGATAGCAAATAAAAATTTCCAGTTGAAATGGGCTGGGGTCACTTTTGCTCGAGCCTTGCGAGAAAATGGGCTAGCAAGGTGGTGAGTGGTAACTGAGGCGAGTGAGGAGCGATTCGGCAGGCGGAGAAGGGAGGCTCTGCGGCGGAGGCGGACTGAAGGAGCGAAGCTGCTAGCTGCTTGCTTGCCGGGAGATGTAGTTCGAAGATCTCCCGTTTGCTCGGAAATCCCGCAGGATAAAACTACGACTCCCATGAGCGTGCGGGGCTCTGGACCAGTACGCGTGTGCGGCGCCAGGAGGGGACAGCTCCAGTGCTGATGTTGGAGCGCGTTAGCTAGCCCTAAGAGCGCAGAGTGTGGACCGTGGAGCGCTCCGGCGGTGCATGCGTGACCAGGCATCCGTGCCAGCGCTGTTCTAGCCAAAGATAAAGGACATTTTGTCAACAATGAGACACGAAGCGCCCATGCAGGTGGGTCTAAAAGCAGTGTGGCCTCAGGAGGAATAGAGAGATATGCTTTCCCCACTCGCTCCATGCACAAACTGTGCGGGACCAAAGGGAAGGTCGAGGCGGCCACCCGCGGAGACGCGGCTCAGTGACTAGGTCATGGGGGCAGAGGTGGACGCCTCTGCCCTCCTTGTGGCTGTGATGGGGGCTGTTTTGATGAGGAAGAGGGGTATTCATTATTTTCCCGGCTCCTTAAGGAGAATGAGAGTGTCTGTCTAAACTGAAGACCCGATCAAACAAAAGTCAGCGGAACATGCATCTCCTATTGGCCTTAGTCTGCGCTCTTGGTTCCCGTGTTTGGGTTCGCGGTACAAATGCACCCGAGATCAGCTGGGTCCGTGGTTGCGAGATCTCTAGTCTGGTTTTGAGCGCGTTAGGAAAGGTGAGGCCAACGTTAGGGTTCTCACAACCCCTTTTCTTCATTTATGGCCCTGATCGTATCAACAGAAAAGGGCATAATCGTTTGCGTTTGACTTATTCAAGAGCTATGGCAGCCCTTTATCAATGTCCACATAACTGGCTTACCCCTCCGTTTCTGAAAACACCCTTTGAGCTTTCCTGTGTGATGTGCCCATTTGTGTGTTTATTTCAGTCAGATTCTTAGGTTTGCTTCCTTCAAGAAATGCAAACGACACCGGTGCAAAGGTGCCTTTGCCTTAAGTTTGTGTGTTTTTTTTTTAAGTACAGATAAGTGATACTTTCTCGTTTGTATGTACAACCAGTTATCGCTAAACATCAGCCTATATTCCTTAACCAAGCAGTTAACCAAACAGGATGATCCCATTGCTCAAATGAGAGGCACTTTATGAATGGGGTTGAAAGGAGAATGGAGCACTCCGTTTGGAATGCGTTGTCTCCCTTGAGAACCCACGTCTGCTGTCAGATCCAACAATATAAATATTTGACTTTAATTCGGGTTTTAAACGTTTTCTAACTGGTCTCTTCATGAATCGAGGACGTTCAACATATGCTGAGATTTACTTTTCATTTATTTTATATTTTGTGTATATTAAGATGCACTGACTGAACTGGTAAATGGAAAATCTGTGGAATCTAATTGTTTGCTGAAGGATTGTATAATGGAAGTGTTCAAATTACCTTATGAGTTATTGAAATTTTGATTTGTTCCAGACAACATCGGTCCCATTTTGTGTCTTCTAATACTTCTGTGTGTGACTCAATTTTTAATTATAGACCTGATGTGTAGAGAATCGGGACAGACAATAAGCTATTGCAATCAAGATATATTGGCTTATGATAATTTTCCATTTCTGGAGATACTGCTAGGGGCCAACTGTCTAAATTGATCATTTTATTATAAATAAACATTGACAATAGACTTTAAAAGTAGCTTTTTAAAATTTCAAGTCAACCCTCATAATAGCACTGAAGTCTTTCTATCAAAATAAATTACTAAAAAATTGATCACACTATGTTCATTTTTATTTTCTTACAAGAGTTGCTTAGGATATTGAGAAGTGTCTTTAAATTTTTACAGAACTGTATGAAATTAATGCCTGTGAAAATGCTTTATTTTATATGTCCACTAACTATATAGTAGGTGCTGTAATTCCATATTTTAGTTAGAACTTTAATGAATAAAGAAGTAATATAAAAATTATGCAACGTAAAATTAATTTGCTTGTGGATGAAGTTATTATTATATTTATGGTGGATTTTATTCACGGGCCTAGATTTTTGAAATCTAAATATTTAAGTGCCCAAATGCTACTATGAGTAACATGTACATTTTAAGAAATCAAAGACTATTTTCTTTAGAAGATTTTGTTAAAGAGCACACATTGATTCAATTTAACTGGTACATGTAGTGTTGTCCTGGTGACCCCTTTTCCTCTATTATAGATTTAAATATATATATATGTTTATATATATATATATAATGATAGAAAGAGTAAAAATTATAAACATGCTTTAATTTTTTAGTAACACATAATATCTCATCTATTGTGCTTTTGAATTATAATCATATTCCAGGTGACTTCAATATATGAAAATGCAGCAAGATAGGGTTGACACTTATTTTTTTCCATTCAAAGACTGTACCATATTATCATTTTAAATATATTCTCCAAATATTTTTTACTTAGGTTTCTGGAATGATGAGCCACAAACAAAACCTCATTCTATAGTTTTGCTATCCTAAGAGACTTCTACTTTAAAAAATATTTATTTAGTTCATTTGGTGATATGAAGCAAGGTGAGCTTTTAAACTTAATTGTTGATTTCCTAATTTGCTTCTATTTTCTTGAAACAGTAGAGCCTTTTAAAAATTGTGTAATGTCTTCTAAAAAGCACTTGATGTGCTTATATAAACAGCTGAATGTTCTATTGAAAGTAGCCATCTTTGATATACTTGTATTTTCTGAGGAATATTTATCTCTGAATAGATGAAAAATGAGGGATAATAATTGTTCTTTTATAGTGTCTATTAAAACCATACACAATGATAGTCTTTGATGTCTGTATTTCCTTTGTAACCAAGTAACCAGGAACAAAATTTAGTAGTGTCCCAAGTTGTTGAGGTTAAAATTTTAATGCAGGAGATGGTCATTTTGTATTTTTTCATTCAGTGTGTACATAAATCCTGAGGTCCAAATGAAATGGGGAAGAGAAGTGCATCCAACTTGAGGAAAAGACTCTGGTGAACAAATGGTCATTTGATCCAGGACCCAGACTGAACAAATCCAGGCTTATCGTGCCAAGTACTGTGACTTGCTTTCAGATCTCATTTAATATCTATAACAACTCAAGTCATTAGCTTAATTATAAGCAAGATAGCTGGAGCTTATAGAGATTAAATAACTTTCCCAATATGGTAGAGTCATAAGTCATCCTAAAAGCCCCATTATTTTGGTTCTGTTATATCTATTATTTTGGTTCCCCAAGAAGACCCAAAATGTTGATATAAAGATTGAGGGCCCTGTTGATATAATTTGATTAATTGATTTGGTTTGGAAGAAAGAAAAATGGGGCTATCTTCTGTTTATAAAATAAACTTGTGCAAACTTAGACTAAATATTTGATAAGGCCAATATTTTAAAATAGCTTGTTTTCTGGATTTGTAATCCCTTGTATGTCCAGTTACTCTCTTGAAGGACTAGAGTAGAATCCATTGTCTTTGATTAATTGCTTACTTTTCAGTTGTATTCTTTACAAGCTTCTTGGGTCATCTAATCAATGTAGAGCTTTCTGACTATTTAGGAAACTTCAAAGAAAAATATCCACTTAAAATCGTGAAGCACAGTGCCAAAAAATAGATTGTTTGGATAGAAAAAATATAGATTAAACTAAAGTTGAAGATCAGGGAAAAGCCACTAGATAGATATTAAATACTGCTGTGCTGTATACAAAGACCACTGAGAAAAAATTAGGGTCCAACTATTACTGTTTCATTTTGCTATGATGGTACATGGTATTTTTATACTTTATTACCACTGAATTCCTAAGCATATTCATCCTCAATGATGATCCCTCTATCTTTATAAGAAATAGAAGTTTAGACCTTATAGAAGCAGAGAAAATCTCTGGTTGACTTTGAAGGAACAAGAAATTCTTCCCCTCTCCATTGGGGCTAAATCCTCAGGTATCCACCTCTCTTCTTAGATGAAAGTAGAGTATGGGGAATTAATCTGTAGTAAAGATGGACTTCTTTGGCGCAAGGGTGTGTTTCCATTTCCACTGTTTTCAGCCAAGAAGTTGTGAATATATCACATGGCGTAGCCATCTTTTCCCCCTGCCATCCCAAGCTTGCATTGGAACTGGAAATTCCTTTGCTGACCACCATATTCCAAGAACTAATTGTATTTTTACACTCAGGCATGGGTTTTCCTGAGAGTGCCCTCACACCAAAGATATGCACCTCTAGGAGAACAAGCAGCTGGGACACCTGAAAAACAGCCTTGTATAGGTTAACAGTTGTCCAAACAATTTTTCCTATTTTCCATTCATTAATTTGGTTCAGAAGTTCTAGATAAGCCATTGGAATAGGTCACAATTTATTAGGAAAGTTACTATGACCTGTGAGAATTAAATCTTTGAGAGTTATTTGGTATTATATAGATCTATTGTGTGTTTGTTAATTTACAGTTTGTTTTTTGGGGGAATATTTATTTGCATCAAAATGCACAAATCATGAGAATTATGATGCTTTGGTAAATGGATACATCTGTGCAACACACAGTACTATAAAAATATAGAATAGTCCCATCAGCCCAAAAAGTTATCTCATTCTTTTCCCCAGTTAAGCCCTTTACACACACAAGAAATGTTCTTTTACTTTTGTTCCTATTGATTAGTTTCGTTTGTTCTAGAAGTTCATAGACTTCCAGAATATACAGTATACACCCTTTTGAGTCCAATTTATTTTGCTTAGTGTAATGTGGGTGATATTCATCCATGAGGTTACATTTATCAGTAATTAAATCCGTTTTACTGTTGACTCTTATACTGTCGTATGACTCTGCCATGCTTTCTTATCCATTCTGTTGATGGACATTGAGAGATTTCCAGCTTGGGACTATTATGAATAAGTCTATTAATATTCTTGTATTGGTCTATTTATAATGATGTGTTTTCATTGCTCTTGAGTTAAGACTTGGCGGTAGAGTTGCTGGGATCAAGCATAACATGTATGTTTAATTTTACAAGGAATAGCCAAAGCATTCCCAAAGTGTTGGTACCATTTTCTACTCTCACTAGCAATGTGTGAGAGGTCCAGTTGCTCCATGTCCTCAAAAACATGGTCTTTTAAACTCTGGTCATTTTAAGGGATGTTTTGTGGCATGTCATTGTGATTTAAATTTGTATATTCATGATGACAAATTATGTGGAGCACATTTTCATGTGCTGCTTCACCATTTGTCTATCTTCTTTGGTGAAGTGTTTGTTCCAGTCTTTTGTCCATTTAGGGGGTGGGGTTTGTTTTTCCTTTTATTGCTTAGTTGCAGGATATCTTTATACAACCTTGAAACAAGTTTTTTCTCAGATATATATTTTGTAAATATATTTTCTCATTTTGTGGTTTGCATATTTGTATTCTTGATAGCGTCTATTGATGAATATTTTTGTATTTTAACAAAATCTAGCTTGTCAAATATTTTTATTTTATGGTTATTGCTTTGGGATCCTGTCCAAGCAATTTTCACCTATAACGGATATGAAGATACTGTCTTCTCAAAGCTTTTTAGTTTAAGCTTTTATATTTATATCTATGATCAGTCTCAGATTAATTTTTCTGGAGAGGATAGGGTAATGGCTGAGGTTTATTTTTTAGATAATCATTCCAGCTGCTCTTGATGAGAAAATTATTCCCTTCCCTGCTGGCTTGCTTTGATGCCTTTGTCAGAAATCATTTAACCATAGGTTAGGTGAGGGAGGGATATATGGACTTTTAAAACTCTTCTGCTGATCTGTTTGTCTTCACCCTGTGTCCTGAGAACTTGCAAATTTATTATTTCTAGAGTTTCCTTAGGAGTTTCTAAACAAACAATCATATCATTTGAAAATACAGACAATTTGCTTCTTATTTTCTAATGTCTGCTTTTTTCCCTTACTTTAGTGCACAACATAGGACCTCCAGTACAATGTTGAATAAAAGTGATGACAGCAGATTGTTCCTAATCTTAGGTGGAAATCATTCAGTCTTTCACCATTAAATAAGATTCTAGCTGCATGTTTTCAAAATAGAAACCCTTTATCATACAAAGGAAATTTTCTTTTGATTCCTGGTTGGCCGATAGTATTTGTTTTTTTGTTTGTTTGTTTGTTTGTTTGTTTGTTTACATGGGCAGGCACCGGGGAATCGAATCCAGGTCCTCGGGCATGGCAGGCAAGCACTCTTACCTGCTGAGCCACCGTGGCCCACCCAGTATTTGTTTTTAACATAAATGGACATTGAATTTTGTCCTCTACTTTATCAGTATCTCTTGAAGTGCTCACATGGTATAAATAAATTTCCTTTATTCTTTAGGATTACACTGGTTGATTTTAGTGTTAAAACAATCTTGTGTTCTACTTCGTCATGTCCTATTATCTTTTCTACATATTTCTAAATTCAGTTCGATAATATTTCATTAAGGCATTTGCTTTTTAGTTCCTAAGGGGCATGGTTTGCATTTTCTTTAAATGCTTTTGTGAGGTTTTAATATTTGAGTTATGTTGGCCTTATGAAATATGCTGAGAGTGACTTTTTCTGTCTTCTGAACGTGTTTTGTTAAGATTGGTGTATTTTGGTTCTTAATTGCTTGATAAGAGTTTGCCAGTTTAGCTCTTAGAGCCTGAAGTTTACTTTGTGGAAATGTTTTAAAATAGCAAACTCAGTTGCTTTATTCTTATGTATCTGTATCTATCTACCCATCCCTTTAGTGTATTGTGGTAGGCAAGAATAGCACTCACAAAGCATCTTTGGGTTACGTGACAAAAGGGGCTTTATTGGTGTTACTAAGGCAATGGACCTTCAGATATGAAGACTGACCTGAAATATTGGTTGGGCCCAATCTGATCACATGAGTCTTTACAAGCAGAGATCTTTCTCAGGCTGGAGGCAGAGAGATGTGGCAGAAGACGGAATCAGAGTTTTGAAGTATGAAAAAGGATTCAGTGTTTCCTTGTTGACTTGAAGATGAAGTCTATGTGTCAAGGAAACAGGGAGCTCAGTTCTACAACCCTAAGGAACTGATTCTGCCAACAACCTAAATAAACTTGGAAGTGGAGTCTCCCCCAGAGCTCCAGATAAGAAGTCAGTCCAGCCAACACTTGGATTTTGGTCTTGTGAAGCTCTGAGCAGGGGATATACCTGCTCAATCCTGTGCCCAGACATCTGGTTCACAGAACTGTGATAAATACGTGCTGTGTTAAGCCAATAAACTTATGGTAATATGTTACAGAAGCAATAGAAAGCATATACATATATAAAATCTCACAGTTCTATGTTATCTTTCACTTCAAACCATTTGCTCATTTCCTTGTGATGCTTTTATATAACTCATGGGTATTTATCCTGTCTACTTTCCAAATATTTTGGTATTTTCTATGTATTTTGCTAATTGTGTTTTCTAGTTTAATTCAGTTGTTGCCAAAGAACATACTCCGTAAGATTTCAATCTTTTGAAAATTTTTAGACTTATTCCCCCTGCTTATCCCCTCTAAAGGTCGCTGCTCTTAATAATTTAATTCTTTTTAGTCCTGCTTCAACAGATGTCTACTTTAAAACATAAGTTTGGTATTTAATAGTATAGCACTAGTATACTTTAAAAAACTATTTCTATTCGAGAACTTCTGAATTTACAGAACAATTCTGCATAAAATACAGGTTTCCCACATACCATCCTGTTGTTAACATCTTGCATTGGTGTGGAACACTTGTTACAATTGATGACAGCATATTTTTATAATCGGACTGTTAACTATAGTGCAATTTTAACTTAGGGCTTCACTTGGTTTTAGTGTTCACTGATTTTGCAGTGCTGTTTCATGGATTCTTTTAAAGTATTTTTATTTTACTGCCATATGAACAACCTAACATTTCCCCTTTTAACTATATTCAAGTATATATATATATATTTCAGTTCTGTTAATTACATTCACACTGTTAGGCTACCATCACCACTACCCATTACCAAAACATTTCTGTTGCTCCAAGTAGGAATCGTGTACATTTCAAGCCTTAAATTCCCATTTCTTATCCCTACCCCCATCCCCTAGTAACCTATATTCTAGATCCTGAACTCTATGAGTTTGCTTATTCTAATTCTTTCATATCAGTGAGATCATACGATATTTGTCCTTTTGCGTCAGGCTTATTTTACTGACCATGATGTCTCCAAGCTTCATCCATGTTGTCGACTTGTTTTTGTTTTTTTTAATCCAGCATGTGGTCTTTCTTTCTGGCCGTTCCATGTGCTCTTGCATGTGCTTTTAGTTGTGGGATGTGGTGGCTACAAATGTCAGTTAGGCCATCATGTTGGATAATGTTGCTCCAATCTGCTGTGTCCTTATTTACTCATGGTCTAGTTACTTTATCAGTTATTGAGAAATAGATTTTACAATCTCTGACTATGTATATTGATCCTTTTAGTTCTTTCAAATTTGCTACATAAATTTGAATCTCTGTTTTTTAAAATATTTGAATCTCTTTTATTAGGTGTGTGTACACTTATCATTGTTGGATCTTTCTCAATAGTGTTTTCATGGTATAACTATGTAAATTCATATTTTTACTTTCAACTTAAACGTGTTTTATTTCAAGTGTGACTCATGTGGTGAGCACGTAATGAGTCTTAATTTTTTATCTTATCCAGAAAAATCTCTTTTTTTGCTGGAATTTTGGTCCATTTTCAGATATTTCAATAATATAGTTGACTTTATATTCTTTTTTTTGCTATTTATTTTATATGTATTCTGTTTCATTGCTCCTCTGTTTCTCTTTCATGTCTCCTTTTTGCTTAATTAAATGTTTTGAAGATTTCATTTTAATTCCCCTCTTGGCTTTTTAACTACACATCTTTGCATTGTTTAGTTTTTACTTTAAGGGTTACGGTACTGATCTTCAATTTATTATAGTCTTCTTAGAGTTGATATTGTACTTCTTCATATAGAATATAACTTTGCACTATTATAATTTCATTTACCTCATTCTTTCTGAAATTATTGTCATATATTACATCTGCATTTTAATATTACAGTTTTATTATTGTAGCTTTAAAGAGCTATATGTATTTTTTTGATTAAGAGAAGAAAATAAATACATATATTTGCCCACCATCTGTTTACCATTTCTGGTATTCTTCATTGCTTCCTGTAGATAAAGTTTGTATCTAGTGTAATTTTCCTTCAACCTGAACATCCTCCTTTAGCCCTTCCTGTTGCAGATTTCTGGCAATAAATTCTCTCAGACTTTGTCTGATAATATTTTTATTTTGCCTTCATTTTTGAATGGTGGTTTTCTTGCAACAAAAATTTTTGTTGACAGCTTTCTGTTTCTTCCAGCACTTTAAGCATGTTTTGTTGTCTGCTGACCTCCATTCATATTATGGTGCTCTAGCACATGATATGCCATTTTTCCCCCCTCTGGCTGTTTTCAAGGTTTTCTATGTAACTTTGAATTTCACCAGTTTGACTGTGATGCGCCTAGTTGTAGTTTGCTTTATATTTAGTCAGCTTGGGCTTGAATGAGCTTCTTAGATTTGTGAGCCTGTATTTTTCACCAAAAATGGAAAACGTTTGGCCAGTAGACCTTCAAGCATTCTTCCATCCCATTCTTCGTTCTTTTCCCTTCTGAGATTCCAAAGGTGTGTTAGACTTTTTGTTTCAAAAGTCACCGAAGTGCTGTTCATTTTTTCATTTTGTTCATCATTGCAAATTTTTTATTGCTCTTTCTTCAAGTTCAATAAATCTTACTTCTGACATCTGCCATCTTTTTTTAAGCCCATCCAGGGATTTGTCATATTGGTTATTGTACGTTTTCATGTTAGACTTTGCATTTGGTTCTTGTATAGTTTCAGTATCTCTTCTGAAATTGCTTACCTGTTCATTCAATATGAGTATATCTTCCTTTAATAACGTCTTTAAAATAATTACAACATCTGGGACATCTTGTTCAGTTTCTATTGGCTGCCTTTTTTCTTGACGTGGTCATATTTTTCTGTTTCTTCATACGCCTGTTTATTTTTTATCATACACTGGATACTATAGATAATACATTGTAGAAACTCTGGATTCAGTTATGGTTTTCTGAAGAGTGATGGTTCTTGCGCTCACAGGTAGTTAACCTGGCTCGATTTGAATTCCGGTCTGTCTTTCTATAGTAAGTTGTAGCTAAAATCTTAATTCTCTCAGCTTCCAGCTCCTGATTTTTTGCTGGGCCTCCTGAAATGTCCACTGCACATGTGTCGTTCGGTGGTGATCCAAGGATTTGAACAGTGCTTATACTCAGATGTGGGGTTCACCCTCCTGCAGCTACCTTTATTTCCAGGACTTTCTTTTAAAATTCCCACTATTCTGTGAACCCAAACTATTCCAACATTGGAATTTCATTGATCTGAAAGGCTCAATGTTGGTTCTTTGTACACTAGAGACATGTAATGTTGCTGATTCGAGATGAATATAAGCTCTTAGGATGAAACATTTCAATGCCAAAAGAGTTTAATAGGACTTACTTTGATATTTTTCATAAACCAAGAAAGCACAATGATCAGTTGAGCTTCATGTAGAGAAGGTGATGTAGAAATGTAAATAATGTTAGCGATTTGATTATTTCCTTTAGATTTTTTGTTGGAAAAGATTTATATTTACATTGTAATTTCTGTCATTTAAATTGTATTTTACTGATCATTTGTTTCTGTGATGCTAAAATTTTCTTTGTATTTTTCAAATAAATATCTGGACTTCAAGGCAACTTTTAAAATTTGAACAAGGTGCAAAAAATTGTAAAAGTAAAATAATTTTAACAAATATTTTCTTTTACCAACTAATAATTCCTTGGCAGCTTTAAGCCTGCAGAAACTAAATGTCTTTTCCAACACCAACAAGTTTCAGATTGGTCTGCAATGTTACATCAGTCTTATGGTATTATAAAGTGTTTTTCTGTCTACTAAACAATGAAATCAGAGAGATGAATGTTCTAGATCTTCAGCCCACTAATGAATGCTAGACAGACAGGATCAGTCATTTCTTGATGCACTTTCCAGCAAGCTGATTGATTGGGCCCAGTATTAGAAATTTAGGTATAGCAAACTTGAAAAAAGCCATATTCTATTGCCGCTTGGCTTCCTAACAAGGTAAAACCTGGAACTTTAGGCACGTAATTCCTAAACTTTTGGCTTTTTCTCATCTGGGAATCCAAATCATAATCTAAATTCAAGAGGTGAAGCATGGAGCCTCTAACCATTTGCTTGCTTTTAGCTTAACTTCAGCCCATCAAAGATAAGTAGATGTTATATGTTAGCCACCCAGTGGTTCAGACTGGTGTCTGAGTCTCATCAGCTAGGCAAACTAGTAAGCCAACACTGATGAATAATTTTTGTTAAAATGACCGTAGCTTGAGGAACCTTAAGCACTTGAAGAAATAATGTGTTAAATACCAACTGGAAAAGTATGGCTCTCGCATGATATTCTTCCACCATATTAGTAGTAGTTGGTGGTTTTTCTTTTGAATGCTTTATTCACTGAACACCTGTTTGAGTGGTAGGCCTGATGAAAGGGATAATGGAAACATAACACACCTGTGGATATGGGCCTTCTTTTATAAATGTGCCTGAACAAGGTCATTCTTTGTTGAAAATAACAGTAACAGTAGCTTTTGAGTGAAAAGCATGGATGATTATACCTGGAAAAGGGTCTCTGTAAACCATTCTAATTGTTAGAATTGCACAGTCTGGAAACCCAAATATGTACACTGTTAAGCCAGCATTTCCCCAAGAACGGTCTCCAAATTACCTTTGTCTTATATTGGAAAATGGGTGATTTTCCCTACACATGGCTTACCCTGATGAATGGAAGAGGGGAAGAGAGATGTCAGAAGTTGGAAGAAGTCTTTATAGTGTATCTCCAGAGGCATTTTTCAAGGGCTTAATTTTTTAAACTATTTTAATGATGAAAACTTCTTGGGAATCATATAGTGTTATATTAAATTTTAGTTTTATAATATGAAGTTTTTTCCTCTGGTGAGAATTTTCAGGGAATTTTACTAGATGTTTTTAAGAGACGATTTTTCCTTATACCATAGAGTTCTGGGCATGTCTATTCTGTTTACTTTTATTTTCCTCTGAAGAAGAGATACTCTTATATAAGCGATATTCTTCGTTTTATGGTCTTGATTTGGACAGTGGCCTTCAGTAGTTGTCAGGTGCTTTGTTTGGAATGAACAGAAGTAAAGTCCAAATGTGCATTATTTTTTTGTGAAAAACGACTGATGGAAAAAGTCAAGGCCACCTCGCGTAGAGCTAAGCAGAGCAGAATTACATGTACTCATAGTCTGACAGGATGTTCACAGGGAGTTATATCATCAGTCTTCAGAAGTTTCTGGCTCTGACCAGGGGAGAGAGAACTGATTAGGTGCAAACTTCAGAATTCAGTTTGTCTGGGCAGGCAGGGCATTGCACAGTACAGACTCTCTGCAAGAGTCAACATTGTGATGATAAGATCTGCTGACACTGTACTGCCGAAAGGGGTGGTTGATGACAACAGCAGCTGGTAGAGAGTTCTGTATTCACATTTCCATGTCCCCAGGGATCTTGGCCTATCTAAAGGTCATATTACTCAGTCTCCTCTTACACATATCCCTGAGGTGTTCACAACATACACCTGCCCTGGCTTCCTTTGGGACAACGAATTCCAAACTTGACTGATCAAAAGAATCATATGGGGAGCTCTAAATTTGACAGATGCCTGGCCCCAACCCCTGAACATTCTAGTTCTGCATAATTTGGTTGTAACTCCCCAGGTTTGGGAAGCTAGATCTAGTGTACTCTACAAGGATTCCATTTTATATTCCTGGATAAAAATGAATCCAACTAAAGAGAATAGGTATTTGAGAACACAATGGCTGGGATTTCTTGCTGCCAAGAAGTGATGAAATTATTTCAGGGAAAGCTTCTGTAAATTTATCCATATCCATGAGAAAAGGTTTGAAGGATTCTTTACATTTTGTAGCCAAGAGAGAGGCCCTTTCATTTTTACAAATTGGCATCTGCATATGGGAAGTGTGAATGCTAGAAACTTTTAATGATGTTTTATGTTTTAAATTTAACTTTGTTTTATCACATTTGTATATGGGGAAGATAGTCATTTGGCTATACAAGTTCAGGGAAAGATGTGTGGTTTGAACTTTCAATTAGCCCTCTTGTTTTCCTGCTCCAGCCACACCCAGGGAGATTTCCATCCCAGACTGCCAGGACTGTCTTGCATTTATCCCTGCAAGTCCTTCTGTGTCCTATGAAACCCTTCTGTCCCAGACAAACCAGGATAGTTCGTCACTGTAGCCATATCCCATAATCAAAAGACCCGATATTTCCAATAGCTAAGCCATTCAACACAGTTCTGCTATGCAAGGGTTCCTGTAGGCTTCTCTAGCAGGCTTATTATACTACTTTCTCTAGTCCATCCACTTCCAGATCCCCAAATTTTGTAGACTTCTTTACTATTGTCTTCTTCTCAATTCTCCTTGCCCTTAAGGAATTTTGCTTTTGTGAAAATCCTTTACCATTATTTTAGAGCTTTTTTTTTTTAAAGATTGGAGATAAATACCATGTAAACAATATACTATATTTAACTGGAAGCCTCTTAATGATGTCTAACCTTGACATTGTCCATGATTTTCCAAATTTAGTGTCAGAGATTAGGCTAAACTTTTCCCAAACCCAATTCCAAGGCCATATGAAAGGACATTTTTCCACCATTTGAGTGAGTTCCAGAAGCTCCTCTTCTCATGGTTTTCTAACCACATGTTACTTGGGTTCCACCTCTTATATCAGACATGAAGCCTAGCTCTCTCCTAATTCCCACAAAAGTCCACTCACACCCAAGGACTGAAGTTTAGCAACTTATGAAAAGTAACTGGGTGGCAGGCAGCATTAGCATAGGCCAGTGCATATGCCCTTTGGCCATGTCCCCTCCCATCTGCACTTAGGTCCCTTGGGGTCTCAGCTTCTACCCAGAAAGGTATTTTGATGAATGCTGTTTGTTCCACATCATAGTATTTGGAATAAGATCATTATTTTAAGGCACTTATTCAAGTAATTATGAAAGTTTACAGAAGTTAGGATATGAGAAGAAGTATATTCTATAAAACTGAACTATTCTATTTCAGAGAATAGTACCAGTGGGAATAGGGGAGGAAAGTGCATCGCTTGTGTATCATTTAGTGCAGCAAAAGGAATAACAAAGGTGATGATGGCAGCTTCAGTGAGCACTTAACACACGCCAATCGTTTTATCTTGATAATCTCACTATTATTCTTACTTTACAGATAGGAACAAGAGACCTTTGTTCAAGGTCACAGAAGTAGCAAAGTAACAAGTAGCAATCCTGGGATTCTGTGTCTGACATTCTGACCGCAGAGTTCATGCTCTTTGCTCATAGTCACAGCACACAATGAAGGTGGAATGCTTTTTCCTCATATGTGTCTGCGTGCACATAATTTCAGAACTACTAGAGAATTGGTGGAAAGGTCTGCTCTACTTCTTTTCACTCAGTGATTTATGTGTCCTGGATTCCCAGCAGCTGGGTGCTCGCCAGCATCCCAAGACGGCACTAATGACCGTCTGGCTCCAGCATCAGCGAGGGTGTGCAGGAGCTGCTGGGGCCAGGTTCCTTCATCTCTGCAGCTATCACAGTTGCATCCTCAGAGTCTGGAGGGAGGGCTCCCCCAGCCACTGCGAGTGCCTTCCCAGCAGACGTGCCTGGAATCTTCTCTCTGTGGTCCGGATGTGCCCTTTGCTCTGCTGCACAGCCCAGTTCAGGTTCTCCTCCCCGCCCCCTGGTTCTGGGGACCCTCTGGAACCAGACCGAGAATGAACTATAGCATGGACTGAGATGAGAACAGTGGTCTTTGATATTAACAGGAGGTTTTTACATGGTTCAATAAATTCCATTTCATTTTTCTTGGTACTATATCGTATAAATTTATAGATTTCAAAGATATGCAAACTCCATTTAGTGAATTTAGATGTATCTATCAAGCTCATGTCTCTGTTGAACAAAGGAATGCTTGTTTTCTAGAAGCAAAGAGAAGATGCTCCCTTGCCTCTTCCGATATTATTTTCCATGGTTGAAGTTCCAGCTTTGTTAATTTGGTGATGGGAAGAATGAACTAGCTGAAGCTGCATATTGCTAACTCTTGAAGAACACATTTGGTCCAGGTTATGAGGTTCAGTACAAAAGCTGAGAGAAACCAAGATAACCTATTGAAAAACAAGGGTCATTTCACTAAGGACATTCTCAGATATCCTTAGTTTCTTCATCTTTAAAATGAGGGTAATAGTAGTATGCCTCCAAGAGATAAAAAGATTAAGTGTGATAATATATGTGAAGCACATAGTACATATGTGCCTGGTACATATGAGCTGTTATTGCTGTCATTATGTTACTTTGTCCTACATTTGCTGAGAGTAATCACATCTATTAAGGAAGGCGTGCAGGAGATAGAGATCCAGATAAGGCTGGAAAGGGATCTGTGCGAGTGAGATAGCTTGAGGAATATCTTAAGAATAGATGGTGATTTTTATCTTAGAAGCATTATTGTAATTTCGTACACTATCCATTCATTCTTCTGTGAGTCATGTAAAATAGTAACTCATTTCCTGCTAAAAAGAAAGACAGACAAAATTTCTGAATTCTACCCCACTTTTCCTAGGCCACTGACTTCAGAGGCTTAGGGTTAGAGTTTACATCTTCTCGTGCTTTGCCACTTCCAGTTCCCTGGCAGCATTCGCTCAGCTTGATAGTGAGGTTTCACTGGTGACATGAGTAGAATCTTAGTGCTTCTCAGCTGACTCCTGCCAGAACCAACAGTAACAGTCACATAGACAAGCTGTTGGTTGGATACGGCAGACCATGGCCGTTCCAGTTCATTCTGATAGACAAACAGGCAGGAAGACAAATTCTGCACATAGACAAATATGAGAAGGAAAAACAGCCAAAACAAATGACTGGAGGCTAAATGACAACCATTTGTAAATCCTAAGTTTTAATATTTCTATGCTTGTTTTTAAAATTGAGTATTTGCTCTGGAACACTCAGCAATACTTCTTTTGTTCTTTTCTTTTCCCCCAGCTAGCAGCAGTTCAGATTTGAAACTGTTTTTATGTGTTTATACACTACCAATACAAATGCTCCATCCTTCTTTTCACCCTTCTGATTTCAAAGAATTTCATTTCTTTCTGTGGTTAATTCGCCCTCTTTCTTCCACTTACTGATCCTCAAGCTGTTATTGGTAGTAGTAGCTAGGACATAATCACTTTAAAGTGACTTCTTTTTTTGTTTTCTCATGCCAGATCAGCAAAAATGGCTTAGTGTAGCTTAGATTCTGAAGTGTCCAGGTAAGTGAATCCTTGAAAATAACTTGTTCCTCCCATTTGTTGTGAAAGACAAATGGCAAAAATTCAAAAGTAGGCTGTGGCTGAATGTGTTAGTCAGAGTAATTTGTTTCTAAGCCAGTAGGACCTCTAGGGAAACTAGGATTAAGGTTTTAAAATGGCAAGTTGAATAAATTCATGATCTACTCTCCTGTGGTTGAATCAAGCACACCTCAGGAAAAGCACAGTTGCTGATGATAGCAACTCCCCCAGGCTGAGGATTTACTTCAAACTTTTCCATATTCCTTAAAGACGCATGCTGGGTTTCTCATCCATAGATTTATATATTCAACAAATTAAAAAGTTCATTGTTATTCATCTACAAACTGGTTAACAATTTCAATCAGGGTAATTCCATAAATATATAAAATACACACTCGAAAAGTGTTGGGATAATCAAATCTAGAAGAAGTAACTAATGTTTTTGATGACAGGACACAAAATTACCAATCAAAATTGAATTGTAGCATTGTCATACAATTATCATACAAAAATGAACTCAAAATGGATCAAAGACCTAAACATTAGATCTAAGACTAAGAAGAAAATGTAGGGAAATATCTTAAAATGTTATAATAGGAGGGGGTTTCCTAGACCTTACAACCCGAAGCACGAGCATTGAAGAAAGAAAGAAATAAAGGGAACTGTTTAAAATTAAACACTTTTGTGCATCAAAGAACCTCATCAAGAAAGTAAAAAGACAACCTACACAATGGGAGACAATATTTGGAAACAATGTATCAGATAAAGGCCTAGTATCCAGAATATATAAAGAGATTGTTCAACTCAACCTAAAAAAGACAGACAACCCAATTACACAATGGGCAAAAGACATGAACAGACACTTCTCAGAAGAGGAAATACAAATGGCCAAAAGGCACATGAAAAGATGCTCAACTTCCCTGGCTATTAGGGAAATGCAAATCAAAACCACAGTGAGATATCTCACACCCACCAGAATGACCATTATCAATAAAATAGAAAACAACAAGTGCTGGAGAGGATGTGGAGAAAGAGGCACACTTATCCACTGTTGGTGGGAGTGTCAAATGGTACAACTGCTGTGGAAGACAGTTTGGTGGTTCCTCAGAAAGCTAAGTATAGAATTGCCATATGATCCGGCAATACCATTGCTAGGTATCTACTCAGAGAACATAAGGGCAAGGACACAAACAGACATTTGCACACTGATGTTTATAGCAGCATTATTTGCAATTGCCAAGAGATGGAAACAGTCCGTATGTATATACCACAGTCCATATGTATATACCACATACATGGAAACAGTCCATATGTATTTACCACAGCTTGTTTAGGCACTTATGAGTGACTAAATATCATACATATGATGGAATATTATGCAGCTGTAAGACAGAATAAAGTTATGAAGTATGTTACAACATGGATGGACCTTAAGGACATTATGCTGAGTGAGATTAGCCAGAAACAAAAGGACAAATACTGTATGGTCTCACTGACATCACCTAACATTAGTGAATGAACTTGGAGAATTTCGGTTAAGAACAGAGACCATCAGAAGATAGAAATAGGGTAGATATTGGGTAGTTGGAGCTGAAGGGATACAAGTTGTACAACAGGACTGATTGTAAAAATTCAGAAATGGATAGCACAATACTACCTAACTGTAATACAATAATGTTAGAACACTGAAGGAAGCTGAATGTGAGAATGATAGAGGGAGGAGGCCTGGGGGCACAAGTGAAATCAGAAGGAAAGACACAGTAAAGACTGAGATAGTATAATCTAGGAATGCCTAGAGTGTATAATGATAGTGACTAAATGTACAAATTTAAAAATGTTTTTGCATGAGGAAGAACAAAGGAATGTCAATACTGCAGGATGTTGAAAATAGATGGTAATTCATATTTTAAAACTTTAACTTATGTGTGGGACTAAAGCAAAAAATGTTTATTTGGTACAAATTTTATATTTTATGTTATTAATGTGTTTCCTAATATAACTTGTGTGGACAGTTTAATTGAACACCACAAGTACATGAAACCTTGTGTAGGGTATGAGATTTTGTAGGTTTGTCCAGAGTAATGCCCGATAAATCCCAGAATGATCTGAATAGTGAATAAAAAAGTATTTGCAAGGTCACCTTGTGGTAATGGTGAGAAAGGTGGAAAATTCAACTTCCCCAAGTGGAGAATTCCTGATATTCTCACAAGCAGTAGGGACAACCAAAGCAATAGGCAGAGCCCTCAATCTTGGGGTTTGTTCATATGAAACTTAACTCCACAAAGTATAGGCTAAACTTACTTAAAATTAAGCCTAAGAGTCACCCCCGAGGGGGAAAAATTTGAATTGTAGATTAAAACAAACAAAAGGAAATTTAATGGGGAAACATAAATGTGAACGCTTCTATTAAAAAAAATAAATTGCCCAAATATAAGATGGAGATGCAGGATACCTGGGTTTATAAGAGCTAATGTGAAAAAAATGGAGACTTTGCTGTTAAATCAAGTATGATAGGATTTATTAGTCTCATTGTACTCTATACTGACCAGATAAATATCTGGGATAATGTGAGCCATATATGGGGACTTTGACACTCTGGAGAAATGTCAATTTTAACCTAGTAGGATGCATGGAATTTTTAGGATATGTCATATGAAAAGGAAGGGGCTAAAGCAGTTGGGATCATATAAGCAGGAGGAGAGAAAGCTTATGAAGTAGGCTGCTTCATAGCATAGTGAAATTTCTGTCACTCAGTACGAAAGGCAAAGCGAGAATCCTGTGGACCTGAAATGAAGCGATGTCAAAAGGGACTCTAGGAGTAGGTGGGAAATTTTGTGGCCCTAAAGATTCTTTTGAAATGCATGGCTTTTTTCTTTTTTGAAATTCAGATTAATGCAATTGAAGAGTTATCTTTTAAGTATTTTTTAATGAGCTCCAATTTGCTCTGTTGGAGTTTACTTCATGCCTACTCATATTTTCAGATTTCAAGTATATATTCCCATGTAAATTTGGAAACTGTTCACACAATTCGGTATTTAGAGATTTCAGTAAGTTTGCATAGTGACTGTCTGCGGGTCCCTTTGACATTCATATGCTGATAAAGTCCTTCATTTCTGATCTTAGCAAGACTAGGACTGCCTCTTTCTCCATCTTGCAAACCAGGATTTATTTCATTTTCCTGAAGTTTTATAAAACACATATACATACCCAATGTACATCTTTTTAACTCTTTGTGATCTTGTTAGGGATAAAAAGCCAAAAATGGTTATGTGTATATATATATATATATATAGTCTTTAAAAGTAAATATTTAGTAAACTGTGCTAATTTCTCTTCCAGCAACCCCCACCTACCACCCCTGGAGAATAATTGCACTAGCGACACATCTGGCGTCTTTCTCATCCTTATTCCTAGACAGTGCACCCTTCATCTCCAATGCCTCCAACATAACAAGGCATACTATCCTTTTAAATTGAAGATGTTGCCACCCTGGCTTGGTTTCTCCATCTAAATCTCCACACCCGAATCTAAAAAGCCTTTATTTGGTTGATGTGCATATTCAGACTTTGGAATCTATCTAATTTTAGAATAGAACCTGGAACCGATAGCAACATTTTCTTTTGAGGCAATCTGCTGAGCCACGAGACTCAGTTGAAATACTACTGTGCTGGTTTGAAACCATTGTGTACCCCAGAAAAGCCATGCTCTTTAATCCTCCTTCAATATTGCTGGGTGGCATCTTTTTGATTAAGTTGTTTTCATGGAGATGTGACCCACCCAGTTGTGGGTGGAACCTTTTCGTTAGGTGGTTTCCATGGAAATGTGTCTTCACCCGTTCAAGGTGGGGGTTGCTTACTGGAGCCCTTTAAGAGGGAACCACTTTGGAAAACAACTTTATAGCTGACAGAGCCAACAGGAGACCCAGATGTTTAGAGATGCAGAAAACCTTGTGTCTGAGGCCCCTTTTATCCAGGATATCAACACATGAGTAAAAAAAAAAAGGATAAAAAAATAGATGAATAATGGTAGGGGGGATAAAGGGTAAAAAATTGGGTAGATCAAAATACTAGCGGTCAATGAGAGAGAGGGATAAGAGATATGGGATGTATGAGTTTTTTCTTTTTATTTTTTTTTCTGGAGTGATGCAAATGTTCTAAAAATGATCATGGTGATGAATACACAATTATGTGATAATATTGTCAGCCACTGATTGTATACTATGGCTGGACTGTATGTATGTAAAGATTTCTCAATAAAGATATTTAAAAAATAAGGAAAACACCCCTGAGGACACTCTTTGAAGAGAAGTCAAAGTTCCCAGCAGACACAAGCCCATGCCTTCCCAGCTGATACAGGTGTTCTGGCCCCATGGGTGTTTCTTTGGAGTTAAGGTATGTTTATCTGGGTGCCTTAGTTTGGACATTTCTATGGCCTTAAAATCATAAACTAGCAACTTAATAAATTCCCTTTTTAAAAGCCATTCCTTTTCTGGTATGCTGCATTCTGGCAGCTTTAACAAACCAAAACAACCACTTTAGGGTTATGGAGTGCAATATATGGTAAACTATCAGGCTGAATAAATGAGCAATTCTAAGAAATTTATAGCATCTCCTTTCTGGACTGGTTTAGTTGAATTTTCTTAATTTATAACCCAGAATCTGGGCTGTTTCATATAGAAAATGCTAAAATGACCTTCTTACCAAAGGCCATTTGCAGGCCTGGTTGAATTGGCAGCTGCGTCAGGGAAGTTTTCATTGGTGAAAGTGCTGTGTTTCATTGGTGAAACAGAACACTTACCTGACTTTCTGGAGCATCAGAAATCATTGGGGCAAGACAACATTGTTCAAAATGATAGTCGAGATTTATGATCCTACTTTTATCCTTAGCTGGCTTGTGTTGAGGGAGATTTAATTTAGTGTGTGGACCCCTGGGGCAGAAAGGAAGGTGATGATATCTGCCTGCTTTAGTGGCCCAGTTTTGCCCACTGGGAAACACTCTTAAAATTTATCACAATTACTGAATATACATGTGTGGTTACATGCACTTAAAAGAGAAATGATTAAACTTACATTTAATGAGAAAATGTGAAATGCAATCTGAATCTTTTTTCCCCTTAACTGATATAATACATATGGATTTTCTTTTTGTCCTTATTCATGTACATATAATTGCAGTCTCTTAATGACAATAAGTATTTGTAGAAAGGTAAGATGTGATCTCACCATCTCCCTTTTTCTCATTTCCTCAGCTGTATGTAAACACACACACACACACAGACAGACACACACACATACACACATATACCTACCTGACTTCAGGTAGCCAAACAATAGTGTCTTAAATGGAATTGAGCATTGTTTACTCTTTCCACCTTCCACCATCTGTTGGGGCTTCTCCCTTTCCCCTTTCCCTCAAGAGATAGATGTAATTATTAATCAGCTTTTATGGGAAATTAAAAAAAAAGACTGTTTAGCCCAGCACTGTCCAATAGAACTTTCTGTAATTATGAAAACGTTCTCTATTTGTTCTGTCAAATACAGTAGCCCCTAGGCACATGTGGCTATTGTGCATTTGAAATGTGGCTACTGTAACTGAAGAACTGAATTTTAAATTTTATTCAATTTTAATTAACTTAAATATAAATTTAAATAGCAATATGTGACTAGTGACTACCATATAGGAGAGGACAACCACTTAGCAAAAGAATTCATAGTGTGAGAAAACATGGTAAGTGAATTATTAATCACCTGGAGTAACCATTCTAAATAACTCTTTTCTACAGTCAGCTGAATGGTGCTTAGAAGTAAGGCAGCATCATTTTTGATAGATGTTGAGATAATCATCAAAAAGGATGAGAAAAAATCAACAACCATCTACTGCATTTATAGTTAATAATAGAGAAATTTCTCTATGCTATGGCAGTTGCTTTACATGTGTCTATAATTTTCACAAGTGTTCTAAATTAGATTTTCCCCCATTTTATGTAAGTGAGGAAACTGAAGTACACCTATTGAAAATAAGCAAACTCAAGGACACACAGCCAGTAAGTAGTTGAACAAGGTTTGGACCCAGGTAGGGTTCTTTGTTGATGCCTCTCACAATGAATGTTTCCTACCATGACTATTAGAACACTTGTACATGAGCCTTGGAAATAATGCAGAGTTTAAGAACATGGACCCTGATGCCAAACTGCCTGATTTGAATCCTATTCCTACTACTTACACCTGTGTGAATTTCAGCACATTACTTAATATCTCTGTGCCTCAATTTTGTCATTTCAATATGGGAACGATGAAGGTACCTTACCGCATAGGCTTATTGTGACTGTTAAATAAGTTAACCGTGCCTGGCGTCTTTTCAATCATGTGCATCTGCCATCATCATTATTATTCATTTAAGAGACTGCCATTTATGTTAAGATGTTAATTTTTTGTGTTGTTAATAGATGACATAGGGGTATGCTTTAGGTGCGCTTCCCTGGGAAGTGAGAGAGTCTGTAATAATTCAGAAAACTCAGGAAGAAACACCCTGCTGTTTAGCCACTTTGGTGTTTCCATCGCTGGAATTACAAAGTTCCAGGGTCCATGCCCTGGCCAATTCCTCATATCTTTGCTTTTCATTTACCCTTCTATGTGTCTCCTTCGGTGTCTTTGATTGGTTCTGAATGCTGAGCAGTGACAAACACCAGCACAGCTGGAAAGAGCTGTAAGACTTGCTGTTCTCTCTTTCAGCAGGGAATTATTGCCATGGATACCAGCATCGGAGGAAGACTGGGAAACGTTCTCAACTCGCCTCCTGAGTGGTCTAACATCTGTTTCTGGCAAGGCCAATAATGAGTGTGCTGCTAGCTTCATAGGAAATAGGAGACTGATACACACCTCTTTTGTTTTCACCACAGATGGCCTCTGCCCAAGATGCTAGGTACGGCCAGAAAGACTCCTCTGATCAGAACTTCGACTACATGTTCAAATTGCTTATCATCGGCAATAGCAGTGTGGGGAAAACTTCTTTTCTGTTCCGTTATGCGGATGACTCCTTTACGTCTGCATTCGTCAGCACAGTTGGGATCGATTTCAAAGTAAAAACTGTATTCAAAAATGAAAAGAGAATCAAGCTTCAGATTTGGGTAAGTGACTCTGAACTGACAGTGTTCTTCAGTCTGGGGTGTTGAACATATAAAGGTGTATGTGAAAAACTTTCTGCCTTATCCTGTCCCCGTGAGGTCCCCAAGCCTCTATTTCCAGATGCTTTGCTACAGATCATTTGTCTCAAAGACAGTGAGGTGATGCCTTTTTAAGGTATGGAGTCCAGATTATGTTTTGTTGTCAACTGATGCGCCTTAAGTGTGTTCAGAAGAAAAAATCCAAACAGTTATCTTGTTGACGGTGGAAGGAACACACCAAAAGTCTGGCTCTGTCTTTTATGATCTGCGTGAACTTGAACAAGTCTATTAATCCTTCTATGTCTCTTCTTATAATCAACAAAATAGACAAATTGCAGCTAGGCTTTTCGTTCACAGGTGGCAGTTTGCCCTGGGTATTTTAAAGAAGAAGGTAAATGGCCAAATGTAGGGAAAGCTTAGGTTTAGTCCCTACATAAATCCCCTGGTATACCTTTGAACATGGTCTGTTTACACTTCCAAGACTTTGTGTTCTTAGTTCTAAGAGTTATGTTTATCTACACATGCAAACAAAACAAAATAAGCCAAAATAAAATATTTACTTGGAACAGGGGTCTTCTCTAAGTCGAAGGTTCTGCAATACATTTTGAGACCATTTGGCTAGCTTTTTGCCCCTCTACACCCCTGCAGATGGAGATCAGAGTTGCCTTAACTAAATTATCAGGGTAAATTTAACAGCTAGCTAGAAACTGAAAGGAAATATATGTGGGTAAGGAGTTGCAAGGTAATGTAAGAGATGAGGTATCAGAAAATCTGGTTACACCAAAAGAGGAAAAATGTTATGGGCATCAGATAATGTATAGGTTCATAAATAGAAGGTTTCTATAGTCATTTTTGCACCTTTTCCCTATCCACCTATATCCCTGCCACTCAAATTCATTTGAACTGTAAACAGATACTTCCCAAGAGGACTTTATCAACCTACTTCTATGACAGTTCTGATAGTTGCTACCATTTGGTGTAATGCCAGGGCCAATATATAGAGCTGATGATAAGCTTCCTTCTTCAAACATGGAAAATTGAAAGAAAGATAAATCCTAGAGTGCAGCATTTAAACTTCCTTTTTAAATAAGCATATTAGTCAGGGTTTTCTAAAGAAACAGAACCAACAAAAGATATGTGTAAATAAGAGATTTATAAAAGTGTCTTGTGCAACCGTGGGGGTACAAGAGTCCAAAATCTGTAGAGCACACCACCAGGCTGGTAACTCCAATGAAGAGTCTCAACGAACTCCTTAGGAGAGACTGGCTGGCTGAAGAAGAATTGAAAATTCTCTCTTCTTTCTTAAGCCTTCAACTGTTTGAATCAAATCCAATTGACTGGAATCTCCCATTTGTGGAAGACATGCCCTTAGATGATCATAGATGTAGTCAGCCACAGATGCAATCACTTGGCTGATGATTTAATAAACCAGCCTTTTGGTGTATCAACCAGCCACAGTATATCCTTGCGGTAACAGTTAGGCCAGTACTTGCCTGACCAGACAGCTGGACACCATCACCTGGCCAAGTTGACCCCTGAACCTAACCATCACAATCAGAGGCCCTTTATCAAAATATTATGTGAACTGGGGAATTTTTATATAACTTGCTTAAGAGTAAATTTGAATTATGCAGATATAGATGCAGATAGGTGTTCTCAGGTACTTTATAATAGATTTTTGCTTTTTTGCTATTTCATTTCTTCTTTTTTTATTTTTTATTTTTTTTTATTTTATTAATCAAAAAAATTACAAGAAACAAACATTCCTAATACATACACTCAGCAATTCACAATATCATCACATAGTTGCATATTCATCATCATGATCATTTCCCAGAACATTATCATCAATTCAGAAAAAGAAATAAAAAGACAACAGAAAAATATAACAAACAGAAAAAAAAAGATTTTACAGGCCATACCCCTTACTGATCCCTTTCATTGATTACTAGCATTTCAAACTAAATCTATTTTAACATTTGTTCCCCTTATTATTTATTTTTATTCCATATGTTCCTCTCATCTGTTGACAAGGTAGATAAAAGGAGCATCAGACACAAGGTTTTCACAATCACACAGTCACATTGTGAAAGCTATATCATTATACAATCATCATCAAGAAACATGCCTACTGGAACACAGCTCTACATTTTCAGGCAGTTCCCTCCAGCCTCTCCATTACATCTTGGTTAACAAGGTGATATCTACTTAATGCATAAGAATAACCTCCATGATAACCTCTCGACTCTGTTTGGAATCTCTCAGCCATTGACACTTTGTCTCATTTCACTCTTCCCCCTTTTGGTCGAGAAGGTTTTCTCAATCCCTTGATGCTGAATCTCAGCTCATTCTGGGATTTCTGTCCCACTCTGCCAGGAAGATCCACACCCCTGGTAGTCATGTCCCACGTAGACAGGGGGAGGGTGGTGAGTCTACTTGCTGTGTTGGCTGGAGAGAGAGGCCACATCTGAGCAACAAAAGAGGTTCTCTTGGGGGTCACTCTTAGGCTTAATTTTAAGTAGGTTTGACGTATCCCCTGTGGGGTTAAGTTTCATATGAACAAACCCCAAGACTGGGGGCTCAGCCTATAGCTTTTACTGTCCACACTGCTTGTGAGAATATCAAAAATTCAACTTGGGGAAGTTGAGTTTTCCCCCGTTCTCACCATTCCCCAAAGGGGACTTTGCAAATACTCTTCCACTCACTGATCAAATCACTCTGGGATTCATCAGGGCATTACCTGGACAAACCAACAAAATTTCACATCCTATTCAAAGTTCCATGTACTTAAGGTGTTCAATCAACTATCTACATAAGTTATATTAGGAGATGCACTAGTCAAAGTATAGATTTGTACCAAATAAACATTTTTTGCTTTAGTCTCACACATTAGTTGAAATTTTAAAATATTAAGTACCATCTAGTTTCAGCACACTGCAGTAATGACATTCTTTTGTTCTTCCTCATGCAAAAACATTTTTTAAATTTGTACATTTAGTCACTATCATTATACACTCTAGGCATTCCTAGATTACACCATCTCAATCTTTATCATCCATTGTTCTTTGTGATTTCATTTATGCCCCAGCCCTCCTCCCTCTATCATTCTCATATGCAGCTTCATTCAGTGTTTTAACATAATTGTATTACAGTTAGGTAATATTGTGCTGTCCATTTCTGAGTTTTTATATTTGTCCTATTGCACAATCTGTATCCCTTCAGCTCCAATTACCCAATATCTTACCCTATTTTTATCTCCTGATGGTCTCTGTTACCAAGTAAATATTCCAAGTTTATTCACTAATGTCAGTTCATATCAGTGAGACCATACAGTATTTGTCCTTTTGTTTCTGGCTAATCACACTCAGCATAATGTCCTTAAGGTCCATTCATGTTGTTACATACTTCATAACTTTATTCTGTCTTACAGCTGCATAATATTCCATCTTATGTAAATGTCACAGTTTGTTTAGCCAACTGTCTGTTGATGGACATTTTGGCTGTTTCCATCTCTTGGTAATTGTTAATAATGCTGCTATAAACATTGGTGTGTAAATGTCCATTTGTGTCCTTGGCCTTGTGTCCTTTGAGTAGAGACAGCATATAGATGGGTCCTGTTTTTTAATCCATTCTGCCAGACTATGTCTTTTGATTGGAGAGTTTAATCCATGAACATTCAGTGTTATTACTGCATGGGTAGTACTTTCTTCTACTATTTTGCCTTCTGGATTTTATATGTCATATCTAATTTTCCTTCTTTTTACCTTTACTCATAGTCTTCCTTTCTACACTCTTCTCCACACCTCTCTCTTCTGTCTTCGTATCTGTCTCTAGTGCTCCCTTTAGTATTTCTTGCAGAGCTGGTCTCTTGGTCACAAATTCTCTCAGTGACTTTTTGTCTGAAAATGCTTTAATTTCTCCCTCATTTTTGAAGGAAAGTTTTGCTGGACATAGAATTCTTGGTTGGCAGTTTTTCTCTTTTAATATTTTAAATATATTATCCCACTGTCCTCGCCTCCATGGTTTCTGCTGAGAGATCTGCACATAGTCTTATTGGGCTTCCCTTGTATGTGATGGATTGCTTTTCTCTTGCTGCTTTCAAGATCCTCTCTTTCTCTTTGACCTCTGACATTCTGATTATTAAATGTCTTGGAGTATGTCTATTTGGATCTATTCTCTTTGGGGTACACTGCACTTTTTGGATCTGTAATTTTAAGTCTTTCATAGGAGTTGGGAAATTTTCAGTGATAATTTCCTCCATTAGTTTTTCTCCTCCTTTTCCCTTCTCTTCTTCTTCTGGGACACCCACAACATGTATATTCATGCGCTTCATATTGTCTTTCAATTCCCTGAGTCCCTGCTCATATTTTTCCATGTTTTTTCCTATAGTTTCTGTTTCTTGTTGGATTTCAGATGTTCCGTCCTCCAGTTTTGAAATCCTATGTTCTGTCTCTTGAAATCTACCATTGTAGGTTTCCATTGTTTTTTTCATCTCTTCTACTGTGTCTTTCATTCCCATAAGTTCTGTGATTTGTTTTTCCAGACTTTCAGTTTCTTCTTTTTGTTCTTTCCTTGCCTTCTTTATATCCTCCCTCAATTCATTGATTTGGTTTTTGATGAGGTTTTCCATGTCTGTTCGTACATTCTGAATTAATTGTTTCAGCTCCTGTATGTCATTTGAATTGTTGGTTTGTTCCTTTGACTGGGCCATATCTTCAATTTTCCTAGTGTGATTTGTTATTTTTTGCTGGTGTCTAGGCATTTAATTACTTAATTAGTTTATTGTGGAGATTGCTTTCACTTCTTTTGTCTAGGGTTTTCTTACTGGATGAATTTGTTGTCTATCTGTTCTTTGACATTCTGTTCAGCTTTATCTGGACCTTTAGCTTAAGTTTTGTTTAACAGAGGAGAATTTTTCAGTTCTTGATTTCTTGTTTCTTGTCCTGCTTGTGTGGTGCCTTTTCCCCCCCACACACTTAGGAGGGTCTACTTAGATATTATAAACCCAAGCCAGATTTTCCCAGACCAAACTGGCCTCCTATAAGGGGGAAGGAGTCACCTGCATCTGTTTTCCCTGAGGGTGAGACCCAGCAGGTTGAAAGACTTTCCTGTGAAGTCTCTGGACTCTGTTTTTCTTATCCTGCCCAGTATGTGATGCTTGTCTGACTGCGGGTCCCACCAGCATAAGATGATGCGGTACCTTTAACTTTGGCAGACTCTTCCTGCTGGGGGCATGGTGGAGACAGAGGAGAGGTTGTAGGCTGGTCTTAATGGCTTCAAATTACCAAGCCCTGGTGTCTGAATTCCTTGACGGAGGGATTCCACCTGGGTGGGGCTTCACCCCTCCCCTGGGGAAGGCACAAGCTCCAGACAAGCCCCCAAAAGAGCTCACTTCTGCCTATACCTGGGGCAGTTGCAGCCTCAAAAGTCCTGCCACTATATCCAAAGGCAGTCAAGCCTTTGTAGATACACAGCCACAAAAACCTCTGTTTCCTTCTTTTTTTTTTTTTCCCCCTTTTTCTGTCAGTCCTGCCCCCTTGGGGCCGGGGCAAAAATGAGCAACCTCTGCTCTGATCAGGTTCATCTAAGCTGGGGGCCTATTTTTAGTAGTCAGAATTTGTTAATTAGTTCCACAATTGGCGTTTGATTGTGCCCAGACCCTGCTGCTGGTAAAGTCTCTTTCCTTTCCCCTCTGGGAAGTGGCCTGTGGGGAAGGGGCACCGGCCACCGCAGCTTTGGGAACTCACGGTTCTGGGGGGTGCTCGCAGCCAGTCCAGCTGGTCCAGACTGGGGTATGCTGTGTGTCTGGTCACTGATGTGGCCCCAGGAGCTGTTCTGTACTGTTTCTGGTTATTTAGTAGTTGTTCTGGAGGACGAACTAAAATGCGCACGTTGTTAAGCCGCCATCTTGACCCGGAAGTCCCTATTTCATTTCTTCTAATTCTGGTAGTTTCCAAGTCTAATGAGAACTCATGTAAGAATTTGGAAAAGTGGGTGCTGAGAGTCTTCACTGTTCCTCCTTCTCCAAAGTCAGTTTTGCTACGGGAGTCACTTTTCATGTACTTTATCTCAGTCATTGTAGATACCACATCCATGCAGCTGCTCAGAGAGACAGAACGAGCCCTGTCCTTTGCTTCACATTTGGGTCTTGTTCATTCTTGCCTCCTTTTGAACTTCAGATGACCATTTTATATGTAGATAACTTTTCACATTCAGGTTTAAGAAAGGTCTGTGTGTTCTCAGAGACTTTGGTGAATTGAAAATTAATTGGTAACTACACATCACTTAACTCCATAATAGTGTGCTTTTTACTAATATAAAGAAATAATCTTTTCTCTGAATAGCAGTTTCAGTTTTTCTTCCATGCTTTATTTCTTATAGATATTTAGAGGTGGCTGTTGTGACCGTTTAAATAAAATACCAACATAGTTTGACTCAATTCTGTAATCTCTAGCAATGTCTCAATCTAAATTTTTGACAGAAATTCTCTGTCGAGGTCTAAAAGCATCTGTCTTTAATGCAAAGTAGAAATATGTCAAAAATACAGATTATTGTTCATAGGCTTTCTTTTTTCCTTCAAAATGTTTGGCGCTGGTATAAGGCCAAAGCAAGTTTATACATCTCTCTTATGCATTGACATGAAGTTATTTCTAGTGAAGTCTTGTTCATCTCTGAGCCAACCAGAGCCCAACTCAGATCCTCTCGCTGCCTCTACTCCAACAACTCCTCACGCTTCTCAGTTTCTGTGACTTCATTCGAAAGCCTCTGACGTTTCATTCTGTTCACATTTGTTTCCACTCTTACAGAACCCACAGTTTTTCTAAAACTTCCAATTTCTTCACAGCTCAGTTCTGCTTAGGATCTCATTTAAGGGCTTCCATTCTCTTATTCTGCGGACATCCACACTCCCTTTAGGGACCAGCCATTTAGAAACTCATTACCTTATCCTCTTCTCAGCCCCAACAGTAGTATGATAAGCATTATTATTTTGCAAATAAAATATAATTTCATTTCTTCCTCTTTAGGTTCATGACAGCCATTAGTGCAGATATGATTCTAGGGATATGAAAATGAGTTTTATATGATTGTGTGTCAGCTGATCTACTAGATTGTGTAGTACTCAAAAGAAGTTCTATCCAAAAATCTTGCACTCACAGAATTTGCCGTGTCGTTGGAGAAAGAAATGTATACTTGTGAAGTAATTATATACTTCTACAGACAAATACGAACTTGTATAAATATTATTCATAGCTAGTGTATATTGAATATATACCATATGCTAGGCACTATCTCTGCTTCTCAAAACAACCTAACATAATATTTATTATTGTTATTTTACATGATAAATGTGAAGGTGGGATAGGTTAGATAGTTTGTCCAGGATCATGCACGGGGAGAGGCTAAGATGGGATTCCAGACTAAGTTTATCAGATTTTAATGCCCATGCTTGTTTTCCTTCACTATGCTACTATAGTGAAGAAGAAGTATTCTTAAACATGTTGGTATTTTTTGTGAAGGTGGGAATATTAAGAGATGCATCCTGATATCTGAAGAAAATGTTTTTAAAAATGTTTTTCCATCTCACTGAGTTGAGACATACAGGTGAAGATATGATAAGGAGAAACCAGGGTGGTAAACCTAAGGTAAACCTACAATAATTTTAGGGACCTGCTTTATGCTATAATATATCGGAAAATAGTTTTGTATAATTCTTGTGTTTAACAACTTTCACATATCATTTATTTGAGCATGTATTTGGCATTGTTAGAGTAGTCATCTCACTATGGTTTAGTAACCAAACAGTTAATTATTCTTCCTGGCTTGTAGTATTTTTATACATGTATCTTAATGTGTAAATAATTTATTAAGATATCTGCAAAATGTTTTCGAAGTAATGAAAACTATCATGAATTAGTCCAATGCACTATTTTCTTTACTAAGACTGGCTGCAGATATTGATACAATTTAGATCACTCCATTAATTTTAAACTACTCATAAACATAATTGTTTGCAGATTAAGAAACCAAGGTATAGAGAGGTTAAGTGATTTGACCTTAACTTGCAGTTAATGCCAGAGCAAAGCTTAAAATCCAGGTCCCCTGCTAGCTGGGCCAGTCTGATTTCTACTATACCAAGAAAGGTCTGGAGGTAAGTGCTGTTTTGTAACAATTGTGATAAATCTCATACCTGGGTGCCAATGGAATCCAGCAGGCAAAGAAAAATAAAACTTGGGGCCAAATTTTAATTAGTAGATCAAATATGTCATGGGGAAAGAGCCTTGTAGAAAGACTGCCCTGTTTTTCTACTTGGTGGTTTACTTTTTCATGTGCTGCAAAGGGGTTTTATGATTCAGCAAACTGGATTATTGGATTTTCAACAGTTTGCATTCAAATAAAACATTTTAACAGTTACTAGAAACTTTGAACTTTCTTCCTGGACATGTTATACCTCCTGTCTGTGAAAGTTCATGACTGCCTTGGAATGAACTTTTTAGAGAAGTAGCATTGTTCATTTTTACTTAGTTATAAATTTTATCCTCTAGTATATTTATGAATTCTCCTATCCCTTACTATATCACCATTTTATTACATTTTGCTTGTTATCATTTTTTTTGGTTCTCAAATCACAAACTTTCAACTTTTTAGAGAATCCAAATACTTGGGATGGTTCTCATTTTGTGTGACTGTTTAGTGCTATTATGAAAACACTGGAAAGAAATTTAGTGTCGTTTTTCACATTAATTACAGAAAAATTTATGGCTGGTGTCTATATCTTTTCTTCTAATTCACAAAACAATTTAGCCTTGAGAAAGGCCATATAGAATGAATTTCCATTTATTGAGAAGATTAAAAAAATAGTTTAATATCCACTACTAGATTACTCCAGATTACTAGTATAACAGCATTAAGGCTCACAACAGGTCACTGCAAACCAAAGACTGCTGAGAGTTATTACTGTTAGACTGTGTAGATAGAATGATAGTGTGACACCCCTAAATAAATGACAATTTCCTTTGCTTAAAGAAAGTATATAGATCTCTTTCTCCAATTGGGTCTATATTGTTTAAGGCCAAATATCAGGACTGACTTTAAATAAAGGAAGGTTTAGCCTGTCAAAATACAGCTTAGCCAGAGAATATAGGTTTAAAAGGGGTAAGGGGTGGGATAAGCAGAAGAGATTATAGTTTCCTTAGGAATCATAGCAGGTATGTATCATTTTTGTATTCTCTCTTTCCTACTCTCACCCTTCACCACTCCTTGTCTTTCCTGTCCTCCCTTTCCTTCCTTTCCTCTTTGATGAACTCGGCCTCTGCTGCGTTAATAGGAAACTCATCCTCAACTTGTCCATGTATAGAAATGCAAGTTGTGTTGTGGACAAGGGTGCCCCATGAGCCCCATGGGGCTGTGGTGAAGCAGAGCTCCACCTGGAGCACCTCGTGCCCTCACTCAGACCTGGGCCTGTCTCAGCAGGGGGGTCCTTTTCCTTTCACAAATGTGCATCTGCTCATCACGTGTGCACTTGCTGGTCCTCATGCAGCCAAAGCGGACCCAGGAACGCTGTTAGAGTCTACTGTAGAAGACGGGCGAGTCAGCCAAGGAGAGAAGCCTTTCTTCCCTCGCAGAGACAAGGAGGAAGGGGGCAGCTTCTTAGAGCCCAAGGGGCAGAGTCTGTCACTGATTCCATTCTGCTAAGTGCTGTGACTTCAATTACTCTCACCACGGGCTTGACACATTTCTGGGTCTAGATATTGGGTGGAGACTTAGGATATTGGATTAGAACATCAGTTCAAGGAAAGATCCTATGGATTATCTGGCCCAATCCCCTTATGTGATGATACTATTAAAAATAGCAGCATTTATTGAGCCCATACTACTTATCAGGTGCTGTGGTAGGCACTTTATATTTAGATGCATTTTAAGTTTATTTCTTACAGAACCCCAGTGAGGGATGATGATTTTATTAGCCTCGTTTTATAGCAGAGGAAACTGGTTCTCATAAAGATAGAATAATTTGCCCAAGGTAACACCTGGATTCCACCTGCAACAACGAGTTCAAAGTCCATGCATTTGACCACGTGGTATAAATGAGGTCCAGAGAGACGAAATGAATTGTCTTGAGACCTTTAGGAGATCAGATATTAAATCCTACATATATTAATCCCTAGTAAGTACTTTTTTCACACCATGGTACTGCTTAATATCTTTCACCACTCCCTTACTACCTGTTCCAAGAACTTATTTATAGATACAGAAAGGAATCAGTTGTTTTGCTTACTATCTGGCGGTGTGAGCAGTTGTGCGGTCTCTGTTTTGTGCTTAAAACTCATAGATATGCATAGGAGGTGGGACTGGGGACGTTCAATTAACTTCTTCATACACATTTCTTGAATTCCTGTTTCCACTGCTGGGGAACGTGCATGGAAAGAAGAGTCTGAATAAAAGAAAATAAATATCTACAGGAAAATAGTTCTGACTTTAATCTTTCCATTTGGTGCTCATTTAGCCTAGTCACCCTCCCTTAAATCTTCTAGTCTGTTTATAAGGAGCCAACATTTTCTGCCCAGGGGAGCCCCTTAAGAGACCTGCCAAAGCCAGTGACAGCTGCCAAGACCGTACCTGGTACTGTCATTTATATGCTCTTTTCTCCCCATTACATTTCTCCTAACTTAGCATCTGCTTTCCCTGAGAGATGTAAAAGGCAAGATTTAGTTTCACTCCTCAGAGGAAACTGATAACTGTGTGCAAATGTCAAGATACATGAAAACAGTCACTTTGTCAGGCAGCCAATAGCAGCAGCTCCTGTTGTGTTTAAACTATTCTTTTCGTCATTGACAAAATATGAACGATGGTAAGGATTTTGTTCTTGGCCCAATAGAGCTCACCAGATAAGTGGGAAGAAAGGAAAACAAACATGGGAGAAAGTTTCACTGTGTGGATCAGTAAACCAAGAGCCTCAAGCAGGACCTTTGGAGTCTGGTGATCCAGGATTTAAATACTGACCCTTGTGGAACCTCAAGCCCTAACTTCTCTGAGCCTTCACTTACCCATTTGCGAAACTGGAGAAGATAATACCTAATCCTTAGATGCTAAATATTTTGCTATAAAAATTTTCTATGCGTAGTGCAACACCTGGCACAAGACTGGCACTCAGTAATGTTTTCTTCTTTTCTAAAAATAGTGAACCAAAAAAAAAAATAGTGAACCAAATTTCAGACTTTTTGCACTTAAGTAACTTAAGTAAATCAAATACTTCTTGGGTACCTACTATATGCCAGGTGCTGTGCTAGCTTTTACTATAGAAGGTTGCAGGGTGTTCCATGAAGAATTGACAATAAAAGAGTAGTTGTGTGTTCATTCATTCATCTATTCATTCGATCAGCATTTAAGTTTTTACTATGTATCAGACACTGTGAAGGGATTTAGGATTGTAAATAAATATACACGTATACGCACAAATAGGTTGTAGAAAGTTTTATGGGGGAAATAATCAGAGTGCTCTGATAAATGCAAAACAACCGCAGGGAAAGAGAACTGTATTTAGGTAGGTGATCAAGGTGAATTTATAGTAAATACAGTGAGACTTGGAAGATAAGAAGGAGCCAGCCATTTGAAAAAGTTTTGTCCTTTGAAATGAGAGACGGTGAAAGAGAATGCATTTTTTTTTATGCAATAGCTATAGAGAGACCATTTGTTGATCAAATCCTGGCATTCTTCCCACTGTGCCCTCCATTTGAGCAGGAGTGGGTTTATATATTGGGGCCTGAAGCTTTTAAAGTTTGGAGGCTCTCTTTAAGGAAAAAGAAACAAAAAGACCTTAGTCTTACTAAAGTAACAAAAGTAAATGATTGTGTGCTTACAATGCTGGGACTTGGCTGGAATCCTAAGGCTTAATCTTCAATCAGCTTCATAGTAAATGACCTCTGCTTTTATGAAACACTTTACCTGCATGATGATAGAGAGAGAGGAATATACTGGATGATGTTAAGCAGTTACAACCAGTAGGAGTAGTATACAGTGAAAGCAGGTAGGCAAAACAAATGGAAAAGATGTGTCAAGAAAGTGGGATAGAGAGGAAGTGGCATTGGGGCAGGAGAACAGATTCCAGCCCCTCTCTGTCACCATGGGGCAAATGACTTAACCTCTCTTGTTATCATTTTTCTGATCTGTAAAATAAAGGGGATGGACTCAATTAAAAACGAAATAAAAGCCTGTGCCAAGCACAGTTGTACATGTTTTATAGGTGTAAATCATCTGATCCTCGTAGAAAAACCCTATTGGATAGATGATGTACTTATCTCTGGCTTACAGATGAGGAGACTGAGTCACAGAGAGTGTGAGTAACTTATCCAAGGTCACACAGCTAACAAGTGGTTAGTGGATCTAAGGGTGACATCTAGCTTTGGAGACTTTTCTCTTCACCGAACCTGCTTACCTCCTTCTCTGTCGCTGACACTTTTGAGAAATTGCTGCAGACCAGTCACAGTGCATATTTCATTTCTAATGCATTAAACAAACAAAATGTTGGTATAAATATTGGTCTTTTAAAGATGAGGCAACCAAGAATGGAAAAGGCTAAATAATTTCCCCTTGCTCACCTAGTTTTTTTCCACTACCTTTAGTGTAAATTTGAACTTTATCAGTATCTGATTAAAACAAAAATCAGGAAGGAACCAGTATTTGATAGATTGTTTTTTTCCAGAAATACATGAGGTAAAAATGGACAAATCATGATGTTATTCCATCCAGATTTATACCTTTCTTGTTCCTCGAGTCAGCCTAGTTCCCCCAACAACTGCTATTCCAAGGATGCTGCTCTCAAACTTTCCATAAACCAGGATACCACTTTTTGTAGCAAGAATGGGAGTTATGCATAAATGAAGTTCCACGTAACTGAAGCTCAAATTGTCAAAAGTCTAAACAAATGAAATATCTTAATGGAAATCTTCTAACAGAGTTGCGCATTTGCTTACCTTAGGAGAACAAGAAGAGGAAATGAAACAGAAGCCAAGTTGTCTTTTAGACTCCAGATAACCATTATGAATCCCTTGGGGATGACACATCCATTCTGTGGGTTCAGGACATTTCCTGTGTTCTTAGGTCTACTTCTCTTCTATTTTTTTTTTTTTCAATGTCAAGCTGCCCTTCCCCTTTGCCTTCCTCTCCCATTCTAAATTGTTGCTTCCAGGATATTGTTTTCTTGTAAACCAAGTACCCGAGTTCGTTGTCATTGCTGACTCAGAGTGTTAAATATGAGAATTTTCTGTTACCATGCATGAGCTTTGGGGTATGTGTGCTGGAATATCTGCTTTAGCCTCCCTTTGTTACTGCATTTATTATCTTCGTGGAAAGACCAAATAAAATGTTTATCTGCCTGATTACATTGGAGTTCATTTGGCATTAGACCTATTCTAGACTTACTCGACTCTAAATTCCCCTACGATGGCAACTTCATGAGGTAGCGTTGTGATTAAGAATAAGCTCTGAAGTTCAGCTGTCTGAGTTCAAATCCTGGTTCTAAATTCTTGGAATTTTAGCTTTTATGTGCCTCATTTTTTAATCCATAAACTGGGAATGATAATGATACTTTCCTTAGAGTCTTATTGTAAAGATGAAATAAAATGGTATTTATTTATAAAATTCTTAGCATAGTCCCTAACACATAGTAAATGCTCAATAAATAAGTCATTCTTATTTCTGTCTACCTCTTGCATTTTCCAATACTGACCTCATCTATTTACACACTCCATATGCATTGGAACTGCAAAATGAATTTTTTGGACCATAAATTTTTAGTTCTAATGTCGACAGACATTTATATGTTTAATTTTGGTCCCATGAAATGGCAGCAAAACAGACAAGTGTAGTGACAAAATGAAATGTCTTCTGGACATCTGGGTTTTTCTTACCAGCCATTGATAAATTTTAATATCCCCAAGTGTAGTCAGTTGTGTTGTCCAAGGGTTTTGTGGTATTTTGAGCCATCTGTGCATTTAAATAGAGGCATCAACTGCACAGGGAAGGCAAACTGGAACAGCTTGTTTATTAAATGCTAATAAAATGGATATCCTGCCCTAGCACAAAACAATTATAAATCATTGGATCCATGGAGAGCTGTTATTAAAATGCTGGGATATAATTTCCTCAGGATATTGCCTAGTGATGCTGACAGCTTCTGATCTAAGATGTGAGCTGTAACTATGTTGCCAAGTCACTCATTGTTATTTTCTACTGAATTTGTTTAAAGTTATACTTAATTGACCAGTTGTTCTGGCATTATATAAACACAGCATAAATCTAGGTACCAAATATGCATTTAATCACTCTTCATATTTATTCCTTAAGTCAAATTTAAGGAAAAAAACATAATTTTCCCTCGCTAAATAGTGTTTACTCTTATTTTCAGGTTAAGAATGTTCTCTTTTACACTTCTGTTTTGCTCTCATGATACTAATTTTACTTGTCCGGAGCATTGCCATTATGGCAACTCATCGAATAAAATAAAAGAAATAAATGTAAGCATCGATTGATAGCAAATTACTTTGCTCATGCCAAGGATGGATCTGAAGAAATGGAAAGCGAGGTCTCTTCCTTCAAAAAGTTTACAATCTATGGAAGCAGTTGTGTCAATTTCATAAGGTCTGTAAAGGGTCATGTGCAAAATCCTAGAGTATAAACTAAATATGACAGTTCGAGAGAGATACATTTAAGAAGAATTGACGTAGGTGAAAGCATCAGTTTTTTGCTTTTGTGTTACTGCTTGTGTTGACAAGAAGTAAAAACGGTCAATTGAGGAGACTTTAATGATTTCACAAAGATGGGGGCAGGGTTTAGAGGACCAAAAAGTGTTGGTGCAGACCACAGAGCTGGTGCATTCAGAGAAGTCCCGCCCACTCCTTGGATCAGTGGGAAAGGAGAGACCTGCAGAGCTGCTGCTGCAGCAGGAGGAGAGGGCCGTTAGGCTGGAGCCTTGGCTTTTGAGAAGAGCACAGCCACTGCCAATCAATGGCCCAGGAGGGAAGGGGTCAAGGGGATAATTACCTTAACCTCTCATTCCTGATGCCTTCTGATCTCTTGCCAGTTTCTCTCTTTGGAACCCACTTAGAGGATAGGCAGCAAGTGAGCTCTCCTACAATTCATAAAATGCCTTCTGGGGCACAGAGTAGGGTGGGAAAGGGTAAAGGGTGGATTTGGAAAGGAAAATAGAACATATCTAGCAAAATGAAGAAGATAATCTTTGATATTTCTACATGAGATGCTTGGGTTTTCAAACAAGAAGGAACAAAGCCCAAATGCACATTTTAGGGAATTCAAATCCTAGATGTACTATGGTATCATCTTCATATTTTCATACCCCTGATAATTTGAATAATATAGCAAATTTCATGATCTTTCTTTTGTTTTACTTTGATCGTCCACATAGCCCTCCAAACTAGTTAAGGAGGCATTCATTGGATAATTCTATCAAAAGCTCAAGATTTTGCCAAGGAATTGGCCCTTTGAACACATATTTGACAATATCTGCTTCATAAAGAGATAAATTTTCACTCAAAACTGAAGGAATGTCTGCATGCAGAAAATACCAATAACCCAAACCCTTCACCTAATCCTCTTTGAGAAGCTTTAACACCATCTGAAAAGGGAAAAAAAAAACAAAAAAACAAATGGTCTGGGTCCAAAAGATAGCCAACGAAGCTATGATTTAGTCATAGAATGCCCAAGAAAGCCTGAGTGCTGCACAAGTACCAATGTTCAGAGCTGTCCCTCCACTCTGTCAGGCTGAGTGCTCCCTGCTTCATGAGCAGTGTTCCCAAATGCAGACCCATGCTGGCCTCTGTCAAATGTGTATCCACAAAGGAAGAGCCAAGCAATGCAATTTTTTTTCCCTAAAACTAAATGTATTCAACTTTAAGAAGCATTTTAAATTAAAATAATATTATTTATTGCAGTTTATTCATTCCTATTCTTTTGGTACTCTGGTAGATTTTAGAAATGTTCTAAACCTTTCTCGGGAAAAAAATGGCAGTGCTTTGTCAAGTGCACCATTTGTATTTATTTATAATAATAATCATCACTTTGATATTAGAAGCCCCAGGGTCTGGAAAGCGGTGATGTGGAGGATTTCTGTGGTTTAGAACTGGCTGGGCTGGGGAGGTTGAAGAAGCCCAGAGAATGACCAGCCAGCCAGCCAGGCAGCTGGTGTGCTACAGTCAGACCGCCCCCAGCCTGGTTTGATGCGAAAGGACTGGACACTTACAGAGTGGTCGTTGTGTGCTCTGCAAAGTGCTAGATTCTGGGGCCAAAGGAGGCCCGGCTTTCTAAGCTCCCCATTATCTGACGATTTACAGCACAGTGGCACAGAAATGAGTAAGCCAAACATAAGTCCTTTACCGAAAGCATTAAGAGGTACAGCGCAAGGAGGAACAAAGGCTTTTGATGTCTTATGGTTTCACTCTGGGCAAGGTATTTGTTTATCTGTGCTTGGCTTGGTTTTTGTTTTGTATAAAATGAGGATAATAATGTTTTTCGTTTAGTCTGTTTTTAAGAATAAAGATGAGATGCGTAATGTGTCTTTGATAGTGTTCTCATATTTTTTAATCCTTTTCACTCTTAAAAATTATTGAGGATCTCAAAGAGCTTTATTTTATGTGGGATATATTTACTGATAATGACTGTATTAGACACTAAAACCGAGAAACTTTCTAAATATGTGATTCATTTAAAAAGAACAATAATAAACCCATTGGCACGTAAACATACACAACTACATTTTCTTTCACCAGCTCTAAAGCAGAGCCTCCAAAAAATGTGTTTGTATGTTTGTCTGTTCATAACTACATGTTTTAAAACAAGAAATGTAGTGAGAAGAATGACATTGTTTTATAGTTTTGCCAATCTTTTTAATGACTGACCTAAAAGAGGACAGCTGGGTTTTCACATCTGCTTTCTTCTTCACTCTGTGTCTAATAAATTAGGTAACCTCTGGAAAACTCTGCTGCACAATCATGAGAGACAGAGTGAAAAGGCAAATAGAAACTTAATATTATTTTTTAACATTTTTTTTATTGTGGAATATAATGTATATACAAAAAAGCAATGAATTTCCAAGTATGTTTTAACAAGTAGTTATAGAACAGATTTTGAAGTTTGGTATGGGTTACAGTTCCACGATATTTTGTTTTTCTTCTAGCTGCTTTAAGACACTGAAAAGAAATATCAAAAGAAATATCACTATAATGATTCAGCAGTCATACTCATTTGTTAAATCTTGTCTTCTCTGTTACACTCCTCTTTTTTTCTTTTTTTGTGAAAAATAACATATATACAAAAAAAGCAATAAATTTCAAAGTACATTGCGACAATTAGTTGTAGAACAGATTTCGATGTTAGTATGGGTTACGATTCTACAATTTTTACGTTTTTATTTTTAAGTACTCCAAGGTACTGGAGCCTAAAAGAAATATCAATGTAATGATTCAGCACTCAAACTCATTTGTTAAACCCTACCTTCTCTTATAACTCCACCATCACCTTTGATCATTCTCCCACTCTTTAGGGGTATTTAGGTTATGCCCATTCTTCTAACTTTTTCATGTTGGGAAGGGCTGTTGGGAGTATGGGATAGGGATACGGAACTAGTTGATGTTCTGGAAAGGCTGACCCCTCTGAATTTCAGGACCCATCTGGAGATTGTGGGTTTCTGGAAAGTTACCCTAGTGCATGGAAACTTTACATAATTTTATACAGTGCCGTAGGTATTCTTTAGGATTGGCAGGAATGGTTTTGGTTGGGGGTTGGCAGGTTATGATGGGTGGTAATGTCTAATTGAAACCTGCATAAGAGTGACCCCCAGAGTAGCCTACTGACTCTACTTGAACTCTCAGCCACTGATACCTTATTTTTTATATTTCTTTTCCCTCTTTTGGTCAGGATGGAATTGTTGATCCCACAGTGCTGAGGCCAAGCTCATCCCTGGAAATTATCTCCCACATTGCCAAGGAAACTTTAATCCCTGGATGTCATGTTCTGTGTAGTGGGGAGGGCAATGGTTTCACTTGCAGAGTTGGGCTTAGAGAGAGAGAGGCCACATCTGCGCAAGAAAAGAAGTCCTCCAGAGGTGATTCTTAGGCATACCTAGAGATAGGCTATGCTTCTCTGCTACATAATTAGCTTCACAAGAGCAAGCCTCAAGATATATGGCTTGGCCTATTGATTTGGGTGTCCATAATGTTTGACACAATACCCTGGATTTCCCTGGAGGTAAATAACAACTTATTTTGAACGTAGTTTTGGCCTCACAGACTTTCTGAATGAATTTGGGGATCCCTGGACCACATTTTGAGTACTGCTATTCTGGACTACTTTGTTAATATAATAATTTTATTAATTTATAAAGTATTTATAAAATTTAATAAAATTCTATTAATACTTTATTAATAAAATTAGCAGAGGATTACAGCATCATTGGCATTCATAGGAAGGGAAATAACTGTATTGGAAGGTCCTGCTTTTTGCAGGATCAAAGGAGTCTTATGACAATGGATGATTAGGTTTGAGACTCAGAATAAGCAGTGCAAATCTTCTTGCAAATAGAGACAAATCAGAAGATTTTTTTTTGCAGTATCTGAATGAGAGAATGCAGAAATAAAGCACAAACACACCCTTTATGACTATTAATGTTGACGATGTGGCAACACCAAGTTCAAAGAATTAGAAAGTAGGTTCCAAAGTCCCCACTCTCAGCTGCTCAAATCTGGCTCACTGGATAGAGTCTCCCCCACTTATGGGAAGGAAGGCAAATGAATATGGAGAATCCTGCCCCCAACTCTCTCTGATCTTATAGATTGGGCAACTGAGGGGAGAAACCATTATTTCCAGTCAAAATTCTCAAGGAAAGGTAGCATTGCTGGTAATAGCAATCTACCTTTCCTGACATCCTTGTCTTTCAAAGTTTATGGGCAGTTAACTGTCAATTTATATTAAGTTATGAATGAATGATGTCCTAAAGTCTAAAATACCCTAAGGGCATTTGCATTTTAGAAGAATTATTTGCTAACTAAAGGAATCAGTGAAATGTTAGCAGTAAGTTTATTGGTAGGGCCACTTTCTATGGTCTCTTCCAGTTAGAGCACCTGGAAGCTTCTTGCTTTACATGTGTATAAGGCTGATCCAGACTCATGGGCATATTGTTGACACTTACTGTAGTTGAGGGGAAGAAATGGGCTGACGTAAATCATTTCATTTTAATCAATGCGTCTGTTCTCTTTTAAATAATAGTAAATTGTAGTCGCTTTCTCTCTCATTTTTTTTTCCCCTTTCAAATTTTGCAAAGCAATTAACCTCCAGGTCAAAGCAAAGCTCAGATGATTTCATCTTTACCACTTAATTCTTCACAAATTTATATTCAGTTGGAAACAAGAGAGTGAGAATTGAAAATATTTTTCTCACTTTGCTGTACAGCTGCCTTCTACAAATGCTACAATGAGGTCTATAGGTCTGGTTTTGAGACTTGCAATTCTAAATTGAGTTTTGTAATAACATAGCTACCAAAGGCTGAAAGCAGAGATGAAAGGAAAGAAAGTTTTACTCGGGGGCTGGTAAAAATTCAAGACTGGCTGAGCCCTTATAGCCTGCCTTTGTGGATGACATACATACAGCACAAGCAATGTGAAGGTGATTCTACAATTATGAGGCATTCAATTTGCAGATGTACTAATCTCACACTGAAATTCATGTAGGGATGTAACCAAACAAAGAAGGCTATATAAAGTAAGTGCCTGAGTTTCCACTGGAGTTTATTAGCATCACTGTTTCCCAGAGGAGTTTCTGGTCAATGATCTCAGCATATAAACCATGGCCTCACTAGAGTCATATTTTTCAACGTATGGTGCTAGAGTCAGACCTTTGTCAGAATCATTCAGGGAATTTTTTTAATGTAGATTTTTTACCTCATTCCAGACCTACTGTATCAGGAAACCAATTATAAAAACCCACTTTTAAGGTTCTGTTTTTCAAGAACCACTCATGGTACCAATCCGTGTTAGTCAGGGTTCTCCAGAGAAAGAGAACCAACAGAAGAGATCTGTATATATGAGAGTTATAAAGGCATTTCACAAAAGCATGGGAATGGAAGAGCCCAAAATCTGTAGGACAGGCTGTGAAGCTGGCAGCTCTGATGAAGGGTCTAGATGAACTCCGCAGGAGAGGCTCACTGGCTGAAGCAGCAGTGAGTCTCTCTTCTCTCTTAAAAACCTTCAACTGACTGGATTATCTGTCATGGGAAACATACCTTAGTTGACTGCAGATGTAATCAGCCACAGATGCAGTCAACTGACTGATGATTTACTATGCCAGCCTTCCGATTTATCAGCCCGACACAACATAGCCTTGCAGCAATAGTCAGGCAGTGCTGGCCTAACCAGACAACTAGGCATCATCACTTGGCCAAGTTGACACCAGAGCCTCACCATTACAGTCTACGCCTTGTCAGCTTGGCAGCTATCCACGTCACTTTGAAACATGTTTAATTTCTAAATAGAACACAATAACAGACATGTTTTGGCTAACAGTGCTCAATTGTCCTGCCTACAACCAGAAATGCACTACATCTCTCCAGGACAGGGTACAAGTCCTTAGGTAAAATTCACTCTTAAACTTCATGTCCTATGACTTCAATACTATAACATGAACAGTACAACTCATGTCATATGATAAGATGAAAACAAGATGTCTGCTTATATACAAATGCAAACATACTCATAACAAAACAGGGAGGAAATAGTCATACAATCAAGTCCTCATTTCTGTAACTGATCACATGACCGTACTTCATATTTATCATTACCTTCTTCGACTACCCATTCCATGGTCCCTTTACCCGCAGCAAGCACTTCAGCTGGCCATGGTTCTTTGCCAGGTGCGGTGACCCAAACCTTCCTTCCTGAAGTTTCTGGGACATTGCTAGTCCTGTCTGGATTGGGTTGTTGCAGTTTTTTACTGACTTCAATCACAGGGCACAGCAATACTAAGGGATGCCTTAGGGAACTCCTGTTTCCAGGAAAACTCTTCTTTACCTGCATTGTGTAATTGCAGTCCTATTTCCCCTTGATAGTCAGAATCCGTCAACCAGGACAGAACAGTAATCCCCTTTCCTGCCTGTTGATTCAGAAGCATGAGAAGCCCGAAGTGGCCAGGTAGCAGTCTTAACTTCTAGTTGAATGGAATCATTGTGTCTCCTGGTAGGAGAACTCCTTTTGGAACTAAGACCTATAGACCAGCAGAGCTTAAGACTTCAGGGACAGGAAGCGAAAATTTCCCTAGTGGATCTCTAGGAGTGACAGTGAGTGGTGCCACTCCCATTTCTACCCCTTGATTCTTGGACCCGTGACCACTGGCTATGGGAAAAACAGCACTGTACAGTGGACACTGATTCAGAGCATACACAGCCTCCTGGAGAACCTTGTCCCAGACCTTCAAGGTATTGCCACCTAGTTGGCACCATAATTGGGTTTGGATAAACTCCACAGGAGAGGCTTGCTGGCTGAAAAAGCCACAAATGCAATAGACTGATTGCTGATTTAATATACCAGCCTTCTGGTTTATCAGCCAGACCCAAAATATCCTTGCAGCAATGGTCAAGTCAATGCTTGCAGGCACCAGACAGCTGGGCACCATCACTTGGCCAAATTGACACCAGAACCTAACCATTACAAGGGTAAAACAAGTGGTGCGTCACTTGGCATAGCACCTCATAAATAGAAAGGCTCAATAACTGTTAGCTTTTGTTATTATTTCAAAAATAAAAGCTCAACATCCAGTCTCAAAAATTTGCTATGTCATTTTGAACATTCACCCATTTAATATAAGATTACCAAATGAGAGTGCCTCACCATTACCACTCAGGAACACACTTCTCAACTCCCTGCCTGAGAAAAACTACAAGTTCTGCAAGATGCAAATCCTCCCTGTCTGAACTGTATAAACCTTAGGCTCCCCAAAACCTGATCTATCCCTGTTAGACTCTTCTCCAGGGAAGTGGGAAGAAAAAGACATGAGTGACAGGGAGTAGAAAAAGACACAATGAGGAGTAGAGATTTTGGCAGTATAATAACAATATATAGGAAATTGTTGCTCCTCATTGCAGAGGTATATGATAAAGACATGGCTGGACTAAAATCATAATATGATAATATTATTAATAATGATAATATTATTATTAATAATGATAATAATATTAGTAAGGGGAAGAATGTAAGATTATTTATGCAAAGGACAACACTTTTTGGTAAAAGTGCATTATTGGATTGAACTAAACTCAATTTGGATGTCCACAGTAAGGGGGGAGGTGACATAAGAACACCCCAAGGGGCGACAAGGAAATTTGTTGTTCTCGTGGTCACTGCAGGTTAAAGGAATGAGCTATCCAAGCCATCTCTTTTGCAGATATAAGGCTAGAACTGATCTATATATATAAAGGTGTGTAACTCTTCCATATTTTCCCTGAGGACAAATAGGAAGAGATGTAGTACAATAACTGAATGAAAAATTTTTGGTCAAATGCATAAGGAAGAAAGTCTCTTTTAATTAAATATGGCTGCAGTCCTTCCTTAATGGGAGCCTCCCAAACAAATAGATCTTAATCTCTGATCATAATAGTTTAGAAAAGTCCGAGAAGTGATTTATAAAGGTGTCTGTCTCAAAAAAAAAAAAAAAAATCAAACACAAATATACTTTTCTTAAGTCTGTCATCTGGCATATGGCACAGATCCCTGAACTTACAGGAATGATTTCTACAGGCCAGAGAGAGAACGGCGATCTTGGGAATCAAATTCAGACTAATTGCGTCTGACCTGGAAACGCCCTGTAATCTGACTGATACTAGCGCCTGTCAGAACCAGGATTTGTACATCTTCAGATTCTCCCTGACTTCTTCCTCTAGCCCCTGAGGCTACACTCCAGAGCATGCTTTACCTCTAGAATGAATGCTTCTTAGCCTTTGCTTCCTTTCCTGACACCGAAAATAAAATTAAATAGTTCTCTTTTCAAGTTTAAGAGGGTAGCCCATGATCACAGCCTGGTTAATGGGGTGCTCAAAAGGGCAGAATTTACCAGATAGAGGCCAGTACATCAGGTTTGGTAATGGGAGTCGTGGGAAATAATAGGAAGGGTACGTAAAGAAAGAGAAGTAATGTTTGTGCCTCAGATGTTAATGGTAACATGCTATTTAATTGAAGTTATTTAAATTATACTTGCAGTTTGGATTAAAAGATGGCCTTGAAAGTTTCTGAGTATACTAAAAACTTATCAAATTGAGAATGCTAGGGAGAGAATTATGGGGAGTATGGCATTATGTTAACTGTCTGGCTCATGGCTCCTGTAGCGCCGCAAACCTGGGACAACTTAAATCATTAGTCATTATTTTGGCCTTTACTTTAGGACCAATCCTTTGTGGCCAAAGAGAATATGTGAAATCAAAACACACTTGTTCAAGTTTCCATTTTCAAGTGGCTTTTCTAGCTGCTCTTGCTGGTATACCAGTTTCCTGCATCCCCATTAGCTAGTTAGATAGTTCCTATCTTGACCTCTTTTCCCTAGAATCTCAGTCCTGCTAGGGACTACATTTCTGCCCTTAAAAGTGTGTCTCTGTATTTGGACTCTGGTTAAGGGTCCATTGTATCCTGAGTTTTAATTTGATTCCTATATTATGGTTTATGACTTTGTGTGTCTGTCTCTTGATTAATTACCACCTTGCGATTGCCCTCTTGTTACTTTATTTATTTTTGCCTTACCTTTTTTCAGCCACCTGCACTAGTGTTCTTGAATTTTCTGACTTGATTCTCCATTGTTCAGTCCCCATATTCAGCAAATTCTTCCTCCAGTCTGTTTTCAGTTGTGCTAAGATATTGTCAGCTTTGTCCAACAAGGAAAGATCAAACAAAGAAAAAATATGCCAGACCATGATGACAGGTGAATCACCCACAGAGTGGTGACTCATAATACTTGGAGTCTTCTCCTTCTCAATCCCCATGGAGCACTGTCACAGTGAGAAGTCAGTGACAGATCACCAAAAAGAGACTATGGGAATTTCAATCTTCTTCTCATTATTGATTTTTGTCAAATATTCTCATACATGTTCTTAATTTCAAACCTTTGTATAACCTTTGTATATTCAATACCACACCTTGAAATGTCAGAAATACTGATGAGAGTCATATAGAAATCAGAAGTGGGGGTGCAAGGGTAGTTCAGTGGTAGAAGTCTCACCTGCCATGCCGGAGACCTGGGTTTGATTCCCAGTCCATGCACTTCCCAAAAAACAAACAGGCAAAACAAACAAGCAAAATTCAACAGATGGTGCTGCAATAATGGGATACTCACATGGAAAAATAATGAGCTGTGACCCCGCCATACAGCACACACACACACACAGACACATAAAGAATTAGAATCAGAATTATGATTACTAAAGAAACTTTTGGTAATTGATCAAGTTGTCTTTTTTGTGTGTGTCAAATTCATAGTCATTGGACAGTAACTATGGAGCACCTTAGGTTTGTGAAGAGAGAACATTATCAAATTTCCTGTATTCAAAGGACACTTTTTCCATTTTTACTATTCACTTTCAGTAGATTTTAATGCTTCTCTTTCTATTTCCCACCACTGATGTTCCTCACACACAGAAGTGCCATATTTGAGAACCCAGAAGTTTTATCTTTTAATAGCTTTTATGAATTTAAGGTCTTGAGAAAGTAACCAACCAAACCAAACCAGAACAAATGTCAAACATCCAAGCTATATTCTGTAATTTTGTATCTGAGTTTCTTTAACTTATCCCTCCCTGTTTCCTTCTTGACCTTTCCCTTCCTCTCTAATTTTCACCCTTCTGTTATATACCCCTCTCTCCTACATGACAACATATTCAGTATCCTTGTAGCTTCTGATGCTAGGACTATAAAATATCTGGGATTTCTAACCCTGATGCCTCCAAATTCTTTCTGCATTCTTGTAAAAATACTTTAACCAAAGAAAAATAATCATAGGATTTAGCGTAAACAACATTCTATTATATATATATATAATAAATTCCAATCATGTATCCCTTTAGAAGATAAAAAGTCCTTAAAGAAAAGGTGTGAAGACAGAAAAGTAGTTGGAGCCACCCTTTCAAGTCTTAGTTAGATAATTAACTTTATCACTGAAATAGATTTTTTTGTGAAATAATTATCTTTATTATTATTTTAAAAGTACATGTGTGCACCATAGAAAATGTGGAAAAGAAGGGAAATCATTGGAAATTTTACTACCCAAAGATAATTATTAATCGTTTGGCATATAACTTTCCAATTTTTTCTATATATGTATTTCATGTGTTAAAAACAAAATACATGCTGTAATACCAACTGTTTTTTTGCTTGCATATTATGACTTTTTCCCAAAATACTTGTGTACTTTGAAAGCCAGATTGTAAGTAGCCATGTAGGAATAATTTATTTAACCAACCCTTATTGTTAGCTTTTCATTTTATTTGTGATTTTTTTTTTTTTTGCCATTATAAATAATGGGCATTTGCACTTGTATAAATAGTTGTTTGCATATATATCCCAGAAAATAGATTTATATTTTGGGTTTTTTAATTAATGTTGCCAATTTGATGTTCTGAGTACTACGACTCTATACTCCCAGCAACAGGGCGTGAGACGCCCATTTCATTGAGCCCTGCAATATTTGGCATAATCGTTTTTATAATTGCCGGTTTAAAATTTATTGTATATTTCACTTTTATTTTTGGTATCTATTTTCGAATGTTTATTTGCCATTTTCATTTTTTTCATATAAATTACTAAGTTTTATATTGGGCTACACATCTTTTTTCTTACTGTTTTGTGACACTTTTTTTTCCTGATTATAGCTTCTTTTCCTGCAAATAAAGTTTTTCCTAATTGTTTGCCTTTAATTTTGTTTATGGCAGTTTTGTGGCCTTCCTTTTTTTCCTCATTTTTATAGTTACATTTATCAGTTGTTTCCAAAATACAAGTCATACTAATGACTAAAAGCTTTATGAAATAATAAATGCATCCGCATTCTTCTCTTGAAATTATGATCCACATTACGACTCAAGAAGATGTTCTAGGCGCAAAGATATAATGGAAATTTCAGCAAAGCCTAAGAACCACTAGAACGACGTCAGTAAAGAGACACAAAGTAGTTCCGAATTGAAAATAACAAAAAACCTGTTATTTGTCACACTGGGGCACCAAATATGAACAACCTTCCAAAGGTTGCATGTGGAACACTGTTAGAGACTCTCGATACAGGTGACATAGTCATCCTAAACCAATCTTTCCCTACTCATGGACGTGGGTAGCAGGTGCCCCAGGGGCTCTAACACTACTCCGTGACCCCTTCCTGATTGGTGTGGGCATGCTCAGCGCCCCACCTGCTGTGCGCTTTGCTCAGCTTTCTGCAGTCTGCCCCTGGCTCAGGGCACGCTCCCTAAGTCCACTCTTGCAAGCACATTCTGGAAGTGGAGGAGCACGCATCACTCCACGAAAATCCTCACCTAATAGACGAGTGGCGTCAGTGGATAGAGCCTCCAGCTTATCAAAGTCTTTCAGCAGGGAAATTCTGGAGGGCTTTCTCTGCTTTTCAGGAAATTATAGCTGAATCAACCCCCCTTACCACCGCAGTGACCTTGATAACGTCCTTATATTGCCTTTTTTTTCCTTTCATGTCTCACCCTCCCTCTCGCTTCAGTCCTGTTTCCTGTGATCATCTCCCAGATAAGCCACCTGCACCTAAATCATCTTTGCAGGCTCTGGTTTTACGGGAACCCAGATTAAAACAATGTCTACTTAAAAAGCATGCATACTAATTGAACTTAGATAATGTAAAATCATATTTTCTTCAAGACCCCCTTTATGATTATAAAGGCATTTCCTCTTCCTTTCCAAATTATGTGTGATTGTCAGGGATTTCTCACATTTCTAGTCCCTGTGTTCTCCAGATTCTGTCGAATGATGTTTTTTAAGTGTGCTAGAGACGTTCATTAAATAAAGGGAATCCACTATACACGTAGAACTAAAGTAAAAATCCACTTATGCGGTGTATCTCTATGCAAAGACACATTCCATTTCTAGGATCTTTTTAAATTGTGCTTGATTTCTTTCCCATCCCTTTTCTAGTGAACAACGGATATGAGGTGAGGGTGGGGGTAGGGAGGCAGGTTGGACAGCCTCTAATGATTCCTTTCCTGAGCCCAGCTCGTTCTTGTTCTTTGGAATAAATGAGCTTCCAGCTGCTGGCAGTAAATTTGTCTTCCAGCATTAGAGCTGGTTTACACCCATCCAGGTCTCTGCCAGGATGTTGAATATCAGGAGTAAGTATGTGGACACTAAATTTCCAAAATGGGATAGCCATCAACTCTACCTTTTCCTCAAACCCCTTGCATTTAAAATAGACTTAGGGTAGAGTGAGACAGGGACTATTCAGGCTGATTATGAAATTACTTCACTACATTATTTCTATTTGGGTAAACAATTATCCCCATAAATGCCCGGAAGCTTGATGGTCACTATTGCAGGAGAGCACCATTAAAATTTATGAGCCAGCATACTGTGAGGAAGTAATTATAAATAATAATTATCATAATGCTCAGAGCTGTTTTTATTTGGGGCTGCTGTACTTCAGGTGGGATAGAGGATGCAGCTGAGATATATGATGGTAAAAATACTTCATGAGCATGGTCTAAGGATGCCTGAAATAGAAGAGCAGAATAAAAACTCAGATGTCTTTCCAGGGACATCGTCAGAGAAGGTGCTTTCTGCAGTATGTTAGCAGCACTTAACATCACTATAGAAGGTGAACTGCAAGTCTTTTGCTGTAAACCGGGACTCGAGGGTAATACTGTAATTACACTAACGTTCCAATCATTCGACAGAGGGAAGCTTCCAAACGACAAATTTTAGTTGAACTGTATTTTTGTTGCTTTGCACTGATGCTTCTGGAATATTGATATAAACATTTTCTTCATCAGATCTTTCCTTGGGTTGTGGTTTAACCCATTAAACCAAACATCCTGGAGTCATGTTAGTGACTAAACCGCTTGCACCACTTTTGAATTCTGCAGGCTGACGGTCATCACCTGCGATCAACATCATGTAATAGAATTTGGTGTGCTTGGTCAGATTTACAACAGAGAAAGGTAAACGTGTGAGTTAAAAAAAATGAGTTGACCCTTAAGGGAATGGAGGGATGGGATGTGCTGCTGGTATAGACTGTACTCAGTGATGAGTGTGGAGTTGGAAGGCTCGTTGAACATCTTTCTAACCATCAAAACTTTCCTACCTCCTCACTCTATCTGACACAAGTAAGAATCAGCCCTGCCAATTATAGTCATAATGCTAGAATAGAACAGTGTGCATGTAAATGGGGATTGAGTGTGGGGTGGGGATAATTATAAGAAGTAGAGTCCAAAAGAAGAGCTCGTGGCAGTGTGTCCTAATTGATCTCTACCCCAAAATCTATATAGACATGAACCCGTTAGACTAAAAATATCCTCATCATCTTATACACTGGAATTTTCAAAACAATTCCTATACATTTCTGTTAAATGCAGTCTCTATCTTAGAAATGTGCCGTCTTCCAGATGTTTATTTTTATGTTACCATTTGGAACTTGGAACACATTTTCCTATTTAAAAATGTTATGAAGAATGGTTAGTTTGCTGGGAGAGCACAATGTTTGTAAATACATGCATACATACATCAGTCAATCGATCTGGCATGAGAACTGTCACAGAAAGAACTCTGGACTTCATGGGACACAAAAAGAGCAGAAACCCATATAATTTTTAAGGAAAATTATAATACCAAAGAAACCAGGATCTTGGCCAACATAACCTGTGACTATTTAACACCTCTTAATGCTAACAGAGAGTGGGCAGCAAAAACCCCGCACTTCTCAAAGGGGACAGACTCACCAATGCTAGCATCACATGGAGCTATGGAAGGTAAAGGAGAGAAACAGCTTCCCATGAGGTGAAGCCAAGGGCAGTAGTGAACCTTAGACAAGTGTCCTTTCAGAGACCTTGGAGGAGATACACCTTCTTCTTAAAAATCTTTGCCTAAAATGAATACATAATTTCAACTTTTCACCTAATTCTCCTTATCAAGAATTAGCTAAATGGTGACACCTAACCGTGAGAGGCGGGGAAATAGAGTCTAGCTGTGCACTTAGGAAAAAAGAAAATGAATTTCAATGGTTGGCTAACATAGTGTACCACACTTGCTGCCATCCTCTCCACACTGCACAACCCCCATAATAAGCTAACTGCCGTCTTTCTTCTTCCCTTCCCTGCCAGGCTTCTGAAAATCACAACCCACCCCCTTCCTGGGCTTGCAATCACTTTTCACCTCTGTTCGGTTTAAAAAGAAAAGTGCCCCAGAAGCCAGTGAAATTGTTCTTAGTAAAGCCGGAGATTATATCCCTAATTATCATATACAGAGAACTATCTTCTGGCCTCATCCTGGTGATACTCTGATCCCCTTCTCCTTGAATCTTCTGTGGATTCTGTGATATCTGCCTCTCCTGGTTCTTCTGTCAGTTCTCTTTTTTCAGTTGTTCCTTTCTGCTTATCTCATAAATATTGGGCCTTCCTGGGGTTCTCTTTAATGATTTTCTTTTTATCCCCTCTCCTTGATCTTCCTTTATGATCCATTTGATCTGTGCATATCTCCAAAATCTAGATCTCTGCTCCTGACCTCTATACTATGTACAAAACCCATTAAACAGCTCTATTGGACTACCCCATGGTTACTCAAACTGAAGTTTAAGGTGGAGCTAAATTCCCTTAAAATCTGCTAACTTCATCATCCTTCTCTTCGGTGTCCTAAGGTATCATATGATCAGGATAACACGTAATGAGTACATTCTCCTTCCTATGCAGGGACTCGGCTAGGCACTTTACATGCATTATGCAATTAACTCTTCACAGCATCCTCTAAAGTCAATCTCACTCATCCCCATAGGGGCAACTAAAGCTCAGAGAAGTTAAGTAATTCTCTTATGGTTGCATAGTAAGTGGCAGAACAATTCATAGAACTCTAGCTCTTAACCGTTAGTCTGTTATCTGATCCATGTCTCATAAAATAATTCATAAGATACTTAGTTTCCCTGTTATTCTACACATGTTACTCCATAGACAGCCAATAATTTGTGGAAAATAAAAAATAGTATTCCTTTGGCAATTTAAATATACTTTGATTGAGATGAAAATCGATGCTGGTCATTTTAATTAATTTCTTAATGTGCATGCAGTTAGTGCTGTAATTTGGTAGTATTGTGAATTTAGGTGGGATTACAACATCTATAAATAATTAAAAAGATCAACTCCTGAAGATATGTAAAAAGAGAAAAAAAAAGTTATCCTTTACTTGGACCCTAAAAATAGGTACAGGTGTCACCAGCAGCAGAAAAGCTGAGCATGCATAGATATATAACCTAACCAATGGATACCTGTGGCATTTATCCTAAATCCACTGAAAAAGATTATTCTGAGATGAAGTAACACTGGAGGCTTAAAAAGAAAAGTGCTCCTTTAGCTGTAATGACTATAATCACCTCTGACTTTTTTATGCTCATCTTTGTGTCCTGTACTTGGGAAATCTAAGGTTAAAACATGACAGGTATCAGATTCTTAATGGTATGTAATTGGTAATTAGCTATAAAAATACAAAAGAAAGACCCTTTCCTATTAGAAATTTAGGCAAATTGTACTCAGTTAAAAACATACATTAAAAGGTCTGATTTGACTTCCAGGTTGATTGATGATTGAAAGTAGTGATTTTCTACCTTTTATGCTATCACATGTGACCTTCTAAATTTCCTATTTTAAATTGCCTGTTTGTGAAAGCATGCTTTGTGTGACCACATCCAATTAATTATGGCACTACTCATGAAAAGGTTTCCTGCCTCATTCTCCATAAAATAGTTCATTAGCTTCACAGGGATTTCACGTCAATACTATATTTATTTGTGCTCCCTGGGATGTTACAAACAAAACAGTGTGATTCCTAGAATGAAGCATTGGAGCTAGAAGAACAGTCAAGAAATAAACATCTGCCTTAAAAATGTTCTTGGTTGTAAAGCAAAGCAAAACAAGGGATGCTGGTAAGACAACAGGACAGTTTTGTTTTGTTTTGTTTTTCTAATGGGATTTCTTTTACATGAATTATCCCAGGCAAGTCATATCTCAGCTTTCTCCAAAGGGAAAAAAATAGAATGTGAAGCTAAGGAATCTATACCTCTTATCGTTGTTGTTCTTATTGCTTTTATAATATCTGAAATTTTATTGAGGTCTAATATTGTACCCTAGTAGGTGCAATGTGGTTGGTGACTAGATTTAATAACATGGGCAAGGAGAGTAAATGTGCACAGAGCAGTTAACAGAAATCATAGTTATGAGAGAAGCAACTTGAGGTGGAAGAAAAACTAGTAGATCAGGAATTGGAGACTGCTCTGCCTAGGGTCAACCCTATGTGACCTTGTGGGAATTGCTACTTCTCTGGACCTCAATTTCATCTTCCTCTGTATGAGCATCTAAATTTAAGATTTCTCAGGTCCCTTTTGGTTCTAGTAATCTATGATTTAGTAATGACTCAAGCTGAATAGTTCACTGTTTGGAATGAACATTAACCTGACAGCCAAAACATCCCACCAAGCAAATTGTGGCTTAACGATAGCAGTAATGGCTTATGGAGTCTGTGTGCTAGGCCAGGCAAGCATAGTATGCTCACAGTAACCCTGTGAGTAGGCATTAGTATTATTGGTCCCATTTTATAGAGGGAAGACTGAGGCAAACCAGGGTTACATTGTGCTCAAGTTCACAGAGCTGGTAAATGGATATGAACCTAGACACCTTGATTCCCACAGCCTGTGCTCTTAATTGCTACACTTCCCTCAAGCCAGTCGTTGGTCAGGACATTCCAGAAATTTTACAACATAATAACATAAGCAATAATTCTGTTCTCCATCTGGGTTTTGGGAAAATTGAGAAAGAGAAGTCAAACAGTTAACAGATGGAGGCGAAAAATATCACCTTTATTTGTAGTATTTATTTTATAATTTTAATTATAGTCCTATACATGACCCGAAACTTCCCCTTTCAGCCACATTAACATACATAATCCAGCACTGATAAATACACCCACAATAATGTGCTATTATCACCACCGTACATTTCCAAACCTTTACAATTAACCTAAATAGAAATTCTGTGAAAATTAAGCATCAAATCCCCATTCTCTACTCCCAGTCTATCCCCTGGTAACCTGCATTCTAAATTCTAATTCAAAGAATTTGCTTTGGTAATTAGTTCGTATCAGTGAGATCATACAACATTTATCCTTTCATCTGGCTTATTTCATGCAATGTAATATTCTCAAGTTTCATCCATGTTGTCTCATGCAGCAGAACTTCACTCCTTTCTACAACTGAATAATTTTCCATTGTATGGATATAACTACATTTTGTTCATCCATTCATTGGTTAATGTACACTTGGGCTGCTTCCATCTTTTGACAATTGTGAATAATACTGCTATGAACATTAGTGTGCAATACCTGTCTGAGTCCCTGCTTTCAATTCTTCTGGGTATATACTTTGTAGTGGGATTGCTGGGTGATATGGTAATTCTATACATCACTTTTTGAGGAACTGCCAAACTCTCTTCCACAGTGGCTGCACCATGTTACATTCCCACCAGCTCTACTTCGTCTCCAACTCTTGTAATTTTCTGTTTTTTTTTAAATAGTAGCCATGTGAAATGATATATCATTGTGGTTTTGATTTGCATTTGTCTAATAACTAATGATGTTGAGGATCTCTTAATGTGCTTTTTGGTCATTTGTATATCCTCTATAGAGAAATCTCCATTCAAGTTTTTGTCCATTTAAAAATTGTATTGTTTGTCTTTTTTATTGTTGAATTGTAGGATTTCTTTATATATTCAAGCTATTACACCATTATCAGATATGTAGTTTCCAAATATTTTCTCCCATTGAGTAGCTTATATCTTCACTTTTGTGACAAAGTCCTTGAAGCATAAATATTTATAATTTTGAAGATGTCCCATTTATCTAGACAAAGTTCTTTGAAGCATAAATGTTTTAAATTTTGAGGAGGTCCCATTTATCTATTTTTTCTTTCATTGCTGGTGCTTAGGGTATGAAGTCTAAGAAACCATTGCCTAATTCAAGATCCTGAAGATGCTTCCCTACATTTTCTTCTAGGAGTTTTATAGTTCTGGTTCTTATATTTAGGTCTTCGATACATTTTGGGTTAATTTATATATTTGGTGTAAGACAGGAGTCCTCTTTCATTCTTTTTCATAAGAATATCCAGTTCTCCAAGGACCAATTATTGAAGAGACTATCATTCTTTTCCAGTTGAGCAGACTTGGCCGCCTTGTCAAAATCAGTTGGCCATAGAGTAAGGATCTATTTTTGAACTCTCAATTCAATTCCATTGTTCAATATATCTATCCTTGTACCAGTATCATGTTGTTTTGATCATTGTAGTTTTGCAATTTGTGTTAAAGTCAGGAAGTGTGAGTCCTCCGACATCGTTCTTCCTTTCCAGTATGTTTTTGGCTAGTCAGGGCCCCTTACCTTTCTAAATAAATTTAATAATTGGCTTTTCCATTTCTGCAAAGTAGTCTCTTGGAATTTTGATTTGGCTTATGTTGAATATGTAAATTATTTTGGGTGGAATTGACATCTTAATGATGCTTCATCTTCAAATCCATAAGCACGGCATGACCTTCCATTTATTTATGTCTTCTTTGATTTCTTTTAGGAATGTTTTATAGTTTTTATAAATAAGTCCTTTATATACTTGGTTAAATTTATTTCTAGATATTTTATTCTTTTGGTTGCTATTGTGAGTAGATTTTTTTTCTTGTTTTCCTCCTCAAATTGCGCATTACTAGTATATAGAAACTCTACTGATTTTTGTGTCTTGGGCTTATACCCCACCACTTCATTAAATTTGTTTATTAGTGCTAGTTACTTTGTTTATTTTCTGGGACTTTGCACATATAGGATCATGCCTTCTGCAAACAGTCTACGTTTTACTTCTTCCTTTCCAATTTGGATGCTTTTTATTTCTTTTTCTTGACTTATTGCTCTAGTTAGAACTTCTAACACAATGTTGAATAACAGTTATGACAGTGAATCTCCTTGTCTTGTTCCAGATCTTAGAGGGAAGGCTTTCAGTCTTTCACTATTGAGAATGATATTAGCTGTGGGTTTTTCATATATGCCCTTTATCATGTTGATGTTCCATCTATTTCTATTTCTTCTCCGTGTTTTTATCAAGAAAGACTGCTGAAATTTATCAAATGCTTTCTTTGTGACATTATGATCACATGTTTTTTTTTCCTTTTGTTTTGTTGATGTAGTGTATTACATTAATTTATTTTCTTATATGGAACCACACTTGCATGCCTGGGATAAAATCCGCTTGATCATGGTGTATAATTCTTTTGATATGCCTTTGGATTCTATTTGCATGTATTTTATTGAGAATTTTTGCATCTATATTTATAAGAATTTTTGCATCTATATTTATAAAAGTTTGAACTTTTTAATTTTCTTGTAGTATCTTTATCTGCCTTTGTTATTAGGGTTATGTTGGCTTCATAGAATTGAGTAGGTAGTGTTCCTTTCTCTTCAATTTTTTGGAAGCATTTGAGCCAGATTGGTATAAATACTTCTTGAAGTGAGTCATAGAATTACCCTCTAAAGGCATCTGGTCCTGGGCTTTTCTTTACTGGTGGGTATTTGATGACTGGTTCAATCTTTCTACTTGTAATTGGCCTTTTGAAGCCTTCTATTTCTTCTGGAGCCAGTATAGTTTGTGTGTATGTTTCTAGGAATTTGTCCATTTCATCTAAGTTGTCTAGTTCGTTGGTGTACAGTTCTCCATGGTATCCTCTTATGACCCTTTTTATTTTTGTGGGATCGGTAGTAATATCCCCTTCTCATTTTGGATTTTATTTATTTGCATCTTCTCTCCTTTTTTTGTACCAAATAAACATTTTTTGCTTTAGTCTCACATATAAGTTAAAATTTTAAAATATTAATTACCATCTATTTTCAGCACCCTGCAGTAATGACATTCCTTTGTTCTTCCTCATGCAAAAACATTTTTAAATTTGTACATTTAGTCACTATCATTATACACTCTAGGTATTCCTAGATTATACCATCTCAGTCTTTATCACCTATCTTTCTTTCTGATTTCATTTGTGCCCTCAGCCCTCCTCTCTCTATCATTCTCCCATGCAGCTTCATTCAGTGTTTTAACATAATTGTATTACAGTTAGGTAGTATTGTGCTGTCCATTTCTGAGTTTTTGCACTCAGTCCTGTTGCACAATCTGTATCTCTTCAGCTCCAATTACCCAATATCTTACCCTATTCTATCTCCTGATGGTCTCTGTTACCAAGGAAATATGCCAAGTTTATTCACTAATGTCAATTCATATCAGTGAGACCATACAGTATTTGTCCTTTTGTTTCTGGCTAATCTCACTCAGCATAATGTCCTTAAGGTCCATTCATATTGTTTCATACTTCATAACTTTATTCTGTCTTACAGCTGCATAATATTCCATCGTATATATCACAGTTTGTTTAGCCACTCGTCTGTTGATGGACATTTCGGCTGTTTCCATCTCTTTGCAATTGTAAATAATGCTGCTGTAAACATTGGTGCACAAATGTCTGTTTGTGTCCTTGCCCTCATGTCCTCTGAGTAGATACCTAGCAATAGTATTGCCGGGTCATATGGCAATTCTATATTTAGCTTTTTGAGGAACAGCCAAACTGCCTTCCACAGCGGTTGTACCATTTGACATTCCCACCAACAGTGAATAAGTGTGCCTCTTTCTCCACATGCTCTCCAGCACTTGTCATTATCTGTTTTATTGATAATGGCCATTCTGGTGGGTATGAGATGATATCTCATTGTGGTTTTGATTTGCATTTCTCTAATAGCCAGGGAAGTTGAGCATCTCTTCATATGCCTTTTGGCCATTTGTATTTCTTCTTCTGAGAAGTGTCTGTTCAAGTCTTTTGCCCATTTTGTAATTGGGTTGGCTGTCTTTTTGCTGTTGAGTTGAGCAATCTCTTTATAAATTCTGGATACTAGACTTTTATCTGATATATCATTTCCAAATATTGTTTCCCATTGTGTAGGCTGTCTTTTTATTTTCTTTTTTACATGGGCAGGCACCGGGAATCAAACCCGGGTCCTCAGGCATGGCAGGCAAGCACTCTTACCTGCTGAGCCACCGTGGCCCGCCCTCTTTTTATTTTCCTGATGAAGTTCTTTGATGCGCAAAAGTGTTTAATTTTGAGGAGTTCCCATTTATTTATTTTCTTCTCTCTTCTTTTCTTAATCAATTTAGCTAAAAGTGTTAAGTTTTATTGATCTTTTCAAAGAAACAATTTTTGATTTTGTTTATTCTTAATTTCATTTATTTCTGCTCTAATATTTGCTATTTTGTTTCTTTTTGCCTGCTTTGGGGTTAATATGCTGCTCTTTATCTAATTCCTACAGGTGTGCAATTAGGTTTTAATTTTAACTCTTTCTTCTTTTTTAATATAAGCATTTACGGTTATAAATTTCCATCTCAGCACTGCCTTCGCTGCTTCTCACAAGCTTTAATATGTTGTTTTATCACTTACATTCATGGTATTTACTGATTTCCCTTGCAGTTTTTTCTTTGACCAACTGTTGTTTAAGAGAGTGTTACTTAACTTCCGTGTATTTGTGGATTTTTCAGTTCTCCACCTCTTATTGATTTCCAGCTTCATTACATTATGGTCAGAGAAGATGCTTTGCATGATTTCAGTCTTTCTAAATTTATTGAGACTTGTTTTGACCCAACATGTGTCTATCATGGAGAATGATCTGTGCGACCCTGAGAAGAATATATATCCTGCTGTTTTGGGATGCAGTGTTTCTTGAACAAGTCTCTTAGGTCTAGCTCATTTATGATATTATTCAAGTTCTCTGTTTTCTTATTTATAGTCCATCTAGATAGTCTGTCTAGTGATTAAAGTGGTGTATTATATGCTTCAAATATTATTTTAGTATATATTTTTCCCTTCAGTTTTTTAAACATTTTTATTGAAAAATATAACATATATTTAAAAAAAACAATAAATTTTGAGGTACATTTTAACAAGTAGTTATAGAACAGATTTCAAAGTTTGGTATTAGTTACAGTGCTGCAATTTCAGGTTTTTCCTTCTAACTGCTCCAAGACACTTGAGAGTAAAATTCCAATATAATGATTCAGTATTCATACTCATTTGTTAAATCCTAATTTCTCTGTTATAACGCCTCCTCTTTTGGTCCTTCTCCCAATCTTTAGGGATATTCAGGCTATGCCAATTCTAAATTTTTTACATTGAAAGGAGGTGTCAACAATATAGGTTAGGGGGATGGAACTGGTTGATGTTCTTGGAAAGACTGACACCTCTGGATTTCAGGACTTATCTGGCCTAGGAACCATCTGAAGGTTTTTGGTGTCTAAAAAGTAAAATTAGTGCCTGAAACTTTGATAGAATCTCAGGAACAGCCCTGGGTGTTCATTATGGTTAACAGCAATGATGTTGGTGGGAGCTGGGCAAATCATGGCAATTAGCAGTACCCAGCAGGAGCTTACATGAGAGTAGCCTCCAGAATAGCCTCACGACTTTATTTGAACTCTCTTAGTCACTGATACCTTACTTCATTACATATCTTTTCTCCCTCTTGGTCAGGAGGGCATTATCAGTCCCATGGTGACAGGACCAGGCTTATTCCTGAGAGTCATGCCCCACATTGCTAGGGAGACTCACACCCCTCGATGTCATGACCCATGTATGGGGAAGGATAATGCCACATCTGAATAACAAAAAAGGTACTCTGGAAGTAACTCTTAGACATAATTATAGGTAGGCTTAGCTTCTCTGCTACAGAAATAAGCTTCATAAGAACAAGCCTCAATATCAAGGGCTTGGCCTATGAATTTGGGAGTCCGTAGTGATTGAGACAGTATCAGAGGTTTCCCAGGTGGGAAAGTTTAGTCGATCCACATTTTTTCTCCATTCCCTCAAGGGACTTTTCCAATACTTTTTGTTTTTACATGGGCAGGCACTGGGAACCAAACCCAGGTCTCTGGCATGGCAGGCTAGAACTCTGCCACTGAGCCACTGTTGTCCCCAATACTTTTTAATTAGCTTCCCAGCATACTCTGGCACGTATCTGGGCATTACATTAAGGTATACTGAATTACATTAAGTTCCATATGTTTGGGCTGCTTAAACCCAACAGATTGGGTTAGATTGTGCCCTATAAAGAATTTAGGTTTGGAGTAAAATAAAGCTCTCTTCCTTTGGTCTCCTATAGTAGGTGAAGTTCTACAATACAGACACTGTCATCTTTTACCCTGCATTCTGATTTACCTTAGTCCCAACCAGATTGGCTGTGTTCTTATCTCTAATTGAAAACCTATCTCTTTTTTGGTTTCTTTAACAGTTGTTGTATGTAGCAAAGCTGACTTTCACAGCTCAGAACTCCAACTATGACCCTTAGATGTCACACACATACCCAAAGTTCCAAGGAAATACCAGATTGTACACATATAACACAGCATCTCATAATCTAGAAATAACACTTAAAGTTCTGAACTGCTATAAGAATTTACAATCTAGCCCCCAATTTTCTTATAAGTGTTTTCTAAAAGAGACCATACAATATTTGGCCTTTTGTTTCTGGCTTATTTTTTATAGCATGAGGTCCTCAGGGTTCATTCATCTCATTGCATGCCTCATGACTTCGTTCCTTCCTGTAGCTGTACCATAGTCCATCATGTATACACACAGTTTGCCTTTCTGCTTCTCAATCATTGTACCCTTTGGCTATCTCTATTAATAGAGCATCACGGATAATGCCCAAAACAAACAATCCATCTCTCACAGCTTTCTCACTTAGTTGTAAATCATCATCACTTTCAATTTTAGACAGTTTTCATTGCTCCAAAGAGAAAAATCACAGATAAACCCACCCTCACCAAAGAGAAAATCCCAAAGTCCCCTTAACTCTTATCCTACCCCCAATTATTTATCCCTGGTATTGCTGTGGTACCGGTGATGTTTTCCAATTAAATATAAGCTGTAACATGCAATAGTAGTTCCCCCCCATGCCCCTCTATTATTGACTCTTTGTATAAGATTCATACCTTTGAAGTAGTTCATGCAAAAACATATGTATGTGTAGTATTGATCAGTGAGATACATGGCTCTATACAAACTCTTTCAATCATATTCACCTTCAATATGGGAATATTGCTCATGAAACCACTAATGAACTACCATCACTTCTATCCATTCTCATAAATTAAAGTTGAATCTCATTTAGGTAACCATTCACCTATCTCTAGCTTCTATGTTTCTCTAGGTCCCCTATATTCTACATTATAAGACTGAGTTTACTTTTACCAGGGCATGTTAGCGAAATCATACAGTATCTGTCCTTTTGAGTATGGCTTATTTCACTCAGCATTATGTCCTCAAGGTTCATCCATGTTGTCATTTGCTTTAGGATGTCTTTTCATCTTACTGCTGCATAATATTCCATCATATGTATATACTGTATTTTATTTATCCACTCATCTGTTGATGGGCACTTGGATTGTTTTCATTTTTTGGCATTTGTGAATAATGCCACTGTTAAAATCAGTGTAAAAATGTCTGTTCATGTCACTGCTTTCAACTCTTCTGTGTATATGATAAGTAGTGGTATTGTCAGGTCATAGGGCAACTCAATATTCAGTTTTATCGGGAATCGCCAAACTGTCTTCCACAGTGGCTGTACTATTATACATTCCCACTAGCAGTGAGTAAGTGTTCCAATTTCTCCACATCATCTCCAACATTTGTGGTTTCCTGTTTGTTTAGTAGCAGCCATTCTTATAGATATGAGGTGATATCTCATTGCAGTCTTGATCTGTAGTTCCCTTAAGCTAATGAAAATGAGTTTCTCTTCATGAGCTTTTTAGCCATCTGTGTTTGCTCTTCAGAAAAAATGTTGTTAATATCTTTAGAACATTTTATAATTGGGTTGTTTATTCTTTTGTTGTTGAGTTGTATGACTTCTTTCTGTGTACAGGATATCAGTCATTATCCGATACATGATTTTCAAATATTTTCTCCCATTGAGTTGGCTGCCTCTTCACCTTTTTCACAAAGTCCTTTGAGGCACAGAAGCATTTCATTTTGAGGGCTTCCCATTTATTTATCTTTTCCTTCATTGCTTATGGTTTGGATGTAAAGTTTAAAGAGCTACCTCCTATTACTAGGTCTTGAAGATGTTTCCCTGTATTTTCTTCTAGGAGTTTTATGGTACTGGCTCTTATACTTAAAGCTTTGATCTACTTTGAGTTATTTTTTTATAGGGTGTAAGAGAGGGATCCTCTTTCATTCATTTGGCTAATAGTATCCAGTTCTCCCATGCCCAATAGAAAAGACTATTACATTCCAGTTCAGTGGATTTGGCAGCCTCGTCGAAGATCAGTTGACTATAGATTTGGTGGTCTCTTTTTGCACTCTCAATTCAATTCCATTGATCAAAATATCTATTTTTGTGCCAGTACCACAGTCTGTTTTGGCACCTGTGGCTTTAAAATAAGCTTTAAAATCAGTAACTGTTAGTCCTCCTACTTAGTTCTGTTTTAGAGTATTTTTGGCTATTCGAAGTTTCTTTCCCTTCCAAATGAATTTGATAACTAGATTTTTCAAGTCTTCAAAGTAGATTCTTTGAAGTTTGATTGCTATTGTGTTGAATCTGTAGATCAGTTTGGATAGAATTAACATCTTCATGACATTTAACCTTCCTATCCATGAGCATGGAATGTCTTTTCACCTATTTAGATCTTCTTGATTTCTTTTAGCAATATTTTGTAGTTTTTTTTGTGTACCAGTCCTGGTTAAGTTTATTCCTAAATATTTGATTCTTTTAGTTGCTCTTTTGAGTGGAATTTTTTTCCTTAATTGTCTCCTCAGTGAGACCATTACTTGTGTATAGAAACATTACTGATTTTTGCATATTAACCTTCTATCCTGCCACTTTGCTGAATTTGTTTTTTAGTTCAAGTAGCTTTGTCATGTTTCCAAGTATAGGATCATTTCATCTGCAAATATTGAAAGTTTTACTACTTCTTTCCCCATTTGGATGCCTTTTGTTTCTTTTTCCTGCCTGATTGCTCTAGCCAGAACTTCTAGCACAATTTGAATAATATTGGTGAGAGTGGACATCCTTGTCTCATTCCTGTTCTTAGGGGGAAGGCTTTCAGTCTCTTATCATTAAGTATGATACTGGCACTGGGTTTTTCATATATTCCCATTATCATATTGAAGTTTCCTTTGATTCCTACCTTTGGAGTGTTTTTATCAGAAAAGGATGCTGAATTTTGTCGAAAGTTTTTCAGTGTCAATCGAAATGATCATGTGATTTCCCCTTTCGATTTGTTTATGTGTTGTATTACATTGATTAATTTTCTTGTTTTAAACCATCCTTGCATGCCCACTATAAACTCTACTTGGTCATGGTGTATAATTCTTTTAAGGTGTCATTGTATTTGATTTGCAAGAATTTGTTGAGGGTTTTTGCATCTGTGTTCATAGGGAGATTGGCCTGTGGTTTTCCTTTCTTTAAACTTCTTTAACCATTTTGTGTATTAGAGTCATGAAATGACTCTAAATTAAAGTCATGAAAATGACTTAGGTAGTGTTCCTTTTTCCTCAACTTTTTTGGAAGAGTTTCAGCAGGGTTGATATTAGTTCTTTCAGAATATTTCATCAAATTCCCATGAAGCCATCTGTCTCTGGGGTTTTCTTTGTGGGAAGGTTTTTGCTGACTTATTTTTATCTCTTTACTTGTGATTTTTCCCTTCAGTTTTACCAGCATTTACCATTGGTATTTTGGGGCACCATGGTTACATGCATAAATATTTATGATTCTTATTTCTTCTTGGTGGATTGCCCCTTTTATTAATATACAGTGTCCTTATTTGTCTCTTAAAAAGCTTTTAACTTAAAAATCTATTTTGTTTAATATTAGTGTATTTATCCCTGCTACTCCATTATCATTCAATGTTATTACTAAATTGTATCCTTTGTTTTTTATGCCATATCTTTTTCTTTAACTCTCTTTTCCTTTATTATAATCTCATTTTCAATATGGTTGACTATTTTATGATATATCTGCCTGATCCCTTTCATATTTTATATACTGTTTTATGCTTGTATTGTATTTTTAATCTCTACTATTATGGTTTCCATTCCCATAATTTCTGTTATTTTTTTTATACTTTCAAATTCATCTTTATACTTACATATTGTCATCTTAATAACCTTTAAATCTTTATGCATATTTTCTTTCATCTCTTTGAACTGATTTAGGATATGTGTTTGAAAATCTTTGCTAGATTGTTCCAATTTCTGAGACTCCTTTGAAGTTTTAATTTGTTCCCTTAACTGTTCTAGTTTGCTAGCTGCCAGAATGCAATATACCAGAAACGGAATGGCTTTAAAAAGGGGAATTTAATAAGTTGCTATTTACAGTTCTAAGGCCAAGATAATGTCCCAGTTAAAGCAAAACTATAGAAATGTCCAATCTTAGGCATCCAGGGAAAGATATCTTGGCTCAAGAAGACTGATGAAGTTCAGGGTTTCTCTCTCAAGTGGAAGGGCACATGGTGAACACAAAGTTTCTCTCTCATCTGGAAAGGCACATGGCGAACATGGCACCATCTGCTAGCTTCTTCTCCTGGCTTTCTGTTTCATGAAGCTCCCTGGGAGGCAATTTCCTTCTTCATCTCTAAAAGTTGCTGGCTAGTGGACTCTGCTTCTTGTGGTTGCATCATTCTCTGCTCATTCAGAATCTCTTTCATTCTCCAAAATGTTTCCTCTTTTATAGACTTCAGAAACTAATCAAGACCCACCCAAATGAGTGGAGACATGTCATCACCTAATACATCTTAACAACCACTCTTGATTTGGTTACATCTCCAGGGACATGCTCTAATTACATACCGTATTGAATAAGGATTATTCTGCCTTTACAAAATGGGATTTTGATTAAAGCATGGCATTTCTAGGATCCATACATCTTTTCAAGCCAGCACACTTGACTGAGCCTTATCTTTTTATTTCTTACCATGGCTTGTAATTTTTTGCTGATGTCTAGGCACCTGGTTATCTTGATGAGTTAACTCTGAAGGACCATTTCTCCCTCTTGTGTAGGATTTTATTGTTGATTGGCCTTGTATTAAGGCTCTTCTCTGATGCCTGTTCTAATTCATTCTAGACCTTTAGAATAGCCCACACTTAACTGATCAGATTATCTCAGCTCTTCATTTGATTCTTGCCCTGGATACACAGTGCAGTTTTTAAGATTGCACCTTTTGTGCAATTGTTTCACTTCGAGGGGAGAGGTTCCTTTCCTGTGTTTCTTCTCTAGTAATCTTGACCCATCCTGTTTGGATTTTTTTTTGCAGACTTTTCTGCCCAGTTCCTGTGATTTGTTTAAATTCTCTTCCCCACTTGGTGCCCTGTTTTCCTTAGACTTTTCGGTACTGGGACCCATTCAATCTTATAGCAGTTCAGTTTAACCAATACCCCCTTTTTTGTGAGGCTTTTATGTCTCTGGTTTCTTCCCCATTAGGGTATCCCACCCCAGAGAGCAAAGTTGGGTCAATCCAGTAAGGTGGGTCACTTCAAAAAAGTCCGTTTTGCTCTTAGGTTGTCCAGACAGCTAAGACTGGATTGAGTGAGGGCACAACAGTTCTTTCAAGCATTTCTATCACAGTTTTCCCCCACCCCAGGGGCACTTTTGTACATAGTACTCCTCAATGGCTTGTGTTCCACCCTGGGTCTCCAGACTTAAAACTCTCTGCCTGGATATATGTGGAGTTCTTACTCACTGCTGTGAATTGTACTACATTCTCTGTCCACATCGGGAGGGATCTGAGCCATGCTGCTTCTGTGCATCTCCCAAGCTGCAGAGGACCAAGTGAGTGGGTGGAGAATGAGAACCAACTATTGATCTGGGATGGAATTTTCCAACCTGATATATTTCTGTTTCTTTGACTTAGCCTTGTGGATATCTCCAGTCTCTATCATCCCCCTGATCTCTAAGCAAGTGAGATTGGTCCCTGAATTTGCTAAACCTCTGGGGAGGCTATTTCAATACATTACCATGTTGATGATGTCACCTGCTGCAGGTTTTCGCACAGAAATGTTCTGTGGCCAAAGGGACATTCCTGCTTGAGGAGCAGCTGTGTGCAGAGATCAAGGAGCCTGGCAACAGGGTTGCTGTGAAGCAGGTTGGGGCGAAGGCTTAGGTACCTCACTCCAAGTTCCTGCCCAAGCTTGAAGAAGGTGGCCAGCATGGACAGGTGGAGGTGCTGTCCTAGCATGCAAGCTCCGGTCCTGTCACACCCTAAATAGTTGTTGATGGGGAGTTGTGGTGGTGGTCATGGTGTCTTCCATTTACCTTGGTAACCTTTTTAAACCAGTCTTGAACTACCCTCCTGGCAGGAAGTTTCCCAATGGCCACAAATCAATGGGTTCTTTTGGGGTAAAGATTGAAGTTCTCAGAGTGGAGACCTATGCAACTGTCCCTAGAGATTTAACCTATGTTCTTGCCAACTGCCCCTCTCTCTTAAAACTCTTCCCTGTTTCTTTGTTTTGGCTTTTCCCCAAACTCACTAATAGGGGGTAGAAAGAGGTCAGAAGGATTAGTCTTAATGATGGCCTCCAGTTGGAAGGAAAGTTCAGGAATGGAGATGAAATGTTATAATCCAATTCTAACCACCTCTCCTGGTTCTTCATTTATGATTTAGTTCCATTTTCTTGCTATCTATTTCTGGTGTTAAACGTACTTAAAACATTTTGACCAATGTGAAAAGAAATTGAGATCCATGCTAACTGAGCTACCATTGTAACAGGCTTCTGTGTCCTTCTGTCTTCTTCACATTTGTAAGTGGGCCATAGAAGGGGGATCATGAGAGCTAAACAGGAGCATGCCAAAATGCAAACCTGTTTCATAACACTTCATTGACAGAGCACAAATGAAGTGGTTGTTTGGCGGTTGTTGGATTAATAATCAAACTAAGTGATTCAAGAAACAAGTAATATTAATGAGAAAGTGATTTATGATCAGAAGCAGTTGTCATTTGGCATCTCAATTTCCAAGACAGTGATTAAGGCAGTGGAGCAATTAGGAGAGGGACGGATATATGATTCAGATGAAGCTCCTTGAATATGGCTATGAGGCAGTAAGTAGACAGATTAGGACCACTCAGACTCAAATTAGATTGAACATTTCCTCTTCTGCAAAATTTATTAGGCTGCAGTGTGTCTGCAAGTGCCACCAGCTGATTATTAACACCTCTGATTACAAATTGAGATGTCACTGGGTTTTAATTTTCTCTTGTAAGTCTCCTAAGTGAATGCATAGAGATATATTTCCATGACCAATCATCTGTCTCACTTCTAATAGACAAAATATGTTCCAGATTTACACAAATGCATGAAATACAACTAGTGGGAAATATAGAAGAAGAAACATAGCAGTAATTGCTTTTGAAATTTTAAGGGATCCTTAAAGGCTTATAGAAATATAAGGGCATGACATTCTTTCATTTATCTACTCACATACTCACATAATCACCCACCTATCCATCCATCCATTCTAGATCTACTATTTGCCAAGCACCATGTACAAAAAAGAAAGAAGACGTTATAAATTTTTCTTAATGCAGACACAAGTAGACAGTAAGTAAGTAAAAGTAAGAAAACCAGTGTCAGTGTGATTTGTTAAAGACTAGAGGTAATCAAGCACTGTGTACTGTGAGGACACAGAAAATGAGTATCTAACTTACATGGAAGCAGTGCTGCATGAATGTTTTCTGGAAGAAGTGATAACTTCTCTGAGCCCTAAAGTCAAGGAGAGATTAATAGGGGTGAGGCAGAGGAGCAGAGCATTCCAGGCAGAGGGAGCAAAAGGGGATTGATGTGGGCCTAGGGTTCCAGGTTATAGATACTAAGGCTACCTTTGTATAGCATCTGTACTGGCAGTGAATACTTGTGGACAGGGCCTGATGTCAGTAACTGAGACTTCCCTCCTTCACTCTAAGAGAGGAGAGAGTGACTCCAGAAACAAACTTCACCTTCGCTTTTGCCAGCTGTGATTTGGACAGGACCACAGCTGGTCTCTAGAGCCTCAGATGCATTCTACCAGCACAGAATTTCATTACCACCCCTTTGCTATAAGTTTCACGAGAAAGATGAAACCTAATGATTCCTCCCTCCCCCCCAGGTGATATGCTTGACTACTCTTTTTGCTGCAGTTTTTGGTTATAGGAAGTATCTGGTCCTACCCACCCCAAGGTTGGATTTGGTGCCACTCTCTGTTCCCAAAGCACCTTCCCTCACTACATCTAGCATAATGTATTGTAACTGACATTTAAAAATGACTTCTGTTTCAGTTTCCTGGGGGGCATGAAACAACATGTTTATTCAGTGCCTTTATATCCTTAGCATCTGGCAAAGTGCCTGGTCCATATTAGCGCTCATAAAACTTCACACCAGTGACCCATCTAGAAAAGAAGGTGCTAGGTTCTCTAGTGGATATTGTGCAGACTGGCTGGCATGCTTTGGAGGTGGGGCTATACTAAGAATGAGGAGCATACCTTTTACTGGTGGGGCACCATGCTCATTCAGTTTGGCATGGCTTGTGAGGTGTAAGGCAGGCAGAGGAAACAGAAGACATCAATTTTGCCTGTTTCCCAGTTTCACCTCCAGTCTTCTATGGTCATCCCTCTCACTACTTGTGGGGGCAGGGAAAGTCAGCCCCATGCATCCCTAGCCTGGGATTTAGCACATTCATTTAATAGTGAGACCAGTGATCAGTCATGGCTGACACATTAAATTAGGAGCCATGCAAATAACTCTCCCCAGACTGCCCCTTGGCACCTTCTGCTATATCATTTTAAAGTGTGCAGAATCAGCCAAGGAGAATAATAACCACACTCCATTTTGCTCATCTTGCATTGCAGGCTGTGACTGTTAGCTCTGGGTTCACCCAGAAACTGTTCATGTATAATAAGCAGTTTGTTATTTGATTCAATACTCCTCTTTAGGAGCTGGATCTTAAACAAAAGCAGATCTTCTATTTTGAAGAGCTATTGGATATAGCACTTAAGCCAATTAAAAGAAAAGTCAGCTCTAAGATAAAAGTCCCTATATACCAGCTTTTTAACTAAAAATATTCAGCTGTTTTCTGATGAACAGAATAATAACTTCCTCACCCCCAAAACTTTGAGTCTTTTTACTTTGGCTGACAATTTATGCCTTTAGGCAACTGTACAAGGAAATATGAGAACAGATGGTAGTATGTTGAGTCCAGGATAAATAAGTACCATAGGATGTTTTTAATGACATGATGAAGTTAAAGGTGATCCCATCTCTCAGATGTAATCTTGTATACATTCTCAATGTACCAGAATTGATTAAATAAGTCTAGAGATTGAAGGATGCCATAGTCCTTTGATGTTGAGTACAATATAGCACTTTGATATAACCTCATATTCTATTTTGAAAACCTCATCTGTTTGAGGTTAAATGAATGTAATTATCTGTAATTTGCAGATGAAAAAAACCCCTGAGATAAAAAAAAAAAACAGTAGGTGACACAGTATAGGGAAAATAACACCATTCTTGGTGTACAAAAATCAGAATTCTTATCAAATTTTAAGCAAAATAATTACATAGCTATGAGTAGATCCGTTTATTTCCTTGGGCCACAGTTCCCTCAAAGGAAAATGAGAAGCTAATACTAAAAGTCACCAAAGTCCTTCTAAAAAATAAAGTCCATTAGTTCTGGGAGGATTCTACATCACAAAGGTTATTAGTAGAAGATCCCAAATCAGTCATATTTGCCTTCTAATGTACTTTTCGTAGCACATTGCTTTTCTAGTTGCAGTGACTTCATTCATTCAAAAACATTCATCAGATGAGTCCTTATGGACTCTGTGCTGTGGGTACAAAGATGAATGTGACACTCATCCATCCCCTTTAGAGATCACCATTTATTTTGTGTTGGTGCTGGTTTCGGATTTCTGAAATGGAATTATCAATATTAATGGGAATTCCTCATAATAGAATCTAATGTAATTGGAAATCATGCTACAAATGTGAGAGAGGAAACAGCTAAAACAAATAAAATCCCTCTTCTATTTCGGGTAAGATTTTACCCCCAGATCTTGCATCTTTAAAACTTGTTTCTTTAAATCATTAACTATAAGTGTTTACAGATTGTTGTAACTACTTAGAGGGACAAGTGAACCTTGAATCTGTGCATATTCACCAATCTGAAATGTATACAATAAAATGCTCAAATATTTCTATGCCATGATTTGACCAGCGTAGGCTAAAAGCTGTAAAAATCCCCAAACCTCAGTAGTTAAATACAATAAAATTTAGTTTCTCAACCATGCAAAGTCCAACTCTGGTTTTCCTGGTTAAGCATTCTCCTGAGCAGCTCTCCTTCAAGAGTAACTCAAGGACCCAGGGTGCTTCCTTCTTATGGCTCCATCATCCTGTGGCTTCAAGTTTCTCTGGCATCACTGAGAATATTGTCTTACTCCCAATGTTTAATCACCTCTGCTGTGAGCTAAACATCCCTTCCCTTCACATTCCTTTGGCAAGAACTGGTCACATGATTCCATCTTGCTGAAAAGGGAGTTGGAAAATGTCCTGGCTGGGCAGCCAGTTCCTAATACACATATTATGTGTTCAGCCATATTCTAATGCTAAATAGCTGCTGTCCTAAATTATCAAGCTAGAGTATGAGGTAATATCAAAGTGCTATATTGCATTCAACGTCAAAGGACTGTGACAGTCTTCAAACTCTAGACCTATTTAATCAATTCTGGTACATTGTGAATGGGTGCAAGATTAAATATGAGGGATGGAATTATCTTTAACTTCACCATGTCATTACTGCCTACTGAACCCCTGGGAGCCCGTGAACTACTCTACAGTCCAGCAATTAAAGGATTAATACCTGAACAGAAGTGTACTCTTGAACACTATTCCAAATCTCTGCTTGGCATCCCTTCTGATTGTTTCGTGCCCATTGGTACTGGTTGCTAGATATTTTGCATCTCACATCTGCATCCAAGTGGCTTTGCAGCTCCCATATTCTAAATCCAACAGCTCTAACTTTCCGGTGACTCTCCATCTTAAATCTGAGATGTTCCTCTGGACTTGATATTTACAGTTCCTTCCTGTAAATATCAAATATCCTATAAATAAGGATACAGACTTACTTCCCTTGGGCTCCCATATAACGGCCATGGACCATCCCCACCTTCTTCCTTCCCTGTCTTCTTCCTGGGTCCCCTAACCAACCAGGAGAGGACACCGGCATCTTCTCTGAGGAACAGAGTCATAATAATTAATTCCTTTGTCTTTCTGGGTTCCCAACAAACCTGGCACAGCTTGCAGCTTCTCTTCCTTTACTGTCTCCCTCTCAGCCTCACGCCAACAAAGAGATGTTTCCATTCTCTCTTCCATCAAAATTGGCCTGGCCAATATTCCTTTCCCTGGGAACTTCTAACTCAATTAGCTGAAGTAATGAACACATCTTAGCTGATGTTTTGGTCTGCCCAGCCCAGACATCACATTTGCCTGGCAACTGGAGACAGCTGAAGATAAAGCGGTAGTTCAAAAAAGCAGCACTCTCTGTTCTTTAAGGCACTACAGCAGCCTCAAACTAAACTCCTCCCCTTCTGCCTCTGACTGGCCCTGATTTATTCTTTCTTTCCTGCCTGACTGACTTCCTGCCTTTCTGTTTAATTTACAATTTATATGCAAAGAATTTTCAGCATCTCTCCATTACAACCTGAAAAAAATCGCATGATGCTGCTCTTGAAACCCTAATTACATACATTTAAAATCTCAACTCATGTGCCCAGGGCATTTAAAATGAACAAATTTTAGTTACTGGCTTTGTAACATGGGTTTTTCTTGCATGTGGCATGGGGGTTTCTAACTCTGGTCTTTATTCGGATTTAAGATGCAAGATATATCTTGCACATGATCTAGAGGGAGGGTGATTCTTGCTAAATTCTTGGAAATATCAGGTAAGAGAGCAGTCTCCAGGAAGAAAGAAAATGAGAGAACTAAAGGGAGAGAGTAAGAGAGAGGGGGAGGGGAAGAGAAGCCTTCGTGTAGCTAGAGAACAGGGTGGCAGTGAAGAAAGATTAAAACAACTGAATGTAAAATTCTGCTTTTTAATGAAGGATGAGAAATAATGAAGGATGGGTTTAGCAAGCAAATAATAACTCGAGTTGGTAAGAGGAAACTCTGAGAGTTTCAAATATGATCATTGGTTTATGTATACTAAACATTAATTAACAGCTCAGTATTCACTTATAATGAAGTCTTTTCATACCTTGGCTTATCAGCTTTCATGATTATATTTGTAAATTTTAGCTAGGGGTTCTACTGCTGGAAAAACAAATATGGTCACATTTGTTAAACTATTTATTATTATCTCTGAATCTCTTGCTGCTGTGTGTCTGCAGATGGTCTGAGCATAGGTATTAATTAATAAGCTTGACTCCCCTAAGAATTAGTGAAATTGGTTAAGAAATCCATGAGACCCATTTTAAAAATGAATTCTACAGTATACCTGTACATTTCAGCTAGCAAAAGACAAGGAAAAAGGGAAGATACAGACACAAGATACAGAATGGCCTTGAATATTTGGATTAAACAGGTTCATTTGTGATTCTGAGAGATCATTTTCTCTGGCATAGAACTGAGTGTCTGTCTTCATAAGAGCTGAGTAATAGCTTTGCTTTGTTGCCAGGGTCAAAATTCAGAGTCTATCATGTGCCCTTGATGTGGTGATGTTGAATTTGGAGAAATTGGATTCTATTTAAAATCAGACTGTTTTGCTTTTTGGCTTTCTGTGTGGAGGAGGCAAAGGTGCAGTTTCTTTGGTTGTCCTGCATTTGGGGTTCACCTGGTCATCCCACGTCTGTGTTCATCTGACACCAGCTTCCTCTGTCATGTCACCCGGTTCGACCCCAAAGAGATCAAAGCCATGTACCTGAGGTGCACTGGTGTGGAAGTTGGTGCCACATCTGCCATGGTTCCCAAGTCTGCCTCCAAAGCAGATTGTGATGACATCACCAAGGCACCTGGTGACGGGAGGGGTTTAAGGTTTATGTGTAAACTGATCATTGAGAACAGACAGGCCCAGACTGAGGTGCTACGTTCTGCCTGCACCCTGGATATTACAGCCCCTAAGGAACCACCTAAGACAGAAAGAAGGAGAAAAAAGCATTCAGCACAGAGGAAATACCACTTTTGATGAAATCGACAACATTGTCTGACAGATAAGGGCACAGATCTTTAGCCAGAGAACTCTCTGGAACCATTAACAGGATTCTGGGGACTGCCCCAGTCTGTTCGGCTGCAACGGTAATGGCTGTCGGCCTCATGGATCACAGCTGACAATCGACAGGGCAGTGGAATGCTCTGCTAGTTAAGAATGACAAAGGAAAATATTTCAATAAAAGAACATTTGACAACCACAAAAAATAAAAATCAGATTATTTCCATTTACCATGTAAAATGCAGGATGAGCATCAGAGCATCAACCCCAGTGCTTTGACATAAACTGTGTCACGTCAGAGTTTTGAGAAAGAAATGCTAGTCTCCATTAGCTGTGGCCACAATCCCATTGACCCCTTATTTAATAATGACTTATGTGTTTTCTTTCATCATTAAATAACTCAAAATATGAGACCATTGGTGATTCCTTAGGTCAAACTCTTTAAAGTGATCATGGTGGCAGAGGCGGTGGTGGTGAAGGAGGTGGTGTTTATTCCTGAGAATACAAAAGCCAATCTAAATGTTAGATAGCACATTTATCCTTTTTAATTTTATGTGTTTCTATGTATAAAAAAACCATATAGTAATACAGGTATATATAATTTATTTTAAATATATAGGCTTAAAACAAAATGATTCACTGTGAAAATGTTGTGAATTCCAACCCCAATTCATTCATTATTTATTAATTCATTCAACAAACACATTTTTCTTTTGGCATTATTCTGTGCCGAGTACCGTGATGGGACACAATAGTAATCAAAATATAAATAAGCCCTATATTCACAGCTTACTGTTTACTTGGAATAGCCATTATAAGAGCGATGAGTAATATGTAAGTTTATTATAGGGGGATGTAGCCTAGTCTGGGAGTGACAGCTGTCAATAAAGAGGAGATGTTGAAGGTGTGTCTGAAGCAATAGATACATCATTGATGTTTTACTCTTTGCTTAAGTGTTGTTCTATTATATTTGAGCTTTCAATATTACTTGGAAATATTTTGATTATACCAATTTGTCCTAATCTGAAAAATAAATTCAATATGATTCTCTTTAGGTTTTATAGATATGTATTTATTGGGAGTAGTGGGCATGAAAAAGGAATAGACATTTTCTAATTCTGACTTATTATTCTTTTATAGTTTTTAAAAATTGGAATCAGAATATATTTCACAATATTTTCTAATGAATTATCCCATAAAGTATAGCCACAATCAGTTATATTCCTTAAAGAAGGAAAGAAACGTAATTTTTTTCTCATAAAACTGTATGAGTTATATATTCCCTTTTCCTCGTAGTTTGGCAGAAAGGAGAAATCACTATTATCAAATTGTTCAGAAGTGTTATATCTAAGCTTAGAGCATAGTCCAGAGGTTGCCATCAGTCCACTGGGAAAAAAAATGGGAGAGATGCTGTGAATTGTACGTTGCATCTTATAGTTCCAAACCCTTGAACTGGAGATTACACACACACACACACACACACACACACAAATATATAGATAGATGGAGATAGAGATATAGATATATAGAGTATCCAATATATAATATGTTTAATGAAGCTAGCTGGTTTGATATGTGAAAAATATTTTTTTATTAAAACAAAAATGAAATTAGCCACCAAAACAAAGAGAAAAGATTAGATCAATTTACTGTTGACAATTTATATGAACTTTTAAATATTAAATATTAAGTCAGATAAAAATAATTAAAATTTTAAATTAAAACAACTTTTAATAATATACATGTCCTTCATTCAATTAGGTGATGTTTTTACTTTAAAACTACTATAGTGAAGAATTATTAATCATTGTACTGTGCCTAAAATATAATTCCTATATTTTATTATACCCATTTCATAACATCATTTATCATAAATATTTTTAGTCATTATTTTACTTGCAAAGCAAATCAGAGGATGAGCTGAGAATGAAATACATTAATGACTTTAGAACTTTTTCCTGAGTTCTCTCTATTTATATATCTCTTTGAAAATATAGAGTTCTACTTTAATTTATTTTTCTTTCATAGTGCTTTCGTGGCTATTTCCTAACTTTATTCTTCCATGTAAACTTTGTTTAAAATAGCTTCATTATTTTTATAATTATGGCTTGCTTATTATAAAAATTTTGAGGGCAGGCCATGATGGCTCAGTGGCAGAGTTCTCGCCTGCCATGCTGGAGACCCGGGTTTGATTTCCAGTGCCTGCCCATGTTAAAAAAAATTTTTGAACAATACACAAAGACTCAAAGAAAATAAAAATTATCAGATGTATTACTCCACCTCTAGGAGAAGATACTTATTGTTATTATTTTGTAGCACATCTTTCTAGACCTTGCTCTATGAATTTATGGACTTACAGAAATAGATGTGTACAATTTCATGTAAGTGGCATCATACTATACATTACTCTAGAATCTGCCTTTTACAGAACAATAGTTAATGAATATTAAAGCTATTCATATTTATCAAAGAGTTTAACTCACTGACATGCTTAGAAATATTTTTCCAATATCTCCATCATCAATCAATTTTCCAAAAAATTTTTTAAATTTTAGAAAGTACTGTACTTCTAGGATTTTAAATATATTCATCCATGTTTTCTTCTAATAGTTGTTGTGTTTTAAAAAATATTTAAATCTTTGATTCATATGAAAACTATGTTGGGGAAAGGATGAAGAAATCCAGCTTTATATTTTTTCCAAGATGCTAGTTTGTTGTCCATTTTAATTGACTGAATAACCATCTCTTCCCTCCTGCTTTTGAATGCCATCATTATTTTTTTTGCATTTTATATTTGGACAGATTTCTGCATACTGCTCCCATGGCTCCATCTAATTCTGTGTTAAGACCTTGGTTTTAATTACTGCAGCTTTATAATACATTCCAATGTCTGGTTGGATACTTTTTCTCTCCATATTGTTTGCTATCAAAAATTTTCCTTTATTACTCTTTATTTCTCCAAATAAACTTTAGAAAAATTCTGATATGTTCCAAAATAAAATTCTCTTGGGGTTTTACTTTTCCTTTGATTACACTGACTTTACAAAGTAATTTAGAAAAAAAGTGAGGTTTCAAAATATTGAGTTCTCACAGCGAGGAAGAACCTTTATGTTTTCATTCAATTTATAATATTCAGTTTATATATTGAATTCTTTGGTAAATCTTCACATAAGATCTTGTTTTTAATCAAATTTATCCATAGACTTCTTCTGAATTTTTTTGGTAGAATAAGTGAGAGCTTTAATTTTAATTTCTAAGTTGCTGCTCCTTTTACAAAAGTTTCTGATTTTTATTTGTTCTCCTAAAGATTTTCTTTTTCCACTATTGTTAGTCAAAATTGCCAAGTTGTTATAGGTAAGGTTTCTGGAAGAAAAAATTGCAGATCATTCTTTATGCATTATAACTGTTTTTAATATATTCTTAAAATAAGTGGACTCAACAAGGAACAATACAATTTCCTTCAAAAGTAAATTTAGTGTTACAACATGTTAAATCACAAAACGCTGATCTAAAAGAGTAACATTATATTTACTTATAATTTTAAATGTTGTGAGTCAAAACAGTGACTTTGGAAAATGTTTCTTGCTGATGATTCAACATCCTCATCCTCCTAATTGCTATGATATCCAGGAACCTACATTAAGTGAGGGGGAAATGATTAGAAACGATTTGGTGTGGTGTTTTATGACCAGGTTATGGAAGAAGACCAGACATTAGATTTTGAAGATGGAGAGATGGAGAAGACCAGCTCTTGTCACTGATTAAAGAGAGATTGAGAGTTAGAAAGAAAGACTGTAAGACTTCTTGCTTGACCAGGTTATGGAAGAAGACCAGACATTAGATTTTGAAGATGGAGAGATGGAGAAGACCAGCTCTTGTCACTGATTAAAGAGAGATTGAGAGTTAGAAAGAAAGACTGTAAGACTTCTTGCTTGGGTTGCCAATTGTGTCAATGGATGACATAAATAACACAGAGATCATTGAGTATTGTTTAGGTCATATTACTGTGGTGGTAGGTGATGAGGTGGGAAAACATTGAGTTGTTGACATCAGTAAAGCATTTCTGAGAAATGGTAAATGGTGATAAGGATATTGGATGCTATGAGAAAAGAATTTTTTTCCTAGAAAAAATATCATTATAGATTTCTGTGCAGGCTATATCCCCAAATGTTACAGTTACCCATAATTACATATGGTGCGCATTATTCATAGGATAAGAATAGTCTAAAGATGAAATAACCCCACAAATGAAACTCACTAGCAATAAAACTTTTTTTTTTCTGACTAACTTAATGTTTGCTACATTTACTTGTCTCTGACCATCATCTTCTGACTTGATTTCTTCCTGTTGCTCTTTTTATTTGGCTTTTGATTTTAAAGCTTAGGGCAATTCGAGGTTTTTCAAAGCATTCTTAGGCCCACTGCTGGATTTTGATATGTCATATAGGTAATAAAATATGGCTTGGAGAGTGCAATTTGTCCAAAGGAAATTGTTTTTAAAAGCAGATAATAAAAGAGCTTTCCATGGTCAGATATTTATAGGCTCTTTCCGGGGAGCTCAGCAAGTTGTAATATATTTTAAACCTAGAAATTAAAAAAAAAAATTCTAGAATAGTACTCTTTTACACTACAAGATTCAAATTCCACTTTTCAGATAGAATTTATGATAGGGTACTGTTCTAGTTTTCTAGCTGCGAGAATGCAACACACCAGGGATGGATTGGCTTTTAATAAAAGGGTATTTATTTAATTAAAAATGTGTAGTTCTTCAGAGGAAAGGCAGCTAACTTTCAACTGAGGTTCTTTCTTATGCGGGAAGGCACAGGGTGGTCTCTGCTGGCCTTCTCTCCAGGCCTCTGGGTTCGAACAACTTTCCCTGAGATGATTCCTTTCTGCATCTACAAAGGCCTGGGCTGAGCTGCCAGTGCTGAGATGAGGTATGCTGAGCTGCTTGGGCTGTGCTACGTTGAGCTCTCTCATTTAAGCATCCAGCCAATTAAATCAAACATCATTCATTGCAGCAGGCACACCTCCTAATCGACCCCAGATGTAATCAGCAACAGATGAGCTTCAGTGCCATTGGCTCGTGTCCACAGCAATAGAACTAGGCACCTTCACCTAGCCAAGTTGACACCTGAATCTAACTACCACAGATAAATACCTATTTATATGGTTTATAGCTATGATTTAAAATTTTTAAGTATTGAAGAATGCTACAATTTCTACTGCAGAGAGGGTAATTACATAATCAAATAAATATATTTTCCAAATCTCAAGTAAAATTTTCAAACTTAAATGGAAAAATGTTTCAGGAAATTCTTATTATTATGAAAACCACTAAAAGGCAAATTGCATAAACCAAGAAGCAGTGAAATCCCTTCATATCATATTCTCTCCCTTTTTTATCTTCCAAAATTGTATTTGAAAATCTTTGAATACATCATTGTCTTTCCAAGAATTTAATCATATTTCATATAAATGGCCCAGTAGCATTTTTTTCTTTTATTTTTTTCATTCAACGAATTTTATTGAGTACTTCCTGTGCCCCAAGCACTGTTTCAGATGGTGTGGATGTAAAATAGAAAGGCTTCTGAGAGCTTATATTTTTTGTGGGTGAGACAAGTAAGAAACAAGAAATCAAGTATATAAATAGAGAAATAAACACATGTATTAGATAGTGATAGACAAATAATGTGTGTACAGTATATATTTTCATACATATGTATCACTTCATTAAAAAATGTTATGCAGAAAATAAGGCAGGGTAAAGGGGGCTAAGAAAGTCCCTTCCTGATCACGACTGCTGTCTGCGTCCGGGTTCTCTCATGCTGCTAAAGCTGTGCTGGTTAAGAAGAAGAAGATAAAAAACAATCTATAACTCATGCTTACAGCGTAATTGGGATGCAGTGACACAAAACCTCAGGGAATGTATGCTAAGTTCCCTTCCTGTGATACCGTCTAGAAAATGAGTAGATTGTCCTTGGCAAAAGGATTAACATTGACCATTTGAAATAAAATGAAAATAAAGGTATGACAAGAATGGAAGTTCAGTATGTAAAAGTTATGTGTTTTGATAAGTAGAAGTAAGCAATTTTCCTCTGGCAGAACCAACCCCGATTTCCCCAGCTACTTTCTTCTAGGAAACTAAAGTCTTTTAAAACCTGCCAATATTTAACCTTCAAATAGTTAATAAAATTAATTTATTTTCAAGCTGCTGAGAAATATTTCTAATCCACTGACCACTGATCGCATGATGACTACCGCTTTCCTTAATTTCTTAATTCAGTGATTACTTTGGGATGTGAAAACAAAAAGCATTATGTGTGGACAGCACATTTTATTCATTCTTTCTTCAGTTGATGAACGCTTGGGTGGCTTCCATCTTTTGACAATTGCGAGTAATGAACATTGGTGTGCAAATATCTGTTGAAGTCCCTGCTTTCAGTTCTTTTGGTTAGCTACTTGGAAGTGAGATTGCTGGGTCATATAGTTCAATACTTAGCTTTCTAAGAGGCCACCAAGGACGGTGCAGTGGTGCCTCAGTGACAGAATTCTCACCTGCCATGCTGGAGACCCAGGTTCGATTTCCGGTGTGCCTGCCCATGCAAAAAACAAAAAACAAAAAAAGAAAGGCCTATCCTAAGAGGCCACCAAACTGTCTTTCACAGCTGCTGCACCATTTTACATTTCCACCAGCAATGAGTGAATGTTCTATTTCTAGAATATAGGTTACCAGGGAACGGGGTGGGATAGGGAATGGGAAGTTAAGGCTTAAAATGTACAGGGTTCGTATTTGGAATGATGGAAATGTTTTGGTAATAGATAGTGGTGATGGTAGCACGCCTTTGTGGATGCAGTTAACAAGACTATATGTCTGAATATGATTAAAAGGAGAAATGTTAGATTGTGTATATGGTAATAGAATAAATTTTTTTAAGAAAATCCATGGAACTACAATACACAGTGAACCCTAAGTTAAACCATGGACTTTAATTAATACTACAATTATAAAAATGTGCTATCATCAGGTATAACAGATGTTTCACACCAATGCAAGGTGTTGGTGGGGGGGGGGAGTGTGTAGGAAGCCTCTATTTTATGGATGGTTGCTCTATAAACACACAACTTCTCTAATAAAAAGAAAAACTAATAAACAAAAAACCTAATATTCTTTCTCTATCTATGCACAGTTTTAAATGTGAAACTTCTTAAAGGCTCCTCAAATCCATGACATCTTATTTTGTAGAAATTCTGCCTGTTAAGCTTGGAAATTGAGAATAAGAGGTGAAATCATCCCAGAAACTGACTGTGATTCTGGGATATAAACTTTCTTCATGGAAAGTGAAATACTCAGCCCTCCCTCTACCCACTCGCATCCCATGCCACACAGAAACCACAAATACATGAAAGAAGAATGTAAGGAGTTGGAGGGATTACTAGCCTCATGTATTTCCCATTCTGTATGGTATTGTCTTTTTTTAAGACAGAAAGTTTGCAAGTAGTCTCTATTTCAATCCATCAGCACCAACCTCATTTCATCACATACATCAGATGTGGGGGGAACACATTATGGTAACTAATGCAAACATAATAGCCCCACCCTAAAATCTGAATGACTTAATAAGATGCACATGTATGTCATGTCTTTAGCAGGTGGGGTAGCCCTTCAGTGTGGCATTCCTCACAGCTCAAGATCTCAGGTTGCTTCCATCTTACAAGTCTGTCCTCTCAGAGTCCATCGCTTTCGAAAGGACAGAGAAAGATTGTGGAGAAGCACTCTTCACAGCCAAAGACTGGAAGTGAAGCATGACTTCCACCGTTTCTCTCTCATTCCATTGGTGAGACTTAGTCCCAGGTCCCATCTAGAAGGTATGCAGGGGAATGGGTAGTATAGCAGAGCCCATGAAGATTGCATGCGCACTAGCAACCTCTCACAGAGAAAATTCAAAGGAACCAAATTAACATTGTTAACATTGCCTCATCCAACAGGGCAATCAATGTCTGTGCCCCAAATAACACACCTTTTATTTCAAGGCCCTATAAATGTCTTAATTGTGCTTCACTTTTTCTAATGAAATGAACACTAGGATATTTGTTAACATGTGAAAAAACAGAAACTAAAGTATACTTTAAAATACAGTCATGTGTTCTCACAGGGTGTTCATTAGAATTTTTCAATCCAGAGCCAAGTTCACCATACTTAGTGAGATAAGCAACTGCAATTATAATTAACGCATCAAAATGTCAGGTGGAATCATATGCCCATACCTTATGATGTTCTATTTTTTGTCCTACTATTTATTTCTAATATGCATGTCCATGTCAATAATTTGTCATTGTTCTAGTTTGCCAACTGCCAGAATGCAATATACCAGAATTGGAACGGCTTTATAAAGGGGAATTTAAGAAGTTGCTAGTTTATAGTTCTAAGGCCGAGATAATGTCCCAGTTAAAGCAAGTCTATAGAAATATATAATCTAAGGCATCCAGGGAAAGATACCTTGGTTCAAGAAGGTCGATGAAGTTCCGGGTTCCTCTCTCATCTGGAAGGGTACATGGCAAACACGGCATCATCTGCTAGCTTCTTCTCCTGGCTTCCTGTTTCATGAAGCTCCCCGGGAGGCATTTTCCTTCTTCATCTCCAAAGGTCGCTGGCTGGTGGACTCTGCTTCTCATGGCTATGTCGTTCTGCTCTGCTATCTCTGACTCTCTTTCATACTCCAAAGTGTTTCCTCTTTTATAGGACTTCAGAAATTAATCAAGACCCACCCAAATGGGTGGACACATCTCCCCTAATCCATCTTAAGAACAACTCTTGATTGGGTTACATCTCCAGGGAGATGATCTAATTACATACAGGGTTGAATAAGGATTATTCTGCTTTTACAAAATGGGATTTTGATTAAAACATGGCTTTTCAAGGGGACATATACCTTTTCAAACCAGCACAGCCATCCATTACAAAACAAAGGAATTGTTTATTTCCTAGAATCAAACATTGGCCGCTTAAAAAAAGTCTTTGCATACATTTTTTTCTACTTGCCATCCCACACCTAAATAAACCACTGCAGTAGTTCAAACATTAAAGCGCCACCTGAGCAAATGGAGCTGCAGCTAATTGAGCAGAGGTCCAAGTTGAGGTGGATGTAACTTTGATCTGACATATGTCTGTCTTTCAATTGTGCCCTTGTGGCACTGTGCCCACTGTATTGGCAAGGCATGAGTAGGCAAAGACAGCGGTAAGAGAGAGGTTGCTTAGAAGGTTAAAGCTAAACTAGTTAACTACAACCATTGACTCTATTCTTGAGAGTTGCTAATTGCTAGAACTTTTGATCCCCTATAATACCTCCCTAACTTAAGCTTCTGATGAATGAATGCTTGCTAGTATTATATCATGTATGGACAACTGAGAAACAGGTAGCAAAGGGATAAGAGAGCAAATGCAAAATAGATGAATGGCAGTAAAAAAATTAAAGAAAGCTCGAATATCAGTCAGTCATTTTCTAGTGGGAGCAGGAAAAGATTTGGAGGAGGTAAAGAGGAAGGAAATATTTAACCCTTCCTGCTGCTCTCCCTTTCTTACACCCTACTTCCCCATTTGACTGAATTGAGACAGGAATAATGAAACTTGTTTTAGAAGGGAAGGCCTTTTTTTTTTTAGTTTTCGGCATTGACCCTTTGTGGGAGGGTTTCTTGAGGCATTAGTCCTGTTTTCTTGCTTTCTTTTTCTGGTTGGGAATAAGGAAGACATTGCATACTTTGCCCTTTCCTTGGAAATCATTTGACTCTGGAAGGGGCAGAGAAAACGTAGGTGACTACTGCTGATCTGCTTAAGTCCAAAGATTGACAGAGAAGAAAAAGGCAGAAATTCAGGTGAGAACGGTTGCTCAATAATTTATGATTGCAGGGTTTCTTTTGTTCTGATTTCTCTCACAGAACACATTGAACTTGAATAAGGATGCAGCAGCTCCAAAAATATTCTTCTTTGGTTAGGAGGAAGGAGTGAAGGAAAATTCCACGTTGATAGAAATAAATTTTTATCACTTATACCAGTACTGATATACAAATGTACTGAGCACCAAGGTAGGCACCTTATGTTAATTCTGACAGCAACCCTAAGAGAAAGGTCCTAGTAAAACTATTCTCAGCTGAGAAAATAGTGTTAAGTGGTTGGTCTGAATATCATACAGCATTTAAAGAAGAGCTGAGATTCAAATCCAACGAGCTGGATGAATCTTAAAAACATTATGTAGAGGAAACAAAGCCAAACACAAAAGAGAACATACTACTTGTTTCTCTTTACATGAAATTCTAGAATAGACAAAAATGCAGTTATAGTGAAAGAAATCAGATCAGTGGTGTTGGTGACGGATGGGAGGGGACTTACTTTGAAAGGTCATAGGAAGTATTTTGAGACTGTTAGAAATACTCTATTTTTTTATTGTGGTAGTGGTTAAACTGATGTATGAGTATCAAAATTCATCAAACCATATGCTAAAAATGGGCATATTTTAATGTCCATAAATTTTAATCCATAAAAATTGATTTTTAAAAAACAATGAACTACTGCCAAGAAAGAAATTTTGTGTCCACATAAGAAAAGCTGAGATGGAGAATATAAGCATGGCTTTGCTTGTAGTTGAAGAAAGAGCTGTTTAGATTTCTTTGGTTTGAATCATCCAAATAGTACTTCTGCATCTTTCTTGTTAATTGTTGAATGTTTCACTCCATGTAATTGAGACACTCATTAAAGTTATGTCTAAATATTCAGAGTTTTCAAAGTGCAGAATCCAAATAACATTCTGTTACTTAATTATCTCTTTCTTCAAATTAAAAAGAAAATGTATTTTAGGGAGTGAAGATAGTCAGATGATTGCTTTCATTTTTCCCTTATCTTAAATGGTTAGACATTGTATATATAAAGATAAGACTTTGTTTTTATCTTTATGCTGCTGCACAACTCGATCCCAGTAGAAAATGAAGGCTATACAATTTTTTTCAGATCAAAGGGACAGAATTAGTAGCTCCATCCTTAGCACAGATATTCTGAGCTGTAAACACATTTCAGAAAAAGATTTGGAAAAAAACTCTTTATTATTTGTTGGAAGATTAATTTTCAGAGAGGTCAATCCTTTTGCTACCAAGAACTTCAAGTTTAAATATTAAAATGCAACCAAGGGTGATGCGATGGTGGCTCAGTGGCAGAGTTCTCACCTGCCATGCTGGAGACCCAGGTTCAATTCCCGGAGCCTGCCCATGCAAAAAATAATAATAATAAATGCAATCAAATATACTTGGGTGAAATAAAAAGGGAAAGATTAGTCCAAATATAATTATTAGCTAAAAGTAAATATTACTTGGACAAAAGTTATGAACAGATAGTTCACCAAAGAAGGTGTATAGATGGCCAAGATATGAGATGCTTAGCATCATAAATCATTAGGGAAATACAAATTAAAACCCCAATGGAAAAAAACAAACAAACAAAAACAATGAGATACCATTACATAGGCATTGGAATGGCTAATGAAAGAAGAAGAAGGAAAAAACACCTGACAATACTAAGTGCTGAAAAAATTGCACAGAAACTGAAACTCTCATACAGGGATTGTAGGAACGTAAGATGGTACAATCATATAAAACAGTTTGGCAGTTTCTTGTAAAACTAAGCATGCCTACTCTATGACACAGCAATTGCACTCTTGGGCATTTATTGCAAAGAAATGAAAATTTATGCACACAGAGGCCTGTACACAAATGATCATGGCAGTGTTATTTTTTTTTTTAACTCTTATTCACACATCATACAATCTATCAAAAGTGTATAATCAATGGCTGTTGGTATAATCACACTTATATATTCACCACCACAATCAATTTAGGAATGTTCTCACTGCTCTGAAGGTGAAAAACAAACAAACAGCGTGTTTCTGCAGAGCAAAAATCGTGATGTCATTTGTAAGAAAGGTTTTAATCTGAGGTTGGATTATGGTCAAAACCACTGGCCAGTCTAATACCCAAGAGAGGAAAATGGTCCTTTGGCCTGCACTGTTGGTGATAGAAAGGGACAAGCACCTAAAGAAACATCCATTTTTTTTAGCACCTTTTTTTGGCTGTCTCACTGTTTCTTTCTTTTTTTCTTAACTTTTTTATTGTAGAGTAGAACATATGTACAAAGCAAAGAAAAAAAAAAGCAATAGTTTTCAAAGCACTCTTCAACAAGTAGTTACAGGACAGATCCCAGAGTTTGTCCTGGGCTACCATACCATCCTCTCAGATTTTTTCTTCTAGCTGCTCCAGAATATAGGAGGTTAGAAGGCTTAAATATTTTTTTCATCACCACAATCGACTTTTTTTTCTTTCTTTTTTGTGAAAAACAATATATATATATAAAAGCAATAAATTTCAAAGCACAGCACCACAATTAGTTGTAGAACATATTTCAGAGTTTGACCTGGGTTACAGTTCTAAAAGAGATATCTAGGTAATGATTTAGTACTCATATTCATTTTTTAAATCCTACCTTGACTGTATAACTCCACCATCATCTTTGATCTTTCTATCCCTCTCTCTAGGGGTGTTTGGGCTATGCCGTTCTAACTTTTTCATGTTGGAAGGGGATGTTAATAATATAGGGTAGGGAAATGGAACTATCTGATGTTCTGTAGGGCTGGACCCTCTAGGTTTCAGGACTTATCTGGTCCAGGGACCCATCTGAAGGCTATAGGTTTCTGGAAAGTTATGCTAGTGTATGGAACCCTTGTGGAATCTTATATATTGCCCTAGGTGTTCTTCAGGATTGGCTGGAATGGTCCTGGTTGGGAGTTGGCAGGTTATGACAGGTAGCAAGGTCTAACTGAAACTTGCATAAGAACAACCTCCAGAGTAGCCTCTCTGCTCTATTTGAACTCTCTCTGCCACTGATACTTTATTCATTACACTTCTTCTTCCCCCTTTGGTCAGGATGGAATTGTTGATCCCATGGTACCAGGGATGAATTCATCCCTGGGAGTCATCTCTCACACCTCCAGGAAGACTTTCACCCCAGGATGTCATGTCCCACATAAGGGGGATGGCAATAATTTCACTTGCAGTATTGGACTTAGAGAGAATGAGACCACATCTGAACAACAAAAGCGGTCCTCCAGAAGTAAATCTTAAGCATACATATAGGTAAGCTAAGCTTCTCCACTACCTACATAAGCATCACGAGAGTAAGTCTAATTATCAAGGGCATGGCCTATTGATTTAGGTGTACCTAAAGTTTGACACAGTATCAGGGGATTCCCTGATGGTAAGGTTTAATTGTTCCATATTTTTTCTCCCATACCTCAAGGGACTTTGCCAATACTTTTTGATTATCTGCTTAATATACTCTAGGATGTATCCAGGCATTACATTAGGCTATACAGGATTAAAGGACCTCTTCCTTTTATCAGGCTCCCTGTGTTCAAATGAGCTATACAGATAGGTTGAGTTAGATTATGTCCATCAACACTCTCAATTTTAGATAATTTCATTGTTCCCAAGAGAAAGAAAACCAATAAACACACCCTTGCCAAATAGGAAGCCTAAACCTCCTCTTAACTCTTGTCTTTAACCCCCATTATTCATCTCTGCTGTTGCTGTGGAAGTGCTGATGGTTTCCTTTTAAACATAGCCTAAAGCAGCAGCATTATTCTTAATAGCTCAAAACTGGTGAATGGTTAAAAAAAATTTTGTGCACCCATACTATGGAATATTAATCAACAATAAAAAGGAATGAGCTATTGATACACAAAACAACCTGACTGAATTGCCAGAGAATCCCCAAACTGGTGAACAGTTAAACAAACTTTGGTGCATCCACACCATGGAATATTACTCAACAATAATAAGGGATGGGGCGGGCCACGGTGGCTCAGCAGGCAGGAATGCTTGCCTGTGATGCCAGAGGACCCAGGTTCGATTCCCAGTGCCTGCCCAAGTAAAATAATAATAATAATAATAAGGGATGAACTATTGATATACACAACAACCTGAATGAATTGCCAGAGAATTATGCCAAATGCAAAAAAAGTCAACCCCAGAAGGTCATATACTATATGGATCTAATTATGTAATGCTCTTGAAATGAAAAAATTATAGAAATGGAAAACAGATTAGTGGTTTCTAGGGATCAGAGTGGAGAAGAGGGTGGGAACTGGATGTGGCTATAAAAGGACAACATGAGGGATCCGTGTGCTGATGGAAATGCTCTATAACTTGACTGTATCAATGTTACTATCCGGGTTTAATCTTGTTCTATAGTTTTGTAAAATATTAGCATTGGGGTAAACAGGGTGAAGGGTTCATAGGATTTCTCTATATTATATCTTACAACGGTCTGTGAATCTATAATTACTTCAAAGTTAAAAGATTAATTATAGGAAAAGTTCATCAAGTCATATTTCCCTTCTTTTTTTTTTTTTTTTTTTTTACATGGGCAGGCACTGGGAATCGAACCCGGGTCCTTGGGCATGGCAAGCAAGCATTCTTACCTGCTGAGCCACCGTGGCCCACCCCATATTTCCCTTCTTAATTCTATTTAAGCTTCCCATCACACTCAAAATCCAAAAATCCTAAACACTGCCTCATACCTCATAGGACCTGCATGATCTCACTTCTAACATCCTCTCCTACCTCATTTCTTTCAATTCTTCCTTTAGTTGACTTTTCAATGAACCGCTCTTGAATTCTTTCCATTTCTCAAATTCTCCAGGCCTTTCCTATCTCAGGACCTTTGCACTTGATGTTCCTGTCCCCTGGAATACTCCTCTCCCAGACTTTAGCATGACTTACTCCCTCACTTAACACAGGTGATCCAATGTCACCTCCTGTATTAGTTAGGATTCTCTAGAGAAACAGAATCAACAGGAAACACTTGCAAATATAAAATTTATAAAAGTGTCTCACGTAACCGTGGGAACTTAGAGTCTAAAATCCGCAGGGCAGGTTGTGAAGCTGATAATTCCAATGGAGGATCTGGACGAACTCCACAGGAGAGGCTCGCTGGCCAAAGCAGGAAGAAAGACTGTCTCTTCTGAATCCTCCTTAAAAGACTTCCAGTGATTAGATTAAGCATCACTCATTGCAGAAGACACTCCCCTTGGCTGATTACAATGAAATCAGCTGTGGATGCAGCTGACATGATCATGATTTAATTCTATGAAATGTCCTCATTGCAACAGACAGGCCAGCACTTGCCCAACCAGACAAACAGGAACCACCACTTGGTCAAGTTGACACATGAACCTGACCACAACAGCCCACCCCTTGTCAACCTGGCAGCTATACATATCACCTTAAACCATACCTAATTTCTAAATAAAAAACAATAAACACACATTTTTTTCTTTCACCTAATAATATTCAACTGTCCTGCGTATAACTGGAAACACATTAAGTCTCTCCAGAATAGAGTGCAAGTCCTTGGGTAATATTCTTTCTTAAACTTGATATCTTACAACTTAAATGATATAACACAAACAAAACAGCATTACAGTCCTCATTCCTGTAACTGATCACATGGTCGTAGTTCATATTTATCACTACCTCTTTCCACTACCTATTCCTAGTTCCCTTTACCCTCAGCAAGCAATTCAGCTGGCTGTGGTTCTTTGCCTGGTGGGGTGACCCAAACCTTCATTCCTGAAGTTTCAGAGCCATTGGTAGTCCTGCCTGGATTGTGTTGTTGCTGTTTTCCATTGATTTTAATCACAGGGCATGGTAGTACTAAAAGACGCCCTAGGGGATCTCCTATATTCCAATAAAACTCTTCTTTACCTCCGTTGTGTAGTTGCAGTCCATTTTCCCCTGATAATAAGGGTTAATCACCCCAGCCAGTAATGTAATCCCCTTCTTGGCTTATTGATTCAGGGGCATGAGTAGCCCAAAGTGACCAGGTGGAGTCTTAGATTCCAGTTCCATGGAATCATTGTTGTTTCTCCTAGTGGAAGCACTCCCCCTTTTGGAACTAAAACCTGTAGACCGACAGAGCTCAGGGTCGCAGGGACAGGAAGCAGAAATTTTCCTAGTGGATCACTAGGGGTAATAGTGTGTGGTACCACTCCCATTTCCACCCCTTGGTTCCTGGACTCATGGATCCTGGCTATGGGAGAAACAGCACCATACAGCAGATGCTGATTCAAAGAATATACAGCTTCCTGGAGAGCATTACCCCAGCCCTTCAAAGTGTTGCTACCTACTTGGCACCGTAATTGAGTTTTCAGAAAGCCATTCCACCATTCTATCAATCCGGCTGCTTCTGAATGATGGGGAACATGGTAAGACCAGAGAATTCCATAAGCATGTGCCCATTCCTGTACTTCATTTCCTGTGAAGTGTGTTCCTTGATCAGAAGCAATGCTATGTGGAATACCATGATGATGAATAAGGCATTCTGTAAGCCCACAGATGGTAATTTTGGCAGAAGCATTGCAAGCAGGGAAAGCAAACCATATCCAGAGTATGTGTCTATTCCAGTTAGAACAAATCACTGCCCCTTCCATGAAGAGAGTGGTCCAGTGTAATCAACCTGCCACCATGTAGCTGGCTGATCACCTCCGGAAATGGTGCCATATCGGGGGCTGAGTGTGAGTCTCTGCTGCTGGCAGACTGGGCACTCAGCAGTAGCTGTAGACAAGTCTGCCTTGGTGAGTGGAAGTCTATGCTGCTGAACCCATGCATAACCTCCATCCCTACCACCATGACAACTTTGTTCATGAGCCCATTAGGCAATGACAGGAGTTGCTGGGGAAAGAGGCTGACTGGTCCACAGAATGGGTCATCTTATCCACTTGATTATTAAAATCTTCCTCTGCTGAAGTCACCCTCTGGTGCACATTCACATGGGACACCAATATGTTCATGTATTTAGTCCACTCAGAAAGGTCTATCCACATACCTCTTCCCCAGACTTCTTTGTCACCAATTTTCCAATTATGGTCTTTCCAAGTCCCTGACCATCCAGCTGAACCATTAGCAACAGCCCATGAGTCAGTATACAAACACACCTCTGGCCAGTTTTCTTTCCAAGCAAAATGAACAACCAGGTGCACTGCTCAAAGTTCTGCCCACTGGGAGGATTTCCCCTCACCATTGTCCTTCAAAGACACCCCAGAAAGGGGTTATAGTACTGCAGCTGTCCACTTTCGGGTGGTACCTGCATATCGTGCTGAACCATCTGTAAACCAGGCCCGAGTTTTCTCTTCCTCAGTCAATTCACTGTAAGGAACTCCCCAAGAGGCCATAGCTCTGGTCTGGAAAAGAGAAGGTAATGTGGCAGGAATGGAGACCATGGGCATTTGGGCCACTTCCTCGTGTAACTTACTTGTGCCTTCAGGACCTGCTCTGGCCCTATCTCGTATATACCATTTCTATTTTACAATAGAGTGCTGCTGCACACGCCCAACTTTATGGCTTGGTGGGTCAGACAACACCCAGTTCATGATAGGCAACTCAGGTCACATGGTAAGTAGGTGGCCCATGGTTAAGCATTCAGTCTCTACTAAGGCCCAGTAGCAGGCCAAAAGCTGTTTCTCAAAAGGAGAGTAGTTATCTGCAGGAGATGGTAAGGCTTTGCTCCAAAATTCTAAGGGTCTGCATTGTGATTCTCCTATAGGGGCCTGCCAGAGGCTCCAAACAGCATCTCTGTTTGCCACTGACACTTCCAGCACCATTGGATCTGCTGGATCATACGGCCCAAGTGGCAGAGCATCTTGTACAGCAGCCTGGACCTGCTGCAGAACCTCCTCTTGTTCAGTTCCCCACTCAAAATTAGCAGCTTTTCTGGTCACTTGATAAATGGTCTGGAGTAGCACACCCAAATGAGGAATATGTTGTCACCAAAATCCAAAGAGACCAACTAGGCGTTGTGCCTCTTTGTTGGTTGTAGGAGGGGCCAGATGCAGCAACTTACCCTACACCTTAGAAGGGATATCTCGACATGCCCCACACCACTGGACACCTAGAAATTTAACCAAGGTGGAAGGCCCCTGTATTTTGGTTGAATTTATCTCCCATCCTCTGACACACAAATGCCTTACCAGTAATTCTAGAGTAGTTGCTACTTCTTGCTCACTAGGTCCAATCAACATGATATCACCTAATATAATGGACCAGTGTGATGTCTTGTGGGAGGGAGAAACTATCAAGCTCCTTGCAGACAAGATTATGACATAGGGCTGGAGAGTTGATATACCCCTGAGGTAAGACAGTGAAAGTATATGCTGACCTTGCCAGCTGAAAGCAAACTGTTTCTGGTGGTCCTTACTAACAGCTATGGAGAAAAAAGCATTTGCTAGATCAATAACTGCATATCAGGTACCAGGGGATGTACTGTTTGCTCAAGCAATGATACCACATCTGGAACAGTGGCTGCAATTCAAGTTACCACGTGGTTGAGCTTATAATAATCCATTGTCATCCTCTAAGACCCATCTGTTTTCTGCACAGGCCAAATAGGAGAGTTGAATGGGGATGTGGTGGGAATCACCACCCCTGCATCCTTCAAGTCCTTAAGAATGGCAGTAATCTCTGCAATCCCTTCAGGAATCCAGTATTACTTCTGATTCACTATTTTGTCAGGTAGGGGCAGTTCTAGTGGTTTCCACTTGGTCTTTCCAACCATAATAGCCCACTCTGCACGAGTTAGAGAGCCAATGTGGGGATTCTTTCAGTTGCTCAGTATGTCTATTCCAATTAAACATTTTGGAACTGGGGAAATAACTATAGAATGGGTCTGGGGGCCCACTGGACTCACTGTGTGACAGACATGAGCTAAAATTCCATTGATCACCTGGCCTCCATAAGCCCCCACTCTGACTACTGGACCAGAGTGACGTTTTGGTCCCCTGGAATTAATGACACTTCTGAACCAGTGTCTAATAATCCCCGAAATATCTGATCATTTCCTTTTCCCCAATACACAGTTACCCTGGTAAAAGGCCATTGGTCTCCTTGGAGAAGACTTGGAGGAAGATTAACAGTGTAAATTTGTGGCAGTGTAACAGGGTCCTCCCCCAAAGGGACCTGGCCTCCACTTCATTCAAGGGGCTCTGTGTCTGTAAACTGTTTCAAGTCTGGAAATTGATTAAGGGGCCGTGACTCTGTGTTTTTGTAATTCAGGTTAGACTTCTGTTCACTTGACCTTGAACTTTTTTGTTTAAACAGCTCAAATAAGAATTTAGTAGACTGCCCTTCTATTGTATTTCTAGATATCCCATGATTTACTAGCCAATGCCACAGATCTCTGTGAGTCATATAATTTTGACTCCTGCTCTGAGTTTGCTGTCTATTGTAATAGCCATGTCTACCCTGACCTTGGCGATTAAGTGCTGCCACCTAGCTTCTGCCAACTCAGGACCCCATCATCCCCATTGTGTTTAAGGATTCCATCTCAGTGACAGCAGTTCCTACAGTAATATCTGACCTACAGAGAAGTGCAACTATAGAGCTCTTCAGGGATGATGACACTAGTCTCACAAATTTATTTCTTACTGTTCTGGTAAAAGGTGCATCCTCCGGACCATTCCTGGGGTGTAAAAGCAGGCTTTGCATGATAAAGCCACTCTAACATTCCAATCTCTCTAAGCCTCTGGATCCCCTCATCTACATTATACCAGGGCAGTTCTGGCATTTCAACCTCAGGTAATGTTGGCTACCTTTTGATCCATGTTTCAACCAACCACCCAAACAAACTGTTAATACCTTTTCTAACAGCTCGAGCTATAACATTGAATACAGAATCTCTGCTTAGTGGGCCCATATCAATAAATTCAGCCTGATCCAGCCTTATATTCCTCCCACCCTTATCCCACACCCTTAAAATCCATTGCCGCACATATTCCCCTGATTTCTGTCTATATAAATTGGAAAACTCACACAGTTCTTTTGGAGTATAATGTACCTCCTCATGTGTGATACTTTCTACCTCACCTTTAGGGGCTTGTTGGGACTTTAGTCTAGTTATAGGTCTGGAAGAGATGAGTGGTGGTGGGGATGGGTCTTGAAAAGAATTAGAAATATCTCCCAAGCCATTTGCTTCAGGGCATTGTTTTGCAATTTCATTTAGTGAAACAGGATTAAGCACTTTAGGGCTAATCCCTTCAGAAGGAGGTTGGGTGGCCAACTCCTTAAGGCAGGCTGGAGGTGGGGCAGCTTTGTCCTCAGGGCAGACTATTACAAGGTTATCTAGAGAAGACTAAGCATGACCTAGGGTTTCAATCTCACCCCCAATATCATTAACCATCCATATGTCACCATTCCATTTTTCAGGGTCCTACTCCTTTCCAAACAATGCCCTCCCTTTAACAGCAGACACCATGAAACATTGCGATTTCAGTTTATGTCGTAAAGTTGCTACTCTACCATTAAGACTCTGAGTCTGATTTTCAGAGATCTCAAGTCTACAGCTATAGGAAATAAGATTTTCCTTCAGGATACTCACAGAAACTTCTACATCTGTCAGATGGCATTGAAGCTTCTCGTTTGAAGCCTTAAGCCCATCCGTTTCATTCCTTAATGTAGCCAGCATATCTAACAACAACCAGACAACATTTCTATACCTCTTATTTCCACAAAACTCCATAAAGGTGTCAAAAACATTATCCCCCCCATAGCCTGGCTTTGTACAAGCGAAGCATCAGGAGAATCAAATGGTGATATTTTGACTATCTCTTTTGCCAACTCACTCCATGGATTGGGAGTGTCATTCTGATTATGGGAATCAGAGTCCTTAGTGCCTTTGAGTCCAATCAGAGTAGAAAATCATTCATAAAAACCCATTTTTAAGATTCTTTTTCTTAAGAACTACTCCTGGTACCAAGTTGTATTAGCTAGGGTTCTCTAGAGAAACAGAATCAACAGGAAACACAAATATAAAATTTATAAAACTGTCTCACGTAACTGTGGGAATGCAGAGTCCAAAATCCACAGGGCAGGTTGTGAAGCTGACGATTCCAATGGAGGGTCTGGACGAACTCCACAGGAGAGGCTCATCAGCCAAAGCAGGAATAGATCCTGTCTCTTCTGAATCCTCCTTAAAAGGCTTCCAGTGATTAGATTAAGCATCACTCATTGTGGAAGACATTCCCCTTGGTTGATTACAAATGAAATCAGCTGTGGATACAGCTGATATGATCATGATTTAATTCTATGAAATGTCCTAATTGCAACAGACAGGCGAGCACTTGCCCAACCAGACAAACAGGTACCACCACTTGGCCAAGTTGACACATGAACCTGACCATGACACCTCCTTAATCTCACTTGGTCAGTTAATATCATTTACTAAAATATCACCTATTGAAAGAGAATTTGCCTGACCACCTTATCTCAAATAGCACACAGCACATTCCCATGTCATTTTCCATTCTCTGATGCTGTTTAATTTCCTTTTTGGGTATCTATCCTCACCTGGCTAGAAAAGTACCATTTTTACTTTTTTATTTACCATAATAGAAGCTAATATTAAGTTCAATTATGGTAGGAACAGCATCTTTCCTATTCACCACCATATCTCGTAGAGCTAGAACAAATATTTATTAAGTAAATATTTGTAAAATTAAAAGTAAACAAACACAAATTGGAGAAATGTGCATATGGCTATTAGAACATTTATATGCAAACTTTAACTCAAAAAAATTATATTTACTCTTATTAGGCAGATAAGTGTATAATGCTTTTACAGGTAGGGAATGCCTTAAGAGTGAGAAAAAAAGTAAATCGTATCTGAAGTTCATTAATGTTTTTGCAGAAGATATGGGAGTGTGATCTATGGAAAAAAAGTAGTGTGTATAAATTTCATAGCAACTCCTTTCAGTTGCAGTAATTTTTCTAGTTAACTGTTTTAAGCTATCCTATAGAGGAATTAGCCACTGTGGCCTTGTCCTTATCGAAATATACCAAGGTGTGGGCCCCACCCCAGGTAATAGAGTACTGTTCATTATCTCTAAAGATTAGTACCAATAATTACAAATTGAAGCAGTATAACAACCAGGAAATTAAATACTCTTGAATCTATATGGTCTTGTTCCATCATTCTTATTTGACAAATTCCTTGATAGATTCTAGTTTTGGAAAAATCATTTTCCCATTGCAAATCTGGGACTGCCTCTCTGTGGGACTGCCTCTCTGTATTTTCACTTTATATTTTCATGGTATCATCATAGTGCCTTGTATGATGCAGGTTTTCCATAAATACATTTTAGAATAAAGGAATGAATGAACAGCAGACATTTAATTCAATTTCATGTTTTTAGGAGTAGTTATCTTTGTTAAGTTTATTTTCTCAGAATCCCTATGAAGTCATGAAATACTACATTTCAAGAAATTTTTAAATGGCCAATTTAATGAGAAACCTTTATATCCACTGAGGAACACAAAGGCCAACATCTCTCATTAAATTCTTTTTTTTTTCCTTTAAATATTTTTATGGAGAAATATCCATACATGTAAGTCTGGCCATATACAATCAGTGGCTCACAATATCATCACATAGTTGTATATTCTTAGCCATGATCACTTTTAGAACATTTGTATCACTCCAGAAAAAGAAAAAGAAAAAAGAACTTATACATCCCTTCACTAAATTCTTGAAAGATACTTTTTATTGCCTGCACTGCAAACTCCTCAGTGTTTGCTCCAGCAAATTTCTGTGAATAGGTGATGAATGGTACTATACCCTAGTTTGGTGCCATGGCAGGTGTGAGAGGGAAAATCGATAAGTAAGGGGCCGTGCTTACAGAGGTTACATAGGGTGACATTTATTGTCCCTCAGAAAATCAACATAGGCCAATATAATTGACTTCATCTTATTGTGTTCGGAATGTCATGTTTCCTCAAACCAACTATGCCTTGTCTCCTTGCAACTAAACCAAATACATTTAAAACATTTCCTGCTTGCGAGTGGTAGTTGGCAGAGAAGGCCGACTTCTCTGAAACACGCTGTTACTCTGGGTAGTCCGAGATGTCAGTGCCTCCTGTTCTGCTAAATGTTCAGGTTAGAGGTAAGTTGAAAACAACTGGGGTGGGAAAGGATGGTGTTTCTCAAATCTGACCATGAATCAGAATCGTGTGGAGAGTTTTTTAAAAAGTTTCCTGAACCCCACTTGCCGAGCTTGTGATTCTGTGCTTCCAAGGCGGGCACAAAAAATTGCATTTCTAACGTGCTCCCAGGTGTTGCTTGGTCCAAGCACCACACTCTTGTAGAGTAGCTCATTTGGCCGACCTGAAGCTGGCCATAAAGCTAGAACTAGAAAGGTAGAAGGGGCCTGTTGCTGAAGCCCTGCATCTTCCCAGGAAGAAACTGCAGCTCTGTTGAAGAAGGATGATAAATGTGAAGCCGATTATATATAAGATGACTCAGAGGATAACAGAGATGATTCATGGAAAATGGTGACTGCAAAATTGAACAGAGACATGAAGACAGCAATGAAGTTGTGACGTGCATGGAGCGTCAGAGCAGAGCCGGAGCTTTCTTTTATTACATCTGAACCTTTGAGCATTTTGTCCTAGGGAGAAAATAAATTGCCATTAACACTGGAAAACAAAATTATCTAATGTTTTTGCATAGACTACATAATGTGTAAATGCATTGTGGTAACAGCCTTGGCAGCCCCTCCTAGGTGCTTTCTAAATATCCTTCCGTCCTTTCTTTACAATAAAACCACAGTGTAATTTATGTATATAATGGCTTTATATACTGCTGGCACTAACGAGGAGGACAGATTTGGGGTGGAACATTGTGCCCAGTTATAAACTTGATTTCTCAGGCTCCTTTACAAATGTGGAGCCACATGACTAAATTCTAGCAAGTGAGATATAACGAGGTGGGCTTCTGGGCATCCTCTTGTTTTCCTGAATTAAAGAAAAAGAGATGGACAGACTTAGCTACATTGTACCCTCTGCACTTCTTCCTTGCCTGGAATGTGGTTGTGGGGATGTGGTTGTAGGAGCCATCACTGGCAGCGTTAGGACAAAGTCATATGGAAAGAGGGAAGGAGGCTGGCACCCTGATGGCATCCTACAGTTTCCATACCTAACTGGACTGCCTACTCCAGACTTCATGTTGCATTAGGAAAGTATACTCGTTTTGTTATGGAGCTGCTTTTGTGCACCTGCTATGTGCAAACATTCTAAATGGATTAAATTGATATCATTTATTATATACCAACCATATTTCCAAGAATTGTAAGTCTCACATTTAAGTCTTACAACAGCTCCATGAGACATACTGTTCGATTTTACCAAAAAGCTTCTAAGAAAAAAAAACAATAATATTTTTTTAAATGTGCCTTTAATAATGCCCGGGTAAATTAAGTTGGGTAATTTTGAGTTGCATTTACTTTAACCTGCCTTAATTAGTAAGATGGTCTTCTGCCCTCACTTTTATACTGATATTGTTCTTTGCCTGTTATATTGACTTGTAGTTATCAGTCTTCACCTACTATTGGGGTCAAAAACAGATTAAAATGCATCTTTGTTCTTGCAGTGTGAGTGTAGATTATGGAGAGAGACTGACTTGAATAGAAACTGTCCCATTGTAGGTGCTTTCAATATATAAAATTGCTTAACCATGTTCACTTGAAATTAATATTATATTCTGGTGGTGCAGATAAGTTTCATTAATTTTTTATTGCAATTATGTACCTTAAATGCCTGCCTGTCCTAAATAATGTTTCTTCCTTTCCTCTTTAGAGAAAAGTGATTAGAACATTAAGTGGAGCAAATTGACCTGTACCCCAGAGATAAATAAAAGGAGAAATTATCTTGCAAAGAAATGATTCTCACTATCTAGAATTTATTAGCAGCTTGGATTCGGGGGTGGGAGGATAAGGAGCCTGAGAGACAAACTGAGAATCTAGTTTCAAATTAAATTTTAATGTCATCTGAAATTCTAGTTAACTATCCTCAAAATGACTGAAAATGTCTTTGTCATTGACTATCCCACAACATTATTAAAACTAGACTAATAGTTTTAATGAATTCCATTGCCTAGTCTCCTATCTGAAGGGTATTGCTGGAGTTTACAAAATCATATCTTCTGTATCAACATGAATTATGTAGCTATAAGGCACAAGCAGAAGCAAATTGTATAACCAATAAACTTTAAAAACCTCAGAGTTCTAGTTTAAATGCCAGTTTACAATTGAAGACACTATAGCTGAAAGGTGAAAGTCACCCTTGCTGGTAACTATAAGCCAGGACTAGAATTCAGAGCTCCTAATCCTCAGTTTAAGATTTTTTCTAGTATCCTATATTCTCCCGTGAAGGACGTTCTTGGCGCTTTTTTCACATTCTAAGTCATGCTAGATGCGTATAACTTTTAAACTATAGGTGAAACCAAGTGACCACTTTTTTACACTTGTGAAAATCAAATTTCCATCCCAAGTGTGGTCACATTGGTGTCATTTCCCCTGGACAGAAACAGATTAAACCTTTCTATTGAGGTCACCTCCATGTTCAAAGAGCCTGCTGCTTAGGTCACACCAGATCATGCCCAGAGCAGCTAGAACACGGAGGGAGCACTTTCACCCCAAAAGGTGTGGGCTTAGCTCACATCCAGTCCTCTTCTCTCAAACCTCCCTCAGTCCCAAATGCAAGGTACAACTCATAGTGGTGGTATAAATCCAGGTTCCAAAGTCAGCTGGTGGCTCTGTGGAGGCACCAGATCTAGGAGTAAAGAAGCACTGGCTGGGAGCTAGAATGCCTGGGGTCAAAGGCCAGCTCCACTGCTCACTAGTTATTTAATTGATCTTGAGTGAGCCACTGACCACCCCTGTACTTTGGTTTTCTCCTCTGTATCGTGGAGCTACAATATTAACTCTCTTACATAATGAAAGGATCAAATGAGATGACCCACATAAGTAGCCTGACCCATCGTAAGCATTATCCATGCTTGCTACCCTGGGGTCCTGTGCCTAATCCTAAACACTACTTGTCTGAGCAAGACAAGGCTCAAGTCGCCTAGACTCATCTCCAGTTCTCACAAAAGATGAATCCTTCACTTTTCCTTTTCATTAACTAAGACTTTTCCCATGATGATTTGGAGACTTCTGAACAATTTCTTTCTTTTTTGTTTTCCCCTCATCCTTTCTTTGTCTTGGAAATTTGGAGGAGAGGTCACATTCAGCCATTTACCCATCTGCATGAATATTCCCCCATTAATGCACATAAATCATCATTCTTCCTACCAGTATTTTCAGTACTGATTTTATTTTTAGGGGGTCATAGAAAATTTTAAGCATCTGGTGACATCTCCCCTCTCCTACCAATCAAATAATTTACAGCAATCTCTGAGCCTCCCACACCACCCGATACCTATGAAGAACCCTCATCAGGAAAGACCAGTAGTCTCAGAGGTCTCTTATTTTAAGACTACATGTATTTATTTAAATAAGGATGTTTCCAAAGGATGGATTAAAAACAAATTTTAAAACCTCGGTTCAGAAGAAATTTGAGAAACAATTTTGCTAAACAACAGAAGTGATTGCACTCAACATCTGTGGAGATGGCACATTCTCTTCAACCACCTTTTCCTTTTTAGATTTCCTTGGCTGTTCTGAATGTGATAATATTCTAAATTAGTCAAATCTCTCTAAAGGATCTGCCAAATTTCAAAGCAAAATTATGTAATCATACATTTCCAACATAAGAAAAAGTTGAGGTACCCCTGAAAATGTGCCTAAAATATGTGGAATCTTTAACAAAGACAAAATATATGTATCACCTCGAAATCCAGATGATGTAAAACTACCGTTTTTATATGTTTAAATTATCTGCCTGGGATCTAACTATGTGAAAGTAAGTTAAGTAGAGGCCTTATGTCTGCTTTGTGTGACAGCTGGGGTACTTTTATTTCATTGACTACACAGCAGAACCTGGCCAAGGTCTCAAACCCAGTTCTCATTTCCACTACTGACTCGATCTAGGCTTGCTTCTGATGATTCATCCATTGAGGTCCATTCCATTTATGAAATCAAACTCATGACAAAGCTCTGGCAACCATACACTTTTTGGTCAGCTCATTGGAGCAGAGGAGACCTGGATTTACATTTCTATTTGAACAAGTCTATTTGGGTCCCAGATGTTTTTCTATCAAGTGGCCAGGTTGAATTCTTACCTTTAGTGTTCATTCTGTCCATCATGACTGATCATCAGTGAGCAGCTGATTGATCAGGTGTTGTTTCTGTTCCAAAAGATAATTAATTACCAAAAGTTGAGCACTTAGTAATTCCCAGCACTGTTCTAACTGATTTACATGTAAATTTTTTGAAAGCCACACAAAATGAAAAAAAAACATTCAATTCTCACAACAGCCTTAAATTATAGGTCCCCTTATTACCCTCCTTTGAAAGATGAACAGCAGATCAGGAAAGTTAAGTAACTTGCTCAAGGTCACACAGCAAGAGGCAGAATGAGGACTCAACCCCATACCTCCTGCGTCCAGAGTCAGCAAGTGTAATGACTGTATGGTTGGAGTAAAGCAACAGGGTGCTTCTGATTAGGATTCTTGTAGCAAATTGCTTATTTTTCATTGTATTTTCTTGGATTTGAGACATTTAACCAAAAATTATATGCTTTAGGATTGGCACCGTGAAAAAGAAATTGTTGCTCTAAAACACTTGGTGTAATTTTTTCCTCTCTGCACACACATTTGCTTTTAATTAAGTCCTTCCCACTTCTCCATATCAGCCCCCTGGCAACAGAGATATACATTACCAGCTGAATAGAATTTAGAAATAAAATATAACTTTAATGGAAGAGTTCTGGCTGTAGTTTATGTTACCCAAATTTAATTGAAGTTGCACTTTTCATCTGCTTTTATGTGTGCTGGCATCCAAAACCCTTGCAAGTTCATTTGCATAAGAAATATGTTACTATGAGCTACAACTGTTATTCAGAAATGCTGAGACTAGACTACATCTATCAGAAGAAAGGCTGGGAAATTAAGTGAAACTAAAATACATACATTTGAAAAAAGAGACATAGTACAAATAAGAAAGGTTCTAGAAATAGTTTTTATGTTTACATACCCATCAGGTACTCTTCACTTAAATTTTCTACTTAATAGGTAATAAACTAGCAGTCATTATGCCAGGATTTCATGATAAAGGTATTTGTAATATGTCTTACTATTTAACTTCCTGGTGGGACAAGGACCACAAAATGAAATAAAACATATTAAAACTAGAATGTTCCAATGTTTTCAGGGTAATAGGATAGAGTGAAAAAAGCATTTGGGTGGGGAGTCAGTTGTCCTAAGTTTTCTAACCTATACCTGTTAACTTGCCAAGTTACTCTTTGAGTTTTAGTTTCCTCAATTTGAGGGAAGTGAAGAGTTTGGACTGGATGGTTCTCAAAGGTCATATCCATCTCTGACGATTAGCAGTCATGAGGCTGAAAATATATAAGGAATCAAACTAAGGAAAATTTGTCCCTGGTGTATATTACTTTTGTTTCCTCTTGGTGAGTCTTGGTTTTGGGTCATGATTTGCTTTTAAGCCAATGGAAAACAAAAGAAAACAAGACCTACTTAGGTTTTGGAAATGCCCTGTGTTTCTGTCACTCACTGGCCACATTTATATGCTAGGAAAAGATTAAGCTGTATTGAGTAATCATTATTTGTATGACTCAACCCCTATTCAGTTCTTCTAGTTGTTACTTTTTTCCTTAAGGATATTCCAAGATTATGATATATGTTAGTGACTTAGATTCTTGGCTGATAAAACAGATGCCATACGATGGGTTGGCTCAAACAATGGGAATTTATTGGCTCATGGCTAGAAGTCCAAAATCGAGGCTTCAGCAAGGCCCTGCTTTCTCCCCAAAGGCTGTGGAGATCTGGGGCTGGCTGCTGGCAGTCTTTGGTCTTGATTTTTTCCATCACAGGACAGTGAATATGGGGGTGTCTTCTTTCTCTCATGGGTTGGTTACCTTAGCTTCCAGCTTCTGGCTGCTCCCATGACTTCTCGCTCCTCTGTCCAGTTTCCTTTGCTTAGAAGAACTTCAGCCATATTGGATTAATGCCCACAGTCATTCAGTCTGGGCACACTTTCATAACACCTTCAAACGTCCTATCTACAAATGAGGTCACACGCACAGAACCAGCATTAGGGACCTGAGCATACCTTGTGTGGGAGGCGTGATTCAATGCCCAACAGTTCGTATTCATTTTAATAAACATTTTAGGTTCTTAGAATGATTTTAGAGTTGGGGGCCAAGATTACTAAAATAAAGTAGGATATGTTTAAGGGTTCTTATTGTGTTCCAGTGTTAGGGAAGGCGTTTTGCTTTGAGAAACATTTTTAGTAAATAGACTAGACTTAGTGAGACCCACAACCCTTCAGCATGCTCTGTGGACATCCTTTTCCCTGCCCATATGTGGTATTTTGGCTGATCCCACAAATTCTCTGATTAGTTTGAGATATTGGAGTAGTGACATTTTCCAGTATTAGAAAGCCCAGTCTGATCCAAACCAAAACTTTCTTCTGAGATCAAGTTGAAAGTTTCTCTCCCCTATCAAATCTGATCTGGCCTTGAAAAATTGTGGAGAAATGTAGGTGATTCCTTTCTTCTCCTTGACAAACCATTTAAACGTGTACTACCACCATTCCTCATGAAAATCACTCGAAGTAGACCTTACTATTTCTATTTTATAGAAACTAAGAGAAAAGCATACATCCCTGGATTTGACCCAGGGATGTCTGACTGTAAAACAGATTCTGCTGCCCTGAGTTCCCTTTCCAAATTTCATTTACCCGCATGATTGGCATGTGTGTGTGAGCACACAATTGGATTTGGTTCTTTTACATTATGTTTCCAAATGAAAGATGATCAAAAACTTCAGTTATGTTCAGATGCTTTTTGTTTATCTTCATCTGTTTGGAGAGGACTCTTGTGTCCCAATTTGATAACATCTCTCATAACTCAGATGTATTTGGATAAATGCAAAGAGGTGTCATGACTCTTGTCTGTAAAATGTAAATACTTTACCCAGCACAGGTGCACACATCCATACACACACTCACATACACACAAGAATCCTATAATTGAATAGTTTTACACTGTATAGGAATAATTTTGTAGACTGCATAACTTAATGAATCATTAAAGTACATTTAATGGATTAGAGAACAGGTCAGAAATAGTAAAAGCAAGCTACAGAACAGATAACAGATCAGTAATCTTGAGAAGATGCAGAGTTTTGGTATTTTTCAAAATAAAATTTTAATCTTAATAAATATTCGAGAGAATTTAGGCTCAGAACATAGAAATGATATCTTGAGATCAGAAGTGAAAGTGAGGGTATCTCATGTGATATAATTGTATTATTTAATAAAAGCGATGAGTATCTGTGCTGATTTGAAATTATGTCCCCAAGAAAAGCCATGTTTTCTTATCCTGATTCAGTATGTTAGGGTGGGACCTCTTGATTAGGTTGTTTACATGGAGATGTGATAACGCCTAATTGCAGGTATAGACTTTTTTAGATGCAAGTATGACTCTGCCCATTCAAGGTGGGTTTTATTAGTTTACTGGAGTCCTTATAGGAGCCAGCACAGGGAAACATTTTAGAAGCAACATAGATATTTGGAGATGCTTGGAGTGCCAAAGGAGATGCTTGGAGTGCTGACAGAGAGAGAGCAGATGCCTAGACACGGACGTTTGGAGATGAAGAGCCCAGCAGGCATCACCATGTGCCTTCCCATGAGACACTAAGTAAGCCAGAAGAATCCACGAGGGCTGAGAGAGCCTTTGAAACCAGAAGCCGTGAAAGGATGCAAATGCTAGCCACATGCCTTCCCTTGTGACAGATATCTGCCTTTTATCAGAGTAATGTGTCTGTCTCGGGATGCCTTAGTTTGGATATTTTGATGACCTTAGAACTGTAAACTTCTAACTTAATAAATCCACTGTATAAAAGCCCTTCCATTTCTGGTATGTTGCATTCTGGCAGTATTAGATGTTTGAATGTTCTATGTGAATTCTCCTTGTGTATGTTACACATAGATTTAGACCCAAGGGCATAATTTCTCACATTTTTCAAGAAACAAATTTCAAGCATGACTTGTTGCTTTGTCCTTTTGAAGGCAGGGAACATGTTTGTCACAAACTGAGTAACTCCTTGGTTTTTAATTGAAAACCCTGTAAGGAATGTAACTGGATATAAACCAAGCAATGTCTAAAGGATGTTACTTAAAACGATGTTTCTTTCTCCTATGCAAAAGAAAGTAGTGGGAAATGATGAATAATGCCAAGAATTCATGTTTTGTGCTCAATCCATGTGAAAAACCCATGCATGGCAGTAGAAATGCTCTTACTAACTACAAATGAAATAGTATAAGTGACCTGTATGGTCAATATGATAGTGCAATATTTACCATTTTAATTCATTTTACTGTAGTGTGAAGTTCAGCATACCTCTTGGGATGTTTTACATCAAATAATGTGGTGTCTGTAAATATATAAGTGTCTTTGCAACAGATTAAAATGTTCTAGAAGTTATAAAAATGCACTGAAACCTTATGACGCCAAAGAACATAAAGATATAATGTATAAGACTTCTCTTTGTCAGTCCTTAGAAATATGAATTATCTTTGGAGTTAAGGTGAGTATTGAGATTAAATGCACACATCAAAAGATCAAACATACTAAAGCTCTTTACAGTCCGGAATTCCAACTTGATCCTGAATCACATGATGAGCAACCAAGACCCCATGATGTTAGTTTTTTCTCTTTTTATTTTATTTTATACCCACACAATTATTTCCCTGGGACTCACAGGATCCCTCTTGGTGCATTCCTCAGAGCTAATGGTGAATCCAGTACCTCCAGGATCAAATTGTAGTTTTGAAGTTGAGCCTAAGAGACCTATCCCCACCTATTATGAAGATCTCTTATTCTGAGTGAGCATGAACTCACCTTAACCAAAATTTGCATCAACTTCAGAACCTATCTTAGGCTCAATCCGTATATCAATATAAGACTTCTCTATGAAAATCACATTGTGTCCATCCCATACCCCATTAAAACTAAATTTCAGAAAGGCATTAAATATATCTTTAAAAGGGAAATATTTCCTCACCAAACCTAATTTTCTTCATCTCTCTTTTTTGTTTGTTTTATTTTTTAATTTATTGAAAAATGCAATACAGGAAGCAAGACAAAACACATATCTAAACAGTACAACCACTTCTCTTACTACAAAAGGTCGAAATAGCAGATCTAATCATTGCCTATTTAAGGATTTTTACCAATTTGATTCTGTTGCCTTAGTTCCTATTTTGTCAATAAATGTAAACAACTACTTAATATGATTCATATTTTGTAAAAGATTTACAAAACTCCTTCATTCTTGTCACCAAAATAATACATTTGACAGAGACTTGTAAAAACAAAAAGAGCCTGGGGCTGAGATCCTATTAGTCAGGATACAGGCTCTGGCCCCACTTCCTTTTCCTCTTTGTTAATACTCCCTTGGCTATCCCTTCCTCTTAACTCCTTCTCTAAAATAGTTAAACACTTTTACGCTTAGCTTTTAAATATAGATTTTTAAACTTGCTGTATATCGTAATTTAAGTTTCCTGTTTCCTTCTCCCATCTGCTTCTCAAATTTTCTTCTCAGCAGAAACCATGCCATTGCTTCATTTCTACAATACACATGGCAGGCATTCAAGCATAGCGAATTGAACTCACAGTTAAACTGAAATGCGAAGGAATGCTTCTCAATACCCTGTCAGCTTCTTGCCACCAGAGGCCATTTGTCTTTTCTTCCTTTTTTCTTTTCAAGGAAATTATTTTTTTTTTTTTTTTTTTTTTAAAGAGAGAGGGAGGAAGGGAAGGAAAGACAGAGAGAAGGAAGGAAGGATGGAAGGAAGGAAGGGAGGAAGAAAGGGAAACATCTTTAAACATTTTCTTGTTTTATTATATTTTGTTTGTTTGTTTGTTTTTTTTTTTACATGGGCTGGGGCCGGGAATCGAACCGGGGTCCTCCGGCATAGCAGGCAAGCACTCTTGCCCGCTGAGCCACCGCGGCCCGCCCCTTCAAGGAAATTATTATCCAAAGAAAATATCAAAACCCAAATCAGTAGCATCCCCCAACCATTAATGCACCCATTAATGGATTTGATCATTTAAGGTTTAGGATTTCTATTAAAATTATTTTTTAGGGTGAATCTGAGATGTTATCTTCTGAGCCTTCAATGGTTCTTAACCAGCCTTCTAGTTTTCCTATTATCCTTCTTCAGTGACCCCTCTCCTGGCATCAGTTTTCCCTGCCAGGTGGTTTTCTCGGGCAAGGCTCCTCTCCATTCAGCGCAGGCAGAGCTCTTTTTAGTAGGTCCCCATCTGGCGCATGGAATTGCTCCTGTGTCCTCACCCTGAGGCACTGTGGAAGTCAGGCCCTTCCTGACACAGCTTGGCTTTTTGCTCTGCCAGGCAGCATGCTCTGTTCAGCCTTTTGTCTTTAGGCTCTTTTCAAGGAAAAGTCCATATGCTCCTCAAATACCAGGAAACACAAGTCATGTTTTCTGAGGTGTTCTCTGAAACCTCTCTCATTCAAACTCCCTCAAGGACTGAGAAAATGCCATGGAACTCTGACAACTTTCTAAACTCTAAAGAACTCAGCACCACCCTGAATCCTCAGCCCTTGCTTAGATAGATTAGAGGTGGGGACGGGGTGAGCAAATATTGGCAGAACTCAAGTTTCAATCAGCCCGTTTGCAAGACTTGCATAGAGGATCTAGCATTTTGATTAATGTGGTTAGCAGTTAGCTTTTTGAATTTTTTGTCTTTTTATCTGTGTGATGAATAGGAAATTCTGCTAATGAGTTAGTGCCATCTTAACCACTGTATTATCCTCTCCAGAGCCTAGCAGTCTGTATGAAACATACTGGATACTCAATACATGTTGCTTTCCAGAGAATTGGATTTTTAACTTTATAACTGTATGATAGTTTATCTTGCTGTTTGAACTGATAAGGATATAGCTAGAAAATTGGCCTCAGGTTGTGAAGAAATACTGGAGCGGTGACAGAGCCCAGAGCTTCAGTTGTCCGAAAGGATATGGTGTAAAAGAAATACTAGCATTTTTTTAAGTTTATTGAAAGAAGTGAATGTAGTTCCTACTAGGTATCATTGTTTACTAGCCAAAAGGATATGGTAATGACCTATAAATGAACTTAGAATTGAAGACTAATTTGCAAAACAGATCTCCTTTATTTTCACTGGGAAATAGTAGCTAAGATTATCTGGGTCATGTGTGTGTGTTCAGTGTAAGTACGTAGTAGAGACAAAGGAAAGAAACCTAGAGGCAGGCATGGAAATGCATGAAAATATTTATAAGCATTATTTTAGAGCAATGACAATAAATCACTATTTTGGATCCACTCTAAATTTTAATACAGAATCATAGTTTATCATACTAAATTCATGAGTATTTATTTTTCATCTAAGACATGAAAATGATAGAAAATATAGAAGACATGAAAATGATAGAAAGCATAGAAGAATATGTTTTGATAGCCAGTAAGGAAACTTATATAGGCTATGTTTGATATTTGTTACAAATGGACATGAACTTAGAACATTGTGCTGCAAACAGCCAAAATTTATTCAGTATAATTTCTGTTCATGCTCAAACTGATTACAGATACTAATTTGTATTTTGAAGGGAGTACTAGGGTCAACCAGACTTGCTTGGTTCCTTTAAGTAAAGATGCCTCATATGACAAGATTGTAAGGTAAGTCGCTGACTTCAGTAAAGTGATCAGGGAAAAATTATGTCAAGAGATCAGATCTCAGCAAAATAATAACTCTGCTTTTTTAAAATATTTTAACACAATCTTCCCTTCATGTCTTGAAAAAGTATTAATGCCTTAGCTTTTAGAAACAAATACTTTTTTATATTACTAGAAAATAATTTTTCCCAACTCTACCTAAAAGATTTCTTTTAAACATAAAATTTAAATGTGACTCTTCTAGTTAGTAAGCTGCCAGAATGTGATATACCATAAATGGAATGGCCTCTAAAAAGAGGAATTTATTAAATTGCACGTTTACAGTTCTAAGGTTGTGAAAATGTCTAAATTAAGACACCAACAAAAGATTACCATCATTCAAGAAAGGCCAATGAAGTTTGGGGTTTCTCTCTCAGCTGGGAGAGCACATGGCGACATCTACTAGATTTCTCTCCCAACCCTTTGTTTCATGAAGCGCAACTAGGGGCATTTTCCTTCGTCATCTCTAAAGGTCTCTGCCTGTGTGGATTCTGTTGGCTCTGGTTGCTCTAAAGATTTTTCCATAATGGTTCCCTCTTAATGGGCTCCAGTAAGCAACCCCACCTTGAATGGGTGGAGACACATCTCCATGGAAACCATCTTATCAAAAGTTACCACCCACGATTGGGTGGGTCACCTCTCCATGAAACAATAAAAAAGCTCCTATCCAGCAGTATTGAATGAGGATTAAATACGGCTTTTCTGGAGTATACAACAGACTCAAACCGTCACAGTTACCATTCTCTATTTTCTCAGCACTGTTTTTCTTAATTAGAGAAGTTGTGGATTGACAGAACAATCATGCATAAAATTTGGGATTCCCATACACCAGCCTATTATTAACACCGTGCATTTTTGTGGAACATTTGTTATAATTGATGTTAGCACATTTTAAATAACAGCAGCCTAACTGCAAGTCATCTCAATTCCAATATAATTGTGATTTTTTTTAAAAGCTTAGAATTATATGAATCATGCTAAGATCCTTTATCATTAGTTCCAAAAAGTTATTCTGATAAAAACAAATATCTGCTTTTACAGTCTTTGTTGTATTGAGCATACAAATAAAAAGTCTTACATAGCAGGGAAAGACTGTCGAGAGTCCAAAGATTTCTTTTTCTGCTTAGAGAACATCAGCATTTTAGATTCTACCTATGATGGCTAAGTTCATATGTCAACTTGCCCAGGTGATGGTGCCCAGTTGTCTGGTCAAGCAAATACTGGCCTATCCATTACTGCAGGGACATTTCATGGCTGGTTAATACACCAGAAGGCTGGTTTATTAAATTATCAGTCAGTTGATGGCATCTGTGGCTGATTACATCTATGATCAACTAAGGGTGCTTCTTCTGCCATGAGAGAATCCAGTCAACTGGATTTAACCCCATCAGTTGACAACTTTTTAAGGGAGAAGAGAGAATGTTTGCTCTTCTTCAGCCAGCCAGCCTCTCCTGTGGCGTTCGTGGAGACCCTTCATTGGAGTTGCTAGCTAGCAGTCTGCCCTACAGGATTTGAACTCATGCATCCCCACAGTTGTGGGAGACACTCTTATAAAATCTCATATTTATAGATATCTCCTGTTGATTCTGTTTCTCTAGAGAATCCTGACTACTACATACCTCTATATGCTTCCTGACCTGATGTCTTACAACTGGTCATATTTTAGCCCCTGTCTTACTCCTCCTCTGCAGCCATCCAAGCCAGAATAAGGAGACGTGTGTGAACAAGAAACTCAGTGTGGGCTGGTGTGAACAAAGAGACACCCGGTGTGAATTATGTGAATGTCATGAACTGGGAGTCAGGACTTGAGGACACAATATTTGGAGCATTTGGATCTCCATGTTTTTTGAGGCAAACCTCAATGACTGTTTTAATTTGCTAAAGCAGACAAAGTGCAATATACCAGAAATGGGTTGGATTTTACAAGGGGGATTTATGAACTTGCAAGTTCGCAAATTCACAATTCTGAGGCCATGAAAGTGTTCAAATCAAGGCATCAATAGAATGATAGCTTCTGCTTGAAGGAAAGGCTGCTAGTGCTCCCAGAGTCCTCTATCACGTGAGAAAGAAGATGGTGGCATCTGCTAGTTGTTCTGTCCCAGGTTTCATTGTTTATGGCTGCTTGCTGCTTCCTCCCTGTTTCTGTGTTTTCTGTTTATTGTGTGTCCTCTCTCTGCAGCTCTGACTTTTTTCTGTATTTTGTCTCTTATAAAGGACTCGAGTAAGAGGATTAAAACCCACCTGGAGCATGCCTCCACAAAAGTTACCTCCTACCATGTAGGAATGGATTAGCTTTAAGAACATATTTCTTGGGGTCCATAATGCCTCCAAACCATCACAGTTGCATTATCGGCCTGTGTTCTTATCTAGAAAACAATAGTTGTCCTGTCAGGGTCCTTCACCTCCTATGGTTTTTCCAAGTGAAATGATATATTCAGGTTTCTAATAGTCTCCTAGAACTCTAGTTTTCTCATCAAGGGCAATTTTTCCAGTTAAACATTTCAGTAGATGTCTTCCTGGAAAGAAAAATGCCCTCGGAAGGTCATTACTGTATTTGTATGCTTTTAATCTCAAATTAAGTGACTTCTTGGTACTCTTTGGTTCAAAAATCAGAATCAGAAAGAGAGAATCCAAATGTAAAGTATCAAGCAAACTCCTGTAGGCCTTCTTTGCATAGTAAAATAAGCAGAGGCAATGCTTTCCTTTGAGTCAGTGAATGGCAAACATGTTCTTTAAGAAACGGGATGTTTGATTTTTAGTGTGGAAATGTGTACTGAGCTCAGTCTTTTAGAGTTTCAATTCATCAACAGCTTGTCATGCCATTCAAATTTTGGCTTATTCCTTTGGGAATATGGCATTTCTCCATCTGAATATTTTGAATGTCTAATGGCCACAACCGTGTAAACTCGAAGAAACAGTGAATTTAGCTGTTTTTACAGAGGATTGTTAGGGAATTTTTATCAAATAAAAGAATAAAGATAGTGAAAGAGCTTATATAATTTATGAATGAAATCTCATGGTTAAAGAAAATGGGATACCCCAGAAACAGTATCAGCAATTTAGCTCCTTGCTGAGTGGTATTGAACCTTCCTTTGAGATTCTGGAATCTGGAAAAATAAGTAACACTGCCAGGCTCTCTAACCAAGGATAGAAGCTTACAATGATGAGAAACCAGATCAAGAATGACTCAAAAGGGTCATACTTTTCAATGTGGCATTATTGAAGTGAATTGTGAAAAGAAAATGACATAGATGCTTGTTTGGTGTTTGAAAAAAAAAAAGGCAACGCCACTGATTAAAAAAAAAATCAGAGTTATCTTCTGTGTTAGTATTTTAGCTGCTATAAAAAAAAATTACCACAAACTTATGGCTGAAAACAACACACATTTATTTATCTTACAGCTCTGGAGGTTAGAAATCCAAAATTAGCTCACTGGGCTAAAGTCAAGGTGTGAACAGAGCTTCATTCCTCCTCCAGACTCCAGGGGAGAGTCAGTTTCCTTGTCTTTCCAGCTCTGAGGAGCTGACTACATTCCCTGACTTAATGCACTTTCCTCTCAAGAGCATCATTCCAATCTCTGTTTCCATCATCACATCTCTAACACTCCCTTGTCCTTCTTATAAAAACCCTTGTTATTACCTTGCCTACCAAGATAGTCTAGCATACTCTCCCCATCTCCATCCTTAACTTCATCACATTAGAGTCCCTTTTACCATGTAATATAACACGTTCACAGATTCTAGGGATCAGCGTGTGAACATTTGGAGGGATATTATTCTGCCTACCATATCCTTCTTGCTTCATTCAGCTGTTTAAAAATCAGTTTCATAAATCTTAACGGGTAAGAGAATGCTTTTTGTTTTAATGTCCATGCATCCCTCAGTAGATAATTGGACATGCTTATGGTAAAAATATATGTTGTTTGCATAAACATAGTTTATATTAAGTCTTGCTTGTTTCTAATCCTTAAAGCATATTAAAAGTATCAGAAAAGACATGACTCCAGAAGGAAATAGTGTGCACTGCTTTTCATGTTTAAAGAACAGTCACAATTATTATGAATATTGGGGTTTGCCAATGAAAGATCTCCTTTAAATTTAAAACGGCCAGGGATGAATCCAGACCTGGTGCACTGGGATCAACAATTACATCCTGACCAAACTGGGGAAAAGAAGCATAATTAATAAAGTATCAGTGGCAGAGAGAGTTCAAATAGAGTCGAGAGGCTACTCTGGAGGTTGCTCTTATGCAAGCTTCAATTAGACCTTGATACCTATCGTAACCTGCCAACCCCCAACCAGGACCATTCCAGCCAATCCTAAAGAACACTAGGGCAATATACAAGATTCCACAAAGGTTCCAGGCACTAGAGTAACATTTCAGAAACCTACAACCTCCAGATGGGTCCCTGGTCCAGATAAATCTTGAAACCTAGCCCAGCCTCCCCAGAACATCAGATAGTTCCCTACCCCATATCAGCGACAGACCCTTGCAATATAAAAAATTTAGAATAGCCATAGCCCAAACAACCCTAAAGAGAGATATGGAAAGATCAAAGGTGATGGTGAATTATACATAGAAGATAGGACTTAACAAGTGAATATGAATGCTGAATCATTAAATTGATATCTCTTTTAGTCTCCAGTATTTTAGAGCAGCTAGAAGTAAAAACCTAAAATTGTGAAATTGTAACCTATGTCAAAGTCTGAAATATGTTCTATAACTAATTGTGGTGCTGTGCTTGGAAATGTATAACTTTTTTGTATCTATGTTATTGTTCACAGAAAAGAAGGGGAAAAAAGTCAATTGTGATGATAAAGTATTTATTTAAGCCCTCCTATGTCCTGGAGCAGCTAGAAGGAAAAATCTGAGACAATCGTATGGTAGCCCATGACGAACTCTGGGATCTATCCTCTAACCACTTTTTGAAGAGTACTTTGAAAACTATTGCTTTTTTATTACTTTGCTTTGTGTATATGTTACACTATACAATAAAAAAAGATTAAAAACTAAAAAAATTTAGAAACTTAAAAGAGAAGAAATAAAATTGGTACTAAACTAAAATATCATTTTGGAAAATTGAACAGGCAATTTTACCAGAATAACATTTATACTGTGATGAGGTACTTTTATTTCCCACTTTACATTTACATGGCTGAACTTAAGCAGTCTCCACTTGAATTAAAATGAATAAATAAATGGGATTATTTCACTCTGTTTCCTGCAAGAATAAGGTTATAGCTGTTAGGACAAATGTCTAGTGTGAAGTGTCATGAGTCAAGATGAATAAAGAGGAAGCTCATGTATTTGGGTACAATGGTTGGAGTTGAGGATTCAAAAGAGAGAAAGTCAGAGAAAAATTTTTGAGACCGTAGCATGGGAGTTATTAAATGCCAGATTTGTAATTAATACTTGGTTTAATAGTAAATGGGGGATGTCTGGAGATTTTGAGCAAGATTGTCAAATTTTAGGAACATTAATCTGACCACTGTGCATTAGAGGCAGTTTGAGTTGATTGTGAAAAGAAGTTAATGAGAAGTTGAGCAAGTTGCAGCTGAGGCAATGCTGGGAGAGGGGAAGCAACAGATTTAAGGGTGTACAGAGGAAACATCTTCATGTTCTAGCAGCAGATTAAATGTGGGTATAAGAGAAGAGAGTGGCTTGAAGATGAGAACAAGGTTTCTGGGTTTCAAGATTTGCTAATTGGTGATGGTGTGAATAAGAGCTGGGAAATCATGAGGAGAAACATTTGATGTGTATGTGTGTGTGTGTGCAGAGGAGATGTGAAGGTTTGGTTTGGAAGGCAGTGAGTTTAAGGTGTCTGCAGACGTATCAATGGCGATGTCAAGTCCACTTGACATGGAAAGTTAAACAGAAATTGGCTCAGCTACTTAGAAGTTATATATGAAATACTAAATGTGAGAAGCTCCAGTGTAGACTCTGTTATTCATTTTATAATCGCTTTGCTTTTTTGAACTTAGTTAATTTTGCTGTACGTACTATATTTAAAATAGTATGGAAAATATTTTCTTGAGGCGTTATCATTTAAAGATAATTTTAAGACTATTTCATAAATACTAAGGAAGTCCAAAAGATGTTAATTCTCATAATAATGATGAAGTTAAATTCTCAACAAAGCAAGCTCCATATTATACGACGCATTACTCTTGAGAAAGAAGTGTAAAAAATTAAGTAATTTGAGTGATTCAATCTATTTCAAGGTTACCTTACTGTGGGTCCGTGCATTGCCTCTGGATTTGGATTTATTCAAGATATTCCTGACAATCTACTAATTCCAAAAGTTATAACTCAAAAGACTGCATTCCCGCCTACTAATTCTCTTTACCCCTTGGTGTTCTTGTACATCATTACACATGAAACAAATCGTACCTTCCTTGCCTGAACTAAACAGCTTTTCTCTTTGTTCGTACTGAATTAGTTTTTGTTATAATACCATTAGCCTATTTTGAGAAATATTCTATGAAATAGCCATTTCCCCCACCCCCACACACCTATTTAAATTTTAAATATATATGTGTATATATACTATACACATTAAATTTTAAATATATATGTGTATAAATATACATGGATATATATATATATCCATGGCTCTATGTATATATTTAAAGATATTGTTTACACAGTACCCTTTCCATAAGGATCCGTGGAAGAAATTTCTCCCTAATCTCAGATTTAGGAATATATGTATTTCTCATGAGCACAGCTTAATATTTAAAAGTCAAACATTGAATCTTGTATTTATTTGTATCATGTAAATCCCTTTTTATTGGCTGCAAAAAAAAAATAGAGGGCAAATTCATGACATTTTTGGCAAATAGTTAAATATTTAAAACAATGTAATTTGGGTACTAATTTATTTTCTGGGTTCATCTTAGATTCTCTTCCAATACTTTTCCTTCTGGTCTTTTTTTAACTTCCTTTTTTAAAATATATTTTTTTCTTTATTATACACATTTTTGTAAGCCATTTAGAATCATTTGCATTTGGGTTATGTCTGCACATAGACAAAGACTCATGAGCAAACATACTTTCTCATCTTCTTACTAAGATAATCTATTAGTCTATGATTTCTGCTGTAACAAGTTACCACAGATTCATTGGCTCAAAACACCACAGATGTATTATTTTACAGTTCTGGAAGTCATGTGTCAAAAATGGTTCTGCAGAGCTGTATTCCTTTTAGAGTCTCCAGGAGATAATCCATTATTTTATACTTTCTAGCCTCCAGTGCCTCCAGAGACCATCTACACCACTCTACCTCATGACCTCCTTCCTCCATCTCTAAAGCCAGCAGCATTTATAGCATCTTTTTTTCTTCTCTGATTGCCTGCCTCTTATAAGAAGTCTTGTGATTACATCAGGCTCACTTAAAAATCCAGGACAACTTCCCCATCACAATCTTTAATTTAATCACACCTACAAAGTCCTTTCTGCCAAATAGGTAAGATACTCACAACCTGCAGGGATTAAGAGTGTACCGCATTTTGAGGGAGGAGACCTACTCAACCTACTGCAGATAAGAACTTCTCTGAGGGACCTGTGATAACCTGATGTCAGCAAAATTAACTAATCATTCATTCATCTATCATACCTTTATCAGATTTTTGTTGAGTGTCTACTATGAGCTGGGCATTCTAGGAGCTGAGGAAATGGGCATATCATGATGCATAAATCGGTAAATGAACTGTTCTCTAGGGGCTGAGATTCTACATGAAAAAGATTCCAGGCACATGAGAGAATACCTAGAGTTAGAAGAGGGTGTGGACCTTTGATAAGCATGAACATAGTTCTACATTGTAGTAACATAGGGCAACAAGGAATAAAGTCATTGTAAGATATGCTAGGAACTTTGTACTTAATCCACAGGAAATGGTTTCTAAAGAGAGGAAGGCAACATGATTAGATCTGTAATTTTAAAAGATTCCTTTAGCTGAATTATGAATTGGAGGGAACCTTGACCCAGCAGGAAGACTAAGTTAGGAGATGCTCCTTTAATCTAGGGATAAGCAATAATGGTCTGAATTAAGGTCATAGCACTGGATGAGATGAGAAATAAAATCATTCTCAGATGGACAAAGAGGTTGAGGATATCATTATGACAGTTGTGGAATGTTGAAGCTGAAAGGAAAAGGAGCAAGACAGAAAGGACCTAAGGGAGAGAAGCAAAGTAAACCAGGTGGAGAAGCAAAAGGATAAAGAAGAAAAACAGGTATAGTGAAAATGCCTCTGTGAGAAAATCTGAAGAATAAGTGGTTGTAGTTGGAGACGGGAGGTCTGACTTTAAGTTTTGAGGAAACATACTCATCATTTTCCATAATAGTGGTCAAATGACCTGTACTTGGAGGAGAGGGTGACTGGTGATATAGAGATCAAGAAAGTGAGAGGCTAAGAAGTTAGATAAATCATACATTGAAACATTGAAGTTGCTACAAGGTTTAGAAGGTTGAAGCTGAAGGAGATTGTGAACCAACGTTCAGAAGACATGAATAAATAAAGGCAGAGGAATAAGCAATAAGGAGGAATGGATGGAGGGTTAACCAAAGAATCCGAGTCTCGGGGACAGAGTATTATTGATCTGGAGGCAACATTAAGGGATTAGGGGACCCCAGCCCCACCGACCAGTCTTCAATACCATCCATTTATTTTCTTGTGGAGAACTCTATTTCACTCCAGTCGAGAATAAAAACACATTTAATGAAGAAGCTGCATATACAGCATAATTTACTAAATGGAAGCATATGGGAATGGAGACTTCTGGTTAGAAATAGAAACTTGGACACAAGCATTTACCTACTCAACCCTCTGAATTCCAGTAAAATGACAAAAGGGAAAAGGAGGAGGACATTGCTGAACTTTGTAAAATCTTAGGACTTGGAGACACTAGCTACCACAAATGGTAGAAGTGAAGGAGATAGCCTGCTAAATTATCTGAGGCACTTGACTGTGTGACAGTAGTGCTAAGAGACTTATGGAATGATTAGAAACAATCAACCACATGCTCATGAACTTTGAGGCAAATGAAAAATGAGGAAATTATTAAATTAAGGAAAAATATAAAAGCATAAAAGAAAGGCAACACCTCTTCTCTCAGCAATTAAAAATAGTTATAATACTGTAAAAGAGACCATTTGGTTAAATAAAAACATGTGCTATTTTGTTCTTTCATAGAGAGGTTAGATGGAAAGGGAATTGGGGGTTATGAAACAACCAAGCTCAATCCTCCCCTACCATAGTAAGAAGCCACAGAAAATGTCTAAAATGAATCAATCCAAAACAGCAAGAGAAACATTGAGGAATATGAGGCTCAAGATTGAGGCTGTATGGAATGCTGGGACTCTGGACTGCTATTTTCATAATACATTTTTAAACTGGTTTACATATCACTATGATTGAAATTAGCATGTATTGAGATTAAAAGCAAACACACAGGGAAATTGAGTCAAGGGAGAGAAGCACAGAGCAGGGATAATAAAGTGTCTAAAGAAGCTTACATTTTATTGGCTAAATTACATGGAGCCTAGACTCACCATTAAAATGGTTTGTAGCAATTATTAATACTGCCCACCAGGCTGCTTTTCAGTAAAAGGATCTTGAAGAAAATATATGTGGTTATTTACTCTCTCATACATCAGGCCATCTGTAGTACTGAGCAAATAGTTAAAAATTGAAGCCACAAAAAGAACAGAAGTGAATGTAGTAACCTATCAAGAGGGAGCAATTGAGTCTACACCCATAAAATAACACTCTCTAGTCCTCCCTTTGGGCTGTTGCAAGAAGGAAGAGACCAGAGAGTCCAGGATAAGAAAAAGATCAAGTCTTGCCTATGACCCCACAAGAAATTCTTTGTATGAATCAGATTTCCTAATTTTCACTTGATACTTTGTGGTATCAGTATCTCTGTGGGCTAAGAGAATCATTACTTCAAGATAAGGGGAAGGTGGAAAATGGCTGGGAATTGGAAAGCTATGGAAACGAAACGTCAGAAAGGAAGGAGAAAGACCTGAGGAATTATATAAATAATGGAGAAAGAAGGGGAGTGAATGAAAAGAAATGGAAGAGGAGAATGGCTTCGCCAGCATCTCTGTTAACTTTTACCTACAAAATTAATAAAGTAATTTTTTTCTTATAAAACCATGGAAAGGTTCTAATATGGATCCTCTGGTAACCAATGGGCACATCCATTTCTTGACACTAAAATTAAATTTTCTACTGGCAGGTGGGAAAGAGGAAATTGGAGAACTTGTTAATGAATTGAAAGAAAGATTGTGAGAAAAGTGACTAAACCTGGTTTTAAGAAAGGCAAAAGAAGAAAAATTATCATAAGGATAAGGGTAATGAGGAAGAAGAATTAGGATTTCTTGACTTCTTACCAGATAATTTGATTTTGTCTCATTCAGGGAATTGTCTTTACTCTTTCTGTATCCCATCTCTCTGAATTCCTTAAGGTTAAGGTTACATCTTATGTTTCTCTCTGTTCTCAACTGAAGGATAGTAGATGACATAGCCTGTATAAAAAGATCTCCTAAGCAGTAAGACCAATTTTGATGACAACCCAATTACCTTTAAGATTGAGTTGGGGGAAAAAAAAAACCCAACTCAAAGAGAATTTAACCACTGACCTAGAGCTCAAGGACTTTTCCAGTGGCTAAATACCACAACCGCCCCGCTCCCCAGTGAATAATTATGACAATATAATCATCTTTGTTTTCTTTAGTGGCTTATTGAGAGTAAGATCATTGTCCGCCTTTAGGAGTTGAATCTCTTCTAGAAATGATTGTGGTTCATTTTGTCCACCCACTAGGCACCAAAATAGCCTGCTGTCTTCACAAAATGTGCATTCACTCCCCAAGACATATTTTATGCCAACTTTTAGGAGAGAGGGAACCATGCCAGAATTCATTTTCAACCAAGTTCTATTTTCTATTTCTAGTGCCAGCACATGGTAGACAGCTGGAGGATAGTTTAAGTTGATTTCTTCCTTTACACTGTTTCTTTTCAGATATGAATTAGCTAGAATAGTGCTAAAAATGAAGTTATCTAATTCTGAACTTTAAAGAAAGTAAAATAAAACCCAGTAAACATTTCAGCAATAATATCTTTATGCAGCAGATAACATTTTCTGCTGTGATTAAAAAATATTAATTATATGGAATTGTAGTCATTTATACCAACTAAATCCTAGTCTACATGAATGTGGCATCAGTTGTGACGAAAGACACATAATAAGATTAATCAGTGTAGTTAGAAAGAGGAAGGCTTAATGTTGACGCAGATTATATTTAATATAATGGCCCCAATCCAAATGTTAGGGATGCTGATTTACATACATTAATGCAATTTGCAAATGTACTCAAAATATATGATGAAAGGATATAGGTTGGCTTGTAGAAATACTATCCAATATTCTTTCTAGCTCCTAATGTATTTTTTGCATTCTTCAGTTTATTAAGTGTTCAGCTTTTATCACTGAAAACATTTGTGATCCGAGTCCCTAAATACATTTCCTAAGAGTTAACTTGGTTTATTATTTTGGTTTATTCCACCTGTCCTTACCTTTCAACCATCTTTTGACACTTTGGTTGAATACGCTATTCCCAATTAACTTTTTCCCTAATTCTTATAAATGCTTTTGGGAGGTCAGAGTGTATTTCGTAAGAGTGCCAAAAATCCTTTTTCTGGGTGCTAAGAGCCATGGACTTTTTAATTATTTAATATTTGGTAGGGTCCTGGAGTTTTCTAACTAATACTCTGGAGCCAAGAAAAAAAAACCATGAGATTGGTTTTTATAATACATCCCATAAAGATGTTAACTCTGTTCACTATTTTTCCCATTCACTTCTTCTCCCCCTCTTCCCACTGGCTCTGAGCCTGGCTGGCTGATGCTTCTTTACCCAAGTAGCATATTCTTTATGGCAGCTTTGTGCACCATAGATCAACCCTACCTGCCTGGCTTTACTCTTTAAGATAAATAGGAAGATTTCCATGAGCACTAATAAGTCAAGGACAACTCTAAATTGTGGGCTTCAATCTTTAGCAATGTATTTACTTCTATCACTCTTGTCTAAATTTATTCAGAATATAGGCTATTCCATTTTTTCAAAGACAACTTATGTCCCTAAATTATGAAACCCTTAACTAAAGTAACAACCCATCCAAAACGTTTAACTCTTTGATTCTCATATGAACTTGCCAATGCTATTGTCTTCTCATGCCAAGGATTCTATAGGAGAAGCAGGCAACCTTTGTATTTGTTACCACTTGGCAACCCACTTAAATTAATTTGCATATTTTGTGGCTATTTCTTTGACCTTTGAGTCTGTGAACAGGAATAGGTCATGTTTAAGCTCTATGAACCTATTGTGCATCTCTGATTATTAATGCTGATTATTTAATACTACTGAGAAAATTAGTAGAAATTGATTCAACAGTGATTTCAGTAAAGTCAAACATACATTTGCTTTGGTTTTTCCTCCTTTGCACTTTAATAAGTTGTTAGCACTCTTTGATGAGTTGGATATATATCCCCTACAATAGGGAAGAAACATAGCTGATGTTTATTGACATTTTACTCTGTGTTGGGCATTAGGTTAAGCATTCTGCTTCGTTTACTTCATTTAATCCTTAGAGAAGGTCTATGAAGTCGATGCTACTTTTAGTCCCATTTTTTTTTTTTTGCAAATGAGGAAACTGAAGACCAGAGAAATTGACGTAAGTTTTCCAAAGTAACACAGCTCTTATGAGGTGAGACCAGATCTAATTAAAGAATTAGACTCCAGAACCTGAACCCTTAACATACTATCTCTCATATGAGGATGATGTTGTTTTTAAAATACAAATTTGACCTGGACACCTTGTTCTGCTCCCTGGTGACAAAATGTTTCACACCAGATATCTAAAACCAAAGGTAACTTTGGCAACCAACTCCTAAATTAAATCTGTTACACAGATGTCTGTTTTGCAAACAGATAATTTAGAGTACCATGATGCAGTGCTACTCAGTAAATTTATAGAGGAGAGGGGAGGAGAGGGAGAGAATATGAATGTTTTATCAAGGAAGACAAATGTATGGTCCAAGTGTGTTTCTGGTTATATCCATTCTAAGATTTTCAGGTGGTCTTATGATCAGGGCAGCCATGACTCATGTTGAAAGCAATGACCACCCAGTAATTTGTGTGTTAGGAAAAATGTAAAATTATTTCTTAAGGAGAGTCATGGTCTCCCCTCCTTAAATTCCCTTGGCATACTTCCAGTGGAGCTGAAATATCCTCTAGTTAGGCTGTTACTCTTAGCAGCCTCCTAATAAAATCATTCTTCTTGCTCAGAGCACTTTTAAAGAATATTGCTTAGTGCTTAAGTGGTATCAGTAACCAATTGCACTCTATATTCTTATTTTCTGTCACTCAATATTTATCAAATGATCATTGTGTGAAGCGGTATTCAGGGAGGATATCCCAAAGGATATATGGTTTGCAAATTCCTCTAAAATATTTTGCATTCTATTCCATGAGTTAGACATACCTTTTTACTAAAGGTATATGTACATCCATAAACTACCTCCTCCCAAAAGCATGACTTTTCTATTCTCTAGAAGAGGCAGAAATAAAATTATTGGGAAACAATAGATAATGATATACAGACCTACATGGTCCACTCCTCCACATTAAAAATAAAATACTTCCAGTTAAGTAGTTCTATATTCACGTGAGTTGGCATGAATTTTTTTTTTAAGTTCAAGAGAATTATTTCTAAAAATAAAACAGCCGTCACTGAATACATTCCTATGTCCAGTATTTATTACTGAAGAACGACTACCTCACAACTAAGTAGGCATCAAACACTTTGCTATTTCCATGATTTCATGGGTCAGAAATTCTAACAAGGCACAGTTGGGTGGTTCATCTCTCTCCAGTCTGGAACGGAATGTCTGAAATGATTTTCTCAGTCACTTGTCTGACACCTCAGCTGGGGTGCCTGGAAGAGCTGGGGTTGGCTGGAGTGACTCAAGTGCAGTTATAAGATTGTGACCACAGTTCTCTCTGTAAACTGGCTTCCTTAGTTTTCCTTCATGTAGACTCAGGATCTTTCCTGCTGTGTAGTCCCTCCACGTGTCTCTCCAATAAGGAAGCCCAGCTTCTTACATGGGAGTTTTGGGCTCCCCGAAGCACAGAAGGTAAAGTTTCCAGGCCTTCCTAATGCTTAGGTTCAGAACTGCCACAGGATCACTTCTGTTGCATTTCTAGTTAAAGCAAGTCACAGTCCTTCATAGGGAACTATGCAAGGCGTGAATGCCAGAGGTGTATTTAATTGGAGATCACCAGTATTACTTAATAATACAGTTTTATTGGGTTATAATACAGTGAAGTAACTAATAAGATATGTAATAACTAATAAACCCAGTTGCCATATTTTCAAAAGTGTAACAATTGACCATGAGATAAGACATCATTACTGGTAATGATTTGTAGAAGGAGATTTCCAGGTTAATTGATAATTTGCTCTTAAGTAATTTTTTGTATCTGTCGTATTAATAATAGTCCTATATTTAAGTCACAAAGTGTAATAGTTTCTACTATTTTCACTAAAATAAATTCATCTTTAACCCTTTGAAAAACTGTCTATAGTCTCTTGGAAAATTCTATAAATTGGCTAGAATCACTAAATTGATATCTCTTTTAGTCTCCAGTGTTTTAGAGCAGCTATAAGTAAAAATCTAAAATTGTGAAACTGTAACCTATGTCAAACTCTGAAATACGTTCTGCATCTAATTGTTGCTTTGAGATTTATAGCTTTTTTTGGGTATATATGTTGTGTTCCACAAAAAAAGAAGGAAAAAAAGTCGATTGTGATGATAAAAAAATATTTAAGCCCTCTTGCCTCCTATATTCTGGAGCAGCTAGAATGAAAAATCTGAGAGGATTGTATGGTAGCCCTTGACAAACTCTGGGATCTGTCCTGTTCAACTCTTGTTGAAGAGTGCTTTGAAAACTATTGCTTTTTTATTTCTTTGTTTTGTACATATGTTATAGTATACAATAAAAAAAAAGTTTAAAATATTTTTTAAAAAGGAGGTATGGTGGAAGGTCAGCATGAGATCATTGAACAAACCCTCAGAAAATTATCTGTGTCATGTCCATGGGCAGTGGAAGAAAAATACCCCAGATATATGAGGCACATCTGAAACACAAGATCATTCCATTTTTGAAAGATTATCAAGTTTGAAGACTTCATAACATCCCCTGAGATACAGGTCTAGTAGCTGTTGACCTTTTATAGTCAATTAACTTTTTCAATATGAATGCAACATTTATTGAGGATCTGTTACATGCTAATCACTGGATTTTAGATTGAAGATCCAATGCTTGGCCTGAAGAACCCATGGTAAGGTGTTTAATATAAGCATGAAACTATATGGAATCTATTCATAAAATTATGTTTGTGTCTGCTACATAAACAAAATTATACTATTTTTTTCAATTTTCTGTAATAGATATAGAATGTTTTTGCTTCAGGTATTTTTCAATACATGCATATTCTTTATTATCTAATTTTTATACATCTGTTTTATGATAGAATTTTAAAACTATGAAAATGACACCAAAGGCTGAAGGAGTAAAGATGAATTGAATGCATATCTTCTTTCCTACTACTATTTTTAATGCATCTTTAGATTCTTGTCGTGAATTATGGTTAAAGATTATAGATCTTCAGTTTTGCATAGGATTGATCTCCTTTGAAGTGGCATAGAACGCTTGGAAGGGACAGAGAACCAGAGATATAAATATAATGAATCTGCACAGTGAGACACCATCTGTGGTTTCTGGATGGACTCATCCATGTAATGAACTAGTACCTGTGTAGAATAGTTATATCCTCTACACTTTAGTACTTCTTGTGAAGGATTCTGAAACTAACAACACAAATGTATACTATATTCTGGTAGAAACTTATGTTTCAAGAGACCCACAAGCAAATAAAATAGATTCATGTGGGAAACCAGCTTGATTTTGGTGATCTTGGCTTCAAAGGTAAAAGTTTATACCTATGTCCACTGTTTGGTTGAAAGATGTGAAGGATTAACTGTGAACAAGGAAGAAAGGGCTCAGTTGGTGCATGTCTGTCTTTGTGTTGTGCTGATGGGGATGGGTTAGGGTTATCTTCCTTGTTTTAGCCATGGTTGCTTTAGATAGATTATCTTTGAGGCTTGTATAAGGCGAGATGTAAGTTATGAGAAGGAACCAGCATTGTGCCATTCTAGGAGAAGAGTGTGCCAGGTAAAGGAAATAGTAAGAGCTCTTCTTGGACTCTCTTCAAGCTGAGTTTCTATTAGGGTTATTCAAGGAGAGAAAGAAGGTCAGTGTGGCAAAAATGAAGAAGGGGAGGGTGAAAATATGGAAAAGTATGTAAGAGCCAGATAACATATGTCCTTGAAGATAATGTTAAAGAGTTTGGATTGTATTATATGTTCAATAGAAAGATACTAGAGGGCTTTAAGGTAGAAGATTATCTGCTGTGGAGAAATGTACATTGAATTCAGTTCTGCATTTATTTATAAGTGGACTGCAGTTTCTTCCTCCATACATTTAGGAGCTTAAAACCAGAGAGTGTTGAGACATATGGGGAGTCTGAGGAATATTGGTAAAGTCCACAGGAAATTGAAAGCACAGGAAAGAAGCAGGGACAGGAGGAAGAGATGTTCCACTGTGCCTTCTTCAAAACAAAGCATTAACACGGGAAGAGGGGAAGATAGCCAAAACATTTTTATGATCTTTAAATTCACTGATTAGGAGGACTAGCTGGAAGGGAAAAAACTATGGATAATTGCCAGACATAATGAACTGCCTGAAAGACTTTAACTGACATTCAAGAAGAGCCATCTTGGTACAAAATGTTTTTTCAGCCAACATACATAGTTCTTAATTCACTGAAAGCTTCTGGTAGGCAGGGAGCACGGCTTAGGGCTCCTTCACAGTGCATTGTAAATAGAACTTAGACACTCAATGAATATTTAGTGAGTCTTTTATCTCAAAGTTTCGTGGGGTTTTTTTTTTTGTATAAGGTAGGTTTGGACTAGATTTTTATCTATTTCTTACTCATCTATGATAGCACCAAAACATGCATTAGATAAATCCCATTTATACCATGATTTGATTAGTGAGTGGAACTGGTCTTCTTGTTCTTTAAACATAAATTAATCATTCTACTCTCCTCTTCACAAAATGCTATTGTGTTCTGAAGATTGATGGGCTGAGTACATGTTGGACTGAGGCATCACAGTCTAGACTTCAGTTAAAATGATAAAGCGATGCTTTTTTTTCAAGGTCAAAGCACCGAAGGATGAATAGGCTAGTTGCATAATTCCCATTTAATAGGCTAATCCCTAGGATGTTGCAAATGCCTCCTATTTTCTCAGCTTGCATGAAAATAGCTCCAAATAGTTGGATATATAAAAACTAAAGTAGATATAATACAGTACTGAAAGCATAAGATTGCACATATATAATTTAAATACATCCCAAAATATAGGTATTGTCCCTTTTTATTGCAGTTTTATAAACTTAAAGTTTAGTTTATGGAATATTCAATGTCTGTTTGAATCCAAAAAATAATGAATTGATTTACTATTTGCCAAAAATGTGAAATATATATTTTCTGGTAAGAAAATAATGTTCAGGAAAAAAAAAAAGTTTATTTCATATTTATAAATGAATATTAAGTTCAGTAGTTGCCATTAGTTGAGATTTAACAGTAGTTTTGGGGTTTCATTTTGATGTAAAGGATAAAGTTTAGCCAACTACCCACAAGAAACATTAAATTTAAATGGGAAAAACATGACAATTAGAACATGTTATATTTGCTTTTGGATTTTGAGCCACATGTATCGTTTTTATTGTACTTGACATTGACTTGACAATGGCATAGCATTCAAATATAGGTAAATGATTAGCATAGACAAGCCCCTTATTGCCTTATGTGTTTGCTGAGACATTTTGGCATTGCTTTTTCATTTTTGCATGTTTGCTAACTATTTTCTGCATCATAAAATACTTAGACAGTAGTTGTGATTTATTAAAATACCCTTTATGAACTCAACATATAATTTCTTAAAACTATGCCATTTCTGGTCTATGAATTTAAATTTTGGTATAAATTGGGAATAAAATGTTTTGGTCAAACTATGAAACACAAGGTATAATATCTTGCTTAATATAAACCATCAACTTTTTCTTCTTTTTACCCAGATTTAACAAAAGCCACCAATATTGTGATGTGTTCTAGTTTGCTAGCTGCCAGAATACAATATACCAGAAACAGAATGGCTTTTAAAAAGGGGAATTTAATAAGTTGCTAGTTTATCTAAGGCCAAGAAAATGTCCCAATTAAAACAAGTCTATAGAAATGTCCAATTTAAGGCACCCAGGGAAAGATACCTTGGTTCAAGAAGGCTGATAGTGTTCAATATTTTGCTCTCAGCTGGAAGGGCACATGGTGAACACGGTGTCTGCTGGTTTTTTCGTGGCTCTATGAAAAGGGACTCTCTCCAAAATGTTTCCTCTTTTAAAAGATTCCAGTAAGCAACTTCACCTTCAATGGTTGGAGACACACCTCCATGGAAATCATCTAATCAAAAGTTACCACCCACAGTTGGGTGGGTCACATCTGCATGGAAACAATCAAAATGCTCCCACCCAGCAATACTGAATGAGGATTAAAAGACATGGCTTTTCTGGGGTCCACCACAGATTCAAACTGGCACATGATGACTTTACTTTAATAAAAGTAGATTTTAAGTCAGCTAAGTACCAAGAAATTAGTCTAGAGGCTACAATCTTCTCCTGAGCAAACCCAAAATGGTCCAGGATACAGTGCCTAAAGTATTCCTCTATTAGATACTAATCCCTTAAGTGCAGGGATCTTGTCATATGTCTCTGTGATCACACTACACCCACTCAGGGACAAGATATGGAGGGCTCAGTAAATGCTCATTAGTATGTCATTCTAGATGGTGCACAGGAGCAGGACTTAGTGAGGAACCCAAGGTTGCATCCTGAAAGACATCAGTCCTCCAGAATCCCTTACTAAATTATAAGCTCCTTGAAGGAAGGACCATATAAACTCTTTTTTTTTTTTTTTTTTATCCCTGGATAAAAGTCTCCAATACAGTGCATTGAACTTTGATAAGTGCTCAGTAAGTGTTTCAGGGATATATATTTTTAATTAATGGACATACTTCAAAAGCAAGCAGATGTGCTGCTGTCTGCAAATGTTTCGTGTAATTTGGCTTTCTGAAGCTTTCAAGTAATATTCAAATTCAAAGCATCCTGAGTTTCAATACATCTTTTATGTTCCATGAGATGGGAGTGGGGAAAGCAAAGGAATACATTATATTTTTGTGACATTAATTCTATGAATATAATGTAACCTATTCAGAGGACTTTAGAAACTTGGAAGTCCCTGGGTAACCTTGAGACTGTCCTCCCCAACTTTCTCAACTCTAACTTCCTTATCTTTAAAACTGAGATAATATTCATTCATTATGCTTCCCTTAACAAAATTCCTCCAAGATCAAGTGAGATGACATGTGATTTCACTTTATGAAATAGTGTTTATTTTTTGCAAAGAATTATCAATATTCCCTTGTAAAGTTATATCTATATATATATATTTAAAGATATAGACAGTCAAAAAATAAATGAAAAGATATAGACATTCCCATCAATTTTGGCCAGCTAGGAAATCAATTGATGCTGTGGAAAAACCATGCCATTGATAAAAGTTTGAAGGAACTTGTTTTACTGGACCTGACAAGAAGTATTATGGTAATTTGGTCTTTCCTAATCTATGTGTTATCCCTTCAAATAGTTGAGAAGATATAGCTATTGCATTATCCAATTTAAAAGCCTTGATTCCTTTCTTTTATCTTATTCTCAATTCAGTTGATCTTGTTCTTTTATCTTCTAAGTACCTTCAAATTCCCTTCCATTCTGAAGATAAGTCTCCTCCCCATTTATACTTTAGTTTACATCCTCAGCTCTCCCTAGGATGTTGCAAATGCCTCCTATTTTCTCAGCTTTTAGGATCCTCTTAGTAAATTCATTTTTTATAAAACTTGTATTCATTTCTTACTGCTGCTGTAGCAAATTACCACACATTTTGTGGCTTAACATGCCACACATTCATTTTCTTACAATTCTGCAGGTCAGAATTCCTCCATTCCTTCTGGAGGTTCTAGGGGATAATACACTTGCCTTTTCTAATTCCAATTCCTAGAGATGTCTGTGCTCCTTGAATTGCAGCTCTTTCCACATCTTGAAAGCCAACAGCATAGCTCAAGTCTCTCTCTCTCTCTCTCTATCTCTCTCTCTCTTTCATTTCTGCTTCTCATGTCACTTTTCCTTCTCTGACTCTCCTGCCTCTCTCTTTCTTAAGACGACATCCGTGATGACATTAAATCCCAAACAGGCCATTTTTTCCCACACCCCCATCCTCCTTGTCCATACCATTTTCTGACAAACACTTCTCAGGCATTACCTCCTTTAGGAAGTCTTCCTTAATTCCCCCTAGGCAGTTAGGAGACCACGCTTATGCGTTCCCAAATTCCTAGGACTGCTCAGTTATAGCACCTACTTGGTAATTGATCGTTCTTGTTCTCGCTCTCTCTTCACTTGGCTGTCTCCCACATATTCACACACATGCCATCTCTTCCTCCTCCTCCTCCTTCTTCTTCTTCCCACTATATCTCCATTTTTCTTTTTTTTTTCTTGAATGGGAGATTGTAAATATGTAATATTTTTAGAAAATTTTGAAAATATAAATGAATAAGCAGAAAATAAAACCTACCTTTAAGCAAACCCTCCAAAAATAACTATTAATATTAATAAATTTCAATTACTATTTTTTGCTATCTAGATTTATACACTTTATTAAACAAAATTAGGATCATACTATATCATTGTTTTAACCTGCTGAAAATGGACATGACATTGACATAGATAGTAAAGTATGGATTGTAACCAGAAAGTTTTAACAGAAAAATCCAGGGCAACCTATATGCTGGGTTGACAATTTCCCAAGATATATGGTAATTAAAGGTGACTTCCATTAGGAGGAGAAATTTAAAAAACATTTAATAAAAGTAGAAAGGAATGATTTGAAAATTGTGTGTGGCAGCCAAAGTTGTACCCTCCTGATGAACTATGTCATGTTTATTCTTTTTAATCATTTTTTGAAGGCAGAAGAAGCTGTTTTTATTTGGAATTATTATTGGGTATTACTTTCTTATTGAGGCATTTTTTTTCCCCAAGGATTAAGCGAGGATTTGAAAAAACTGCTTTAATTCTTTCCAACCATTAGTTCAATCTCAAAGTGAGGTTCACACAGCACCTACAGCAGAGTCACCTCCAGAGCCGATTTCCATGCCCCATTCCCCTAAGCCCCATCCTATTAAATCAGTCTTTAATGATGGGACCCAAGAATTTGCATTTTAACAAGTTTTGATGCATGATAAAGTTTAAGAATCATTGTACTGAAACTCGTGAAGCCTTTAAATCAATTTACCAAAACAGCTTTTTAGGTACCCTACCGTGTGTGCTAATGTAAATTTTCCCTAGTAATCAGTTTCTTTAAAGAGGCTTAATTTTAGGAGCCTTTAGGAATAAAAGAGAGCTTAAAATTATGCAATCCGATCACTTTATGTTACAAGTAAGGGAAGTGAAAAAGGTAAAATGGCCTCGTTGAAGTCACAGAGATAGTTTGGGGAGAACAGAGCTGAACTTCTGATTCCCAAATCCAAAGCTCCTTCCTCTCTTCCACACTGGAGTATATTTGACTATATCCACTGGACTATCTATTTCTAGCCACTATTTCATCACAGTAAATGCCATTTTAGTCCTTACTTATTTACTTTCTAATGGCAGATCCTAAAACCAATTTCTTTATAAAAACACATTCTGGTGTTTAAAGAGAAACATGCCTGGCTTTAATGTAATTATGAAAACTGCCGAGCCATAAAATCTCCTTCGTTAATTGCATACGCTTCAGGGTTTGCATGTTGTTTGTAATAATCCATAATTTTTAAATTTGCCTGGTGATTTACTCTGATAAGAGCAAGTCTCAAGACCCCAAATTAAAGGTCTCAGTTAAAATAAATTGCAAAGATATCCCTATTTCCTGAGAAGGAAGGAATTCTATTTGTTTAGAGAGGTGAAAATTAATCTATATAGCTGCATATAATCTAAAAATTCAGGATTTTTGGAAGCCCTGTGGATCTTGTGGTAAAAATACACAAAAACAATGCTTCACAAATAAATTGGGATGAATGTATCTTCATACTGATATTCTGTTTCAAAATAGTTGCCTCAATTATGCAGTCATGGAAAAGGAAAGTGATGAGCAGATAAAAGGACTGTTCCATTCCTAATTTTGGTTGCCGTATACTCAGAGATCTAAAGGGGAGGTAGTGCTTCTGCTTTTTCATTGTTACAACCTTCACACCAATCTTTAGTTGGGCCTTTAGCTTCAGTTTGAATTAAGTGATCTCATTTCTAAACAGTCTGGCTTGTTGGGCCATGCCGTGTTCACCGTTAATTAACAAAATAAGAAACCGAAGTTACCAAATCAGAGAACTTCAGAGGTGAGAAAATAACTGGGTGAATTTCCTTTTGCATCACCCCATGTATGGCACATTCAAAGTGAGCGGTAGTGCAACATTATATTCAGAATAAATTTCATTGAAGCAAAGCAATAGTAATTTATTACTTTTAATAATCACTGTGATCCTTCACCTTTTTCCTGAGTCATTGATAATGTTTTTCTAATCAACTGGTTGTTTATGACACCTTGCTATGTGTCATACCAAGGTAAGGTGGAAAGATACTTCTTCAGAAAATCTCTGCTCTCAATGTGCTTTTAGAATAAACAACTGATTACCGGAATAACTAATAAAATAGGGTTTGTTTGGTTTTTTTAGGTTCTCCTTTTGTAATTAGACAAATGCACCTTGACTAAAAGGGGTAAACAAGTGAATTTTGTTGCAGCAATTGAGAGAAGTGTCTGGTCCAAATGTGAACAAGATTCTACTGTCTTATGGCCAGAGAAACATTTTGTAATGTCACTGTTAGGTAGAATCAGTGGAAATCTCAAAGAATTGGCTTCCTTTTATGAATTCTTAAAATATTTTAATGATGAGTTTTGCATTGCGGTATTCATATTATTGATTAGGAAAGGAGATAGGAGGTACCTGAATTCAGAATCCAAGATAAAATAACTTTATGTCTCCATGATTATGAATAAGGTTAAAAGCTGTCTTCTTTTGGAGGAGAGTATAAGTCTCTTGGTGCTAGGTTTATGCCACTGAGACAGATTATGTTCAGGTTTACAATTCGAAGGACTTCCTGACTTGTTCCCAAGTGGTCTCTCTCTCTTTCTGTCTTTCTGTGGAAAGGGCTTCTGGCTCCTAACTCAATTTAACTTGTTTCTGCAATGGAGCAAATTTAATTTTACATATTAATGTGTTTACGCCTGAAGTATCCATCTTCCTGTGATCAGGAGATTAGGGTTGCATTTGATCCTGAGTTAGCCAGTCCACCTTCTGTTATTTTTACATTGTTTGTAGTAGCCTTGTAATTCATTTAATCAGAGGAGATGCTGAATATTACATTTCAGTGCCTGAAATAGAAAATTATAATTTTATGGCTCTAATAACATTTTCTGATAGTTTCAAGAATAATGGCCAATTTTATAAAAATGCAAACTAAATGATATAGTGCCAACAACCATGGAGTGATCTAGGACATGTCAGATGCAGAACTCTTTTTGCAAAATGAGTAGCTTATGGTGGCCCCTTTGAATGCTAAGCTTTACTGTAATTGAGGAGAGAGGTTTGTCAGTTCCAGCTACAAGTTTTGGGACCATAGGCTCGGTAGTCCAAAAGTCTGAGCACCACACTCAAATATAAGCATATTTTTCAAGGGCTGTCTGGGCATCCATCCAAAATATATATATCATTATTTAGAAGTAAATGGTAATCTCCCTAATGAACCCACTGAAACTTGAAAAATAGGAAAAGCAGAAAAACAGAAGTTAAAAAGAGTTTGGGGGAATAAAAATATATTTGTAATAACATGAGAAAATATCTGTTTATAGATAATACTGTAGATATTATAGTGCATCTCTGCTTAGGTGTTTCTACCTATAGCTAAAATAAATCAAATCTAAATCTGAGCTTGTCTTCCCACAGTCCTTCAATAACTTCTTTACTTCTTTTTAGCTATCAATAGCACTAACCTTTCAATATCCCATTTTTGTAACTTGGATATCATCTACAACTTTCCTCTTGGAGTCTTTTGGTTTTGTGCTCTAATCTCTTGCATAGTACACAATTATCTTCCGTAATATCTTCAGTATTGCTCATCTATCCTCACTATGCTCATCTTGCTAATCCAGGCATGTTCTGTGATTAAATACTCACCAATTCATGAGGCACCCCATTCTATAATTAGTGAGTCTCTTTATATTTTGACTCAAATTCTGTAAATCTCCATATAATTTTCCCTATTCAGACAAAGTGCCTTCATGCCTATGCAAAAGTCAACTTGGGGAAATACCCAGGCAGCATTCCAGTCCTTACTGGTCTGATTTCCTTTTTATGGCAATTTTCAATTTTTTATTTGCTTGTCTTTGTTTTTAAATCGTTTTGGACACGTTGAAGTAGATTTTCTGGCAAAAAGATGTTTTAAATCTCAGAGGTGTTTACCTGCCAACTTCAAGCAAAGTGAAAGACCATAACAGTAATCACCTTTCCATTTGAGAAAAAAAGATATTTTAGCAAAGAACAACAACTTGTAAGATGTCTTTATTTGTTGATCACTCACCATTTTCTTCAAATAAAAGTGATTAATAATGGTTTGTGGTCACATCTTTTTAAAAAATCACATCCAAAATTATATTTTATGCCAATAATATTTTGATATTTATGTGCATTATATTGGAATGTTAAAAAACAAATCATAAACATGAAACATAGTAATGGAGAAAACATTTACATGTGAAAGAGAAACTTTAACAAAAAGGAGCAGCTGGTAATAGCAACAGCTAATGTATTGCTCACCTCCTCTGTCTGAGGTCCTATTATATACTAAACAAGTTACGTCCATTAGATTATTTAACTATCATAACAACCTTAGGAGTCTACTGTCATGATCCCCACTTTACAAATTAGGAAACTGAGATACAGGAAGGTTAATTGATTTGTCCATGGTCACAGAGCTAATAAGTGGTAGAGTCAAAACATGAGTACAAGTCATTTAACCCGTTTCTGCTCCTAACAGTTATTCCATATTGGTTAAACTAACAGCCTCAGAATCACCAGTGGTGCTTAGAGAAAGTGCAAATACCCAGGCTATACCACCAAACCCACCAAAAGAGAATTCCTGATGGTGCAGCACCATCATGTTGAATTGCCAAATGTAATATACATATATATATATGTAAATCAGTCAGAAGAAATAAATGTCTTAAAACATCCTTGAAAAAGAGGGCTGGGGGAGCTATCCATTGTATTCATCCCTCCAAACATACTCTGAGCTACATCAGAATTCATTGCTGTTGACTTCAAGAGGGCAAAACTCTGCCTCACCTGGTCAGTTTCTACAGAAGCTTACAATAGTCTTTGGTTATAAAGAATCACCCCTTTGTCGTTCTATGAAGGATGATGGATCTCTGCAAACCTGGCTTTACTCTTGCCCACCTGCCTGCCTCCCTCATTTGTGAAATGACTCCTCAGGTTAAGCATGTCGTCAGACAACTTGGAGCAGAGGGAAAAAGATCAGAAACCTGACCTTATTAGCACAGCATGACCATCAGGGCTGGCTTAATCCAGCCTGGGTGGCGCCCAGCTGGAGAAGTGTCTATCTTTCCTGTAGGAGAAGGATCAGCTAGATGCCAGTGCATCTGCTCTCTGGCTCTGCTATCAAGCTATTCAAGCAATAGGTCTGTTTACATGGTAAGAAAAATACATTTGTCCGGCACACAAGTCCTCAAGACTTTCGCATTGAAAGTACGAATTTGAATTACAACTGTTATATCATGCCATTTCAGACTTCTAATGCCAGTAGTCATGTTGTCAGTAGACTTGAAATGTAAGAAGAATGTGGTTATGGACTGCTTCATTATTAGGCAAATGATTTTGCGGTATTTAATCTAGTTGAGATGCAATGTTTTTTGTAAATTACTCTGAAAAATAAAAACTAAATAGTGTTTTATGCCTGGGCTTTATTTCCCCATCACTAATATTAGATGGCATACACACATACACACACATGATGATATATATTTATCTGCCTGATTTCTTTTTCATACTATCAATACAGGCTATTTTTCATTTTGGATTTTCACACTATCATCTGTCAATCTGGAAATAACGTGGTTGATTCATTTGTAGAAACTACTGTAAATTTGCCTTTTCTTGCTAAACAGGGAATTTAACCCCTAAAATAGGTTGAATCGTTATTTAGATTTAGAGAGCATCAGGTTTTAAGAGGAGTATCGCTTCTTTTTAAGAAAGAAGTTTTGTTTCCCCTTTTGCAGTCAGATGTTCCTCAGTGTTACTCTCGGATGTTTTCCTTTTAAAAGAGCACCACACAGTCACAGTGCTGAGTGAGCCCGAGGTTCCACTGAGCTCCTTCCACCCTCTTTGCCTCCAGCCCTTGTACTGCCAGCCCAGAGCACCCACCACCCTCCTCTACTGAAGAGAGTTCACAATCCACACACCAGCCCCAGTCCCCTCAGTTAACTTCTGACCTCTTGTCCCCCAATAATGTCCCATTCTGTCTTTAAAGGTTTCTGTTAGAAAGACTTTCAAAACCTTAAATTTTATAGGAAGTCCTCTTCAGACTTCTGAAGGCTGAACGAACACACTCCTTGAATCTTTTCCCCTGGGCACATCTCTCAATCCTTTAGTAGTCTCAGTAGCTGACCTCTGACCTCTGTCTTTTATTTCAGCTCCTCTGATTATGGAGCCCAGCGTCAGACTCAGCTCTAGACTGATGTCTGTTCAGAATTGAACAGATAAGAGAGAATTGCTTAAACAGCAATAGAAGCCATCTCTGGGTGGTTTCAGCATAACCAAAAAAATGCAGGCAAAAGGTAAAGATTTTTATCTACTTAGCTATGTGACCCTGAGCCTCATTTGCAATTGCCATTAATCCTAGGAGGCCATGGATGACTTGGTGCCCTGTAAAATTTGTTAGTATGTTATCTCATACATGATAGTGAAATTATGGAGGTTCCATGTGAAAATGCCCTGTACTGTGCAAGGCTGAGGCTATCACTGTTTCCCAAATGCCCAGTGGATGGGCTTAATATTTTCCACTGATTTAGCAATTTGTGGGACAGTCATCACCAACTCAAAATTTCCTTTTGGACATAATATCATCCTGCCACAATTTTAGAATTAGTTAAGACAAAAGGTTATCTTACAGGAAACAATTACATTGGGCCTGCTTATAAAGAGAAATGTACATAGTTGATTAGTAGTAGTTCTCTTTGGGGTCAAGTCAAGAAGCTTTTGCAGAGGCTTTTCTTGTTATCTGTTTTGCTGTTCCCAGACACAATCTTTTTTTTTTTTTTCACATGGGCAGGCGCCAGGAATCGTACCCAGGTCTCTGGCATGGCAGGGGAGATCTCTGAGCCACCACGGCCCGCCCAAGACAATCATTTTATCCCTTTGTTGCCCATAGTGGTTGCACAGCCAGTTGCCTGCGGCGTGCTTTCTCTCTCCTATATGGAGCGTGTAATGAGATGCTGCAGTGACCTCTATTTCTTTAGTATCTGATTTATACTTTTTCATTCCCCTTTGTCTCCCCGTATATTTTGGAGACTTCTTCCTTCATTAGACATAATACTCATTGCTAAATGATTCTTGTCAACCAAAGCGAGTAATAGTTTGACATGTGAGCATCAGTGCATTGATCTTGAAATATTGTTGTAATTCATTAGGCTTTTTCTCTAAATGAGAGCCAAACAATCATAAAAATAAGAATGTGAAAAAGACCTTAACGAAATCAGCAAGCCTAATCAAGTGATGGTCATGATAGGAATTTAATTGGGTACTCCATCTTTGAATACTGTTCCCTTTTTATGTGTGAGTTGGGGTGGGGGTGTAGGGTTTGTGGAGAAGGAAGACGAGAGTGTATGGATTCGGAATGATTCTAAAGGACAATTACCTTGATTTCCTCCACTCCTGAAGGAGTGGGATGAGTAAGGATCCACACACAATATTCCACTGAGCAATCTAGTTACATTTTAACAGACACTTTCTAATGGGATTTGACAGGTTCGCTTCAATTGTTTACTGTCATTAATACAATCGATAATAATGGTGATACCTATTGCATTTTATAAGTTTACAAGGAACTTTTCTCATTTGCACCTTGCTTTTACACTAGGTCTTCGGTATTGGTTTCATTTTGGAAATCAGGAAACTGAGGCTCAGAGAGATTAGGTGATTTTCTAAAGTTGTACAGCTTGTGAGTCTCAGAGCCAGGGTAGGAACTCAGGTGTCTTAATTGCAAATTTCATGTTATTTCCTCCACCTGTTCCTGCTTCTGGAAATAAGAAGTCTGTTTATTGAGCGTTTGGTATGTACTAGAAGACTTTAACTCTTTTATTTAATCCTCACAATAACCTTGAGAGAGTAGATAATATTTCCCTGTTTTAGATAGGAATTGAAAACCCAGGAGGGTTAAGTTACTTGCCCAAGGTCATACAATGTTATTGGGTCATAAATTACATTTTCTCTCTTTCATTTCAAATTATGAACTCTGTCTGCTCTAGAAGGAGCAAGGACGTGTTCTCAGTTGTTTGTTTTCCCCAGATGCTATAATTTAAAAAGGGGAGGTGGATCATGCTGCCCATTTGTGGCAGCTGGTGAATTTTCAGATGACAAACAGAAGGCTTCTACAATACTTAAAGATAAATATGGTTCTAGACCTTACAGAGATACAATGGTAGAAAAATGGACAAAGGCTAGAAAGTACCAATCTCTTTCCACCCTGGCCCACTCCCTGGTCTTAACCGTAATCTGACTGTGGTTGCGTTGTTCCTCTGCTAACCAGCTTCCCTCAGCCCTGAAACACCTGCCCATAACTGGAACTTGCCGCAAACCTACCTTTTCCTGGAGCCTTTCCAGCTCACATGAGTCTTACCTTTCTCATTTTCCTCTAGTTCCTACTGCACATATCATACTATAAATACCCCATGTACAATTGCTCTTGTGTGCTTCGCTTTGCCAGTTTACAGTGAATGCAAATTCCTTGATTTAGGTATTGCATCTCAGAGGTGCTTATCTTGTATTCTTCGTGGTACCCAGTGCAATGCTGGGTTCTTATTACAGAGGCAACTCACACCACAGCCATATATTTTCTTCCCAGTTCTAAATTCATTTTTAACAACTTTTGCAGTGTGGGGGCTCAAATGACCTTTAGAACTTTTTCAGTTATGTAGAACTAGCAATGGTAATATGACAAGAATCTACAATGTCAAAAACTGTAAACTTGTTACATAGTTTCAAAGCTGAATTAAGCTGAACACATCTTGAGATTATTAATTAATAGGTTGTTATTAATTAAATGTTAATTGATCTATCACAGGCATAAACTAAGAGGGCATTCCTAGGCAAACCAGGTTATCTGTTCCTCTTATCTACATGACATTTATTTGGAATTCCAAAATAAAAAATATAAAGAATGGGGGAAAAGCAATTCAAAGAGATAATGACTGAATTTCCCACCAGAAATGTTGAAAAACAAGAATCCTCAAAATTGGCAATCAGAATGAACCCCAATAGCATATATAAAAGAAATGTAAATGCAGCCACGTCTTGATGAAATTGCAGAACACAGTGTGGTAGTTAGATTCACTTGTCAACTTGGCCAGGTGAAGGCACTTAGTTCTGTTGCTGTGGACATGAGCCAATGGTACCTGAACCTCATCTGTTGCTCATTACATCTGCAGTTGGCTAGGAGGCATGCCCACTGCAGTGAATGACGTTTGACTTAATTTGGCTGGTGCTTAAATGAGACAGCACAGCATAGCACAGCCGAAGCAGCTCAGCATACCTCATCTCAGCACTCGCAGCTCAGCCCAGGCCTTTGGAGATACAGAAAGGAATCACCCTGGGGAAAGTAGTTGGAACCCAGAGGCCTGGAGAGAAGGCCAGCAGAGATTACCCTGAGCCTTCCCACGTAAGAAAGAACCTCGGATGAAAGTTAGCTGCCTTTCCTCTGAAGAACTAACAAAGTAAATCCCCTTTTATTAAAAGTCAATCCATTTCTGGTGTGTTGCATTCCAGCAGCTAGCAAACTAGATCACCAAAGATGAAGTAGCTTTCAGAGGAAAAATAGTTTATCTTCAAAGGAACAATAATTAGACTGACAACAGATTTTTCAATGACATTAACTAAAAACAATGGAATACTGTGTAAAGAAAAGAGAATATAACTAGAATTGTATATCCAGCTAAACATTATTCATAAATAAGGGTTACGTACAGATAAATTTGGACATACCAAAGTTGAGGGTTTCTTATCAACAAAACTTCAACAGTGGGATTTCTAAAGAAAACATTTCTGAAACTTGGGAGAATGATTTGAGATGCAAGAAGAAACTGTAAGCAAGGAAACTGGAGAACATTTTGTTAAATATAAGTATAAATGCATAATGCCTGTGTAAAAAATGATAATGTCTAATTTAGAGGTAAAAATCAAGACCTTTGAGTATGGTTTTTATCCAACATGGAAAGTGATGACTGAAAATTATTCTAAGTACTTGAATTTGGGAGAATAAAGATAATAATTAAATTTTTACTTAGAAATGAATTTTAAAATTTTAAATAACTTTAACTTTATATAACTTCCAAACAAATGAAGAGAAGGATGAAATTGAGAAACAAAAGAAATTACTTAACTGATCAAAGAAAAAGCAGGAAATGAATTAAAAGCAGCATAGAAAAGTGAAACCAAGTTTCATAAAGTAGTAAACATAGATATATAAATATAGTGTTAATCAGAGTAAATATTACTTGACCAATTTTACGAACAGATTCTGATGAACTAGATCAGAACTCCTATGGCGGAAGCATGTGGTTTAACACATTTTGGGAATTCAGAGCTGAAAAGAATTTAGAGAAACTTTAATGCCTCATTTACAAATGAAGAAATTAAAGCCCAAAGAACCAGTGAGATACCAAGTTCAAACAGTTGGAAAGTGCCGAACTTCAACCAGAAACCAAGTTTCCTGACTCCCAATGTGATGCTGTTTAATTTTACTTTCTTTTTCTTTTCTTCAAGGAAGTGTTTACTCTTTACAGGCTGAATTCCCTGTGCAACTTCTTTCCTTTCTGAAGATCCTAGCCCTTACATTCCAGACTGATAACATTTTTTTCCTAGAAGGTAGAGAAATCTATGCTTGGTATGATGGTTTGAAGCTGTATATATCCCAGAAAAATATATGCTTAACATTATAAATCCATTCCTGGGCATGTGAACTTATTGTAAGTAGGACCTTTTGTATTCCAAACTGGTTCTTTGAATGAAATACACTGACTTCAGTTTTTGTTCAATTGAATTTGAGATATTTGTTTGTTATCCTTGGAATGTGGCCAGGATTTCCTGAGAAGGTAAAGTTATTTAAACATTGTATTTAAAATTATAATTATAATTTAGTGCAAAAAGATATGAGTGCATAAAGATCTGAAAACTGTACAATACTCTTAAGAGTTGAACAGAAAAAGAGGAGCTTGCAAGGTAAACTGGAGAAGAAAATCCAAAGAGAGTAAAGAATCAGGAGAGAGCCATGCCCTGGAAGAGTAGATTTAAAAAAACCAACAAAAAAGCAACAAGCGGTGATCCTGTACCAAATGTTTCAGAAAGGGCAGCTAGGATGAGAATTAAAAATTAAACTACTGAATATAGCAGTTAGAAGGTCATTGATTACTTTAGTATGAAAAATTTCATTAGAGTTTTAGGACTGATACTAAGCTGTCGCTTGTTAAAGAATTAATGGACTTGCAGAAGTGAAGCTGGCACAGATCTAGAGCACACACACATACATGGAATAAATATCAAGTAACTGTGATAATATCAGACGTGCATGTTTGATGAAAACAATGTAACCTGAATTCCCCAATGTTCAGCCTAATATCCAAAAGGAGGACTAGACTTTGAAAGAACGTGTGACAGGTATGACCTCTGTTGTTTCCAGTGCTGTGACTTAGAGCTGGCACTAACCTCTTCGTTTGTTTCATCATCTGTAAAATGGCCTACTGTCTCAGAATAATTCCTTAGAAATGTGTTTTGAACAATGCCCTATTTAAGACTAGATTCTTCACCTTGTTATTATACCATTGATGGGTAGTTTGGTTCTTAATATCATGAATTGGTGGTGTTTTTCTCTAAACCCTGCCTTCAGTCATGCTCTGTCCAATCTCCTTTGCTCCCTTGCTAAACTGCAACTTGGACAGACCCCATAGCTTTCCAGTTGTTTTCTCTTATTAAGAAAAAAAAAGCTCATAAAAAATAGCAGAGTAGCACGAATCTGGCAATATTCCTGGAAATTAATGTGTAATAGGAAGAGTGTTGGATCCATTCTTTCACTCTTTCTGTCCTTCCTTCTGGTTCTTGCTCTTCCAGTGTCAGGGATAGAAGCAGGGCTTGGGAGAAAGAGACAGCAGACCACTCTGCTCAACTGGACATACAACTACAGTTCACTGCTGATTTCTCTGGCTAAGCCTGTCCTGCTACCACACCTTCTGTGTGATGGGCATCCAAATGCTTGTTCCTTTCTGTAAGATCTTCCGGAAGCCCTTTAGAGCCTTCCCCCACTGCATAGTGCCTTGACATGGAAGATTTGCCTTGGTCCCTTCCTATTTTAATGTCCCTTCATCACCCTCTTGCCCGTTAGTATACTTGTTTTAGTTTCCTAGGCTGCCCAAGGAAATACCATCAAATGGGTTGGCTTAAACAATGTTATTCGCTCATGGTTTTGAGACCAGGAAAATGTTAAAAACAAAAAAAAAAGTCATCAAGGCAAGTCTTTCTCCTTGAAGATTGTGGCATGCTAGGGCTGGCTGCCCATGGTTCTTGCTTCCTTTGTCACATGGCAAGGCATATGGTGGTGCCTCCTGATCTCTTCCTTCTCTTCTGGGTTACTTTTTAGCTTCTTGTTTCCCATGGCTCTCTCTCTCTTTTTACATTTCATTCTCTAATAAAATTTTTCAGTAATAGGTTTAAGGCCCATTCTGATTGAGATGGGACACCCCTTAACTGAAATAACTTCATCAAAAGGTCCTACTTATAATGGGTTCATACTCACAGGAATTGTTTAAATTTAAGAACATATCTTTCTGCGGTACATACAGCTTCAAACCACCGCAAAACTCTAGAGCCTCTTTTGCCTCATCCAGTGAACTGCTCCCTTGGAGTTGGTTGATGGCAAGATGCCTCAACTGCAGCTACCTGCTGTGCTGTCTATTGATCCATGTCAGACTCACAGAACCTAGCCACGCTAGCCTGTGGGAAATTAGGCCATTCACTGCCATCCTTTTCTCGAGGTATCATATACTGTTTCACAAAGGCGGATCTGTGATTTCATCGCTTAAGCAGATATCCAACTTTCTTGCAAGCAGCTCAATTCCTCTCATGGCTTGCGTGAGTGGAAGCTCCCATCCCTTTGTAAGGAGAGTTCTGGTCTGAGTCTTAGTTGCCAGTTTTAGGGGGGACAGTAAAAGTCTAACTCAAAAGACTGTGATCCTTTAAAGCATGGTGTATTTGATTTGATACAATCATTTTGTTTTATCTTCTGTAAGAAAAACCATCACCAACCTTGAATAAAAGCCCCATGCTGCCTGCATTTAGATATTTATGCCTCAGGTTTTGAAAAAGTTGAGCATAATCAAAATCCTACTGTGAAAAATATGAAAAAAGGCTAAGTACAAACAAAGCAAAATGGCATTTTTTCATGTATTTGTGATAAGCATTTTAGAAAACAAACTCAAATAAAATCAGTAAAGATTACCTTTACACTGTTTTGACTGTGAATTTTATTAAGGGCTTGAAGAGACTCTATAAAATGTTTAAATAGTGTTTACTAGAGTGTCTCCAAATTTCAGGAGCATAAAAATATAATTGGCTGATATATCAGGGTATCACTGACAATGGTGTCAAAGGATCTATATATGGCTTTCTCCCTCTTCCAAGAGATGAATTGCCATGGTAACACTGCCATGAAATAATAGGTCAAATTCTATCATCCTGCTTTGGGCTTCTTTTATTAGGTTTTACTTAGAAGTAGAAACCATTGTAAAATGAAGGTTTTGATATTTCAGTGCTAAACATCAGGATGAGAAAACCTGATCAATAAAATCTGCTGGTGTCAAGAAGATGGATAAAAGGCAATAGGTATGAAGAACATTTAAATTGACTGAACAACTCTTTAGAGGCAGGTTTATTAGTGCTTTCTTCTAAAATGTGGGCTTGTTTTATAGATGCTTGCATAATGGTGTGTAAATGAATTCAAACTGACTGTTTGCACAAGATCAGTAGGGAAAAGTGGTTTGTAAATGTCATTTTACTGAAGGATTAACTGTTCTAAAGAGGAACGTTCTTATTATAGTCCAAAGATAAGTATGAAACAAGAAAGCATAAAATATTTAAGCTTCCTGTTTTGCTTACTGTTTTTATAAGACTAAATCAGTGCTTCTTTTTGCCTATTTATGGAAGTAAAAAAAAATAAATACAGCTCCACATAAAGTAGCATCATATCATAGAAGTTGTGTGTATTATTCAGCATTTTGTTGTTTATGTCGTTTGGGGGATTATACGTCATGCCTTTATTTATTTATTTATTTTTTTGATCATTTGGGGATGAAATTCTAACATGAAGCAGTATATAATTTCTGTAACCTCAAGCAACACTCTTCTGCCCTTTTAATAGTCTAATGTGCATTGACTGGTAAAGATATAATTCTCAAAGTAATAAGATACATGAAACCACCTTTTTTTAGACAATTAATTTTACATAAGTGGACTATGGTAATATGTTTTAGCATAACATCTTTCATGAACTCACACAGTGAAAATTATATTTCTCAGTAAGATTACCTTTAATTTTCTGTATATTCTATTCTGTAAATAAAAATGTAGGTGGGTATCTATGAAATTTATATTACTTTCATCATGATCATGAAAAATGTGGTCAGTCATGAATCGGATGACTTTACTACTGAGCAAACCATCTCCCTTATCATTTTAAATTGCAATGCTGTCTGCTTCTTTAAAAAATAACATTTCACCACCTCATCTAACCTTTTGCAGACACGTAAGAAATATGGTGTTCTGATTAATTAAACACTCTTAACATGTAGAATTTTTAAATATGCAACATATACCTAAAATAAACAAAATAAAGTTAATATGTAGCGAACATGCTCCCTAACTAGTAATGAGTGTTCACTACATGTTTACTGAATGAATGAATGGATCAATCAATCAACGTTAACATTAGGCTATACTGAATATGCTTTAAACTTCCTGTGAAGATTCAAAATAATTCTTCCAGGTGAAATGTCAAAGTGCAAGTTAAGGGATCGCCACTTGTTTTAGCACTAAGTGTCTGAGCTTTCATTCCATTTCACATCTTTGGACAATCACGAGGAAAGTCACTAACTGGTGTGGGTTTTATGTCTTGTGTTGTAGTGGTCCCAGTTCCCATTTCTGTTTACCTGCCCATTGGGATATTACGTAGCCTTTAATTTATTTCCTTTAACTTAATTAAATCATCTTTGGCTAATCAGTTAACACCAGTGTGTTCTGATTTCTCCATCTATAAAATTACCTGCTTTATCATATACCAAGATTGTCTGTACTTCCATCTCTTTTCCTGTCTAGACATTCAATTAATGTATTTTGATTGTGGTAATATTATTTACTTCTGTTCCTTTACTAATGGTTAGTCCCATTTTCCTTTTAACTCAATACAAGGAGAATTAACTACCCAAACAAAAGTAAATTGCAATATAACTCGTACCTTGTAAGTAAAAACTATTTTTGCCATCTTGAAACTACAAATTATCTCTGTATGACCTCAGAAGGGTTTAAGCATACAGCACCTACAGTTAAGTATATAAAATGTTTCATCAAGGAAAAAAGATCAAGACAAGAACAGTGTTAAAATGCCAAAATTCAAACTGAAAAAGTTCCTAGTTGTTATTCATCAATCTGTTAATATTTCCCATTTCATAATTCTTTATTCCAGTGTTTGCTATTCAAACCTATCATTAAAGACAAAAATTTCTCCTAAAAACATGATTGGGAAATCAAAATGTTTAAACTAACTAAAGTTATTTTATTTTTCTTGAAAGAGAGAAAAATGAAGGCTATCACTCATGGAAGAAAATTTTATTTTTTTAGTCACAGGAATTTCCAGTTGTGACTTTCAGTCTATAGAATCTTATGTTGATAGAAAATCAATAGGCATTCCCAATTATTAGATTCAACCTGGAAGAGGAATAACTCAAAGACAGAGTTTGAAGCCAGTTTCCTGTACAATTTCAGTAAAACTACCATATTTAGTCAGTTACCTTCTGAGACTGCTTATGTTTAATTACATTAGTGGCACTTGACATTGTAAAATGTTCTTTCCTCGCAAAAATATAACCTTCTATCATCATTAGTAAATGTCAGATATAATGAGGTATTTTTCTGGCTTTTTTCTTCCTGATATCATGGAAGAAAATGCTAATGAGTTAATGTAATCCTGAAATTGTTTTCAATTGCCAAAACCAATGCACAGCTAATCTGGAGTCCATTTACAAGCTGAGCTGTAATCTTTATATTTTCTTTACATATGGAGAGAAGATATATGTCCTTATTTTTTACTACACTTCCCTTATATGATTCAATTTCTTATTCTCCCTGAAAGCTTTGTGTTGACAAATACCTCTAACAAGATTGTGTTTCTGAATTCAGTCCTGCCCCTTGCTGTGACTTAAGTGCTACTGACTATTGCATTTGTAAGCTTCTAATTTTTTTCCTTGAAAGCTATTTTTGCCACCTCTATTTTTTTTAAAACTTTGATACTTAATAGCTATTCAATCTTGTGGTTTCTCACAGTTTCCTATAACATTTCAATCATAATGTAATGGGACCTTGATTCTGTTCTCTCAAAGATAAAGTATACCCACAATGGGAAATTGAAGTCTTTGATAACACTAGAACTAATTTCTTTACTGTCAAAATAAAATCAACATCATGAAAAAGGGACACATCACTGGAAGAGGTCAAGAAGCAAGAGATAAAGTAATATTTTTCAAACACAATTTTTGTTGTTTGTGTTGAAGACATGCTTAACAGGAAGGGTCCAAGTCACCTTTTAGCAGTGTCACGGGGAACTAGGGGAAGGCTTTCTATTATACAGTAAGGGAAGCAGGCACAGGGGTCTCCAAACTGTAAGGATGCTACTCAGTCCATGTCAAAAAGATGTTTTACCACAAGGAAAGAAAGTCATTTACATTTCCAAATAGTAAACATTTGGCCTCCCAACAAAGTGGTACATTTATAAACAATGTGTTCTAAAAAATAGGAACTCAAGTCAAATGTGGGAAAGTTTTAAAATAGGCTAACTCACCCAGATCAGTAAAACATATTAAAAATCTCTAATTATAACCTTAGCTTTTTTTGGAGGTGAGGGGCGGTTTGGGCATGGTTTGACAGTCGAACCCGGGTCTCCTGCCTGGAAGGGGAAGCATTCTACCACTGAACCACCCATGCACCCTTTACCCTTGCTTTTTGAACACAGTCCTTGGGGATTGGTTTTGGGATTTTTATCCATGTGCTTTAATGTTCTTTGTTTCATAGTCAGCTACACTATTAACTGAATTAAACCCAATGATTTTTCAAGTGTTTCCAATGTAAGGGCAAGATCAGCTTTTTTCTATCAATTTTTGTATTTGTCCCAATTTATATGCAGTTTATGATATCTATGTATATCCCTAGCAGCTACACTTTAATTTTTAATATTTATAATAGTAAACACAAGGCAATAAAATCTTCAAATAATTGTTTGATAAATTCTAATGTATATTATGCAACCATGCCACAGATACCTCAGCTTATTTGCATTTCTATTATTAGTGTTTGGATTGAACTCTTTTGATAAATTAACTAGCTATTTATGTACTTATATATAAATAATTTTTTAATTAGAATATTTACCAATTTGCTTAATGATTTCTAGCATCACTTTATATATGAAAGATATTAACCTTTGGTCTCTCTGGTATAATACAAACATATTTCCTAGTCTATCATTTTATTTTATATCATTTCTATTTTATTTACAACATTTTCTCTACAGTCAAGAAATTGTCAAATTTTTGTGCAATTATATCTATACTTTCTTTTTTGTTTTCCGCCTTGAATGATACATTCTAAGGACCCTCCCTACCTGTTTTGGCTTATTTCTGTTATTGTGGGTATCATAATCTATTCTCATCTGACTTCTGAAACCTTATTTTCCTAATGCTACCTAAGAAAACCCTTCTAATTATGTCAGCCTTATCTCTTGCTCTGAGAGTAGACTGTAATTGCGGCTGGCTTCATGGAAAGTCATATCATTTAGCTAGTCTTCAATTTCTGTATCACCCTCACATTCTCCCAGAAACATTCCCTGCTTTTCCCAGCCTTCCTTGATCCTCTGCCTCTGAACTTGCAGGGTTATATGTGCTGTGTCACACAAGTTAGCACAAAGTTGTAAATCTGGAGTTTCTCGTTGTTGGTCCAATGGTGCAATGTAAATGTTCAGACAGGAGGACACCCGTGGGTGAGGAACAGCAAATCCATCATGAGCCTGTCCTGCAAGTGACTCCCACCAGAGGCTAATTCCATTTTGATACTAAAGGACCCAGTTCTGTGTTATCCAACACATTAGTTTTCACTTCAATGCCTATTAAATTGTAGGGGGAGCTGGGATGTATTCTGTACCTGGGAGGGATCTCCTGGGAAAGGGGAGAAAGTTGAGTCCAGAATGAAGCCAGAAAGAAGATAACATTTCTGTCCAACTTGCTAAGCACCTAAAGAATACTAGGAAAGTGAAGCAGGAACCCAGTCGGTAGGGAAAGTGGTCAGGGGGAAACCAACAAGCATTGGTAAACAGCCATCCCCCAGATCCTGGGAAGATAAAGGAGCAAAAGTCAGTTGCACTGAGGAACAAATCCTTTATTATACAGTGTATCTGCCTTATACAAGACCATTTCAGAGATCTTTCTGCCTCTGCTTCCCAGGTTTAACCGTTCCAGGCCAATTCTTTGGCGGGCCCCAGCACTGTATTCATAAGTGGCTCTCTCTCATTCTGTGTTAGCCTTGCCTCCCAAATTACAGGAACAACAGCCAATACCTGCCATTTATTGATCACTATTTTGCATGCCAGTCTCTGTGTTAAGCACTTTATATGCATTATTTTACATAAAACCTAAAAAAGAATGCTAAACTGAAGATTAGAGAAGTTCAGCCCGACTTGCCCATGTTCGCCCACCTATTTAATTGGAGAGCAGAAACTAATTCAGATCTTACTCAACATCCACACAAAGCGGGTAGTCTTATTTCCATTTTAAAGATTAACAAACATTTTAAACTGTAAGCTTCTTGAAAACAGTGTCCTTTTCTTGAAATCTTTTTCTCTCTACAGGGGCTTGTACTTAGTAGCTAAACTAGTAGTAACTAAATACATAATGGTTGAGCTAACATTTTAAACTCTGGTTTTAAACTATGCAAAAAGACAGATTCGTAGATGCATATAATCTTTTTATTTTATGTTTTATATTTAGGTGCTGTTTAATACGTGTGAACATATATAACACATTTGAGCTAGTGCTTTACCAGAAAAAAATATTTTTTTCATTATATTCTAGAGCGGCCTTGCCAAAATCATTAGGAAGAACAAAACTAAAAAAGGTATATAGTTATATATTTCAAATAATTTTAGAATCTTTGGTATGAGTGTGCATTCAGAATCATCCATCACTTTCTAAATGTTTTATTGCCTTATTTTTTGAGAGCTGATGATGATTATTAATTTTTTAGGACACAGCAGGCCAGGAAAGATACAGGACAATCACTACGGCCTATTATCGTGGGGCCATGGGCTTTATTTTAATGTATGACATCACAAATGAAGAATCCTTCAATGCCGTACAGGATTGGTAAGTAAGAACAAATGCTCCCATGACTAATGATGATGATGGGTTTTTATTCAACTCTCTCTTCCTCCCCAAAGTAATTACCACACTGCAATGCAATATGTGTATTTATTATAGCCTCCAGTCTCACTTGTGCTTCAGAAAATAAACAGATGCTAATTATGCTCCCAACTATCATCTAATGATTGAGAAGTGACTTGGGTGATTTTTCCATATTTTGGTCACTCCAATGCCTTTGAATCCCTGCGTCTTAAGTTCCATGGAGAGTAACACATTGCTTCTGATTTTTAAAAGTATACATAAATAACTAATAGCTGGGATGTTTCTGGTCTATAGTAGACATAAAGATGCGCAAACTATGGCCCATGGGCCAATCCAACCTACAGGCCAAATCCGGCTCACTACCTATTTTTTCACAAATAAAGTTATATTAGAATGCAGCCAGGCTGGCTCATTTGTTTCCGTATTGGCCATGGCTGCTTTCCCACAACAACAATGGCGCTGAGTATTTGCAGAGACCATAGGTCCTGCAAAGCCTAAAACATTAGCTATCTGGCCCTTTACAGAAAAGTTTGCTGACCTCTTGTCTAGAAGATTTTTAAATAGGTTCTTCCCACTGAAAAGCTTCAAAGGACTGGGATGAAGGAAAAGATAAAACCAAAGCCCCTTCTGACTCACAGCTACATCAAACCATCAGAAATACCTCTGTGCACGAGCAGTGTGATTTGGCATGGTAGGCTGGCAGCTTTCTCCATCCTGTTCTACCAGCTTCTTGAAAGGATTCATTGAAGAGCCCAAGGTAATGAATTAAAACAGTGTGACTGAAGAGGGCTGTATTTCTATTGGAAAGAAATAGACTAGAGAAATAGAGCTTTATGTGACATTAGAAGGAAAATGGTTCGCCCCCTGGGAGAGGTGGTGTCCAGGACTGAACAGATACAACTTTTTAATTCCAAACACAGAAGCCAGTGACTCCAGCTTGTCTCATATAACAAAATATTGGCACTATGCAGGTGAAACAAAAATCATTTGTTGTTTTTTTTCCTGTTGTCCACAAGAGTATTATTTTAAATGATTTTTTACACATTTATCAGCCACTGAGGGTTGGATGCTATAAAAACTTCAGTTCACCTTAGATTGTTTCTTTGTAATTTTAGCCATCTGCCTGAGAAGACACGTCTTTCTTTTTTATACACACACACAACATAAAATGCAAGAAATAATACTATTGATGATAGCAGTTCAAAAGGGAAATGCATAAACTGAACAAAACAAGTTTAAGGCCCATATTAAAAACTAATTATCTTCTATTGATGGATATAAAAGAAGACTTAAGTGCTCTTCTCTCTAGTATATACAATATTGTAAAAATGTCAGTTCTTCCTAGATTAATGCATAAATCCAAGGCAATCCAATTAAATACTAGCAGGTTTGGTACAAAAAGGAATGAAACAGAGAGTCCACAGATAGAAATAAATGTATATGGCTACTTAATTTATGATGACAGTAGCATCACAGATTGGTAACCAAAAAAAAAAGATTGTTCAATTAATAGTGTGATACTGCTGGGTAATAGCTCTGGTAGTCCATATTGCCATGCAAAATGGTCATTTTAAACCTTGACTATTTACTCTAAGGAACTACTGAGACCCAGTTTTCCCAGGCGAGAAGTGTTCATGAATAAGGCTGTAGACTTTCAAGGCCCTCAACTCTGTTTACACACATAATTCTTCTCGCCCTGTTGTTTCCTAACTGTTATTTGACCATGATAATGCATTTAAGGAGACACTGAGATTATTGAACACAAGTGACAACAACTCCAGGAGCCATGCTATCCGTACCCCTGACTCTGGCATCAAAAATGGTGTGGGATCGCTTCTCGGCCTTTTGGCTAGGATCAAGTGTAGTATCTGTTCTTATCAGTTTAATATCTATCCGAGGACAATATATTAAATGGATTTTTGGAGCTGGGAGATGGAATAGGAGCTTGCTCCGTCCACTCCACGCATCGACCTGGTATTGCAGTACTTCCAGGAACCGTGCACCCCTTCCTTAATTGCGGTGTGAATTAACAGACTTGTTTTTTTCTTTTTTTTTCCCTTGTCCTTTTCCTTGGCTTCTTTTCTTTACCTGACTGGGATGTCTATAGCTCTCTTTTGTTCTCCCCCCCCACCCCCCACCCCAAACTGCTTGTATGGTCGTTTCTTCTTCGTCTCTTTCTTTCTTTAAAAAAAAAAAAAAGGTATGGAAATATTCAGCTTCCTTATGCCATTCTCCACACTTTCCTCTGTAGCTGCCACTCAATCCAACTTCAGTAGCACCCCCAATGTTTCCACACATCAAAAGACCCATTTGCCAGTTGTCCATCTTCCTTTTCTGCACATTGTTTAACTATTTGACTCTATTTACCGACTCTTTCCTTTGAAATCTGTTTCTTGTCTTCTGAGACCCTGCATTGTCTCTTTCTCCTTCCCAGATCTCAGCTGAGATGCACTCAGCTGAGAGTAAGTGTGTTCCTGTGTTGTATCTTGGACTTACTCTCTGTTTCCTTGGCAATCTTTTCCACTTACACAACTTTATCACTTGCACCCAGGTGGCTCCCAAATTTAAATTTCTGTTCCCATTCTGTGTTACAAGTTGCAGTGTTGCATTTCCAAGTGCCCAAAATACTTCTCCACCAGGACAAGTGGCACGTCTGGAGGATTATCTTCACCTGGAACTTCTTACCTTCCTGACATCATTATTTCTGTTCACTGAGAGCACAGTACTCTGACACCCAAGGTCACCCTTAGTCCAACTCTAACTTCCACCCATTCGAATCTGGGACCTGATCTTGCATGTTAATTTTTCTGACCATCCTTTGAATCTGCTTTGACATTTCCATTCCTTCTGTAACCATCCTTCTTCAGCTTATTATTATTATCTTTTGCCTCTATCCTTATAGTAGCCTTCCTACTGATCTTTATACATTTAAATGTCTTCCTGTCCTGAGTCATCCTCTCCACTGCTGACAAAAGAATCTTCCAAAAGGACTATGATCGTAAAGTAAAAAAATGCACAGAGAAGTAAGGATGGCTATAAAAAATCTCTCTGGTAGCTGAAGATGGCTTGCAGTGTTCTTCAGATTTGTCTACATGGTGAAAATGTGTGTAATCATGGTCAGTAACTAGACCAATTTGCCTGAACCCCATTAACTTAAACCTGTAGTGTGTTAAGGAGAAAGCTGCATGAGGTTAGTGAGAGAATAGCAGCAATCTAGTAGCTCTAAGATGTTGAGAAAATAGAGACTACCTCTTTTTTGAAAAAAGAGTGTTCTGTGCTTTGAATCCTCCAATGGGCTTTTACTTGAGGAATTAAATTAAATGAATTATTTGGCAAAGAGACAAGTCCATAATATGTTTCAATAGTTGTAGAAACAGGAGATCACTGTAGAAAACTTCACTCCCTCTGAAATATTTCTGCAGTGAACTGTTTACTGGGTCTCAGCTGGAACGCAGCCTCGGGTATATCAAATCTGGATCAGTTGCCCAGGCTCTTTCTCAGTGTCTTGCAGTGACTCCAAGGGTCTGCATAAATTGCTGTTGCATTTTGACTTGACTTAACATTTTCCCCACCCCTGACTTTGAACGTCTTTCTGTTCTAAATGTGGAATGGCCATAGGCTTCTGTATTTCCTGTAGGAGAGTGTCATTGGCTTATCTCCTCCCACCTTATTTATTTACATTCTTCTTTTTATGACATGATGAGGAACTATAAATGTAAGTGGTTTGTTTTTAAAGCAGGAAATCTGCTGAGCAGATTGATAATTTTTAAAAATCACCAGACGAAGGATAAAAGTCTGACACCATCTTCCCACCAGCTTTAAATAATTCATTTCCATGACTTTCAGGGTACCACTGCAGATGTGCTGGGACTGGAATAAAATTTCTCCTTCAAATATTCTCTTCCTCTGAAGTTTTCTCTCCTTCTTCTTCCTCCAAAAATAAATAGGGGTCTTAAATTAAGATGACCTCATGTTAAATTTGAAAGTAGTTTAGCCTGATAACAACAATTAAGATATGATGAACAATAGCCAAGCCTTCATTTGGGGCTTCCTAATCTCATTTAAGCCTCCTATCCACTGTGACATCAATATTGTCACCCCTCAGAGGTGACAATGGGGAGATTAAACCACAGGCATCTATATCCCAAGTTTCGCCACCACCCCACACTGGGCATCAAGTAATCCCACTCTCTGGACTTTAATGACTATATTTCTTAAGATGGCCTGATCCAGACATAAAACAATTTTTCTTCTAAAGAACCCAATTTAAATTCAAATTAATATTTAGAAGATAACTGATTTCTAATCTACCACTTCTTCCAAAACCCAAAAACAAAACTCATTCCCTTTGTAGTCTTTACCATCTCAATAAATGACCCCTCCATCCCTACATATGCCAGGCCTAAAAACGTGGAGTCATTCTTAAATCCTCTTTTTATCAGATTCAACATCCAGTCCTTCAACAAATACTGTTGTATCTTAGACCCGATTTCAAAGTATATTCGGAATCCAACCACTTCCAACCATTTCCACTGCCTGATTATGCCACGCCATCTCTTGTCTGGATTGTTGCAGTGGTCTAACTAGACCCCTGCTTCTACCACTGCCCTAACCTCCAGGCTCTTCCTGGTACAGGAGCTGGACGAGGCTTTCAAACTATACATCACATCATGTCCCTCCTCTGCACCAAACCTTCATAGTTTCCCATCTCTTCTGTATTAAAGCAAAAGCCACTATAATACTCTTCATGACCCTGTATAATTTACTCACTACCTCAACCTCCCTAACCTCTCCTTCTGCCACTCTCCCTTTCACACTCCAGTCTAGCCACATCAGCCTCCTTGCTATTCCTAGAACATGCCAGATGTGCCTCCATCTCAGGGTATTTGCACCTGCTATTCCCAGACTTCCTGGAAGTCTCTTCTCCAGATATCCTATGGCCCCCACTTTACCTTCTTCAGGTTTTCACTATAATGTCACCTTTTTCAGGAAGGACTTCTCTTTTCTTCCCTACCATACTTTATATGGCAACCCTTCCCATTACTGCTTATCCCTTTTCTCTGCTTTATGTTTTTACTATAACATTTTCACCATCTGATATATTACATAATTTGCTTACTTATTGTGTTTATTGGCCATTCTCCAGCAAGGATGTAAGATGTCGTAGGGCAGGGATTGTTATCTTTTATAGGATTTAGGACTCTATACCTAGCTAGTCCCTGATTCATACTAGTTACTCAGTAACATTTGTTGAATGAATAAATATGTGAATTCCAAAAAGAGAAGTATATAGGACTGGATCTTATTAATTTGCATCTCCAGAGTCCTAGGCAAAAATGATTGATCAACAAATAATTGATGAGTGAGGGCTAGAGTAGTATCACATCATGATGATGAAAATAAGGCAGTGCCCTCAATTCAAATCTTATAAAGAGGCACTGCCTATGTTACAAAAAAAAAAAAAAAGTGCCTGCATAATGAACCACATCTTCCAAGTCAGATTGAGAGGATATGTGGGTAAAATTAATATAAAGCAACAGATTTGTGTTTTATCTTACATCTTGAACAATGTGACTCAATGCTATCTGGTTGGTTACTATAGCATGTTCCATCACACAAACAGTATTTTGGGGATGATGTGATGGTGGCTCAGCAGGCAGAGTTCTTGCCTGTCATTCTGGAGACCTGGGTTTGATTTCCGGTGCCTGCCCATGCAAAAAAAGAAAGCAGTATTTTTCGGAGGGGAATATATTTCAGAAATGAGTTAGTACAAATAAAAGCACAATACATTAATTTCACACGCTAAAAAGAGCCAGAAATGTCATCCACCCAAATGGAAAACATTTGCCCATCTCTGCTGGCTTCCATTCCCTGCTTCTCTTATTCCTTCTGTTTCCAGACAGCCCAACTTTCTGCCTCTGGGTTCTCTTGGTTATTTTTTTCACTCACTCTTTCATTTGCTTTGTTTGGTTCTGACTTTCCGAAATGAGTTCCCTAGGCTGGACACCGAGATAGAAATTAACTCCAGGAATGCACATACATTAAAATATATGAAGTCTTGAAGTTAGCAGTGTCTTAATTAAGCATTTCTTTTTACCCAGTATTTGCCCAGACCACAAGGGGCAACTGGAGCTTATATTCTGGTCACCAAGAATCACTTTTTTTGGTGACCCAGGAAAGATCAAGGGGCTCGAAGACTGAAATGTGTATCAGCAGTTAATGTGTTGGTTATGTATAGAGAAGGAGGTAAAGGAATAGACAGAACACTGTCCTGTATGACTTTGTGTTTTGGTGCTCAACCAACTTCAATTGTACATTGGAGATAGTAATATTGTATAAGTATTGACGCTATAGTGAAGTCTAAAAGTTAAGTCCTAATAACTACAACTGCAGCCTTAACCCAGGAGGGAATATCATAGTTAAAAAAAGACTTGGGACTCTGAATAAAAGGTATTATATAAATAAGGTTGCTGCTTGTTCTGCTCTCTGCACTCTGAAAGTATACTCCCTAGTAGCTCTAATGTGCAGTTTTATTCAAAATATTTATTGCAAATACTAGTATTTTCTAACAGGATTTCTGTGGTTTTCATCTATCATTATATACCTGTTTTTCTTTGAAATTAGTTGCCTTCTTTTGGGGGAAAGATTTGTTTTGTTAGATAAAACTCCTCAGGGATGGAGTTTGTGTTAAGAACCCATTCTCCTGTCCTAGATATTCAACTTGGTTTCTGGATCAAATTGTGCATAGTGGTTGATTAAAAGCAAATCTGTGAAAGAAGTTAGGATTTCTCAAATGAATATGAATACTGAATCATTATAAGATATTTCTTATAATCTAAGACAAGAAGTCTAAGATTACAAGACTAAGACAAGTCTCTAGTGTCTTGGAGCAGCTAGAGGAAAAACCTGAAATTGTGGCACCATAACCCAAACTAAACTTTGAAATCTGTTCTATAACTAATTGTTCAAATGTCCTTTGAAATTTATTGCTTTTTTTTATATATGTTATATTTCACAATGAAAAATGTTTAAAAAAAATAAGATTAAGATTATCCAATACTGTTAATGGAAATTTAACAATATAATATTGCCATTTTCTCAATTCCTCCTTTGAGGTTTTGACCTTATTGGAATTATTCCCCTTGAGAAAGAAGTCATTGACTTGGAGACATGTGACTCTATTTAGAAAATCTGAAAAATTGTGAACAATTTCCCCCTCCTTTCTTAACGATTAGAATATTGTCTATGATTGGTATAGTTTAATCGGGAATTCCACATTTACACACAATCCTGTTGAACCTGAATACAATTCTTTCTGAGTTGAAAAAAAATTAAAAATCAAATCTGTGGGATTGCTGATGATCCTATTTGGAAAACAGAGCTCTAGGATTTAAAAATGAACAGCTACACTAGTAACTTACTTGAACCTTATCAATATTTTCGGGCCCATCATGAATAAAATCTCCATGAAGTCTGCTTTCTAATGTCAAGGAATATTTTTAGTACCACCTGATATGTACAATTGGTCTTTATTTCCTAACTGTCCCATCAGCAACTTCTTTCAGTTAAATGTGCACTCAATCATGGCATTGTGTGATGAGTAGAAAGACCTTCTAAGTCTAAATTAATATAATCCCAGTCTTAATGTTGACCCATTTTCAAGCCCATGACATTGGTTGTTTAATGTGGGGCTTGTTAGTCTAGCTGGAGGATGCTGATTTCATCTGTTTATTTGCTATTGGTTTGGGCTTGTTCACTATTTTTGCTGTTTAATTATGTAAGGTAATTATCCTAATTATCAGTCTTAAACCAACCCCCCTTACCCACTACACACCCACTCCTGGGAAACAAAAAAAAATAAAGAGCCATTAAAGGAAACGATTCAAAAGAGAAAATTAGAAATATAGCACAGCATTTAGTCATGGGAGGATTGTATTTGGTCAACAGAGAAGACTGGCACGTGGTGTCTGATGGCATTCATCTTAGACAGAGTCCATATTAAGAGTTATCACAAACCTCTCTCTTTCTGGGACATTGGCTTTCAAAGCAAGGACAGGAATCATGGCATATGTGAAGGACCTTACAAGCAGCCCAACCATATGTCACAGTGTCAACCCTCAATTTCTTGTTCTTTGCTTACAGAATAACCCTTATAACAGTTCTCATTTAAAGTCTGTTGTAGCCTATAGCCTAATTTTAATATACAAATATCAAATGAATTTGTTTTTATGGTTTTCCTCCTCATGGAATTTGTAAGCAACCACTTGTGGTTGGTGGAAGAGAAAAGAGATATCAGAAGGCCTGAATGTTTTCCAAGGTGGTCTCTACACTTCTTCTTAACCAAATACCCTTATCAATTAAACCATTTGGAGTAGCCATCCCAATATATATCCATTTATTTTTCATAAATAATAACCACGTACCTCTGGCTAATCTATAAGTGCATTATAAACAACCATAGAAAACTAGATATTAACAAAGAAGGAATTAAATGTAAATCGAGCTTCAGCTATTGTCTTCGAGCACCCTTGTGGAAGACCACATTATAGAAAACTGCCCTAAACACCTCCTAAGGGACCTCTCTAAGGCTGGCAGAACAGGGCTGGCAGCTGCAGCACAGCAGCTTGTCACTCTGGCCGTCTCAGTATTCTTATTCGCATTTCACTTTCCCCTTGACATTCCTTCCTGCTTTTACCCTTATTGGTTCCCCAAATTTTGCTATTCAGATCAACTCCATAGGCACTGAAGCAAAACATAGCAAGAACATGACAAGGTCATTTTAATATAGCCCTCATCAAAATGCCCATGTCAAAATGTAAGAATGTTCCTCTTTTATTAGCAAATAGTAGAACAACAAATATTTTGACTCGTAATCCATTTCTAGCCCCATCTCTGACCACACCCCTTCCCTCAGCCTCATACTCTGAATCCTCCAGAAGCTTGATCCTAAACAAATGTGTGAATCGATTTGTTATCTAGCACTCAAGACTTAAGTATAGGAAAATCTAGCCTTGGCTACCAAACCCAGCACTTCCTAATAATATACGACATATTTAAGCAATGTGAGAACATAGATGCTTTGCTACAATTCAAGTTATTTCCTTATCTTTCTGTTTTTGATAAACTGTTATTTTAATATGCATGTGTATATGGTAATTTATGTAAATCTTTTCCTTCATATTTTATATTCTGGAGATGAGTTCTTTCTGAATTGCTAGAGCACAGAATTTTACATTCTATGGCCTTATAATATGTATTGAAAAGAACCACATATGTCTGAATTTATGTAGCCGGATAGGACAGATTCTTATCTCAGAAATGTCCTTAAGCTCTAGGAAAAGTCTCCTTTTTTAATTCCTTCCACTGGAAATCTGGACTGAGATAGGAAACTGGGGAGAAAAGGAGAAAGGTACAAAGAAGGGAGTCAGTTTGGGAGCAGAGTTAGTGGTTAAAGCTCCATGCTGAGAAGGGGAAAGAGCACCAGGCTGGGAATTGTGGATCTGGCAAAGGCTACTGCCAAGGTTTTGCAGACTTTTAACTGTAGTACCTTGCCCCAAATACTGGACAGATCCAGTAGATCAAAGAAGTCCATAACCTGGGAAATTTTACAGTTAAATAGTCTTTTTCAGCCTTATTTGACTATCTGTAGAAAAGGAAAAAAAATTCCTTACTTATAAGATGATTGTGAGAAGTTAAGTCGAAAATAAAATGTACCTGGCATAGCACAAGCACTAAAGGATTTCATCTTACCCTTAGATCTGTAGGAGACAGTAGTTCCCAACATAGATAACACATTAGAATTATCTGGAGATCTTTTAAAGGTATATTTGTTGAAGCTCCACTCTGTACCAAATTAATCAGAATCTCTGTGATGATTGTAATGTGAGGTCACATTGAAAAATGCAAACTTCTTTTTTTAACATTTTTTATTGTGAGATATATATATAAAAAGCAAAAAATTTAAAAATACTTTTTAACAAGTTACTATAGAACAGATTTCAAAGTTTGGTACTGGTTACAGTTCCACAATTTCATGTTTTTCCTTCTGGCTGCTCCAAGACACTGAAGACTAAGCAGAAATGTCAAAATAATGATTCAGTATCCATACTCATTTGTTAAATCCTCACTTCTCTGTTATAACTGCTCCTTCTCCTTTGATCCTTCTCCCAATCTTTAGGGATATTTGGGTTATACCCATTCTAACTTTTTTGTGTTGAAAAAGGATGTCAATAATATGGGATTGGGGGATGGAACTGGGTGATGTTTTTGGAGAGATTGATGCGCCTGGGTTTCAGGACTTAACTGATCTAGGAACTGTCTGAAGGTTTTAGGTGTCTGAAAAGTCAACTCAGTGCATACAACTTTTGTAGAATCTCTGATAGAGCCCTGGGTGTTCTTTAGGGTTAGTGGGAATGATATTGATTGGGGCTTGACAAACCATGGCAATTAGCAATATCTAGCTTAAGCTTGCTTAAGAATAGCCTCCAGAATAGACTCTAGACTCCATTTGAATTCTCTTGGCCACTAGTACTTTATTTTGTTACATTTCTTTCCCCCTTTTGGTCTGGAAGGTATCATCAATCCCATGGTGTGAGGGCCAAGCTCAAACCTGGAAGTCATGCCCCATGTTGTCAGGGAGACTTTCACTCCTGAATGTCATGTCTCATGCCAAGAGGGTATTGATTTTCTGTGCAGAATTGGGCTTAGAGGGAGAGGTCCAAAGACCATTTTTAGCCACGTATTTTTGGAATCAGACTCTCATGTATTTAATACTGACATTCTTGGAAAACATGTAATTATATATGTTATAGCTTCTTAACATTTTGCATATTGGGATTTTATGCCCTTACCTGTACAATCAACCCATCCATCAAATGAAAACTATCCTATAGTTTACACCAAAGCTTAATGATACATTGCTTGCCAACTTTCTCAGAAATTCTTCAGTTCCAGTGGAGACACAGAATAGAGTCTGGGCATGGTTCAGAAATTCAAACCAAAGTATTTGGATCAGTAGGATTCAGATAAGAAATACTGGTTATTGTCAGCAAGGATGGGACCTGCAGCAGAGCCAGATGCTTTCTGAGCTTAAAAGTAATCTCCAAAAAAAAAATAGGGTTAAACCAATAGGTCGAATCAAGTAGTTTCCCCTTAAAAGGGGTAAGAGATGCACTAACAGGTAAGTTTTTATCAAGGATTTGTCATCATTCCTAGCTCTGGAAACATTTACAGGACCCATTGACTGTCATTAATGGAACTGACTGAAGGAGAACTATATGGGAAAATCTTCTGCAAGCTTGGGATAAATATACCATCAAACAGGCAGTCATCATGTGATTTACCAGCAATCTCACCATTGCATCTTGGACACGATTCTTGGGAGCAGCAGCAGCCCCTGGGGAAGTCATTTGAAAGGAGGTGATTGGGCCATACCTTGCATCCTGTTTTTGCTTTTCTCCCTGCTGAGATGACTACAAGGAAAGAGGCTCTGAACTTTGAAAACTTCTGAATTGGAGGGATAAAAACAATGTTTTTTAATTCAGATATGAAGCTCTCGATGTGCTCAATATAGCATCCAATGCTCCATTCAAGCATCAAGGGTTTTTTTTTTTTTTGGTTTTCAGGTTTTTGTTTGTATTTGAGGAGTTTTTACTTGTCAATCACTGTGAAAAATACTAGAATGTTCCCAGGCTTGAGAGTCTGTCAGTAGAGATGAGACATGCAGTGCCCTGGTCACCAAGTGGTTATTGAAGAATCTGTCTTTGTCCCCAGGATTGCATTTTTGACCAGTCTCATCCCTCCCCTCTTTCCCTTCCATGATGCATGAGCTTTCACAACACTCTCTGGTTTTCAAAGCCCACTCTCCCAGGCCTGCTGTTTAGGGGGTAGACAGGGTGTAATGACCCTAGGTACCTTCTTCACTCTGGTCACTCCAGACGAATAGCTGTTGCCCACATATGCAGGACTCCTTGCCGTCTCTGTATCATTCCAACAGACAAGGGCTACTTTGCTTACTGTTGATCTCATACAGTTCTCTTCTGTAAGGTCACCTCAAATGCATCCCCCCTTCCCTCTATATTGTGGGTAAGATGGGTGTCTGAAGGCAGCTGTAATATTCATTGATTGCCCATTGTTCACGCTTCCTTCTGATCTTCTTGCCAGTGTCAGTTAGCAGGGTCCCTTCTATACCTCATGAGCACTTAATTTCATTCTGTTTATATTATTGTTTTTTTATCCTTTCCTTTATCCTGCTTTATTATAAAGGTTTTTTTTTATTAGATAAGATGTGGGTTTACTGTACAATGCAATGCAGGATATCCACATACTACCCCATCATCACCTTACATTGGTGTGGAACATTTGTTAGAATTGATGATAGCAATTTTTATAATTGTACTATTAGTTAAAGTCCATGGTTTAACTTAGGGTTCATTGTTTGTGTAATGTAGTTCCATGGATATTTTAAAATTTTTATTCTACTGTATTTAATGGCTTGAAGCTCTGTGTACCCCAGAAAAGGTCATGTTCTTAAAGCTAATCCATTCCTGCGGATGGGGACCCATTGTAAGTGGGATATTTTGATGAGTAGGATCTTAAGTTGAGATGTGACCCACCTCATTGAGGGTGTGTTTTAATCCTCTTACTAGAGTCCTTTATAAAAGAACCAAAGAGAGAAGACACAGGAAAAAATCCCAGAAAAGCTTAGAGAGAAGGACACATAGAAGCTAAGAGAGACAGAAGCTAAAAGATGGAAACATCTAGAAGCTCAGAGAGGAATCCACTGAAGCCAGAAACTAGAAGCAGTGAAACCTGGGAAAGAAGGGAGAGACCAACAGATGTGCCATGTGCCTTCCCATGTGACAGGAGCTGAGGATGCCAACAGCCTGTCTTCAGAGTCCAGGTATCATCTTGCTGATGCCTTGATTGGGACCTTTTCAAAACCTCAGAATTGTAATCCTGTAAATTAATAAATGCCCATTATAAAATCCAACCCATTTCTGGCATGTTGCATTTCATCAGTTTAGGGAACTAAAACACTATATATACTAAATCTAACATTTCCCCCTTTAATTATGTTCATCTATATATTAATTTCAGTGTTGTTGATTGCATACATAGTGCCACCATCACCCCCATCCATTCCAAAACATTTCCATCATTCCACATAGAAACTCTGCCCAATTTAAGCCTTAAGTTCCCATACCTTATCCCCACCCTGTCCCTGGTAAAGGTTTTGCCAGTTGAAAATGAATTAGATTCATCCTTGTATTATCTAAGTTTCTTTGAAAGAAATTTATACTTAGTAGGTAATCAATTACCATCAATTGATTAAAACATGAATGAATGGGTGATTAAGAAAACAAGTGCAGAACAAATGCCCATGCCCTACTTTACTCTTCAAAACTAGACCCTCTTCATGGTTCCGGCCCCATCTAAATAACTCCGATTAGGTGATTGTATTGATACTTTCTGGGGACTAATCAAATTAAAACAACTCACAGAATATGTCAATTATTAATTGATTTGATCCAACACGTGGGACATTTGCACTTTTAAAACTTTAAAAAGTTAGAGTTTATATTCCCAAACCAATTTAAAATTTCTCAAAGATTTATGGAAAATCTAAGCAGGAGAGTGTTTTCGTCCTTGCTGCGGCTCTGTGGGATAAAACTACTTCTCATTCGAGGCGGGGCACCTTCCTCCCTGGAACCAGCCTGTCAGGGAGTAAACGCATGGAACCGGTGTCACTTTGTGACATTCTCAGGCAGCTTCCTGTCCACCCCTGCTCTTCGCCTTTCCTGAGAGTTCTGCGCTACTTAGGACTTACGGAAAACAAAGGCATTGCTAAAGGGAGAGAAGATGGCTTATATGCTGAATACTTTAACTGGGAATCCAGAAGCAGTTAACCGAGTCGCTGCACATGTACGCATGTGCCGTAGCCGTCCTTAAGATATTTCGGGAGAACTACGTGCGGCAGCTTGAGCTTAGAAGTAAGGGCTTTGATTTATGACTTCTCATTAGCAGCCACTCCACATCACTGTGATGCAGCACCAGCTTGAATAATAATTAGCACGTCCATAAAACACGTGTTTGACAGCTAGGACAGAAAGCAATATTTCTTTCATGCTACCTCTGCAGCTGCGGAGGTATTTCACGCAATTTTTCTGAAACCAAATATCTCATGTCTATCTTCCTGAAATAGGAAGGTGTTCTATAAGTTGTTTTGAGAATTGAATGAGCTAACAGATTCTGAAAAGATTCTAAGCTGTAACATTGTCAACATAAGCATATTTATTATTTTAACAATTGCTGCTGATATTTATTTCATTGATTCCTGTTTCTAGATCAGAAAACCGCTTGTTTGGTTCCTTGAGCCTGACAGCTAATTTGTCCATCAGGAGACACATATAAAAGCGACTGAAAGGACAGTGGAAACTAGCACTAGAGCTATGGACTTTCAACATTATTAATTATTCTGACAGGAGCTTCAGTTCCTCTCAGTCCTCTCAGAAATTAAAGCCTTCCCTGAGTAGATACAGCTTCAATGATCCAAACCTACAACTAAACCCTTTGCATTTTTACTACCAGTGTTTCTGGCTAGACTTTTATAAGTGACTTATTTAGGCAAAATCATCACTTATTATAATAACATTTGAAGTATCCTTAATAGAACTTCTAATTAAAATTGCCAGGTGTAGCAAATAAAAATACAAGCCATCCAGTTAAATTTGAATTTCAGATAATCAATGAATGCATTTTTAGTATAGGTATGCCCTATGCAATATTTGAGACATACTTATATTTTTTAAAACTGTTGTTTATCTGAAACTCAAATTTAATTGTACATCTATATTTTATGTGATAACCCTTACTTTTAGGGACCTAGAGACAACCTAAATATACTAGAAAACATTTAAAAATACTTACATTCTAACATTCCCCTATACAACTTCCTTCTCACTGCTTCCTGCCATCTGCTGTTCCCATTTTCTGGAGGTCACAGCTGGTAACTGAAAGCATGCTATCATTTAGTCAAAATATTTATTATTTCAAGCAAAAGCTTGTGAGCTTCCAAAGGCAGTGGTGGGAAAATTTCACAAAGGAAATGGCATAATGTAGGTTCTTTGTTACACACTCCAGGGCACCCAACCGACCCTATTTCTATGTGATTATGCCCCTATATGTTTTCTATTGAATCATCTCTTTTGTTTAAATATCTGTTTCACCCTTCAATAGAATTATAAAATTCTTTTTGCTTGGGATGATCAAGTCAAACTCTACAAATCCAGCAATATTTGACACCAAGCCATTTACTTTGTAAACACTCAGGAAATATTTATTTTAAATTACAGCAATTATTGCAATTGAGACCTTAAAAAAAGTCTTAGGGCTTAAATGGCTCAGGCATTTAAATAGAACATTTAGAGTCACCATCAAAAAATAAAAAATAAAAAAAAGAGACTCTGCCTTTACTCCACATGGCCATAATGACAACCGCTGTATGACAGGATGGAAGAGCAATAACAAAAACTTACTAGGTAGGTGGAGAACTTTCCCCCAGATCTCATTCTGATAGTTAATCTGGTGGAGATCAGGGAATTCTTTAAGAGGTACATAGGCATTTCTAAGTTATCCAAAAAAACCTCAAAGGGAATTGATAAAAACAACCTAGAGAGAATGCTAGGAAATACTAAAAAATGAGAGGTAATTAACACTTTTAAATATTAAAATCTGTGTATTTTGTCATTTCAATTATCCTTGCTAGTATAATTACCTGTTTTTGTTTCTTTCTTCACTAGGCTGAGAATTCTGTGAGGTGATAAGAGCCCTGCTTTTTTTTTGTTTGGGTTGTTTATTGTCAAGCATATTGCTTGGCTTATAGTGTGTGCTCAGTAATTATTTTAAAAATCTGAGAAACATTACTGTAAACTAGGGTGCAGTTGAATTGGAAGCATTAAGTCGAACTACTGGGCTCTCTAATTTTTGGAAGAATCAGACTTCTAGTTTTTTGGCTTGCCTGTACCCCCAGTCTTATATTTCACAGAAATCCATAAGTTGTGCATGTGCCTGTCTTCCAGAACTTAAATACAGATAAATAAATATATGCATACTCAGATACATAATCCATAATATGCATACTCAGATACATAATCCATAAATTCTCTCTCTAAATATATGAAATCAAGTGTAGAAATTCATTTAGGAGGAATTTAGAAGAAGGTGTAAGAAATCTTTTGCAGTGGAGATGGCCACCTCTCCACCAAATTTATGCTCCCTTTCTATGGTACCATTGCTGGGAAGTGGCTGCAGTCAGGGACTGACTATATGTCCCAGCTTCCCTTGCACCTAGGTGGGCCTTGTTATTAGTCTTCACCAATGCAGTGCCAGCCAAAGTAATGCAAACCATCACTGGACTGTACTGGTAAGAAATGAATTTGCCTTCTCCACCGCATTTTCCCCCTTCCAATGGACTTGTGCAGAATCTTGGAGGCCATGTGATGAAGGTGGTAGAACCAGAAGATGGAAAGAGCCTGGGTTTCCAGAAACATCACTTGGAGAAGAGCTTCCCTTCACTCTGTCTGTGGTAGTTTGAAACTGTATGTACCCCAGAAAACATATATTCTTAGATCTCATCCATTCCTGTGGGTATAAACCCATTGTAAGTAGGATCCTTTGATGAAGCTACTTCAAAGTGAGGATGTGGCTCACCTCATTCTGGATGGGACTTAATCCTATTACTGAAGTCCTTTATAAATGGAATGAGTCCAGAGAGAATGAAAGAGGGAGCCAAGGAAACAAGAAACTGAAAGCAATGAGACACAGAAGGGAAGGGAGAGACAAGTGGACAGCACCATATGCCTTGCCTTGCTGGCAGTTGGTCTTCAGGAAGAAAGCATCACCTTGATGATGTTTTGATTTGGACATTTTCTCAACCCCAAGCTATACGCTAATAAATGCCCATTGTTTTAGCCACCCCATTTCATGGTATCTGCATTAAGCAGCCTAGGAAACTAAAACACTATCATTTAAGAACTGTCATTTTGGAATTTATGTGAACATGGAACAAATGTCTATCATGTTTGAGCCATAGGTTTATTTGCTAGAGGATATCACCTCACTCTTAACTAAAATACTTTATTAAGTAGGATTTTACTTTGTACCCATTCACTTTTTCTTTCTACCCCGTCCTCTTGAGAAGCAGTTGTTCTGATTATGTATTCTTATAATTTCCCCTTTCCTATCCTTCCTCTGTAGTGCTTCGAAAAGTCCTGATAGTGAGGAATCATGATTCTTAAGGAATTATGAAGTTGTTGGCTCTGTGTTAATTTTCCTCTTTTCACTTAGCAAACATTTATCTAGCATCCATTATTTGGGGTAGGCATCCTGCTAAGGCTCAGGAAGTAAGAGATGACTAGCTGATGAATTAGAAAAAGAAACAGGCATATAAAGGATAAATTACAAGGGACTGCAATAAAAAAATGTTACAGCAATATGAAAAAGTCTTTAGGAGCAAATAGAGAATATTGCTGTCTTTACCCAGAGCAGAAGAAAAAGGCTTCACAGAAAGGGTGACATCAAGTTAAGTCTTGAAGGATGAGTAAAGTCTGCCAAAGAATATGAATTAATGGGTAACATCTTTACCCACTTGCACAAATGGAGATAGGGCATCACTTTTTATATAACTATATAAAGTTTTTATATACGTCTAAGATTTAAGTTTGTCATATTCATCAGGAAAAACTTTTCATTGCTTTTATTTTAGCCTTTTGTTGAACAGTTTTTGGTTATTGGTTTGCCAATAATAATTTAGGCTTTTGTTTCAAGAAGCACCGTCATATCTCATCTACAATTTTTCTAAAGCTGGTGGTTTTAAAAAAAAATCAAATTATTCAATCTACTGAAATTTACTGTATATGATAATGAATCTGTCAATAATCTGTTTAGTCATTGGTATTTATCGATTATTTTATTTCACACTGTATTATCATTTATTAAACTCATAGGCTTGGTTCCCTTCCAAGAATCTCTATTCTGTTTCAATGTTCTTATCTTTTTTCAACCTGTATCATAAAATTTTGACACTTGGTGCATTATAATTCAAGTTGATGTATGATAGGCAAAGTTCCTTACTGTTGGTCCTCTCATGCTTCCCAATTTAATACAGCATTCACTCTAGCAAGGGACCAATTCTCAAAATCCAGAAGTTTAGAAACTGTTAAATGATGAGAAGCAATTGAGAGGTTTAGAAAAAAAGGGAAATATTAAGCTATATAGTTGATGCTTCTTGTTTCTTGCCATTGTGAATGTTTCAAGGGCAATGGTTTCATTATTTTTTTTGGAATTCTATTTAAGACCTTGGAAAATAGATTTGTGATAGATGTGTTGAGTTGAATCACTGCCTGACCTTGGCCAATTTCTCTGTGTGTCAATAACTCTATTTAAGGATCACCAGCGGAAGAGTTGCATTCAGCTTCTGTTTATAATATATGCAGTAGTTCTAAGAAATATTTTTAAGGAAACATTGAAACTCTTATGGTAAAAAACTTTGAAAAAGAAGAAAAAAAGAAATTAGGTCTCTGACTCTCTCTATAAAGGTATTTAACTGAATTTAAGATTTCATTCTTAGTCCTTTTAATATATATGGAAATTATTCCCTCGGTCAGTAGCGTCTCCTTAGATTACAAATCTTTCACTTTTTACCTTCTGCAGCTCAGTGTAACCCATGTCTTCATTTTACAATCAAGTTTTAATATTAAGTTAGATTTGAAAAGAGTGCTATTTTATAAAAAGGAAAATTTGTGCCTTCATTATTGATCTTGACCATTACTCTACGGGATTGCAAGTAGAGTAGTACATAGCCGGAAAAAAACTGTGTCATAGTTGAGACAGGAAATCAAAGGTAGAAATGGAGAAGTGTCTATTTCATTCTCTGCCATATCCCTGGCACCAGAGCAGTGCTTGCAGGACACATAGTAGGTACGTAGTAAACATTTGTTGAATGATTAAAGTAGGTTCAAGTACGAGTCACAACCGGGAAAAGTAGCACAGAGGTCTAACTCAGGTAGGCTTTTTAGAAAGGTCAGGAAGCAGAAGACTTGGTGGATTAGGAGAAGAGGTTTGGGCAAATGCCATGAACAGTGTTATGTGGGGAAGAGGAGGCTTAGACATCTGGCTTTCAAAAGTCTGACAGGATAACACCTGTGTATTGGATAAAAGGAGTATTTGAGATTCCAGTCCTTCTTTCATTGTCCTATGGCTAAAATCCATTTTTGAACATGTACTGAAGTTATAAAACAACTGCTCAGTAGTAATGACTTCTGGTCATCATAATATACTCTGTGAATGAAGAACTTATTTGTGACTGATCTAACTTTGGATATGGTGAAATAAAGTATTTAATTATTTTTCGTAATTCTGAAGTGAAGCTGCTGTTTCAGGATTTTTAAGTAAAGCTGTGAATTAGCTATATAAATTAAAATCAGAGATGTAATTATTGATGTTCCCTAATTTGGAGTCTCTCAAACATTGCCTTTTTAGCTATTCATCAAAACAAAATGCCAGCATTAAGCACAATAAAGTGTGAAAGTAGATATGGAAATCAGCTTTCAGACTTGGTATGATTACTTTCTGACTCAGGAAGATGTTAAATGTAATTTAGAACCCAAGATATTTCTTAAACTGGTGATAAAATTCTTTCAGAGACACGAACACAGATTTTTTTCTATTCAAACTATGGTATATAGCGAGATTTAAGATAACTACACATTGAAATAGCTTCTTGAAATGACTGAGTAACTTTCAATTTCCTGAGCTCTGTAAACATGCTGCAAACAAATCTGTTGACACAGTAATGTCCCCTACTAGAAGACATATAGGCCCCAATTCACAAAATACTGTTGCCAGGACCTAATAATGGAACTGCAAATCAGTGTTTGGGAAAACACCAAGATTCCAGCCCCTAATGGCACACAAGGGATTTAGGAACACAGCCAACTGTGAAAACTCCCAGCAGGACTGTGCTCCAAAGGAACATCCTTGAAAAGAAGTTTGGAGATTGCTTTGGGCAGAATAGATAAAAAATACTGTACAGAAAACTCATTGACTGAACTATAGAAAAAGATGTTAGCAAGTGGAAATACATAAATTCTTGGTTGAACATTTGTGTATGTTCATCTTGAACTCTTATCGTTAAGGTTCTGTTACATAGTGCCAGTGACTCTAGTCACTGGGAATTCTTCATAGTTGTGCCTTTTGCTTGGCTACAAATGGGAATCTGATTGCTGATGGACTTACTCCAGCTATTAAATGAAATATCAATACAAAAGATGTTTTGGGATGAATGTGTAGAGCTCTGAAATCCCCTAGCTCTATTTTATTCACTTTTATTATTTTTCATCTACTCCCTAAAATGCAGATTTATTCATTGGTTTAAAATGTAGCATATATTTGAATAATGTAATCATACACCAATTTGCCAAAAGTTTAAATTATGCAAATTCACTCTCAACCTGAAAATAGTTGTTGATGGCCTAACTCCACATGAGGAATTCGCCTCAATGTGTTATATGAGTTGAAATGAGAGAGCCATCACTTCAGGATCCCAGGCAAGGTCAATTTTAACCTGGATTTTAAGGAATGAAAAGGGATCATGAAAAAAAAAAGATTTACATTCCTACTGGAAAAGCAGTTAATAGGATGCTTTCAGCCTATTTTAATGTTCTCCAAAATTCATAAATATTCATTGAATCAATTAGTTATTTGAAGCTTGATGTTGTGCTGCTGAATGAAAATAATTATCTGCTAACTTGGGTATCCTGTCTGGAGCCTGCATTTATTTTGAAATGTGTGAAGGAAACTTAGTGGGGATTATCGTTTTCATCTTGCTCTATATAGAAGCATCTTTTAACTGAACTATACAATTAACTTTCTCTGCGCGGAAAGAAACAAGATTTTTATTTTTAAAGAAGACCAGAAATCTGAAGGAGGCGTGTCTTTTTCCTGATTCCTGAATCAGACCTTAAGAAGCAGCAATTTCTTAAAATTAAATTTTTCAAATATATTTATTGAGAAATCTTTACACACATATAACCTATACATGGTGTGTAATCAGTGGCTCACAAGTTGTGATTTGTCACCATGATCATTTTTGGAACATTTGCATCACTCCAGAAAAAGAAATAAAAAGAAAAAAGAAAAAGCTCATACATCCCATACCCCTTACTACTTCCTCTCACTGACCACTAAAGTATTTCAATCTACCCAATTTATTTTACCCCTTATCCCCTGTATTATTTATTTATTTATCCATATATATTTTTTACTCATCTGTTCATACCCTGGATTAAAGGAGCATCAGACACAAGGTTTTCACAATCACACAGTCATATCGTTATGACTATATCATATATCATTATACAGTCTTCAAGAATCAAGGCTACTGGAACACAGCTCAACAGTTTCAGGTACTCACCTCGGGCCACTCCAATGCACCAAAGACTAAAAAGGGATATCTATAGAATGCATAAGAATAAGCTCCAGGATAACCTTTTGACTCTGTTTGAAATCTCTCAGCCACTGAAATTTTATTTTGTCTTATTTCTCTCTTCTCCTTTTTGGTCAAGAAGGCTTTCTCAATCCCATGGTGCAGGGTCCCGGCTCATCCAGGGAATTACGTCCCACATTGCCAGGGAGATTTACACCCTGGGAGTCAGGTCCCACGTAGTAGGGAGGGCAGTGAGTTCACCTGCAGAGTTGGCTTAGAGAGGCCACATTTGAGCAACAAAAGAGGTTTTCTGAGGGTAACTCTTAGGCCTCATTTTAAGTAGGCTTAACTTATACTTTGCAGGAATCAGTTTCATAGGGGTGAACCCCAAAATAGAAGTCTCATCCTATTAATTTGGTTGTCCCTGCTGCTTGTGAGAATATCAGAAATTCTCCAAATGGGGAAGTTGAATATTTCCTCCTTTCTCCCCAGTTTCCTAAGGGGACTTTGCAAATACTTCTTTATTCACTACCCAAATTACTCTGGGATATATTGGGGCATTATATTAACCTGCACAAACCAGCAAGACATCACACCCTTTTCAAAATTCCATATACTTACGGTGTTCAACTAAACTGAACTTGCAAATTAAATTAGGTAATGTACTACCCAAAATATAAATTTTGCACCAAATAAACATCTCTCCCTTTAGTCTCACACAGAAGTTGAAGTTTTAAAATATGGATGATACCATCATTTACCCTGTATTTTGATCTACCTTAGTCCTATCCAGATTGCTTCACTCCTATCTCTCATCAAAGTCTGATCCCTTTTTCAACTTCTCAAACAGCTCCTGTATGGGGTAGTGCTGACTTTCATAGCTTCAGAGCTCTAACTCTGAATCTCAGATGCCACATAAATACCCGAAGTTTCTGGGAATGAGCAGGTTATATGCAAACAGCTCAGCATCTCAGAACTGAGAGATACAGTAACAACTCCTGAATATATATGACTGCTGTAAGAGCTTACAATCTAGGACAATAGGTCCCAACCTGATAACCCATGCTCTTCAATTCACCAAGTTTTTGTATTATAGTTAGTCCATATGAGTGAAGCAGCATAATATTTGTTTCTGACTTTTCATTCAACATGCAGTCCTTAAGGCTCATTCACTGGTTGCATGCCTCACAACTTCATTCCTTCTTGCTGCTGCTCAGTAGTCCATTGTCTGCATATACCATAGTTCCCCCTTAAATTCCTCAGTCGTTGTACCCTTAGCCCACCTCTATCCATTGTGAATCAGTGTGTAAAAATAAAGTAAATTTTAAGGAACGCTTGTAAATTTCAATCCATTTATAAATAGAGTCAACCCTTAGCTATCCCAAATCCAATTTTCCAGAACCTTCAGCTTCCCTGAAATTATTCACATCCAGAAGTAACCCTCCACCATAAGCTCCTCCCATCTCCCCACCCCCAACAGTATCAGAAAAAGTCAGACTTGAGGAGAGCTGAGGCCACCAAAGGGACACCCTGTAGCTACCCAGTGACTGGTCTGCTCACCAGAGGAGGGGCAGGAGCAGGGGGAAAGGGGCACCCTAACAGTGGGTCCTGTCCACAGAAGGGGCAACTACAAGAAGCATGGGAGAAGGGGCAGGACTCAAGAATTGAAGAAATTGAACGAAGGAGAGACAGAAAAGCAGCTGTTCTGTACCATTGGTAGTGTCTGTAATGAAATGGCCATCTTGGGGCTGATGGACAGCTGTGCACCGTGGGAGAGAGAGGACAAAATCACTCTGCTGGCTGGTGCAACCCTCAGCTTTTCACAGCTCAAAACTGTAGCACTTTAAATATCTCAACTTTGAAAGGTTTTATTTTCATTTAAGGGGAGTGAAAGAATAATTACTTGCCAATATTAGTGAGCCAATATTTACCAAACCCTGTATTTCAGCTTGTGGATGGGTGGAGAGGAGATAGGTTGGGATAGGAGTAGGGGTGGCTAGAGGTGGGACAAGTAGCTTCAGCTTGAAAATAGAGGAGTATACGAGATGTTTTAGGAAGTTTTCCCTCAGAAAAGAGTTCAATTCTGGCACTTAACGTGGGTAACCCTCGGCTTTGTTGTGCAGAGTGAGCCATATAATATACTCCATTTATCCCTGATAGAGTCTTGCACTTTGCACCCCAATTGTTATACTGGGCATGACATCAAAATAAGCCTTGCAGAAATTGTCACTAAATAATTAGGTTACCAAAGCAATTTAATGATTTTGATTTGGATATCACTGTCAGAGGGGCAAACTTCTTATTGTGGGGCTGAGTCACATTATTACTAGTATTTCTGCCTCTCCTAACCCAGGACATACACATATTATGTGTTAGATAAATGCTGCCAAAAAGAAAAGAGGTCAAGGTTAATGTCACATTTAGTGTACACATGTATATAGCCAAGGGCCAATGTAATAAGGAAGATAATGAGAATAGGTAATCTTGGACTTTGAGAGCCAACGTACACTCTCCAACACACTAAAAATGGTAATTACCCCAGATCAATTATGTACGGGACAAATATTCACACAAACTGTACCAGCCACGAAGAGTCACAGCAGTGAAGAGGAACCATAAGTAAATGTTTATGTCGTGTTCAACATGCTAACAGAATATTCCTTCTTGAAAGACAAGAAATTGAGGCACACAGAAAATATATAATGACTTCTATTTGCCACACTGAGAACTCCTTTACCTCTTCCATCTCCCATCACCCAGCATCATCCTGAGAGCTAGCTCCCCTTGTTTTCTTGTTTTGCTTTTTTCCCTCTCAAGGAAACCAAAAAGGGAAATAATGTGATGGGGAAAAAAATTAGATCATCTTTAATATGTGGAATTTTAGACACGCAATTGAACCTAGCAGCTGACAACACACACACACTATCGACTGGAAATCATTTTCTGTTCAGTTAGCAAATAACTCAAAACGAACGGCAGCCATGCAAGGTTTGTGACAAAGAGGGCTTTATTCTCAAGGTGGATAACAGAATGTCACGTGCAGTTCATTTCCAGAAGAAACTGAGTAACAGTGCTGGTTCTGACTTGGAACCACTGTGCTTATTATTCTAGGGCAATGCCTTTTGAGGTCCTGATTTAATGTGATTGTAAGCCTGAACTAATCTGATGTTACAAAAGCTTAATTGGCTACTTCCAATTAATATTTCCCTTTAATCTGGCGATTTGTTTTCATCTGACATAATTTGCTCTTCCTTTGGGCAGGATGCACTTTGTGTGTTGTGATATGGTGTTTGTGTTTTGGGTACAATTGTAAGCTGTAAGTCACTCCTAATAACTGTGTGTCTAAATGTTGAAGTGACCTCATCTCCACAGGCTACTGCAAGAGGACGTTGGGAACTGAACAAGACTAGATGTCAGAATCGGGGAGGAGGAAGGGGCAGGAGTAGCTGAGAGCATCTGGAATGTTGTAGCAATAGGGGAGGGGCTGCTGCCAGGGCTTGTGCCGCAGGAAGAAGCCTGCTTCTTTTCTGGGATGTTTTCCAGACGGGGGTGCCTGGGAATCTCTTATGCTAAATATTCTTGCTGGGCAATATTTTGGAATCCAAAGACATGCAAAGTGTGTGGACTACTGAGAACTAAGCAATAGTTTGCAACCTTCATTTACCCCTGGCTTTATTATACTCTCACTTTTGAACTAAAAATGAATTTTAGTATGTAAAATAAAACAGTTTGAACATGTATTAATTCACCAGAGCATGGCATTCTTAAAGAGACAAAATATTAAAAGGCATACAAGTATTTTTGAATGAAATCAATGTATTTTACATTCTTATTTATTGTAATTATTGGTACATGTTTGACATATTTTTACCCTTGGGTTTTATGTTTTTTATTTGAAGGTGATTGTAATCTTAAAGATAAGTGGCAACTATAAAAATAGAACAAAGGACACTTGCGTATCCTTTACCAACAATTACTTATCAATTACTTACCATTAGCATTTTATGCAACTTGCTTTGCCATTTGTATTTTCTCTTTTGCTCTTTCTTCATATGTATATTTATATATATAGCATTATATACATTTTTTTTTCTGAACCACTTGCAGACAAATTACAGACATCATGGTCCTTTACCCCAAACTTCAGTGTGTCTTTCCTGTGTACATTGCCCCAATTACAGATAGCAACGTTAGTAAATTTAATCTTGATAAAATACTATTATCTAACCTACCCTTCATGTTTCAGTTTTGTCAAGCACTACAATAATGTTCTTTATACAATTTTCTCCTGCCTGGTACAGGATCCAGTCTAGGACCAGGTATTGCATTTAGTTGTCATATTCCTTTAGCCTCTTTCAATATATGTTCCCACATCCTTTATTTTTTTATATGCCTGTTATGACATTACATTTTAGAAGAGAGTATCCTCACCCCTTTATAATGGGATATTCCTCATTTGGGGATGTGCCTGATGTTTTCCCATGATTTGATTCAGCTTATACTTTCGTACTGGCATGTTGCATGGGTGATGTGTCTCTCTCAGCGTATCACACCCAGAGGCACGCAATGTCCACATGTCCCTCACTGGTGAAGATCATTTTCTGATTTCTTCACTCTGTAATTACTGTTTAATTTTCTCCTGTGCAACTAATAAGCAGTCTATGGGGAGACATTTTAAAGCCATGCTAATATCTAGTTCTTCATCAAGATTTCCCTCTAGATTTAACATCAATTAACAATTCTTGCCAGTTCCAATCTTTAATATAATGGTGGCAGAATTACAATTTTGCACTCCCTCCACATCTGCCATCAGCCCTCAGCATTCTACTCCCCCATTTGTTTATTCATCTGTTACTCATCAGTACTGTACACTGAGTTTCTATTTTGGTTTGTAATTTGAAATAAATATTTAATTTAAGGGTTTATTTGTTAATTTATTCTGTAAGGTTTTTTTGAGTACCTGTAATATGCCAGGTACTGGACATCTTGGGGATACAACTGTTAGCAAAAGAGAAACAACATATTTTTCCCCATATACTCAGACATGTTGTTTACATATATATATATACACACACACACACACACACATTAACACGGAGGCTTAAGTACTGCTATGACCTCCAGGAATATTTTTATCAATATGCAGATTAATCCATTTATTCAACACATTTATCAAATACCTAGGGATTGAGTACCATCCTGGGAGCCGAGTTCCCACCCTTAGGGAGTTCACAATCAAATAGGGAATGCAGTTAACAAAGAAATAAATACATGAGTTGTCAAAAGAGTTACAGGTTTTGGTAATTGTTATGAGGGAAAAAAGACAAAGAGAAACTGGAGCTAGGATAAGTAATGATTACCAAAGTAATGTAGAAGTCAATCATTCTGAGAAATGACTCTGAAGGAAGGCTTCATCATGACTGCTCACTAATGTTTGAGTGATGCCTGTCTGGGCAGTTGTTCAGTGGCTTTTTGGGGGGTATTTTCCATTATCTTCTCCCAGCTAGTTTACCGCAGCCTTGTAACTAGGGCAGTTCTGCTATTGTCACGTTCATTTGACATTTAGATTTGACATTTACAAACCAGTGACTGTGTGTTAGTAACTTCTACACCAGATGCAAATGGCCAAATAGCCAAACCAGCACAGTTCATTCAATAAATATTTAATAAGAACGCACTATACGACAATGGAAAAAACAGTAACAGTTTTTGTTGGAATATAGATTTCAGTGAAGGCTTTGAACAAGTAAATGGGTAAAGTGCTGTGAAAAGTGTAACCAAGGTGGGAAGTATAGGGTTCTGAGGGACGTTATTCAAAGGGATTCTTACCCAGGCATGGTAGGGGTGGGGTGAGGGTACAGAAAAGGTTTTCCTGTGGAAGTGAAGTCCATGTCAAAAGGAGGGATGCAAATTAACCTCACATCCAGGGGAGGGAACAGTAGGTGCAAAATCTCAAAGAAAGTGGGCACATGGGCCCTGATACCCCACTTCACCATTATCTGGCACATAGTTTACTGAGTATGTGCCAGATACTCAGTTTACTGAGTATTTTGAAAAAAGCTGATGCATGAGCGCATAAAGGCTGTATTGTCCTCAAAAGAGAGAATAACCTGATAAAATTCTTTAAAATATTTAATGTATGAGATTCTACTTACTTTACTATCAATTTTACATTCATACTATAGCTTTACATATTAAAGAGGATGTAGTAGTGTTAAAGTCTGCTGCATTGAATTTTTTTTTTTTTTTTTTTTTTTTTTTTTTGCTGATACCTTTAAATAGATGGCTTGCAAATTATGCCTAAAACTGGCTTCTCTCACCCATTTAACTTTTCCAGTTAACTGGAACCAGGTTGACTTGGCTTTGGTTCATTCTTGTAGTCAAATTTAGCATCATGGGTGCTGATTAATTACTGATGAATCATTTAACTTATAAGAGCATAATAATACAGGATGGAAAATTTAAAGAATGAGAATTAGGCCACAGGGGTAGCAATGCATTGAAATGCTGTTCTTTGTTATTAAAAATGTCACTGCCAGAGTGGAACAAAGAGAATCAGCAGAGGGAATCCAAGGCAAGTCTTTCCTTCTTCCTCTTCCACTTCTCTGACCTAGATAGCTCCTTGTCCCATCCTAATTCCCAGCCTTCCCACCCTTATTTGAGACCCTCCTGCTTAGAGACCATTTCCTTTCCCCCCCAGTGATGGGTGTAATTTGGCAAGAAGCAATGTAATGAATAGGCTTAATGTTCAATGTATCTATGCGTCAGTAAGATTTTGTGTTTATATGTAAGAAAAATTTAGCCTATGATTTGTTGTTTACCATGACCACATGGCAAACAGTTGTGAAAATTTTGGAATATAAGCTCCCTGATATAACAGGGGTTGAGAGATGAGTTTTGGAGTCAGGTACAGATTTAGTTCTCAGAGTCACTACATAACATTTTGGGGGTGCATCAGATTCCTCACTGTAAAATGTGAATTTTAAAAGTATCTATACTATAGATAGATTTGTTGTGAGGATTAAATGAGCCAAAATATGTAAACCACTTAGCATGTGAGTCACTTATACCCTCCAAGTCTCCTAATAGCATTATAATCCTCAAAAATGAGATTCCCCAGGGCGGGCCATGGTGGCTCAGCAGGCAAGGATGCTTGCCTGCCATGCCAGAGGACCCGGGTTGGATTCCCAGTGCCTGCTCATGTAAAAAAAAAAAGAATGAGATCCTCAAAAGTCCATATTTAACTGAATATCACCCTGATAGGAAGTGCTTGATTCATATGAGCAATTATTATTATTAAACAAGCAATCTGCCTGTTTTCTCTTCTTGTCTGGTGTTCAGGACCTAGAACAGCCTGTGTAATCAATTAATATATGTGGCTAAAAGCAAGAAATACCAATTATTAAGGAAGAATTCTTGAGAGCCCACCATGGACATATCTCTGTGCTGGGTGCTGTGGTTTCCTTAAATCCAATATGATTTTTTCCCCTCAGGGAGCTTACAGTCCAGTTAACGGAGAGATGACACGAACACGCAGGTCTCACAGCTCTAGTAAGCAGGTCAGATTAGTAGAGTAGGCAACAGGGGCTGTCCCTGTGCCAAGACACCCAGCTAGATAGTTATGTGCATTATTCATACATCTTAATTTTCCAAAGGAAGACAGTATTTATGCCTTTTAAAGTAGTTTATATTAAACATGAGTTGCATGATCCCATTTGCACACACAGGCACACTCACCAACACACACAGCAGGAAGGAATTTGGAAGGTCATATACCAAATTGCTAACTGTGGACATTTCTGACAGGGATTGAGATTGGGGATGGAGGAGGCTACTTTCATTTTTTAGTCCTTACTTTTTTGTATTGATTGATTTTGTTTACAATTTTCTATTTTTATAATCAGAAAAATAAATGACATTTTATTTCAGTAAAAGTGGAAGAAAATTCCCTGAAAAAAAAGCATAATTTATTTCTCCTATTAATGTTTTTACCTGATAGTTATATCTTTTGTTCTTAAATTGTAAATGCAAATTATGCAATTAATTAATGTATACATTTGCAATAACCCACAAACTTTTAAATTTCATTTTGGGAAGATAAATGCTTTAAATCCATATGCTACTTGCTCTGGAAAAAAAAAAATAGGTCAACTCCCAAGATCTTGTTTGATGTAAGAATTTAAGCTGTTTCCAGGGTAACCATTCATAGTCTAGAAAGCATAGCCAAGCTTGCACTTATTTTTTCATTTTGAATGCTCAGCTTTTTTTCTTTTCATAGAAACCTTGATTTGTCCCTCTCTCTTGCTCTCTCTCTCTCTGTCTCTCTTATACCTGGTTTTGCTTGCTTTCCATCAGTAACAAAAGATACAGCAAACTAAATCTATGGTTATTGTTATTTAAACTGTTTAATGCAGCTGTTTCAATGTCTTTTCTTTCTATACTGTAGATGATGACAACCAAATGTTGTGTGATTGTTCATAAGAGGAAGTATATTAATTTTGCATGAATTCCTGGGTAACTGCCCTTCAGTTCATGGTTTTTCTTTGGTCTTGTTTTGTTTTGGCTTTCTCCAGCATAGCTGTTGAACTCCTGAAATATATCAATAATGCTTAGTAAAATAATATTAATTATTTTTCTTTAACTCTGTTGACCAGCAAGGTTCAATAGAAACATAATGTGAGCCATGTATGTAATTTTAAATTCTTTAGCCACCATATTAAAATATTAAAAAGAACAGGTAAAATAAATTTTAAATATATTTTGTTTAACCCAATATATCTAAAATATAGATGTTTCAAAGTGGGCAGCAGCTGGGAAGGGGGAAGTGACCTGGGTGAGAGGGATCCCACCAAATGAGAGTAAAGTTGGGTTTCAGGAAGAACTCCAGATGACCTCTTTCCAGGAGGGCTAAAACTGCTAGACCAACGACAAATGCAAAGAGCAAGAAAAGACAGTTAGTCCACAGACCTGACAGGCTGGGATGTCCATGAATTGATTCTTGAATGTTCAGCCATGTGTAGATGAGTCCGCTTCCGGGGTGACTGAGGCAGGGCGCCGAGGTCTCCTCGGGCTTCCGGCGTGCGTCGACTGGCCGCTTCCGGTGAGCTGGAGCAGGGCCGCGTTGGCCGGCCGCTTCCGGTGAGCTGGAGCAGGGCCGCTTCCGGTGAGCTGGAGCAGGGCCGCTTCCGGTGAGCTGGAGCAGGGCCGCGTTGGCCGGCCGCTTCCGGTGAGCTGGAGCAGGGTTGCGTCGGTCACTCAGGCCTCAGTCGTGGCCTGGCCAGCTGATCTCGGCTGCAATAGAGAAGGACGCAGCGGCTTCCGGAGGATGATGTGCCACAGGGTTGCAGGGTCACGGGTGCCGTCCTGGGGGTCCTCTGCAGTGGCCCTCTTGACCCCAGAGTAGTGAACCCACGGGATGATGTCCGAACCTCTGACAGCTGTGGGGTCACTAAAACAACAAGGTAAGGACCTCTCCGAGGAGGCTGGACGGAGCCTTTTTTTTTCAGTCTTTTACCCACACCAAGTTCCCTGGCTCAATCTCACGTAAGGGAGGGTAAATGCTAAAGGGTGTGGGTACTGCTTCCAGCGCCTTCCCTTTCAGTTCACCTAAAACTTTTCCTAACTTTGACCATAATTTCCTTTTTCACAAAACCTTGGGCAACTTACAATACCTGCTCAGGCTTTGTCTTACATTTTTCCTCATTCTGTAACAGCCAGGTATTTTATTTTAGGACAAAACTACTCTTTTTTTTTTTCCTTTTAGTAAAAACACATCCTTTATATCCTTCATGCTTAAGTCATTACTTCATGCAAACATTTCACCACATACAATTGCCATCAAAATTGAATTTGTCAGAATAATGTTAAATGCTTAAAATGCGTTAGTGCATATTTGAAACATCAATATACAATTTTTTAATAAGAATTAATGGCACATATCAAGATTTTTTTTAACAAACTGTAAGGATAAAACTTGTAAGCAAGGAGTTTCTTGGTATTAAACCGCTTCCCCAATTCAAAAATATGAAACATAAAACCAAAGGGGAGCCACAAATTTGGAGTCAAAGATAATGAGGTTTGGCCTAATCCCCTTGTCAGGAAGAAAGGGACTAAATGGGGGTTCAGAGGTGCCAAGGGAGCTGGATGCAGGTCTCCTGCCTTGCCAGGAGTAGGGCTACTGTTCACTTTACTATTTAACTGGGTTTACATTTTTTTCATACATTCTCTTTATCTCATTATGACAAAACAATTAATACTTTTCGATTGACCCCAGCTTCCAGCAGGGCTTGGAACATCCTGTTACTGGTATTGGGGAACCATTTCCCATTATATCCTTTGGCCTTTCCTTCCCCTGTATTCCAGTCTCCCATGTCTCCCAGCTCTGCCATTTTATTTAGGGTTTTTGTAAGTGAATTGCCTGTTTTTCCTAATACTAAAGTCATTATTAAATGTTTATATGCTGGAGGTGCTGCCTTAATGATAGCATTTCTTTGTGAAGTATTGACAGGGAGGAGGTGGTATGTATTGGCCTCTCCCAATACAATTGCTGACTTCATAACTTCCTTTTTTTAATTTCTGCATAGCATCTCACAAAGTATACCACAATTATTTCATGGCCACATAGTGTCAGCTGGGCATTGCTTATTACACCCTTGTGTAGCCAATGCCAGCAAGTTAGAACTTTCTCCAGTCTGCTGACTAAACTCCTAAAAAGCAGTCTGTGTAAATGGATTGGTGCTAATTCCTACAAGTTTTATGCAATCACTATAGTCCAGCACTGCTCCTCCAGCCCCTGCATCAGCAATTCTGACCATCCAGGTAATTAATGGCTGGCCAGTTTCTGAGTAAAATGCTTAAGAATGTCAGTTATTTTTTGTTCTTTTATAGTGGTTTTGAAAGTAACCTGGTTGCCCTGTGTCTTTTCTTTTTTGCCTTTGTATTGGGCGAGCTCCTATTTCTGGAGGATATTTACTCTTTTTTTTTTTTCCTGACAAGCTTTCTCATCTAAAATATTCTCATCTTTTTCATCATCTGCCTCATCCTCACATTACCATCCCACTTATTAGGGTCCCAGTTAGCAGTGGCAGTGGCTAGTACAATATGTACTTTCCCTTTGTCACTTTACCTCGTCTCTTTTTATATTTACATTGGACTACAGGGACTGAAGCCCTCTCAGCTACTGACTGATAATTACAGATTTGATTTTCCAAAACAAAATTTTGATTCTACAGTTTTTCCTGTAGTTCTGCCAGTTCCTTTTCATAATTCATTTTTTCAGAGATTGCTCAATCTCTTTGTTCACACATTTTTCTATATTCCATTAACAGAGCCCATTCTTTTCTACACACTCCAATCATTTCTTTCCCTTTTTCCCTTTTTCCAATGGAATGTTTTCTAGACACAGAGCAACCTAAATAGCTCTCTCTGTTTAATTCTATTCCCTTAATCTTCACAGTGTCCTGTGCATTTTGCCTATTTCTTTGCAAGTGAGGAGTGAGGTAAATCATGCCATCCTGGGATTTCTTGGTTCTTTACTTTGAGCTTAGAGGGCTTTTTTAAAAATGTCATTATCTCCTAATCTATGTCCAAAGCTTATGACCCAATATTAATCTATTTCAAGTAAATCTTGAAGAAGGGTTACTGACTTAAAAATTCCCAAATGTCTTACAGCATTAGAAAGTACAAACCGGGGAGACAAAATGTTCAAATACAAAACATTTTTGCACACAAAAAGGACAAGAAACTGGCAACTTCAATTTTATCAAGAATGGTCCTAATAAAGCATTATAGTATTCAGAAGAACACAGTCCATATTTTCTGCACAAATTTTCTAAAGTTTGTCTTGCTGACCTTCACCACTATAAAGTGATGCTGAGATGCGAATCCTGCTCACAGTACCAATTTTGTTACATGAAAGGCAACGTGATACTTGTGGCCATTTAATTTATAGGTTTGGATTTGCAGACAATACAGACTTTAGTGATATAAAACAGATATTATTAGGAAAGGAATTAAAGGAAATAATTAAAAGGTAGTAATTAAAAGAGTCTTCAAAAATAAAGCTTAGTTACATCACCAGATAAGATGGCACCAACACCTGAAGAGGAGTGCTGGAGAGTTTCGGAAGCAGCATTCCAATTCTCATTAGTGAAAAATCCACAGCAATCTTGGAGACAGCATTCAGTCTCCTTAGTTAAGGTCCATAGCAGAGTATAAGATTCTGATGAAGTGCTCTCCCTCTCTCATAAGATTCTTCTCTCCATTCTTCTTCTTTTCCTAAGTTTCCCCTCTTTCTCTAATTGCTCGCATGCAGGGTTTTTTTTTTCTATGCTATCTTCACACAATCATGGCCAAATTCCATTAACTTACATGACCTGGCCCAGTTTAGTCCCCTAGGAACTGGCTAGGGGCAAAGAGGAGCTTCCTGGGACCTATATCTTTATTAAAGTACACCTCCTTATGGGAGGATAGCCAGTCTTCCCGGCTACAGCGCACATTTCAACTGTTTCTTACCAAAGTCATGCAATGGCAACATCAGTTATACAAAATAGACTCTACAAATTCTGTTTTTTTCTTACTAGGTTATAATTTCTTAAGGAAGGGATGATGGCTTATTAATCCTTGTTTTTTAATTAGTGTTTAAGCAGTACCTTGCATATAGTAGGTACACAAGTTTTCCAAATGCATACATGAGTTAAATGATGCATATATATAAAATGCCTCATACATTTTACTATAAATTAATGAACAGTTATGTAACAGGGTGGTCTTAACACTTCCTTGGTAGACTATGCAATTGTTATTGTGTGTAACAGAATCTTGTATCAGCACTGTTTCAGGCCTGTTTGCTTAATAAGATCAATTTTAAAACCCCTACACAGATGTTCTCCTCTTACTCTGAAATGTGAAAATTTTAATTTGTAAGACAGAGTAATGATAAGCCGTAATACAGGAGAATTTCTTTTTATCCTCCCCAAACGTGGTCCACTCTAATTCACACAGTTTCCTAAGTTGGCCGGTGGTCAGCTTGATTCCCCTGTCATCAGTAAAAGCTTTCTTAACGTTGGACGTCATGCACCGCAGCGGTGTCTTACTGACCTCCCCTCCCATATCGGCAGCACCAATGATTACGAGACAGACAAGCAACAAAGGGTTTTGAACAAGCTGTTACTTCGTTTGGTCTGACCTGGTCCTTAGCAGGGTCACAGGAACTGCAGGGTCCAAATTCAGTCGCAGCCTAGTGCATGGCTTCTATGGTCCAGGGTCTCCTCTCACTCGCACGATTACATGCACACACTCCAACACCCCTCCTGTACCACCCTTCCCGGAACCGAACCTGAAGACTTCCATTTCCCCTGTTCCTCCAACTGGAGACCGGTACTCAGAGAGTCTCTGGGAGGTGATAGGCTCCCCTTCCACTCAGACTCCCCTAGCCTTTTACAAGTGGGCTGAAACTGACACACCTGGGTGCTTGCCAGTCAGACGGGTGGTGCACCCAGGAACCTGATTCCAGAAACTGTCCCGGATCCGTCACCGCTCCAGCAGTGATCAGTGCCCCAGGTGGTGAGGTCAAGAATCCAAAAGACGAGGAAAAGTCCTGTTGCCAGCACTGGATTCTGTCAGGTCGCTGGTTCAGGTGACACTGTCACCACCAGTGAGGGAGGTGAGAATATCGCCGGCTTCTCGATCCCGAACGAGCCCCCAGAAATGTTACACAAAACCAGGAACAAAGCTGCAAGCCTCCAGGTACATTACCCGGAAACAGAACAAACCAGGGTCGAGGCTCTGAGGTTTCAGGAAGTAGGTTTTATTAATCTATGGCAGTAGGGCTCAGCTGAGTAGCCTCTGAAAGTCTAAGCCCTCCAATAGGGGTTTTCACAGGGTTTTAAGGGAAGCACTTGGCTATGTGCCAACATACAGAAGAGGAGGGGTCTTTGCAGGAATATTGCTTATCCTGCCCACGTGCAGTTTCAGATGTTCCCGGGGTGAGTGACACTTCTCAAAGGGGAAATGGCCTGGGTAAACAGGGGCCTACATGCGTGAGAGGAAATGGTTTGGGCAAACAGGAGCTGTCTGCTACATTAGTTCATTGAAAACACATTAAATTAACTTCCTTACAGGAAAATATTTATTTACACCTTTTCTATGTATTTATCCTTTTGGTGAATTTTTTTCCTACCAATAACTAGCCATCTGAGAAAACTGCAATATAAATATTTCATACTTGGTATCTGTTAAAAGATAATTTTTAGAAAAAAAGAAATTCATGACTCTTATATAGATATAAAATGAAGATTTTATTTTATACTCATGATAGGAGGGAATCAGGCAGATGTTGTAACTGGTTCAAAGGAAAAGTCGAAACAGTATACATTTATATAGAGTAAAGGAATACAGAAAGGAATAGCAAATGGGGAAAAATATTTTTGTCCATGGAGGGGAGAAAGTCAAATAAATCTCGAAAGACTGGACAGAACTTACATATCTGACAGTCACCTACAACTTATAAAGATGTAAAATAGCTCAAATACAATGGACTGGGCTAGAACCTGATAACCCGGAAGGACAGGCTACAGGAGATGAATAGTTTTCTATTTAGACATAGAATAAATTTTGATATTTCATTTGTGTTCACTGTATTTTGCTTAGATATGGATATATTATGAATGTACAGAATATATATCTGATCACCAAAGCGAATCAGCATTTAGTAGATTTTATGTTTATTGACACATCTACTACCAAACTAATATTTTATTAAATTATTCTTGTTTTAAGTTCTAAATACATTAAAAGTTTGTATATCTAAACCTGATTTTCCATAGCAATGGGAAACATACTTTCAGAAAATGATATTTACAATTACTTGTTTTTAGGTTTACCATCTGCTTCTATAAAACCTTTCATCTTAACTGCTAAGGATTGCTTTTTTAACTAAACTGAGGTTAGTTTCCTCCTTCCCTGGAATTTCTTGAGTAAAGCTGCTAATAGTTAAGAGGGAAAAGAGGAAAGAAATAAAATAATAAACACAGAGGACCTGTTCTAGTTTGCTAGCTGCCAGAATGCAACATACCAGAGACAGATTGGCTTTTAATAAAAGGGGATTTATTTTGTTGGTTCTTCAGAGGAAAGGCAGCTAACTTTCCACTGAGGTTCTTTCTTACGTGGAAGGCACAAGATGGTCTCTGCTGGTCTTCTCTCCAGGCCCCTGGGTTCCAACAACTTTCCCCGAGGTGACTTCTTTCTGCATCTCCAAAGGCTTGGGCTGAGCTGCTAGTGCTGAGATGAGGAATGCCAAGCTGCTTAAACTGTGCTACGTTGTGTTCTCTCATTTAAGCACAAGCCAATTAAGTCAAACATCACTCATTGCAGCAGACACGCCTCCTAGCCGACTGCAGATGTAATTAGCAATAGATGAGATTCACCTACCATTGGCTCATGTCCACAGCAACAGAACTAGGTGCCTTCACCTGGCCAAGTTGACAACTGAATTTAACTACCACATGTCCACCCCTTGTCAACTTGGCAACTACTCACATCACCTTAAATAGGTGCAAAATATTCTCTTCTGGCTGTGGACCTGTGAATCTCAAAACAAGTCCGGTGCCAATATGCAAAGGAGGATATTCACAGGATACAGATTTTCATTTCCATAGGGAGAAACTGAAAGAAACACAGATGTAAAACCTGCAGGGCAGGCGCCGTGGGATTTCAAAGTCTGAAAGTCATTTATCCTTCAGCTTTAGAAAGTGGCAGTCCCACCCCTTCCAAGGGCCTATGCAGTGGCCGGCCTCTTTCCAAATCAACCTTGGGGAACATCGAGGAGACCACCTCTGGGGTCCACTCTCTCCAGGCATCAGGGCCACCCCTGGGCTCTCTGCCATTTCTGGGGCACACGCTCAACCCGTCCACATGGTGGCAGCCAGTCTCTCCCAGTCCCCCAAGGAGCGTGCTATGCCTTTTCCAAGGCCCGAGGCTGTACAACTCTTCCACTGCAATGAGAGGGGAGACTCATCCTCGCCCTTCAGGGTAAACTCACCCTCTCCATGTATATGGGTGGGTCCACTCTCCTGGCCGAGGTTTCTTGGCTTCAGACCCGAGCTTCCATGGTTCTTACTCTGCAAACTCCAATTTTTCCCTTTTGTGTCCTCCTTTGCCAAGATTGGCAGTGGTTCCATTTACACCAACAGTCTCTTCAAGCCCTCCAGGACTTCTTCATCATTCTCTTCACAGTTCCTCCAAAATCTTCCCTTTAACCATCCAAAAATTGTTCCAGCATATCTGGTATTTGCAAACCGCAGCAGCACCCCACTCTCCGGTACCAACTCTGTTCTAGTTTGCTAGCTGCTGGAATGCAACACACCAGAGATGGATTGACTTTTAATAAAAGGGGATTTATTTTGTTGGTTCTTTAAAATATTTTTAAATGTTTTAAAATAGTATAGCTGAAAGGTCCCTGTATTGATGTATTTTGGGTCTAATAATCCATTTAAATTCCCCTAAGTGTTTGAAGTCCCAGCTGCTCCCAAACTGTTGAATAACCTTGGGCAGGTCAGAGAGATTATGCCTTATTTTCTTCATTGATAAATTAAGGAATGATGCTCCATGTTCTCTTAGCACCTTCCCAGTAAAATGATTGTTTGAAAGCAAGATCTCCAAAGGTATTTCCACCTGAACACCTCCCCTCATAGGTCCTAAAACAATGGTAAACAGTGTAGACTAACCGTGAAAGCATGTTCTTTGCAGTAGCTAGGTAGTTCTGGTTCCTCCTCGCTAGTCTCCCCATCCTCCTTGTGATGTACCTGCTGTGAGAACTTGCAGCAAAGGAACAGATGACCAAGCTTCTCACATTTGTGAGGGCTTACCACTCTGTACCACCTCCCACCAAAGAAGGGGTTCCTGCCTCTCTACTTTGTAAGATAGGCATAAAATAAAATTTGCCTTCTTCACAACTTAGAAAAGAGGGGCAGTGACTTAGAAAAAAACAACATTTCCTTTCCCCGATAGCAAGCAGAAAGAGAGATAGAATGATAATGTTATCCTGATGGAGGGAGGAATAGATGATGGTATCATGATAAGATAACATGAAACTTCCTGACGGGGAAAGAGCAATAGTAGTAGGAGAGCAATAGATTGGAAGTCAGGAGTCTCAGGGTCTGCACCCAGTTCTGCTATTAACTTGACTCACTTTTGGGAAGCCTCTCTCAACTTACTCTAAAAGACACCATGTCCTTCTGATTGGCTAAGGTTTTAGTTTCAATTATTTCCTTTAAAAGTAAGAAAAAAGCAACAACATTGTGGCAGCATTAGAATAAGCCTTTTTTTTTTCGCGTGTATAAAATCTGGGGAGTCCTTTGTCGAACCCAACACATCTGCACTATAAGGATACAGAAATACATTGTCAGATGCACAGAGGGGACCATCTCCTTTACTTACTCCTTCAATCTGAAGGTAGGAGTTTCCTCTCCATGTAAATTTGCAAATGACTAATTCCCTGAGGAGGTTTCTAATCCTCTCCTGTCCTTTGTCCCTGCTCAAGCCATCAGGTAGTAATACATGATGGTGGGGTCATAATGTATAATATGTGGCTGAGCAGGCCCTGGGCTAGAGTCAGGAAATGGCCCCACACCACGTCTCACCACCCTACTGTGGCCAGAACATTTTTTCTTCCAGTGAGTGGTCTTCAGTCTTTGAGGGCCACATCACCACCAGCCCATGAGCCATTTTAGTTAAAACATTGCTTAAGTGATGACCAGAATACTTTCTGCCCTTTAATGTTAAAGAGTCACTTGAACTAGGAAGATCAAAAAAACTAAGTGATGTAAACTGCTGGTATTGAAATGAATATACAATTTAGATTGTCTGTGTTGGTAGTTCTAGTTTGCTAGCTGCCGGAATGCAATATAACAGAAATGGAATGGCTTTTAACAAGGGAAATTTAATGAGTTGCTAGTTTACAGTTCTAAGGCCGAGAAAATGTCCCAATTAAAACAAGTCTATAGACATGTCCAATCTAAAGCATCCAAGGAAAGATACCTTGGTTCAAGCAGGCCAATGATGTTCAACATTTCTCTCTCAGTTGGAAGGGCACATGGCAAACATGGCAGCATCTGCTGGCTTTCACGTGGCTCTACCAAAAAAAACTCTCCAAAATGTTTCCTCTTTTAAAGGATTCCAGCAAGCAACTCCACCTTCAGTGGATGGAGACACACCTCCATGGAAATCATCCAATCAAAAGATACTACCCACAATTGGGTGGGTCACATCTTCATAGAAACAATCAAAATGCTCCCACCCAGCAATATTGAATGAGGATCAAAGGGCATGACTTTTCTGGGGTCCACCAGCTTCAGACCAGCACAGTGGTATTATTCCATTCCATTGTTCCTTTGGCTTTAAAAAAAAATGTGCTGTTTGTAACCTGGTACATTGATGCCATCTTTTGTCCCATCCCTAGAGTCACTTATATCTCTATAGGTGATTGGATTGGAGGCTTTCAGGTGAACTATTTCCATGGACTGGTTTTATCAACTCTTTTTCTTTTCAATAACACCACTCCCTATCATCTGTGAAGATTGTTCTCCTAACAGAAGGGCATTAGGGCCTTAAGATTTCCTCTTTGCCAAATTATAATTATTATCTTCAAGCTCTTGTTTTGTTTTGTTTTTTTGAAAAACATATATAAGGATATTGTGTTTTGAAATTCTACTCACATTTTTCAAAACTGCCACTGAAAAATAATTAGGCTTTCCGGAGAAGATAGTGGCTTAGTAAGGTGCGTGCGTCTTAGTTCCTCCTCCAGAACAACTACTAAATAACTAGAAACAGTACAGAACAGCTCCCAGAGCCATGACAGAGACCAGACACACAGTGTACCCAAGTCTGGACTGGCTGGACCGGCTGCAAGACTCCGTTGCGGTGAGGTCCCCGAGTGGCGCACGCTTCTCCGGGCCGTGGCGGCTGGCGGCTGGAATCCCTCCCTCCCTCCTTCCCGGTCCGGCTGAGAGACTCGGATCAGCGGTTCCCCAAGCCGCGGTGACCGGCAACCGGCGCCCCTCCCACACACGTGGCTTCCTGGGCCAGCTGGGAGCCTCGGATCAGCGGTTCCCCAAGCTGCGGTGGCCGGCGACCAGCGCCCCTCCCACACACACGGGTTCCCGGGCCGGCTGGGAGCCTCGGATCAGCAGTTCCCCAAGCCGCGGTGGCCGGTGACCGGCGCCCCTCCCACACACGCGGGTTCCCGGGCCAGCTGGGAGCCTCGGATCAGCGGTTCCCCAAGCCGCGGCGGCCGGCGACCGGCGCCTCTCCCACACACGCGGGTTCCCAGGCCGGCTGGGAACCTCGGATCAGCGGTTCCCCAAGCCACAGCAACCAGCGCCCCTCCCACACACGCGGCTTCCTGGGCCGGCTGGGAGCCTCGGATCAGTGGTTCCCCAAGCCGCAGTGGCCGGCAACTGGCGCCCCTCCCACACGTGGGTTCCCGGGCCAGCTGGGAGCCTCGGATCAGCAGTTCCCCAAGCTGCAGCGGCCGGCGACCAGCGCCCCTCCCACACACGCGGGTTCCCGGGCCGGCTGGGAGCCTCGGATCAGCGGTTCCCCAAGCCGCGGCGACCGGCACCCCTCCCACACACGCGGCTTCCCGGGCCGGCTGGGAGCCTCGGATCAGCAGTTCCCCAAGCCGCGGCAGCCGGCGACCGGTGCCTCTCCCACACACGCGGGTTCCTGAGCTGGCTGGGAACCTCGGATCAGCAGTTACCCAAGCGGCAGTGGCTGGCGCCCCTCCCCCACAGGTGACTTTCCAGAGGGAAAGGAAAGAGTCTCCAACAGTAGTAGAGACTGAGTCCAACCTAACACCAATAGTGGCATTAATGAACAACTTCTGACTACTAAAAATAGGCCCTCAGCTCAGGTGAAACTGATCAAGGTGGAAGTCGCCTATTGGGCTAACTGAAAAAGAGGAAAGGGGGTGAAACAGAGCCTTCTGTGGCTGTTTCTATGGAGGCTTGGTTGCCTCTGGGCTCAGCGCTGGGATTACACAGGTTGCAACTGCCCTGAACGCAGAAACAGGCTGCTTTCAGGGCTCTCTACCACCTGAACCTTCCCCATGGGAGGAATGAAACGTAACTCAGGTGCAATCCCTCTCTCAAGGAATTCAGATCCCAGGACTTCACAATTTGAAGCCATTAAAACCAACCTACAACCTTTCCTCTGTCTCCACCACACACCCAGCAGCAAGAGTCTTCCAAAGTTAAAGGAGCCACAACATCTTTTGCTGGTGGGACCCACAGACAGACAAGCGCCACATACTGGACAGGATAAGAAAAACAGAGCCCAGAGACTTCACAGGAAAGTCTTTCAACCTGCTGGGTCCCACACTCAGGGAAATCTGATTAAATGCGCAGATGCCAGCAGAAAATAACAAATCACACCAGGAAAATTGAAGCTATGGCCCAGTCAAAGGAACAAGCCAATAGCTCAAATGAGATACAGGAGCTGAGACAACTAATTCTGAATATACTAACAGAAATGGAAAACCTCTTCAAAAACCAAATCAATAAATTGAGGGAGCACATGAAGGGATGTGCAAAAAGGGATGTTCATCAAGGGATGAACAAAAAGAAGAAATGGAAAGTCTGAAAAAACAAATCACAGAACTTATGGGAATGAAAGATACAGTAGAAGAGATGAAAAAAACAATGGAAACCTACAATGGTAGATTTCAAGAGACAGAGGTTAGAATTAGTGAACTGGAGGATGGAACATCTGAAATCCAAAAAGAAACAGAAACTATAGGGAAAAGAATGGAAAATTTTGAGCAGGGGCTTAGGGAATTGAATGATAATACGAAGCGCACAAATATATGTGTTGTGGGTGTCCCAGAAGGAGAAGAGAAGGGAAAAGGAGGAGAAAAACTAATGGAGGAAATTATCACTGAAAATTTCCCAACTCTTATGAAAGACCTAAAATTACAGATCCAAGAAGTGCAGTGCACCCCAAAGAGAATAGATCCAAATAGGCATTCTCCAAGACACTTACTAGTTAGAATGTCAGAGGTCAAAGAGAAAGAGAGGATCTTGAAAGCAGCAAGATAAAAACAATCCATCACATACAAGGGAAACCCAATAAGACTACGTGTTGATTTCTCAGCAGAAACCATGGAAGCAAGAAGACAGTGGGATGATATATTTAAATTACTAAAAGAGAAAAACTGCCAACCAAGACTTCTATATCCAACAAAATTGTCCTTCAAAAATGAGAGAGAAATTAAAACATTTTCAGACAAAAAGTCACTGAGAGAATTTGTGACCAAGAGACCAGCTCTGCAAGAAATACTAAAGGGAGCACTAGAGTCAGATAGGAAAAGACAGAAGAGAGTGGTATGGAGAAGAGTGTAGAAAGAAGGAAAATCAGATATATATATATAATACAAAAGGCAAAATGGTAGAGGAAAGTATTACCCAAACAGTAATAACACTAAATGTTAATGGACTGAATTCCCCAATCAAAAGACATAGACTGGCAGAATGGATTAAAAAACAGGATCCTTCTATATGCTGTCTACAGGAAACACATCTTAGACCCAAAGATAAATATAGGTTGAAAGTGAAAGGTTGGGAAAAGATATTTCATGCAAATAACAACCAGAAAAGAGCAGGAGTAGCATACTAATATCCAACAAATTAGACTTCAAATGTAAAACAGTTAAAAGAGACAAAGAAGGATACTGTCTACTAATAAAAGGAACAATTAAACAAGAAGACATAACAATCATAAATATTTATGCACCGAATCAGAATGCCCCAAAATACGTGAGGAATACACTGCAATTACTGAAAAGGGAAATACACACATCTACCATAATAGTTGGAGACTTCAATTCCCCACTCTCATCAATGGACAGAACATCTAGACAGAGGATCAATAAAGAAACAGAGAATTTGAATATTACAATAAATGAGCTAGGCTTAACAGACATTTATAGGACATTACACCCTACAACAGCAGGATACACCTTTTTCTTAAGTGCTCATGAATCATTCTCAAAGATAGACCATATGCTAGGTCACAAAGCAAGTCTCAACAAATTTAAAAAGATTGAAATCATACACAACACTTTCTCAGATCATAAAGGAATGAAGTTGGAAATCAATAATAGGCAGAGTGCCAGAAAATTCACAAATACGTGGAGGCTCAACAACACACTCTTAAACAACCAGTGGGTCAAGGAAGAAATTACAAGAGAAATTAGTAAATATCTCGAGGTGAATGAAAATGAAAACACAACATATCAAAACCTATGGGACGCAGCAAAGGCAGTGCTAAGAGGGAAATTTATTGCCCTAAATGCCTATATCAGAAAAGAAGAAAGGGCAAAAATTCAGGAATTAACTGTCCACTTGGAAGAACTGAAGAAAGAGCAGCAAACTAACCCCAAAGCAAGCAAAAGTAAAGAAATAATAAAGATTAGAGCAGAAGTAAATGAAATTGAGAGCATGAAAACAATAGAGAAAATCAATAAGACCAGAAGTTGGTTCTATGAGAAAATCAACAAGATTGATGGGCCCTTAGCAAGATTGACAAAAAAGAAGAAGAGAGAGGACACAAATAAATAAGATCAGAAATGGAAGAGGGAACATGACCACTGACCTCACAGAAATAAAGGAGGTAATAACAGGATACTATGAACAACTTTATGCTAATAAATACAACAATGTAGATGAAATGGACAAGTTCCTAGAAAGGCATGAACAACCAACTTTGACTCAAGAAGAAATAGATGACCTCAACAAACCAATCACAAGTAAAGAAATTGAATCAGTCATTCAAAAGCTTCCCAAAAAGAAAAGTCCAGGCCCAGACGGCTTCACATGTGAATTTTACCAAACATTCCAGAAAGAATTAGTACCAACTCTCCTCAAACTCTTCAAAAAAATCCAAGTGGAGGGAAAGCTACCTAATTCATTCTATGAAGCCAACATCACCCTCATACCAAAACAAAAAAAGAAAACTACAGACCAATCTCTCTAATGAATATAGATGTAAAAATCCTCAACAAAATTCTAGCAAATCGAATCTAACAACACATTAAACGAATTATACATCATGACCAAGTAGGATTCATCCCAGGTATGCAAGGATGGTTCAACATAAGAAAATCAATTAATGTAATATACCATGTCAACAAATCAAAACAAAAAAATCACATGATCATCTCAATTGATGCAGAGAAGGCATTTGACAAGATTCAACATCCTTTCCTGTTGAAAACGCTTCAAAGGATAGGAATACAAGGGAACTTCCTTAAAATGATAGAGGGAATATATGAAAAACCCACAGCTAATAACATCCTCAATGGGGAAAAATTGAAAACTTTCCCCCTAAGATCAGGAACAAGACAAGGATGTCCATTATCACCACTATTATTCAACATCGTGTTGGAGGTTCTAGCCAGAGCAATTAGACAAGAAAAAGAAATACAAGGCATCAAAATTGGAAAGGAAGAAGTAAAACTATCACTGTTTGCAGACGATATGATACTATACGTCGAAAACCCGGAAAAATCCACAACGAAACTACTAGAGCTAATAAAGGAGTACAGCAAAGTAGCAGGTTACAAGATCAACATTCAAAAATCTGTAGTGTTTCTATACACTAGCAATGAACAAGCTGAGGGGGAAATCAAGAAACGAATTCCATTTGCAATTGCAACTAAAAGAATAAAATACTTAGGAATAAATTTAACTAAAGAGACAAAAGACCTATACAAAGAAAACTACAAAACACTGTTAAAAGAAATCACAGAAGACCTAAATAAATGGAAGGGCATACCGTGTTCATGGATTAGAAGACTAAATATAGTTAAGATGTCAATTCTACCTAAATTGATTTACAGATTCAACGCAATATCAATCAAAATCCCAACAACTTATTTTTCAGAAATAGAAAAACCAATAAGCAAATTTATCTGGAAGGGCAGGGTGCCCCGAATTGCTAAAAGTATCTTGAGGAAAAAAAACAAAGCTGGAGGTCTCACGCTGCTGGACTTTAAGGCATATTATGGAGCCACAGTGGTCAAAACAGCATGGTACTGGCATAAAGGTAGATATATCGAACAATGGAATCAAATAGAGTGCTCAGATATAGACCCGCTCATCTATGGACATTTGATCTTTGATAAGGCAGTCAAGCCAACTCACCTGGGACAGAACAGTCTCTTCAATAAATGGTGCCTAGAGAACTGGATATCCATATGCAAAAGAATGAAAGAGGACCTGTATCTCACACCCTATACAAAAGTTAACTCAAAATGGATCAAAGATCTAAACATTAGGTCTAAGACCATAAAACAGTTAAAGGAAATTGTAGGGAGATATCTTATGAATCTTATAATTGGAGGTGGTTTTATGGACCTTAAACCTAAAGCAAGAGCACTGAAGAAATAAATAAATAAATGGGAGCTCCTCAAAATTAAACACTTTTGTGCATCAAAGAACTTCATCAAGAAAGTAGAAAGACAGCCTACACAATGGGAGACAATATTTGGAAACGACATATCAGATAAAGGTCTAGTATCCAGAATTTATAAAGAGATTGTTCAACTCAACAACAAAAAGACAGCCAACCCAATTACAAAATGGGAAAAAGACTTGAACAGACACATCTCAGAAGAGGAAATACAAATGGCCAAAAGGCACATGAAAAGATGCTCAATGTCCCTGGCCATTAGAGAAATGCAAATCAAAACCACAATGAGATATCATCTCATACCCACCAGAATGGCCATTATCAACAAAATAAAAAATGACAAGTGCTGGAGAGGATGTGGAGAAAGAGGCACACTTATCCACTGTTGGTGGGAATGTCAAATGGTGCAACCACTGTGGAAGGCAGTTTGGCGGTTCCTCAAAAAGCTGAATATAGAATTGCCATACGACCCAGCAATACCATTGCTAAGTATCTACTCAGAGGACTTAAGGGCAAAGACACAAACGGACATTTGCACACCAATGTTTATAGCAGCATTATTTACAATTGCAAGGAGATGGAAACAGCCAAAATGTCCATCAACAGACGAGTGGCTAAACAAACTGTGGTATATACATACGATGGAATATTATGCAGCTTTAAGACAGAATAAACTTATGAATCATGTAATAACATGGATGGACCTAGAGAACATGCTGAGTGAGACTAGCCAAAAACTAAAAGACAAATACTGTATGATCCCACTGATGTGAACTGACATTCGAGAATAAACTTGGAATATGTCATTGGTAACAGAGACCAGCAGGAGTTAGAAACAGGGTAAGATAATGGGTAATTGGAGCTGAAGGGATACAGACTGTGCAACAGGACTGGATACAAAAACTCAAAAATGGACAGCACAATAATACCTAATTGTAAAGTAATCATGTTAAAACACTGAATGAAGCTGCATCTGAGCTATAGGTTTTTTTTTGTTTTTTTGTTTTTTTATATATATTTTTTTATATTTTTATTTTTTTCTCTCTATTATTATTTTATTTCTTTTTCTGTTGTCTTGCTATTTCTTTTTCTAAATCGGTGCAAATGTACTAAGAAATGATGATCATACATCTATGTGATGATATTAAGAATTACTGATTGTATATGTAGAATGGAATGATTTCTAAATGTTGTGTTAGTTAATTTTTTTTTAATTAATAAAAAAAATTTTTTTTTAAATCTACTAACTAAAAAATTCCACAATAGTTGAGTAACACACACACAAACATATAAGACATGAAGGAAACAAACAGCTAGATGCAAGAAATAAATTCTTTCTCATCAGTAATTACCTGAAATGTAAATGGATTAAACTCACCTATTACAAGGCAGGGATTGGAAGACTGGATCAAAAACCATGATCTAGCTATATGCTGCCTACAAGAAACTCACTTAAGATACAAGGACACAAATAGGCTGAAATCAAAAGATACAAAAAGTATTCTATGCTGTTAGTAACCAAAAGAAATCCAGGGTGGCTATATTATTATCAAACAAATTAGACATTACCAAAAAAGATTTACAAATGACAAAAAAGGACACTGCGTATTGAGAAAAGATTCAATTCAGAAAGAAGATATGAAAATTATAGACATATTGCACATAACAAAAGAGCCCTAAGATATACCAAGCAAAATTGACAGAATCATGTGAACTATATCTTAATAAAAAAGATAATTAAAAATTCCAAAAAAAAAGACTTACTGATTGTATATGTAGAATGGAATGATTTCTAAATGTTGTTAGTTAATTTTTTTATTAATAAAAAAGTAAAACAAAATAGAAAATATATCTAAACACATTAGTTATTTTTAATTTTCTAAAAAAAAAATTAATTAATTAGAAAGCCAAAACTTCTCGCACAAAAATAAAATAAAATGGAAAGTACAGAATCTGATCAAACCACTTGAGAATCATGCACTGTCTGGGAAAAGTAAGGTTAATAGTAATTTCTAGGCTGTGAGAAGCTCCATTCACAGCCAGCAACTTTTACTTCTAAGGTAGGGACAGGCCCAGAGGCTCATCATGCCTTGAGGACTGGAACCTATTAAACTATGACTGGCACAGATTTTTCCATTTCCACTTTCCTCAGCTAGCATTTCCCTTTGACTTGCTTTATAACAGATTGGAGAATAAGTAGGCATGTAATGGGCCCTTACTATAAGCCTTATCTTCCTTTCCTCTTTTTTCTCTTGTGCTTCCTGTTTAGAAAGATACCACTTGCTAATTTTAGAAAATGTAAATAATGCATGACATATAAAGAAGAAAGTACAAATGCCCCCAATGTTACCACCACTAATATTTGTTGAGGCACCCTCCATGCATCTTTTTATATGTAGATGTATAATTTTATGAGAATGGAATCATATTGAACATATTGTTTTGCAACATTATATCTTAAGGCAAAAAAAAATCATGGAGGTGTTCTCATATCAGTCATGCATCAATCTTTTTTTAATGGCCATATAATATTCCATTGTATAGATACATCATTTATCATTTATCTAGTCAGTAATATATTGCTGAACATGATAACAAGAGCTACAATTTAAATGAAGACCAGAAATGAGACTGTAGGTCTGAGGTGAGAGTCTAGAGACAAAGTTGCCTTGTAGAGATAGATGGAATTATCACAAAGGACACTGTTAAGACCAAGGTAGCACATGACCAAGTGAGATTCAGAATATCCAGGGGTCCTGGCTGTTCTAGAAAAAGGGATGTATTTTTATCATGAATGTAACAGTGCTTTAGGTATGAACCAGAGGCCACAGGTGGGGTTCAGAATGCAGGGCGGTAGACAGCACTCAACTAAAAGTATAGTCAGAGCCTTCAGACTAGAGAGGATATGGTACAGCTGTACAAATGCAACAAGGTATATCTGTTAGGGTGTACAGACTAAAACAGGCTAGGATGTACAAATCTGATGCATCAGGACAGACATCAGGCAGGAGCTGAGTCCAGGCATTTGAGTATGATGAGAGTTCTAGGTATTACCAGGTCTGTTTGGACCCAGGCCCAGAGGTACAGAGATTCCAGCCATGAGACCAAAGAAAACACCAGCACTGACTGAGTCATTAAGTTTACTGAAAAGTTACTCAAGATGAGGACAGCAGCTCTGATGGCGGCCAGTCAGAGAATCACCAGATGCGCTCCTCAATTACGCGAAAATCATAAGGGTAGATATAGGGTCCCGAAACAAAGACATTTCATTGTATCTAAGACCATACACTTAGGAGTCTCGTGACATATGGTGTGGTTTCTTACTACTCATTCTATGCCTGAGAAGGGCTACAGATGGAGGAAATTCAAGGACATGTTTGAAAACATCTTATTTTTTTCCAGAAAGGCATACAGAGTAAAGAATGGCATCAAACTACAAGAGGTCTGGTGTTTGTTCAAGAAACCATTTGTATATTCTGTCCTCCTGAGGGTGACAAGCTTAAAGATTAACTGGGTCCCTTGGTTAGCAGGCAGCTGCATGTTCAGAGAATCAATGGGATGAGACAAAATTACGATTTCGATTTTCACAGGGTCTGAGGAAAGAATTGGGAAATAGACTTTAGAATTAGGACACCACCTCTGAATCTGAAGTAGGAGTGTAGGTTCAGAAGACAGTCAAGCCTGCTGGAGACCAGGAGAAGAGCTGTAATACCTCTGCCCCGGAAATAATTACCTGCCGGGTAGACAAGGTCCAGCAGGTGTACTCAGGCTGAATTTAGGGAAGGCTAAATTCTGTTGGTGCGGCTAATTTAAGAGCGAGCCACATTATCTGTGGAGATGTCACGGTTCCTATAATAGGCCAACACTTTGTAAGGAGGGTAAGCAATTTTCTAGTGAACTAAAGTGATGCAGGTGGTCAAACCTCAGAAATTAGGCCAAAGTAAAGTTGACTTGGAAATTCTCAGCTCTGGAAGGTAGGCTGAGATGTCAAGTTTTATTCCACAGAGTAGTCTGGCAGGCACCCAACAAGAAGATCCTTAGCTTTATTCTAGACTCTGCTTTCATTCATTCACTCCTTCAATAAATATTTAGTGAGCACCTGCTCACTACATCGTCAGACACTCGGCTGTGTGCTGCAAAGAGATAAATAAAACACAGTCCTTGCTAATTTCAGACAAGAAAAAAATATTACACTGTGCCAGAACTGCAAATGAAAGAGTCCATAGATGCTTTTGGGTTAAAAAGAGAAAAAATAATTTCAAAGAAAGACCAACATCATTTTACAAATCAATAGGAGACCCTTATGGGGGCCAGTGATAAGCATCCTAATAATATTTTGGCTAATCCATCTGATGTGTCCAGTGGATTCTAGGCACTAAGCTAGTCAAGGGTCATGTTTACATTCAACAAATATCTGCTAATCACCTACTGTATGCGACGCATTTTTCCAAGCACTGAGGATACATCAGGGAACAAAAGAGATACTGAAACATAGCCTAGTGGAAGGGGAAAGAAATAAACAAAGAAAATATCAGCGGTAAGGGCTATACTGAAAATAAATTATGATGATGTGACAGAGTGTGAGGATTGGCATTTGAGCAGAGACAGGAATGATGAGAAGAAGCCAGCTGTCTTAGTTTGCTAGGGCTGCTATAACAAAATGCCACGGAGCAGCTGGCTTAAACAGGAATTCACTGGCTCACAGTTTGGAGACCAGAATTCTAAAGTCAAGGTATCTGCAGTCCATGCCTTCTCTGAAGTCTGAAAATTCTAGTGGTGCCTCCCTGTGGTCTATCTCTGACTCTGTTACATGATAATCTATCTATCACCTTCTGACTTGTTTTTCCATATCCAGATTTCCTTTGATTATAAAGACTTCAGTCGTGCCAGATTAAAGCCTACCCTGATTCAGTGTGGCCTCATCAAAGTAGAATGAAGATCCCATTTACAAATGAGCTCCCATACCGGGACCAGGGGTTAAGACTTGAAGATGTGTCTGTGGGAGACAAGACTCAATCCAACACTCTGGCCCTCAGAAGAGCAGAATGGAGAGCATTCCAGGTGGTGAGAACAGCAGGTCTTAAGACCTGCAGCCAGCAACTAGCTGTGAAGGCAGCAGCAAGCAGACCAGTGTGACTAGAACACAGAGCTAGGGGATGAGTGTGGAAGAAAAGACAAGGATTGAATCATGGAGAACTTTTCAGGCTCTGGTTATTCTGTGTGAGATGGGAAGTCAAGGGAGTGATAAAACTTGCATTTTTATAAGATCACTGTGGCTGCTCTGTGGAAATTAGACTGTGGGAATCCAAGTAAGGAAACCCAGAGACCAATTAAGAGGTTATCACATCCTAAGAGGCAGGATGTGATAGTTGCGTGGACCAAGGCATTAGCAGCAGGGGACGAGAGAAGTGGTCAGATTCAGAATATATAGAGAAAGTCAACCATGTAGGGATTTTCAAGAGAAATTAAGGATGGCTCCAAGGTTGGGTCCTGTGCGCTGGAGTAGATGATGGCACCAGGAAAACATGGAGAGACTGAGGGAGAAACATCTGTTTTTGGCAGTGAGGGAAGAGCAGGAGTGTGGATGAAGGTAGCAGCATGTAGTGTCATATCTCAGAAAGCTCACATTTGGAATTTATTTTGGGTGCCCAAGCAAAGTTGTTGAGTTAGAAATGAGATATTTGAGTACATAACTCAGGAAAGAGGTCAGTGTCAGAGATATAATGTAAAGAATCTTAAGCATATAGAGAATTTTAAAAGATGTCTCCAAATATGTACCAAGGTACTTCTTTCTCAGCAAAGACTTGTGTGGAGCATGCTGTCCATGTGCTATTTCTTTCCTTACTCTCTTCATTCTCTGGGAAAGTAGATGGTATTGGGGAAAGTATGTTGGCTTGAAAAGAATACAGAGAATCCTGACAACCATATCTTTAGCAAAAGAAAAAGAGACTTCTCGGGATTTGGCCTGATATAAGAAAGCTTCTGAATTCTGACAATCTTTTGGTGCATAATTTTATGAGATCTGGGCCTTCATTTCTTTCCACTTCACGAACTTGCTATTCAACTGCGTCCTCATCTATAACTTCTACCAGGAGGTAAAATTATTTATGCACATTTCCATAAGAAAAATTTAATCACCTGCAAGATTCTTCAAGATATGAATTTACATTTAATATTCTCCATCATGGAATACTAGTAATATACAACATTTTGATCAAATTATTTCTAGTAAAATATGGATGCTCTGCTCTCTTAATATACCTTAAAATTATACTCCATGGTAATAAATCTAGAAATATGTAGTTCAGAAGAGTACAGTGATGCTGCTATCCATTCCATAATGATAATTATAATTAGCTTGGATGGATTGTTTCTGTGTAATGTTAATTATTCACTTCAGCATAGAATAACATTTTAAAGAATAAGGATGGTGATTATTAATATGTTTTGCCCTGGGGTGAAAGAAGGATGTTTAATTAATGAGCCACCCTCCTCTCTTAGTATGGATGACTCATTGTTAAGGTGTGCCATAAAGCAGGCTGTTTTGTATGCTCTGCTGCTAATGGATTATCCAAATCATTTTCTCAATCAGAGTGGAAAAAAAGTCACGGTCTAAAACCCAGAAATGATATTGGCAAAGATATTGTGTAATCAGTGAAGCATCTTGGGATCAATGTTTTGGATAGATGGCAAAATACAAAACAGAAATGAAGTTCTTCAGGGCTCAATGCAACAATGAATCCAGTTCAGGCTTTTTAGGAAGTGGATTGCTTCTTTCCCTCAGATGTCCCTTATCTTTGAGGGTCTCCTCAGACATTTATAAGAAAACATCTTTAATACATGGCTTTTTATTGTAGTTTATCTTCTTTTAAAACCATGAGAACCCTTCAAACCATCAGCAGAAGAAGTAAAATTGGAAGGCTACCACTAATTTTTTGTACTCCACAGTCTATCCCAAATGTAATCCATAATTAATCTTGATTATTATAATTAACCATATTTTCCTTTCACTTTAAAATGTGTCATTTTTGTACTTTCTTAATATCTATGTAATTTGTGCTAACCACTTGGAGGCAAAGCCAAACATTTTAGGAATAGACTCGATTCTGAAATACACACACTCACGTTTGCTCTCACACAGAAAAGACATATCACAGAATAAATTATAAATTCAAACTTTTAATTAAAGAAGAATACTTTAAAATCATTTAATGAGTACTTCAAGTGTTTTAGAAAAGACCAAATTGGCCCATAGAGAGATAAAGATGTTTCCCTGTTGTGTCATCTGACCCAAATAGAGGTCAAAATGCCAATGTTGGTGTCACCAGCTTCTACTCTACCAGCATCAATTATACAACATGGATATGTCTTCATAGGGATAAAAATCATGAATAAACTGCTAAAAATATCACCCACAGTTATTTGTTGGAAAAGGCACAATGCTAAGTATTGGATGAATAATTATTAAGATATCTATATATTTCACAGGTTTTTATGAATATATAATATAAATATAAATCAAATATATCAAACATATATTTCCTGCTTTAAAGGAGATTCCAATTTGTCATGGGATAAATAAATATTTAAATATTATTAATTTAAATGAAGCAGAAACTCAAACTCCTGGTTTGAATGAAGAATCCATCAGACTCATAGGTTCATTATACTTTAATGCATAAAAGGAGAAGAGGAAAATTCTACATAAAGCTTCTCTTCTTGGTTGCTTAAAATCTTTTTAGAAAGTATTCATACTTTCCAGTATTATCTTGCAACAAATTAATTGGCAACACAAGGCTAGCAGTTAAAAATTCAAAGTTTTAGGAGTTAAAGGTTAGAATTTTTAGGACATACAACAATTCTTTTCATGTGTAATGCTTGTGAGCACAGATTTTGTCGTAACAGTTTTGTAGTAGCAGAAATAAAAAAGCAATGGTTATAGTTGTACAAATCTGTACACTGGAGCAGAGATTAGGATACATACTCTTATTTATGTTCTTAATTGAGGAATTCTTTATGAAGCAGAATAATATCTACATTTTTGCATCTGCAGGGGATACAGAAACAAATTAATTTTTCCTGAGATTCCTTATACTGGCAGATATTAATAGGAGAATAAGCATCTCAAAGCTAAGCACTGCAATTCCATTTGTTAGCACCAAGAGTAAAGAGAAGGCCCAAGAAGCTCAAAACATGCAATATGAAAATAGAAAAGAGCAATAATGGAACACTGCTTGAGCAGAGCAAGAGAAGTGTAATATACTGTTGCATTGGTAGTCCCAAATAAACAGTGCCTCTTAGTATTCACACCCATACTAGTTAGGGCATTACACCAGAAATGGAATCAACAAGACATATGCATATCCTGTATGTCCTACATATATTTATATATACAGAGATTTATTATATATAAGAGATTAACTATAAGAAACTGGTTCATGTACCTATCAGGGCCGGCAAGTCCAAATTCCGTAGGGCAGGTGATAAGCCAAAAATTCCAATAAAGGTGATATTGAAGTCTTTAGAGCCAATGTTGAAGATGAGGTAGAAATTCTTTCTGTGACCTCTGAAACCCCTCATTCTGGCTTTAAAGACCCCCAGCTCATTGGATGAGGAGATTACCTACATTGCTTAAAAGAAACTCCCTTATTGATTCTCTATGCAATCAAGTGATTGTAGATGCAAAACTCATGTATGAAATAAATTCATAGTAACAAATATGCCAATGTTTGAACAAACCATTGGACACCATTACCTAGCCAAGTTAACATCTGAAATTGACCATCACAACATTCTTAGACAGTCTTCTCTTACACATACTCTAGGTTTGGCCATGTGACATTTGGGACATTACCAAGCATCAATGAGTGCTTGTGCCTTACATCTTGCCCCATTGGAAAGTTCTTTCTTGGAGCTCTGAGTTACCATATATAGAAGCATGACTGTCCTGAGACCACTATACTCAGGAAGTCCAAGCTAGCCACATTGAGGGGGTCCTATAGAAGAGCTCAGAGGTATGACATGTGAGTGGAGAAGCCATATGGAGCAGAAGAACCACCACCCAGTCCAGATGGAAGAATTTGAGAAATAGTAAATCATTTTTTTAAGTCACTAAGATTTGGGGTGATTTGCTACATAGCAATAGATAACTAAAGCAAAATAATAATTGGCAAATTGCATGAAATACCATTTGAACTATAGAGTTTATGAAAAAACTGTATAGAGATAAGACCAGAAAAGCAGTAGTTGCACCTCAATTGTAGAGGGTCTTGAATGGCAGAAACAAGAGAACAGTCTATATTTGGTTAACAGTAGGGAACTAGTAAAGGCTTGTAAGCAAAAGACTGGCAGGACCCAAGTAGTGCTTCAAGAAAATGAACCTGATTTCAGTGTGTGTATAAGATATGGTTGTATGGGAAAAGCAGTTGGAGATAGCTGTAGGGAGAAAATTTCCTCTCCATTAGAACAGAAGAGCAAACAATCAAGACTGAGAAAGGGATCCAAGTGCCACAGCATGCAGTAGTTGTCTTGGACCACTAAGGGCAGGAGGGAATTGTCCAAGCCAAGCCCTTGGGCATGGTTTTCATGGTTGGATAAGTTCTTCAGCTGTACCTTTTCTCCTGGAGGATGTCTACTTAGGAACTCTTGAGACTTCTCCAGAAAACCTAAATTACATGAGAAGAGCCAATAATTTAATATGACAGTGACACCTACATTAATGAACAGTTTAATCGAAGCTTGTCTAAAAAACTTGAAATATACTCTACCATCTTAAATCACATATGCCTGTTTTTCCCAGGCTCTTTCCTTTCATTGTCATAAGAACAAAGGAGATAGGAGATAGGAAGGAAAACTCATGTTACTTGAATTTTAGGGTTTTTCTCCATTCCTAACATCCCATGATGGCAGATCCAATTAATTCCTATGGACACTAGACATTTCTAACTATCCCGGAGGACTCAGTTCCAACATAATGATTTAATCTTTGCTTTTACCTGATTTCTAGCATTTGTATACATCAGAAATTCTAAATTGCTTAGATTGTATATGTCAGGCAATGAAATCATAAATCTATTGTATAGAGGGACATAAAATCACAAAGTGGAGAAGTAAAATATTCTAAAATGACATAGAAAAATCATGATACATTTACAGAGCTGTGAAACCTATGAAAGAGTCAGGTTCCAGGTAGGAAGGCAGGGAGAAGGAGGGAAATTATCCAACAGAAGTAGACCATTGTATGCTTCTCATGCATTGTTTGATCAGTCCCAACCCAGAAGATTTCATGAAGAGATTCTCACAAGAGAGCAGCATACTCATCCTATGTAATTGGGGAAATAATCATAAAGACTTCAGAAAAAGTTCTAAAAGAGCAAGGCCGAGAGTAGTATACACCAGCCTGTCACAACTTAACCAAGCATATTGTGAACTAGATAAAGTGAGGTAGAGAGGCAAAAGCAGAGTGAATCTAGGATCAGAGGAAAATTCAGCTGTTCATCTGGCCAAGAACAGAGTACAGATTAGTCCAAATTAATGTCTAAAAGGTATGTCAAACACAAACATGGATATCAGAGTGCCTAAGTTATTTTAACTTGTATTTCCTTATTTTTTGCAATTTAGAGAGAGGGGTGGGAGAAAGTCACCTTGATTACCCCAAAGAGGGTAGAGACCTTCAGAATCACTGCAAGTAGTTTCCACATCCATTTATGTTCCCCTATCCACCTAGTTGCCTCCTGGGAACAACAAAGATGGTGCCAGAGAGTGGTGAGTAAAGAGCTCTATTGTGTTGGAAGGGACAAAAATAGCCCTTTTGTATTTTAAGGTTGTGGTGGATTGAAATGCGCATCCTAGTTTGGATATGTTCTTGGTCTTGGTCCACATTTTGGTGGGTGTGTACCCATTTTAAATGAGATCTCTTATTTACAAATGAATATTGTAAATAAACTAAAGATGTTAACTTCAGTTAAGGTATGGCCTCAGTGAATCAGGTTGAGCTTTAATCCAAATTACTGGAAGCCTTTATAAGCAGAGTGAAAATCAAATGGAGAAGAAAGCCATTGGGAGCAGCTAGAAGTTGGAAGCTTAAGTCAATGGAACCAGAACAGTAAGGAGCAGATGTACCATGTGCATTGTCATGAAACAGAAAAGTCAAGGACCGATGATTGCTGGCAGCCAGTCTTCAGAGTAAAAGTATCGCCTTGCTAAATCCTCACTTTTGGAGTTTTCTTGGCATAAAGACTGCCAGCCAATAAATGTCTGTTGTTCAGTCCAATCCATTGTATGGTATTTGTTTTAGCAGCTAGGAAATGCAAGCAAAGATTGAGAAGACAAAGCTGCCCCATCTCCAAAAATATTGATCTCTGGGGAGCAAAAGGGATTTTTGGTTTGCAAGAGTCTGCAAGGACAGATGCCAAAGCAGTTGACCCAGTGTTTCTGAGTGGTGTTGTCTTGGAGTAATGGCTGTGTATCTAATTGAAAAAACAATCACAAGAAGCATGTCCTTGGGAACCCAAGTAAGGGACTCTGTGAAATGAGCTTGGCACTGAAGGATTAGAGTCATCTAATCTAAGGACTGCAGCTGTCTGTTCCAGAAGTTAGATAAGTAAGAATTACCATAGAATGGGCCAAAAGTGTCTATTGGATATTGATGGATGAGCTTTCAAAGGACCAATGTTTGGAAGTTAGATGGAGACCCCTTTTGGGTAATTCATTAAGAGTGAATATAGAGGAACCCCAAGAAGTTTATATTAGCATTTATGTATTTCAAAGTTTGTGTAGCAATTCAATGCACACTGGTTATACTTGATCCAAGCCAGTGCCGATTCAGGAGGGGTCAGGGATCTGTAGCATTACTTCAAATCAGATAAGCAGCATCAAGGTGATTAAAGAGGCAATGGACTGCCAGGTTTAGCAGTGGATCCATTGATTCCCCTCACTGCCCAATCTTCCCACAACACCCTCTCCTAGCAAGGCCCAGAACCAATTTATTCCAACCATCTGCTTTTCTGTTTCTGCTCGCAGGCTGCAATTGCCGCTGGCAAAAATCAGATACCTGTGCCAACTGGCACCACTGCAACCTCAGCTGGGCCCTCCACACTGCTCAGCAGTCAGTTCACGTGTCCTAACCATCTCCCATTTACAGTGCCCGGAGCAGCTGTTCCAAATCCTGTACACTCTTCTCGGGTTTCTTATAGCTCTCCTCTCCCCTCACTCTCAGCTACTGACCTTGCTTCTACCTTGCAAAGAAAATAGAAGGCATTGCCTCCACACCCCTAGTGCTTCGCATAGTCCCTGACACGAGGTGGATGCACAATAAATCAATGAATAACTTAATTCATTAGTGAGTGGTAATTAATAAGCATTGCTTTCCCTTCTCCACATCCTAACCTGTATCAGGACCTATGATTGCTTCCTTTACACCCATGCGAGAGAGACCTCTTTTTTGCCTTTTCAAGACCAATCCTTCTACCTAGGCTCTTGATACTTTCTGCCCCCATCACTCTTAGGATCATTCTATATCATTCATATGCTCTATTTTCTACTTTCTTCTCTTTCTATCTCTCACAATCCAGCCCACCTACATAGTTAAGTGCCTGCCTCTTTGTCTCTGTGACTCTCTGTAGTGTATACTGAACCCCTATTATAAGCAAGGCACTACTCTTAGCATTAGGAATACATTAATGGAAAGCAAAATAGACAAAATTTCTGCTTCCTAATGGATGATGGTGAGGAGGTAAACAATATTCTAATGGGAGGAGGCAGACAATAAACAGAATATTTTTAAATTATCAGATGTTTATAGGTGCCTTGGGAATAAAATAACTAAGGGGTAGGAACAGCGTATGCTAGAAGGGAGTGGGGATGTGATTTTAAACAGAGAAGATAGGGATAGGTGACATTTGATCAGAGATCTGAAGGAAGAAAAGGAGTAATCCGTGCAATAAATCTGGGGGAATTTCATTTGAAGCAGAGGAAACTGCCAGTATGTGTAAGAGTCCTGAGGATGGCAGGAATGTTCTGAGTGTAAATCAAAGTGTAACAAGAAAGATTGGCTGAGTAGAGTGGGGAGAGGAACTGAAGTAGGATATGAGATCGGGGGAGCCAGTCCTGAAGTCCTTGTGGGGCACTGTGAATAGGACTTTGGTTTTTATGCTGATAAATTGGGAAATCCATGAGAAGGTTTTGAGCAAAGGAATGACATAATCTGACCTATATTTAAAAGGAACACCTGACTGTTGTATTGTGAATTGGCTGTAAGGAGGTAGGGTGGTTTGAAGCTGTAGGTACCCCAGCAAAACATGTTCTTAAACCTGATCCATACATACAAGTTTTCTTGTATGTATGGATAGGTATGTATAAAAATAGGTATGTATAAACCTATTGTAAGTTGGGCTTTAGTAAGGTTTCTTCAGTAAAGTTGTGGCATGGCCCAAACAGGATATGACTTAATCCTATTCTTAGAGTTCTTTATATCAGAGTAAAATTCAGAGAGAGAAAGGGAAAGCTGCAGGAAGCAAGAAGCTACACCACCAGAAATTGGAAAAGAGGGGAGAGACCAAGAAATACCACCATATGTGGCAGAAGAGCCAAGGATTGACAGTAGCCAGCCCCAGAACACCAGTCTTCAGGAAAAAAACATTGCTTTGATGATGCCTTGATTTTTACTTTCTTTTAGCCTCAAAATGATAAGCTAATAAATTACAATTGTTTAAGCTAACCCATTTCATGTTATTTGAGCATCCTAGGAAACCAAAGCAGGTGGTGTCTTAGTTTGCCAGGGCTATTATGACAAATACTGCACACCAGTTGGCTTAAACAACAGGAATTTATTGGCTTACAGTTTTGGAAGCTGTAAGTCCAAAATTGAGGTGTCCCCAAGCCATGTTTTCTCTCTCAGTCTGTAGCATTCTGGTGATGGTTCAGCCTCTACCTCCATTAAATAGTGATCTCGCTCACCTTCTCTGATTTGTACTCTGCATCTGAATTTCTTCTGCTTATGAAGACTCCAGTCATATAGATGAAGGCCCATTGTGATTAAGTTTACTCTCAATAGGCTCTCCAAAGATCTGACTTACAAATGAGTCCACACCCACAGGACTAGGGGTTAGGACTTGAACATGACTTTGTGGGGGACATAGTTTAACCTCTCACAAGTGGCAAAGGGAGAAGCAGAAAGTCTGGTTAGGAGGTAACTGAAATAATCCAAAAGAGAGGCAATATACTCCTTTCACCACCACATTTGTCGAAAGAGTAGTTTCACTCATTGTCTCCTTACTTATAGTCCTCACTTAGTCCCATCTGGTTTATGTTCCCACTGCTTTTCTGAAAATACTCTTGGCTAAGGCCATAAGTGACCAAAATACCAAATGCCAAATTTGGGAGCTTCTATTAAGTGTCAGAATTCCTTTATGAAACCTCAGGGTCAAAGCAAACCCAACTGAATCTTGACTGTGTGCTGAAAGCAACACCAATGAAGAAGATAGAACCTGGAAGATTTAGTGAGATCATGACAGCTACAGAGACTTGAGTTTCCATTTCCCATTTTTTCTGGGGGCAGGGGGGAATGCTACAAAGGCTGACAGGGGTAGAAATAAGTAAAGGACCCAGTAAGGGTATGATATTTCTCAAGTCAAGATGGTTGGTGACATGCAGAAAAGTACCCAGGGCTGCCATGTTTTGAAAGAATTTTCTTACCTGAAGTTTTAGCTAAATGTCCCCATTTTTAAATGTTGGTAAATCAATTAAATTTTTTAAAAGATCAAACAAAATATCAGTGAAATATATATAATCAGAATACTACCAGTTTTCAAATTTACCTTGAAGGAATTGTTAAGTCTAGTGAGTAAGCTCCTGCTCTCTAAGTGGTGAGTAAGTGCCAACTTATAAGTGTTTTTTATTATTTCCCCACTTTTCAGCCTTGAGCTCCCATGAGCATCTCTAGTTTTTGATACTTCCTTATTCCAATCTCAATTTCTCTTTGAGTTTCTGGCATCTCTTTGCCTTCCCTACAGTGTTGCATCTTGAAGCACACTGACCTTTTTTCTACTCACTGCTCCCCGATTTTGGTCCTGCTCACCCCAATCCCACTAGACAGACATATCTAATCCTGCCCCCATTCCTTCAGCCAACTTTTAGGTCTGTTCCATTTTTCTGGATTTTGCTACGTCCAGATTCTAATTCATGTTCTGTGGTGTACGGATGGAAGTTTGGCATTTCACAAATTGGTGGACATGTCCATCTTAGGGTTGGCAGTGATCATGTCTGAGAGTTTACATAAAGCACCTAATGTGCTCTGTCATAAGCAGCAACTAACTTACAAAACAAAAGTTTTAGTTTGCTAAATGCTGATGGAATGCACTATACCAGAAATGGAATGACTTTTAAAAAGGGAATTTATTAAGTTACAAGTCTACAATTCTAAGGTCATAAAAATGTCCAAACTAAGGCATCCAGAGAGAGATACCTTGTCTCAAGAAAGGCCAATAGTGTCTGTTACTTGGGAAGTCACATGGCTGGCATCTGCACTCTTCCAGCTTCTGATTTCAAATGACTCTCTCAGCCCCTGTGGATCTGTCTGGCTTCTGGCTTCCCCAGCATATCATGGGAAGGCACATGGCAATGTCTGCTCGACTCTGCATCTCCAAATATCTGTGTCTAGATGTCTTCTCTCTCTTCGGCACTCCAACCATCTCCAGTACTCCAAGAGATCTCCACGGGTCTGCATCTATGTTGCTTCTGACTCAACTCCAAAATGTTTCCCAGTAAACTAATAAAGACCCAGTTTGAATGGGCGGAGTCACAACTCCATCTAATGTAAAGGTCACATCCTCAATTGGATGCATCACATCTCCATGGAAGTAGTCTAGTTGAAAGGTCACTTCCACATTGGGTGTGTCACATCTGCATGGAAACAACCTAATCAAGAGATCCTACCCTACAATATTGAATTAGGATTAACAAGAAGGCTTCCCCCACAAGATTGGATCAGGATCAATAAACATGGCTTTTCTGGGGTACATAACAGTTTCAAACTAGCACAAGTAACAGCACAAAAAGATACTTAACCTCTTTCTCTCTCCCACCCTGCAATCTTTCCCATACTCTTTTGAGTCCATGGGACTCACAAGAAACAGAGTGGTGGGGAGTTTCTGTTCCATGCACTTCCATCCTGTGATGCTGCCATCTTCAACACCTCATCTCAAGGGTGCTGCTGATGGGGAAAAGAGAAGGTACACAGACTTACACGTGTTGTATGATTCACTTCTATTGGGAAGAACTCAATTACGTGATCACAATTAACTGCAAAAGGTCTGGGAAATGAAATTTGGCTGTGCTCCAAGGAAGAGGAGAAAGAAAAATATTGGAGACTGCTAGGCTTCTCAGCTAAGCTATTCAGTCTTCCAAGATGGAAACCTCAGAATCAACCTGCATTTCATGTATGAATATTACTAGTTATACCTCAGAAAAGTCCTGTATTTTCTTCTCTTCACAATGCTCAACCTCATCATGTCTCATTGGTACTTTTGACACAGGTCCCACTCTTCAGTGGCTCCTTACTTCTTGCATCCAGGATAAAGGCCAATCTAATCCAAACTGATTCCAATTTACCTTTTCTGTTCCCTCTTTCAGTTCTTTCTGCTATTCACTCTATACCATCTCCCAAGTGTCTTTCTTCAAACAAGTAGCTGCCAAACCTCTGTGCATGGTCCCTGGATATTCTTTTTGGTCTGGAATGCCCAGGCCCCCTTCAACAACTCAAAAATCTCTTTAAACATCAAGATCCATCTCAAGTATCACTGTTTCATTGAAACCCTCCCAAATTCCTCAAACAGATATATTTTTCTCTCTGTTTATAGCAATTCTCAAAACACTGTAGCACTTTAGCATATTTTATTGTAGCTGTTTTTATGTGCCTATATCTCCCATAAGACTGAGGGGAAAGACTGAGGTTTATGCATAATTTTATTGGTCAGATTTATAATCCTTAAGTCTTGTTCAAAGCTTGACATATTGTGGGTGCTAAACTGATTTTTGGCACAAATAAATAAAATAATCTTTTATGCAACCGTATCATAATGCAAATAGAACTCAAGATTTTTATTTTAGATAAAATCAACTTATCATTTTTTCTGTACTTCAGAGTTTTACTATTTATACCCTATGAGGTACTGGCTATTCAAATATTGAAGGATTTAGGAAAAGATGTTTTTAAAGCAGCATCCTTCACTAACCAAGTTAGCAGATATTTCTCTGAAGTTTATATAGAATCTTTCAGTAAGTCCTTGACTACATCTCAACAAGAGGTGGGGCATTCAAGGATTTTATTCTCTTGGTCTAATCAGTTTTGCAAATTGTGAATCTTAGAGAGCAGGCATTTGTTTGTTATCTGGGAGATGGTTATTTATTTTACTTCCTCTTACTTTGAATTATTCTTAATAAAAAAGGAAAGGCAGAGCAAAGCTGTGAATCCCAATTAATCCAATTCTGCTTGAGTTTCAGTCCTGTTTAAAGGCTAGCATGGGCTTTGGGTATAACTAGTATTTTCAAACTTCCTTGCTTTCCTTATTCTAGTTATCATGAATAATTTGGATATAGACTCATCATTCAATGAGACATGCCAAGAATACCCAGTCATGTGTTTACCCTCTTCTCTGCCTCTCGTACCCTAGTGAAGTGTCAAGGTAGTAAATTAAAATTATTTATACCCATTATACATGCCATGCCCCTGTGAATGATTTCCAAATATGTGTCTTGAGTTTAGACATCGCTCCAAGTTCCCTATGTCCCACTGTCTCTGAGCATTTCCACTCAATGAGCCACAAGAATCTCAAATTCAGTATGTCAAAAACTGATTTAAATCACTCTCACTTTTGCCTACTGCAACTCCTTACTTCCTTTTCTCAATTAGTAATACTGTCATTCTCCCAGTTAGGCAGGCCTGAAAATTCAGGGTCATCTTTGAAGCCTCATACATCCCATCTACAATCATTTATTAAACCATATTTGTTCTGTTTCTGCTAATCACTGATGATAAGATCTCATGCTCCCCTTTCTGGAAAAATCTCTTCATTATTTTCAGTAGACACTGAAAGAAATGTGTCACTATGATATATTCAATATTTTATTATTAATCATCTAGTTTGTAGTCTTCAAGTACTTACTGACTATAATTTGATACAGTCCCTCTTCACTTCTCTCAGGATTCCAAATGTGTTTGTTTGTTTGTTTGTTTTAATTAAATGCCAGCCCTATCTTTGAGAAATAACTAAATCTATATCCCCTATCTGATGAGGAAGCCTCTCTCTACACACACCACACACAGATCAACTGACAGAAGACATACCATAGCTGCTTATTAGTCTTCACACCTGACTTTCCATGGTGTGGCCCTCTAACGTTTACAATTCACATGCATCCTTTTGGCCAGGAGAATGGTTTTCTGCTGGGTAGTTATTGATTAAAATCAGTACTCACATATTTTTTCCACTGCCATCACCTTAGCTTTTTTCCTCTTCCCTTAGACTTGTTAAGAGTCCCCTAATTTGGTCTCTACATTTCCAATTGCTTCCTTTCTTAGCCAGCATTCTTCAGCTGAACTACAGAAAATGGTGTGAATAACCATCTTCTTAGTTCTCCCAAAAAACATATATAACAAGAATCCTTCTGGATGTATAGGAGAAGTTCATTACATACTATATATACCTTAAGGTTTTAGGGTTTAATATATGGTTGACAAAATAGGAATGGAAACTCTCCCTGGGTTATCTTCTCAAGGCATACCTCTGTTCATGGTCTCTGCTCTTCTCAGAATCTATCAGTGTCTCCCCAATATCTGTAAAATTAGGTTTAATCCCTTTAGTATTTACAGCCCCCTATATTCTGGACCCAACCTATAGCTATAGCTCTTATCTACCTTCAGCCTGGCCAACGGGATCTTCTCTAGTCCCCAGAAGAAATTCTGTCCCAATTCTGTCCCTTTCTACTCTTTTTCCAAAGCCAAGCTCAGTTATTACTTTCTATATGAAAGCTATCCCAGACTCTTCTATTTCTAGCTAATCCCTACTAGATTTTTTGTATTTTTTGAGATTTATCACTATTACCACTTCTATTTGAGCACATATCTTATCAACCTCCTCTGGCTTGAAAGCTTCCTGAGGGAGGAAACCTGTGTCATGGGTGTATTTGCATCCTCTTTCACCCTTCATTCCCATGACTAAAACATGTAATACCAATATAGCTTTGGTGAAAGAATGAATGAATTAATGAAGGTCAGTTGGAGTACATTGTCACTTGTGTACTAGGGCACCACAGGGCCAAATTTCAACGGGATAGGCTCAAAAAAGGAAAGCATCCTTGGAGTAAATAAGTCTCCTTGCTCAACATACCTGCATGTGTATTAAATGGCATGATGACTTAAACCCCCATAAAAAAATATGCATGCCCCTCCACTTCCTCTAGTAGCCTTAACCCAAGTCTCCCCTCTTAGGACAGCCCCAGGATTTCTCGGGGCACACTTTAACACCCTGTGTGCAGTATTCAGCAGCAACTCTGCGTGTGATTTCTCATTATGCCCACCATTATTATATGTACAACTGCTAGTCTTTGACAATGAACTTCAAAGTAAATATTTTCTTCAGTTTTAAATGTATATTCTATTTTGTGACTGCTACGACCTCGTTTTTCTTGATTCAACCCAAACATGAGAATTAAGCCTGCATAGAAATCATTTCAACCATAATAGCAATTTTTAAAACTCTACATTTCCCGTACACTTTCTCTGAGAATTCTAAAATACTGTTGAAACATAAGTCATGCAAAGGTATGATTTAGTCAGGACTTCACTAGCGATATCAACTTTACAGCCAGAAAGCAATCATAGCCTTCAGCACCTTAATAAAAAATAGAAAGATAAGAGTTATTTTCTTAAGAATTAGGGTATAGTTCCATGTTTGCCTTTTCAAATCCAAAATGTGAATGCTTTTTCTTTGTAACAGCCCTCCACTCTATTATGTCCTATCGTGTTATTTATTTCAATTACTTTGGCTTTTTCCTGATAGGAGACTGCCATATAATCCCTTTTGATTTTCAAGAGATGTGGAAATGTGGATGTGTAACAGTACATATCATAACTATTTCTTTTGGCTTCAGATATTTTCTGTCATCAGTGTAGTTCTAGCGTGTCTGAATGTATGTTCTTATACTTAATAACATTCTTCTCTTTGCTAGAAATTAATTTAGTAAGAGCTCAATGCAAGTATATATAAATTTATAAAGCAAAAATGTTACCAAAACCAGATCTATAACACAAATAAGATTTTTAAGAAAATGCCATAGTAAATACACATCAAAGAAACATTGTTCAGACTAAAAGTTTCACCTCAAGCTTGGCAGAAAGAAAGTATATTATCTTATTTTTGTATGGTGAAGAAATCCAAATCGACGTTTCAGTCATTCCGAATAACGAATGTCTGAAGTGAAAGAAGTAAAGGCAACATATGTGAATCATTTCGAGCAAAAATATTTTCTCCAGTGCCTGTTACAACAAAAATCAACTTCTGTTTTCTTCAGAAGAATCATAATGTTTTTATTATGATGTATTCCAGATAAGTAATTTGTTTTTCAGGTGAAACTGATATGAGAATACAGAAAACCCATTGTTTATATTTTAAGTAGTTCTCTCACAAAGTATCGAGGGAGAAAGGAAGCAACATGCTTTCCATATGGATCAAATGCTTTTAAAGTCAGTGCCATAAGAAGCGCGGGTGTGCTTTCTCTTGAAGACGCTTCTTTCTGGGCATGTTCGAGAAGTGGCCAGGCTAACCTGGGAGTGCACTAGGGGGTAAAATATCACAAAAGCTCCCTTTCTTCTCTCCTTCCCGTTTCTCCTCTAACCACAGTTTCCCTCAAGTTTTCTGAGTGAACAGTCGGGAACCTTGAGAAGCCGCTGTTCATGACTTAAGTGTTGACTGAGTTAAATCATTTTATGGTAAATAGAGAAACTTAATACCACATCAAACTAAATAAAAGTCAGTTGGGAGACCCAAAGTAGAGATGGGAGCTATATTCGCTTGTGAGTCAGGAGTTTGTGGGTGCAGAGGTGGGGAGGCATTTTTATGGGTAATCTAGAGATGTTGTACCTGGTGTTCCTCTCGGGATGCGCGATGCACAGTGTCCCGCCATCCTTGTCTGGATGTCTTGGCTGAGAGCATATTTTAAAAAGAAATGTCAGTAGGGGCGGTGCACTGGTGGCTCAGTGGCAGAATTCTCACCTGGTGTGCTGAATGAAGACCAGGGTTCGATTCTCAGAGCCTGCCCATGCCAATAAATAAATGTCAGTAGGCCTCGGCAACCAGAAAAATGAGGAAGCCCATATATGATCCCTCACCATTTTCACGTCAGGAAACCCTGATTATACATGCGTGGCTGCTTTTACATTAAAACAAAAAATATGTAAGCAGCCAACTAATAAATGGTCTTAAACTTGCTACCAGATATCTTAAATATATTCCTTAAGAAAGGAATGCTAGAAAGGAGGGAGGGGGTAATCAAAGAAGGAAAAAGTTGCAAAACACTAAAGGGAGAGCATAAGGAGGAGGAGAAGAAATCATCTGCCTTTTCCCTTCTTTCCCATCACCTCATTACCATCCTTGTAAAGAGTCATTGAGCTTTTAAGGATCATTAGCATGCTTTCAGGTGATGTGTGAAATGGAAATAAACAAATTAAGAAGTTGTTTGAGTTCTAAGGGAAAGCACAGGGTCATCTGTCTCACCTACACATTTAAGGCATTGAATCTCAGAGGAAACCAGTGGAAGATGTAGGAGTGAAAAACTATACCCAACTCTTTTCTCTGCAACAGGGTGAGGTGAACTGGACTGTGTGTCTGCAAACAAGGGTCCTAGTTTTGGGGGGACTTGGGGTTTCCTGGGATGGGCAACTTTCCATTTTAAATCCAGAACAGTCCAGGAAAACCGGAATAGTTGGTCATCCTGCAAACCCACAATTTATATTCTCTTTTTCATGGGAAGTCTCCTCATTCCCAGGTTTCAAGGCTGGTTGCACATTGGGGAGATTTTTTTTAAACTGGTGCTAAATGTTACCAAGATGCAAATTAAACATCATTCAGTTATGAAAAAAAAAATAATAACTGATGGTAGTATCCCACCCCCAGAGATACAGGTTTAATTTATACAGATGCAGCCCTGGCATTGGGATTTCCTAATTTTCTCCAGGGGATTCTATTGTGCAGGACAGTTTGAAAACCACTGCACTACATGATTTTGCCACATTAACCTCTCTGGACATCAGTTTTTCCTTTGGCAAAAATTTTGTCCCACTTATTTGCATATTACTATCACAGTAATAACCAAGCTTCTGTGATTTGGAATGTTTTTTTTTTTTTTTTTTTAAGAAAGACAGAGAGAAGGAAGGAAGGATAGAAGGAAGGAAGGGAAACATCTTTAAACATTTTCTTGTTTTATTGTATTCTGTTTCTCCGTTTTTGTTACATGGGCTGGGGCCGGGAATCGAACCGAGGTCCTCCGGCATAGCAGGCAAGCACTTTGCCCGCTGAGCCACCGCGGCCCGCCCAATGTGATTTGGAATGTTTTAAATCAGATCAGGAGATCTTGCTAAAGTGCAGATTTGATTCAGTAAGTCTGGGATGAGGCTGGAGAATTTGCATTGCTCACAAACTGCCCCATGACGCCGATGCTATGATCCATGGACCACACTTCTGGTAGTAGTAGTTAGAACATTAAAGAGTAAGAAGGATTGTTCAAAATATCTTTTCTTTTCTTTGAAGATTAATAGAAGTCATCAATGTGGCATTAAAGGAAACAGGAAGGTATATAAGAGGAGACTACAATGGGTAGAAACGTAGGTGTATACATATGGCCATTATGGTAGACAGAAAATTAGTTTTGAAAACTAGGTGAAGCAGTACCACCATTATCTCCTCTGCTTTTATTTTAGTGAAAAACAGCATTTGTTAAAATACTCACTTAGTGCTGTTTGAAAATGGCCAGTAAATCAGTTTGGAAAGCTAAGTGAAGAGAACCAACATTAGCTTCCCTGTTGGTCTTTGATTGAAAAAGAGCCTACTAAGAAAACAGCATATTGGTAAAATCTCACTAAATGCTGTTCAGACTAGCCAATCAGTTTCAAAAAGTAGGTGTGTTAGTTAGATTCAGTTGTCAACTTGGCCAGGTGAGCATACCTAGTCTTGTTGCTGCGGACATAAGCCAATGGTACGTGAACCTCATCTGTTGCTAATGACATCTGCAGTCGGCTAGGAGGCGTGTCTGCTGCAATGAGTGACGTTTGACTTAATTGGCTGGTGCTTAAATGAGAGATTGCAACGTAGCATTGCTAAGCAGCTCAGCATTCCTCATCTCAGCACTTGCAGCTCAGCCCAGGCCTTTGGAGATGCAGAAAGAAGTCACCCCAGGGAAAGTTGTTGGAACCCAGGGGCCTGGAGAGAAGACCAGCAGAGACCATCCTGTGCCTTCCATGTAAGAAAGAACCTCAGTGGAAAGTTAGCTGCCTTTCCTCTGAAGAACCAACAAAATAAATTCTCTTTTATTAAAAGCCAATCCATCTCTGGTGTGTTGCATTCTGGCAGCTAGCAAACTAGAACAGTAGGTGAAACAGAACCACCATTAGCTTCCCTGCTATCATTTGAGTGAAAAATAGCATCAATGTGCAAAACTCCCTTAGCAAAATTTGCTGTCCACATCCCACTCCCAGGAATCTGTAAATATGGTGTTATGTGGCAAAGGGGTATTGAAATTGCAGATGAAATTAATGCTGCTAATCAGCTGACCTTAACATAGGGAAATCATCCTGGGTTATCCACGTGGCCCAAGATAACCAGAAGAGTCCTTAAATGTGGAAAGAGAAGGCAGGAGAAGAATCAGTGTCAGAGTGATGTGATGTGGGGAAAAAAAAAAAAAAAAAAACCTTGGCTGGCCATTTCTGCTTTAATAGTGGAAGGAGACATGAGCCAAGGAATGTGGGCAGCCTCTAGAAGGCAGAAAAGGCAAGGAAATGTATCCAAGGAAACAGCTGGATTTTAGCCCAGTGATACTTGCACCAGACTTCTGATCTACAGAATTATCTCTAAGATAATACATTTTTGTTATTTCAAGCTTTTGTTGTTTTATTTTAGCAATAATAAGAAACTAACACAGATGTGATACTAATCTACAAATTTAGGTTGGCAGTAAGTAGACTTTTATTTTTCATTAGATAAGTCTCCCACTCCGAGACCCATTCTCCCAGACCTTTTAAACCCCTAGCCCTTCCTAGGATTTTGCACACCCTCCTCTGAGGGTGACTACAATTCTGGGGTCCAAAGTTTAGGGATAAGTGGGCAGCTGACCAGTCATCTGTTTTCTGAATGGCCCACTTGTTGCTGACAGCTCTGTGACATCCCAGGGTCATGCCAGGGGCCCTGGGAACTTACCAGGACTGATGATGGGGTGGCCCATGTACAAACATCGTGCCACCAACACCACCTGCCTAGTGCTGAGAAAACGCGGGACACAGACCGCACACCCTCCTTCTCTCCCCTCTCTTGTATAGCCCAAGAGAATCTCACTTGTCTCAGCTCTTCTCCCTTCATAGTTCTACAAAGCATTCTGTATCTCTCTCCTCAAACTCCCTACATTCTTCAAAAGGCTTAGGCTTTGGAAAACAAAGTCCAGAAAAACATGCAGGTTATTCTTATTTCCCTCCGTCCCTCATGGTTCCCCTGCGGCAGTGAGCCAGCTGGCTGTGCATCCGAGAGGAGTGGGGACAAGGGGATGGAAAAAGGGAACAAATCCATTCTGGAACAAAAGAGCATGAGTCAATTTATCAAAATACCAGCCTTCTACTTATGTATGGAAGTAAACACAATTAGGTGTATTTTTATGTCTCACTGTCACCTAAAAACAGGAGATCTTCACTGCTGTATGCATGCCATATCTGCCTTGTAGATTAACTGGTGGAAAATAATTGGGGCTTTTGGGGGCTCTTCATGGTGAGTTGAAAGGAAATGAAGAAACTGATGGAGCAAGAGGTCAGCTTAGCAATGAAATGTCAAGGGTGCAGAAATTTCATTGCTTAATTTCAGGATTTGATTTCTGGAGATGAGACTCTTCTTGAGGTCTCAAGGTCATGATGGGTAAGGCAAGTAACCACTATTGCCTGTCCTGCTGCAGAGGAGACCAGCCCATTGACCTGAATCCTGCCCTCATCTGGGCAATCAGAACCTGGCTCACGCAAAGCCTCCTGGGAATCCCTGGGATCTCTAGTTAGAACCATTTCCACATTAACTGCTGCCAGACTGATCCTAAATCTTGAATTCCACAGCAAAGAAAGACCCTGTATGCAAACTGTAAGCATTTCACACATGGATTTGTTATTATACTGTCTTTGTAGATGGTTACCTAGTAGGCTATAATAAAATCCAATTTTATCAGGAGACTGAGGTTCAAAGAGATGTGTGCAAAAAGAGTTTCTCAAGAAGAAAATATAGCAAAATGTTAGCAGTGTTTATTTTGAGAGTGAAATTATGGGTTGTTTTTCCTTCTTTAAGTGTATCTGTGTTTTCTAGTTTTCTAGAAGAATATGTTTTGGTTATATAATTTTTAAAAGAAGATGAGGGTTTTAAAACATAATTGAAAATGCTCATGGAAAATTCAAGCTTTTTGGCAGGTCAATGGAGCACTATTTAGAAACAGGAAGACGCTTTTCATACCCAACCATACAGGGATTATCTGCTCAGTTCTCCAGCTGTAGAGGCCTTGTGATCATAATATTGGGGAGACAAGATATGTGGAGAGCTCCATAACACTTCACTTTGTGACATGTTACAACTATTTCAAGTTGTAATTGAATTCCATTGTTTAATAAACCTCCCAAAGAAAGAAAGTGTCGCAGATGCCTCTGCTATGGCCCTGACCTTCACTGTCTAAAAGTCACCATCTTCCTGTTGATGTAAACAGTAAAGAGAGACCCTAATGCAAGTCAAATATGTGCTCAATTTGATAAATGTCCTTTGTACCAAGAAGGGAACAAAAAGAGCTCCCTCCCTTCTTCTTTTGCTCTTGAGACTTGGGTGTGACTAATCAAGGAAAAGGAATAGGGAGGTGTTATAAGGTTGAATTGCATTCCCCTCCCAAAAAAATATACTCAAGTCCTATCACCCAGTCTCATGAATGTGATCTTATTTGGAAAGAGTCTTTGAAGATGTGATTAGTTCAACTGAGGCCAAAATGGGTTAGGGTGGACCTTAATCCAGTGCGACTAGTGTCTTTATAAGAAAGGGGGCATCTGGACACACAAACAGCCATTGCATGTGACGACTGAGACAGAGACTGAAGTGCTGCAGCTGCAGCCAGGGAACGCCAAGCAAGGACTGCAGGCAAACACCACAAGTGGGAAGAGTAAAGGGGAGGTTCTCCCCAACAGGTTTCAGAAGGAACATGGCCCTGATGACACCTTGGTTTCAGACTTCTAACCTCCAGAACTGAGAGATAGCCAATTCCTGCTGTCTTAAGTCACAAGATTGGTGGCAATTTGTGATGGCAGCCCTAGAAAGTTAAGACAGAGGGGATGGAGGGTGCTGGGGAAGAAGACGCCTCTGGGAGAGAAGAATGCCAGGGGGAAGCTTCCTGGTGGGGAAAGTCCTATTCAGGCTTACAGTGACAGCAGGTGAGGAGGGAAGGGAATGTGGGGCCTCTCCTGCTTCAAACCTCTCCATCCACGTCCCACGTCCCTCAGAGGAGTGTGGAAAGGGACGCTGGGACAGAGAGGAAGGAGACTGGTGGGTGGCCACCTCTGTGTTTTCCCCCATCCACTGGTGGTGGATGAAGAAAAGCCTAAAAAAGGATCTTTCAGGGACCACCCACCCTGGCCCCCACCTTAAAGTCGTCTCCTAGTGCTCGGGCCTTGGTGTTAGCACTGACCGCTGTACCTGAAGTTCCCTCTGTAACCTCCTTCCCAAGAGGCAGTTCCGAGGTTTGGCTGCCCAACTCTTTGAAAAGGTGTGAGTAAAGCTCACATCGTGGGGCCAGATATGGCGCAGGGGGTGGGGGAAGGGGTGTGCCTCCACTGTGGCCCTGTATAAGCCAACCACAAGCCCTGAATCCCAGGTCAGACCTACTCTCCAAAGAAGGAGAGCAAACCGGATAGCAGGGGATGACAGCCGGGGAAAGACCCTCCACATTTAAGCCCATAGAGGGTCTATCTGCCAACCCCCCCGGGCTAGGACCAGAATCACCCTTCGTGCCCATGAATAATAACCACTATCATAGGAACACTAATGATAGCAGGCATTTCAGAGCTTTTTGATGTGTCTGATCACATCACTTTGCACCTCAGTCCTGTCGAATGTTCGGTGTGATAGTGGGAATTGCTGGCTTCCTTCTCCAGTTCCAATGTCAGCTGGTGTCAGAGGCAGTGCCAGAGTCCTCAGCTGTCCAACTCCTTTTCCAGGGTGCTGAACACTCCCCTCCTCTGGTATCAGGTGGGGACTGCAGGCCAAGCAGGGATCAAGCCTTTTCTTTTCTGCGCAAGAAGAGGTGCTGTAGAAAAATCTCCAAAATAAAGAAAGAGCGGCAATAGGGATGAAGGTCGGGGTTGGAGAAAGCAAGAGGATGGAGCAGCTCTAGCCTGCCTTCTGCCAGGCCCCGATGTCATGCAGGTCACTGTTTATTTCTTCACTGAGCCAGCTATTAGCAAAAGACCAGAAAGCTTTGAACTGACTGAATGGATGTACATAAAGAAAGCTGTTCATGTAATCTGCACATTTAATTCAGCCGCTCTGCTTGCTGCTCCAGTCTGGCTTCTTTCCATATAAGGAGTTTGCGGTGTCTTTCTGAGGCACCCCTGCCTCTGTCTTGAAAATCAGCCAAAGATGGCTTTGTGTTTTTAATGCATGCGCTGTGGGTCGAAAACCTCAGCAGCATTGTCACCACCTTGCCTGCTCCGGCCCAGGTAAGTCCTGTGCTTTGCATTTCTCTTTCTCCCGCAAATGAAAATGTACTGAATTCCAGTATTTGGGCTTTTTCTTTTTACGTGAATGAATGGAAGGACAATCATTTTAATTTTGCTTGCCTATCAGATTATATCATGAACAAATGCATTTACGTGCATATAATTTCCTGTTTGTGAAAATGTTGCTGGAATCTGCTTTAGTGTGTCTTAGGACAGATGTGATAAAAGCTGGAGGCATACTTTTCAGTGAAATATACATTCTGAATGTGTTAATAAGGTGCCTAGGGGTAAATTGTATAAGAAGGGGAAAGGAGAGGACATTGTCTTATTCATGCATATTGTTCTACATAAGGGCTATCAAAGCCTGCTTATAGCCACAGCTTTATTGAAAAGTGCCAAGAGGTTAACATAAATGGCTACATTTTGGTATGTATCCCAGAAAAGCGCTATCCACTAGAGGAATCTCCCATTTTGGATAATAATATTTAAATGTATCATGTTCCCTTTTCTTTAAGTTGTTTCTATGGTTTAATGACTGTCAAGGTTTTGTGAAATATCTGCTAAACCAGATGCTGCCACCTGAGCAAAGGAAAGGGGGGAAAAATTAGGAGTGCAAGTTCAGGCACATGGGCACACGCACAGTGGGAGCGGGAAGGGGTGAGCGTGAAACAGCATGTCCTACAGACAACAAATAGTACTTAAAGGCGTGAGAGAAAGAACATGCATTATAAATGCAAAATTGGGAAAGAAGAAAATTGAATGTTTTTGATGCTGAACAAGGCCTTGGTAGAAAAAATAAGGAATGCAGTGTATCTTATTTGGTTATGCCTTTTCTCCCCTGCTCTCCCTTGTGAATCAGCCACCTTATTTAGGATCCATTCTTCTCACAACATTAACCAAGGTGAAAAGAATTGCAAAACCCTGACAGTGAATGATAGAAGCTTGAGATATGTTGTGTACACCTACTCAAGGATGGTAGGCCTCAAACCAGATGAGTTTAAGACTATTATCTACAGAATAACAGATTTGCTCCTGTCAGATATGTGATGTATGTACCTTATTGCAGCTATTACTTTTGTATGCTGAATAGCTACAAAATAGTTGGCCCTGGGTTAGGTGTCTCATTTGCATTATCTCCTTTATTGCCTCCAGCCTTCTAAAAGTTAGTGATAACTATTACAGCTCAAGGAGGTTAAGTATCTTAGCCAAGGCCATGCAGTCAATAAGTGGAGGAGATAGAATTTGAACCCAGATCCACCCTAACCAGGAAAGCTGATCTTCTTTCTATTTTTATGCAGCCCTTCACTTTCATTATTTGCAAGTTTGACTTAAGTACGGGACAGAAATAAGTGAATAAGAGACACACAAAGAAAATCTTTTTCTTGGGAAAACTGGAACCCCATGTTAAGTGAATAATTAAATACCAAAGTGCTTTTATTTGTTGTGAATTTATCAGTATATTGAAATATTAGCAGGACACACTAGGACGTTGTTTCTCACTCTGGTTCACACATTGTACTTACCTGGAAGCTTTAGAACTACTGATGCTGAATGAGAGAAAATATGTGGAAACTATATATTTGTTAAGGCTTCAATACCCAGAATATATAAAGACCTCCTAAAACTCAAAATCCAAAAGACAAACAACCCAATTAATACATGGGCAAAAGACTTGAGTAAACATTTGTCCAAAGAAGATATACAAATGACCAATAAGCACATAAAAAAATGCTCAACATCATTAGCCATTAGGGAAATGCAAATCAAAACCTCAATGTAGAACCATCTCACATCCATTAGAATGACTAATATTAAGAAGACAAGTTTTGTTGTTGTTGTTAACAAGTGTTGGCATAAATGCAAAGAAATAGGAACCTTTGTACATTGTTGGTGAGAATATACAATGGTGCAGCCACTATGGAAAAGAGTTTGATAATTCCTCAGGAAATTAAACTTAGAAATACCATATGACCCAGCAATACTACTTCTAGGTAGATGCCCAAAATAATTGAGAGCAGAAATTCAAGCAGATATTTGTGCACTAATATTCATATAGCCAAAAGTTGGAAGCAACCCAGGTGTCTGTTAACAGATGAATCAATCAACAAAATGTGGTATATAATTTACTATGGAATATTTTTCAGTCATAAAAAGGGACAAAATTCTGATACGTGCCACAACATGGATGAACCTTGAAGATATGTTGCGTGAAATAAGCTAGACGCAAAATGACAGATATTATATAAATTTCAGTTAAATGAAGTAACTAGAATAGGCAAATTCATAGCAACAGAAAATAGAATACAGGCTACCAGGGGTGGAGGGGAAGGGAGCAATGCTTAATGGGTACAGAGTTTTTGTTTGGGGTGATGGAAAAGTTTGATAACTGATGGTGATGGTAGTACAACATTGCGAATGCAATTCATACTGCTGAATTTTATGCATGAAGTTGGTTAAAATGGGGAATGTTATGTTCTATATATGCTGCTACAATTTAAAAAGAATACTGATACCTGGTTTCCACTCCCAGAGATTCTGATTTAATTGGTCTGAAATGTGGCCTAGACATCATGATTTTTTAAAAGATTCCCAGATGATCCTAATGTGTAATCAAATAGGTATTTACCCTTATAAGCTTTCTCCTAAAGTTTAGACCCATTAATTCAATTAATCCTTAGCCATCTCTGCCTCAGTGTTTGATATGCAACTGAACATGTCCAAATCAGAGATTTCTGTCTTTTCACTTAAACCTGATGCTCCTTTTCCTGCATGTTTTTTTTTCTCTTCAGTATCAAACACTAGTGAAGGTTTTGAGTGCAATAGACCTATTGTTATAAATTATTTGTATCTAAGTAAATACTGTCCTTATATTGATATAGGCATGCCTGACCATAGGGTGGCTGCTATATAAATTTATCATGGTTCCATGGGAATTCAAAAGCCTTAAAACTTCAAACACACATTAATAATGAAAAAGTTGTGGTAGTTCCCGCCTGAATGCAAAAAAAAAAAAAGAATATTATTCCAATTAAATGTTTTACATCAGCAAGTTAACAGAAATTAACATGTGGATCTGGTTGACCATAAGAAAATGAGTTACCCGTAAAATTTCAAGTAACCAATTTTTACTCTCCCTAGTGAACGATGTCTATGGAATATTTATGATATCGAAGGTATGATTTCCCTGGGGAAACAATGACCAATACAGTTCACTCTCTGCCTTCAAAAAGCTTCCAGTCAAATCAAGGGGATTATCTGGTTTCAAAAGTGAAAACTATACGTGGCAGAAAATGCTGCATAGATTAAGAAAAAAAATCATGAATGTCTCTATACTAGCTAGGGCTACTTGTATTGCAATTATTTCATGAAAACCCAACTCAATTTTCCTGAAGCAAAAAACAGAGGTTATTGGTTTATGTAACTGAACAGTTTAGAGATGCTGTAGCATCAGGCGTAAATAGAACCAGAGGTTCAGACAATGGTCTGTGTTCCTGGATCTCTCTTCGTCTATTTCTCTCTCACTCTGTCTCATTCTCGCTCAGCTCTGCCTCATAGTTGGCTTTTCTCTCTCTCTCTCAGTCAAGCCCTTTCCCCATGGTGGCTCCCACAAATTGAGATTTCTATCCTCCAGCTCTTAGTTCACTAGAGGCACTGTTTCTGTTTACAGTAGTCTTACAAAAGCTTTGAGATTGAGGCTCATTGGACTCATGGCTAATGGGATTTGATTGGCTAGGATTTTACTGTATGCTCAAGGGAATGTTGGACTCAAGGGAAATTTGGCCCAATCAAACCACCTGAGACTTCAAGTGGGAGAAGGATGAGTTCACAGGGAAAACACTGCTTCTGTTACAAGAAGAGGGATGATCAGATGTTAAGCTGAACATAGTAAGAAATCCCTGATGTAGTTTCTGCAGGTACAGAGAGGAAGACATACTGTGCATCTGGGAGGCAAGAAGAGTCTCAAAGAGAAGGTATGGTTTGGGATGCATCTGGGAGGACAGACAGGGTAGGAGGAGCCATAAAAATATTTTAAGTACTTAATTTACAATGATTATGCCATTTTGAAACTTAATTCATGTCTGTACTCCACCCTCCACCATAATGAATCCAAGAAGCTACTTAACTATCTAATGCTTAATAAACCATATGGGTTCCTTAAAAAAGGGTTCTGCTGATAATGAAGGTGACTCATTCAGGTGTTCAGTTAACAGGCCTATGCCATCAGATCTTATATCTTTAAAGTAAGAGCCTCCTAAATTTGAGTTATTTTTTTTCTTTACACAAGCATGGAAATGTTTTTATGAAATAGAATGAGAACTTATTTAAATGAAATGTTTAGAATGAATGTTTTGTGAGCTCTTTCTATTAGATTATAAATTTTTCTAGCAGAGACCATCTCTATCCTGTGAAGTCCTTTATATCTTTCTCGAGCTACAAAATCAGAATAAAAAATGATTGTTCACTAAATTTCACTTACCAGAGAGTCATAGCTATTTGGTTATAAATAGAAGGAAAAGAATGTTTGCAATGATATTTAGAAGCAATTTGGTGTCTAGGGAAAGAAGACAAAAGAAAAATTTTCTTGCTCCTACTGACCTTCCATGTAATTTCAGATGAGTCATTTGAATGTGTTACTCATTTCTAAAATAAAGATGATATAGACTGGTAATAACAATAACTGACAATAAAATTGTTGTAAATAGCAAATGAAATAATGTAAATGGAGTACTTTGTAAATAGTAAGTCCTATACAAATAAATGTGAGATGGTTTCTTAGTTTTTGAAAGTATTATCTTATGTAAGGAAATTAGATAGTAATGGGAGTTGTTTTTTGTTTGTTTTGTTTCGTTTTTTATTGTATGCCATCTCCATTTTAAGTTCATTAAATTCACCACCAGACTCTATTATAATAATTTAACATTACAGATAAGATTCTGTTGCTGTTTGCTTTGGAAATATACAAGCCTGGTGACTTCTCCATCTGGAATAATGCCAGGAATTAAGGAAAAGGCAAGTAAGAGCAACTTCTAGGGAATTAATGCTAGCAGCCCTGTTTATCTGGGGCCAGAGATTCTCCATCATGTGGTGTGTTAGTTAGATTCAGTTGTCAACTTGGCCAGGTGAGCATACCTAGTCTTGTTGCTGCGGACATAAGCCAATGGTACGTGAACCTCATCTGTTGCTAATTACATCTGCAGTCGGCTAGGAGGCGTGTCTGCTGCAATGAGTGATGTTTGACTTAATTGGCTGGTGCTTAAATGAGAGATTACAATGTAGGACAGCTAAGCATCTCAGCATTCCTCATCTCAGCACTTGCAGCTCAGCCCAGGCCTTTGGAGATGCAGAAAGAAGTCACCCCGGGGAAAGTTGTTGGAACCCAGGGGTCTGGAGAGAAGACCAGCAGAGACCATCCTGTGCCTTCCATGTAAGAAAGAACCTCAGTGGAAAGTTAGCTGCCTTTCCTCTGAAGAACCAACAAAATAAATCCCCTTTTATTAAAAGCCAGTCCATCTCTGGTGTGTTGCATTCCGGCAGCTAGCAAACCAGAACACGTGGTAAGCAGGTTTCCCAAGGAGAGCTCAAGGACAATGTCACTACCTACCAGTGATGGTCAAAATGAAGCATTTGGGAAGAAATCAGTCCAGAGAAGAAAGCATGAAATTTTACAAGAGGTAAAGGGGGTGCAGGAACAAGGGAGAAGAGAGCAGCAAATGTAAGCATAGAAGACTGTGAACAGTAGGGTGGAAATTAGATCTGAGGCATAAGCTGTGAACCACAAAATCTCTGATGTTGGTAAGAGGGGAACTGAGATGGTCCACCATGTAACTGCTGTTATCCAGCACCCAGCACAGACTGCTTCCTAGCAATTCCTCCTACATGCAGCCAAAGCATTTTCATTAATAATTATGATATGAAATGAATAATAATGCTGTCCAAAACAGAAACAAAGTGAAAATTTTCTTTTTACTGAACTTGTACATAATATCATTCCAGTAAAAATAAATAATAACAAGTGAATTTTAGTCAAACTGAAGCATCTACAACCGAAACAATTCTGGCAACTACTAAATTGTACACAAATTAGCATTTTATTTTCTTGATTTGTTATTTGTTCTTAATTTAAAGTGAAAAATAAACTTCAATCTTAAAATATATTATTAAAATCCTGCAAAATATTTTATGTGAAAACTGAAATTTGCATTTACTACACAAAGTATGACACTTTGTCATTCATGTTCTGTTTCCATGTTTTAAATTTAAGCACAAATAGAAACTTCAAATGGCCATGTAGAATGACAGAACTGCAGTGTTAAGGTTAGGTTCATGTGTCAACTTCGCCAGGTGATGGTGCCCATTTGTTTGGTAAAGTGAGCACTGACCTAACCATTACTGCAGGGACATTTTGTGGCCGGTTAATAAACCAGAAGGCTGGTTTATTAAATCATCAGCACACTGAGTGCATCCATGGCTGATTACATCTGCAGTTGGCCAAGAGGAGTGTCTTCTGCAATTAATGACATTTAATCAGTTGAAGGTGTTAGAGGAGAAGTTAGAAGAGAGAATCTCTCTCTCTGCTTCAGCCAGCCAGCCTCTCCTGGGGGATTCATTGAAGACCTTCATCAGAGCTGTCACCTCATAGAATTTGGACTCATGCATCCCCACAGTTGCATGAGATACCTTTATAAAATCTCATATTTACAAATATCTCTTATTGATTCTGTTTTCCTATAGAACCCTGATTAATAAATCCAGTAACTCAAGTTATTGTTCTTTGTCTTTGCAAGTACTGCATTGTCATTGTATATTTTTAATCTGCTTTTTATATGTGAAAATATGTAGAAACACAGGGATTGGAACACAATATGTGCCCTTGTAAACTTCAAGAACTTATTATCTTTTTGAACTGACTCTTAAAATGAATCCATATAGTTGAGTTTACCTGTCTCTGGAGCCAATACATAACTGAGGAGTTCCCCACATTTTTTTCCATGTAAAATTGAATAATATTTAGGGCTAAGTGATTAGAACGTGATAATTTGAAGCTTAAACATGTATACGTAAATACATCATTAAAACACAATTGTAACTGCAGAAATTGTTTAGAATTTAGACTGACAGAAGATTATGGGGAGAGAAGTATTTTATCATTGGCATTGTTTGGAAACACAAGCATATGGTTTGGACATTTTTCTTATAGTTTGAAAATTTTCTATAGATAATGCACCTTTTTATTGCTTGAACTCAAAGAAGACCCCTCCCATCACTAGAGGAGAGTCAACAGCAGAAAAAATATTTGAATCACTCAGCAGAGAAGGGACACACGACTTCAAACCCCTCAGCAGTCCCTAAGGGCTTGACTAAATCCCAATGCCAAACCAAAATCCATCCTCATTAAAAAGTTCATCCATCAGAATTCTTTGTATTCTATACCAGAACAGAGATTTCTTACAGCTCCTTTATTTCCTAATAGAAGGAATTCCTGGTATAAGGATTATGGACTTTTTTCTGTGGCTTTGCTTTTGCTTTGGCAGCCAGAGAGTCCAGAATAAACATGTAGAGAGTCTACGTTAACAGTTTCCAAATGCAGGACCTTTTAAAAGTGCAAGTTCTGGGCCACAGCTCTGGAGATGCTGAGTTAGTATGTTTGGGATGAAGTCCAAGAATCTGTAATTTTTAAAAGCATCTCATCAAGGTGGGGAATCACTAGCAACTGAATTTGTGTTTTTCTTATTCTGTGAAACACAATTAAATTTCTCAGGTCTTGATTTTATATTTCTATTCTGTCAATCTTTTATTGTCTATTTTCTTGGAAATCACCTTAGTACAAAATGGGGCTTTAGTTCTTAAAGGAAGAAAAACTTCTTTCCCCTTTCCTGAAATTAGAATTCCTAACAATTGTGCATGCAGAAGGCAAAGTCACAGGTTCAAGAGGTCAAAAATCACTGCAAATTTCTCAGCAGAGTGTATAGTAAGATGTAAGTCCTTCTGTTCTTATAGTATATCACTGAAGAGCTTTCCATATCAGCAAACGTGGTGAAAATTATAGTTCCTTTCGTATCCTCGTATGCAATGTATTATTAGATTCTCCCTCAGAAATATGTGGAACCGTTTCCGTTACTTAAACCATACATCATGTTGGTCCTTCAGACAAAATTCACAATGCCAAAATAAAGAAAAGAAAGAGATAGGGAAAGAAAGGCAGACACACACACACACACACACACACACACACACACACACACAGAACCTTCTGGGAAGCATGCTAACTTATTACTTGATTTCTCTAACTGCAAGATTGTGTGAAACATAAAAAAGCAATATAGTGTGCTTCTTCTCATATCTCTGCTGATGTAGGCAAAAACCAACTTGTAGTCCAAATTGTCTAGTGGGATATTCTTTTAAAACTCACTCTTTTATTGCCTGTGCCTTTAATAAATATCAAATGCCAGTCAATGTGAATATTAACCAATCAATTCAGTTTTATCATATAAGGATCATTGGTTTTAATATTTATTAACCACACCATTTATTGACTGTTAAAATATTCCAGACACAAAACTAAATGACCCTTTAATTTTTGTAACACTTCTATGAAGAAGTATTCTCCCTGTTTTACAGATGAGGAAAATGAAGCTCAGAGAATTTCAGTAACTTTCTTAAATTATTCAGCTAGTACAATACACAGCTGAAATTAAAATTCAGATTGTCAGGCTCAAATGCCTAAGTTTGTTTCAAAAATGTCTGTAGTTCTTATACTTTGGTGTACTTAAGAATCTCTTTTGCTAACTTGTTTGAAATGCTCTTTCCTCCCCAGAGATTCCCCCTAAGTAGGTCTGAGAAATATGACAGTGTTTTACCTTTCCATTGCTAAAGCAAATACCACTCAATGAGTTGGTTTAAACAATGGGAATGTATTGACTTACAGTTTTAAGGGTAGGAGAAGTCCAAACCGAGACATCATCAAGGCAAAAGGGAGTGTTAAGGGGTATAGAAAAAAAATAAGGGAAATAAAAGTTAAAATATATTGGGTAGGTGGAAATGCAGGCAGTCAATGAGAGGGAGGGGAAAGGGGTATAGTATGTATGAGTTTTTTTCTTTTTTCTTTGTATTTCTTTTTCTGAATTGATGCAAATGTTCTAAGAAATAATCATGGTGATGAACATACAACTATGTGATGATATGGTGAGTTATTGATTATATACCAAGAATGGAATGATCATATGGTAAGATTGTTCGTGTTTATATGTTATGTTTAAAAATAGTTTAAAAATTAACAACAAAAAAAAAAGACATCATCAAGGCAATGCTTTCTCCTGAAGACTGGGGTTCTGGGACTGGCTGCCAGTGACCCTTGGCCCTGGGCTCCTCAGTCCCGTGGCAAGGCACATGATGGCCTCTCCTAGCCTCTCTCTTCTCTTCTAGGTTCCATTGATTTTCAGCCTCTGGCTCCTCCCTGGCTTTTTTCTCTCTGTGACCTTCCCTGTAAGGCCTTTAGTAATATGATTAAGACCCATCCTGGGCCACACCCTATCTGACGTCACCTCATCAAAATGTCCTACATACAAGAGTTTACACCCACAGGAATGGATTAAATTTAAAAGCATGTTTTTCTGGGGTACCTAGCTCCAAGCCACCACAGCCAGGAGTCTGCATTCTTAACAAGCAGCAGCAAGCCTGGCAGGAGAAGAGTTCAGGAAAAAAAACCTGATGCCAGTGGTTCTCAAACCACACTTAGGAAAACCCTGCACTGGGGGTTCCTCGCTCTGGAAAACAGTTCATCGTTCAGGACACTAAGAAGGTCTCCTACCTTGTGCTATTTCTGTTGCATCATCTGGCTTTTGTCTCCTTAGAAGTCAGGGGAATTCTTAGAACTCTCCTTAGCACCCCAGTCTGCCCTTCCTGGCATACTCGTTATCTTTCAACCAGAAATCTCCTTTACTATCGTGTGATAGGAAAGGGGGAATACCTAAATACAGATTAAACTTCATTTAGTATAAAGGCCGTCTCATTGGGCCTCCCAGCCAACAATCCTTTCATTCCCAATTCATGGTGATCTCCTTTTTTGTCTCGGAATAAAGCACACTTGCCAGGAACTGAGGCAGCTTTGGGACAAGAAGGAAAACTTCCACGAAAGTGGTATAGAAAGAAAGATAGGTGGTAGTGCAGCAGTACAGAGAGAAGAGATAGAGAAAAGTGCAAAAAAGAGTGAGAGCAGAGAAGAGAAAAGAAGAGGTAGACTATGGAGAAGGCAGGATCTTATAAATAAAGCAAACTATAGTTATGCTGAAGCAAATGTTTGGCTGCCTTACCCTTACAATTCCTAGGGCAACTGAAAATTACTAGCTCCATGAAAATTGCTCCTCTCAGATTTGCATCTCCACCAATCAGGTTCACTTATATAATGGGTTTGCCCAGCAGATGACCTTTCCTTTGATTTGAGGTAAAGTGATTGAAAGAAAAGAAATGAAAATCTAATAGGCTCCAGGGAACTCCTAAGCTTTCCGTGTTAGATTCTGGGGTGTTTGCTGCAAGTAGCATGACCTGCAGATAATGCCTCACCTATGAAATTAAAAACTCCCTGGTCTATGTTTGAAGAAGGTATTAAACAGGTTATAGAAGGACTATGTAGAAATGCTGCACTGGAGAAACATTCACTTGGGCCCAGGCTGCAATCCTGGTAGACGTCTGACTCTTGGCAGTTCATGTAATATCTTTCAGCTTCAATTTACCTGACTATAGCATGATTATTATAATTCTACTCAGAGAGTGGTTGAGAAGACAAAATGAATAGTCATCTAGGACAGTACCTGGCAGATAACAAGTATATCGAAGTGTAGCTGGGTCCTAGCATGAAACAGAATCTGTCATACATAGCTCAAAGAAGGGGCGTTTTATAAAGAGACTGTTTACAAGGGTATTAGCAGTGATTTAAAAAGAAAAAAAGGATGGTGCTGCACCTGGAGACCACTTACTTCAGGAAACCATGACTACCCTTAGAGCTGAAGGGACAAATGAGTATTAGCTGTGCTCCAGTGGGAGCCACAGCTATGGAGAAGAGGCCCATAGGGCTGTTATGATGGAAAAGACCTGTCTACTCCCAGAGAAACTGGGAGGAAGGGACCTTTCTCTTCTCCTGGTACCTCATCTCCTACTGGTGCATCCCATTGCAAACCCAATTTTGGAAGAGAGGAGTAAAGGACTCACAGGTGGCACAAGTCCATAGGGATCCACCTCTCTGGGTACAGAACAAGGCAGAGCATGATAAAGATAGAAAGGATGGGGAAGGAGGATGTGCATGGGTGTTATCCAATAAAGTTACTTCTACATCTCACCCCTAATTGACCATACACACATGAGCGCACACACCCACACAACCTCCTTATATTTCTGCATGTATAGCATTTGGGAAAATAGCTTATATTTAATTAACAACCTCACTAATGTTAATTCACCAAGTCCAGTAAAGAATTGAAGCTAAGCATTGTTCTTTCTTCTTCCGAATCCCATTGCCATTAGTGGTTATGTACTTGGCAAGACGCATTAACTCTTGGACCCAAAGCCTGTCCATACGATACATAAAAATGATCTTAACCTCCATGAAAGAGCTAATGTGCTTCCCTATACTTCACGAACTTACTACCAATGAGTGACTTCGGCACCGAGGAGATCTGACTCCCTGGAAGGCCAAAAAGAGAAATTAGAAAATAAGCAAGCCACTTGCTATGTACTGCTGCTGCCCCCAATCCCCAACTGCTGTGCTTCTGCAGAGACTGTTTGGATGTGCAGTGGCTTCTCAGCAAATTGGAGCTGCCTCCTATTTCAAAGGACACTCCGTGGAGGTAGAGAAGTGTCAGGTGGAGAATGCTGGGCTTCATGGGCCTGTGGTAGGTCCAGGGAAGGAGGACCCTTGCCGTGGCTCTCAAGCTAGCAGCAGTGGTGTGACTGGAGCATGAGCTATGCATCATTTGGCCAGTCTCTAGGTACGATATAGATCAATAAGAAAGAGAAAATCCTTTTTTTTTTCTAATCACAAGATTAAAGGACTTTTGGAAATTGTTGTGTAGCCTACAAAGCATGTAGCATTGTTTCTCCCAGATTTGGTGACTATTTTCTGTTCTGCTGTGATGCTTTTAAACTGACGCTTAAGCTTTTGGCACATAGGGTAAAGTACTGATCATTATAAATAATAGCTAATACTTGTCAAATGCCTAGTGTGGTACAGGCAGGTGCCAAGAGTTTTAGATACCTTTGCTCTAATCCTCACAACAATTCTTCAAATAGATATTGTCAGATTCGAATTAAAGCTTTTTAAAGTAATAATCCATAATGATACTCAAAAAAAAAAGGTGGCAAGGAGGTTCATCTTTATGGAAGAAAGTCAGCCAAATAGGGAGAAGGAAAAATAGAATTAGAAAATCACAACTTTTCAACCATGAATGTAGCAACTGTCAGGCAAAAGTCATTTATAGATGCTAGAAAAATACTGGGAAAAGGCATATTAGAAGATAGAATATTCACACAGTCTCAAGGCATCACCCCTCAGATTGGTCATCAGTTGCAAAAGGAAGTAGAAAAGGTAATTTCACATTAGGAAAATCTGGCTGACATTACATTGACAAAGTGATCACACTTAACATCACCAGTAATGGGACTGTCTCATGTGCCTTGCGTTATGCATTAGGAAGGTCACAATTTCATCTGTTTAGTATTCTTATGGAGGTGGTTAGTCTAAGTTAGTCCTGAGGAAATCAACAAGCAAATTCAGATTTGGGGACTTTCTACAACTGGACACAATTAGCCAGGAGTCCTCAAAATGCCAATGTCATGAAAAACAAAAAGGTAAGGGACAATGTTTTAACTTGAAACAGACTATAGAGAGGATATCTAAATGTAATATTTGATTCTTGATTGGATTGTGAATTGGGGAGAAAAAATATGAATACAGTCCTGTGATAACTGGCAGAATTTGAATATGGATGCTATAGTATTGGGATTAGAATTTTTGAGTTGGTTTAATGAAATTGTGGTTATGGAGGAAGCTGGTTTCATTCTTGGGTGATATCTGGGAACGATTTTAGTATTATGACAACTGCAGCTTACTTTCAAATTGTTCAACAACCACCACAAATTCTTATATGAATAGATAAAAAAAAGTGGCAAACTGTCAATAACCGATGAACTGAGATGGAACATAAATGTACAACAATTTCAACTTGTCTGCAGGCTTGAGATTTTTAAAAAATAGAGTTGAGGGAAAAACTAAGGAAAGAGCCTGAGGTTGGGGCTTGCAAACGCAGGAGCTGATGTCAAACCCCGGTCTCTCTGGCTCTGCTCACTCTTGCAACACATTTTGTTCCTAGCATAATCAGTGTGAAACACAATCAGTGTGGAATAGTCTTACAAAAGAATTCTATTTATTTCTCTAAGTTCCTTGTGACAGGAGCAGGCATTGGGCCCTCTCTGAGAGAAAAGGACCTGGGTTTGGTTTCCAGGAGTGCTGCCAGCTGAGTAGGCCTACACTTCCTCCTCCTGTGACCCTTACAGAGACAGATTTTGAATTCGTTCAGCAGCAGTTATCAAGGCCCAATGCAAATTCTTGTGGAATGCTGGGGTCTAAAATTAATCCTAACTTTTCGGCCATCTCAGGGCACGAAACCTAGCAGACAACAGAAAGCAACTTTAAGACAGTTTAATAGTGGTTGACATAACACACAGTTATTGTGTTATGTCATTTTACAGTGATGATACTTGAATGAGAAAAAGAACAAAGAGGAGAACCTTTTTTCAAGTCCTTTGGTCCCTTTCTTCAAAGAGATTATCAGTGATCTACAAAAACAACGAATCATTATATCTGATATATATGATGTAATTAATCATATAATAACATATTCAACTGAATTCGAAAGCATCTGTCTCAGGTGTTGCCTGCTTTGGTGTCCATGAATTTAGATAAATCTGCCGAGACTCCCCTGTGAATGGTATTTGGAAGTTCACATCTTCATCTAACCCCGTACACTGCTGCACAATAACATATTCTTATGGCATTTGAGTAATACTCTCATTTAAATGTCTTAAGTCAACATAGTTAGGTACAAAGGAAACTCATTCTCTGGTGGTTTATGAGTGGCAGTCCCACTTCTTCCAGATATGTACAGCCTCTGTTTTTACCGTATATGCAATTTTTAAAATTTTTGAGCAGCCAGCAGGGACCAGAATCTTCTTTTTTGCTAAGTGTTGTATGCAGACAGGAGGAAAAAGCTCACAGTAGGCTAGTGGTATCATTAGCAGTCTTATTCTTTATAGAACAGGAAAATATAATCAGGGTTTTTAAGCTATTAATTCTATAGACTAGTACTTCTTTCCCACTAGGAAGTGCTTATTTTCTCCACCCCTGGAGATGGGTGTTTTTTAATGTTTAAGCAAATCCCTGCCGTGTCTTTGTCCCCATAAGTATAATGGAAAAGCTGGGCTTCATTGCTCCCTGTGGTGCATGCGTCAGGATACAGTCCTCACTGTGTTTTAGCTCTTACACATGGAGGGTAAGGATAGGGAAAATCACATTTGTGACTTTGTGAATCTCAGTTTGTTTGTTTTTTTCTAAATGCAATTCTTCAGCAAACTCGAGAAAAGCAAAAAAAAAAAAGAGAGACAGACAGAATGTGAGAGACTGGACATTAAGGGTTCCAGACATTAAGCTTAGCTCTCCGAGGGACCTTTGATGAATCACTGCATTTCTCTGAATCTTAGGTTCCTTGGAAAACTGAGTGATCTTTCAGGCTTTTTCCAACACTGGCATCTCTCATTCTTAGTGAAAATGTGGACTGACACATGAATTCAGACTCACTTTCATCTCACCCATAATGATTGCCATTCCTCTCACCTTCAATGTATTTAAAAATCATTGACCCTCATCTGCCCTGGTTACATTCCTGAGGCTCAGAATAGATGAGAGAATAGCAATGAGCTGCAAAAGCCCCTAACGGGGCCACAGCACCCCCATGTAGAATTTGGCTGGGTGTCTCTCTTCTCTCCAGAGCTCTCACTGCTCTCCAAGTGGGGTATTTTCTTGATCATTCTTGGACCTTAGTGTTTCCAGCAAAGACAGATGAAAGCTATGAGCTTGAAATAAGCAGCAAATCACAGGATCAGAGGTAACGTTTAGTTTCCTTGGTTGATCAGGCAAGTACCAGGAAATGGGTTGACTTAAACAACAAAATTTATTAGGCCTTTTGAGCATCAAAAGAAGTCCAAATCAAGGCATCATCAAATCGATGCTTTTTCCCTGAAGACTGACTGTGGTGTTCTGGGACTCATTACCCACAGTATTTGGCTCTGGACTCCTCTGACACATGGCAGTACACATGATGGCCTCTTCCGGCTTCTCCCTTCTCTTCCAGGTTGTGTTGTTCAGCTTCTGACTGTTCTCTCTATGGCTCTCTCTCTCTCTCTGTCTGAATTTCTCTGTGCTTACAAAGGACTCCAGTAATAGGATTAAGATTCATCTTGATCAAGCTAGTTCACACCTTAACTGGAGTAATCTCATCAAAGAATCCTCCTTGCCATAGGCTCACACATACACAGGAATGGATTCGATTTAATAACATGTTTTTCAGGGGTACATAGCTCCAAATCACCACAGGCTCCAAAGATCAGCCATATAGTACTGAGCTAGGTACTCGATAAATGGTGAATGGTGGATGACAAATTGCAGCAACATGCAAACTTTCATTATCGTATAATGGTGTAGGTATGAGATGTTGCAGCATAATTCATGGACAATCGGCTATGTGGTATCCTGATGTGAGAACCACTGGGAAATCAAAGCATGTGTGCATCTGGGAACCTCAGGGGAAAGGATAAAGTTGAAATCTAACCAGTCACTAAAGACTGGGTTTCTGTGAGGGTTTTGGAATTCTAAAATCATGATGTCCATTTTTTTTGGTCTACAGCATGGTATAATCTCATATTCATGATATGGATAGTTATGAAAATTATGAGATTTTAAATGAATATGTCAAGCCCAGAAAAGGATCTTCTATTTTCTGGCAAAGGTCAATGTTCTACAGATATAATATCATCAGATCATGAGCCTCCACTGTTTTACCCTAAGCTGAACACTTAAAATGGTGCATTGTAACATCTTGTTGTAATTCCAGGGCCACTTTGTCAGGAATCAGTAGAGACTGGCTTGGGATGTAGCAAATCTGCTCCTCAAGAAAATCCCCCAAATGTGAATGTCCTTCCAGCTTTCAACCTTCTATTACTCCCTTCATGACTGTTATTAACATTATGCCACAGGAAAAAAATATGAGGACACAGTCTTTTCTATTCTTCATAATAATGCATTAATATGGAACATGTGAAAATTTACCACTGCTATATATTGTTCCTTTTGAGTGAAACATTAGCCAAACCTTGGTTCTTAGTGATTTGTTAGTGTTATATAACCAAGAGAAATATAAAATAAATTTGGAAGGTTTTCAAAACTGTCTTAGAAAAAATATCATGCTTGAAAGTAAAGCACAGCATTTATTTATACTAAATCAATATGACCTTTACCTCCCTTCCAAACTAATATCACCTTCAAAATTCTGAATTAGACCACCTCTTTTCTTCTCTTTGGTAATGGAACCACATTCCTTACTAATGGTCCAGTATACATGAGTTCCAGGTTCAAAGAAATGACAAATAGGCAGTCTGCCAGGTTTCTTTTTTGTTCGTGCTTATGAGACAGCACACACAATGGCTGTGTGCATGCACTCCCAAAGGCCAGAGAAATCATGCAGAAACCTCACATGCAGAGTCTGCAAGAAGAAATGTCAGCTTATACCTAATGGCCGTGGCTGCTGACATAGTAAAGACAATAATGAGACTGACAAATTTTAGAAATTTTAAATGGCCTAGAAATAAATGTTTTAATTTCCTTTGCTGCTCAAGCAAATACCAGGAATGGGTCAGATTGAGCAATAGGAATTTATTTGCTTATGGTTTGGACCAAAGGAAAGTACAAATCAAGGCATCATCAAGGCAATGTTTCTCCCCTAAACTATGGTATGCTGGTGCTGGCTGCTGATAATCCTTGGTCCTTATTTTGTCACATGGCAAGGCACACGGCAGCATCTCCCAGTCTCTCTTGTCTCTTCTGGGTTCCACTGATGATGTTTAGCTTCTGGCTGCTACCACATGGCTTTTTCTCCATTTGTCTGAATTTCATTCCACTTACAAAGGACCCCAGTAATAGAATTAAGACCTATCCTGATTGAGGTGGGCCACACCTTAACTGGAATAACTCATCAAATGCTTACTTACAATGGGTTTACAGCCACAAGAATGGACCAGGTTTAAGAACATGTTTTTGGAGGGTACATATAGCTTCAAACCACCACACTAAGTAATGACTTTATCCTATCAGCTGCTGAAGGACTGGCACTGAAAAGTATTTTCCAGTCTTCTATAGTGGGCTAAGAATCTGCCCAAAGAGATTGTTCTAGGTGAAGAATATAGCAGTAGATTATTTCAGATGAAGGTATGTACTAAAATTGTGCAGGTTTAAGTAAAAAAATCACAAAGGCTAAGCTGCTATAACAAAAAGTCTCTAAAATGCAAGGCTAGATAACATAAGACATTCCCATTAATGTCTCATTTAATGGTATGACCCACTAAGCTGGAAAGGCAACCATCCTCCACAAGGTCATTTAGGAACATGGGCTCCTTGTAACCTGCTGCCCCAATCTTCCTTTGGGTGTTAACCTCATCTGCATGGTGGAAGCTGGGTCACAGCCTCATCCACATTCCTGTAGAAAAGGGCAAGTGAGGTGGTCTGGGGAAAGCAGGTTCCTTTTAAAGCAATTGAGGCAGAAGCTGCACCCATCCATTCCATTCACATTCCATTGACCAGTGCTTAATCATATAGCCATACCTAGCAGTGAGGGGGGCAAAGAGTGTTGTCACTAACTGTGGCCATGTCCTAGGAAGAAGAAGAACATTTATTTGGAAGAGACAAATAGCAGTCTACTTCCTGACTTGCACTTCTATTAAGATTCTTACAGACTATAACCAAGACCAGTTTGTAAGAGGATCATAATGATACACAATTAAGCTCTCCCAGAAAAATTCAAATAGATTTTTATGTCACTTTAATAAAGTGCTGTGACAGTGGGGTTGTTAACATGTTGAAGTGTCAAGCCTTTAATACACAGTTTTCTTGAATTAACTGTTGGCTCAGAGTATATTGGTTACTGCATGTTCCCTTTGTCCTTTCTCACTCGGTGTTATTTTCAGTTGGCGGTTCTGAGGCTGGGAGTATTTGCCAAACAAATTCCATTTCAGGGAAAAGTTATCAATGAAATAGACAAAGTCACTGCATTAGGCTAAGCGTTTGGGTTTTGCATTGTTTTCCTGATGAGATTTTTCGCCTTTTGCTTTTTATTTCAGAGATTGCCAGAATTAAAGTTTTGCTTTTGGTATCCTAGAATCAGTTGGGCTGCTATGACTGCTACTGGGGGCTGCAGCACTTACCATTACATCCATGTGGTTCACTATCAGAATTAATTTTCTTACAAAACCGCTCTGAACCCATGAAAGTAAGAATGAATTCTGATTGCCTATGTCAGACACGCTTCCTCATGGCCAACCTACTTTCTGAAAAATAATCCAGAACTTTATTAGTGCCATATCTGCAGCCTGAACTTAGATAGGGTAATTTATTAAGCAGTCAGGTTGAAAAGAGTAAATTTTCTATGGAAGAGAGATACGGGATCAGAAAGATAAAAGCAGCCAGGATAATGAGATTTAGAAGAATTTAGCCTCTTCTCTGGGCCTCTTAAAAATATGAAATTATTATAAACTTTTGGTATCTTTAGATCATTGTCCTTAACCTAAATATGGTTTATCTGTCAGTGGATTTCTTCAATAGGACTTATTGGTGGCATGTCTTAGAAGACCAGCTTTTTTTCCCCTTTCATTTCGAAAATGGCTGGCAAAAATCATCAACCATTTTTCTTGCCTTTCTCCACATTCAATTGTCAGGAGCCCCATGGGTTGTAATTGGGTTTTAAAATCAGAATTCTTCTTTTCTTGTATGTTTTGCATACCTATTGCCTTCCCCAGGTCCCTCGTCTTGCAGAACCCCAGGGAATTGCTCCTGTTCCACTCAGATATCTTTCTCAGGTAAATTTCCCTGCCAGAGAAGGGGTAAGGTAGGATACACAGGGTTGCACATCAAATCACATGGGTTTATAGCTGCTTTCGTACCCCTAAATAGCTTTGTTTTTTAGCAATATTGTTAGCGCATGTTTAGCACTTTGTTAGCAATGAAGACAAGTTTAGGGAAGAATGTTAATCTACAGCTGGTTGGCCAGGAGAAAAACATCACTGTGCTCTGTGTTTGTGGTAGTACATGTCAGTAAGGCATCCCAGCTCCTTTTCTTAAGAGTACAGTCATACCCAAATCCTCAATTAAATTAGCATCCCCTTCTTATAGAAGGTAACTAAGAAGAACACCCACAATGTATAAACTATGACTACCCTACAACAAAAAAGAGGAAGAAGCATTTTTCATATTTTGGTGCAGACAGCTGCCCAAAGATACTATGCTTTCTTTTGATCATTTCCCAATTTTTTCATCACAGCATCCATTGACTTACCTGAATTTTCCATGATATTTGTATGTGCTAGAGACTGCAATAGAAAAAGGAGTCTGAAGTGGGGATGACTGAAAGCATTTTTAATTTATCTAGGTTTTGATTTATCCAAGCATCTAGGTTCAGTTTTCGGGACCAGAATGGTCCATGTTGGGGATTGAATCGTGTCCCACACAAAAGGCATGTTCAGATGCCAACCTCTGGTCCTGTGAGTGTGAACCCATCTACAAATAGGAGCTTTGAAGATGTTATTAGTTAAGTTGTATCCACACTGAATAAGGGGTTGGCCTTAATCCAATGACTGAAGTCAAAAGTAAAGGAAAAGCCCTGGAGAGCAGCCAGAGGCTGGAAGTCAATAGAACGTGGAAGAGAAAGAAGATGCCACAGTGCATTTCCACGTGACAGAAAAGCCAAGGAACCCCAAGAATTGCTGGCCAATCAGAACAGACCTATCCTGAGAGGAAGCAAGCCTTCTAGCCTCTGAAAACATGAACCAATAGATTCCTGTTTTTAAGCCAACTCATTGCATGGTATTTATTTTAACAATTAGGAAAAACTAATGCTGTCCATTTCCACCAAACTACATTCATTCATTGCCATTTATTCAATCATTTACTAAATATTTGGGGTGCAGATATATTTTGGAGAACAAAAGAAAGATATTTTCCCTATTTTCAAGAATAACTCACGAATACTCATGTATAGTGCTTTAAAATAGTATGAGATAATATTCTATAGAAGCAAGAGCCAAAGGAGGGTGTGTGGGTGGTTCAGTGGTAGAATGTTTGCCTTCCATGTGTGAGACCCAGGTTCAATTCCCAGACCATGCACCGCACCCCCCCAAAAAAAGAGAGCCAAAGGAGTTTAGACTGCAGATACTGTAAGAACCAAGAAGATGGAAAATATCATTTGAAGGAAATGGAACTTGAACTATGAGTTGAAAGATGTACAGACTTTTGAGTATGCAGAAAAGGGAGAGATGATGTTCTAGGCAGAGAACATAGAAAACTATGCCCAGATGGAGAGGAATTAGACCTCTGATAGGAAACATGAGTCACTTAGGAGCAGAGGAGCACCAAGAAAAATTCCTGGAAAGGTAATGTGAGCACTCAGCCTGGTGAGGAAGGCTTAAATGTAGCACTACGAATCCTATCACCCTGAAAAGTGATCGCAACATGAGAGAGTGTGGAGGGGAGTGTGGCTGTAGGTGGGGGTACTAAATAGTGCAGCTCGCATAAAACCCACCTATGACCAGGGCCCTATCTTTTTCTATTTAATTTCAAATGCATTAATATTTGAATTCTACTGAGATTACTTTACTCCTTTGCTATTTTTCCTGTCCACTTAACAACCAATCTGATCATGGATAAATTCATAACCAACAGAAAGTTTGTATGGGAAGGAGGGAAAATGTATCAGGAGAGAGAGAAAGAGAGAGTATCTAATCCTCTGAACTGAACATTATCATAAAAATGAAGGGTACTGACTCTGGAGCCAAACTCCATAGGCTTGTACCCACACCTCCATTTATTAGTGTGCCACTCAAGGCAAGATGCTTCAACTCTCTCTGCCCCATTTGTAAATAGAAGTAACATTAGTTCCATCTCATAGGGTTCTTTTGAGTATTAAATGAGACCAAATATGAAAAGTTCTTAAAAAGCACCCAGCACATAGTAAGTGCTCAATACATGTTAGCTATTATGATTACTCTGGAGAGGAAGAAAAAACTCAGGCAAAAAATGCAGAGGAGAAAGAAGAGACTGAGTGAAAATCTGATTACATTGAATACATTTAGTATAAAAGGATATTGAAAACATCAATAAACCATGGTAAGGAAATTGGAAAGTTTAAACCTATTCTACCTGGTCACATATGTGTATGGCCCTATTTGGCCAGCGTGTTGTTATATAATCTGAAAAAATGTCTACTCTGTTCTACTTTAAAGAAAAGTCTAATCTCTGTGATATTTTGAACATGTCTTTTTCACTTTGCCAGTAAAGTAATAGCTGTAAGAGGTCAGCTCTTACTTGCTGCCAGACAATGGGGTAAGAATTTTGTGCTTCTTCAAAGCAATCCAAAGAGCTTCCTTGAGTAGCCCAGTATAAAGCGTACATTTGAACTAACTGTACTCTACCACTCCTACTTCGTAACATGGTGAAGTGCCAGCTCCCCAGACAAGTGATTATTAAAAGGAAATCCCTTGATTGGGTTAGAATAAGGTTTCTCAACTATGGCACTATTAACCTGTGGGGCCAAATGACTCTTTCTTATGGACAGCTGCCCTATGCATTGTAGGATATGTAGCAATATAGCCTCTACTCACTAGATGCCAGCAACAGCTCCTATCCCCAGGTCATAAAAATAAAAATGCCTTCAGACATTGTCCGGGGGAACAAAATCACACCTAGTCAAGAATCACTGTGTTGAATCATTGAATGGAAATTCATTGGTTGTGTTCTTCAAACAGAAGAGTGTGGCTGAAACGGATGCTGCTACCTTTCATTCAGGGAAACATTGGCCTGTGCTTATTCAAATAAATCAAGGTTTCCATCTTACTGTATTCATTGGGTAGCCATAAGTTACCCCGTATGCCAATATCAATGGCTGATGGGAGTGGAGGGAGGGAAGAAGCACCAAAAGAAAGGAGGAAAAGAAGATGCATCAATGACTTGACAGAATTTGATAAGTGGCATTTTACCATCAACCGGAATGACCTCTTTACCTCTGCAGAAAGGAGAAATAAAGGGAATAGGTGCTCATTTTTCCTCTAGAAAGGGTTACTTTGATTCACATCTCAAATTTTTCACTGATAATAGGTATGTAAACCCAGTAGATGCTTGCTGGTTCTGCTGCCTCTGGTGTAAGGAAGCAGGCAGCATGCCAGGCCAACGAGGTGTCGCTGGATGGTCACTGCAGGTGGAGATCTGGCTGTTTTTGACTGATAAAATTCTCTGCCCCTCCAAAGGACCCACAACCACAAGTCTCAAGGTCAGCATGGGTGAAATAAGAATTTGGGGAGTTTCCAATAGACCCTGGAATTCTTATCTTGCTTGTCCCTACCAAACTTTGAAAACTGCTAAGATTCAAGGGTCATATATTTCTCATTTTTTAGTTTGTGTCTCTACTAAGCTTTTTTTTTTTTCCTGAGAAAAATAACTCTCAGAACTAGAAATCTCATTTTCTTTCATCAAAGGGCTGCCTCAAAGGCGGCTCCAGGCACAAATTCTTCAGTGATATTTTGAAGCCAAAACTACTCTTTCTGGAGACAGCCAGAACTCTCCAGAGATGTCCTTCGCTTCTCTTCTTATCTGAGAAGAAAAAAAAAAGATAGGGTCAAAATTAAATGTTTCAAATTCAAAATAAGTCATTTTGCCCCCACAGAATTTAATACTTCCTTCCATTCATACGCGGTGCTCCAGCTACACTGAGCATCAACATTCCCTGGGTATATCACTGGCTTCCATTTTCCTGGGCTTTGCTGTTCCTGATGACAGAATATTTTTTTGCAAGAAAATCTAGTGGCCTTGTCTCCTTGTATTAAAGCAAATGCACTGCCATGACCACTTGGCTGAGTCAAGGACAAGGATGGGGCACAGATTTAGGGTTAGTCAGATATTTGCTCTTCAGATAGAATATTCATGCTCCTGATTGTTGAAATCAAGAGCTAAGGATAATTAACTATGTTAATAACACTAAGAACACTAAGGGAAGCTTTAGTGTCCTCTGGTTTTCAATATCATAATAATGAGGCCAGTCCAGATAAAACCAGACCATGTTGAACAGATTAGAAAGGGAGTATCCATCAGGCAGCAAAAAATAATTCAGTGAACAAAAAGCTTTGAAAAGTGGCTAGGTTTAAGTCAATCAAATACAAATTAAATGTGAGTAGCATCTCTTCAAAGTAATTGTGTTATTCATCTCATTATAAATTACTTGACTGTGTTACAAGTCAAAGAAATTGGAAAATTGAAAAGAACTCATGGGCCACTTAATCTAGTGACCTATCAGCGTAAAGTTTGTCTTTGGGTTTACTTACCAGATCAGCCACAGAAAATGCCTCAAATAATGTAGGAGGAAAATACTTCACTGATTTGATTGAAATGTTAGTTTAATTTCCTTAGACAAAGATTCTGGTTTTTTGTCTCTAATTCCATTTTTGAGCTCTTGGATTTCCCCTTTGGAATCAGGCAAGAATATTTATTCTTTCTGCAGCTTTCCTCAATGTACTGGGTTGTCAGATTCTCAAAAAATGCTGTATCATGTTTTGTCATTTTACAATTTATTTGCCCAAAGGCAGCTAAAGTTATATCAAATAGCTCAGTAGAGGCTAGAGTTTTATACTTTTATAATTTTGACTAAATTGCATTTGCTTAACATAGCAAATATATTTTTCTCCATTTACTATTACTCAATTTCTCTAATAATAACCACCACGGTAGTTATAGATATAAAGCAGCCTACACTTTTGGAGCTACAAAATTGTTCCTTTTTTTGTTTCCTGAAAGGCAAACTATTAAAATGTTAACATACTTCATCAGTGAGGGTTCACCCCAGAAAACAGTACTTGGCCAAGTCATTCAATACCAGGAATTTCATCCAAGATAACTAGGGGTGATGAGAGATTATCAACGCTCAGGTTTGAGGGGCCAACAAGGAGGTGATGTTACCAGAGTCCAGAAGCTGGAGCTGCTGCTTGGCGAGAACTCCCTTCCTGTCCTCCTTCCTGCCAGTCTCTCACCAGTGTCTCCTATTAGAAACCAGCTGGCAAGGAAATCTAGGAAACATGGGGTGCAAGGGTCAGCCTCCTGCCATAGAAAGCATAGCAGGGGAAGAACAGGGAACACATTTGAGAGCAAATAGGCAAATCATTAGTGCTTCTGGAAAGTACAAACGAAGAAATGAGAAGTACTTCTATTGGCATAGAAGCAAAAGCCCATCTGCTTCTTGTGTGTATGTGTAGGTGTGCCTGCAGAGCACCCACACATGCCTTCTTAGAAATTACTTTGTTTTGTTTTGTTTTAAATTGAGATGTGATTGTTACTAGTTAATGTGATCTTTGCAAGAACGTTGGTAAAACAGGAATAGAAAGGTACGTGCATACTTGAAGAATGCATGTATATAAGTACATCTTCTTTTAGTTGATGTATTGCTCTAACACATCATTTGTAGCTTGCTTTCCTTACTTATTTTAATGACCTCTGAATTTGTTCCCACCAAAATGGTGCAACCCTGGCCTTATCTGTCTCCTAGGAATATAATGTGAACATGAGTAGTTCTGATCATGTGGAGACACAATAAAACCAGATTTAATCTGAGCTTCTAAACTGAGCATGGGTTTCCATGAACTGCATCTCCTCTGCAGGACAAAGTATATTAGCAAAAGGGGTGTGGTTTGTACGTGCAGCCTGCAGCTGGATCCATTACAGGATGCATTATTTAACATGGGATCTGAAAGACTAAATAGCAAATGTTCTCTGCATCCAAGGGTGAATGGCAACTCAAGCTTGGCCGTTTCATATTTTGTGGTTTTCTAAAGCCAGAGTTCTCTACAGTGACAAAAATGCTTTGATCTGGTTCATTTGAAATACACTATCATTTTAAACATTAGGTTGTGTGTGTGTGTGTGTGTGTGTGTGTGTGTATAAGAGAGAGAGATGATTTTATGGCACTGAATAGAAAAGTGTCTCAGAAACATTTAATGGAAGGAGGGGTTTAAAAGGTAAATTTAGTGCTCAAAGAGAGAACACAATTCCCTGCTCTTCCAAATCTGTTTTACTAGAACCCGAGGCCTAGGAAACGCACCAATAGCCCCCAATTAAGTCCATTATTTGGCTCTGTGCATAATTTTTCCTTGCCTCTCTATTCATCATTTTCCGTTCCTCCTCTCCCTTTTCCCCTTTCTCCATGCACAAGTTAGCTGGGATGTTCCCTTACCCACAGCTCACCCCATTCCTCTCATCTTACCTCAGGGCGGTTTGTATTTAACTCACAAAAGTGAACCATTAAATCATTCCAGAGGTGGGGCAAGATGGTGGCTTAGAGAGTAATGGAATTTTTAGTTAGTCCTCTAGAGCAGCTAGTAAATAGCCAGGAACTGTCTGGAACTACTGTTTGGGAGGTGACTAGACACACATCATACACCAGTCTGGAATGGGCAGAAGGACAGAAATCACAGCACAGAACTACAAGTAAAGCCCCCAAACTGTGAAGGCTGGTGACCCTCCCCCACTGGCATGCCAGGCTTCCGGAAACACATCCCCATGGGAAAAAGAAGTAGTCTCTATTGGACAAGGGAAGGTAGCTAAACAGGCTCCAACTGTGGTTCTAATTAATACATGTGAACTGTTGAATACAAGATCTGAGCAGAGAAAAACCCAGAGAAAGGAGGAAAGTAACCCTGAGGTCTTTCTCAGCAAAGAGATGGGGCTGACAAAGTTAAAAAAAAAAGAAAAGCATTTAGAGTTGACCAAGCTCAGAGTACTGGAAAAGAACTGTGCACATAGAGCTGGGTACCAACTCCAGCTCTTGACTGTGAACATCAGGGGTTAGGGACTGCCTCTGAAAAGGGATTTTATTTTATTTTATTTTATTTATTTTATTTTATTTTATTTTTAAAAGTATTCTCAGTAGCTCATTAAAGAAAACCTGAGGCATTTTCAATTGTCATGTGCTGACCCAGGCAAGGGTGGAGTTAAGATAGGTCTGAGAAACAAAGTAACAAGTCAAGTGAAAAAGATAATTCCCTAAAGGGCTTTTATTCCCCAAGAGAAATGTGGGGGGTTGGGGGAAGCCAAGCTCAAGTAGCTGCCCTCCTTCAGAGAATTCAGGCTCTAGTGGTTGGGAATTGGAAACAGCTTAAGCTTGCCTTTTGCCCCAGCCTGTGTCTCAACCATGCATGCCCCTGGCCAGGCTGAGAATTAAAGGCTCTATACCACTCTAAGCCAGTGCAGAGCTGTGGACTGATAAGTGCCACCTGCTGAGCAAGTATGGGAAAAGCACAGAGTCTAGAGGCTCCGCAGGAAAGTCAGACAACCTGCTGGGTCTCATCCTCAGGGAAACTTGGTACACTCTCCTCCTGAGACCTGGGCCCACCTTGTCTAGGGAAATCTGATTGGGGTCGATCATATCTGGGGAGACCCTCCTCAAAAAAGTTTCCATATAGGCAGGGCAAGAATCAGAAAAAGAAGAGTTGCAAATTCTGATCAGCTAAACAGAAGCTATGCTAGAGGTCTGGAATAAGTTGAACTAAATGCCAAAGCACAGAGAGCAAATACACCAACCAACAAACAAACCTTAGGTAAAGAGTGAAAACGACCTCCAGGATCACCAAGGAAATCAGATACCAGCAAAAAATTGAGTCATCATAGGGAAACAAAGATATGGCCCAGTCAAAGGAAAAAACTAACACTTTAAATGAGACACAGGAGTTGGAACAACTAATTGAAGACATCAAACAAGCCTGCTGAATCCATTCAGGAACAAAATCAACGACTTGAGGGAAGATATGGCAAGAGAGATGAAGGATATAGAGACATTGGTTGACCAAAAAGAAGAACTCGAAAGCTTGAAAAAACAAATGACAGAACTTATGGGACTGAAAGGCACAATAGAAGAGATGAAAAACACAATGGAGACCTACAAAGGTAGATTTGAAGAGGCAGAAGAAAGGATTAGTGAACTAGAGAACAGAATACCTGAAATCCTACACACAAAAGAACAGACGGGGGTGCATGGGTGGTTCAGTGGTAGAATGCTTGCCTTCCATGCAGGAGACCTGGGTTCAATTCCCGGACCATGCACCCAGGGGAAAAAAAAAAAAACAAAAAAACCAGGGTAAAGAATGGAAAATATGAGGACAGATTCAGAGAATTGAATGACAAAACAAAACAAAGCACATGAATATATGTGTAATGGGTGTCCCAGAAGGAGAAGAGAAGGAGCAAAAAGAATAACAGAGGAAATAATCGCTGAAAATTTCCCATCTTTTATGAAAGACATAAAATTGCAGATCCAAGAGATGCAGAATACCCCAAACAAAAGAGATCCAAGTAGACCTACTCCAAGACACTTAGTAATCAAATTGTCAAATATCAGAGACAAAGAGAGTGCTTAAAGCTTCAAATTGTCAAATATCAGAGACAAAGAGAGTGCTTAAAGCAACAAGAAAAAAGTGATCATCACACATAGGAAAGCTTGATAAGACTTCTCAGATTTCTCAGCAGAAACCATGGAGACAAGAAGGAAGTGGTATGATGTATTTAAGATACTGAAGGAGAAAAACTGCCAACCAAGAATTCTCTATCTGGCAAAACTGTCCTTCAAAAATGAGGGAGAGTATAACATATTTTTAGACAAACAGATTTTGTGAACAGGAGACTGCTCTAAAGCAAGCAATAGGGGCAGATAGAACAAGGGAGAGAGTGGTCTGGAGAATAGTGTAGAAATGAAGACTATCAGTAAGGGTAAAAAGAGGGAAGAAATAAGATATGATATATGAGAATAAACTCATGACACATGCAACATGGATGAACCTGAGGACATTATGCTGAATGACATTAGACAGAAACAAAGGGACAGATACTGCATGGTCTCATTAATGTGAAATAACAGTAATGAGCAAACTTTGAGAGTTAAAGTTGAGAACACAGGTTATCAGGAGACAGAAGGAGGGCAGAGATTGGGCATTTGATGCTGAAGGAGAACAGAATGTCCATCAGGATTGGGTCTATACTATCTAATGGTAGAACAATATTATAAGTACACTGAACAAAGTTGAGTATGAGTATGGTTGAAAGACAAAGGCTAGGGGCATATATGACACCAGAAGGAAAGACAGAAGATAAAGACTTAGCAAAACCTAGAGTAGACAATGATGAGGATTAAATGTACAAAAGAATGTCTTTACATGAGGGAGAACAAAGGAATGTCAACAGTGCAAGGTTTTGAAAATTGGATGGTATATGGAAAAAATGCAACAATTAAAATTAGGGTCTGTAGTTAACAATAACATTGTAATATGTTTCCATTAAATATAACAAAGGCAGTATACCAAAGCTAAATGTCAATAAAAGAGGAATATAAATGAGGAATATGGGATTCTTGGCATTATGTTTATTTCTCCTTTTTATCTTATTTTATTTTTTATTCTACATTTTTCCCTCTTCTTTCTCTGCAGAAGAAATGGAAACATCCTCATATAGATTGGGATAGTGAAGGCATAACTATGTGATTGTCTTGGGAAACATTGATTATTTATTTAGGATGGATTGTAAGATGTATGAATAGAACTATTTAAAAATAAATAAATAGAAAGATACAACTGCTGGAGAAAATGTGGAGAGAGTGCTGTACCTGTTGATTGTTGGTAGGGAAATAGAATGGTGCATCTCTCTGGAGGGCAGTTTGGTGGTTCCACAGGAGGCGAGATAGAGTTGCCACATGATCCTACAACCTCGTTATTAGGTATATACTTGGAAGAACTGGAAGCAAAAACATGAATGGACTTTTGCATGCTAGTGTTTATGGTGACAGTATTCATGATTTTCAATGCATATAGATGGTCTAAGGGCACATTGACTAATGAATGGAAGGGTGAACTGTGGTGTATATGTACAATGGAATATTGTGTAGCTGCAAGAAGGAAGGAAGTTGTGAGGCATAAAAATAGGTGAATAAACCTTGAGAACCTTGAGAATAATGTGTTGGATGAAATAAGCCATAAACCAAAAGACAGATATATAATGCCTCACTAATATGAACTAGCTATAATGTGCAAACTCTTAGAGTTGAATTTGAGAGCGTAGGTTATCAGGGGGAGGCTTATTGTAAAGGTTCCTAGCTCTTACAGCAGTCATATCTATTCCTGAGTTGTAACCATTATTTCTAAATTCTGAATTGTCATTCCCTGAAATTTTGGGTACCTGTGTGACACCAGAGACTCAGAGCTATAGTTCTGTAGCTATGAAAATCAGCATTACCCCATAAAGCAACTGTTGAAAAAGCTGAAAAAGTGATCAGAATTCAACTAGAGATATGAATGAAGCTGATATGGTTAGGACTAAGTAAAGTAGACTAAAGAGTAAAGGATGATATTGATTATATTTTAAAACTTCAACTTCAATGTAAGACCAAAGGAAGGGATATTTATTTGGTGCAAAATTTGTATTTTCTGTAGCACACTATCTAATATAACTTGTATGGTCAGTTTATTCAAACACCATAATTACACAGAACCTTGAATAGGGAGTGAGATCTTGTTGGTTTGTACTCGTTAGTATGATGCCTGGATAAACCTCAGTGTCATCTGGGCAGAAGATTAAAAAAAGTATGTGTAGTGTCTCCTTGAGGTCCTGGGGAAAAATGTAGAAAGATTAAACTTCCCCACCTGGGGAATTCCTGATATTCTTGCAAACATTGATGACTAGCAATCATAGTCCAAGCTCTCGATCTTGGGGCTTGCCCTTATGAAACTTTTTCCTGCAAAGGAGACCCTAAGTCTACTGATAATTATGCCTAAGAGTGACCCCCAGAGAACCTCTTTCATTGCTCACATGTTGCCTCTCTCTCTAAGCCAACTCTGCAGGTGAACTCACTACCCTCCCCCCTATGTGGGACCTGACTCCAGTGGTATAAATCTCCCTAACAATGTGGGACATCACTCCTGGATATGAGCCTGGCCCTGACATCACGAGAGTGAGACAGAATTCTTGACCAAAAAGGGGAAAATAAATTAGACAAAATAAACTTTCAGTGGCTGAGAGATTTCAAATACAGTTGAAAGGTCATTCTGGAGATCATTCTTATTCAGTATATAGATATCCCTTTTCAGTTTTTGGTGTATTGGAGTAACTGGAGGGGAATGCCTGAAACCGTTGAACTGTAATCCAGCAGGCTTGATTCTTGAAGATGATTGTATAATGTATAGCTTTTCTAATGTGACCATGGGATGTGAAAACTTTGTGACTGATATTCCCTTTATCCAGTGTATGGACAGATGAGAAAAAAAATAAAGGCAAAAATAAATAAATAATAAGGCAAAAATAGGGGTTTGGAATGTTTTGAGTGTACTTTTTAGCTTTTATTTCTATTTTTATTCTTATTTTTACTGTCTTTGGAGTAATGAAAATGTTCAAAAATTGATGGTGATGATGAATGCACAACTATATGATGATACTGTGAGCCATTGATTGTATACATTGAATGATTATATGGTTGTGTATACATCCTAATAAAATTGCATTTAAAAAAAGTGAACCATTGATGGGAAGACCAAGGTAAATCTCCAGACCCACCCTCTCTCCACTACCCATGTGTTCCCTACCTAAATAAACATCGTACCCTAACTAAGCCTTAATTTCCTAACCCCCTCCCAAGGCCTTCTCCAGCTCTTCACCCCACAGACCCCAACCCCAATCTAGCACATAATTATGAGCCTCTGCTTCTGTCTAAGCACTTCTCTGGATGGAGAGTAAACCTCACTTTAAACTACCAAATATTTAAAGGCCCATATTAGTTGTTTGTACTCAAATTTGACTAAACTCCAGGGCCCAACAAAGTTTAAAAAAAAAAAAAAGTAGGAAGGCTCATAAAAAGGAAGCTTTACTCCCTTTCCATCTCTCCTTTGTGGAAGAGGAAAAAGGAAAAACAAACCACTGAAACCTGGAAATGACTTGTGTTCAGGAAAAAGAAGGAAGGAGAGAAATTGGGGTACAAATGAACAAGGACATAGCCTAGGGCTATAAAATGGGTGGAAAGAGTTGTCAAAACTTAACCCCTGTCCCTCCCTTATGCAGGCCCAACACTGGGCACTGTCCTGCATAGGCACCACCCTGCTTGCTCTCTACCTACTGCCCAGGGTGGGGTCCTGTCCCATGTCCCTTCTCCATTCCATCCCCAGGGCTGCTGGAATAATTGCCACAAGTTTCTGACTGAAAGGGCCCTGCTTACACTGCCCGTTTTAACATTAACTTTTCAAACCAGACATTTTATCCCCAGTGAACGTAGCAAACTGAGGACAGAGATGGTGTCCTGTCATTTCTGTCCCCTATTACAATACTAATCAGTGTCTGAAAACCAGCAGCATCAACATCTCCTGGGCACTTGTTAGAAATGCAGAATCTCAACCCTACCCCAGATGCCTAAATCAGAATATCTGAGGGTCGAGCCCAGGAATCTGTATTGTATCAAAACTCTAGGGGATTCTGATATCTGCTATAGTTTGAAATACTGGTATCTATCCAGTAGTTCCTTAAGAAACACCTGCTGATTGAGTGTATTTTCAAGCTCACATTGTGGGGCCTACAGAACTAAATGAGGACCACCCAAATGGGAACAAGCAAAGGCTGTTTATTCAGAGCTTACTATAGCAAGGGAGTCGGCCACCAGCACTTAACGTTTGGCAGAGATTCAAATGAGATGAGGGAGTGTAAAAACTTTATAGTGAGAAAAGGGAATGCTTCAAATATGTCCTGGCTGGAGGTTGTTGGCAGAGAGAAGCTACAGACAGCTAACTAGAAATGGGGCATCCTGTGTGTTTGGTGAGGGAGGGCATTGTTTGGTTTTCTCTGGTTGATCCCAAGTTGAAAGTCGGGCAAATATTAGGGAAGCAGTTGAATCCTGACCATTTGACAGTGATTGCTCTAGACACTATGGTTTGGCCTCCTGGACTGGTTCCTGCAGATGTTTTGGGTCAGAGTTCTACTCTTACATATAGTCTGGCCATTGTCCCTTTGTATATTAAGTCTCTCAAACCAGACTGCATGCTCCCTGAGAGCAGAGACCATATCTTTCTACTTTATTGCTGTGTCACCAGCTTCTGGCATAATTCCTGACAGTGCATTTGTTGAGTTCATATAGAATTGGAGAATGTTTTATTTTTGTTCTTCTTTTTCTCCCACTTCTTTTTAACCTTTTCTAATCAGAGATTACAAAACAGTAAGGAAAAACATAATGAGGATCATTTAGAAAACAGTTTTGAGATAATACATCAGTGTCATATGAATAATTAACAATATCAGTTTACTAGGAATAATAATAACTTCCATTCATATAACATTTAAGGGTTTTCAAAATACTTTCATGGATATTTTCTCTTTTTATCTTCATGAAAATTTGGTGGAACTATCATAGGCTTTGTTATTCCTTCTTAAAGAACAAGACACAGAGATTCAGAAAACCTGAGAGAATTGTCCTGACTTTCTTAATTAGGTATAAAAACTAGAATCCAGGGTTTTTGTCCTGTTTTCCATGTCAATAGAAAGGTTTGCATTCCAAATCCATTCCACTATACACTAGCTGAATGGTTTTGGTAACATACCCTAGTAAGTCTTCATTTTATAGATTCTTTCTCTGTAAAACTGAAGAAACAATAGTATATCTACCTTACAGGGTTGTTCTGAGAATTAAATGAAATGATAAGAAATGTCAAGCACTTATCCTGTTGCTTGTCACAAAGTAAGAACTTGTATTAGTTTTGCAAAGAAAAAACTGCATCAGACAACAGGCAAGGATGCATTTATTCAGGGGATTACTATAGCGGAGGGCAGAGAGTAGAACACAATTCCATGGAAACAAAGGGCAGCTAGTTTTTTAAGGGCTGGGAGTGGTTTGCAGAAAAGGCACTGGAAGATAGCAAGGGGGGTTGATCACTAGGACGTATGAATGATTTATTGAGATTGCACATAAGATGATCCGGTTCCCGGGAGATGGGTGAGGAATTTACTGAGTTTGTCCTTAGGGCTTTTGGGGTAATTAGACCCCTAGGGTCTCTAAGGGCAAAGAGAGAGGAGGAGGGACATAAGGAACTACCCAGTTAGGAGCCTCTTGGTCTCCTGGGTAGCCCAGGTGAGATGGAGAGGAAGATCGGGAGCGAATGGGATACTTAGAATAGATGGGGTCTGAAGTTGTCTTTTATCCTCCCCACCTCACCTTCAGTCCAAATTGTTTTCCTCTGCAGTCCGCAGCTGCAAGGATGGTGGGTTGATTTCAAGCAGTCAGGACAGGGGAGCAAGAGAGAAATCTGTGTAAGGAGCATAGCTGGCAGCTTGATCAAGAGAAGGAAAACAGTGCTTATCAATTTCTAGGGCTGCCATAACAAATTACCACCAACATGGTCACTTAATAGAAGTTTCCTTTCTCACATTTCTTGGGCAAGACTCTGAAATCAAGGTGTCATCTCCCAGGGCTCTAGGGGAGAATCCTTCCTTGCCTCCTTCCAGCTTCTGGTGGTTACCGGCCATACTTGGTGTGCTACAGCTTGGAGCTCCAGCACTCTCGTCTCTGCCTCCATCCTTACATGGCCTCCTCCTTGGTGTCTGTCTTTGTGTCTCAGTCCACCCTAATCCAGTCTGACCTCCTCTTAACTTTAAATCAGCTACAAGATCAAACACGGTCACTTTTCAGGTAGTGGGTGGGTAGGGCTTAAAATACATTTTCAGGGGACTCAGTTCAACCCATAACAGTGTTTCCCAAATGAAGTAACCGTTTTATTATTGCACCACACAGCCTCTCTACCAGAGTGCTCAGTTGGCAAGGAATTGGTTCATTTAATTCTTGGTTTCTCTTTGTTGTTCAGAAGAGTGATAGAAGTCCCCACCCCCTGACCCCAACCTTTCTTTCTTGCAGAGAAGGGAAGTCCAATTGTTCTTGCAGAGAAGGGGAGAGAAGCAATAGTCAGGGTCTTCCTTCTCTCAGGTGCTCCTTCTTGACTTAAGGGGCCATTGGAGGAATTCAGTCTTACTCTCATGACTGATGGTGTTTCTCACCTCATGCTCCCCGTGGGTCTCTGCTAGCACTGGTTCCTGTAGCTATCACCCCTAATAACCCATCATAAAGTTTGGTGGTCCAACTTTGGTGGTCTGCTGTGGTCCTTACATCACCAAGTGGTTATTGCCTTTTCTCATGTACAAGTTACCTAGTCAGTCCAAGTACATGCTATCAGTTGTTAAGTTGTTGTGGTTAATTTTTTTTTTAAAAAAAGGTAAAATCAGAACACTCATGCAAATATAAAATAAATACATGCCAAAGATTCTGTTTAACTCATTAATTAATAATGGGATTAGTAAAATGTTCACATTCATTTAAAAGAGTATTCTCAGAACACACACATGGAGACGCAGTCTGGAATGCTGAAGCAAATTTCCAAATAGATGGAAAGCAAGTCAGTATCCACGAGGCACTAATAAATTACACTTCACCAAACCAAGTTAATTTGCCTTTCCATGGACAAACACCTGTTTGTATTATTTCCATATTTGTATCATGTACAGAGTTATAAAACAGCTCAGAGACAATGAAAGGCAGAGATAACTTAGAAAAGTGTGCTAGACAGGACCCCTGGTAATTATTTTTGCCCACTTCAAAGTCTTTCGCAATTTTTTCCTGACAAATTTCAAAAGCCTAGTGTGGGGAGGGACAGAGAACATAACTCTATTCAATTCCCCCATTTCCCCTCCTAGAAAGAAGGCTTCACAGTCCTAAATTTCAAAAGGCCTGAGTGAAAATTTCTCCTTTCCCTGTCTTTATCTCCTCTTAATATCCATTTTTCCTTTGCCTGCAGTCAAGTCCCATGAGCTAGTGAAGAAGTTCTCTCCTCTTCAGTCCTATCTTAATATCTTGCAAACATCAGTGCTCAAGCTTTGACTGAGTGTGAATGGAGCTTCTCTGCTTGGCCACTGGGGCCACGAAAGGGGATTATAGGGTTTGATATTCCGAGCAGAGGCAAAGCCAAGTGCTCGATCCTGACTCCACTTTTCCCTTCGGCAAGAGATGCCTGTTAAGAAGCAGGCATATCCTATCAAAAGGACCATTAAGGGCAGGCAGTGGTGACTCAGTAGCAGAGTTCTCACCTGCTGTGCCTGAGAGCTAGGTTCGACGACCAGTGCTTGCCCATGTTAAAAAAAAAAAAAAAAAAAAAAAAGGACCATTAATTCCCCAGGAATAACACAATCTTGTCCAATTTGGGGAAAGACTATTTGGATTAGCATGACTTTGCCCCTTGTGAGAGAATAACCCTCACACTGGGGAACACGCAACCCTTATGTGAATCCGACATCCTTTCCGCTCATTGAAGAGTGATATTTGTTGTTTCTTTTCTTTCCTGCATAGAAGGAGAAGGAAGTGCAATTGTTCCTATCACACCCATGGCTTTAAAAAAATAGGCAGAATTTGACATTTTTGTGAACTCGAAAAGAGATTGGAAGTTATGAGGGGCACGAAAAAGCAGCTTTTGAGGTTGGATTTAGACTCATGAAGCAGAATCAGATGTGATACAAAGTGGACCCAATACTCCAGGGGCCAAGGGGACTGTTTCTTGAATTCTTGAAATAAATTCTCGATATTGGCACTCAGCAGCAGACCCACTGCGGGCAGAGCAGATTGAAGAGATCCTTCAGGCACATCCAGTTCTGCTCATTCCAGTACACAGCCGAATGTCACTCCTGTTCTTACGGGAAGTCCTTTTGGTTTCCCCAGGAGACACGTTATTTTTTTTATGTTTTAAAGATAATCAAATATTTAGCTTCTGCATTTCTTACTGAGTTCCATAAAATATAGTCATGAAAGGGAGGGAGGGGTAAGGGGTATGCTATGTATAAATTTTTTTTTCTGTTTTTGTTTTATTTCTTTTTCTGAATAGATGCAAATGTTCTAAGAAATGATCATGATGATGAATATGCAACTATGTGATGATTTTGTGAATTACTGATTATATATGTAGAATGGAATGATCAAAATAGGAATGTTTGTGTTTGGTGTTTTTTGGTATTTAAAAAATAAAATTAAAAAATTAAAAATAAACATAGTAGGCTAAAAAATGAGCTTCAAGTGGTAATGGAACAGTTCTGTGTCTTGATTGTGATGGTGGTTATGCAAATCTACACATGTGGTACTGTACAGAACTATACACACACACATATAGCTGAGTATGTTTAAACTGGTGAAATCTACTACATTCTATGAATTGATTTTGATACTGGACTGTAGTTATAAAAAAATATTACCACTGAAAAACTTGGTAAAGAGTACCCAGAACCTTTCTGTGCATTATTTTTGCAAGTTCTAGTGAAATTACAATTATTCCCAGATAAAAAAAATTTAAAAAAAATATGTATATATAGTCACCTGTTTTCTTTGTGTGGAAAACAGTCACAGGAAGCCTTGGGATAAAAACTCCATTTCAGTCACTAGTAGGTTGTGTCATCTCGGCCAGGTCACTTCACATCTTGAGTTTCAGCCTTACCATCTACAAAACGAAGGCGTGGAATGAGGTCCTCTCCAAAGCACCTCTTCCAGGATGCAGAGATACTAAGCTGCTTCCTGAGGTATTCTCATCCTGGCTATTGGTGCTGGGGCAGCAAGGAAAAACTTGGCTCCTCCAGTCAGGAATGAATAATTAATCATAAAGACGGCCTTCAAAGGTATGCAGGTGGCCAGCACTTGCCTTCCCCTACCATGAACACTGTCAGGGTATAAAAGGCCATGGAGAACTCTGACAGCAACGTGTCCCAAGCGGGGTGCAGGAGTTCTTGACATCACCATAAGATTCTGGTGATACTCCTCCTGTGCTGTTTTTATGTTGCAGTTATATTCTAAATTAACTGAACTTCTTAGGCAATCTTGCCACATTCAATATATCATTCATTCCTTCACTAATTCAGAACTACTGTCTGCACACCTTCTATGTACCAGACATTTTGCTAAATGCTGGGCATACAGTGGTGATTAAAAAACTCATGGTCTCTGTCCTCAGAGAACCTTTGATAAGGTAGATGTACATAGGTGTAATGGTCATGGTGAGTGACCTACAAGTCAAATGTAGGCCTATATGAAAGACACCTAATCCAAATGAAGATGTATGCTGAAACCAGACAGAAGAGAATGAGAAAGCCTGGCATAAGAATGACACTGCTTTAGATAGATAGTGTGTGATAACTACAAGGAAATTTCTTGTGCAATTAATGAAGCTTAAGCTTAAGGAAAAATACGACTTTTAATATGCTGATTTCCATGGTGCGGTGGTTTAGAATTGTATGTTCACCAGAAAATCATGTTCTTAAAGCTAATCTATTCCAGTAGGTGTGGATCCAATGTAAGTAGGACCTGGAAGATATAGGCAGAGCACAAACAGCATCTGCTCCAAAATGCCCTGTACTAATTTTGAATTTTGTATTTTTTCTCTCTTAAATTGGGCCTTCAAATATTTATTAGTTTCAGGTCTCACAAAACCTGGAATGGAACTACCCTTAGTGATAGCTCTTACATGTTGAAAGTGTGGCATATATAGTGAAGTCAGAGAAACACAAGATGGTTATATCAGAGATGGGAGAAGGGAAGCCCACAAGAGATGAAGCTTGAAATGTAAGCAAAGGACATAGGAAAGGGGTTATGTTAAACTGTATTATCCTAGGCTTGGCTGAGATCTTCTGGTCTCTGTGGTACTCAGCTGGGTCTCTTGTGGCATCTCATAACTGGACCAGGCTAACAGAGCAGCCCTTTTCTGGGATGAGCTCTTCTCATGATGAAGAACAAGAACACAAGAGGGCTGGTGGAAATTCACAATGCCCCTGAAGGCATTGCTTACAAGAAGTGCACATCCAAACCCTCACTTTCCATTGGCCGAAGCAATTCACTTGGCCAAGTCCAAAGCCAGTATGGCAGGTGTTTTGGTCTGCCAAAACTGCTGGAATGCAATGTACCACAAATGAATTGGCTCTTATAAAGGGAATTTATTAAGTTACAATTCTAAGGCTGTGAAAATGTCCAAATTAAGGCACCCACCAAGAGGGTACCTTCTCAGAGGAAAGGCAGCCATCGTGCGGGACACCTCTGTCAGCTGGGAAGGCACATGGCTGACATCTGAAGTCCTTGTTCCTTGTTCATTGCTTCCAGTTTCTGATTCCAGTGGCTTTCTCTCCAAGCATCTCTGGGCCCTCACTTAGCTTCTCTGGGGCAAACTCTGGATTTCATCTCATAGCTTGCTTGGGCTTTCTCCAGGTTCTGGCTATTTCTGTGAGTCCTTATTAGCACCCAGGATATTTCTGTCTGGCTCTTTTTGACCATGAGTGAGTTCTCTTAAAGGACTCCAGTAAGTGGATTGAGACTCACCTTGAAGGGTTGGGATCACATCTCCATGGAAACAATCCAATCAAAAGGTCCTACTCACAATTGGGTGGGTCATTCCTCCTTGGAAACAATCTAATCAAAAGGTCCCACCCTAACCAATAGTTCTGTCCTGCAAGATTGGACAAAAAGAGCATGGTTTTTCTCAGGTGCAGAACAGTTTCAAACCAGTACAACAGGGAAATATAGTCCACTTACAGGAAAGAGTCAACCAAGTGAAGACTAATAAGATTTACCACAGGATTTTCACCAAAGGGTAATAGGTGTTATCTGGTAGCAGTGAGATTTATGAGTAATTTTTATTTTTCCTTATGCTTTTTCTCCATTAGAATTTTTAATGAGAGTATAGCAATCTTAACAAAAAATGTAAACTATTTCTTTAAATAATAAAAAGTGATATCAAACATTGGAGAACTTTATTTATTTGAGGATACTTTAAAAAATATTCTCCTTTTATTCTTACCTCCTTATCAAAGCAGATAATGTATATATAAAAAGCCTAGTTTCTCAACTTCTTGAAACTACCTACTAGCATATGTAAATCACTGGGTTTTGTTATGTTCCAATTTCTGATTCATTACTACTATTCTCCCATTTTTAAATTTCTTTTTATATGTGTCATTGTAAACAACCTTCAAATACTTTTTTGGTGTTAGAGTGAAATAGAGAAATAGACTCTTTTAAAGCTAAAAAAAAGAAAAAAAGATCAAAGAAAGGAGGGAACTCAAGCTGGTGATTCTTAGACTTGCACATGCAATACCTGGGAGGATTTTTTTTTAATACCTGTGATAAAGCACCTAGAGGTTCTGATTTAATTCTTCTGGTTGAGGTAAGTTTTAAAAATCCATCAAGGTTAGAGAAAAATAGAATAAATAAATGATTAAATTAGTGAAAAAAACAACAAATAAATAAAATAACAGAAGAATCGATTGATGAGCAAAAGAAGGTTGAGAAGTTTTCTTACAAACTTCAAGTATACTGAGATGTTGATCAGTGAGGCTTGTTGAAGAGAATAAGGAAAATGGATGCAGTGGGGAAATATTAACTTCCAAAACTAAGGAAAGGACTGCTGTTAAGAACTGTTTGACCTTGACTAGATGAGGAAGAGTGAGTCACATTTTCTCTGATGCCTCATTTTTCCAAGGTACAGCCCAAAGTCAGATTCTAGGAGAGCAATTTATTTCCGAGGTCACTAAGGTGCATTTTGTGTACTGTTTTTAGAATAAAGCAACCAGCAAGAGACCATTCTCTGTGAGAAGAGGTTAAATTCTTAGAGAATTATTACATACCCCGGCTAGAGGAGGAGGTATAGAACTAGTTTAGTAATTTTGTTTGTTGGCAACTCTCCAGACATAAATTACCTTATTCTGTGCAGAGAGAATTCAGCTACTTACATGTAAAAATACTAAAAACTCTTTTTATCTCCTTTTGCCCCATCCCAGCTTTTCTGAAAGGCTCCGCTTTCATATTGGATTAGAAAAGAGATGGGGCTAAATTATGCTTGCTTTCTTTCTCTTTCTCTCTCTCTTATGACAAACAAACTTAAAGTATACTGAGAGGTTGATAAGTGAGGCTTATATAAAATCAAGAAAGAGAGAAAGAGCACTCTTGTTTTAGCTAAATGAGAAATAAATAACAAGTTTTTTTAGTAGCTGGATCTGGTACCAATAAGGTCTGTGTCAACTGTCATTTGCCGAGTAACCATGGTGACCAACATATTGCTTCTGAATCCATTAATCTTGTTGAGATTATCAGTAAATCCCAAAGGATGTTTGCAATGTTTCAGAAATAAATCATTTTTTCACATGTATATTATTTGGTGACAACCTCTCTCTTTAAATGTGTATCTCTAACCAACAAAGAAATAAGACAGTCCTCTAATGAGATGTTTAGAAACCTGTCCCCCAAGAAGAAATTTTACAAAATACAGAAAATGGTCTAAAAGTATAGACATAGAATTTCCATATGAGAGGGAAGATTTTATTCAAAAGAAATTTATCGGACTCCTACTAGACATACCAGAAGAAAACCCTGTTAGAAATTTATCTGTTCAGAATGTCAGCTGGAGAAGTAAATTGGAAACAAAATTTTGAGATGCTGTGATGAAAAATATTACAATAAATTATTTAGTTTATCGAAATTAGAATGGATGAGGTGAGCTGAATTCAGGCAACTGGCCACCTAAGCTGGGGCTAAGAATATATTCTATTTGCTATAACTTAGAAAATACTATGTCCCACATAAAACCACATTTGTTCTTACAAAAGCCCAGAGAGTTAAATAGAAAATATGGTAGTTCTATTTTTTAGTTCCAAGAATTTCAACAAATCCCAGGCATAAGAAAATACACAAAGGCATTTCATAATCAAATTCTCAAAACTCGTGATAAGTAATCAGTGATAAGCAAGCAGTAGAGAAAAAAAGCATGTCATGAACAGTGAACAATGACAAAGAAGACAGTAGATTTCTTGTCGAAAAATATTCAAGTAAGGAGACAGTGACACAATATCTTTAAACTGAAAGGAAAATAAAGCTATCAATCTAAAATTTTGTAACCAGTAACAATGTCTTTCAAAAATGAAGGCAATTCATTTCCTGGACCATGCATCCCCCCCCCCCCCCCGCCCCAAAAAAATGAAGGCAAGTAACCATAGTACTAAGAGTTACTTCTAGAGAACCTCTTTTGTTGCTCAGATGTGGCCCCTCTCTCTCTAAGCCCAACTCTGCAAGTAACATCATTACCCTCTCCTCTATGTGGGACAAGACATCCAGGGTTGAAAGTATCCCTGGCAACATGGGATATGAGTCTGGCCCTGGCACTTTGAGATGGACAATGCCTGTCGGACCAAAAGGGGCGGAAAATTGTAACAAATAAAGTAGTAGTGGCCAAGAGAGTTCAAAGTCAAGAGGCTCTTCTGGAGGCTACTCTTATGCAAGCTTCAGCTAGGTATTGCTGTTTACCATGATTTGCTGAACTCCAACCAAAACCATTCTTGCCAATCCTAAAGAACACCTAGGACTCTATCTGAGATTCTACAAAAGTTCCATACACTATGATCACTTTCCAGAAAAACCTCCAGATGGGTTCCTAGGCCAGATAAGTCCTGAAACCCAGAGGGGTCAGCGGCTCCAGAACCTCACCTACTTCCATCCCCCTATCCCATATTATTGACAGCCCTTCCAACATGAAAAGTTAGAATGGGCATAGTCCAAACACCCCTAAAGATTGGGAGAAAGATCAAAGGAGAAGGAGGAGTTATGACAGAGAAGATAGGATTTAACAAATGATAAATATCATTATGTTGATATTTCTTTAAGTCTCCCTTGGAGCATCTAGACAGAAAAAGCTAAAATTGTGGAATTGTAACCCATACCAAACTCTGAAATCTGTTCTATTACTACTCGTTACAATGTACTTTGAAATGTATTGCTTTTTGGCATATATGTTATATTTCACAATAAAAATATTTTTAAAAATGAAGTCAAAATAAAGACTATTTTGGACATATAGAAGCTGAATATATTTATCACTGGTTGCTTACATTACAAGATATGGTAAAAGAATTCTTTCAGGCGGAATGGAAATGATACCAGATAGAAATATGGATCTAATAAAGAAATGAAGAGCATCAAAGATATGCTATCCTTATCATGGGTTGAAAGTTAGTGAGTATGCAGAAAGAAGTATAAACTTAATATTAGTGGCCAAATACTAATTTCGGAGGAGTGACCACCAACCACTTCATATTTTCCTGCCAAGTAACAACATGGTGCTCTACAGGATCTAAACATGGAAGTCACTCACAAGCAGAAAAAACCTACTAACTTACTATTGAGACAGGCACAAAATGATTCCCATTTGCTCAGTAAAGCAACTGAAGGCAAGAGAAGTTGCTAAATCCCTCAGGATACATAAAAGAAATGTCAAAGCAAAAAGAAGCTGATGTGACTGATGAGTGCGTGTGGTAGGACTACTGTTAAAGCATCGTGTCATAGTTTAATTGGCTGCATCTTTTCATTCCTAGTGGTTTGTGAAATAATATTCATCTTGTAATGAATGGCATCTTAGAGGTTATGATATATGCAATTCCTGAATCAAAAGGCATGTGTTATTCTTATCCCCTCTTACTAATGATGGGACTGTTCCTGAACTAGCTTCACTGCTCTGCTGAAGTAAACAGCAGGAAATCCAAGGTTGTCAAACCACAACCAACACTGAGCATTTGCACCCTTAATCCCAATCATAAAATTAACCAACTAGCTGTGCCACCAAGCCTAGAACTTTCTTCGTTAACAAAGGGGCTCTCTACCTATGTGTGAGAAGCACGTACCTGGCCTTTTCCAGCACGGACCTGAATCTTATCTACAAGACCTATAGGAATAACAGTAATTAATAATAATAATAATAAAATTACCTGAGGAAATCTGACCAAATTTGAATGCTTTTAAAAGAACCTTTGAAGTTTATCTGAAAGACTATAACATAATATAACTATGTCAGGTTCACACTTGAGATCTTGAGATTTAAGGTGTATCCTTGGGTTGGATATTTTTTTCACCTGAATTCACTATGAATTAACCATTTTGACATGCCCCTCACAGAAGACAGGGTTAGGAGAAAGTGTAGAGCTTAGAATTTCTGACTTTTTTCCCCTAGTCCACGGATACATGCTGAAGTTCACTGGTGCTAGAGGAAAATACTGTTAACTAAGGACTCAGAATTAGGAAGGTCATGTCCCTTAGATTTTTCTGATAAAATATGTTGTGCCTCAGTGATGTGCAGGTGGAACCAAGGGTACACTTCACCAAATACTTTAATCTCATTTTAAAATTCATGCTTGTTTTGGGAAACTATTCTAACCCTATCTGCCTCTTGCTCTCTCCATTCTTCTCAGAAGGGAGAAACAGTGATTGCCTCTCACTGAAAGCTCTCTTCCTGCAGTTGAAAGCTATTTGCTCTCATTGTCTCTTCAAGTTGAGAATAGTGCATCACTACTTTCTACTTAATAATCCTCAGGGATTTGGCAAACTGTTAATAAATCCATTGCCAGCTTCTCTTTCCTCAACTTAACAAATCAATTCCTTAAACTTTCATCAATTGTTTCACTTTTTGACATTTTGATAATACTCTCCTGATCACTCTTTGGGTGATGTGCTTTCCAACCAATGTTAAACTGTGATTCTCAAATAAGAGTGTTGTATGTAAATGTGTTTAAGAGCACAGGCTTGGGAGCTTCATTTCCTGAATTTGATTCCCAGGTCTGCACCCTCTAGCCAAGTAAGTATGAACAAATGATTTCACCTCTCCATGCCTTATCTTCCTCAACTGTAAAAAAGGCACGGTAATATCCCTATTGAGCTATTGTAATGGTTCACTTATTTTTGACACACACACACATATATATATATAAAGTGTTTGTAATACCTGCAAGTATTGATTATTATAATTAACATCTAAGTTTCACAATAAAATATAAGCTATATGTGTTATAATCCATACTGGAAGTGTATTCTGGATGCTAAATATAGTATTTATAGTAACTTAAAATGCCATCCCGTTATATTGTAGTCTTGATGCAAATTAGCCTGAAAATTTTCTTTTAACAATGTAAGGCATAAGCATATTAGTCCTTATGATTACATTTTAAAAACTATTATTACCCCAGATTTCATGAGTCCCAATTTCCTTCAGCACTTATTTGTGTATAATAAGGGAAAACTATGTTTTTGTATGATGGGTTGTAAAAGGGTTACCAGCCATCTCAGTTGACCTGGGACTTGGGAGTTTCCCAAGACATGGGATGATTTTTACTGATGAAAACTAGGAAAGTAGGGCAAGTCAAGAGAGCTGGTCACCCTAGCTATAAAAGTAACCAGATAACATGGGAATAAGAGGGGGAAAGAAGGAAGTAGTTATATTACTAATCTCATCAAATATAAAAGAAGTGTTAATGTACCACTGTTCTCTTGATTTCTGATGCATGCGATCCCTGATGAGTTTCTGAAGGGTGAAATTGCACTGAACTAATTAATTCTAAATGTCAGGAATTTGGACTTCATTTTTTTGCGATTGTCATAATCTGTGAGATGTATTTCTTCTCCTTCATTTTATGCTGTTCTGCTTTCCTCTGATTGCTTTCTGCTTGTTCTTGTTCTTCTAGGTCAACTCAAATCAAAACGTACTCTTGGGATAATGCCCAGGTTCTCCTGGTTGGAAACAAGTGTGACATGGAAGATGAACGGGTCATCTCAACCGAGAGAGGCCAACATTTAGGAGAACAGCTTGGTAAGAAACAAATTAATGAGAACGTAAGTTTGGTAATTATCTGTTGCACTTTACAGAGTCCCAGCTAATTGCCAGAGTGGATTCAATTAAAAGTTTGTCAACCTGACAGCGGAAAGCAACACAACCTTCTAAGAAGTGGGAAGTGCATTTTCCTCCCACTTTCTTTTTGGCATCATTGGAATTCAAGGACAATTATCAGAGCAAATAGCAGCCAGAATTTGGTTCAAATTCTTATTGCATGAGCAACATGCCCACTATGTCTTTGGTTTCTTCTCCATACGCAAAATTTTGCACTGAGTAAGCATTTTATTTTATTGTGTGGTTGTAATTCTCAAATTTCCACTGGAGAAGAGTCATATCGCACAGAATAAGTCTCATTCTAGATTCAGGTTCTAGGGATACAAGTGACAAGCCACAGTACTGTTACAAACCGCTAGATTCAATCTCCTCAACTCTCAAGAATGAGTATCTTAATCATGCCTACTTCATCATGTGCTTGTAGATAAGATCAAATGAAACAATAGACATGAAAGAGTTTTGGAAATGGCAAGTCCGTTTGAAAAACAAAACATTGTATCTAAAGAGAAAAATGTTCCAGTGAGTACATTTTTTAGAGTTTCAGTGCAAAGGAGGGAATCGTGTTTGATTTAATGCAAGATATTTTTACTGAGCACCTATCATACGCGCTGCATTGTACCAGGCACTATGGAGGATACAAAAAGTGTGATCCAAATCTCCCTGGACACGAGGAGCTCTCAGTCAATGCATACATGAGAGCAGAGTTTATAAAATAACCAAAGCAGGGCAATAAGGAGATGGTCAGCTAGGAGGCAGAAACCAAGAGGCAAGCAACAGGAAGAGGAAGACAGACACCAAGAAAGAGAAGGTTGCCAGAAGGATGGAGGTGTGGGTGTGGCGTGGGACAGGAGGCAAACAGAGAAAAATGCGGAGAGAATGAGTAGAGAGATAATGTCCTGAATTGAGAAAAACAACCAGGAAGAGGTGAGTAATGAGAAGAGATAGAGATTACTGCGGGGTAAATGACAAGATAAGACTTGAATGGTCCCAGAGAAGGGGAGAATTTGAAAACCTCAAAAAGGAACAGAGCATCGTGAGTAAAAAGCAGTGGGGAGAGGACCTTACCGTAAGCTGAAATTAAGGGGACAGTGGCTAGGAGAGTTGGAACGTAGCATAAAGTTGCAGAAGTTGGGAGTGGATTTGTAAACAATTCCAGTCCTGGAGATGAAGGAGCTGGGAGTCTTCTTTTTCTCTGTAGACAACAGAGAATATTGAACGATTCTTAACTGGAAAAAAAAACTGATTTTCCAAGCATTTCATCTGGGACCTACAGTAAGAAATATATTCTACCTCAAAACCCAGTATATGCATACATATACAAAGAGAATGAAACAAAAGTTTCACAAAATATATTTACCTGTACTAAATGACATTCACAGTATTTCCTCTCATGTTCTTTCTTTTTCTTTGCTAACAATGGTCTCAATCCTCTAAATTGATGTCAATACCCAATAATGGGTCTCGACCTGCATTTGAAAAGCATCACCATGAAGGGTGAGCTGTGGCATTCATCTGCTGATAGCGTGCAGCATGGCTCAGAGACGCAGAATCCCCCTCAATGGGCCACTCTGTGGTTAAACAATCTCATAACTGATCTCTGTGTAGTCCATTCTGGGAGTTTGATTGTTTTTCAAGAAACTAATGAGCTCATTAGTCTAAACGCTATTACCTGATGACTACCAGAACCCTTCTACCAATTGTTCTTAAAGAAGCCCATGAGAAAATCACAGCTAATTTCTGGTCTCCCTGTGCCTGCTCTGGAGCCCTTATCTTCTTCTCATCATGGGATCTTTGTCCATTATATCAGTCTAACAATGTTTTAAGTAAAACCCCAAAATCTTGGCAGCCTTTCCTCAGGCACCTCACTACCTCAAGAAGATGGAAGTGGGAAATAATTGATTCCCAATGGAAAAGAGAAAGAAAACCCTGGAAAGAGTTGGCAGGTGACCTTCTAAGCCTAGCTGTCTCTTTCTACCTTGTTTTCTCTTCACTAGTCAGGGATATGCCAAATCAGGAAAGAACCTGCCACATTCAGGGTGTCTTAATAGATAAACACGAAAATTGTTTTGTTCCAAGAAAATAGATCGGGACCAAAAATTGTTTAATGCCATCAATACAAATGCCCCAAATATCTGGCTAAAATTTTTTTTTTACCCATTCTAATAGATTTCTTGGATGTTGAGGTGATGAGGTTATGGAAGGGGATATTGGAATGACAGAAATGCCTCAAAAGACAGACTCACCACCAACAGACAACACACGCACAAACCGTTTCCAGACACTGCACAAGCAGATGTGAGAAAGTTCCTGAAATCGTGAGGCAGAACTGTCTTATGTCCCTGTGCAAGTTCATCCAATGGCTTCTAATCGATTTTTTTGCTCTCTATTCAATAACAGCCAGCAGTTGTCATAGCAACCAACACATGTGCGTTCTTGGAAAGTCATTTACCTCCACTAATGTGGTTTGTTCTCAGGACTCCACACGCTTCCACGAATGCTCATAACAGCCTTTGTTTTATTTTTGAAAATTACCGGTAATACCCCATTATCCAGAATACTGTCATGCACACACACACACACAGAGGTCAGGCATTGTCCACCCCCACCCTCCACCCCACCCCTTCTTTTTAATTAGAGAAGTTGTAGGTTTAGAGAAAAATCATGCATAAAATACAGGCCTTCCAATACCACCCTATTTATTAACACCTTGCCTTGGTGTGGTACATTTGTTACAATTGATGAAAAGCACATTTTTATAATTGTACTCTTAACTGGAGTCCATGGTCGAACTTAGGTTCACTGTTTATATTGTGCAATTCCTTAAATTAAAAAAAAACTCTAATAACCTATATACATCTACTATTTCCCCCTTTTAACTAGATTCAAATATATAATTCAGTACTAGTAATTACATTCACAATGTTGTGCATTGTTTTTTAGATGTCATTACCACATCCTGTCAGCTGGCTCAAAATAACCGCTTTATTGATCTGGCCACAATTAATTCTCCATGGTGGATGGCTATACCCGTATACATTGGCGCATGTTAATGAGATTACTTGATGGAACCAAGTTGTTGAACTGAGCTCCTTAAAATTCTTGTATGGCAGCTGCCTTTGCCAAACCAATTCACTCCATAAGCATTTACTATGTGTTCCCTCTATGCCAAGTGCTGGGGATACAATGACAACTGCTTCTACTCTCTAAGAACAAATTTATAGTGCCTGAGATAGAGACTGTACAGAACAAACTGTGGGCTTTTTTTCTGGCTTTCCCTTTCCTGATCATTTTGCTTTCTCTGAGCCCCCTACTGACCACCCCTCCATGTTGAACTCTGCCGCCTTGTCTTCTATAGCATGATCATATCTCTCTCCTCCCCATCTGTTTCCTTGGTAGGCTCTCTCTGCCTCTTGAACTTGTCTTTCCATCCTTGGCCCACTACACTTACACACTCTTGGATTACCTACTCCTAACTTCCAAGATTTTAGCTCCTCCTTCAGGTTAAAGGCAGCGCCATCAGTGCCCTAGCATTGATTGACTTCTGGCTTGAACTTCGGGGCTCATATACCTGCCAGCTGTGCATATTCACCTGAATCAGAACTTTTCAATGTGTTCTTCTAATCAACTGCAGCTAATTAGCTGGGATTCCTTTTCAAATGTGTGTTCATCAACTCCAACTCAGACTTACTGAATCGGAGTTGCTGGAGTTAGAGCCCAGGAATCTACATTTTAAACCAATACCATGTGGCTTTTGTCCAACACTAAATTTTTAGAATGCTGTCTTAGATAGTGGGGAGGGCTTTGAAGAGAGTAGAGAACTGCCCCCAGAGCCAAACACCATCCTTATAGCTAATGTTTTACTTCCCCTGAATGATTTTACATTTGCTATATATACATTTACTATAACAATATATAATAAAGTCTTGTGGTTTTATTTTATATAAAATGTATATCATGAAAATAAACTATATATTGGTACAGCCATGAAAGTTCAGGTTTTAAAATACGAAACTTAAATGTTAAAAATCTCAAGTTACAATTAAAGTTATAATTTTTATTTATTATGGGGCAGAACCTGCAGAAACTCTGGAGTTTCCTAAAAATGTATCAGGGAAACAAAGACTGCACATAAGCTAAAATTGCTTCCGAAGAGAAGTGATTATTATTAATAATTTGTAAAGAGCCAGCATTGAAGTGTTTGTAATTTGCATTAATGTTTCTTGCTAAAGGAAATACCAGGTGCATATTCCCTGTTATTCTCCACTCATGCAATTGTCATGGTATCATGTTGATGTCTTTCTAAACTCCAGACTCAATCCTGCATCCTTCCCCTTGTCCAGCACAGAGATCCATAAAGATTTCTGCTCTTCCTCATTCCCATTTTTCCCAGATGTATAAACTACCTCACTTTTTTTCTATTCTTTATTGTCTTGATTATTCCTCTAACGAATACCTGTTAATCACCTACAATGATATCAGGAAATCATAAAAATGTATCATCCCTCTCATGGAGCTTAGAATATGGTCTGTTTACTGGAAACACTCTCATGTAATAGGAATACCTAAAAAAACAGTATAGGAAAACATCAAAACAAGTGTGCCTTTAATGACCAAGGGGGCAGAGGGTACATGAAGTTCTAGGAGTTGACAGTTGCTCCTGTTTTAGAAATAGGACGACTGACAAAAAGACATATCCTATTTCTCTAAACTCTGGAGCCTATTGACTTGATAAATACTGTCTTAATTCAACAATTCCTTCAAGAGAATAATCTCTTGAAGTAGAAACTTTAGGGCAAATGAAAACAGATACTGTTTCACATAACAAAGCATACACTAATGGAACCAGTTGTCTCTGGAGTTGGGAGTTGGTGCAGATGGGAAGTATAATTACTTCCAAAAGGTGTAGATAAATCAGGGAGGTAGCTCCACCGTGGCTACTAGAGAGAGCATGGCCGCTCTGTGGGGTATTTCTACCCTACCAAGGATAGGATACGAGTTTGGCCATATTGACCATGCTGCCTCATATCCTTTGCCTTGGTCCTGCTCTTTTAGTAGATAGGATGACTGAGGTGAGTGAAACATTATCATGAGCCATCAAGGAAAGTCCACCTCCTTGCCTATGCTTCTGATTACTGCAGAGCCTGAGCAACCCTGAGGTTGGCTGATTTGGAAACCCAATTCTAGGATTCTCTAATCTGCTCCTGCGAACCTCTTTGTATAAACCACCCATGGCCCTCATTGCCAATCCAAGTAAGAGAGAGCAAAGCAATGCCACGTTGTGAGATCAGGTCGTTCTGAAAACCCTGACCTTTCAGATCCCTGTGTTCTGACCTCAAGCAACCAGATCCTGTTTATGCATTTTTCCACTGAGGACAATTATCACTGTATCATACCTTCCCTGACCACCGAACTTCTACCTCAGTCATCATAGTAACATCAGTAACATCAGTAACTGTTACTTCAGTAACATCATTTTCTTGAGTTACTGAACTCTTTAGTCACAGAATTGGTCTTCACTGAATTTAACTTTCAGTCTAGAGTTACAGAATTGGTCTTAACTGAATTTAGTTTCCAATCTTACAGTCCAGAAGGCATTTAGGTCCTATATTACCTGGAAAACCCATTTAAACTTTTTCCTTGGACCCACAATCTTCCTAATCCAGTGGAAGCTGCCAGAAAATGACCAAATCATTATTAAGGATAAATTCTCCCTAATGCAATTGTACGCAAATATGTAATTGCTCTTTTCAAAAAGTTCCCAGCTTTTTTGGGCTCTTCCCAACTAACAAACTGGGAAACTCCTTAGCTACCATCCTGTGCTTTATAAAAAAAAAAAACAACTCCAGAAACACTGTATGGGCCTTAAATAATTATACTGAGCCAGTTACTAGCAAGCCCTACAGAAGTTTCTCATCACCTTCACAGTATCATCTCAGGAGATCTGTAATCTGAACCATTCAAGAAAGTCCCCTTCTAAATAACTAAAAATCAAGGTATTGTACAGTGTGCTATTTCAATTGTTTGCTTGTTGCATTGCAAAAGCTACATCCCCACCCCTGCCCTGCTCTGGAATTGGGGAAGAAGAGATGAATTAACTCAAGACTCACAGTTAGGCCTCAGAACACTGAGGGCATCTAGTTAATTTCCTAGAGAATTAAAATCAGGAAAGACCAAGGTAGCAACAGGGAAACAAATCAGAAAGGAAAACTGGATCTAGAGCAGGGACTCCCAAACTTGGCTACACATTTCGATCATCTGAGAAACTTTTAAACATACCAGTGCCCAAGCTACCCACCCTCTAGGCTGATTAAATCAGATTCTCTGGGGTGGGACTGAGACAACAGTATTTTTATGAAGTCCAGATTATTCTAGTGTACAAGTATGATTAAGAAACCACTGATCTACAGAGAAAACAAGAGACAAATTAGCTCAAAGAGTAAGCAGAAGGAAGCTGAAATATGTGCTGCCCTTCCTCGCTGGGGCTCATGCTGCTCAGTTAAAGGGAACTGGCCCTTCGGGAGGGCTTCATGCATCCTGATCTACTTCCCACGTAGCCAGTGAGCTCATGTATTTTAAGTCTTTTCAGGGTCAGAAGAAGAGGGTGAGGCTGTGGAATTGAATGTAATTAGCAGGTCCAATGAGAATTTAGCAGCGCCCCACCGGACTTCCACGATAACCCACTGAATTAAAATAAACGAACCAGAGGCCCAAAGTGCAGCGTGGCCACCACAGGAGATTATTTCTATGGTGGGATGGGACAGAGATGCTTCAAAGCTTCAAAACAGAATTCAGGAATATATTACAGTATTTAATTCATTCGCTCACTTATTCATCCGTTTAGTTAACATTACTTAGCACCAAATATTGCTCAAGCACTGAGAGTAAAATGTAGGCAGTGCAACTAATTATACCTGGTGGGTGACTGGGTTTTGGAGGCTGAGGGGATGCAGGTATAAAAGATGACCCAGGTATCTGGCTTGAGTGGCTAGTTGAAATCATGATAAAGACATGAATTGGGGAAAAAGTCAGCAGGTTAGCAGGCATGTGGAAGAAACTAGGGAAGCAGTAGAGGATGGAGATGCTGGAGAATAGAGATTGTTGATGAAAAGCCATGAGGACAAAGGGCAAATCTAGAGAACAAATGGAAAGAATTAGGCCCAAACCAAAGCACTGGAATCCTGAAATCAAGCGTTTTAAGATGAGAGTAACTTCTTGTTAAAATGCAAGTAGTAGTCATTTTCTTTTCTATGAAGTTAATTTTCAAGTGTTTCCTCTATTAAATGCATTGTTTCTATAATGAGAAAGTGGTAGGGAAAAGCAAAGCACAAGGTAAGAAGTGGCCATTGCAGTATGCACTGTTAACCTTCTCTTTAGCAAACAACCACAGCTAATTTAATCATTTGGTGACACTCACATTTTTATAGCTTATCTCATTTCATAGGTTCAGCCTGTCTTGGATTGTCAGATCAGTCTGCCAAGGACTGTTCAGTTAGTTCAAGTGCCAAAGCCAGAGCAGCATGAGCGGCCCTGGTGGTGGACATGCTTCTACCTAGGCCCTGTAAACCTTTCTCTCCTGCTCAGACCCACAACGTTGCCTCCAGCAAGACCGACTTTAATGAATGATGCTGTTTTTTCCCTCCAATTTTTTAATCTTTTCCTCTTGCCCCTGCAAAAACAATTCAGTAATAAAGCCAGGTTGAGGAACCAGAAACTCTAATGAGGATAGCATTGCCCTGAAGCCTATTTTTAAAATTCTAACCACCTGCTCCAAATATGCATTGAGCCGGTTCTTCAGCAGCTTTTAAAGGTTTATTTAAATCTTAATTGTAGTGTTTTTGAACGAATGGGAGCTTGCCAATTTCTGGATTCAGCAGGGAGCTCCAGCAATACTATTTTAATGCTCTAAGTCTCTGTCTGCACGCAGCCCTCTGTGGAGAAGCACTGCCACCCTACCATTATTTCCACTAGCTCATGGTTTTTCTGGCTGAGCATTCCTAAGAGGTAGAAAATAAACCAACAGGGTACATTTTAATGTGTCTGGGTTGGTTTAGGTGTGGTCACACCCTTGGGTTAGGGAAGAAAGGAAGGAACTCCTCAACTCTTAACTCTTGATCTCCTTATTTCACCCCCTTATGGCTCTCTGCCCTTTTTACTGGAAGGTGAAATTCATTCTCCCACAGATGTCTTTGCCTTGGGAACAAAGTGATCATAATTCTTAGTTAGCTCAGGACAGTCCCAGTTTATGCTTATTTCCCAGTGGATTAATAACGCCCCTTTTCAATCTCAAAAATGACTCCGTTTGAACAACAAAACCCATGGAACCCCACCCATGCAGCACCTAACGGGCAGGCTCAACTTCCTCAATTGATTTTGGGCCTCCCCATCATGCCCTTCTTTTAAACATCCACTCATGTTCTCACATTTCCCAATGAATGAATGCTCAAGACCCTGGTAAATTCCTCCCTTATTCTTTATTTGTTTTGTTTAGTCAACAATCCTAACAGGTAGCTTTCCCATACTCTTTACTGCTAGTCCACATATCTACCAACGTATTACTCCTGGGCCATCCCATGACAGTGAGTCCAGCAACCAGAGAGCTGGCAGTATGGAGAGACCTCCTCTTCTCACTGAAGAACCTCCAGACTTCCATTGTTCTCCTACATGTTCGCAGGTTGATCAAAACTTATCCTCCAAAACACCTTGCATTTACATGTCTCCTATCCCATTCCACTGACATGACCATCTCTCACTTTTCTTACCTAGATTTGGCTCAGAACCCCATCTCTGTTCCCAGCTGGGCCCTTTTCCCACTGATATGAAAAAGTTGGTGACATTTTTTTATGAATGAACCTAGTTTCATGTAACAGAGATCTCTGCAAAGTGCTGGCTTCCTTTTTCTTTTTCTTTTTTTTTTTTTTTTTTGGCATGGGCAGGCACCGGGAATTGAACCCTGGTCTCTGGTGTGGCAGGCGAGAACTCTGCCTACTGATCCATTGTGGCCCGCCCTTTTGCTTAGTTTTTAAAAACAACAAAAAGAGCAATATATCAATGTTACTTAGTAAAATTAAAATCATACATAAAGATACAAGCTGCAACAACTGGATAGAGTTCAGTCTCCGAAGTGTTGAGAGTTGAAAGAATGCAAATTGAGGGCTGTTTGTGCAGGCTGACTTGTGAAATACGTCATTGGTGGCTGCAGCTGGCAGAGGTCCAGCTCTGTTCATCAGCATTTCACACTTTCCAATGTTTTCAACAGAGCTAGGAACAGTGGGGGAACAAATCACACTAACCAAACTCACAAGGGACTGATTTCTGAACAAAAGTGCCTTTTACTGTTTGCCCTGAGATATGTAAATGCCACATAAATCATAATATTCCTATCAGATAAGCAGTGCATTCTTTCATCAATAGAAAGACTACTCTTAGGAAAGACAATCCATTTCATAAGGTTTCTCAGTGACTCTTAGATCAAAGAAAACGGAGTCCAATGATGTTCACTCATGTTTTTTTATTTTGCTGAATGCTTACTATGTGCCAGGCTAGTGACATTAAGGAAATACCAGTGAGAGAGGACAGCACTCCCTTTTCCCATGGAGACAGGCGGGCAGACAAGCCCATATGTTCACACTGCACAGCACAGGCGCCCTTTCGCCTGGACCAAACTGGGCACAAATACTCACTATTTGGCTCTCCTTTTCCTTGACTCCAAGGCAGACCAACTTCATTCTCTTTTCATGATCTCACCTTGGGAATTTTGTAATTCATTAGACCATAGCAAAGAGAGAGATTTTGTTCTCGATGTTAGAAATTTAGGGGACACCCTGGTCCCTTGCTGGATTTAGGAAAATATCCTGGTCTCACCAAGAAGTCATTTGTTAATCCTACCTTGGAGTCAATTACTTCTGCAGATAGCTAATCTCATTCACTTTGTAGCGCTTACATGTCACTCTGTCTTCAGCAGGTGACTTTTACTCTACTTGGTGGCTGTAGGCTCCACTCCCCTATTCCAAGTACCAACTAAACCCTGGTATTTCAGCCGTGGTAGTCATCAGAATATAAGTTTTGTCCACTAAGACTACATACTACACCCTTATTATGTTTCTGGTTTTTGCCTTCAAATTTGATTAATTGGCTTTCACCTGGCTTGGTTTTATTTCATGAGAAAGCCATTATGAGAAGGAGGTTTAAAGACTTTAGGCTTCATCATAATCTAGATGATGAACAGATATGCTGCCTTGAGGATTCAGTGAACAAACCACCTACCACTGGAAAAGATGATTCCTTTTTGAGATACAACATTTATTAAGAGAAGGGATGACTTAACCACAGCATTCAGAGCATATCATCCTATGAAGGAAAATCTTTTACATGACGCTTCACGTAGTTTTTTTCCTATGTCTGCTCTGGATAGGCTAACTATGCTGCATGGCTGTAAAAAGAAATTAGATTTAGACTCAGATGAATTTCACGACTTTGAGAATTGGTGAACACTGAAGCGTATTACTCAGGGATGATAAGAATCCCTGGGAACTTTTTATGCAGCATAAAAAGGCAAGCCCATATGTTCACATTGCACAGTACAGGCACCCTGTACTGTGATATTTGATCTTTATGTGATATTTGAGTGTGACACTTTCCTGAATATTAGAAGATGTACATCAAGGATGTGCAGTGACCAAGACTGCAGACTTTAGAATCAGACATGTTTACCACATGTGTGACTCCAACACTTTTCTCAACTGTAAAATGGACATCATAAATTTACCCTCTTGGGGCTGGTTCTAGGATTAAGAAATAAATGCAAAATGCTTAGCAAAGTATTGGCATATAGTATGCCATATTTAAGAGTTTACATCCCCTGGTATTATAATGAAATCTCACTAGTTTGGGTCCAGCTAATTGAAAATTCATTATATGTTTTATTTCATATGCATAATTTACAACAAAAAATAACTTGCTAATTGATACTACATAGAAATGCTATTATAAATTGCAAATAAAAATTATTGAAATTTTGACTGACAATTCATAAATAGACAGGTCTGGAGATTGACTATTTTATTGTTGAAAGCCTACAAAAATGCAAAAAAGTTGCAAAAGGATGATTTAACCTAGCTAAGCGAACACTCCTTTTAAACACTTAGCACCTATTTGCATGCAAACAATTACTCTGCTAACCATAACCGATTCTTATCCCTGTATTAAAGCCAATCTGACAGAGCCTCAACTTCTCACCACTTCAGTAATCATTATTCAAGTGTTGATAGGTAACAATCTGCAATTTCTTCAAATTTTTCAGTAGTGTGTCTTTCTTCACGGTAGAATAGAGCTGGCTTAATTTGTTTTATATTTTAAATTTCCCACAGGGCAAGAGCAAAATGATATTATGTGGAATCCTGTGCTCAGCGTCCCCTGACAAAATTGCACATAGGTTTAGCTACTGCATAACTATGAACAAAGGAAAAAGTTGTCTTCCTTCCCTCCCCTCCATTTCTACATTTGCACCCCCTCCCCTTTTCCTCGACAATTAACAGCAGTCAATCCTTTAATTAGCAAACATCTGCTGGACACCTGCGTGTGCCAGGCACTGTGTTAAATATTGCAAGGAATACAGAGAAGTCCTTATGGGGTGTCCGATATGAGGAAGCAACGTGCATGTAATACAAAATGGCATATAATAAATTCCAAATATTTGGTAGAACAAGAATTGGTAGGAAGCAAGAAAGGCTCAGTCTGGGCTGGCGTTACCAGGCAAGACTTTGGTTAAGAGAGAACTCAGCTAAGTCTCGATGGTTTCAACCCACACACCTACAGGGGACCGCAGGCAATCTACATAAGTAAATGAGTAAAGCTGCCTGGTATAAGATTCGAACACACTTTGTTTGCAGATTAAACACATGGGAAAATATTTCATAAAAGTGAAAAATGCGCTGTCTCTTGTTTCTCCTGAAATAAGAAGCCCCTTTCTGTGTAGCTTCCGTTTCCCCACTGTTAATAGAGAAATGGATGCCAAGAATCCTAACAGCAGTGGTAAATGGAACTGACATCCGAAACAGACGTAATGCCAAACAGACAGTCCTGGGTGCTGGAGACTGGTCAGCTGAAGAGGGAATGGCCATCTAAAGTGGGCCAGCCACAAATACACGTGTGCCTCACAGACCCACTGAGTACTCCAATGTTTAAAGAGAAGCCAGGTAGCTGAGTTATTATGTAAAAATCTCTTGGTTTTTAAAGGCTAGCTCAAAAGAAAAATTTTAAACAACCAAAGAGTCGGCTGTAACACACGGCAGCCTCTGTCTTGAAGCATAAATTGGATTGAAGAAGAGAGGAACGAGGAAGGGGTGCTTCAAGACAGAAATGCATGAGCAGAGTCCAAAGGGCTTGTGTCAAGTCTGTTTGCCAGATGGAAATTGGACGAGTTTGGCTAGTGGAGGGTTAGGGGCAGGGTTAGGGAATGAGAGTGGATGGGAAGTTTTGATGCAGTGGATTTAAATAAAGAGCTTGAATTTATTCAGCTGAGAGTGATGAACATATGAAGGGACACTATTATATCAGCAGGCTCAGCTGGTCCCTTTCTCTATTGTTTCCAACCTGAGCTTCTCCCAGGTATGAGGAGCCTCAAGCTCATGTCTGGAGGGAGAAAGGCAGGGAGGAACCCTTCTCTGCATCAACCAGGATTCCTCACGACCCTTGCATAGTTTTAGAACTCTGATAGAAGTAGAGAACTACCATCTAGTAAGACCTGGTTAAGAAGGATTCTTAACCTGAATTGTGTGACAAATTTTTAGCAACACTGACCTTTGGGCCAAGCTCCTATTATTTCTCTCCAGCTTTAGTCTGCTTTCTTTTCTTCAGTCAGGTGAGTCAAAATCTACTCCTTCTCCTATAGTCTGTCTCCAGGCTGGAGCTTTTCGGCACTGGACAAGCTAAAATGACAGCTTGTCCTGCTGCTCAGCAATCCCTAGTTCTGGCCCAAATGTTGCCCAAAACAGTGACCTTTTCTTGCAGTTCTGGTTTACCACATTCCACCGGTAAAGGAAGGCAGGGCATTGGAACTCCTAATAGAATCTAGAACTGTAAGGTCTCATTTAGGAGTGTGGGAATAAAAACTAAAGAACAGGTCATAAATTTTTAAAAATCAGAGATGAATATTATTTGCACCAGTAGGATATTAGTAGTTACATTCCCTCTGCACAAAAAAAAAAAAAAAAAAAACAGCTGTGATTTTTCTTTCAAAGTGTGGTGAAAAAGACCAATCAGACAGAGTGCATCAAATGGTGTTTAGGATTTTCCTGGTGTAGAAAAAGAGAAGCAATTTCCCAAAACATCTTTTGAAAACAAATGGCATTTCACAAAATGGCAAAGACATTAATGCCTGGGAATGAATTAAGAGCTGCCTAAAGTTGTTTTAATTGCACTAAAGAAAGGGACTGAAAAAGTCATGGTTAAATGCTCGATTTTGAAATTGTGTTAATTACTGGTAATACAGTGCCATCTCAAATTGAAGGAACTCTCTTGAGGGGTGCAGGGACATCTCGGTGCCAAAGTCAGCCTGGAGGCTGCCGCCTCTGTTAGCAACTTGTTCCTGGCCTCTCCACCCAGCTTGGTGCCTGGAGGAACCTGTCTGAAAAGGCGCCGGGCTTCTCTGAGGCTCTACTGGCAGGACCTGCAGGAAGTAGCCTGGAGAGAGCAGTGCCAGCAAGCCAGGCTATGGGGGTTCCTGTTCCTCAAATTCATCAGATATATTAGAATGTAGCCCCCGAAAAACAGCTGCATATCTCCACTGAGGCCAGAGCAGAAAGAATTGGATTTAAACTTCCATATGGGGGTTCAAATCAGACATGGAGAGAGATTTTCTGACAGGGGACTTTGTCAGTCACTGGAGTGGGTCCCCTCCTGGGGCATGGGGTTTACATCTGGAGAGATCTCTTAAGGTCAACAGATTATTAATTTAGGACAGTGGCTTTTTCTTAATATAACAGCTTTATTGAGGTACAATTCACATACCATATATTAATGCCCATTTAAAATGTGAAGTTCAGTGGTTTTTAGTATATTTGCAAAGTTGCGTAGCCAACACCACATTCAATTTTAAAACTGTTTCATCACCCCAAAAGCAAGCCCACACCTATTTGTATTCATTCCCCATTTCCCCCATCTTCATGCTGGCCCTCAACAAATACCCATCTATCTTCCGTCTCTATAGATTTGCCTATTCTGTACATTTCATATAAATGGAATCATACAATATGTGGTCTCTTGTGACAATCTTCTTTCACTTACCATGTTTTAAGATTCACCCACGACATAACAGGTATCAGTACTTCATTCCTTTTTATTGCCGAATAATATTCCATTGTATGGACATGTCCCATTTTGTTTATCCATTCATCACCCAATGACGAATATCTAGCTGTTTCTTTTCTGGCTATTATGACTAAGGCTGCTATAAACATTCATGTGCAAGTTTTTTGTGTGTGTGGACATAGCTTTTTATTTCCCTCATGTATTTACATGGAATGAAATTACTGGGTCATATGGTAACTCTCTTTTTAACCATTTGAGGATCTGCCAGATTGTTTTCTAAAGAGGCTGCACCATTTTACATTGTCACCGACAGTGTGTGAGGCGAGTGTACATAACCTTGTCACATGCATAAGAAGTCTCCCAAGGAGCGCTTTAAAAATGCTTATTCTGAGGCCGCATATTGCATATTGTGATTTGAGTTCAGTATGTTTGGGGTGGTTCTGAGAAGCTTTTATACATGTCAGGTGATTCTAACCCAGGTGGGTCTCCGGGCCTTGGAAGTCAGAATGTAAGATGATGTCCATGAGCACTGCCTCTCCCTGCTGCCCCCTCACCCCAGTGACAGACCCAGCATGAAGAGGACACAGGGTTGGCTTTATGCCATGCTTGATCCCGTCTTTCCTCAGCATAGCTAACATATTTTTCCATTGGAAATCTTTCCCAAGCTTCTTTACTGCTTCCTAACATGGAGTAAAACTTAAGCAAGAGATCAGGTCTACATTAGGGCCCAGTCTATCTATAATGGCTTTTGGAAAGGGCAGAATTAATCCTTCCAGGATCAAGCATGAAAAGACCGGAAATAAAAATATGCTAGAAAGCAATGCAAGGCTCATCCAACACAGGGTTAGTGTGCTGTATGCCAGGGAGAAATTAGAAAGGTTGTGATGAGGGAAAGATGAAAAAGGATGATAGGATTTTCTATGGTTAATTGAAAGTGCTCATAGGTTCAGCGCTATAGACACATGCATTGCTGAAATGATTAACTCTGGATGATGCAGTCTGAGGGACAGGTGTCCACAGTGCAAAGCTACAACAGTACCCTATTTATTAGAAGATCTTTGTCATACTTCACAGTTGGCTTGTTGCGTGACCTTGGGCCACTTCTTTGATCTTGCTGAACCACACTTTGCTAGCTAGCAAATTGGAAGTGGTCTTCAAAGTTATAAGAATGGCTTTGACTCCTAAACATCATTGGCTGAACTATTGGCTTCCCACTGATGTTGGTTTGTACAGATAGGGGATGAAAGATTTCTGAGAACAAGTTTATGGTTCTATAGTTGGGGTCAAAATACTAAGATACGGGGAAGTAACAGGTAGAAAATCCAACAGTGAGTTACTGAAAGAAAAAAGGGCTGTAGAGCTTGGATTTGTGGATATGCTTCAGGCAATGAGCTTTAAACACCTCCTGCAAAAGGAGGTGTGGGACTCGGGTGGTCTCACAAAACGGTGATTGAATGAAGACACTGTTTGACTTGGATGAAGAATCATGTATTTTATAGTAAATCGTCATTTGCTCTGAACTGAAACAAATCAATAATGAAATAAGATTGATTCCGACTTTGATCCTATCTCACTTTATGGCAAGTTTATGACAAGAGGGCCGGCATATATAGTCAACGAAAGGCAGTCAAATTTCTAAAGCGTTTTATGTCTTTATTGCTATAATTCCTTATAGAAACACACCTGTCTTGATGGTCATTGTGATGAATCTTTATCATCGCAGGATATCAGAGTCTCTGGAATCATTAAAAGAAAATAAAGCTTCATTTGATGTACTGGCAGTGATTAAGTTGATGAAAGTTTATAGTGCACATTGTGATTGTTAATTAATATAGAATTTCCAATTCAACTGGAACAAAATAATGCTTTACTTTTTTCAGGTTAATAGTTCAAATCCCAACTATGCCATTTCCTAGTCTGTGAAAACTTGAGCAAACTGCTCAGCCACTTTGTGCCATCATCTCCTTATGAGTGAGTTGCTGATAAAAACGGCACATACCTCGTGGATTAAATGAATTAAACTGTATAAAATATTTTGAAGAACGTGTTATACAGTAACCATTTAATAAATGTTAATCTATTATTATTGTTGTTGTTATAGCATTTTCCAGTTTGCTTGGCACTTTTACATACAATTTTCTTTTTTGAACTTCACCCTAACCCTGCAGGGTAGATAAGGCAGATGTCACAAATAAGGAAAGGGAGGACAAAAGGCGTCTTGCCCGTAATCTCCAAGCTACTAAGTATTGATTGTGGGTCTAGATCCCAAATCTTCTCCCTCCTTCTCACTGCATTTTAGAATTTCCTTCTTCACAATAAAGAATAAATAAAGTGCTATTATGATATGGTTTTCTGTCCCTAGGATGCTGCTTCCTTAGTACCCATGCCTTCCTGGGGTTTAAGATTGGGAAGCTGAGAGCACCTTATCTGAGAACCAAGATTCACTTTGCTGATATCAAGTTGTCCACCAGCATCATGGGGTGTTTCAAAGCCCAGCTTTAAAGTCACATTTGGCAAAGGCATGTGTTGCTTATCACATTTCTACAGTAGCAAAATTCATTGTGATTCCTCCCAAATTCAACGCCTTCCCAATTCATGCAAATAAGTAAAAGAACGCTAGGAGAAGAGACAAGGGAAATGAACCTGTAAATGAAACCTTTGTGCCAAATTCTGGGATTGTTCCTCCAAAGAACTCATCCAGGGATATTGACTTTTTTGATGAATTCTTACTATCCAGTAATAAAAAGCACCCTCCCATTAGCACTGGGAAAATCCCCACAGGGATGCAAATAATTCTAAAATCTTAACAACAAAAATATTGCTTAGATGCATACTTAGACTGCGCACACATTAAAAAGGAGAGGGCCTTATGTGTAGATAAAGAGATACAGAATCTAAGAAAGCTATATAAACACTCTGCAGGGAGACAAATGAAAGAGAAATACAAGGCCAAGCTGGTTTGAAATAACCACCTCCATTTTTTAGAACTTGGCTCAGCTGAATTACCTTCCACCCAAATCCTGCTATAATTCCCTTGGATTTTAACAACGGATTTCCGAAGAGCTGGTGAAACTCAGATGAAGTTATCTAGCCAAATAAATTAGTAGCATAACTAAATCAGAAATTTTAACTCATGAGAATTGCTTTTTGTTGTCTTCTTCCCTTCAACATTGTTTAAGAAAATAAGTGTTTTGGATTATCAGAGGGGTTTTGACACTGATGCAAAATATTAGTCCATTTTATCTTCTGTGGCCTCCGGAGCTGGGATGAAATCACATGATTTAATCATTCTGAATCCATGTGGCTCCTCTGAGATAGGGCCAGATGTAACCAGAAGGATTTATAGAGTGCAAAAGTCGGAATGGATTAGAAAATCATTTCTGTGTTCAGCCCAACACATCCTAAATCAATGTCCCCTGAATGGACCAGAGCAATCTCTGGCTGGTCTAGTGGGGAGGTTGTCATGGCAACTCACTGGCAAGCTCAGCCAGTGGAATGTGAATGCAAACAATAGAGTGATAAGAGGGTGTGCAGAACAGCTTACCAAATCCAGGTACAGTGATGCATCAGCAGAAGTGTGAAGCTGTCTACATTTTGTACTTGCAACTCTGGCAGCTCATTTGAAATGTATCAAGTGTCCCTTCTTAAGTGTCTGTAAAACACTGCCGCTGGTAGATAACAGAAGCTATGGAGAATCATATAGGTGCAGAGGGCTGTTAGCTTAAACGCTCAAAAATTTCCTGGTGGAAGAAGCATTAAGGTAAATCCTATGACTCTTTAGTGCCACCTTGTGTCCTGGTAGACACTGGGTATTTACTGAAAGCCTGCTCTCAAACATTTTAACGGCAGCTTCAGGGCAAACCTGGGAAAAGTTAGAAAACTGTTGGAGTTCAGTTGTCCATTTTGCAATAGAATATGCACATGAAGTCTTCTAGGCCTCAAAATGTAGGAAGAAATACAAATAATTTTGGTAGAATCTGCGTATGAAAGAAGAAGAAAATGCCAAATAATATACCAGTCCTAGGAAAAGTTTTGAGAGCCTACGTGGTGGGTGAGAAGTGGCAAAAGGATGGCAAAGAGAGACCCAGTGTTGAGGAATCTTAATGTTGTCATCACTAATTGTTGCAAAGGGACATATTTTTAAAAGCCATTTAACCACGCTGGTAGCATAAATGCATTGATGGAGAAAAACACCATTTGAACAGCACCAATTCCATTGGATAATTCTTTGTGCATGTTTAGTGGGCAGCATGGTGGGAGCATTTGGTCTGCCCACCCCTCATCTCTCTCTCACCCAGACCAAGCCCCCTCACCCCCACCTGGCCCACCATCACGCCCGTCACCATCAAACCATGATCAGGTCGCATGGAACTTCAGCAAATGTTTGACATGACCAAGATGTGTTTCTGTGTGTTTCTTTTCCAGGGTTTGAGTTTTTTGAAACAAGTGCCAAGGATAACATTAATGTCAAGCAGACGTTTGAGCGCCTCGTGGACATCATCTGCGACAAAATGTCAGAGAGTTTGGAGACCGATCCGGCCATCACTGCCGCAAAGCTGAACACAAGACTCAAGGAAACCCCTCCTCCGCCGCAGCCCAACTGTGGGTGTTAAAGTCCCCCACGCACCCAGGCAGCTCCAGGGGGGCCGGTTGCCAACAAACAGCATTTATAAATGATCTATTAGCCTTCATTTATACTGCCTAATAATTATTGGAGGGAAGTCTTTGATGTCAATGGCTCCTATAGGCATTCAATTCTTGGGCGATTTCCTGTAATAATATGTGGCAAATCCGTGCTGTTCAATTTGTCAGGACTATCCATCTATACACATCTGGTATTTGCATGTGACTAGTTATTTATTTGTCTTCTAGGCTCTTTTTAGTTCACGTTTCTTCTCCGTTAAGCTACTGCTGTGACCTCAGGCTGTAATTTCACTACAACTGATTTTTGTGCCACGGATTCAAATTACGCTAATCACGTGTAGGAATGACAACCAAACAATGGTGTGGGGTGTGGATATCTCAGGAGACTTCATTTGCTTTTACTCTTAACTGAAAATCAAATGGAGAATACTTAGGGAGAACGTCATGGGGCTGGTTAGTTTTACTCTTCGGTATGTGTGTCTATTTTTCATTGTGTTTAATAATCGAGGAGACCATTAAGTATAAAGAAATTGAAATATTATTTTTAAGGCCCTTGCAAGTTTCCTAAAGCATTTACTATTAACCTGAGTTAATATTAGTTCCTGACTGGACCTATACGTGTTCAAAAAAGCAATTACCCTAAACCAAGACTCCTTCTACACTTCTGAATGTTTGAGGGCATTGAACAGACTGTCAGGTATCTGCTGAATGAACCAAGAAGGGTCTGAATAGCTGTAGCATTCCAAAGCCTGAGCTCCCCCCATAGTGTACACACATACCCCCCCACCACCACCATAGCTACTTTCTGGGAACCATCACCAGCTCTTGGAACAGAGGTTTTGTTGAAGCCTGCTAGGTGTCCTCTTCCCTAGGATGTAGGCTTGCCCTTGCCAGCCATCATTTTTCTCTCAAACCTCAGCTAAGTTGTCTTCCCTAATTAGAGGTTATTTAAACCGCACCTCAATAGGTCCCACAATGAGAAAAAGACAGTTTTCATCCCTAATCTTTTTCAATCCAGGTGTTTATAATTCTAAAGAGAACGCCCATTATGTAAGCCTCTCAATGTGCTTGAGTTAAGACTCTTTGGACTGACATTACAGAAACTCTCAGGACGCTGTAAGCAGTTTGAGAAGGAGAGAGAAATCATTTGCACAGCCAGTCTTTTTCTGCCCAGAACTTCCAGAAGACAAGTATTTGAATAACAAATCTTACCAGCTGTGCTGAGCGCTGTAGGGAAAGACGGTACTTTTATTATTGTCTAACATTATTTACAAGTAGGATTTTTAAGAAGGTGCTATAAACTGGCAGTTTTGGGAAAACAGTTCCATTGGGTGGCCTTTCCCTTTTTTGGTGGTCATGTTATTTTTTTCTGTTTCAAAATAAGAGATGCTTCCCATGAAAGTATTGAGCACAAGTTTATTAGGCAAGGATATTGCTAGGGAAACATTCATACATCTAAAGTTATCTCTGGAGAATAAATGCCAATAAGTCAGGGACCAAGGTCTCATACACATTATTATTGTTAGAAGATGAAAATTATAGAAGAGCGCATTTGGGATGTTTTAACCATATCCATGTTATTTCTCATCTACTTAGCTCAAGAATCCATTAATTGGTAATAAATTTCCACATTGGTGCCCTGTAAGGCAGACCTTACTAAGTGAAGACAGGAAACATGAATGTTTTATCAGGTTTTTAATTGGACAGCCAACTGCAAAATCACAGAAATTAAAGTGAGGGGAGAGGTGGGGGGTGGGGGCATAAAAGCAGATTTCTTTGCAACAGCGCCCCTGTTTGTATGGCATTGTAATATGTCGGTAAACTGGGTTAGAATGTGGCCATGTTAAATGATGTAGCTTTAAATCCCATTTTTATGACTAGAACCAGGAAAACCTTCCAACCCTCCTCATAGCCCCCATCCCATAAATACACACAAATGGAAAGAGCCATGCTTTGGCATTTCTGATGAATTTTTCAGAAGGACCTTGATCTGTGAATTATTATACAAAGGAAAGTGAAATGTGAGAGAGTAGAAAGGGAAAGGGGAACAGTTGAGTTTTGCTCCCTTGAAAACCCCTTCCATGAAGCACTGAATTGTTCCTGAAATTAATCGGCCCTTAGACCACAAGACCAAGGCCAAGTGCCCATCACAGCGGCCCATGCCAAAGTTTAACTGTTTTATGCTAGTCTGGGTTAACAGGATACAGCAATAGCCCAAGTGTCATTGCCAGAGGACATAAGGACACTTTCTGTTTCCCGACCTCCATTGAAAATGGAGACTTCCTACTTGATTCTCAGTTCTGCAGCTCACACCCTGCTGGAAATTCCATTCCAAATAACGGAACAGGAAGTTTCCAGGGAGGATTGACATAGTACTCAAGTAAAAGAACACACATGTCCCTGCTGTACATGGGAAGTGAGAAGAGTATTTCTGACCTCACCAAGAGAACCTGATCTTAAAGTCAAATTTGGCAAATAGAAAGTGAGCTTCTATTAACATCAAGCTCTTTTACTAGGAAGTACAACACTGCAGTACCAAGGTTCCTCAGTGTTTTGGCCTCTATGCACACTCTGAACCTCCTACATTCTCTCCATCTGTCCACAACCTAAGTAACCACCATTTTCACCAATGACTAATTAAGTCTGTATTTAGAAGGACAAGACATCTTTAACAGTTCATTTGTAACTCCTAGGCATCCATCTTGTGTTGTCTTTGATGCAAATAAATTAGTGTTCAAATATGAATTTCTCTTCCCCTGTCACCCATCTCCTTCTCACCAACACCCCTCCAATTGTTTGTTAGGAGCAAACCTTGATGGTTTCAAGCAGATCCTCCCAAAAGCTTTGCTGTTGGTAATTCGTTTCATTTCCTATGCAATTAAAAACTTAGACTGGTTATTATTTTATGAAAATAGCCATCCTCAGAGTGGATTGACATTTCAGGTTTGGAGGATGTGAACATATGTAGAAGGTGTATGAAGTGTCTTAAGCCCTAAGCTGGCAATTTAAAGTTAAGACCACCTCTATGGGCTCATAAGAAGAATGAATCAGTTCATTGCTGCCCCCACTGAACAGCTTCTACTGCCTGGATGAATTTCTAAAAGCTATGAGAACCAGAAGTTCTTAGGTTCATTAGATTAGGTTCCCTTGCTGTCTGGTTAATATGATCATGCCTTCAGTTGTAAAAGAAAGCTAAAGCATTGCTATGATAAACATGAAATATAAATTCTACAAAATTGCAACCAAAGTATACAAGAACATTGAAGCATCCCATAAACAAAGATATATTTCACCTACTTAGGTCTTACTCTTAAAATGAACTGTAGTCCTTTTGTTTAGCATTTGGTTAATTGTTAGAAACTGATTTAAATTTATAATTTTAACTACATCAATGCTGAGAATAACAGATTTTCAGGTATTATGCTTGAAAGTAGAATACAGTCCACTGTTAGCTGAACTCCCATGATGCAATATTCATTTTGGAGTGTGATCACCCATAATCAGTGGTTCATTGTGACATGCTTTATCTAACACGTATCTTAGTCCGTGGTGAAAATGTATATGCCGTATTTTAGCCAACTGGGTGGCATTTGTGGGACTAAATTAAGTTTGTTCAAATTCTACCAAGCTACACCAAACTGAGGTAGCAGCTGCATATGAAAAACTGTGATGTACATCTTATCTTAAAGTTCCGACTAAAACCATTCTCAACCAAAAGGTTACTCTGTGTTTGTTCATTTTTATGGTTTTATTGGACTGCTCAATCTGGTATTTTGAGCATGGCATACTTGGGAACTGGCCTGTCTTTCTCTCTGAAGGGTCCTTCCTCTCTGAAATCCAGTTCACACGAATGGTAACGGAGACTCTTTGTTGCTTTGCATGGACACTCACTCTAGCTTGATGTGAAATGTCAGGGTGCCATGTGACCCACTAGACAACGGACTTTATATTCACCCCGGGAAGAGGTGCTTTCTCAGCTCCTCTTAGCTCTACCTAGCTCTGCTTGGATGTGTATGCAACTTACAGTCGAGTTAGTTTGGTAATAAAATGGTGAAGTCTTTCTGATTGTGCCCAACCTTTGAATATTAGGGTCAGCTTTGTTGAGTTCTTTAAATTTAAGGTCAATTTTTTACCAAAGTCAGTTAAAAACATAAATTTGCTTTATATCTCAGAATTAAGTGGGGAAAACTGAATAAAAGATGAAATTTATGACCAGAGAAAATGTCTTAACCCTAACATTACACCTAAAGGGCTCTAGGTTCTAGAAATACAGTATCCCCTATGGGGGCAAAAAACAGGTCTGGGGAATTTTTCTAAAATGTATCTTCCTATTGTTATCAGTACTTCACGAATAAATGTAGCTTTTTTTTTAATCTTAAAAAATTCTTTACAGACATGCTTGAGACTTCAGCCAAATAATATTTCTCTTTGGTAGATTAAAATATTTACTCTTGCGCCACACACTCAGAGATACCTTTTGTGAGGAAGGGAAAACTCCATATATGGTGCTTTCTCAGTGCCAGGGACAAGGCAGCACTTGCTATGTTCTAATTGTAACTCACATCTTATTTTAAAAGGTCCATGAAATAGGTCCTCTGCACTGATTTGATTTGATTAGCCTGTGGGCCTGTATGTATAATTAATTCCCACTAAACAGAGAGGATGGAGAGAAAATAGATTTTAGAAACATTCTAGAAAACAGAAACGGATTTTTTTCAAACCCTTAGCCAGTGCTCAAATGTTAAAGCAAATACCATGTAGTGAGTGAGCATGGAATTTTCTATTTGCAGATTTTTTTTCCTACTTCCTACCGGTTTTTTGTTTGTTTTTATTTGTTTTCATCATTTCAAGGTTTTAAAGCACCATCCTCACTGAATGACAGGATAAAGAATAGGAAATGAGATTCAAGTTCACCTTTTACCTCCTATCAGCAACTATTATTGGTGGGGTTTTAACTAGTCATTACTTGCTAAAATGAGCTTTGGGGGTTATCTGTGCATTTCACTCACTTGTGCTCATATTTTCCTTCATTGTGGACAACTGAGAGGGGGCTTTATTTCTTAATGGAAATACTTCCTGTATTCATGCTGTTTGGGGCTAGAGACTGCTTTGGTTCATGAATGCTGTTCTTAGAAACACAGGTGGTACGTGAGCCACAGAGACACCTGGCCTTTCAGGAACAGAAGTGTGAAGCACATCTGTCACTAGGTTTCATACTCATGTAAAAGTAAAGTCTGGGGATTGTTTGCTGTGTCAATATGATGGTTTTCCATGCATTATCTCATCAGCCCCAGGATGTGTGCGGAATGAACACTGTCCTGTAATTCCTGTTAATATATTGTTAATGTCAGACGTGATGTGATACCATTGGACTGTCCAAATGTACAACTATTTAATGGTGTTTGTGGAACTGAAATGTCTTAAATGTTGCATGAAATATGTTATAAAATAGATTTGTTTTCTATTTTTCAACACCTCAGAATTGAGGGTTCATGGGCCAATAAGTGCAATATTTAATGACCTACTCAGTGTATATAAACTAGTGTGAAAGAGTGAATTATAGTGAATGTGTGAGATGCTTTGATGGCTGTGTGACTTATTCAAATGATTTCTCGTAGCTGTATTTGTCTAGTGGTGCAGTTTATACAGTGAATACCTTATTGGTGTCATGTGAATCTCCTTTGTGCCTACTTAAAAGTACTTTTTTTCCTATGAGATCCAAAGTTGAGTTTCTGAAAATATGTGTCAATTTTATCTTTTAGAATTGTGGAGTTTATTTTCCAGATAGAATGGCCATTTGGTTTAATTTTATAGAGGCAGCCCCGTCTATAATCCAGAATTCTCCTTAAGCCTCAATTAGAATGTACATTTTATTTTGCAACACTAATTTAGATATCTAAAAAAAAAATGCATTTAAAGAAAAGTCACTTTTTTTTCTTCTCAGAAAGGCTGATCACATGTTCTGTCTACTAAGAATTTTCACTCATGTAGTTGTGTGTGTATTTTATTGTTACTCAACAGTGTATTTTTGTTTTCAAATTTAACACTGTCAACCCTGGGAATCCCACTATCTTTTTAAGCGGTAGCTAATTTTACATTCACTCTTGATTCTCAATTGTCCACACTGGTGAGATAGGAGGAACAAAAGCCAGAACCCTAAAATCATTTTGGAATGTCATCATAAACTCACATGTTCAACCTGAAACCCCCTTGGTTAATCTCACAGGCCAGGAACATCACTGAGCAGCATGAGTAAGAAATTAGGTCTGGTTGCTGGATTACCAAAAGCTATAAATGCTTACGTATATGAATTTTAAAGTAGGTCAACCACCATAACCTCTTATGTGACATTTGATTTTTTTTTAAGGTAGAGCACTCATTTTAATATGTGCTTTGCCTTTTTATTTTGGTTAGCAGAGCAAGCCATGATACTCTTAGGGTAAAGAACAAGGTATGAGTTATTGACTACAAATGCTGGAGAGCAGTTGGCTTTTACAGATGTCCATGGTCATCTGTAAGCCACATGCAACCTTCAGTCCTTCTTTGACTAAGCTGGACACTGACGTGCAAGGAGATGCCAATTATACTACACAATGTAGGACTACCATGGGTGATGTATGGCCCTACTTTCAACATGATAGCCTGAAATTTGTACTCAGCTCTCAAAACCCACCAAAGAAGTCAAGTAAAGGGTGGGTGAGACAGGGAGATTCATGACTTTGTGCCAAATTACACAAGGAAAAATGGAAGCAAGTAGCCAACATTAGAATGATAGTTTCAGGGTGTGGTTAAATGTATAGTTAGTTGTCATGTAGTTATTAAACACCTACCATGTGCTCAGTGCTGTGGGAATCAAACTTGGAAGAAGTGCAGCTCCTGCCCCCTGATAAGCTTACTGACTGAGGAAGTAGACAAAATGCCAGGGTATCATTCGAATGCCATGTCATGTTGGGATCTGGGAGCACAAAGAAAGGAGGACCCACAAGGCCTGAAAGAGTCAAGGATGACTCCATTGAAGAGATGAGACACGATCCTAAAAAGAATTAGATAGTGAGGAGATTGTGCCAGGCCAATGAGTAGGAAAGGTTACAGTGTGTTCCCAATAAATGGCTCCAAACTGCATGAAAATGATGTCTCTGGCAGCTATAGATCATTGTTTTTCTCAAGACAGACATACCGGTCCTCTTAAACCCTCCAAATCACCCCAAATTTCCCCCCTCCATTTCTGTCCCCATGGGGAAGACAAGCTGCCACATTGTCATATTCTTCCATGTTGGGCAGTCCCAGACTCAACCACAAAATACAAATCGTTTTAAAGCCACTTTGCCAGTACACCAAGCCACAAGGCATTATTTAGTTGAATGTCACCCAGGCAGATGTGTACCCAGAGATTCTTCCTTAGTTACATGTTATCCATAAAGGGCATAGGAAGTGCATGGATGAAGATTGTCTTTTGCAACTGGGCACTTTGCCTCCTTCTTGAGGACTGCACTATGGAACTCTCCTTGAGAAAATATTAACAGCTTAATGCTTTCATATAGTGATTGTACATTTAGTTGAAAACTGCTGCTTAGCAAATATTGTGACTCTGTGTGTGTCCACAGGAGCTCTTGTCTGGGTTTAAAGCTATGAAATGTATTCACATGTGAAGTTTTAATTCTCTTTATTGAAATTAATTGTGTAAAGACTGTGTGCTCTATTAGGTATTCAGACTGTATGTGAATTCTGTATAGAAAGTGGTTTTTGTTCTTTGGGTTTATCTTGTTTTATTTTTTGGAGATTACAATAAATATCTAAGAGACTATATTCCTGAATTTTTCAGCCTTGGCCTGATAAATGTTTTCATCTCCTTCAATTTGTTTTATTTTGGGGTCTAGCGTGCCTACCGCCATTTCTTTCTATTTTCCTCTTCTACGACCTTAGACAGAATGCTGAAGCTTGAACTAGAGACCGAGAATGAAAACATTCCAACAAGTGAATTTTAATGTAGGCATCAGAGCCAATTCCAATACTTGTCTTTTAAGGGAGGTAGCATTTTGTACTTTATTGATTGCATTCCAGAGTTACAATCCCTTTGGCTCTAGAATCAAGAATTGCTGTGAGGTTTTAAAACATCACCTCTGCCAGCTAAAGACCATGTGCACGTGGGGTCCTCTGGGAGCAGTCTGGGGTAAGCTGATGGTTGACTCAACCCGAGAAAGGAGCAGTCAGCAGGGCAAATGCTTGGATTTGTGGGTGGTGTAGACTTCGTGTAATGCTGCTGTGCCTGGTGCAGTGATGTCAGATGGCGTGCAGGCTGTCCTCAGTTGGGACCTCAGTGCCTGGGGAAGCTCCCAGCTGCCAACCCATTTATATCAGACCTGCAACTAATTTCTCCTTGTGCCACCAGCTCTAATTCTATACATTTTCTTCTACATATGCCTCTGAGGGCCATTTCCAATATTCTCTGCCTAAAATAAGCTGAGTGGAAAGGTCTGGGGGTGGGGGGTCCATATGAGTAGAATTATTTTCCTGCACTGAACTCAGTAAAAGGAAGGCCACACCCACCTGAATTGACAAAGCAAGTGACATGCAAGGAATTAAAACTAAGAAAAAATATTAAATTAAGGGAAGTTCCAGTTATATTATCAACAAACATTTAGAGAATACCTTCTATATGCTAAATATGTGAAAGCAAATGCAGTGGAGTCCAGACCTTTAATGAACTCATACAGTTATGATGGAGGCAAACATGGAAGTTAATATTAATGAATTACTGTAGTTTATAAAGTTAATATTCCCAATATTTGGAATTAATCATTGAAATGAACATTGTGTCAAATTAATAATTGAAATGAACATTGAAATTGTGTGTCATTTCAAAGGAGCTTGCAAAAATATCTTCTTTGAAATGTTATAAAATACATTTGTCAGACTTGTCCCCGAGAAACTGATAATCAATTAGCCAATGGCAAGAGCCCAGAAGGACAGCATGTGTCTCCTGCTCCTTCTGAGGTTCTCGTGCTTAACCACATCCAAATGGCTTTTTCAGGAATCCTCCTCTACCTCCACCCCTCAGGAATAACTCCTTTGCTTTGAATTAATTTTTAAAATGAAGTTACGATGTGGCTTTTTCTTTCTCGGTGCATTAGGGCTGTAGATCTGAAAATGAATATACAACCGTCTCCCTCAGCAGATACTAACTCATTCTCTACTCAGCTTCCTAATGGATTTGAAAAAGCCTCAAGGCAGGCTCTGGTCTTTGAACACTTCTCAGGAATACTCCACCTCTTGGTTCTCTGTTTCTTCTCTTCTCACCCCTCTCCACCTCCCTACCCCTCACCCTAGTTCCAAGAATCTTTAATCTGGCAGTGGTCTGTGTGCTCATCTTTTCTTCCTAACCTATTTTCTATGCATAAAATTTAAACCCTGAGTCCTTTAGGGCTACTTGTTTCTTGTTGTTTATTAAATCTAACTCCCAGGCAATTTTAACTCACAATCATATTCTCTATGTTGTTTTTTTTTCCCTCTGTTTTTAATGTATTCTGACTCACTTAAACAGTTCTGCTGACCAGAAGAAGACAAAGTACATAGAAAATATAAAGAAGGTGATATTGGGGGGAAATGTGGATTCATAGTTCAAGACAATATCCTATCAAGCTGATAATTCTAATAGAATTTGATAAGTGCCACTATAGAGGTTAAACACAAGCTATTATGGAACCAAAGAAGAGGGGCAGTTAACTCAGATTGGAGGCAAGGGGTGGGATGTTCCATAAGGCCTTCTAGAAAAACTGAGATACAATGTGTAGGAGATGCAGGCTTTGGGCAGGGACAACATGAAAGAAAGTTGTTCCAAGCAAAAGGAGCAGCAAGTGCAAACACTGGAGGAGAGTATGGTGCATCTGGAGAACCCCAAAGCCGTTCACAGAGGGTGGTCACAGGGTGGAAGAAAAGGAGAAAAAGCCCAGGACTGAGATCATGACACTTACCTGCAGTGTTTTAAAAGTCTGCATTTCATCCTCCAGCTTTGGAGAGCACGTGAAGAAATTCAAGCAAGAAAGCTGTTTCATCAGATTTGAATCTTGAAAAATCTCTCAAATATGAGATGGGAACAAAATAGAGATGCAAACAGGAAGTTGATTCAAAAGTTTGTGTTGTCATCCAGCCTTGATGTGCCTGAACTGCACCTAGGACCGTAGGGTGGAGACTCAGAGGCACATGAAAGCTCCATTTAGAAGGTCAGAAATAGTAACCAATAGCATTTGGGGAAGAGTGAAGTTAGAAATCAAGGGTGACCCTAGGCTTCTGACTCCATTGATTAGCTGAATATTAGTGTCGTTAAATAAGGGAGAAAGTACAGCGGAAGCAGCATATTTAGGGAGAAAGATGATGAGTTTCATATCAGAAATGCTGTGTCTGACGTTTCTGTGAGACACGTAAATGCTGGGGTCCAGTAAGCATTTGTGTGTACAGGCCTGGAGCTCAGAAGAGAGATATGAACTGACTAATGACACTTCCGGGAAGTGCCAGTAAGTAGATAAAACTAAACTCTGGGAGTGGAGAAAGTGAAATACAAGAGAAGGTTTAGAAAAAGGAGACTGGAGACCTTGGAACACTGCATTTATAGGCAGTCAGGGGAGGGTACTTATAAAGGAGACTGGAAAAAGGAATAGTCAAAAAGAAAAAAGGAGAATCAAGTAATAATGGGATACAAATAGCCAAGAGTGGGGAGAGTTTTGAGAAAGAAGGAGCAACTGACATTTTCAAATGCTGTGAAATGAAGTCAAGGTTGTCAGTAACTTTGATGAGAGCAGTTTCAGAATAATGATGGAGGAGAGAGACAAATCGCACTGAGTTGAGAAGTAAATGGTGACGTTGAAGTCCATATATTCCTCCAGCTGCTTTGAAATGAAGGTAAAAGAGGGTAATTGGAAGAGGATAGTCTAAGGAAGGTTTTGTCCCTAAAAAGAGAGACTTACATATCTTGATCTGTTGAAGAGAGAGTCATAAAGCTAGAATTTGAAGACATAAGCAATAATTGCTATCGTTTTCATCCAAGTCTTACTTTCCTATTTCTACTCTTGTTATCTGCCCTATTTCCTCCCTATGGATCTTATCAAGATTTTATCTGAAACTCTTGGGAGCTAATTGATTGTTTCCTTACCTCATATCATTACAAAATCTGTAGGGTTCCAAGTTTTCAGTAACTGCCAATGGTGGAACCAACGACAGGTCTTTTGCAGTCCATACTGTAGCAGCCACTTTAAACTACTGATCAATTTTTGTTTTGTAATTTACAAAGTAACCAAGGAATTGTCTACCCCTTCTCAACAGTAGTGAATACTTAGTGCAATGTAATGGAAGCCAAGACTGGTCAGTTAAGTGGGTGACAAGCCCAGCTGATCTGATATTTTAAATTGCTCTGTTTCCACCAAATCGTAAAACCATTTGCAGGAAGAGGGAAGGCGGTCATATTTCTGAAAAGTTGACAGCTGCCTCTTTCAACTTGTTTTTCCTCATTGGGATACACCAGGTGTGATGCATTCCTTGTGGTCACAAGCACTTCAGAGCAAGTAGAAATTAGCCTATCCCTTGGCACCTCTTTTGCCCTTGCTACTATTCATAGAACAGAAAACTCCAAAGATAGAGGTCACCCAACGGAGAGCAAGTCAAAACGCAAAGGGCATTTACAAATAGAGCTTTGGAGAGAGGGATGGTGTTGGTAATGGAAATTCTGAAAACTGATACATGACTATAGGCTTAGCAAGGAAAAGGGTGGCACTTGCAAAAGACCATCTGTTGACACTTGAGCTTAAGGGGAAGTCAGGCTTTGCAATGGGGGCAGGGAGGGGAGGGAGAAACTGTCTTAACTGATAAAGATTTGAGAGTATAAGCAAGAAGACAAAAGTTGGTTTTAAGAAAATGGAGTGAGGTTGTGTTGGAAATTCAATTAGATTCTCAGGTGCCATGAATTCCAACCTTAGAGCTGAAAATAGGTTTTTAACACAAATACTCTTCGAGAATGTTATATATTTTCAAAAACTGGACAGAACCTGAAGACATGCAGACAAATCCTTTTTCTTTCTTTAGTTTAAAATAGTTTTACTCTTAAATGACAGTACACATTTGCTGATGCTTTCTTTTACAGTTTCCCAAGGTTACTACAATTCTCTGTAAAAGACATTTCAATGGTTCTCTCACATACCTGCCTTCCCACAAATAGATAAAGGGTATAAGGCTTTTTTTGTCAGTAGAAAAGACAAAAGATTCTTCAAATACTTTTAATATCAGTTTTGTGAATTTATTATCTATTATTTCCAAATGTCTAGATAAGCCCAATTTCCATATAAATTCCAAGCCAGTCACATGAATATAATGATTTCAGTCTGGAAGAAACTATCTTTATATTTAAAATATAAATTGTTCAATATTAAGACCACCCTACAGTCACTCCATGATCTTATTAAAACCAGGTATGCTTTTATGGTATCTCTGCCCCATCCCTTCTGGGTGGTCAATGTATGTTATTTCTTTCGTCTATTCATTCAACAAATGCCACTTGCGAGCCTTTATGTGTGAGGCACATAAATTTCATTCTGCAGCACCCTCTCAGATCCTTCCCCACAGGAACATCAAGTTGACCAATAGACAGCTTTGACTCTGTAGTGGTAACCTAAGCCGGTCCTGTGGGAAAGATTCCAGAGATTGGGGTTTCAAAACTGATTCTCTATCACCACCTTGACCAATTAAGTCATTGTCTCTGAGGATGGGGCCCAGGAATGTCTTTTTAAAACCTCCTGAGATAGTTTGTGTGTGGTCCAACTGTGTGAAGCACTGAAAAACACCAATGTGAGACAGCAGAGTTCAGTGCAGCTTTCCTAAATAGGGAGCTTAAAAAAGCTTTCTTTGCCATGAAGAGTTACCCTGCTCTTTAGGGATCATTACATTTGCCCCTCCACCTGTTCCCCGTTCTTCATTCAACCAGGAAATATCAATGCCATAAGCAGCAGCTGCTTTATTTACATTAGGCTTAACAGAGGCATGTGCAAATTCAGTGCTGGGAAGGGTTAGCTAGTTAAGGCATGTGATGTTATGAGAAACAGCCCACCAAGCATGCCACACACACCGAATGGAGAGTTTAAAACCCTCAGAGTGGCTTCAGTGGCCCTTTAAAAATTATCTCCTCTTTTTCTTCCTTCTTCTTTTCAGCCATTTCTAATTTCTTCTAGTGGCCCATGTAAGTGAGTTTCCCTGTCCCTCTTGTTGCAACAGTACAGGGACATGGCAGTAATTTTACCATCGGTGGCATTGGCAGATGCTACAGAATGTGCTGCCCATGCTTCTTTGAGAAAATCATTCATTCTCAGCACAGGCTTCGTGTGGTCAACTACCTCTAAGGTGGCCTCCCACGGTCCCACCTCCTGGTAGTCATGCTTGTAGGGGTGTTCCGTTGCTATCATAACAAATTACAACAAACTTAGCACATTAAAACAATACCCATTATGGTCTCATGGTTCTGTAGATCAGAAGTCTGACACAGATCTCACCAGGCTAAAATCAATGTGCTGTCGGGCCTGCAGTTCCTTACTGTAAACTGCAGGGATGAATTCACTTCCAAGCTTATTCAGATTGTCAGCCAATTTCAGTTCTTGCAGTTGTAGGATCTGATGCCCCTCTGTTCTAGTTTGCTAGCTGCCAGAATGCAATATACCAGAAATGGAATGACTTTTGAAAAATTTAATAAGTTGCTAGTTTACAGTTCTAAGGCTGAGAAAATGTCCCAATTAAAGCAAGTCTATAGAAATGCCCAATCTAAGGCATCCAGGGAAAGATATCTTAGTTCAAGAAGGCCAATGAAGTTCAGGGTCTCTCTCAAGTGGAAAGGCACATGGTGAACACAGCCAGAGTTTCTTTCTCATCTGGAAAGGCACATGGTGAACACAGTCAGGGTTCCTCTCTCATGTAGAAGGGCACATGGTGAGGGCAGCATCATCTGCTAGCTTCTTCTCCTGGTTTCCTGTTTCATGAAGCTCCTTGGAAGGCAATTTCCTTCTTCATCTCCAAAGGTCGGTGGCTGGTAGACTGTGCTTCTTGTGGCTGTCTTGTTCTGCTCGCTCAGAAATCTCTTTCATTCATTCTCCAAAATGTTTCCTCTTTTATAGGACTCCAGAAACTTCTCAAGACCCACCCAAATGGGTGAAGACATGTCGTCCCCTAACCTAGCTTAACAACCACGTTTGATTAAATCACATCTCAAAGGAGATGATCTGATTACAGTTTCAAACATACAGTATTGAATAGGGATTATTCTGCCTTTATGAAATGGGATTTAGATTAAAACATGGCTTCTCTAGGGGACATACATCCTTTCAAACCAGCACACCCTGCCACCCAGGGACAGACTGTTACTCCTAGATGCTATCTGCATTCCATCTCATGCTTTCCAGGAGGTCCCAGAGGTCTCTCTCCTGTCTTTGCACATGACCCTTACATCTCAGTGCCAGCAATCACATATCAAACCTTCTCATATTTGAGGTCCCTCTGACGTCCCCTTCTGCTGCATCTCTTCTGCTTTCCTCTTCTAACTTCCACTGCTGTCTTTAAGAGCTCTTGTGATTCCATGCGGCCCACCCAAATAATCTAGAATACTCTCCCTCCCCCAAGGTCCATAAACTTAATTATATCTTCAAAGTCTCTTTTGCCACATAACAAAACATATTCACGGGTTACAGAGAAGAAAGCATGAAAATCTTTGGGGGAAGTGGTGCATTATCCTTCCTATTACACGCTTTTATATGATCCTCTCTCCTTGAATGTGGAATGGATTTAGTAACTCCCTTTTAGCAAATGAATGAGACAGAGATGATGGGATATCACCCCCAAGATTAAGTTATAAAAAGACTGTAGCTCCTGTCTTGGGGTTCTCTCTCTCTCTCTCAGACCTGTAGTGGAAAGGCCTATGGCATTCAGCTTGGAAGTACTTCTTCTGAGGCCTGGAAACAGCCAAATGAGCAAGCTTGGAAGTAAACCTTCCCTGAATCAAGCCTCGCCAACATCTTGACTGTATCCTTGTGAGAGACCCTGAGCCCAAAACACCCAGCTAAGCTGCTCCTTGCTTCCTGAGCTCCAGAAACTGTAAGGTAATGATTGTTTTTTTTAAAGCTGCTAAGCTTTGGGATAATTTGTAAGGCGTCAGTAGGTAATTAATGTACCCAATGACTCTCTTACCAACAGTTTTGAAAACTAAAGATACCGTATTCCTCACCATTTGTCTGAAGACGTTTGTAGCTGAGTCCCTAAGATCTATTATTGTCAGCAACAGAAAAATGTTTGTTAATGGAGAAACTGGGTAGGTTTAGAAGTAGAACAAAAAAGTATATGTTTCCACAATTGTTAGTTAAGCCCACGGAGTCTGCTTAGAGCACCACATTTTCGAAATGGAGGTAGGTAGAATCCAGATAAGAGAAACTCACATTATTTATAAACTCAGGACATATCAACCGTAGATTCAAGGAGGCTGGTATATATAAATTGAAGAAAAAGCTGAGGATGAAAAAAAAGATGTGTTGCCCTTCCTTTCTGGTGATTGTTGCCGTGTGCCTGGGGCAGTGCTTCTCAGAGCAGTCCATGGACCACTTATATACATTAGAAACACATTTGATGATTGTTTACATTGCAGATTCCTGAGCCTTCTGAATTAGAATTTCCAAGGAGTAAATGCACAGGCTTAATAAGCTTCCCAGGTGATATTTGTTCTCATAAAATTGCAAGAACCATGTACAGGTTTTGAACAATCTGTATGCAACTTGAAGGGCAGGGACTTCTAGCTGATTTGTTCATGCAGAATCCCCAGCACCTAGTAGAGTGCCTGGCACATAGTAGATGCTCAAAAAAGTATTTGTTGAATGAATGAATAATGACCCAGAGCAATTGGATTGATTCCACCAATTTTTTTAGCAGAAAAATATATAAATGAGGGTGGTCTCCCTCTCTTATAGTGGTATCGTAAGAATTAAATGTGTGTACAAGGGGTAGCACAGTACCCCAAAAATGGATAACACATACACAGCGTGCTGGGGGGTGCAGCATTGGTGTCGGTATCGTCACCGCATCGGTACTTCTGGCAGCAGCATTGACAGAGGAAACCCTTTGCTCTCAGAGAAACCCAGAAGCTAGGAAACATACTCTGTAAATGCATGTTGGCGAAGAGATGCTTTGGGGGGCTGAGGAAGTTGAGGGGAGAAGCCTACTAGGAGCAAGGACACTTACCCAGTACTTATTGGAAGAAACCTTTTCTTGAGAAAGTCCAAGTAATCTTTTCCAAAGGCCTCCTATAAGAAACTACATACTTCATGCGGATACTTTTCTTTATCCTCTGCTGCTTTCTCTCGGTTTCCTTATTTCTAAAATAAGAAATTTTGGTACTTCTGGCCATGAATGGCTGGACATTGGCTGACGTCAGACATGAAAGATATAATAACTGCTCAAAGAATAAAGTTGGAAATGCTTTAAAAATAAATCAGACTGCAAGGTGCCCTGTGAATGGGTGGCAGGGGTATTTTGGAAAAATACTTTGTGAAATTTAATGGTTTCTCTGGAATTAAGATATTAGAGACAATGACGTTTAATTTGGTTTAGAGCTGGATTAATTTTGGATGTATTCATTATCTTGATTAAATTGCTAGTGTCACAGGTGTGATGGTTTTAAAATATGCTCATATATCTTTTATATTCCTGCCTTCATCACATGAGGCCTAGTTCCTGTCCCCTTGAATGCGGGCTGGGCATAATGACTTGCTTCTAACATATAGAATCTGGCAGAAGTGATGTGGGCTTTAGGAGACTAGGTCGTAAATGTCACTGCAGTGTCCTCTTCCTGCTCTCCTTTAGACCACTCACTCTGGGGGAAGTTAATTGTCATCTTGTTAGGACACTTAAGCAACCGAAGGGCTTTCTATTGATGGCAAGCAAGGCACTGAGGCCTCCTGCCAAGAGCTGTGAGATTGAGCCATCTTGGAATGATCCTCCAGCCGTGTCAAACCTTCAGATGTCTGCAGCACCTTCTGACCTTGTATCAGTCAGAGTTCTCTAGAGAAACAGAACCAACAAGAGATAGCTTTGAATATGAGATTTTTATCAAGTGTCTCATGCAACTGAGGGGAAGCAAGAGTCCAAAATCCGTAGGGCAGACCGTGAGGCTGGCAACTCCGATAAAAGGCCTCAGTGAACTCCACAGGAGAGGCTCTCTGGCTGAAGAAGAAGATGTGAAAATTCTCTCTTCTCTCTTAAAAGTCTTCAAGCAATTGGCTCAAATCCAAATGATTGGATTATCCTGTTCACAGGAGACACGCCTTACTTGATCTTAGATGTAGTCAGCCACAGATCCAATCAACTGACTGATGATTTAATACACCAGCTTTCCAGTTTATCAACCAGCCACAAAATAGCCTTGCAGTAATGGCCAGGCCAGTGCTTGCCTGACCAGACGACTCGGCACCATCACCCGGCCAGGTTGACACCAGAACCCAACCATCACAGACTCCCCAGCTGGCAACACATGAGAGGCCCTAAGCCTGAGCCACTCAGCTAAACCACTCCTAAATTCCTGATCCTCAGAAACTAACAAATACTTGTTGTTTTAAGCCACAATTTTGAGGGTAATTTGTTGCACAGCAATACATAATTAATAGAGGTAAATATATATGTCAAAACTGATCAAATTATGTACTTCATATATATGAAGTTTATTGTTTTTTTCAGTTATAGCTCAAGAAAAGTGAAAAATGCAAAAAACCCCACATAATATAGGATACAACTAAAATCCTATACATTATTATTAAAGGGACATTTGGCTCTTTTTAAGGTAGCCACCAATCTGCAGCTTAAAGGCAGATATAAAATTGACTTTTTGATAAAACACACACACACACATATACACACACAAAAACAGCAAAAAAGGAGAGAGAAAGAGGCAGAGTCTCATATTTACTTTAATGTTACTATAGCAACATATCAGAACTAAACACCCAGTCCAGACTACTGGATTCATATTCCTGTTGGCTGTCAAGACCTTTTCCTTATTCAGTTCAACAGCCCATGATAGGCTAAAAAGAAAACATGAATACTTTAAAATTTCTTCCTGACAAAAGTGGAGACATCATAATTACATACAGTCAGTTTTTGATTATACAAACTAATGGAGGCAAGGAACAGCTCCAAGGTGGCACAGAAAATTCTGTTAGATTTTGAAGAAGGAGACAGGCAATCAGGAGTCAAGGAGAAATTGTTCCATATGGCAGGACAGGTACGCCACCAGTTCCATTCTCTTGGAGCCAATATATACCCACTTTCCCCATTCTCAGACTTGACATAAGAAGAATCAAGTCAAGGAGATTTAGTACAATGCAACTTGAGGTGCAGGAAGAGACAGAGACCTTAGCATCACAACACAGGAGCTTTGCTGAAAGTTGATCAATCTTTGCAAAGTGAAAGTTGTGGTTGTGGAGGTTATATGCAGATGCCAGAGCAGGCAGAGGGCCTCCTTCCTCCTTCTCTTTCTATCCCCCCCCCCACCAGATTTCTGAATTACCACTGTCTCCCTCTTCCTACACACACACACATGCATGGACACACATAAAAATCGCATGGACCTGAATATCTGATAACCCATGGCAGATAGAAGAGATTAAAAAGGTGGCACGCTGGAGAGTATAGGGGGAAATCAAAGGTTTACAGGGAGCAAAGATGCAGAGAAGGGGGGAAAAGAGAAAGGGTCCACAGGAGAATGATTCCCAAACGGGACGAGGAAGGCCATATCGCAAGTCTGGGTGTGAGTCGGGGTGGAGAGTCCTAGAAGGAAGTTTCCTACGACCCACTAGGGGTTCAGAGAGTAAAGAACAGACACTACTCCCAACCCCCCACTTCATAACGACCCTGTATGGGTTGGGATATGTGAGTTGAAGTTGAATTAAAGAATCGCTTTATACATTTTTCTGAACGCTAAATGTGTCATTAACTAATAGCAAATATATTTATGATGGACCACCCATAATGCATTCTCTGGCACTGTGAAAGACAGAACATAGAACTTATATTTCAACTCCCAGCAGTGCTTGAGAACAATGTCAGGTCTCAAGAGTGTACAAATGTCTGGGGACTAGGAATTCACCATGAAAATAACTTACCTATGAATCAATAGAGCAAGCCAATATGGCCCCTGGCTTCTGCTTCTCTGAGAAGCTCAGAATAGGGATGAAGAAGTTCAAGTTGACATTCAACTGTCAATTCACAGAAAGTTAAAGCTAAAAGGGCCTGCAGGCCAGCTATCTACCCCGCCATCCAATGCTCAGATCTCCTTCATGGTGAGCCCACCCAATGGTCATCCAGCCTAGGAGGGGCCACTTCCAGAGCCAGAGAATGCATCGATTCTAGCACAGGCTAGCTAGAGGCTATGGACACCTCTGGTTATCTGGAGTCAATTTGTCTCCAGCTTGTCCCCAAACAGTAACTTCTCATTAACTAAACCAAACAAAGCAAAAAAAAAAAAAGCCTAGACATTTTAAAAGCCTTTCTTTCCAATCACATCCGTAGGCTTTTTGTTAATATCTATCAAACGGAAACTCAGGGAAAATGATAAAATTGTATTTTTTCCTGTTTGTTAAATCGATGCACAATTTTCCGCATATGATCTTGGAGTTTGGATTGTTTTGATCTTGTAATTTGATTTCCACAAGCATGCTTCATTGGATAGCATTTGTTTCTGCTTATAAAAGTGTTTTTTATAAGACTATTATTTTAAAATACGGAAAATGACAAGGAAAAAATTATTCGTGCCATTACCACCTCGAATTTCATTATTATTTTGAGATATTTTCTCCGGGACTTTTACAGAATTTATACTGCACTGGGTATGAACATAATTTGAATATATATATCTAAAAACACACACACATATATATATACACATTTATACATAAAATGATTGTTCACAGTAAGTGTAGTTTTATGTTGGTTTTCCTTTCCCACGTATGACTGTATTGTGAGCACTTACCCAAGTTATCTCCCATACTGATATTTCCAAGGGCTATATTGAAGCCCATTTTAGTATAGATACCATAATTTATAAAAGCTGTCCTCTGCTAGTTACACTTTGGTTGTTTCTGTTTGGTAATCAGCCAGAGATGAATGTCTCTTTAGCAAAAGCTTTGCTTGCTTCTCTTTTTCCTTAGGAAAGATTTCTGAAAGTGAAAGTTCACCTTGTCTGAACATGTTTAAAACCTTTATTGCAAATTATCAAATTGCTTTCCACAAACACCAGGCCAATTTACAGACTCACTGATATATAAAAATTCCTGGCTTACCACATTTTTGTCGGCATGGTGGAATTTTTTAAACTGTGCTGTTTATTTTTCCTGAGTTTCTGAAGAATTGTGAAAGCGTTGCCATCCCCATAACCACCACACATCATTTCATTTCTTTTATTGAAAACATTTTCATTTGATGGGTAACTCCTTTTTCAAACACAGAAAGATCCTTTAGTCAGCAAGATTAACATTGAATCTGTGTGATTTGGCCAGGAAAAAAAAAGTCAGTGACCAAATCTCAAATTAATAAATTCAGAAATATTTCTTATAAAAAGATAAATGTCTAAATGGCTTGGAATAGAATAATGCACAAGAACTGAAGGTCCATTCCTCAGATTCTCATTTTCACCTATCTGTCCCTTTTTATTTCAAGAGCTCAAAGGCAATTCTCTTAAAAACTAGTTCTACTGAGGAAAAAAAAGACAGAATTTACATTAGCTGTTCTGCCCTCCCACCCCCCACAACTCCTCCCAGGGTGAGGGAGTCACATTAAAGTTGCACATTCCCAGCCCCAGCCTCAGACCTACTTAGTAGAATCTCTCAAACTGGGTGTCACGTATCTATATTTCTGAACAGTTTTATTAGGTGACTCTCACAAACCGCAGATTTCAGAACTGCTGAGCTAGATGAGAGCTAGCAAACTGCCTATGCCTCTACAAAGGCAGAGTACACTGTGGGTTGGCTGTATCAGCTAGCTCTATGAGGTGCCCAAAGACTGGAAGCCCCCTTTCTACTGGGCAAATTATATTTAAAATTTACAGGAAAATCACATAAAAGACAATATCCGAAAGAAAATGTGTCCAAGAAACTTAAATTTGGGGCATGTACAATATTTTTCAACAGGATTATGACCACCACAGCTGTCACAAATTGCTTACTTACTCTTTTAGTTTGCTGCTGAAAGCACATCCATAAAATGGGTTGGCTTGCAAAATAGGAATTTATTAACTTCACAAGCTCACTATTTTGAGGCTGAGAAAAATGTCCAAATCAAGGTATCATCAGGTGATGCTTCCTTCTGAAGACCAGCTGCCAGCAATCCTGGACTCTTCTGTCACATAGCAAGGCACATGGCAGCATCTGCTGGTCTCTCCCTTCTCTTCTGGGTTTCGCTGCTCTCAGCTTCTTACTTCTGGGTCTGTCTCTCTCTTAGCCTGAATTTCATTCTCTTATAAAAGGTCTCCAGTAAGAGGCTTAAGACTCACCCTGAACGAGGTGGGTCACATCTTAAGTTAAGATCCTACTTACAATGGGTCCGCACACACACAGAAAGGATTAACTTTAAGGATATACTTTTCTGGGGTCCATACAGCTTCAAACCCATCACCCTTATCTTGTGCTTTACCTGAATTATCTCATTCAGTCCTCACTAAACTTCCCTGAACTGTGGCTGCTACGACCTTCACAGATACAGTAGAAGAGAAAGTGGAGGCTTAGAGATGATAAATCAACTTCCCTAAGGTGACAGAGCCAGTGAGTGGTCATGGTAGGTTTTGAAGCCAGTTCTTTCTGACACTAAATCCTGTACTCTTAACAGCACACCATGACCAGAGACCCAATGCTGGGTTTCATTAAAGTGCATTCTCTGTTGGAAATACTGGACTGCATGACATAGTATGAGTATAGGCTTTTGATTGGACACCCTTGGATTTGAATCTCGCCTCTCTGTATGCCAGTTTTTAATCCCTATGACCTTCCGTTTCCTTATGACAGCATTCCAAGTTGTGAAGATTAAATGCCTGCACATGGTGGAGGCTCCATATGTGCTAGAGATTGTTGTTTATATGCCACAACGTGGACAGGGCTGAAAAGGGAAACTTCATAGTCTGTTGCCACCACTAGAGGGCAAAGTAAGAATTATGGTGATTTTTTTCCTACATCAATTACAATAACGGAAACTAGAATGTGATATGAGTACATAATTTAAACACCAGATATCAATCTTTAAATCTTGAGAGGAGGCCATTCTAGACTGAAAAAAAACAAAAATATGAAAAGGAAATACATGAAGAAGAATAAGCTAAATATGAAGGGAAATTATTGCCACAGGGAAGTTTTGTAGTGAGGAAAAATATAAAGTATTTACAAAGATGATTTTTTTCATCTTTTAGAGCTGTTGCAGGTTTACAGAAAAACTGTGCAGATAATACAGAGTTCCCATGTGTACATACACACACATACACAGCTTTTCCTATGATTAACATTTTGCATTAATGTGGTTCCATTGTTACAATTGTTGAAACAATATTATAATTTACATTAAGGTTCATTCTTTGTGTTGTACAGTCTATGTGTTTTTTTTAATTTGAAGATATCTTTAATTGGAAAAGTATTCAGCAATATACATATAAGTATTCTGGAACATTAAATAGGTATAAAGAGAAGAAATGGGGAGATGGGAAATTTGCACATCTGATACAGCTCTGTCTGATAAACACTGCAAATGGCAAAACATTTTTCCCGATAGTGAAAAAAGTCACAGAAGTAACAGTATACCAGAGGGATAAGGTCAGGCACAACTAAATTACAGGTTGAAAATGATTCCTTAAATATAATCATTCCAGAGTTATCAAAGACTACCCAGGGACTATAGATGCCAATGAAAATAAGCAGATCAATCACATCTTAATTTTCATCAGCATCTCACTCAATGGCAGCCACTTTGATGATACATTTCCTGGAATGTGTGCATTTCCTCTAGAAAGGCAGAGTACACTATGGGTTGGCTGTATCAGCAGCCAGCTTGGTGGATCTCCTTTAGAAATATCAGATTCCATCATCGGTTGAAAGGAATGGGTTGCCAAGTGTTGTTAACGAGGATGGTTTTAATGATGCTTGACATTTTAAACTGGTCTTCTGCAAAATGTGTTTTTTTTCCTTAATTACTAGATCTTTCAAAACCAGATTAAGTCCTGGGTAATCTTCCTACCTTATTAGCTAAGAACAACTTCCCTGGTCGATACAAGAGACAAATCCTCACACCCAGTAAATCTAGTGCAGTGGTCAGGCTAATAGACTCCTGGGAAACCTGCCATGGAGATAGCATTAACATTAGCTGCTCTGCCCTCCCACCCCTCACAACTCCTCCCAGGGTGAGGGAGTCACATTAAAGTTGCACATTCCCAGCCCCAGCCTCAGACCTACTTAGAATCTCTCAAACTGGGTGTCAAGTATCTATATTTCTTAACAGTTTTATTAGGTGACTCTCACAAACCGCAGATTTCAGAACTGCTGAGCTAGACGAGAGCTAGCAAACTGCGTATGATAATAACCGTAATCACATATTTTCCCAGAGCGTGTACAGTGTGCAAAGTGACTTATCATGCATTTTCTCATTGAACCATCACAGCTGGCCTTATGCAATAACTATAACATTAAGAATCTACTTGCATTGTCTACTTTATGTACATTATCTTGTTGTAGCCCCTATAAGATAGGTTCTATTAGGAATCTTATTCTAGACTAGGAGCTGAGGCTTAAAAAAATTGATGTGCTTGTCCAGGGTCATGTTTTTGGGTAGTGAGTCAAGTGTGAAGTGAGACCCTCTAACTCGCCATGCCATGCTCTTTCCATCAAACAAAAACTGTCTCATTAACTTCTGAGATAGACAGAGACAGCCCTTACTTTTCAGATTCAGAAGATCTAAGACAACCTCAGGATCCAAAGCATCTCTGGACAACAATATTATTTACAGGCAGATTCATTTTACACTTCATAATTCCTAAAGCTATTCCCAAGATGCCTGCCTTTGGAATTACTGTTCAAACACTGGTTTGCACAGATCCATCCATATTCTTCCCAAGTTTCCTTAAAAGCAATCTTTCAATTGAATGAGATACAGACAGAGTTTGAGGGATTCCTCTATAACCACGAAGAAAGACCCAAAAGAACACGAAATTCCCTTGACCCATAGTAAGCTAACTATGGCAGATTGGATTTTCCAAAAATGGCCACAACAATAGTTGCAGTCCCATTGGCTTTAACAAGACCTTGCTACTCACCCATGAAAAAGGCGGGGTCTGTGTCCCCTCCCCTTGATCAGGTTTATAACTATGCCAAGTAATAGAGTGTGGCAGATGTGATGCTGCAAGTCTTCCAAGAATACAGCTCTGCCTGGCCCCCCTTTTAGGGGACACTTGCTGTGCCCGGACATTGTATGGAAGCCTTTAGATGATTCCAGCCTTTGAACTTGCCAGTGACCTTCCAACTGAGGCCCCATATGTCCTGGAGCAGAGACATGCTGATCCCACTGTACCCTGTCTGAATTGCATAATAATACAGTTGGGTATGCCACTAAGTTTTGGTGTAATTTGTTATACAGCCGTAGTAAGTAGAATTCTGGCCATAGCCAGTTCCATCTTTAGGCTCAACTAACTTTCAGGGAAGAGTCTGGAGAAAAACTTCATTCAAAATGAGATAAAATGACTTATCAGTGCATACCAAACTTTTCCACCCAAAGTACCTGTACTAGTTTGCAAGCTGCCAGAATGCAATATACCAGAAAGGGAATGGCTTTTTAAAGGGGAAATTTATTAAGGTGCATGTTTACAGTTCTAAGGCTATGAAAATATCCAAATTAGGGCACCAACAAGAGGTTACCCTCACTCAAGAAAGGCTGATGACATTCAGGGTTCCTCTCTCAGCTGGAAGGGCACGTGGCAAAGTCTGCTAGCTTTCTCTCCCGGCTTCTTGTTTCATGAAACTTCCCTGGGGGTGTTTTCCTTCTTCATCTTCAAAAGTCTCTGGCGGAATGGGCTCTCAAGCTTTTTCCAAAATGGTTCCCTCTTAAAGGGCTCCAGTAAGCAATCCCACCTTGAATGGGTGGAGAAACATCTCCATGGAAACAATCAAAAAGCTCCCACCCAACAATATTGAATGGGGATTAAAGAACTTGACTTTCTGGGGTACACAACAGACTCAAACTGGCACAGTACCCCTCTGTAGAGTTGAGCAAACAACTCCCCTTGTGAATATGGAGGTATAGTCAGAAGAGGCCGATGGCCCACCTGAAACTTATTTGAAATCTCCTGTTTTATCTTTAAAATCAATCCAATTTTGAATTTTTCCTTTTATCTTCTTTCCTTTTTTAAGATGAAAAATAACACTTTTTATTCCTTGCTATCAGGTTAAGTCTGCCGTCCAGGAAGATGTGCCATTCTCTTCCCTGGGACATTGCATAGGGTTATGATTGCTTCAGCACAAGGAACATAGATTTGAGTACTGAAGATTTTGGGGTGATATTTTACTGAAATTTTATTCAACTTAAGTGTCTTTTTTAAGGCCTGAATCTCTCCCTGTTCTACCCAAGAGGAAACTGAGGCTCACAGACACAGTGTGGAGTAACCCGGCTGTATCAGTGGCAACGCTCCCAACTTTTACCCTTCTCTAGGGGAAAATGCTTTACTGTTGCTTTTTTTTTACTAAGCTGATAATTTTTGTAGTGCAATTTTGAGATATATTCACACACCATATAATCATCCAAAGTGTGTAATCAATGGTTCATCATCTAGTGTGCACGTATCACCACAATTTCTGAACACTTTCATTACTCCGAAAAAAATAAAAATAAGAATAAAAATAGAAATAAAAAAGAACACCCAAAACGTCCCAAACCCCTTATCCCTCCACTATTGTTTATTTATTTATTTATTTTATCTATTTTCTTACTCATTTGTCCATACACTGGCTAAAGGGAGTGTCAATCATAAGGTTTTCACAGTCACAGAGTCACACATGAAAGCTCTATAGTTATACAATCATCTTCAAGAATCAAGGCTACTGGATTACCGTTCAGTAGTTTCAGGTATTTCCCTCTACCTATTGTAGGTAATACACTAAAAACTAAAAAGGGATCCCTATATAATGCATAATAATAACTTCCAGAATGAACTCTTGACTCTATTTAAGATTTCTCAGAGACTGAAACTTTATTTCGTTTCATTTATCTTCCTCTTTTTGGTCAAGAAAGCATTCTTAATCCCACATTGCTAGGTTCAGGATCATCCCTAGGAGTCAGGATCCATGTTGCCAGGGAGATTTACACCCCTGGGAGTCATGTCCCACATACGGAGGAGGGCAGTGAGTTCACCCGCAGAGTTGGACTTAGAGAGAGAGGCCATATCTGAGCAACAAAAGAGGTTCTCTGGGGGTGACTCTTAGGCATAATTCTAAGTAGGCGAAAAGCATCTCCTTTGTAGGAATAAATTTCCTAAAGGCAAGCCCCAAAATCCAGGATTTGGCCTATAAAATTGGTAGTCCCCAATGCTTGTGAGACTATCAGAAATTCCCCAGGTGGGGAAGTTTAATATTTCCACTTTTTTCCTAGTCCCCCAAGGGGACTTTGCAAATACTTTTTAATCATTTGCCCAGATAGTCCTGAAGTATATCAGGGCATCACACTAATCTGTGCAAATCAACAAGATCTCATTCCCTATTCAAGTTTGCCTGTAATTATGGTGTTCAAATAAACTGACCATACAAATCAAATTAGATAATGTACTACAGAAAATATAAATTTTGCACCAAATAAACATCTCTTCCTTTGGTCTCACACACAAGTTGAAGTTCTAAAACACAGTCAATATCATTCTGTACCCTTTAGTCTGATTTACCTTAGTCGTAAGTAGGTCAGCTTCATTCATGTCTCTAATTGAAGTCTGATCTCTTATTCAGCTTTTTAAACAATTGCTGTATGGGGTAATGCTGACTTTCAGAGCTTACAGAACTCTAGCTCTGAGTCTTAAGTACTGAAGATTTTAATATCGATGGTGGGAAAACATTTTGAAGGGTACATGAATCGTTTGCATTTTTGCAAAATCACATGAAGGAGGCTGACAGCCACTTTGCTCAAAAGTAAAGCACAGGTTCAATGGTGCTTAGAGGTTTCTAATTTGAACCAAAAGAAAAAGTGGGCAATTATCTCTTTTCTCTTGGTTGGGAAGTCTGGATTGTTCTGAATAAAACCTTTTTAATATAGCAAAATGTAGTAATAGAACTTAAAAATATATTTTTGAAGTGTTTTAAGTTTAGTGGGAACATTCTTGATATCACAGTGTTTGGGGGGACATAAATGAACTGGCTGTATATCTACATGAAAAACATGGTATGATGTGGCATTTATAACTGGGTTATTCCATGCACTATCCTCTGGATTTTCTAGACATAGTCATGTCACCAACTTGCTGTGTAATCTCAAGGAATTCATAGCACCTCTCTGGTTCTAAACTACCTCATCAAAAATTATAATGTTTAATTATAACATGTTATGAATCCAGGACCAAAACGTTGCCATCCCTGCAATGATAAGAAGATTGGCACAGTCTTGGGGGAACCACACTAGAAAATTCTCCTTTGACTTTAGGCCAAAATGAACTATCTTTCACTGTGTCCTTTAGGATGCATTTGGCTGCAAATAACAAAGCCTAACTCAAAGATTCTATTAAAATGAGATAAAAAATAATCTAACATAACGAAAATCTCAGAAGTAGGCTAGCCTCCAGGGCAGGGTGAAATCGTAGCTTTCCATCAAGTCCCAGGGTCTTCCAAGCCTTCGTATTGACTCCATCCATTGGCAGGTAGCCAAATGGGTTGAGCAGAACCAACCTCAATTCCAGATATTGCAAGAAAGGAAGGGCTGTAGTTCCTTCTAGGTCTTTCTTTCAGGTGAGAGAGACTTTCCCAGAAAAGTACCCACACTGCATCAGTAGCAACAGACTTCTTATATCTCATCAGCCAGAGTTGGGTCATATGTTCCTTCCTGAACGAAAGTCCCCCATTTGGCTGAGTGAAATGGATGGTGGGGGGGTCAGTCACAATGTCAGTTACACCCCCTACATACACCTCACACCAAAAGAACAGCTGTCCATCTGTTTTTTGCTAAAGCTGCCAGAATGCAACATACCAGAAATGGAATGGCTTGTAAAAAGGGAATTTTTTTTATGTTTTTTTTTATTAATTAAAAAAATTAACTAACACAACATTTAGAAATCATTCCATTCTACATATACAATCAGTAATTCTTAATATCATCACATAGATGCATATTCATCATTTATTAGTACATTTGCATCGATTCAGAAAAAGAAATAGAAAGACAACAGAAAAAGAAATAAAATGATAATAGAGAGAAAAAATAAAAATAAAAAATATATATATATAAATATATATAATAAAAAAATAACAGAAACCATCAGGAGATAGAAATAGGGTAAGATAATGGGTAATTGAAGGGATACAGACTGTGCAATAGGACTGGATACAAAAAATCAGAAATGGACAGCACAATAATACCTAATTGTAATGTAATTATGTTAAAACACTGAATGAAGCTGCATCTGAGGTATAGTTTTTTTTTATTATTTATTTTTTTATTTTTTTAAAAAGGGAATTTTTTACATTACAAATTTACGGTTCTAAGACCATGAAAATGTCCAGATTAAGGCACCAACAGGAGGTTGCCTTCACTTAAGAAAGGCTGATGCCATCTGGAACACCTGTGTCAGCTGGAAAGGCACACGGCAACTTCTGCTAGTTTTTTTCCCCCCAGCTTCTAGTTTCACAAGGCTTCCCTGGGGATGTTTTCCTTCTGCATCTCCAAAGATCTCTGGTGTGTGGGCTCTCTAGCCTTTTCCAAAATGGTTAAAGTCCTTTTAAAGGACTCTAGTAAGTGACCCCACCTTGAATAGGGGGAGACACATCTCCATGGAAACCACCCAATCAACAGGTCCCACCCAATTGTGGTCGCTTCTCCATGGAAACAGCCTAATCTAAAAGATCCCAGTGAGCAATACTGAAACAGAATTAAAGAACATGGCTTTTCTGGGGTACACAACAGTTTCAAACCGGCACACCACCTTTCCTCTTGTGCCAAGCGGCAGCTGATACCACAGTGGCTCTCAAGCCTGGGTGCCCAATTGAATCACCTGGGAAGTGTTTGAAAAAGTCTCCTGACTCCTGGTTCAAAGTTCCTTCTACTATTAGCTTCCACTGCTTCTTCTTCTTCTCAGTTCTATATATGCAGACGTGATTTGACCAACTAACCCAATATTCTACAAATTTTGCTTTCTATGAGAACAGCAATAGCAAAAAGGACATGCCTACATCACCACTGTTTTCCTCCACCTTATCCTCTTTTTAGACTTCTTCAGAAATAACTGAAGAAAAAACCTACTATTTGATCCTGACCTACATTTGATAGCTTTCTAATGTAGTTTTGCAGTAAATGCAATTTTAAAAATACACTTTAGCAAAAAGGGCATGTTTTACAATAGTCTGATTTATCATGACATGCCTGGATTCACCACTTTGTAGCCAAACATTACCAAGTTTTAGAAAGCTGTTCATTCCTTAGTGTGTTTTAAAATGGATTGCAGCAGCACTTAAATTTAAAGCACCATAGAACAAAAAAAAGGAGTCACACAACCACCAATACCACCTCCTCACAAGGAAAAAAGAAATAAGCATTTTAAATCCTATTTCAGTCAACATCAGAGATAGAATTTAAAAAAAAAAATCAGAAGTCAACAGTGTTCTGCCCACAACTTCCTAGAATTTCAAATTGCATCTTTTCAACTCCTATTCGTTATCCCACCTTGAAGTAGATATAGTTTGGATAAAATTCAACTGTTGAACATACATGGAATATTATTCTCTTCAAATGAAAGTGAACTAATTCTGGGACAATTTTAAAAGAATAATTTGTGTTATGAAAATTAATTAGGGTGCTGTTTCACCCATGTAGAAACGACAGTAAGTGAAGAACCCTTCTGTGGGATAATAGAGTTGTAAAAGAAAAGGGCACACTGGGTGGGCAACCATGGCTCAGTGGCAGAGTTCTCACTGCCATGCTGGAGACCCAGGTTCGATTCCAGGTGCCTGCCCATGTTAAAAAAAAAAAAAGAAAGAAAAGGCATAGGACCTCAAGGCAGGCTTGTTCAGTTATTTCTGAAGAAGTCTAAAAAGAGGAGAAGGTGGAGGAAAACAGTGTTGATGTAGGCGTGTCCTTTTCGTTATTGCTGTTCTCATAGAAAAGAAAATTTGTAGAATATTGGGTTAATTGGTGGGAGGAAATAGCACACATAAGTAAAAAGCCTACTAAATATTTAAGAAATCAAGTTTACAAAACAGTTTCTATCTTTACAATTCTGATGGCTCCCTGCCTTTCTCTTTTCTTTTTTTCCTTTCCTCCATGAAGAAAACGATCTCACCCACTCACACAGCTTTCATGCTCACACCGCAAGCAGTTGATGTCCAAAGCTCCATAATATAATGTTTGCTTGAACCTTCTTTAGCTCCTCAAACAAACTTTTCTTTTTAACCAATACCCAGCCAGCTCTTTTTCCTGGTTTGTAAAGTCTTTCTCTGTAATAACAACTCCTTTGGTCAATGAAGCTTGACGCCATTAATCCCTCTACTTCCACTTTTCCCTTTTCCTAATAGCCAGGTCTTATCACTCTTCCACCGCTAACCCCCTAGGGCAGGGAAAGAAGGCAACCTTACAGTGTGTGGGCACTGAAGGGAACTGAGTCCTTCCATCTCACCTCTTCCCCAGAGGTAACCAACACTCTAGATCTAGTGTTTATGATTCCCTTGCATTTTGAAAACAAGAAAAGTCTGAGAAACTTCAGAACTAAGAGGAGCCCAGGGGGACATGGTGACTAAATGTATTGTGGTATCCAGAATGGATCCTGGAAAAGGAAAAGGATATTAGGTAAAAGTGGATGTTAGTTAATGATATTGTATCCAATATGGGTTCATTAATTGTGACAAATATATCACACTAATGTACAATGATAATAATGGGGCAATAGCTACAAAGTATATGAAAACTCCCTGTACTAACTCCACAATTTTTCTGTTAACTTAAAACTATTCTGAAATTGAAAGTTCATTTTATCTTTAAAAAATGTTATAACCACCTATGCAAATAGCCATTGACAATATATAGCTTTGTTCTATATGTTTTCATTGGTTAATCTCCAATGCCCCATTAGGGTTCCATTCTCTGTCCTTCTCCATGGTGATCTGTACAAAAATGTTGACCTCCACAAACTCCCTCCTCAGGCTGCCTTGCCCTTTGCTTGAGGTTGACCATTGGGAAGCAACAACAAAAGACTAGAGAATGGCAGAAGAGAAAGGAGGATGCAGTAGACAGAATAATGCCTTCTCCCCACACATGCCCTCATCCAAATCTCTCAGAATCTGTGAATATATAATCTCATAGGGCAAAAGGGATTTTGCATAGGTAATTAAGTTAAAGATCTTGGCACAGGTAGATTATCTAGATGGTCAGGTGGGCCCAATATAATGTGATTACAAGGGTTCTTACAAAAAGGGGGCAGGAGTGTCAGAATTAGAGAGAGAGATTAGAAAATGAGATGTTATACTTCTGGCTTTAAAGATGGCCAAGGAATGCAGACAGCTGGAAAAGGTAAAAAAGAGAGAGAGAGATTATTCCATATAACCTCCAAAGGAATGCAGCCTTGCCAACACCTTGATTTTAGCTCAGTGAAATTTTTGGACCTCCTGAAATATAAGATAATAAATTTGTGCTATTTTAAGCCACTAGGGCTGTGATAATTTGTTACAGCAGAGTAGGAATCTAATACATAGAAGGTACTCATTGCCCCTGAAGTCTCCTGCTTGGCTGCACTTCTGCCAGTGACTTCCTTTTCTGCCTATAGCTGCCTTCTAGCACACTCTCCTCTATGGCTCCAGCTCTCACCGAGCTCCATTAACTGCACTCCTTCCCTATATCCTATCAGGCATGGAAGTGGTAAACATTTTTCACTGTTGCCAGTTCCATGGTGCTTTCCCAACCTTTCTGGATTTGTTCACCCAGCCACACTGCTGGATACAATTTCTTTATTAAGTTACCTTCAGTTAAACTCTTTACATATGCCATGTTTTTTTGATAGGGCCTTGACAAATATACTTTTTTTCTCTCACAACTTTTTCCTTGTGATATATCCATGTTGAAATGTATAGATCTAATTCATTTTTAATCTAAGAGGCATATAGCATTCTGTTGTATTATCCATTCTCCTAGAGATGGACGTTTAGGTAGATTGCAGATTTACTCATTAAACTTTTCGGTGTGTATATATATATATATCCTTAGGTATAACATATTTTCTCCAAAGTGTAAAATTGCATGGGATTGTTGGGGGGTTGACTATATGTAATTTTCTAAGTTGGTAGATATGACTAATTGGCTCTCCTATATCCTCTCTTAAATATGCATCCATAAAAATCCTACCCATTCTTTAAGGCCCAGGGTGAATCCCACTTCCTCCATGCAGCCTTCTTTGATTCTTCTAGCTGTATGGATCCGGTAGGGCTTTCTTTTTTTTTTTTTTGGTGCCACTCATCTGGCTTTTCCATTCCCCTCTTTTTTACAAGTTTCATCTCTCCTAAAAGCAAGAACTATATCTGTATTAGTTAGGGTTCTCTAGAGAAACAGAAGCAACAGGAAATATTTGTAAATATGAAATTTATAAAAGTGTCTCACATAACTGTGGGAATGTAGAGTCCACAATCCATAGGGCAGGCTGTGATGATTCCGATGGAGGGTCTGGACAAACTCCACAGGAGAGGCTGGCCAGCCAAAGCAGGAAGAGAGACTGTCTCTTCTCAATCCTCCTTAAAAGGCTTCCAGTGATTAGATTAAGTATTACTCATTGCAAAAGACACTCCCCTTGGCTGATTACAAATGGAATCAGCTGCAGAGGCAGCCAACATGATCATGATTTAATTCTATGAAATGTCCTCAAAGCAACAGACAGGCCAGCACTTGCCCAACCAGACAAACAGGTACTACCACCTGGCCAAGTTGACACATGAACCTGACCATGACAATATCTTTTTTGCAACTTTTTCTGCAGATTACATTTGTAACCTCAGCACTATTTATCAGCACATAATATTCCCAAACCATTTTTTCTCCATGACTTCGCTCTTTCTATCAATGGCACCCAAATTCTCCTTAGACAAAAAGTTCTGAGGCCTCAGGCAATTCAAGTTCTTTCTGCACCCTATTCTGCTAAGTTGTCATTTACTAAGGACATGTGCACACATGGCCACCATATTTTAAATCCAACCCCTTATTCCATTCCATTTGCTGCTCCCTTGGTCTAGGTCTTCTTTGCTTCTCATTTGAACTTTTGAAATGGCTTTGGACTGGTCCCCCCATTTCACCCAAAAGACTGGATTACCCCTTTTTATAAAGGGAATTTATTAACTTTCAAGCTTACAATTCTAAGGTCATAAAAATGTCCAAATTAAGGCATCCAGAAAAAGATACCTTGACTGAAGAATGGCCGATGGCATCCGGAACCCCTCTGTCAACTGGGAAGGCATGTGGCTGGCATCTGCTGGCCCTTTAGCTTTGATTTCAAACAGCTTCCCCAAGGGCATTTTTTTTCTGCATCTCCAAATGTCTCTGTGTCAGCTCTGAGCTTTTTACTTTCTCCAAGCATCTCCTTCGTTTCTCCAAGCTCTCCAAACATCTGCATCTGTATCACTTTTGAGGTTTCTCCAAAATGTTTCCCCTTTTAAAAGACTCCAGTAGACTAATCCAGATCCACCTTATATGGGCGGGGTCACATCTCCATTTAATCTAAAGGTCACCCGCACAATTGGACCTGTCACATCTCCATGGAAACAATTGAATTGAAAGGTCATGCCCACAATTGATTCTCCAATCCGCTTCAACCTGTGTTCTGCTCTTCCTCCCTTAAGTGCTTCACGAATCCCTGTTCTCTTAGAATAAAGTCCAATTTTCAATGTGACCTGAGACCTTCAAGATCAGGCTGTTCTTTCTACTCCCCTACTGTTCACTCCAGCCTTGCACCTTCTTGCCCCAGGTTCCTCTTCATGTGGCCGGCTCATCCTCCACAGCCCTTCTCCCTGCTTTAGTAAAATTGCTTATATTCATCCTCAGGCCTCAGCCTAAAATACACTTCATTCATTCATCCATTCATTCATACATGCCAGGCACTCTCCTAGGTCCTGAGAAGCAGGAAACAAAACACACCAAGATCTCTGCCCTCATGTTTTCCAGCTTCTGCCAGTGGGTCTTCCTTACCGTCTCCTCTCCCTACCTGGCACACGCTGGGTTTCATTCCTCTAATTATATGGGGGGCTGGACTTCTCTGTGATACTGACCACAGTTTTAAGTACTAGCAGATTTAATTATTTCATTTAATGCCCCTCTTCCTTGATAAACCTAAGATCATTAAAGGCTGAATGATTATCTTCCATTTTTCACTCTTGCACCCCTAATACCAAGCACAGTACCAAGCCCATAGTGAGCCTACAGTAAATTTTCTTGAATGATTGAATGAAGTCATGAGATTACACCCCCCATTACACAGTTGAGAATGAAGTAATGAGATTACACCCTTCATTATACAGTTGAGGAAATCATTGTCCGGGTTTGGGATGTCACCAGCCCCATCCCTTAACACAACGAGGTAACATAGTGGAGTAGGGTCAGGGTTAGAACCTGGCCCACTTGACCCCTATTCTGGTGCTTTTTTCACTTTCCTAAAATAGAAATGAAGGCAACAATCTAAATGCTCATCGATAAGAAAATGAGTGACTAAATTATGTTCACAAGATTAAATACTAAAGGCAGTTAAAATGAAATTACTAGATCTATATGTATAAACATGGATTGCACTAAAAAATATAAAGTTGAGTAAAAAAAATACCTATAGTTGGGGTCTTTGTTATATTAGTCTCTGGAATTCTTAAAATACAAAGCATTTTGAAGTTCCTATAAAAACCATTGAGTTGTATAAGACAAGGTAAATGAGTATCTTCCATTTCATCAAATGTGAAAAAGGAAGAAATATACAAAAAGAAGAAAAGGAAAAACCATTAAAATATATTTTTATAAACAAAATTCAAGAAAAGAATAAGAAAAGGGGAAGGCATGTAAGTAGATGAAGATATAACTGGGCGGGAAACCCTAAGAGGAGACAATTGACAGTAGGACTGTGTGTGCTTCAGTTGGGCCCTTTTTCCAATCCCTTATACAGAACATTGTCTCTTGTTTAGGGAGAGGGAGCACACAACACCTTTGATTATCCTTCCTTGGAAGGGTTGGACAGTCTCCACTTGCCCCTGAGGGTTCACACCCTCTCTTTTCTCTGCCCTACTGGCCTCCAAGAGCCAGCATGGGCTCTCAGGCCCTTTGGCTTCCAGTTGGGTTCAGCCAATGAGAGGAACTAGCAGGAGAATGAAAGATGGGAAGAGAGAGGGAGCAGTTACCCCCACCAGGTCTCAAGTTGGTAATGAACAGTCACACACACAGACTATTTCTGACCCCAGCATTGTTACTTCCCAGGGGAGGCTAACTGTGATGCAAATTAAGGAAAAGGAGAAAAGTCCTTTTAAGGTGGAATGTATCGCCTTTACATTCTCTATTTAGGTATTCTCTACTTTGGTATTCCATGAATGATAGAAAAGCACACGTGGTCATGTCTACTTCCAGCTGGACCTGTTCGGATGAACTGCTCAGAGGCTGAGGATGGTGAGGAGGGTTTTATTTTTCCCTTGAGATTGCTTCCTGAGGATCCCAAGTCAGTCAGCCCATTCCATATAGGGATCTAGGAAATAATGCATGAGTGAAGCTATCAACACCTGCTCATTCCTCCACAGCTCCCACAGCTACACGTCTTACCACATCTCACTAATAGCTCCTTATCCTTCAGGCCTGGGCTTGGTAATGGCTTCCCACTGTTGCTGGCCCTGGGGAGTCGTCCCATCCTTTGTTGGTTTCCTCTACTGCTGTCCACCCCTTTGCATGTATGATAATTCTTTATTAAACTCTTTTGAATCATCCAGGTTGAGGGAATCATCTATTTCAGCCAAGAACCTGATTAACAAATTAGATTTGGAGGATTCCCCACCTTAGGAGACAGACCCAGCCTTCTCTGTAGAAACCCAGTGCTCACTTTCCCAGCTTCCCTTGCAGCTAAGGTGGAGGCACTTGACTGGGCTCCACCAACTGGGTGCACCAGCATGAGAGTTTGCAGTGGGAACTGGAAAAGCAAAAGAGTAAGCTGCATGGAATCCGTTCTGGAGAAGGTGACAGCAAAACAGCTCCTGGCTCTATCAACTCAAAGCCTGGGTTTTCAACCTTTGCAAAGATTCTAAGAATAATGTCTTCTGCTTAAACAAGCCCGAGTTGGATTGCACAGTTGGCAACTGCGAATCAAGACCAGTACCATCCTTCCCTAGACCCCTTAACTCTTGATGCCTGGCTAATTTTCCGATTTGTTCTCTTAGCTTCCAAACTTAGGTTAGGTTTGACTTTAATTAATCTCCCCTTCCTGCACTGGAGAAGTTGTTTTCTTTGCTTCTAATAACGAAGATTGTTCTGACATAACTTCACTTTATATAAATCAATAAATAAATCCTTGTAGAAACTGATCATTTGGAAATCAGGAAAACAGATTTGTTCCCTATGCGGTCTGCTGCCTCTACACTGCAAGAGGCCCCAGGTCAAAATGTCCTTCTCCTACTGCCTGCCCTGACCTTGTTAATTAGTGGTTTTAGGAGAGGCTCTACTCCTGACTTCTTTCCCTCACATTCCATAAAGGCTAGCCATGGGTGGTTACACACACACACACACACACACAAAATTTCTGACCCAGGACCCCCTCCACTTTTCAGGGGAGGGTAACTGTGACGCAAATTCAGGAAAAAGAGAAAGGTCCTTGTAAGGTGGAATGCGTCCCCGTTACATTCTTTCCTCACATACTTTGCTATTCCACAAGTAATTGAAAAGCACATGTGGCCCTGTCCATATCCAGTCCTACCTGGCAGGAGGACAGATCTCCAGAAGAACAAATGCTTTTTGTTCAGATGAACTGCTCAGAGGCTGAGGAGGGAGGAGGAGGAATTTATTTTGATGTCGAGACTGCTTAGTGAGGATTCCATGTCAGTCAGCCCATTCCATATAGGAACCTAGGAAGCAAAGCATGAGCGAAGCTATCAACACCTGGTCATCACTATTGCATCTATCTATCTATGTATCTATCTATCTATCTATCTATACATATCTTTGGTATTGCTACCCACCAACACCTAAGATTCCAGCTAGCAGGAAGCTTAAAATTCATCTGGTGAAATTCCTTCATTTTATAGATAAGGAAATTAGAATCCAGAAATGTTAAGTGCCTGCCCGGGTCAGACAGCTGCTGGAACACTGAGCTAGAAATGAGCCTGATACTTTTTGGCTCCCACAGGAGTGGACTTTCAAATGTCAGGAATCTTAACTTTCCAAATAACAGCAAAAAAAAAAAAAAACTAGCTCCAGGTCTTTATTTAATAGAAAGGACTTTCAGAAAGCCAAAGATCTATTAAATTTGTCTCCAGAATTTATTATCTGAAGGGGGAAAAAAGTAGGAATCAGGTGCCACTTCAATTTTAGAGACGAGGACACTGAAGAATATAAAATAACACGTTCACAGTTTTTGCTACAGTAGCAAAATGCAACCTGAAATTTCGTGGCCAGTTGAGAAGAGTTTATCTTGTAAAGTCTTTGACAATCTGTATGGTTTCTAGTTAGCGTAAAATGGAGATCCACCAAGAAATCAAAGCGTGCTGGTGGCGGAACCCATGGAGAGCCCCCTGGCAAAGGCCGAGTGGAAATGGCCCATCCAGCCCCGATGCATGTCTGTGGCAGGTGGCACAGGCCAGGCGCTGCGAGCACAGGCTGGAGAACCAGGTCTGGTGGGGGCAGCTCCGCTCTGCTGCACATTATCCATGGGATCTTGGCTCACACTAGGTCGCGGTAACTTCTCTGTGCCTCCCTTTCCTCCTTTGTAGACTGAGGAGACAGTTAAACCTACTCATATGGTTATTGTGAGATAATACATTTAGGATCTGGTGCATAATGCATGTCCAACACAATGTACTGCAGCACACACTTCCCTTTGAGGGAAGCCCAAGGCTATAAGGCTGAGTCCCACGGGGGCTGGAGCTTAGATGTCCAGCTGGCACTGCGGTTTCTGTGGGAAGGCCTGTGGAGATGGTCTCTGGATCGCACCTCCTTTTCAATTCACGTTGCCTGATGCTGCAGTCCTTCACGATTGTCAGGACTCAGCTGCGAAGTGTTTCGCTGGTGATTTGCCAAAACACCCAGGTACATCATCAGGAAACATACAAATGTACATATATATATATATATATATACACACACACACGTATATGAATGCGTATGTGTTATGTATATATGCATAAATATATGCGTACATGCATATAAATGTGTATATAAACACACAAACATATATTCAACAGCAGAGTCACAGCGACCCCTTTATAATGTCCCCACACCTCTTGCCTTTCTAAGTGGGAAACAAAAGAGGAGAGTTGCTGGGAGCACTGGAAACTCACAGGAACCTCACTCGTCATGCATTTGGGGAAAAAAAATCTAGAAATGGAGGACCAGGACTGGGGCAAGGAAAGCAGCCCTCACCTCAAAATGGCACAGGCACCTGAGGAGGGCACAGTTTGGAGCCTGCTTAGGTTCAATTTACACAAAATGCCTGTGTTCTCTCACAGCCAGGATGAGGGTGAGGCAAGAGAGGTAGCGTCGCCTTCAGTTTCGTGCCCCAGATGCCTCTCTCGCCTCACCCCAATCCTGGCTTCTTTGCCCCCCTCTGCCGCAGCCCACCTTCAAGACACACCCTCAGGCACAACCTCTGACAAATTATTCCCTCCGCTCCCCTTACTCAACCCAAAATGTCAGGAGAGGGTATGATTTAATCACCTGCCCCTCAATTTGGTTTCAGGACAGCGTTAGCTCTTTCAGAAGCATTTACATTTTCAAACATAGCTGTAACCTCTGACTTCAAGCCCTTGTTTTTTTTCCTGTCTCTTTTCTACCCCCACCTTCCTGTATCTTAAAAGCAATTTTGGGTGTCATCCCAAGCCTGGACCAGCCCTCACCATCGGAAGGAAGGCTTTCACAGTGAAGTACCTGTGGATTCCCAACCGCAAAACTATGGGGGATTTCTCCACTGAAGGCTGCCACCCTGATTTCCTTCTGCAGCAAATCCTATCACTAAAGTTCCTCCCCAGCTGGCTTAAGGAAGGGATACTGGTGGAGGGAAGTCACGAGTCCATGCCCAGGTCAGGCTTCAGAGCTTCACAACCTCTGAGGGCTGCTGCCTGTTGTCATTTCTCTCTGTGAGCAAGACCTTGCCAGGGGCTGAAGGGCCGCCCTGCAGCTTGGTAGCAGTTTTCCACCCTCTGATCGGAGGCCACACCTTTATTCGAGCCCCTTCAGGTCTGGAGCTGCTGAACCATCTCTCTGCTGGTCTGAGGTCCGAGCGCTTTGACTTCTGGCTGCACATGGTGTCTGGACAGCCGCCGGCCTCCACTGGGCTCTGCCCATGGAAAGTCTGACTCACTTTGCTCTTGCTGCACATCCCTGTCCACTTCCCAGCTCCTCTCCCCATTTGTCATCCTGGCTGGGACACTGGCTGTCCGCAGGCCCATTCCCTGGGCCCACACAACTGTTCATCCTCTCTTTGTCTCCCCAAAATCCATTTTTGACAAATCTGCTAACATCTCACAAGGATTCCTCCCGAGTCACTAGCCTACTAATTAGGGCGCCCATCCTGCAGGCACACAGCACCCGCCACCACCAGCAGCCCAGCCCTCTGCACGAATTTGCAACAGCAATCAGCCTGCTGAGCTTTACTCTTCTCTTTCCCTAGGAACTCCTGGTGATCTTCCCTTGATGTTTAAAAAATACTGCATCCTGCAATTGTTTCTTCAGAAGAGGGCATTTTTTGGCTGTTTCTTTTTCAACTATTAAGTCCCTTTCCCGCCTTCAAAAACCATACCAGGAAAACACACACACACTTGGCCACACTGTCTCGAATGTGCTTCCCGGGAGAAAGGCCAGCACTGGTTTTGGTTTTATTTGTCTGCAAACCACACACCACCACCAGCAGCAACACAAAATTCTGACTTCATTCCTGGCCACTCTGGTAGCTACACACCAAGGCCAGGAAACCAGTGGTGTGGGGAGAGATGGAAAAGAGTCTCCATTTTAACATCCAGTGAGCTAGTTACAGAGAAAAGAAAAGCACAAACCTCACATAAGTGCGATTCACTGTTTTGGCCAGTTGCCTCAAGCGATAGTTTACTTTTCTTGATTTCAGGGCATCCAGAGTATATTATTTTGTCAGCCCTTTGACCACAGTTATGGTAAATGGGATAAAATTCTGAAAACTAAAAATCTCTCCTAGGCAGCCCCAAAATCCAGTGTTCTATTTTCTCCCCCTCTCAGAAAAGCTACAGTGACTGTCTTTGTGCTCAAATACATACCATTTGTGCAGCCTTTTCAGACCCACCCATGGGTGACGAGCAATAACTGGGAACTGGGGGCAGTTACGAAGAATTAGAGAGAAATTCTCTGCTACCCCATTTTGTGTGCACAAACACAGCCTGGGGGCAGGTGCTTGGGGCAAAACTCATGCTGCAGCCGGAACACCGAAGACTCTGCATGTTGGAGTCATTAAACCTCAGGGATGGAGGGAAGCTTGGAGGCCATGTGGGGGAGCACCTCATTTTCCAGATGAAAAGCCAAGCCTGTGATTATGCCAAGGCAGAGTGGATGGCCGGGCGCCTGGTAGCTGGAGCTGAGCCGCCTGGGTTGGAATCTGCTCTCTCCCATTCCTAGCTTTGTGACCTTGGGCCTGTTACTTAACAATCCTGTGCTCAGTTTCTTGACTTGTAACATGGAGCCAAGGAGAACATTTATCTCCTAGGGTTGTCAAGTGAGTTAATTATATTTGATGGACCCTGGCACTTTCCGATGACCCAGACCCTGGCACTTTCCAATGACCCATGCTCGCTCTCATTAATAATGACTGTGGTAAGTCTCAAGAGTTACCCTGTCCTGCCTCCCACCCACTCAGTGGAGTGATGGACCCACTCTCATGCAGTAGACAGGAGGCTCTGCCTGCAGAGCGCCAGCTTTAGCCCAGCTCCTTCAGCACTTCCCATATCACTCTTCCTTGAGGAATCTTCTCTGTGACATCCCAGGTAGGAAACTCCCTGCATCTTGCTCCTCACCAGCTCTGGCTCCTTTTTCAGACCAAATTGTCAGACTGGCTGCCTCTGCTCTCCTGCAACCCCCCACAGTGCTGTCCCTGAAGCTAAAGGTCCCAGATTTCTGTTCTCTCTTTGTTCTGAAGGTGGCAGTTTCCGCAGGGCCCTTCCTCCAGCACTCTCCTTCTGCCCGCTCCTACCTGCTATTCGAGATTCTCAGGCCGGGGCAGCAGACGCTCCCGCTGCGTGGCTCCCCTTTTCCTCTCTCCTCCCACACTCCCTCCCCACCTCCCTTTCCCAGGCGTCAGTACCCTGCTTTCCCATCTGCTTTCCTTTGCTCTTCCTCTTGATTTATTTTATCCCCTCTGTGCTTTAAAAAAAATTAAAAAATAAGACTTCCAGGGACCTCACAGCCAACTCCCTGTTCCCCAATGCATCCTCTTCAAAAAGGGACAACCCTGACACCCCATCCCAGGACTATTAAAATGTCCGATTTGCTGTTTCATTCCACAGCAGGCAGATTGAGGGCGCAGGCGTCTGCTGGGAGACGTACTTGTCACCGTTCAGTTCCATTATCCCAAAGAGCAGTCCCTCTGACGTTACAGGGAGTGACCTCGAGCCGCCCGAGGAAAGTGCTGTGTCTGTTCGGAGGCTCTCAGCCTCCGCGCCTAATTCCCACGGAGAAGCGCCTGCCTCCAGGGTGACTAAGAACAAGTGCCGCAAAAATCACTTCCTGGATCTGGAGGAGGGTGAGGCCTTCGTGCTCTGCTTTGTGTGGCTCCCCAGCACCTTCCTGTTTTTTAAACGTCATTTCTTTCCTGGGGGTTAAGTTTCAACGTAAGTGATCATTGCTCCATGGTGGCGGTCAGGCACCAGGGAGGAAAGGAGGCGGGCAGGGAGCAGAGCTCAGGCCTCCCTCCATCCCGTTGGCTTTTCTGTTTTTTGTTTTTTTTTTTCCAGCGGGGAGCATGAAAAAAAAAAGTAGAACCCGGGAGGCAAGATTGTTTCTTGAGCTTGCCTTTCTCTCCTCGGTTACAGCGCCCTGGGATGAGGTGAAGACCCTGTGATGCCGGGGCCCGCTGGGGCTACCCCTGTGCCTCCAATACTGCAGGTTGCAGCAGTCGCCACCAGATGGCGCGCGAATCGGTTCGCTGCAGCTCTCTTGTGCTGATAAAAAAAATTCCAACTGGTTTTTTAAAAAAATCACCGGAAAGTATCACTGTCCAGTGGTTTCCTTTTTTTTTTTTTCATTTCCCACCGATATCAGCAAAAAACTTTTAATTAAACACACACATTCATATACCTGTAAATATATATGTACTACTATTGATCCATATTAAATATCAGTAAAACTTAATTAGAAAATTGTTTCCATAAAAATTAAAACTTCCATTTACATACACCTTCCAGCATTTTCCCATACTGCAATGAATGCATTTATACACATCCCAGGGATATGTTAGATCATTGATCTAGCCCATATTTCCCTTCTCCAAAAGAACTACATTTCAATAAAAGAAGGATTGATTGAGTGCTCCTGTGTACTCAGGAGCCCACACTGGGCAAAAGATTACTCAGAAACAGAATAAAATGTGTTTTCTATCCCCTCTTACAGTTTGGCTGTGGAAGTAAGATATGAAAATAGACACTAAAGTTTTAAAGACAGTATAAAACAGTATACATACATCAGTTGGGACTCTTGAGCAGGGACAATATAATCTACTCTCACTATTTTAAGCAGAAGGGCATTTATTTGGGATTTGTTAGGTAATGTACAAAATCACTTGTGGGACCAGCTAAGTAGCAGCCAGAGAAATAATCAACCATCCAAGAACTGTTTCTGGTGGAACTCACTGGTACCTCGGGGGCCAGACTGTGGAATCTCTATTAGCGAGGCAGGAAGTAGCAATCCTTGGCCAGTAGGCTTGCAACATAGCCAAGCTTCCTGAAGGCAGCACTGCTTCACAAGGGCCACTTCTGCCTTCCAAGTCCTATGTGGCTATAGCTGCTCAGCAGATCCTGGGGTGATTCCAGAACCCAGTTTCAAAAGAAGTCTGACTCTCTTGCCTCCACTGTGGAGAAAGGGACGATAGACTGGAACAGATGTGAAATGAGCCGGTTGACAGGATCTGCCATTACAATACAGTTTTACAATGGTGTGAGTTTGAGGAGAAAAGGCTAATGTTTGATAAGAGAGCTCAGAGGAGGAATTCAGGGGAACTCATGCGGGACCTGGGAGCTGTTACCCCAGTCTCTAGCAGGATCTTGGCCTGAGTCAGCCATGAGTTCCTACCACAACAGGGAAGCTGCAAAAGGCTTCATCTCTGAGGAAATTTCACCTAAGTTCCAAAGATGTCTTCCATTTGTGCTGATATGTCTGTATTTTTTTTCTCAAAAGTGTATCTGATTTTCATCCAGTGCTGCATTTTAACCTCCTGATTCCCTTTTGCCTTTTTATTCTCACTTATCTGCCTGACTCTTGAACGCAATTTTGTATTGACCTCCATTTCTTCCTGTTTCCTGGCTCCTCTTATAAACCAGCATTTGGCCTGACATTTGGCTTTTATCCTGTCTCTTGTCTTGCTCTCAGCATCATCCCAGGCTTTGCCTGAATCCCAGCTTACTTACCATCTCCTTTGTATATGCGGCTCGGTCTCAGCATGTGACTAAGGGGCATGGGTTCTGAGAATTGAGTTACATGAAGAACTAGAGGTAGGGCATTCTCCAAGGGGACAACTGAGGGCAGAGGTGCTCTCTGACTGGCTTGGAGAGCAAAGGAGAGTGATTAGAGACAAACAGGAGCATGAAAGGGCCTAGGTCAGTACAAAACAATGATTTTAGAAGGAAGGTGAGATAAATGTGATGATCGACCAAAATCTCTAGATCCCTTAATGTCTTAGTTAGAGTGAGGTAATATAACACAAAGCACTAAAATAAAAGTGGTCTAAATAGCTCAAACTATATTTCTCCCCATAAAAATCTGAGCTGCTATTTTTGTTCTCCTCCTCAAACTTGTAGGAGGACAGGCTTCACCACTTGGCTTCCAACTCATGCCTGACACCATTTATCCAACCTAAAGGAGGAGATAAGAAAGGGAGGGCGCACCCCTATGCAGGACATGACTTCCAAGGGTGTAAATCTCCCAGGCAACATGGGACAGAAATCTTAGAATGAGCTGGGACTCAGCATCAAGGGATTGAGAAAATCTTCTTGACCAAAAGAGGGAAGAGAGAAATGAGACAAAATAAAGTGTCAGTGGCTGAGAGATTTCAAACAGAGTCAAGAGGTTATCCTGGAGGTTATTCTTATGTATTATACAGATATCCCTTTTTAGTTTAAGGTGCATTGGACTGGCTGGAGGGAAGTACCTGAAACTGTTGAACTGTGTTCTAGTAGCCTTGATTCTCAAAGATGATTATATACCTATACAGCATTTACAGTGTGGCCATGTGATTGTGAAAACCTTGTGTCTAATGTTCCTTTTATCTAGGGTATGGACAGATGAGTAAAATAATAATAATAATATTAAGGATTAAATAAATAAATGATGGGGGAGATAAAGGATGAAAAGATTGCGTAGGTTGAAATACTAGTGGTCAAGAGGAGGAGTAAGGGGTGTGGGATGTATGAGTTGTTTTCTTTTTTCTTTTTCCGGAGTAAAGCAGATGTTCTAAAAATGATCATAGTGATGAATACACAACTATGTGATGATATTGTGAGCCACTGATTGCATACTGTGGATGGACTGTATGTGTGTGAAGATTTCTCAATAAAAATATTTTTAAAAAAGAGAAAAAAAAAAAAAGAAAGGAAGGGCACAGTCTTCCGTTTGGAGGCGCATCCCAGGAATTGCACACATCGTGTCCTCTCACGTCCAGTTAGCCAGAAAGTAGCCACCTGGTCACAGCAAGCTGCAGGGGAAGCTGGGAAATGTAGTTTTCACTGGCCATGTGCCCAGCTAGGGCTTCCGTTACTATGTAAGAAGAGAAGAATGGACATTAGGAGATAACTAGCTACGATCTCTGCCACAATTAGTATTCCTGGATGCCAGGCAATAGAAGCCGTTCTCAGGGAAAGATTACCGCTATCTCTCAGGATGAAGCTTACTATGAGAGTCTTCCCTGCAGCAGGGTTAAGCCAATTAATGGCCAACGCCTTCTTGAGGTGGGGGGGACTAGTTGTTACTGATGAGGGATGTACGCCATCCCCTCGTGTGGGATCAGGTAATGGTAGGTGAGACATTACAAACTAACCTTGCACCACCATCCACCTCCCCGCCCTACCCCAGTTCACAGCCTGGGTGACAGTCCAGTAAAGCACTTCAGTGCATTGAGTCTAGTCACATAGCAAATCCCCGTTCTCCCACAAACTGCCTGCATGATCTTGAACCATTTGACTTCTCTCCCAATGTCTCCACTTCCTCATCTGTAAAAGGGGGAGTAATAACACTTACTACCTGTTTGTTCTGAGGATTAACTGAACTAATGTATATTAGTACATGACACATAGTAAGGGCTCAATTATTCTCGACTATTATTTTATACTGCAAACACCCAGACTCCCATCCTCTTCTGTCTGTCAACCCGCTGTACCCCTAAACAGCTCTTCTTGATTCTGATCTGACAAAGAGTAACAAAGTAGCTTTATGCTCAGGTCCTTTCTTCACTTTCCATATCCCAGCATCCACTGTGTGAGAAAGAGTAGTGTGCCGGTAAGGACAAAAACAAGGTACAAAGGTACTGAAGCAAGAGCATGGGCTTTGGAAAACAAGGAAAGTCCCAGACCAGCTAAAATGGAGAGTTCACGTTAGAAGGCAGTAGAAAATAAATTTGGATAGTTCAATTTATGCATGCATCAATAAGTACTGATAAAATGTGAGACCATCTAACAATGAAACTCTCCAATTATTTAAAACCCATCTGAGAATGAAATTCTTAGTACCACCAAATGGCAATGGAAATACTTGCTGTAATGGTTGCTGTTAGCACCATCAGGAGCATAATATACTAATGCTTTAACTCCCAAAGCTGCTTTCCATGACTTGATTTACCTTGGCATCTGATGATCCAAACAATCTGCATAAAACATTGAAAAATTAGTCCCTTCTCCATTTATACTCTTTCCCCCAGTTCCCAGCAGCCTGCTGCTTTTGTTGAATACTTACAAAAGTCATTTCTATTGGTAGGGGAGAAAGAGTAAAGCTCCCCTTAGAGGAATTTCTCAGGATTTCCTGGAGAACTTTTCAACTGCACACTACATATAGTCCCCCAGGGATTGTAATACCTACTTATCTACATACTAGTGATATAGTGAAACCAGTTCCTACCAGCTCGTGAGAGCAGACTGTACACTTTTCTTCCCAACTCCATGTTCAGTGTCATCATATTAGTAGCTTGAATTAGCCATGGTGGGACTATTTACACCACGGAAATTGGCAAGTACTATAAGTCAGCCCACCACCACCACCCCAGAGCTGTTTTGTGAACACTCACCAATAAACTACTGCCATCCTCCATTGAGAATCACTGCAGTAAGGACTCATATCATTAATTTAGTGTATTATATCTGCTTCTTCACATGTTGAAAAGGGAAAGGTTGAAAATTCAATGGTAATACAACATCTAAAGTAGGAGGCTGGGTGCTGTCCAGTCTCCAGGCAGGTCAGATGTCTGATGACCACAAGCATAACAATGGGCTTGACCCTCTTCCATGAAGTGCTGTAGAAATCCCTGTGGGTGGAGGCACAGGGACATCAGACACACTCTGTGCCCTTGTGATACTTCTGATCTGATGATAAATAAGGCACAGACCATAAAACAGGGAGTGGTAGGTAAAATAAAGAATATATGGAGAAGTACCAAATACCTGGTATAGATACTAAGTTCTCAAAAGAGTCAGAGGAGAGTTGACTGAGTGCCAACTATGTGCCAACCACCATGCTAGGTTCTGGGGATTCAACTGAGGAAGATGGACCTGACTGCAGTCTTTGAGGCACTCACCATCTAGTGCGGGGCCTCTCAAAGTTTATAGATGAGAAGACTGGAACAAAAAGAAGCTAACTGCCTTGCCCAAGGTTCCACCATTAGGAATCAGCAGTCATAACTCAAACCTGGAAGTCTGGGTTCAGTGTCCACGTCCTTAACCACAACATGAGAAAGACTGATTTCCAGGGTCCAGTGTAACTGAAGCAGAATCTCTAGGACCGGATCAGTCTCCAAGTGAGAACAATATTGAGAACCAGCAGCCTGGAGGTGAGGTCGGAAGCCTATGGCCAAGAGGCTTCTTAGGGAGCTGTTCACACCTGCTGCAAGGGTAGGCGCGCACCAGGAATCAAGGAAGCTTCCAAAAATGACAGATTCAGCTAACAAAGCTAGAAGAAGAAAAGCTACCTGGCCTTTGAAGAATTGGCAGAAAGCCACTATGGCTAGAAGGTAGGAAGATGCAGTCCCTGCCTGAAAGACAGGCCAGAGAGAAAAGGGAAGGTTAGGTAGGGCCCTGTGCTAAAGTTGTGCTGCCTGTGCAGTGCATGAATTTCCTGCATCCACCTAGGAAAAGGCCTTTGTGTCATTCAAATTCTTCTCCACTTACCTTTATGCAATTTGCACAAAGATATTGTATGAGTTAGTGGTGGCCCTGAAACACATCAGCAAGGGCTTTATTTCTAACCCACATTCAGAAATTTGGACAATAGGTAGCTGTAGGATTTTTTAAAACAAGCATAATATGGTCAGATTTGAGTGTTTGTAGGATCAACCTGGTTGCATGGGTCACAGATTTCTACAGAGCATCCTTTCTCTGAGTTTAGAGGGTGTAAATCTGATCCCCACCATCATTCCTTCAGTCCCAAGAGCCTACAGATTCCTACTCAACCACTGGGATACAAAGTTTCCTGGTGTACACTCCAAGAATGCCACCCCATCAGGTTAGACTTGTCTCCTGGCTAAACTCTTCACAGAACATAATCCTTACTCCTTACAACTACATTTACACATAAAGAAACAGAAGGTCAGAGGAGGGTGTGAGGGTAGCTCAGTGGTATAATTCTCGCCTGCCATGCGGGTGACCTGGGTTTGATTCCCAGCCCATGTCCCAGTATTCAGCTGTCCCCAAGTCCTTGTAAGCACAGTGAGACTGGTCTCTCCTAGGGTTCCTATATAGTAAAGCCTACATGGGGAATGCAGAAGCACTCACTTTCCTTCTTAACTTCCCATGTCATAAGAAGCTATGAATGAATCTAAATTTCTTGTATCAGATAGAATTGTTCAGTTCAAAGTGACAGAGATATATATCCAACTGGCTTAAGCCAGGAACTAAATTGTCCATGTAACCAAGAAGTCTGATTTCAAGCCCAGTAGCCGTAAGTCCTTGGTCACACTCACTCCATCTTGGTTTCATGTTACCCTAAGTGGCTTCACCCTGGTGGCAACAAGGATAGGCAAAGCAGCTCCCTCGAGCTTACATCTTACCTGCTTAAGACACTTCAGCTGGAAAACAGTCTTTCACACTAGATCCAGACAAAGTCCTGGAAAGGGACCTCACTGGTCATGCCTGCACTGTGCGGTTGTCTCTTCAAAGCAGTGAGCAGCACTTGGTCACATGGTCTAAGATTAGGAGATTGGGCTCCCTGAAAGAAACTGGGATTTCCTTTGGCAGTTGCCAAAGGAGAATTGGATGGACAGCAGGGTAGTGTATAGAACCCTATAGGATTTTCTAAACCCTGCAGACTTTGGGGTCTCTCCCATAGCAGTGATAATTCAAGACCAATCTTTATGAAAATTGCCATCAAAAATGTTTGGATTCCTCTCTTCAGTTTTGTGTACTTCACCATAAGAAACAGGTTGAATAAAGTCCAAAGGAAAGTGGAGTTGTTGATTTCATGGGAAATGTTAACGAATATAATTAAATAGTTGGAAATTTAATGATAAAGATTAAAACATGAAAGACCGAGAGACTATTCAGTTTAACAAAGATCTGAGGCCAAAGAGAATGAACAAAGTAGAGAGATGGGAAGGAAAGGGAAAGTATTTTGAAAATTGAGATGCCCAAGAAGGAAGAGCTAGTCAATGACAGACATTTCATTGAAGTGAAAATCCATCAATTTAATCAAGATTTCTATGTTAAAACTGCTGAACTAACTAGTATACTGTCTTCCTACCTGGCAGATGTAGAGTAAGTCAAGCAAGAAAGAAAAGGATTTTGCTACATTCACTCGTTCTTCCATCACCATGACAACCTTGACAAGTGGAAACCAGTGGTGTTGATCACTTTATAATCTACTCATTTTCTTCTCCACCTTTGTCATTTTTCAGGGGATAATGCAATTTCCTTATTTATTCTATGAAAGTTTTCTCATTTTAAAATTGTTGGACATTTTAGGTGCCATTTTGTGTAATAGTTGATTAAACGATAGAGGAATTTAAAAATGATGTGAAAAAAATAAAGATAAGGAAATACTTTTTTCAACATTTGAGTTAATAGTGTTTTAGCATTTGGGGATCATTCTCTCCAACTGCATGTGAGAAGTATCTCACAGGGAGTCAGAGCTGTACACGCCAACCAGTAAAGGAGATGAGTATTGAACATGGCTGGTTCAGATGCCATATTAGGGTCCAGTGGTTTAATCATTTCTTTTTAGGACAATGAAATAGATGGTCATATTCAGGCATGATCATCATCATTATCCTTGAAGTCATCAAAATAGTTATGTTTATTAAGTGCTTTCTGTGTGCCAGGCACCATACTAAATGCTTCCTGTGTCCCTATTCTATATATGAAAAACCTGAGGCTGACAGAGGTCACATAACATTGTCAAAGGGATAGATGTAGGAAACAGCAGAACCAGGATGCACACATTGGGCTGGTTCTCCTGGTTAGCACCCCATGAATAAACCAAACCACAGGTTAAGTACGTACTGGGGCCAATTAGCCTCACCACGTTTTAAGGCCAAGGAGTTCATTCTTAGCCCTTGTCATGAAACAAACACCCCAAAACAGAGCAAAAATTCATCTACAATTACCAAAAGTCCAACTCACAATGTGTACAGATGATAATAGCATTATCTTCCTTATTTGTGAGCCCACTATATGATTATCATACACTCTCCAAGATGTATTGCCTCGTAATTTAATTTACTGACTGCCTACTAGGCACAAGGCACTGAGTGAGCCAGTAACTTCGGGAAGAACAATTATGAGGAGCAGCCATTGTTTCAAAGAATTTATAATCTGGAGCAGAGATGGGAGAGGTGGGAGAAGCTAAGGTGAGTCTCTGAGTAAAACAAGGCATAACCAGAAGTGTGCCATAAAAGAGCTATAAACCACATTTTAAGAGTGCAAAGAGAAAAAGGAATTACAAACATTTGTAGATAGGTTTCACAAAAGAGCTACCATTTGATATGGTCCTTGTCAATTTGGCAGGATTTCAGTATGCACAGAGTATAGGAAAAGGGGGCATGTCCAACAGAAATACATAAAAAAAAAGGCAGCCCTGACTCACGCACTCATCTGCTGAATGAGTGTCCCAGCCTGATGGGAGATAAACGTATAGGTTTGGGGAGTAGAGAGAGCAAGGCCAGAAACATAGCTTGGAGATACTGTACCCAGCCTTTAGCTCCAAGCTAAAACATTGGATTTAACCTTGCTAGGCAATGGGGAAGACCTGCAGATAATTAAGCAGGGAGAGATTGGATTGGTTAAAAACAAATCATTTGGACTGGATATGACCAGCTTATAATGACAGCAACCAACAAAGCATTTTAGTGCAGTGCTTCTCAATTATGAATGTCTGCAAGAATCACCTAGGATCTCATTGAAATGCAAATCCAGAATCGGTAGGTTTGAGGTGGAATCTGAGATTCTGCATTTGTTACAAGCTCTCAGTTGAGGCCAATGTGGCTGATACACAGACCATACTCTGAGTCACAGAGGACTGGAGTTTACACAGTTCACTTGGGTAACATGGAAAAGTTAAACCAATCCCTCATTTTTCAAACTGTTTTTTGAATAAATTTACTCTAAAACTTCTTCACTTTTAAATAGGGGCTCAAAAGCATATAAAATGATTCATAAGACATTCTTAAGCATCTCACCATTATCTGTGATTAACAACCAGTTCTCTGCCCAGATATTTTCTGGTTTTGTATTTTCAACTGCACATCTGAAATTTCCGCCTGCATCTCCTCCTGTCCCCGCACCCCCATCTTTCGACTCCTTAAATACAATCTGGAAGAGCAGCAAGAAGCAAATAAATTAAATGAGGTCACTTGAGCAATCTGTGGTTTCTCCCACAGATTTCTGTTATCTTGAAGGGAAGCAGAAAACATGTGGATATATAAATAGAGGTGTAGAACACAAGTTCACAGAAATATATTCTCTCGCTGTTTAAGGATGAGCTCACATTTAGAATGCAGAACTCAAAGCCAATCGCCTTCATGAGAAGTGGGATCCTGGTTACACTGAGGGTGATTTGAGCAATTTAGGTCTTTCTGTCACTTGCTTTGGACCAGATGCTGGGGCTCTGGTCTCTGGGGCAAATTAACTAAAGATATTTAATATCAACCTACATCTTAAAGGCTGAAACAGGAAATACGGCAGAGGGCTTGAAACTAGGTCAAGGAGGGAACTCTAGAAAACCTGAAATGGCTTTTAAGCATGATAAGCATTAATTCTACAGATTGGTCATTTTCAGAGGGAAGGCATGTTTTCCAAATGGTATCCTTCCTAACCCCCTACAAAAATATCTGGGTCATCCTGCATAGGGAAATACAGGAACAGCATTCAAACCTTCAGCACCACCCCTCCTTCTGTCCCTGCCTCTCACATTTTATGTTGCTTACTGGCCACCTGGTATAGTGAAGCTGGGAGCAAACTGACTGTTCTAGTTTGCTAGCTGCTGGAATGTCATAGAGCAGAAATGGAATGGCTTTTAAAAAGGAGAATTTAATAAGTTGCAAGTTAACCGTTTTTAGGCTGTGGAAATGTCCCAATGAAAGCAAGTCTATAGAAATATCCAATCTAAGGCATCCAGGGAGATACCTGGATTCAAGAAGGCCAATGAAGTTCAGGGTTTCTCTCTCAAGTGGAAAGGCACATGGCAAACACAGTCAGGGTTTCTCTCTCAGCTGGAAGGGCGCATGGCAAACACGGCATCATATGCTAGGTTCCTCTCCAGCTCCCTGGGAGGCATTTTCCTTCTTCATCTCTAAAAGTGCTGGCCTGTGGATTCTCTGCTTCATGTTTCTGTGACATTCTGTTGTCTTTCTTTGCTCTCTCTGAATCTCACACTTTCTCCAAAATATCTTCTTTTATAGGATTCCAGTTAAGTTATTGCGACCCACCTAGAATGGGTGGAGACACATCTCCACCTAAACCTGTTTAACAACCACTCTTGATTGAGCCACATCTACAGGGAGATAATCTAATTACAGTTTCAAACAAACAGTTCTGAATAGGGATTAGAAGAAATGGCTGACTTTACAAAATGGGATTAGGAGTAAAGCATGGCTTTTCTAGGGCACATACATCATTTCAAACCAGCACGCTGACCTGGGTTGAGAAACACCCTTAAGGGAGCAGATTAATCCACTTTGGGGAGTCATTATAGTTCATCTATTATAGGTAGACCATTTGGCTGACCTGATTGACTGATGGTGGCATTGTACATGCATGAGCCCCAGGCATTCTCTCCTGTCCAAAGTGCACTTACATACCAAGGAAGACATTAGCTAAGTGCAAGTGCCAATCTAAAGTAAGGTTAGAGGAAGTTTCACCTATATTTTCTAAAACCTCATTAGTATTGTCTTATACTTGTAATGGCAATCATTTCTAAGTAAAATCTTACTTTATCCCTCTGAGTATTTCCTTCAAGGGAACCTAGGGATCACTAAAAGAAAAATCATAAAAGGAATGAACAATCATTCTCATGTCAGATTAAAATATGTGGGACCAGACATTGGGACTATGGGCATTTTTATGGCCATTATTGTGTGGCATGTGACAACTTCGTCCATTTGAGAAAAAGTGCCCCACTGAGGAAAGGAGCTCCAAGTAGCATTCTAGTAGGAATAGCAGTAATGTTCAGGCCATGTCACCCATCCTGGTATAAGACAACTAAGCCCCAGACCAGTCTTGACTTTTGGTGTGACCTTGTACAGAAAGTTCTATAAGAAGAGAGATGATGACATTAGGTGGGCCAATCAGGCCCTCTCTTAGAATTTGAACTGGAAAATGTGGAAAGAATCAGTCAGTTGATAATAGAGTTGGAGGGTGAAGGGCAGAAGGAAATGCAAAGACAAGCGGAAATGGATAGTAGCAGAACCATAGGGAAGACTGATTATGGAGTGAAGAGACATTAAGTCCTACTGTTGGCATCCTTGGAGGTGCGGGTGAATTCCAAAACACCTTCCTGATCCATCTCAGGCTTCACGAGACCCAGCTTCATCAGCCTTCATGTTCCCTGTGGAGCCTGTTGATGCAGCTCTTCCTGTTTCCATATGACCCACCTCGCTAGAGGCTGAGACACCCATTTATTTTTGTTATACTTACAAAGCACCTGACGACATTTGAATCTCCATTCCCTAATCCACATTGATCAAAATGAAAAAATGTTTAGCTAACTAGGACACAGGAAGAAAGGAAGACTGAAGGGAGGACAACAGACAGGAATGCAGGCCCTGAACAGAAAAGTCATGTATGATCAAGAACATTTTCATGAGTAGATGTTCTACAAACATATCTGTCAATCAAACATATCTGCAATCCTTGCATTACAGAAATCTCTCACTAAACACTAATAGCCAATCAGCAATTATTAAAATGTTCAGTTTGCTAGTTGCCAGAATGCAAAATACCAGAAACAGAAAGGCTTTAAAAGGGGAATTTAATAAGCTGCTAGTTTACACTTCTAAGGCGGAGAAAATGTTCTGAGTAAAACAAGTCTATAGAAATGTCCAATCAAAGGCATCCAGAGAAAGATACCTTGGTTCGAGAAGGCCGATGACGTTCAGGGTTTCTCTCATCTGGAAGGGCATATGGCGAACACGGTGTCATCTGCTAGCTTCTTCTCCTGGCTTCTTGTTTCATGAAGCTCTCCAGGAGGGATTTTCCTTCTTCATCTCCAAAGGTCGCTGGCTGGTGGACTCTGTTTCTTGTGGCTATGTCATTCTGCTCTCTCAGAAATCTCTCTGAATCTCCTGAAATGCTTCCTCTTTTATAGGACTACAGAAACTAATCAAAACCCACCCAAATGGGTGGAGACACATCTCCCCTAATCCAGTTTAACAACCACTTTTGATTAGGGTTACATCTTCAGGGAGATGATCTAATTACATACAGTATTGAATAGGGATTATTCTGCCTTTACGAAATGGGATTTAGATTAAAACATGGCTTTTCTAGGGGACATACATCCTTTCAAACCAGCACAGTTAAGGCATATACTTTTTAATCATTTCAAAATAGCAACTGTACTTTGAATACATTTCGTCATGTATTTCAAGGTATCTGAAACTCTTCTTTGGCTTTCTCTGTCTCCTTTTTTGAACATTGCAAATCATTTCTATTCCGTTTTTCCATGCCTTGTTATCCAGAGAAAAGGAAGCATCTCACAGACAAAAGATGTCATTTTCCCCTCAGTTAAAATTCTGAAAAATGCAAAAATAAATAAATATGCATTTAGTTAATATCTTGAACTCTTCCCCACTTCCTCCATCCCCCAAACTGGAGATTAGTTCAGAATTTTTCCCAATTCTCAAAACTATGAGTGCAGTGAAGACAGACAGAAATGACAGAAAGTTCTCTGTAACCCCTGTGTCATTCCCGGTTCAAAGAAAAGAATTTCTTTATAAAATTCTTTTTTTTTTTTTGTCTTTCCATGGCAGTTCCCTTGCTATTCAAAGCCTTTGTGCCATTATTTGTAATGCAGCCTGCATCATTGGTGAGCATTGTCATTGAACTCTCTCTCATGGGTTGTCACAAGGAGAGGATCTTCAAAGAGTCTCAGCACAAGGGTCTCTGGCTACAGTGAGTGGGGGGGTCACCATGGCAACGTCAAGAGGGCAAAGAAGAACAGTGTGATGTTGCCTCCTGGGTGGCGCCTATCCTCTAAGGCTTCTTACCACCTCTTCCGAGTGGAAGTCACCTCTTCCTATTTAGTATCAACATGGTGGCAAAGCTCTATGTAAACTAGATACATCAGCGAGCTGCCTGCTACTCATGTGAGCATGCCTAAGATGCTATAGACATGTAAAATGGATCCCTAGGTGAAAGGTGAAGCCCAATAATTTTGAATCATTTTCCCATATGTCAAACTTTCAATCACTCGAAAAATAAACAAATAATAGCAGGAAGGATTTTGCACGGCATAGCATTCTGCCTTAATATTTCTCAATATTTTATTAAATCATTATCAAAATTCTAAAGAGGGGTGCACAGGTAGTTCAGTGGTTAGAATACCCACCTTTTATGCAGGAGACCTGAGTTTGAGTCCTGGACCATGCACCCCCCAAAAAAAATTCTAAAGAATTTTTTATTACCAGTGAAGATGGTTAACAGGGAGAATGTCTTGTTACCAATAAAATGCACTATGTGGGGTGTGAGGGTGGTTCAGTGGTAGAATTCTCACCTGCCAGGCAGGGGAACTGGGTTCAATTTCTGGCCCGTGCACTTCCTAAAACAAACAAACAAAAGAAGCCAACAAAAACAAACAAACAAAAAACATTTCAACAAGTGGTGCTGCAAAAATGGGATACTCACATGGAAAAAGAATGAAATGTGACCCTGCCATACAGCATACAAAAAAAAAAAGGCACTGTGGTTAAGAAGAAAGTAACAGTGCTTATTACCTCTTGAGATGAAATCTCCATAAACTAACATGGCTTACCATAAGAATTATACTCCTCCCTTCTCTCAGCGAAAGCAAGGACTCCTAAATTGGCAAGTTTAACTCAAAATAGAGAGTTCTTCTTACTCAATCTTCTAGTTTGGTAGGACACAGTATAGTATTGTAACACCTAGTTGTGTAAGCGGCATCAAGTCACAAAATTATGCAGTCTGGAGAACTGGATATAATAGCAGCATCACTAACTCCCCATGTGAGCGTCAACCAATCTATCACCACACCTCATTTTCCCCAAATGTCAAATTCAGGTAACATCCTTGCCTCTCTATTTACCTCAAAGCAGGGGTCTTCATCATTTTTGCCTAAGGGTCATAACTGGAAAATGGCCACACCCTGGATATAATACTACAAGTCAAGATGATTCACTAAGGAGCTAGTCAAGTTAAATGGCAGATTATTCTCAATTCTCCCAACTGCCACTAACTCTTCTCTTGCCAATCCAAGATTTATCATTGTGATAGGCAGCCTCTAAGATGTCCCCAGTGATTCCCACCTACTGGTCCTCATACCCTTGGGTAACCCCTCCCTTTGGGTGTGAGCTGACCCTGGTGACTCTCTTCTAATGAAGATAATACAGTACAAATAATGGCATGTTTCTTCGAAGACATCACGAGACAGTGACTGCATCTTTCTTACTTTCTCTTGCTCTTGCTTGTTCACTCTGATGAAGTCAGCTGCCATGCTTTGAGTCAGCCAAGGAAGAGGCCACAAGGAACTGAATTCAACCATGCAAGTGAGATTGAAAAAGAATTCTTCCTCTCTCTCTCTCTCTCTCTCTCTCTCTCTCTCTCTCTCTCTCTCTCTCTCTCTCTCTCCCCCTCTCTCTCTCTCTCTCTCTCGAACCTTTGGTGAGACCAAAGCTCTAGCCAAAAACTTGATTACAGCCTTGTGAGAGACCTTGAGACAGGTGCACCCTTCTAAGCAGTGCCTATATCCCTGACCCACAGAAATGGCCAGATCATGAATGTTTTTTCCCAAGCCAGTAAATTTTGGGATCATTTGTTACATGCAGCAATAAATACATAATATATCCAGCATGGACAGAAACCATGGTTGAGAATATTTGCCTTTGAAGTGGCATCTTTTTTCAAATATTTGCATCTCAAGCCACTCTAATGGTTATGATTCAATTTAGTAAGCTAGTGAGCCTCAACCAGCTTGGTTTGATAGAAGAGAATGGAATGGAATGGAATGGAATGGAATGGAATAGAATAATCAGAATCACTGCAGGTATTAAGGATAAATATTGTCTTATGAAAGTTTTATTTCATATATAACTTCACATATTAGGTCTTGATGTGAAATGTATTTCTTACTGTCAGTTGGGCCAAAAATGTTTGAAAGACATAGTCCTAAAAGGCTATTATAAAAATCAAATGACAAAATCAACTGGACCCTTTTCCCCTCTGCCTGGCCAAACTCAACCAAATTTAGAGGCTCGGCTCAAGCCCCATGTTTTTCTATAAGAACTCCAGCCTACAGATTTTTTCCACCTCTTCTTGGAATATCAGGCTTTTAAGAATCCAGTGTCACTTGAGCACTGCCTGGTGATCTATTATTTTGAATTGTTATTTGTTGCTCTGGGGAGGTGTAGTTCCCCCAAAGTAGATAGTAAGATCCTTGAGAGTGAGGGCTATAATTTCACTTCTCTATATCCTCCATAGTATATACTGTGGTGAGTATAAAACCTACAAAGAAGAGGGCTCTGGATTACATTTAGTAGAGGTTTATTGTGAAGGAGCTCAGGAACGCAGGGTAGCACTGCAATTGCCCTCTTGTGGTAGGCTGAAAAATGGCCTCCCCAAAATACATCTGCATCCTAAGCCCTGGAATCTGTGATGTTACCTTTTATGGAAGCAGGATCTTTGCAGGTGACTACATTAAAAATCTGTTTAAGTGGGGGGAGGGGTGTCCTGGATTATCAGGGTGGGCCCTAAATGAAATGACTTTAGAGGACAGCACAGGGAGATTTAACACAACAGTAAAGGAGACGGCAACATGAAGACAGAGGCAGAGAGCAGTGTGTTGTAGCCACAAGCCAAGAAAACTTTGGGGTGCCTACAACCACAAGCTGAGAGAAGCAAGGAACTGATTTCCCCTAGAACCTCCAGAGGGAGGGTGAGCCTGCCTACACCTTGATTTTAGTCCAGCAATAGTAATTTTGGACTTTCTACCTCCAGAACTGTGAGTATGTTTCTGTTGTTTTAACCAACTAAATTTATGGTAAATTGTTACAGCAGCCACAGGAAAGTCATATACCCCTCACTGGCATTTTTCTCCCTCAATAGCATTTTACAGTTGGGTCCCAGAATTTCCAACATCAAGATTTGCGTGGGCTTTATTCACTTCCAACAACGTTTCTTCACATCTTTTAGCAAAATGACATGAAATGCGGTGACCTCCTTTCTCCTTAAGGAAAAGATTAGGCTGGGTTGGTTTATTGCCAGGTAAGACGGAATAGCCCCAGTGGGCAGTGCTCTAGAAAACTTACCTTGAAAGCACCTGGACTCTTTCATGTTCGTACCATGTGTGGAAGCTTTGGAGTCAGGAGGCCTTGATTGGGTTCCCCAGAAGTAGAGTCTGAGACAGGATTTCTTGTTAAAATGATTGACTGGGCGATGGTCTCAGGAAAAGAGAAGTGAAGGAAGAACAGACAGGGGAAACACTGAAGCCAGGTGTGGTCTCAGCTGGAAAGCAGCTTCAGCCTGATCCTTTGAGGAGGCTCTAGAGCAAAAATTAGCCACGTGTTGAGCAAGGGGCCCAGCCTTTGTATCCTCACTCTGTCACTCAAACTGGGGGAGGGAGAGGAAGACAGAGAGTTATGGTCTCCCAGACAAGGAACAACCAGATCCATGAGCTTGTTATAAGGAACAATTAATGAAAATATTTGTAAGGAACATCACAAATGCAAAACATTTATATGAACGGTTAATAAGTTTACCCATTTTAAAGGATTGCCAGAAGAAATTTAGGTTAATCCTAAAATGCTAGCCAAATGCTGTCAATGAATATTGTGATGGTTTGAAACTGTTATGTACTCCAGAAAAGCCACATTTTTCTAATCCAATCTTGTTGGGGCAGACCTACTATTGGTGGGATCTTTTTGATTAGACTGTTTCCATGGAGATGTGACCCACCCCAATTGTGGACAAGATCTTTGTATTAGATTACTTCCGCGGAGGTATGGCCCTGCCCATTCAAGGTGTGTCTTAACTGGTTTACTGGAGCCCTTTAAAGAACTCGCAGAGAGAGAGAGAGAGAGAGAGAGCTCAGATCTAATACAGAGAGCACAGCAATGGAACCAAGTGACAGATGTTTGAAGATGTTAAACTAGGAGATGAAACCCAGAGTTGCCCTTGTAGAAGCTAAGTGAGGATCCATAGATGCTTAAAGATAAAGCCACTGGAATCAGGGCCATTTGAAACCAGAAGCTGGGAAAAAAGGACAGAAGATGCTGCCATGTCACTTCCCACATGCCAGAGAAAACTTGGATGTCATCGGCCTTTCTTCAGAGTCAAGGTATCTTTATCTGGGTGCCTTAGTTTGCACATTTTTATGGCCTTAGAACTGTAAACTTGTAATTTAATAAATCTCCTTTATAAAAGCCAATCCATTACTGTTATATTGCATTCTGGCAGCTTTAGCAAACCGAAACAAATATTGTTTATTGTCTCTGAATTTTAAATTCAGCTTCCCTTAGCCTGTGACATAGAATTCCAGTCTGGAAAGTCTCAATAAAGTTGCAAAACATGGCACCTCTTTAGATAAACAAATGGGATGATACATAGTTCCGAGGTGTCAGCACATTCATACAGCCCTAAAGGACGGGCCTCTCCACAGCAGGTGAAGTCTATTAACCATCTAAAGTAGCATCTGTGGGGGCCTCTGACCACACCAAAGCCCTTATTTGAGCCCAAGGTAAAAGCCGTGATGCAAACATGGTCTAAATGACCCGGTGTCATTTTGTTTATTATTCAGGCAGTCAGGGTGAAACAGCAAAGTATCCAGAGAGGTGTGAATTCCACCATATGTGTGAGCAAATGTGTGACCTTCTAAGCCTAGATTTTGATCATTTAAATCCAACACTTATGAAATTTAGAAAATACCTTGTGAATTTTCAAAACATTTCTGAAATGCACTAGATTGTTGCATTTGCTGAAGTCAGCTGGGAGTAAGAGACTGGATGGCAATTGAGGACAGTAAAGAATGGAAACTGCAGCCACAGGGAGGCTAGCTGTACATGCCCAGTGTCCGGGCACCCTAGCATACAGCACCTTCAGCTCTGTTCTTACCTGGATTTACCAGACAGATTCTTGAGTTTCACTGACTGGAAAAAGATTGGTAGATAGATGATGATAGAGAGATAGACAGATAGATAGATTGAGATGGATATTTGGGGAGACTGAAATGGCACTGAAAATTCTTTTTTTTTGGGGGGGGACATTTAAAAACAACAAAATATCAGGAGATAACTGTGGGAAAATGATGCAGTGGGATGCTCCAGAAATCAATCCCTCCACCAGAACAACTATTAAACATGCAGGAATTGTCTGAATCAACTATTTTGAAACTCCAGAGTCCAGTAGAACACTGTGCAGGGAAAAGCAGAAGGAAGAGGCTGGTAGATTTCAGTAAATTCCAATAAATTGCTCTCCCTGTGCAATGGTTACTGTCTCCCATTCCCCACTCTTTGCACAGGCAGCAGTCGGTGCCAAGAGTTGGGTCCATGGCAAAGCTTGCTGATGGCAGAGAAGGGCATAAAAACCCAGTTCCCCAATTTCACCTTACCATCAGGGAACCCCCTGATATTATGTCAAACTTTAGGGACACCCAAATCAATAGACCATGCCCTCGAGCATGAGGTTTATTCTTATGAAGCTTATGTAGTTACTGGAGAAGCTTAGACTACCTATAGGCATGCCTAAGAGTTACTCCTGGAGGACCTCTTTTGTTGCTCAGATGTGACCTCAGTCTCTGTAAGCCCGACTCTGTAAGTGAAATCATTGCCTTCCCCCCTACATGGGATGTAACATCCAGTGGTGAAAGTCTCCCCAGCAACATGGGAGATGACTCCCAGGGAAGAATCCAGACCTGGCACCATGGGATCAACAATTACATCCTGACCAAAGGGGGAAGAAGAAGTGTAATGAATAAAGTATCAGTGGCAGAGAGAGTTCAAATAGAGTCAAGAGGCTACTCTGGAGGTTGCTCTTATACAAGTTTAAGTTAGACCTTGCTACCTATCATAACCAACACCCAACCAGGACCATTTCAGCCAATCGTAAAGAACACTTGGGGCAATATATAAGATTCCACAAGGGTTCCACGCACTAGAGTAACTTTCCAGAAACCTACAACCTCCAGATGGGTCCCTGGTCCAGATAAGTGCTGAAACCTAACCCAGCCTCTCCAGAATATCAGATGGTTCCATCTCCCTACCCTATATTAGTAACAGACCCTTCCAATATGAAAAATTTAGAATGGCCATAGCCCAAGCACCCCTAAAGGAAGGATGGAAATATCAAAGGTGATGGTGGAGTATACAGAGAAGATAGGATTTAACAAATGAATATGAATGCTGAATCATTAAATTGATGTTTCTTTTAGTCTCCAGTATTTTAGAGCAGCTAGAAGTCACAATCTAAAATTATGAGATTGTAACCCATGTCAAAGTCTGAAATATGTTCTACAACTAATTGTGGTGCTGTGCTTTGGAAGTTATAGCTTTTTTGTATATATGTTATTTTTCACAAAGAAAGAAGGAAAAAAGTTGATTGTGATGATAAAAAAATTATTTAAGCCCTCTAGCCTCCCATATTCTAGAGCAGCTAGAAGGAAAAATATGAGAGGATCATATGGTAGCCCATGACACACTCTGGGATCTGTCCTGTGACTACTTGTTGAAGAGTGCTTTGAAAACTATTGTTTTTTTTATTTCTTTGCTTTGAATATATGTTATATGATACAACAAAAAAAGTAAAAAAGAAAAAACCCACTTAGATAGATCTTAAATAGTATTACATTGACAGATTTTACTGCATGTTTGGAGCTAGGTTACATTGAGGCTGGTGGCAATGAGATTAATTAAGAGGTTCAAGAGAAAAAAAGAGAGAACTGATGTTAAATACTGGAATGACTGTGAAAATAAAGAGGAAAGTTTGAAAAGAAAAAAAAAAAACCTAGTTCCCCAAGTTGGGAGAGCCTGATTATGCATCATTGCTTTTGAATAGCTATTTGTAATGCTGGGGGGCCAGCTCTGCTGCTGGGCTGTGTTCCATCTTGCCCCAGACAAAGATAGTGGAGGAGATTAAAAGATAATATACCTGCTCAGAGCTGCAGAGGACAGTTGAAGGGCTGCATTTGCTGGGCATGTGCCAGGTCAAGAAAGCACAGTGTTGGGGAGCCTTGGAAGAAACTCCTAGCACCCTTCCTGGTTCTTCCCTCAGCCCCTCCCAGGGCAGTTTGGAGCCAACCATCTCTCCCTTCATGGATCCTTGACCTTGTCCTGGTTGGGGAAGACTGACTTGGGAAACTCCTTTCCAATGTGTAAATATCTGTTCAAGTCCATGCTTTTGATTCTGGGGTATATACCTAGAAGTGGGATTGCCAGGTCATATGGAAATTTTATACTTACTTCCAGAGGAACCACCAAACTGTTCTCCACAGCAACTGTGGAATTTCTGCACTTTACGTTCACACCAACAATGACCAATGTTCCTATTTCTCCACATCCTCCCAAATACTTAAAAAAAATAAAAAAGTGCCTTTTTAAAACAGGAGCCATTCTAATGCTTGTCAAATGTTACTTCATTGTGGTTTTTTTATTGCATTCCCCTAATGTGTAATGATGATGAACATCTTTTCATGAACTTATATTGGCCATTTGTATATCTTCCTTGGAGAAACAGCTATTCAAGTGTTTGGCCATTTTTAGTTGGGTCAGTCCTTTTGTTGTTGAGTTGTAGGATTTCTTTATATGTTCTGGATATTAAGCCCATATGGGATATGTGATTTCCAAATATCTAGTCCCTTTTTGTAGTTGTCTCTTTACTTTTATGATGAAGTCCTTTGTCATACAAAACTTTTAATTTGGATGAAGTCCCATTTATCTTTTTTTTCTTTAGTTGCCTGGGTGTAAAATCTAAGAAAAATTTGCCTAACACAGGGTCCTAGAGAAGCTTCCCTATATTTTATTCTATGAGTTTTGTAGTTTGATTTGCTATTTTTAAGTCTTTGGTTCATTTTGAGTTAATTTTTGTAATTGGTGTGAGGTAGGGCCCACCTTCATTCTTTTGCATATGGCTACTCAGTTTTTCCAGAACCATTTGCTGAAGAGACTATTCCTTCCCCATTGAATGAACTTGGCACCCTCACCAAAATTCAATTCATCACAGAGGTGAGAGTTTGTTTTGGAACTCTCATTTCAATCCCTTTAGTCTATATGTGTGTCCTAGTGCCAGCACCATGCTCTTTTGAATACCTTAACATTGTAATAAATTTTAAAACTGGGAAATATAAGTCCTCTAATTTATTTGATATTTAAGATAATTTAAACTATTCAGGGCCTCTTCCCCTTCCATATAAATTTGATGATTGGCTTTTCCATTTCTGCAAAGAAAGCTGTTGGAATTTTATTAGGGATTTCATGGAATCTATAAATCACTTTGAGTAGAATTGGCATCTTAACATTATTCAATCTAATCCATGAACACAGAATGTCCTTCCATTCATTTAGGTCCTCTTTAATTTCTTTTAGCAATGTTTCATTGTTTTCCATGTACATGTTTATTTTAGTTTCCAAGGCTGTTCAAGCAAGTACTGTGGTAGTTTTGAACTGGATGTACCATAGAAAATCACGTTCTTAAAGCTAATCCATTGCTGTAGGTGCAAACTTACTTACCTACTTATGATAGGGTCTCATGAGGTTACTTTATTAAAGCATGGCCCAGGGTGGGTCTTAATTTCTTGTTGGAGTCCTTTATAAATACAGTGAATAGAGAGAGAGAAAGAGAAAGCAACAGAAGCAAGAAGCTGAGAGTATTTGCAATGGATGCAGGTGGTCTAAGGGTACGACGACTAAAGGAAAGGTGAGGTTACTGTGGTGTATACATAGAATGAACTACTGAGTGGCTACAAGAAGGAATGAAGTTGTGAAGTATGCAACTAGGTGAATGAAATTTAAGGACAGTATGTAGAATGACATGCAGAAACAAAAAGACAAATATTATCATCCCTCACTCATATGGACTAACTATAATATACAAACTTGGAGAATTGAAATAGAGACCATGGGTTATCAGGTTGGGGGCTATTGTAAAGGGTCCTACATTGTAAGCTCTTAGAGCAGTCACAAATATTCAGGAGTTGTAACTGTTATTTCTAAATTCTGAGATACTGAGCTTTTTGTGTTTAACCTAGTCATTCCCTGAAACTTCAGGTATTTATGTGACACCTGAGACTCAGAGTTAGAGCTCTGAAGCTATGAAAGTCTGCATACCTCATACAGCAATTGTTTAAAAACTTGAAAAAGTAATCATACTTTGAATAGAGACGTGAATGAAGAGGATTTGGGCAGGATTAAGGTAAATCAGCATACTGGGTAAAGGATGATATCATTCATATTTTAAAACTTCAACTTCTGTGTAAGACCAAAGGGAGAGATGTTTATTTGGTGCAAAATTTAAATTTTAGCTAGTGTGTTATCTAATTTAACTTGGTGGTCAGTTTATAGAAATATAATTGAATTGTGTGCATTGAAAAAAAAAGCTGTTGAGAGTAAAAAACCCTGGAAGAGAAGTGGGGAGAGCAGCAGACACCACCATGTGCTTTGCCATGTGACAGAGGATCACCAGCAGCCAATCTCTGGAAGAAAGCATTGCCTTGATTTGGACATTTTTCTCAACCTCAAAATTGTAAGCTAATAAATTCCCATTGTTAAGTCCACCCATTTCGTGATATCTGCTTCCAGAAGCCTAAGAAACTAAAATATATTTTGGTACCAGAAGAGTGGAATGCTGCTATTGCAAATACCAAAAATATGGAAATGGCTCTAAAATTGGGTAATAGGTAGCTGAAAGAATTGTGAGGTGCTTGATACAAAAGTCCTAGATTGCTTTGAAGATACTATTTGGTAGAAATATGGACACTAAAGGTGTTTTTGATAAGACCTTAAACAGAAATGATGACTGTGTCATTTCAAACTAGAAGAAAGGAACCCTTATTTTAAAGTGGCAAAGAAGTTGGCAAAATTTTCTGATGTTAGATGAAAGGCAGAATTTAAAAGTGAAAAGCATGGATATTTAGCCAAAGAGATTTCCAAACTAAATGTGGAAAGTGCAGTCTGATTTCACCTAACAGCTTATAGTAAAATGTGAGAGGAAAGGCATAAATCTAAGAACTGAACTCTTGGATACAAAGAAACCAGAATTGATAGTTTAGAAAATTCTGAGTTTCCAGAAAGTGAGTCCCCAGAGAATAGTGCTCCATGTTCAGGTTTAACTGAACATTCAACCAGTCAGCCATTTCAGTACAAGTCAGGATTAGAGATGCAGTTAGCCAGAAAGGATTTGTGGAACATTCTTTCATCTGATAGTTTAGACCTCTGTGTACTAAGCATGCAACCAACAAGTTTTTTTGTGAGATCTGTATGAATGGAACCACTGTCAACCTAGACTAAAAGGGGAAGAAGAGGGACAGATTAAAGGAAAATCACTTTGAGGGCAGGATCATGGAAGCTGAGAAGACATCTCCTCAAGCCAAGAGAGCAAGGACTGAAGCAACCTCCTCAAGTCAAGAAGGCAAGCCCACCCAGGTGTGTGGAAAGGGTCAGTCTGCTCCAGCACTTGGAAAGGTCAGGTCTTCCATGCCATTGTTCAAGAAAAGCGTTACCATGCCAGGGTTCTCAGGTGCCTGGGGGGATGTGGAGAGCTTGGTTGTCCTGTTGTTCAGGGAGAGGGCTGCCACCCCAGGCTTCGGAGAGGTATAACATATTCCAAGGAGAATGCCTAGAGTCTGGCTGCAACCTCAGTGCTTCATGAGGATGAAGCCTGGCTGCTATCTCAATGATTAATGAAGGTAGAATCTTCACCCAAGTATTCGGGAAGAACAGCAACCCGGTATTCAGGGAGAGCATGGCCACTGCATAAGCACTTGGAAAGGGTGGGGCTGCTGAACCATCAGATCCAAAGGACAAAACATAATTCCAAAGATGACTCTCAGACCTTGAAATCTGATGTATTTTTCAGAATTATTTGGGGCCCATGATCCTTGTTTTTTCTTCCAATTTTTCCCTATGGAAATGGGAATGCGTATCATATGCCTATCCCTCCATTGTATATTGGAGAAGATAACTTGTTCTCTAGGTTTCACAGGTTTACAGACAGAGAAGAATTGTGTCCCAGGATAGACCACACCTAAAATTGATTTTGATGAGACTTTGTACTTAGTACCATTACTGAAATAACTTAAGGTTGTTTGAGATGTTGTGATGCTGCTCAAGAAACACCAATTTAATGGTTCATGATATAATTTCTTGCTTCCTGTGGCTTTCTCTCTCTGTCCGTATGAATTTCATTCTCTTAAAAAGAACTTCGGTAATAGGATTAAGACCCATCCTGATTTTGGTGGTCTAAAAGGCCAGAAGGTCCTACTTACAAGGGGTTTACACCCATAGGAATGGATTAAATTTAAGACCATGTTTTTCTTGGGTACCTACAGCTTCAAACCACCACAATGTCCTCTATATCCTCAGTTAAATTTATTCCTAGATACTCACTTCTTTCACTTGCTATTGTAAACAGAATTTTTTTTCTGGATTTACTCTTCAGGTTTTTCATTATCAGTGTATACAAACACTAATGCTATTTTCAGGTTGCTCTTGTACCCCACCACTTTGCTGAATTCATTTATTAACTCTAGGAGCTTTGTGGTAGATTTATCAGGATTTTCTGTTTTAGGATCATGTCACCTGTGAACAAGGAAAGTTTTACTCCTTCCTTTCCAATTTGAATGTCTTTTGTTCATTTTCTTGCCTAATTCTCAGGCTACAACTTCCAGTACAGTGTTGAATAAGAGTGGTGGCAATGGGCATCTTTGTCTTGTTCCTGATATTAGAGGGAAAGATTTCAGTCTTCTCTCTCTCTTTTTCTTCTTTTCCTCAGCCTGAATCATTTCAATTATCTTGTCTTCAAGTTCACTGATTCTTTGTTCTTGCAGCTCCCATCTTCAATTGAAACAGTGTAGGGAGTTTTTCATTTCAGTTATTGTGGTCTTCACTCCAGTACTCATGTTTGGTTCCTTCTTAAAATGTCTCTTTTTTGTTGAGATTCTGATATTGCTCATTCGCCATTTTCCTGGTATCCTTTAGTTCTTTTTCCATGTTTTCCTTTATCTCCTTGAACATGATGAAGATCATTATTTTAAAGTCCTTGTCTAGTATGTCCAAAGTCTTATCTTCTCCAAGGATAGTTTCTTGTCCCTTTGGATGGGTAACCATTTCCTGTTTCTTTGTACACTGTAACCTTTTATTGCACATGATACATTTTAATAATTTAATGTATTAACCCTGAGATTTAGTTCCTGAGCTATTTGTTCCTTAACTCTGAATCTAGCTAATGACTGAGTTTTCCTTGAGTTGCCAAGAGCTGGCAAAACTAAACAAGCCAATTGAAAAAAAATACCTTCACAATCTTTGCAAATTGGCTCTGCATTGACTGGGGCTTTACTTCAGAGCTTAATCCTCCTATCAGAAGATCAGCATAAGGCAAAGGTGAAGTGCAGTGTCTTCTCATTTTTTTCTGAGCCTACATCTTGACCTGACCTTGCACTCACTTATGGCCTTAGGAGTCCTCATGTTTACAGGAATCCAAATGTCCCCTCTACTTCCTATGAAATAGGCATTCCCCTGCTCCCAGATGCTCTGTTTTATATCTCAAAGCAGCTAATCCTTTGCCCCAATCCTTTTTGATTTAATTGTTTCTTACACCGCTTTAGCTTCCCACAAGGAAATTCAGACTGGATGGCAAGTTTTGGGAGGGCAAGCCAGAGAGGAGATTCCTGGTTTGGTCTTTCAGGTTGCCCCCCAGTAGATTGGCATCAATATACAGGCACTCCAATGTGCTCATAGGGATTGCTCTGCTCCCTCCAGAACAGGGCTAGGTTCCCACAGTGGGAGCATAGGCTGGCTCCATGTTGTGCTAGGGAAGGGCTTGGAGAGGGGCCAATAAGTCTCACCAGCTTCTCCTACTGTTTTAAAGCTGTGCTTTCTTGATTCGGCACTTGCTCATTGATTGCAACCTTTTAAATGTTTTCTAGAGTTTTGAGGGAGAGGGCTCTGCCAAGTTTTTGCTAATTGCTCAAAGATTCTGTGGGGGACTAGCACTCTGAAGCACCTTACTTGCCATCTTGGTTGACCAGATATCAAATCTTTCCTGCTATTAAGTAGACTTGTTCTTCATTTGGCACTGCCCTATTACTGCAGTGTGTCAGGTAGGCCCTGAGAAATGGTTGCAAGTCCAAAGCAGAGATAGCAAGCAGATTTGGCATGTAAATAGTTTAGATGCCCAATGAAATTTATTTACTTGCTTAATAGCAAGCTTCCAATAAAACCAGTATATAACAACCTGTCAAGGAAGGGCATACTACATATATAAAAGTGAAGGATTCCAAATTCACTAAGGTCCATTGGCCCAAAGTCTGTGCCTTTAACAAGAGCTCTTGGGAGCCAGTCCAATGTGGCATAAATGGGGAATCCAAAGCTATACTGCTACCTACAGTGGTGAGAGTGGCAGCAGTCCAAATAGCACAGTATGGTCATTCAAGCCAGGAGTCAGAGCAACCAAATATCAGTCTGCCTCTTTGATGCTGTACTGAGCCTTCATTGCCCCGATTCCTTATTGAGGACATGTCTCCCTTGCATATGTCCATCAAGGAAACATGTCCTCACATGAATGTCTGGTTATCACTTGTTACACAAATGTATTTTTCTCAATTTGCTTACATTCTAAATGTGGCCAACATGCTTACAGTATTTTTGGGATTCAAGATCATTTATATCATTCCAATACACAACACAGTCCTTTAACTTTTTTCTAGAGCTTTAAGAAAGATTTTTCTCAACATCTTGCTGGTTGCTGAGTTCTAGCCCTTTTTCTAAGGCTTCTATGGAGGCATGGACCACTGAAGTGTCTCACTCCATCATCTTGATGAGGGCACGCCCTCCTTATTCCTCTCCTTAGTGTTTTTTGTTTGCTTGTTTGTTTTTTGTCAGACTTGCTAGTGGCCCATCAATTTTATTGATTTTCTCAAAGAACCAACTTTTGGTTTTATTGATTCTTTCTGTTGTTCTTTTGTTCTCCCATTCATTTAACTCTGCTTTAATCTTTGTTATTTCTCTTCTTCTATTTGCTTTGGGGTTAGTTTGCTGTTCTTTCTCAAGTTCCTCCAGGTGAGCAGTTAAGTCCTCGATTTTTGTTTTTTCCTGTTTTTTAATATAGGCGTTTAGGGCAATAAATTTCCCTTTTTGCCACATCCCATAAGTTCTGATAAGTTTTATATTCTGATTTTCATTTGTCTCTAGATAGCTACTGATTACTCTAGGAATTTCTTCTTTGACCCACTGGTAGTTTAAGATTGTGTTATTTAATCCCCATATATTTGTGAATGTTCTCATTCTTTGGTGGTTATTGATATCTAGCTTCATTCCATTGTGATCAGGGAAAGTGCTTTGAATAATTTCAATGTTTTTAAATTTACAAAGACCTGTTTTGTGCCCTAGCATATGATCTATCCTGGAGAATGTTCCATGAGCACTAGAGAAGAATGTATATCCTTGTGTTTTGGGTTGCAATGACCTATATATGTCTGTTAGGTCTAATTCATTTATCAAGTTGTTTAACTTCTCTGTTTCCTTGTTGATCTTCTCTTTGGTTGTTATATCTATAGATGATAGTGTTGTGTTGAAGTCTCCTACTATTATTGTTGACACATCTATTGCTCCCTTCAGCTTTGCCAAAGTCTGTCTCATGTGCTGTGGAGCTCCTTGATTGTGAGCATATACATTTATGATTGTTATATCTTCTTGGTGAATTGTCCCTTTAATTAATATATAATGTACTTCTTTGTCTCTTCTGATGTCTTTACATTTAATGTCTATATTGTCCAATGTTAGTATAGCTACTCCTGCTTTCTTTTATTTACAACTTACATGGAAAATCTTTTTCCATCCTTTCACTTTCAATCTATTTTTATCCTTGTGTCTAAAATGAATCTCTTGTAAGCAGCATATAGCTGGATTATATTTCTTAATCTATTCTGCCAATCTGTATCTTTTAATTAGTAAGTTTAGTCTAGTAACATTCAAAGTTACTACTGAAAAGGCATTTCTTGAATCCACCATCTTATCTTTTTTATTTTATTTACCAGATATATATATTCTTTTCCTTCTTCCTCTTTTTATCCTCTAAGTTACCCTTACTGGTACTCTTCAATTCTGTGCCCTCCTCCAGAAACCTCCCTGTCCTGTCCTTTTTTTTTTCAATTGGCAGAACTCCCTTTAGTATTTCTTATAGGACAGTCTCTTGTTGACAAATTCTTTCAGGCTTTGTTTGTCTATGAAAATTTTAATCTCTCCCTCAGTTTTGTAGGACAGTTTGGCTGGGTACAGAATTCTTGGCTGGAAGTTTTTATTTCAGGATCTTAAATATATCATCCCACTGCCTTCTCTCCTCCATGGTGTCACATGAGCCTGAAGCCAGGCTCATGTGGTTTCCCTGTGTGGAGTAGATCGTTTTACTCTTGCGGCTTTCAGAATTTTCTGCTTCTCTTCAACATTTAACAGACTGGTTAGTATATGTCTTGGGGAAGGCCTATTTGGATTTATTCTGTTTGGAGTTCATTGGACTTCTTTGACTTGTATATTTATGCCCTTCATAAAGGTTGGGAAGTTTTCCCCCATTATATTCTTAACTACTCTTCCTAGACCTTTACTCCTCTCTTCTCCTTCTGTAATACCAATGATTCTTATATTTATGTGGGGTTTTGTTTTTTTGTCTATCATTTCCATGAGATTCAAGTCAAATTTTTCCATCTTTTTTGCCATTTGCTGTTTTGAGTGTTCGAAATCAGTTACCCTGTCCTCTACATCACTTATTCCTTTTTCTGTTTCCTCAAATCTGGTATTTTATGTCTCTAGCATGTTTTTTATTTGGTCGTCAGAGTCTTTAATCTCTGTGATAGCTGCTATTTTTCTATTTATCCTTTCAAATTCCTCTTTATGCTCTTCTAGTGTCTTCTTGATCTCCCTTATGTCTTTAGCCACCCCACTTATTTTATTAAGTAGAGTTGTATGAACATCTTTGATTAGTTGTTCCAATGTCTGTGTCTCCTATGGTGTTTTAATTTGGTTGTTAGGCTGGGCTATATCCGTCTACATTGTGATATACTTAGTGGTCTTCTGTTGTTTTCATCGCATTTTAATATCTTGATTGATTTACTTTGGGTGTTGATTTCCTTCAGTAGTCTAAGGCCTTGTGTTTGTGGAGTGATGTGTAGCAGAATGCAGGGTACGGGGCGGGGCACAATAGTGTGGTGATGCATTGCAGTGCAGATGTAGGCGCAGGTTGGGGATGTTACACTGGTGCTTGTGAACGTGGGCGGCCAGAGAGGATGTAGCTGTGCAGGTGCACAGGTCTGGGGGGTGTAACACTGGTGTGCTCTGGTCTAAGGCATGGGACCCTTTATGAGCATGTGCAGAGCTATGGCAGTGGGTTGGCATTATGCCTTCATGGTCTGGGGGCAGATATGACCCAGCTGCACAGGTCAACACTTTCTCAGGGCTGGAAAGCATGCCTGAGGGCCATGTGCATGTGCAGGTCTAGGAGTGCTGTAAACTGATGTTCCCAGAGCTGTAGGACTGACTGGGTGCTGTGTGCATGTGTGGGTCTAGGAGTGCTCTAAACTGATGCACAGAGCTTGAGGGGCAGGGGGGGGTGGCGGGGTGGCGGGGTGAGGCTGTGTGACACTATGGGTAGGGACCGGGTATAGCCTGGGTATGGAGGTATGCGCCTGTAGCCTTTATGCACTGGCAACAGCTTGCAGGGAACTGGGAGGGAGAGGCAGTGCTCAGGAGGGATTGCAGGAAATGTGGATTGGGCTGCACTTGGGGTGGAGGTTGGGGTGGGTAGGCAAACTTGGATTTGGTGGGGTGGGGGCTCTTGGAATACAGGGAGTTGGGGGTGGGGGGCAGGATTCAGGTGCATGGAGTGTGGAGTGAGTCATGGATCATAGGGTTGCGCTGATGAGGGTAGCATTTTCAAGGAATATGGCTTGGCTTACTTCCCAATCCCTGTCTCTCTGTCCATGTACTTGTGTGGGCTCGTCACTTCTATGTTAGGCCCAGTTTTCTGCTTCTCAGTTCCCCAGCTTTTGCAATCTGGGCTGCCCTGTGTGGTGCAGAAGACTCTCCCAGGTCAGCTGCACTCCTGCATCCCCCCTCTCAATCACCCTCCAGTCCCTTCTCCAACTTTTCTTTCGAGCAGGGCTGAACTCGATCTACCCTATTTGGCCATCTGCCTGGAACTACTCTTTGTGGTTTTAATTTGCATTTCACTAATGACTAAAAATGTTGAGCATCTTCTCATGTGCTTATTGCTTTCCATAGATGCTGTTTGGAAAAATGTTCAAAGCTTGTGCCTATTATTATACAGACTTTTTCTTTCCTTTTGAGAGTTTTCCATATAGTCTGATAAGCTATTTTCCAGATACGTTATTTGCAAATACTTTCTCCTACTTGGTGATTTGTTTTTTTACTTTCGGAATGTTGTCTTTCAAAGAACAAAGTTCTTGATTTTGGTGAATTTTGATAAAGTCCAATTTTCAATTTTAAGAATTGCATTTGGTATTGTTCTGGTGCTAAAGGAATTTTCTGACAGGTAAAATACATAATGATAAGACCTGAAAGTTGGGGAATTCTTACTATGTGGCAAGCATTCCACTAAATATTCTGTTTGTTATTTTTATTTACTATAGAAATCCAGTGAGGTAGTTATTACCATCCCACTTTACTCATGAGAAAACTGAGGCTCATAGAAGTTAAATAATTTGCCCAATGCCTCATATATAGAAAACAGCAATAATGAAATATACTTAGATAACTAGAATCTAGGTATAAGCCCAGAATAGGGGTATAAATAGCTGCCTCTTTTGCCTTCCTGACATTCCCTTCCAGGTGTAGGAATATCCACTGATGTGATGCTTTTCATGTTTCCATTCCTTATTCACTTTTTGATTAGTAAATTGGGAAGAATTACTGGACATGCTTGACTCTTAGGATGCTGACAAAGGGCAAAATTAATCCTCAGCTCCTTCTTTCCAGAGGTCATACCTGCACAGATGCCATGCATGAGGGAAGGTCTGGTCCAATCTAGTTCTATCTAGAACTAAGTGGTTATGACAATTAAATCTATGGGTCAGGATTGGCAAACCCTCTAGGCTCATCCATGTCCTCCAAGGTGGTATCTATCAGTAACAAAAATACTTGGGCCTCAATTTCCTTTCTTTATTTTATTTGTCAACTTACTTAGATTCAAGGCGTGGAAGATTGGTGCTAATTCCTGAGGCCCCCTTCCCAGTCCCCAATATTTGATGCATGATCTGGGCACATGGAGAAATAAAAAAAAACAGTAAGATGAAATGCTTTTGGTGGGACTTGGATGTGTAGTTTTGGCATATGCCCTTTTGAACTTTAGTAGGGTATTTTTATGTTAGTGGTTTGTAAACACCAATATCAAGTCAACTTTCAACTGCTGCAGCCAGGAAAAGAGGTTTTAAGCCACTAGCTATGCGGTAATTTGACTTTAGCCAATGATTATTGCTATACAGCTTTGACTGCAGGCCAAGTAGCCGTCTGATGCTAGAGATGAAAATACCATTGTAGGCCATAGGTCAGCAAGCCCCAGTGGGCTTGGTTTACATATTCATATTAAGAAAATAAATAACTGACCTTGAGGAGCCTGAAATCTCAACCTCTAGAGTTATTACATTTTTTGGAGACCATGATTTCAAACCCTTTTGACAAATATGATAAACACTAATTTGCATGAATTATTTGTGGTAAGATAATAATGGCCCCCAGAAATATCCAGGTCCTATACTCTGGAATGGGTGAAGTTTACCTTATATGAAAAAGGGTCTTTGCAGATGTGATTGAGTTAAAGATTTTGGGATGGGGAGATTATTCTGGATCAACTGGATGGGCCCCAAATGTAATCACAAGATTCCCTGTATGAGAGATAAAAAGGGAGATGTGGCCACAAAAAAGAAGATGATCATGTCCGTGAAACAGAGGGAAGCAAAATCAGGAAGAGAAATTCTACTCCACTGGTTTTGAAGATGGAGGAAGGGGCCATGAGCCAAGGAATGGAAGGAGTGCAAGATGATAGAAAAGGCAAACAAACAGACTCTTCTTTAGAGCCTTCTGAGGGAGCACAGTGCTGCAGACACTGATTTTGGCCCATCAAAGCCCATTTTGGACTTTTAACTTCCAGAATTGTACAAGAGTAAATGTGTGTTTTTAAGTCACCAAGTTGACAATAATTTGTCATAGCAGCAATAGGAAACTAAAATACTATTTAAATGAATGAAATAGTATACAACACATTGAATCTGGAAATTTTGTAAAACCAAAACAGGAAAAGAGGGTGGGCATAAGGAGAGGGACTGAAACGAAGAAAGTGAATCGAAAAGGTGCTGAATAGAGCAATAAATGAAGTTCCTGAATTCAGAACCCAAAATGATGAAGCTTCACGGCAGTTACAGATGGAAGTCTTACTTAATGCAAGGATGCAAAAGCTCTAAAGAAAAAAAAAGGTGAATGGAATCACAATTTACACTGATTGAGCAGTTTACAACTGAGATGATAACTTTATTCCTAATGTTTAATTTATTTATACATAGCTTTCCCCCCAAAGCTTGATAATGGAAGAATGTAGCGCAATTTTAAAATTTCTCCCTCTTCTTGAACATATAAATACAAAACAGAAGAATGACCAACAAAGAGGAAAGAGAAAAGTCTTTTGGCTAAAGGCACAGAGCTGAATAGGAAGCAAGAGGACCTCTTGTTCAGGGCAACTTGGCTACAGTGATAACCACAATGAAAGGACAAGCTAGCCATCAGCTTGCTGATAAAATAAATTGCTGCAAGCAAAAAGATAGATATTAAGTATTGAAAATCCTACCCATGCTGCTTGAAATTAACCAAGTAAAATTTAAAAACAAAAAAAAATTTCTAACTTTGGACTTTATATAATAGTGCCATTTACACCATCAACAGGAAACTCAAATGGGAAACATCAATTTGTTGGTGCTTCAGATACAGTGACTTTTGCCAAGTGCTGCTTCTGTGTGATCCCTGGACTTTCATATAGACCTTCTCTTTGAATGTCCCTTGACCTTGGAAATCACCATTGCTCTCATAAAGGAGAGAATGACTTCTCTGCTTTGCTCCTCTTGCAACAAGAAGCAAATTCAATTAGACAGCATTCCTCTAATTGAGATGAAACTAAAATATTTACCATACAGCCTACCAAAACAGAATCAGTCACTTCTGTGAGTCACAATAAAAGACTTTGATCTATAAGTGTGCCAGTGAAGAAAAACAAAACAGGACAATACTGTTCCCTCCATTTTTAATTTCTCCACAACCATATTGTTTGGAGACCAGCTGCATTTCATTTAGAATCATGCTAAGGCACATCCATTGGGGGCCAGAGTTAAAAAGGGGAATCTTCCATGCATACCATTGCCTCTGACTTGTATCTGAAATATTCCCTTCTGTTAAGGTCAGTTTTTTCCATGTAAAACGTGATGTCCATCTTGGACCCTCTGACTCAGATGATCATATAATTTATTGTCACAATGAGACATTGGAAGTGCAAGGAACAATGGGTGCAAACCAAGACTTCCGGGCAAACTAGGATATAAAGGTCGCCATATATATGACATTTCTTCATTGACCCTGCTATATTCATGGGCATCGTATGTTAGTTATCCCTTCAAGTATAAGTCCTGAGTCAAGTTCTTCTGGATACAAATAAGAAAAAAAAACCTTAAACTAGCCTAATCCAAAAAGAGGGTGGTGGGGAATTAATTTAAAGGTTAGGGAGTAACCTTAAAATTCAAGAGCAGAGAGCACAGTAGCAGAAGTCTCCTTGTGAGGTCAGGGACTGGCCACGCACTGGGAACCAAGGCTATTCTTGGATTCTGTATATTTTCTCACCTCCACTTCTCTCTTCTGATCTACTTGAGTCTTTTCTTTCTCTGAGCCCACAAATAAGAGCATTTGTGGGGAATTGTGGTTTGCAAAACTCCTGGACTCAGATTCATGTCTCTTAGTAGATGCCTCCACACAGAATGGCCATGTAAGGTCCTAATCCTTCGTGCTCACCTATGCTACAGGCTTTTCTGTGGTATATAGAAGTTCTTAACCACACTCCTCCTTCCCATTGGGGCATTTTGAAATGTGTGTGGGAGAGGAGGCTGTTTGTACCAATTTGGTGGGGGGTGGGGGTGGGATTTGCTAGTATTTAATGGGGGACAGAAATGTCAATCATTCCCCATTCAAGGGACAGCTCTATACAATCAATTGCCTAAATCACACCTCTGCCTAAGTGCCAATAGTGCCCTGCAGAGAGATGCTGTTGCAGAGCCTGATGTAGGCAGGAGGCTGGAGGGCTGACTGTGAAATGTGTCATTGGATTGAGATGAAACAGTGTTCTGCTGTTCAGATTCTGTTGGCAGGGTGTGATGGCAGAGAAATCTCTTGAATGGTCCTAGAAGAGAAATAGAAAACTGTATTAGAAGAATATTTTGTTGTTGTGATTGTGTGCTTTTATGTACCAGCTGACCTCTGTATTCCAGATGTCACTAAGGAACATGTCCACTTCTGGCTACGCTAAATGTGGGCCACTGTAACGAAACTTCACATAATAGTGCCAAAATAGATGTCACTCACACATCCTCAGGACACTCTGACCTTATTCAGAAAAGAAAACTCCCCAGACTAAAATGAGTGTGATATGCATGCTGACAAAGTTCAGGATGTTAAAAATAGCCTTTTTTGGGTCCCTGGCATATTTCAACCAGTCTTATCAACGCATTTTGCAAATGTCAGATTCTTCTATCACCTGGTTTTCATCTGCTTCCCAGTTGGCTGTCTCCCATGATGATTTTAAGGGACATTTGGCCCTATAAACTCCCAGGCTTAGAACTCCCAAATCTAGACTGGCTTGTACTAGTTCAATTAGTGGGTCTGCAGTAGGTTCAGGAAGGGAATTTGGGCCTTTTGTGTCATGGGTTCTTGGGGAACTACTGAGCTAAGAGTCTGAATGGGAGTTTGAAACCCTAGCAAACCAGCTCTCCCTCTGACCCCTGGGTTGATCCCTCAAAGAACACTTCCAACTGCTCATATCTGGTATCAGGAGATGGGGAGGAGGTAACATTGACATCTTCCGGTGTATCTAATAGCTTTTCTGAGTGATGGAAGAAAAAGAAACCGTGAGATGCAAAAATAAAACTCATCAGCATCATCAATCTTCAGCGTAGAATAGCCTCTCTTTCCTTCTTCATTTTTAATGAAGTTGAAGAGAGTCTGAAGCTTCAATCTAGGAAGCACCAAGGGTAAATGTGGTAAACCATCTTCGTCTGCCGAGCTCAGGGCTGACATCTTCCCTAGCAGGCAGCTCAGTCTGTGAACATCTGGCCTGAGGTCCAACTGCAGACTCACTGTGGATGCAGGCACAGACCAGGGCACAGGCCTGACATGGAACGATGGCATTTGCCTCGACGGAATTCTGCAATAACCACAGGCAGTGTGCACAGACACAGGATTTTCTGGAGAGGTCTGTGGCTGTCACTCTGGGAACTAAGTCCAGCCCTACTCTTACTTACAGCCCATTTGGATGTAAAAGACCTCCGTTAGTTCCTGGCCAGTTCATCTCAAGGTCAGCATCTTCTTCCAGGAAAGCATTTCTTTTATTTTTTTTTTATTTTTATAAAGGTGAATTTAATAATTTACAAGTTTACAGTTCTAAGGACATGAAAGTGTCCAATGTAAAGCATTAACAAAAGATTGCTGTCAATCAAGAAAAGCCAATGTGTCAGAAACACCTGTCAGCTGGGTAGGCACATGGCTGGCATCTGCTGATCACTTGCTCCTGGGCTTAATTGTTTTCAGCCTCTGTTCCTGTGGATATTATTCACTTTGCTGCTTCTTCTTCAGGACTGGCTTTCATCTCTTGGCTTCCCTTGGCTCTACCCAGATTCTGCTTTGCTTAACATCTTATGGCAATATCTACTGGGCTCCAAGCATCTCCAAATATCTGTGTCCCTATTCTCCATGTGTCTGCATCTGGGTAAGACCTGCTGTGAAATTTCTGTTGGCTCTGATGCTTCTGTAATTTCTGATTCTCTCCAAAATATTCCCTTTTTAAAAGATTCCAGTAAACTAATCAAGACCTACCTGGAATGGGTTGAGTCACATCTCCATCCAATCAAAAGTCAAACCCACAATTGGGCATGTCCCATCTCCATAAGATGATCCAATCAAAATACTCAATCTACATTTATTTAACCAGGATTAAAATAGCGGCTCCAAGAAGATCAGATCAGGTCTAAAACATGGCTTTTCTGGGGTACATAACATTGTCAAACTGGCACATTACAACTTTTGGGCCCTCAAAAAGACATGTTTTCAAAATACAAAACACATTCACTCCATCAATTTAACCATTTCAATTCAATTCAAATACAATAAGATGTTAAAGCCACTAAAAACTCTCAACAAAGCTAATTATAGACATCATCTGCTCTAAGGCAAAAATTCTCCTCTGGCTCTGGACCTGTGAAATTTAGAGCAAGTTATCTGCTGCCAATATACATAAGCAGGACATTCATAGGATACATGTTTCCATTGCTATAGGAAGATATAAAAAAATAAAATGGGGCCACTGTACTTATACAGTTCTGGAGACCTACATGCAGGAAAGCATTTCTTAAATGTTAGCATAAACCAATAACTTAGAACAAGATCACTGAAACAGGAACAATAAACTTCAAGTAAAATGAATTAAGATGAAAGGAAACCCGTGCATAATTAAAAACCACTATGAATGGGAAGACTCACCAACAAAACCTAATTTTTCTCCCTGGTGTCTAGCCTCTTTTCTCCCCTCCCCGACTCTCACCAGAGGACCTAGTCCCCCAAACTTGCTAGTCACATGTAGATCAGTAAGAATGATTTGGAGGAAGGCTCAGTTTCCTGAGTATGAACTCTGTTTTGTATTGAACTTTCAAAATGTTGAGATGAGTTCTGCGTTGGCACCACATGTACATGGTTATATTATCCCCTACCTACCCCAGTTCTCTCCTTCTACCCCACCCCACTCCCCTCATCCCCAACTCCCTTCCCTAAGCAGGAGATTAGAACCAAAGGTGCTGAGCCTTTTAATCATTTGAGGATTTACAAAATCATGGCAGAGGTGTGGAGGTGGAACAATCTCGAACTTCTACGTAAGGATGAAAGACAAAAATTCACTTGAGGGAATTTACTTCCTTAGGGAGTTAACAGGGAGCTAAAAAGAATTACTTTTTTTGTGATTCATTCATATTGCCTGCAAATGAAATTAGTGCCATTAAAAGAGGATATTTTGAGGAGGGGATGAGCCATTGATATAACCTAGCATGGTAGCGCCATGCCTGCAGGTACAGCTAGTACCAATTTGGATCTCTTGAGGCGGCCCTGTCGCTAACGTGTGGGAGTGGAGGGAGTTAGGGTCCTCAGCCAGAAACCTCAATAGCTGCCTCAGAACAATGCACAGGTACTGCAGCTGTGCTGGTAGGGATGGGCCATCTCTCCACCCCCCACCCCCCACCCGTTCCCACTCTAATCCCTCTGCCTCCTCACCTTCACCTGTGATACTGCCTGGCACTCTAATATTAGAGATTCATTTTTTTAGTGTATTGAAAGATAAAAGATTCTAACATTTCTTTGGGGGGGGGGTTGTGTAACAGGGACCAAAATCATTGACATTTAAGTATCCTCCCTACTGGCCTTCTAATGGAGGCTAACTGAGGTTATGGGTGGGGAAGCATTGCGAAGGGCAGAGCAGAGAAGATTCCATTCTATATGAAATGGCATGAAGCGATTGGAGAAGAAGAGAGCTGCGGGGGGCAGGGGGGGTGGGGGAATAACAACACTATTGAAAAGCTTGAGGAAAGGAGAAAATGTGGGCGACCACAAGGAAAAAGCCTGGGGAAATCAGGTGGAAGAGAATTCTTTAAAATCAATTTTCAGATATTTTGCTATGTGTTTTATGACAAAATATTTCCTGCCACCAATTTAAGTTTAAAGAAAGACTGAATTTTTCAAGGCTTTCTTACTGGATTTTTATTTCTTTGGAGATAAACATTAAGGGTGGAGCAAAAAAGGCCCAGATTTACTTCAGTTCTATCTGTGTACATCGTAGCATAACTGTGAGAGCCTGCCAAGGAAAAGCGAGGTTTCGCTGAGAAAGGCAGCAGGCTAGAGGCATGAAATGGGGAGAGGGTTCTAGAAGGGAGCATGGTGAGGCACGCCTGACACATTTCGCCTCTCCACAGTTCCACCCTGGGCTGGCTCTACTGATCTCTCTTTTTTTTTTTTGGCCTCCTTTATGCCCTTTTTGCGTCAAAGGAGTACCCAGGGAGCTGCCACCAGGGAGTGGAGCAGCAGCAGCTGGGGGACTGGGCAGACGTTCAACAGGGCATGGCTGCCAACTCTCCAGGCTCCACATATTCCCCGCCCCACCCCACCCCACCCCCAGCCACTAGTTCCTCATTAGAAAGTCAAGTGCAAACCTGAGCTGTCCCCAGCCCCCCTCCGCTCCCTCCCGGCTCCACATATGTCCCAGGGCTGACCTTGCGGTACTGTCTCCAGGCAGGAGTACATTTCCAGCTTCTGCCTTGAAGTCCACTTGGGGCCATGCAGCAATTCTGGGCCAGGTCTATGGGGCCCAGACAGAGGAAGCTTGTGTAGAGGACGCTGGCGCCTAATTACGAATCTGGCTCGCTACAAAGAGATTTATAAGGAGGGAATTCACTGCCTGTTTAGGGTTTTTAGAAAACAGTTCCTGGCTTGACTGAGGAAGAGAAACTTTTGTGGAAAATGCCTGTCCTTCATGTTCTTGAATATTTGCCAGCGTTTTAGGGCACAGATGTAGCTTTGACTGCTCAGTCTGCAAACGCAGACAGAACCTTTGGCCGGACATTCGCTGCAATGTGTGTCAATTAGCAGACAAACTTCAGGGAGCTCAAAAAAGGAGAGGCTGGTTTCCCCTCCTGAGTGCCGCAGGGTGAGGATGTGCGCTCTCTCCACCACCCAGAGCCTACTCTGACTCTCCACCTGAGAATGAAGCGCTCTGCCTCAAGACCTAACCCTTGCCCTGACCTGACTAGAGTGTGAAGGCGAAGTAGCAGAGCCCAGGAGCACCAGGCAAAGAGCATTCCTTCCCAACAATGCTGTTTTCCAGCTGAAGGTTCTTAGGCGTCAATGGTCCTCAAAGGATTTATAGTCCCTTTTTCATATCAAATAGACCAAAGATGTCACCTAGTCCAATACTAGATGTGCTGATTCCTTGATCCTTTGCCCTGTGATTTAGACTTGTGTGACAAGAAAATGATCGTTGGGACGGCAATAATCTTTGCACTCTCAAGAGGAAAACTCCTAATTACCCCAGAAGGAAAAAGCTAGTTCCCTGACTAGTCATAAGGGTTAGGAAGCAGGTCACTTTACCCTTGGGCTTAACTCACCCACTTCTGATTAAAATTGGGAGCTGAAGAGAAGTAACCTTGTGACTGAGGAAACCTAGAGTTGTCTAGAAAGAAAGTCGATTTGGCATCACTTTGGGGATCAAATGGAGGGGAACACTGGGGATGACGGCAGGTGGAGATGGGGTAATCTGGGCAGTTGTGAGCCCACTACTGGGAGCCAGGACCCAATGGCAAAGGTTAAGGGGCAGAGTAGCTTGCAGAGAAAAAAGCAGTGTGAACATGAGAAGAAAGAGGGATGCTATAAATATTGTGAGAACTGGATCTGGCAAGGGAATATTTCATGGAATTTGCCTCATTTCATCAAGAGAAGAGAGCATCTATCTGACTGGATTTCTGGAGCTATTCTGGGCATCCCATAAAATTAAACATTATGGAAAGTAGGACAATTAAAGGTTAAAGAGCAAAAAAGAGATTATATGAAAGACACAAAGGGGTAAATATGATCAGGCAGCTGTATAAAGGAATTCTTACAACTGAAAGCTAAAACAGAAGGAAAAGTAATCTATTTTTGTTTTCATATATATGCATACAAAACTCATCTAAATAGAAATGTTTTCCTGGAAATAAGCTAGAGAAGATTTTGGCCCATTAATCTACAATGATTATTTATGAGAAACTGATGATTAGATATTCTGCATCTCATCTAAGGCTGTTCCTGACAATAAGGGCTTCAGTTACTCAACGTTTTCGGATAACCTCTTCTGGCCTTTGTGTTTGCATGTGTGCATACACATTCAAACACACACTTATACATATATATATATGTATACACACACACATATATACACTTACTGGGCTGAAATGAGGTTTCAGCTAAAGTCTGAGGATGGATTTCCTGATTTCGGTGATTACTATCTTATCCTTAAGAAATACAAGATATGTGATAAGCAAACAGATAAAACATAAGCACAATTTTACACACAAATATATTCTCCCTTACCTACTGCCAAGTCTCTGAGACAGAGACCCAGCTATGGGTGGTAGTTGAAAAACAATCAGCCCCATGGTCTTACACAGCAAGAAGCAAAGATGATGCCTTTAATCCTCTGGGAGTGTAATTATCTCATGAAAATCCCAGCTTGTTGAGAAGTCTCCTTGCTATTATTAGATTTCCTTCAGCTTAGGATGTAAGTATATGCTGAAAGTCATTCACTGAAAATTACTGGTTTTTCCAGCAGTGTGTTTGAAATCTGAGCTTGATGGTGACACATTCGGAAATGGTTTGACTTTTATGAAGGGGATTTATTAGGTTACAGATTTACAGTTCTAAGGCTGTGAAAATGTCCAAATCAACAGGAGGATGCCTTCACTCAAGAAAGGCTGATCGTGTCTGTGGTTTCTCTATCACGTTGGAAGGTACATGGTGAATGTCTGCTGTCCTTCTCTCCCAGCTTCTTGTTTCAAACAGCTCTCTCAGCTTCTGGCATCTCCCCAGGTGCTTTCTATTTATGTCTACAAACATCTGTCACTTGGTTTCATCTCTTTGTTCTCTGTGTTGGTTCTGAGCTCTCCCTATGTTTTTTGCCTTCTATTCTCTTCATACAGGGCCCCATTAAAAGGATTAAGACCCACCTTGAATTGGGTGGGTCACATTTCTATGGAAACAATTTTGTAAAAAGTCCTATACACATTTGGTTGGGTTGCATCTCCATGGGAACAATCTAACCAATATGTCACACCCAACAACAGGTCTGTTCCAACAAGATTGGATTTGAAGAACATGGCTTTTCTGGGTACATAACAATTTCAAGCCAGCACATTAACTAATAGCATATTCAAGGGTCATATTTACAAATGGCTTCATGCCCACACGGCCAGGGGTTGGAGCCTGAACATGACTCTTGTGGAGGATATGATATGGTCATTTGGAGGCTGTATGCACCCCAGAAAGTATCATGTTCTTCTAATCCATTCCTGTGGGTGGGACCTCTTGATTAAGTTATTTCAGCTGAGGAGTGCCCCAGGGTGGGTCTTAGTCATCCTGCTGGAATCCTTTATAAGAAGCTAAAAGCTACAGACACGCTAAGAGATGAAATTCAGAGAAGCTAAGAGAAAAGCTCAAGATAGGCTAAGAGAGGACCCATAGGAACTAGAGAGGGAGTCACTGAAGCCAGAGACTGAAAGCAGTGAAACCCGGGAGAAAAGGCCTAGCAGATGCTGGCCATGTGATGGAAGTATCCTGGATGCTGGAGACTGTCTTCAAAGTCCAGGTAACATCCTGTTGATGCCTTGAGATGACTATCTTCACAGCCTAAGAACTGTGAATTGTAAGTTATACATCCCCAATGTAAGAGCCAACCCATTTCTGGTATGTTGCATTCCATCAGCTTTAGCAAACCAAAAGATTTTGGTATTATAATAGTGGGGTGTTGAGTTTACAAATACCAAAAATGCTGGAATGGTTTTATAAATGGGTCAGGGAAAGATTCTGGAAGAATTATGAGAGGCTTGAGAGAAAAGGCCTAGGTTGCTTTGAAGAAACTGTTGGTTAAGATATGGACACTAAAGGTACTTGCAATGGAGCCTTAGACTGAAGTGATGAATGTGTCATTGAAACTAGAAGAGAGGCAACCCTCATTTTAAAGTGGCAGAGAATTGGCAAAATTGAGACATGATGTTGGATAGAAGGCAGAATTTGAAAGTGACAAGCTTGTATATTTAGCTGAGGAGATCTCCAAACTAAATGGAGAAAGTGAAGCCTGGCTACTCCCTGCAGCTTATAGTAAAATGTGAGCTGAAAATGATAAGCTAAGAATTGAACTCTTGGGTACAAAGAAACCAGAAATTAATGGTTTGGAAGATTCCGAGTTTCCAGAAAATGAGTCCCCAGAAAGTAGAATGTGGTAGTTTGGAGGCTATATGTACCCCCCCCCCCCCACCAAAAAAGGACCATGTTCTTTTAATCCATTCCTGTGGATATAGTCCTATTGTAGGTGGGACCTTTTGATTAGGTTATTTCAGTTGAGGAGTGCCCCAGGGTGAGTCTTAGTCCTCCTATTGGAGTAATTTATGAGAACATAAAAACCACAAGAGGTTAAAAGATGAAATTCAGAGAAGTTTAGAGAAAACCCCCAAGAGAACCTCTCCTGAAGAGAGGACCCACAGAAAACAGAGAGGAAGCCACTGAAGCCAGATGCTGGAAATAATAAAAGCTAGGAGAGAAGGACCAGCAGATGCTGGCCATGTACCTTCCCACGTGATAGAGGTGTCCCAGATGCTGGCAGCCTGTCTTCAGCCTCCAGGTATTGTCCTGATGATGCCTTGAGTGGGATAGTCTCACAGCCTAAGAACTGTAAATTTTAAGTTAATAAATCCCCATTGTAAAGCCCACCCCATTTCTGATGAACTACATTCTGGCAACTTTAGCAAACCAAAACACCTAGTCAAAAGAAAGTCCCTTTGTCATGTAACTTGATTTCACATATACCCCCATACATTTTGTTGGATATGTTGCCGTGTTTCCCAGAATCAGTTGTTTCAGCAATGGGCCAAAGTATGAACAAAATAGCAGATGTTGATTTTATATGTAAATGAAATATGTAGAGCACGGAAAACTCTCTCTCTCCACACACACACACACACACACGAAATCTAGCTAAAATCTAACATCTTTCACATTAACCAAACAAAAAATGATACAGGGAATGGTCTATTTCCAACATTCAGCAGTGAATGTGAACATTTTGTTGGGCACCTCTATGAGACAGACACTGAAGACTCTTAGTGTACTTGAGTAACTCCATCAGGTAACTAATATTCAGTTCACTTTATCATTGAAAAAGGGAGGCTTTGAAAAATTAAATCACATGCCCAGCACTGTACACCTTCAAGTACTAAACAAGAATATAGACTTGAATCTGTATGGTTTCTAAACTATTCTCATTCTCTTCCTATTGCACCATGGATATTGACAGCAGTTGGTTAAATTCAAACTAGCCATCTTCTATTATACGTATTTATATGCCAGTGAATTAATGACATTCTCTCTAACCACTTTAGAATAACTATAACATAGTTGTCCATTGAGTCCATTGTTCTCTTGCTAAAATCTTAACTCAAGTCAGTATTTTTCAAGAATGAGTTTTCAGACTGATGAACCTACTTCTTCCACCTTTCCCCCCTGCCCTGACATGGCAGCTAAGGTATTTGTTCCCACTACTAATCCCTCTGTTTTACCTCGGGTCTGTGGTCAAGAATTTGGATATTTCAGGAACCCACACAAGATCCAAGTTGGAAGACTCTGTCCCATGAGCTTCCATATAATCAGTTCTCTATAGTCTTAATAGCTGTAATCTTTCATGACTGGGAGGGGAATCAGTAGTCAAGCCAACCTATGACATCAGAGGCTTAGACTCTGCTTCTTGGTGGTGGCTTCATCAGACTGTTGGGAAAATGTCCCTCTAAGTCTAGAACCTAGAATCTCACCTACATGTATTAATATTCCCTACCAGTGCTCCCTGAGAACCCACATTTTACAGTAACCTTTTGCCATCTTTTTTTTTCATTCTCCCTTTCCTTTTTTCTTTCTTGTTTTTCTTCCTTCCTTTTGTCCTTCCTTATTTTATCTACTTTCTTTTTGTGGACCTCAGATGCAGAGGATTGAGTTATGATACACTATGAGCATGAATCCTCACAAGGTCACTTTCTTATTGTGTATAAATGAAATTCTTCCTCCTTCATCCTGAACCCCATTCCTATTTCTTCCCTCTCAGATTCCTGCTCTGATATGTTTGATATGTGTTACTTGCACATACATATGTCTGTAGCAGACACTGTTCCTTGTCCTTCTTACATATTAATTGAATCTGTGGCTGAGTAATAGACATGACCACATTACTTAGTGCAAAAGTGTTGAGCAAAAGTCATCTGTGCAATTTCTAGATAGAAATGTTTGCCACCCCCACTTTCCTTTTCTCCCTTCCCATTGGCGGGGTTGTGATTGTGGTAGTAGGAGATCAGGCTGCCATTTAGGACTCTGAGATAAAAGCCATGACTTGAGAGTAGCAAGGCCAACAAATAGAAGAAGGTTGTGTCCCTGATATCTTTTGAACCACCATACATCCTCCTGAATTGCTTGCCTGGACTTTTACAGAAGCAAAAAACATATATACTTTAATCCACTGTTATTCTGGATCTTCTGTTATAGCCACTGATCCAACTTTCTAAGTAAATATAATATCCTTGTAAAGTTAGTAGTGGCATTTAATATATCTTTAATATATCTGTGTGGTATTTAATATATCAATATAAATGATATTGTCTATTTATTAGGTGTTTTACTCAACACTATTTAAAAATATCTATACTTGCTGCAATGAGCACATCTAGTTATTCTATAAGCGCTTCAGAGTAGAGTCCATTGTGTGCCTCTGCCACATTTTCCTACACGCTTACTCAGTGATGGATACCTACATTGCTTCTAACTCCCCACTATAATAAACAATACCATTATGATATTCTTGGTGACCTATGTAAGAATTTCTTAGGTATAAATACAAAAGAGCAACTGCTGGTCATAGAGTATTCTCATGTTTAATTCCTTTAAGTTCTTTCAAATCACTTTGCAGAATGGCTGTACCAGTTTACACTTCCATTAGCAATGCCTGAGGGCTCCTTATACTCTGCATTCTTGCCAGTGCTTTGTGCTATTTAAGTTTCTAATTTTTGCCAACCTCAAGTGACTCATTTTTATTTGCAGTTCTGTGACTATTTGTGTTTGTGAAACTGTTCATATAATTGTTAGCCATTTGGCTTTCCTCTTCTGTGCATTGCCTCTTCATACCCTTTTCCCTGGTATATTTTTTACATTAATTCCTGTTAATGGACTAATGACTTCTTTCCATGATCTTTCAAGGTAGATGTCCTTAGCACCTTATTCATGGAGAAGCTGAAGCCATTTGATATCAGGTCTCACATTTGCATACAACCATATCCAGTTCTACACTGGTGTGTCTTCCCACCCTCAGCCTTGTTATGTCGCTGACATTCTCAGTGTCACCACGCTGCCAAGTAGCTTCAGCTTCCAACAACTCCACTGGTGAACCCATTCTCCCTACCCTCACCTTCTCTCCATATTTTAGCCCCCAAGTCTGAATGTGGCCATTAGATACTGATCCTATTCCTTTCCTGCAGCCCTCCTTTGCTTCCTCTGCAGTTTAGGAGCAGAGGGAAACAGGATAGGATTTGAATTATGTACCCAGAAGATAACACTTAAGATCTCAATATTTGGAACTCAAGACTTGAATGGGAATTTAGATGAGAGACTCTGAAAATCTCTTCTTATTCTAAAACAACTGACTCTTCAGAGCCCATGTGGAAATTCATAAATTTTCTCTTTCTTTTCAAGTAAAGAGCTATACACTGACTATATCTCTTATTTTCACCTTAATTTTACTGACCTTCTCACCTGAAGATCACCCACCTCTCTAGGTTTAGTGTTACTTACCTACACCTTGGCAAAGCCTGACACCTTCTACATTAGAAAGCTTTGAAAATTGGTGAAGCTGGAATTTATCCTTAGACCAAGTCCTGGGAGAATGTCAGCCCATGTTAAGTCAGTACAAAAAAATTCCTGCAGCTAAACAGGAAAATCTCTTTTAATAGAGTTTCAATGATTAAGAAACCAAGTAGGAAATGAAAGCTGCTTCCCTGCTTAGAGTAGAAAGAGGAAGAATACACCACTGCTGGGATGCCAGGGTTGGCCAGGGCCATAAAGGAAAGGGCCTTTCAGACACCACAGTCTCTTAGTTGTTTACTGGCTTCACATCTGGCCAGAACCATGAGTTACTGCTTAAACCATTCCCAGTCTACAACCAACACTCTCAATGTCTTGACCTTTTATTTTTCTGCTATTCTTGCTTAGAAACACTCCAATCCTGGATTAATCCTGCCATCCTCCGTCTCAGCACCCATAGAAAAGTCCTCCCACTGAGCACTTATGACAAAGACCATACTGTAATATTAGTCGAGGCACTTGATAAATTCATGGTGCCCAACCTCAGACAGGTTTTCAACACTGTCTGGCCATCTACCCATGGTCTTCAGACAGTCCTCATCTTCCAGGATAGCTCTTTCAGACCATCCTCACTCTCTTAAGTCCCTTTCTTCAAGTTCAACTTCTCCTTCACTTTCAACACAACTTGGCTTCCTACTTGGTAGAGACTAAGATACAGGATGACTTCTTTGACTCCATGTCATCCTCCTTCAACTTATTTGCATCTCTTCAATCCTCTCCCCCTACTCTTGAGTAGTATCTATTGGTTTCTCCTGCTAACTTCCTCTAGCTGTGCTAGTGATTCTCAATTGGATCAGACTCGATATCCTCATTTTATTAAAAAAAAAAATATGTTTTAACCCCCTGCCCATTTCTATTGAGAAAGGAGTATAACCTACCTAAATACACAAATACTATTTAATTGACTTAATGTCATAATTGTAATCTAAAGGGGAAATAAAGGGACAATAATTTAATAAGAATTTCAATATGCAAAGGCTCAGGTGCTAAACTAGAATACATAATTAGGTAGACAGATTCTTGCACCTAGATGCAGAAGAACTGTGTGATAGTTACGAATGAATAGACTGGTCTGCATGTTTGGTACCAGAACTCAAATGCTAGGAGCAATAAAACCATTGGTGACATGGTTTTCCCAAACAGTGAACAGCCCTTGCTAAAACTCTCAACAAGATATAGTATAAAATATCCTTATAGAATAGTTGAATTTGTGGAAAATTAAGGATATATCAAAGCTGCATAAAAAGTACTTTTATATATGAAAATGGAGTTTGATCCTAGACTTAGATAATTATAGACTTTTTTTTTTAGCTTAAGTGTCTGTAAGGTGGGTCCCTTGAGCACCGTTCAGAATGTGGGACAGTTCTTCACTATTCTGGGCAGTCTTGTCCATCGCATGACACAAAGCAACCCTGCTTTGTGTTTTTGTATTAAAATATGGAGTGGACATTAAAACAGTACAATCTATGTTTTAATACCCCCAAATCATTGCCACAAACAAAATGCATTTCCAAAATGCCTCCTGAGGATGGGTCCACTACTTATCTGGATGGGGATCCCCCCTCAGTGACTTTCTTCCATCAGTTATCCCCTGATTTTCAACCTTTAACCCCACTTTGTCTGCTTGACTATTTCCTCAACTGTGTCTCATAACCAAATCAAAACCAAGTGAGCCTCCACCCCCAGCCTCCTCATAACACTGATCCTCCTCTAACTCGTACTACTGCCTCCCTCTTCCTCTTCCATTCACAGGCAAACAGCACAGTTCACCCTTGCTCTTCCTTCTCTAAGGTCGCCCATTCACTCCCGAACTCAACTATTGACTTCCTTTGATCCCCTACTTTGCTTGTCTTGACTCAATTACATGTGATCTCCTAGTTCTTGGTTATCCTTCTTTCTGATTACCTGACTTTTTGGTTTACCTTCTTCCTCTTTGTTCCTCTTTGTCTGCCCAGTGGTTAAGTGAACATCTCCATCAGTATCATCTGTCTCAGTGGATGACAGCACCATCCACCCAGCTTTCCAATCCGAAACAAGGGAATCATCCCGTCCCTCACCCCCCACCCCCAGTATTCAGCCAGATGAACTTCTGTTGCTTCTCCTGTTTTAGTTTCCTAGGCTGCTCAAGCACATACCATGATATGAACTGGGTTAAACAATCGGAATTTATTTGGTCATGATTTTGAGGCTAAAAGAAAGTCCCAATCAAGGCATTGTCAAAGTGATGCTTTCTTCCTGAAGACCAGTTTTCTGAGCCTGGTAGTTCCTTGACTCTCGTGGCCTCTCCATTCTCTTCCAGGTTCTGTTGATTTCAGCTTCTTGCTTCTTGTGGCTGTCTCTCTCTCTCTCTCCCTCTCTGAATTTCATTCTGCTTATAAAGGATTCAAGTAATAGGATTAAGAGCCATCCTGACTGGGCTGGGTCACACCTTAGCTAAAGTAACCACATCAAAAATTCCTACTTACAGAGGTTTCATACCCTCAGGAATGGATTCAATTTAAGAAGATGCTTTTCTCTAGGGTAAACAGCTTCAAACGAAACTACTACATTTCCTTTTTAGCATCTCTCAAATCTGTTCTTTTTCCTTCATCTTTCAAATCCATTCTATTTTCTTAATCAAATCCTGTATCTCCCACCTGAATAAACAGAGAAACTTCCTCTTCCCTGCCCTCTCCAGCCTATGCACTCATCTTGTCACTTCCCTTTAAAAAAACTTTCCTGGAAAACTTCAGGACAACATCTAAACCCTTAAGCATAGCAGAAACAGCCCCTTCAAAGTCTGGCATTAGTTCCACTTGTCCAGTTTCATTGCTCACCATTTACTTCCCTGAAACTTCACCCAACCATGATGAAATTACTGGGTGTCTTTCAAGTGCACCAGGCTCTCTACTACTCCACAGGATTTGCACATACTGATTCTTCTTGCATTGCTATCCCACCCTTCATTTACTTCTTCCATTCAAGCTTCAGGATATAGCTCAGAAATTTCCTCTTCCAGAAAGACTTCCTGGACCAACCCATCCCTCATGGCAGCAAAGTCAGGCAACCACACTTGGTTCTCCTGCCAGCCTGTGTCAGAGCACCAGGCACATTGCATTGGAATTGCTTACTTGGAGCCTCCCTCTACTCCTTGGTGAGCGCCTCCACTGTTCCTCATCTCTGCAATCCCAGTGCTTAGCACATTGATGGCTACACAGTGAAAGTTTGTGAAATGGATAAGTAAATAAATGAAGAAGCCAATGAACAGGATAAGAGTGCAGCTAATGCCACCAGGGCATGGTTATTGTTAGGTCACCCCCACCACCACCATAACTTCCAGGAGGCCCCTTGCAAATCCAAACTGCCCCTGCTCATGTGGTAGTCCCATGACTGACTTGCATCCACCCTCTGGCAGCTGCATTCCTGTGATAAGTCCCCTTATCAAACCTCTGCTTCCAGCAATTACAGTCCTGACAACTACAATTTTGCAATAGCTCCCCATATTCAGCATTCCCTACACCCCCAGCTCAGGCAGCTACAGCCCCAGCAGCTACAAGCTTGCTGCTAAACAATCTGCCAATTTCTCACTCCCAAGCTAAACAATGAAAAAACATCAACCTGCCTGCTCATAGCCTCACAATAAAGCATCTTTAATCAAGGTTTGGTCTCCTCTCCTCCTTCCTGATGGAGAAACCTATCAGTTATGGGTGTTGGACAGTAACCTATGGCTAGTCCAGTAACTGGCTGGATTAAACCAAAAACAAATGAACAAACAAAAAAGCCTCTCTTTGTCAGTCCCAGAATCCACGATAAATCCTGTCAGTCCCACAAGGATGTAATATTTGGTCAATTTTCAGCAGGACAAATGTTCAAGGTTAGCAGTCCTGCACCAACCCCATGTAAATGCCTTTCTCATTCAAAATGTGCTGGATCCCCATCATTTTGCACCATAAGGCAAGAAGAACTTTATGTGAAGACAGTTAACCTGGCCTAACAAATCTCTAGGAAACTGGACCTCCTATGACTCCCAAAACCAAAATCTTCAAGAGACGATGTCAGGAAATATTTGAGAAAGAGCTGGTCTTAGAGCTCCAGTGTAGCCAAGGTCCGAGTACAAAATGGGAAGACTGTGAGAACGGGGCGGAGGTGAATACCAGTGGGAAAAGTGGACATGTTTCCTCAAGGACAAACACTTGATTCACTTCTGTATTTGCAGCAACTAGAATAATGCCTGGTATACAATAAGTATTCAATAAATACTGATGATGAGTTAAATGAATCTTTGGTAACACAACAAAGCATTAACGATAGTTGGCTCTGGGTGTGGTAGCATGAGTCTTCTTATTTCCCCACCGCCTTTTTATCCTTCTTGGTTCAATCCACATTTTCAACAATAAGCATTTATTCCTTTCGTACTTCCTTTTTATGGTCAGAGGTGTTTCACAGAAATCAAAGGAAGCGATTATGTCATGCAGTCATGAGGCAGTGGGGGTGGCAGGGGTGGTAAGAGTATAAAGTGTCTGCCACCCACTATTTCTTAAAAATGTCTCACAGGCAAATGAGTGTGCCTTATACAGAACAGTTAAGAAGGAAAGGCCATCAGAGACCCCAAAGTGTGATACCTCCCTCTTCTACTCTTTATCTCCCTTATTTCCTTTCTCCCTCAGTCCGTTCCTCTTTCACGTAGAACAAACTACGGGGGCTCTGGGAAGATAGGAAAATGATAGGGGTTTTCCATGCCTTCCCAAAACCATGTAGGAATCAGTTCTTTTCAAATCAAATGAAAAGCTATTTAAAAGCAGAACCCTATTGTGGATGGGGCCCTGGGGTGGATCTCCGGGGATCCTAGTGGATAAAGATGAGATACTCCCACATGTCCCTGCCCAGCCTGAGGATCCCCAGTGCACTGGCAGATTGAAAGGCCACCGAGTCCTGATGATAAATAAGCAGGGCTCCTCACCCCTCCAAATAACAACATTGTCAAACACTTCATACAATTGCCAGTGAGGAAACAATCAGCAAGGATAACTAAGCAAGAGCAAATGGAGCTGCAAATTAAAGGGTATGGGGAAAAGAGAAAAATAAATGCTTTCAGCTGGCATTTGGGAGGAAATGGAGCTAATGGGCAAATGAGTCAGACAGAGAGAGAGGGATAGAGAGAGAGAAAGGGAGAGAGAAAGAAAGCCAAATCCTAAGGGAAATTAGCAGGCTAACAAGCCTATCTGCAAATGGGCTGTCCACACTTGCGTACATGCTCAAAGTCATTCCAACCCATTAGGATTCTTTGTGTTTGTCTTCTAAGAAGTCAACAATAATGACATTTTCCAATGTGAATGTTCCAGGAGGATGGAAAGGAGAACCCTACATTTACACATATCTGGTGCTTTCCCTAAATATAACTTGCTAGCCCAAATATTCAAAATATTAAAAAAAAAAAAAGCTGGTCACAATTGCTATCTCTTTCTACCATTAGCCTCCAAATCTGCTTTTTTAATAAAAATATGCTTATAAATTTTATAACGGCTAGATATTGGGTGCATCTGTTTCCAAAAGGATCCATTCCAAAACCATCTAATTTACCCGTATTCCTGACCATGACCAAGTCCAAGCACATTTCCCCAATGTTGTTCTTGATTTCTGCCCAGATCTATCATTCATAAAACACCTTCTCATTCCCCAGTTGACATGGAATTCCAGAGTATGAGTCTTGTATCATTCTAACCTCCTAATTTCTCTGACCACTTTCTTTAGATTCTTAACACAAAGATGCTTGAGAAATGCTGTGGGATAATTGAAAAGTTTCCCTTTGCTGATTCTTTTTTCTAATAACATTTGAAGTCTTCCTTTAATTCTTTCCTTTTTCTCGATATTGCAAGTCCTAGATATCATAAAACTCTCAGAGTTCTAATTACCAACTCTTATGAATGAAAATGGCAAAGCCATTCATCCAGCCTTGAATTTTGTTTAACCACTGTTAGTGTAAAAAGAGATAGCAGTTGTGACCAGCTGTTTTTTTTTTTTTAAATATTTTGAATATTTGGGCAAGCAAGTTATATTTAGGGAAAGCACCAGATATGTGTAAATGTAGGGTTCTCCTTTCCATCCTCCTGGAACATTCACATTGGAAAATGTCATTATTGTTGACTTCTTAGAAGACAAACACAAAGAATCCTAATGGGTTGGAATGACTTTGAGCAGGGGTGACTTTATTCAAGGGCTACTGTAGCAGGGGAAGGGGAAGGATAGAACTTGATTCTCTGGAAGCAAAGAGCAGCAGGCTTAAAAAGTTCAAAAAGGGGCTGGGAATGGATTGGGGAAAGCCCTGAAAGTAGTAGGAAGGGAGCGCCCGTCTCCCAGCTGCTAAAACAAATACCACACAAAATCCACAATTGAGAAGTCCACAAGGCACTGCTTTCCTCACTGAAGACTGTGATATTCTGCAGCTGCCTGCTGGTATCCTTCAGGCCTGGGTTTTCCTGCCACATGGCACTGCATATGGCGGCATCTTCTCCTTTCTCATCCAGGTTCTGGTCACTTCCCGCTTCTGTCTTCCTAGTCATTTTCTCTTACAACTACCGAATTTCTTCTGTTTGTAGAGGACTCCAGGAAGCCCCATTAAGCCCCACCCTGTTTCACTCAGCCACACCTTAATTACATCACATCTTCAGTGGGCTCCCAGCTGCAGGAATGCATTAAGGGCGTGCTTTTCTGGGTTACAGAATTCAATCAGCCACAGGCAAGCTGATCACTGGCATGACTGGGTGATTTACTGAGGTTGCAACTAGGGCCACTTGGTTCAGAATGTTTTCCTTTAGAGTAGTTAGGCCACCTGGAGACCATAAGGGCTGAGAAAGAGGAGGTGAGAGATAAGGAACTGCCTATCTAGGAGCCTCTGGGCTGAAGGGCCTGAGCGAAAGGAAGAGAGGTGGAGGTTGGAGACCCAGAAGGAGATTGATGTTTACAATAGTTAGGGAATGAAATTGTATTTTTGCCCCTTTGGTGTGCCTGCAGCCTGAGTTGTTCTCCTCTGCAGCTCCATGGCTGCGAGGTTAGTTTCAAGGTAGTCAAACCGGGAGGGGAGAGGGAAGCGGTGCACGAGGAACAAGCGCAGCAGCTTGGTCAAGAGAAAGAAAACCAACCTGGTCGCTTTTGCTATTGTTCAATCCCTCCAAGCTGCAGCAACGTTTTGACTGAGCATCCTTTTACCAAAGTAAGCTAATCTGCAAGCTCTTCTTTCTAACGCTTTCATTCAGCCTAGCTCTCCTTTTACCGAGGACTCTGCGGCAATATTATACATATGCTTTAAGTACAAAAGCTATAAAAGGAGTGTTCAGGCTATTCCTGGCCCAATCTTGAAATTCTGCCTTCAAAATCAATCTCATAGTCTAAACCCCTCCTCGGCTCTCCTACCAAAGCTTCCTTTCCTTCCCTGGTTAGTACTTTTCTTGCGCTGCTTGACTTACCGCATTAGCCTCTCCTCTAGAAGTTTAGTACAGCAGAGTTGTGTTTGTTGCCCTCCTCACACTTGACTTGATCCCAAACACAACTCTGCACCCCCTCTCCCTCTCAAAACAATTGCAGTTATCTGAGTCTAACAAAGGTTAGGGACATGGGAAAATCAGGATTTCTGCAGAAAACACAAAAGCAGTTACTCACCTCGTTCTAGTTTGCTAGCTGCCGGAATGCAATATACCAGAATCAGAATGGCTTTTAAAAAGGTGAATTTAATAAGTTGCTAGTTTACAGTTCTAAGGCAGAGAAAATGTCCAATTAAAACAAGTCTATAGAAATGTCCCAGCAAAGGCATCCAGGAAAAGATACCTTGGTTCAAGAAGGCCGATGAAGTTTAGGGTTTCTCTCTCAAGTGAGAAGGTAAATGGCAAACACAGAGTTTCTCTCTCATCTGGAAGGACACATGGCGAAGACAGCATCATTTGCTAGCTTCTTCTCCTGGCTTCCTGTTTCATAAAGCTCCCAGGAGGCGTTTTCCTTCTTCATCTCCAAAGGTTGCTGGCTGATGGACTCTGCTTCTTGTGGCTATGTCATTCTGCTCTGCTCTCTCTGAATCTCTCGTTCTCCAAAATGTTTCCTCTTGTATAGGACCTCAGAAACTAATCAAGACCCACCCAAATAGATAGAGATATGCCTCTACCTCATCCAGTTTAACAACCACTCTTGATTAAATCACGCCTCCAGGGAGATGATCTAATTGCAGATTCAAACATACAATACTGAATAGGGATTAGAAGAAACAGCTGCCTTTACAAAATGGGATTAGGATCAAAACATGGCTTTTCTAGGGGACATACATGATTTCAAACCAGCACATACCTTTAGCCACAGGAGCCCAGAACACAGACTGGACAATTGTGCAGAGAATGTGGGTGGAGTAGGGCAGGATGTGAGAGAATTTTTTCCTCCTCTGTAACACCAACAAGAAGAAATGAATTAGCAATTCATGTACATCATATGTCATGCCAACATTTATTCTCATCTATGTATAATCTAATTATCTCATATGCCCACCTATATGTGCCTGCATAGACTAATTTTCACAAATGCATTTTCTGATCCGTTGAGTGAGAGAGAATAGCCTCTAAAGTCACTTCCAGCTACATGACTTTTAAAGTCTATAAGTCTCTCATTCTTATGCATATTATCATTTTTATACTACAAATTAGTCTCTGATTAATGTTGCTCAACAAAAAAAAATTTGTCATCAACTATTTGGTTTATTCCCAAGGGCTGGTGACCTCTTAGTTCTACAGGGTATTCTTGAATACACTTCTCATTCATTTTTTTTTTCCCCACCCTTTTTCTAACTTGAATTTCCTCAGTGTGTATGCCTGGAATAATCTTCTAGCTTACTCAGTCCCTCCAGTTCCTCCTGAATTCCAGTCCCTCTCTATTCCAGGTTTTCTAAAATTGATCCCCCAGTTAGCATGCTAACATGCTAATGATTCAATGTGTTGCCCTCCCAAGGAACTCATGTGCCTTTAATGGCACCTTAACCCAAGAAATGACTTTCACAGAGATGAATTCCAGCACTGTGGTGGATGGACAGAAGGGTAGGAAAACTTTTTGTTACCTTCAGATAGCCTGAATGGCCCCTTCCAGTTGAAAGATACCATAGAAGCATAGGTTTTTTTTTTTTTTTTTTTTTTACCAATTTTATTCAAATACATGCGTACAGAAATGTGCCCAAATTCTACTTGCAAAAACACCTTTGTGAAACAACACTCAGATAAAGAAGGAGAATGCTTCCAGCTTTGCTTATATTTGAACTATATATAAATGAAACTATATGCATGTACTCTTGTATATCTTTGTATCATGTTTTTTAACAGAGCAGGTGTAGGCTACAGAAAATTTACTACAAGGTGCAGAGTTCTCCTATGCACCACCATCCCACACACAGCTTAGAAGCATAGATTTTAAATTGTGGTAGGCATGATTATTTACACAAACATGGTTACTTTTCAGCCTATAGTATGTGTGATCACCGTGTACTTACCTTTATTTTAGTGGTGTTGGAATCTCCTAGATTTGGCCCTGGGTCAGAATTCCCCACTCTTACCCAGGGCCAGAAAGCTCACCTGAAGAGTGTACTGAAGAGACACGGCTCCAGCTGCCTTTAAAAAGAAAGATGCCTAAGGAGTGATTACATCAGAGACAGAGATGTGGAGACGGAGCATGGCTTTCCCAGAGGCTGAGGGACAGCATCAGGCCTTAGCTAGCCTCTGTGTGACTGTAGGAGAGCTTCTGCCAGGGGAGGCAGTATTGTCCACTGAGCCAAAAGCCACCTCTGTGAAGGCCACATTTTTGGGTTAAGACTGCAGGAGTGGGCAAACCACAGCCTGGGGGTTATATAGCCCAGCAGCCTATTGTTGTACTGGGCTAGGAATGATTTTAACATTTTTTAAGGGTTGTAGCAACATTCCCCTCCCCCAAAGCAGAACAAAACAAAAGCACAAAGAACCTAACAAATGAAAACAAAGAAAAATATAGACAGATATTGCAGGTGGCCCATGAGCCATAAAATACCTACTAACTGATCTTTTACAGAAAAACATTGACCATTAGTATATTTTTGCAGCTTTAACATGAAGGGATAGTGGGTTCAGTGAGGGGAGGGACTAGAAAGTTTCAGCCCGTGGACTTCTCTAGAGCAGTTTCTCAACCTCTGCACAAAATTTGACATTTTGGTCAAATAATTCTTTGCTGTGGGGAGCTGTCATGTGCATTTTAGGATGGTTAGCATATGCTCCACCTACTAGATGCCAGGAAAATTGCTTTTCCCACCCATAGGTTGAAACGATCCAAAATGCCAAGTGTCTCCTAGGTAGCAAAATTGCCCCTAATTGAGGACCTCTAGTCTCAGAGTGTGGTCAAGGGACTGGTCCTGCCTAAAAATTGTTTAATAGCTCTTGTTGAAATACAATAAGTACAAATACTGAAGCAAGCAGTTTATAACAGAATGACAGCAATTTGACAGCATAATTTTGTTTCTTAATTTTATAACAAACATTTTGGGCTTTGGTTTGTATGTCTTTGTTTCTGTTTTACTAGCATAAACCTTATTGTATTTTATAAATTTGTCAGTCATCAGTGAATTGGGGGAAAATGATCATTCACCATCACTCATTTGAGATGCATACTCCAGAGACGTCTAGCACATTTGGGGAATCAGAAAGGGTCAAGAGGCACTTTGACAGTTGGGGCATGGAAAAAAGGAAAATTTTTAAAAGAGGATGTTGACTGCTGACTTTCCAAAACAACCACCAGAAGAGGCCATTGATTAACAAAGTTAAGTGCATTTAAGAATTGCAATAAGGGAGAGCATCACCTTGGCAGCAACTCTGGGATGCTTTCATGGTGTCTTAGAAGGGGAACATTGCGGGTAGATGTTTATAGGATTTTAGGTCTGGGATCAAATGGTGTAAGACAGGTCTTTCAAAGCTGGGATTTGTTGAGAGTAGGCAAAGTTCATGATAAAATAGTTTAGGGTGGGTGGACACTGCCAGGTGAGTCTTGAAACTATGTGGATAAGTAAAAAGTGGTTGCTTAGCGGTTGAGTCCAATTACTCATGAATCCAACTATTTCATTACAAGGGACTGACACTAAGGAGTTGGCCCTAAGAGGAAGATGTACACAAATATTTCCCCTCTCTCATTTCTGATATTGATAAAGTGTGTCTTCCCTTTTATCCTTCTTAGTATGCTCAGCAGGAAACTTCATTGATCAATTTTATTGATCTTCTCAAAGAACCAGCTTTTGGTTTCATTGATTTTTCTCTATTTTTTCCTGTTTTCTATTTGATTTCCATTCTGATTTTAATTTCTTCTGCCATTTTTAGGAGGCATGTTAATTTGGCTCTTCTTATTTTAATTTTTAAAGGTGGAAGTCGAAATAATTGATTTGAGACTTTTTTACTTATATAGACATTTTTTCTATCCTGCTGTTTTTAAAGATGTTTTTAAACTGGTTTTCAATCAACTTGTTGAGCTTCTTAGATATGTGCTTTTCATCAAATTCAGAAGATATTTCTTCAAATATTATTTCTAACATCTCCCTCCTGGTCTTTGTAGACTCCAATTACATATATATTAGATTTCTTGAATTTGGCAGCCATCTCACTGACACTCTTATTAATGTTTTCAGGTTTTTTTTCCTCTTCATGTTTCATTTTGGGTAGTTTCTATTTCTCTGTCCTCAAGTTCACTTTTTTTTTCTGAAATTCTGAACCTGCCTTTCCCATCCACTATATTTTTCATTTCAGACATTGTCATTTTCATCTCTTAAACTTGATTTTCTGTCGTTATATCTTCCATGTCTCTAACATGCTAACATTTTCCTCTGTAGTATGTCAAACGTATGAATTACAGATATAATAGCTGTTTTAATGTCTTATCTGCTAATTCTATCATCTTTGTCATTTATGGGTTGGCTCAATTTTTTTTGCTTCATTTTGAGTCATGTTTTTGTTTTTTGCGTGCCTAGTAATTTTTTTTGGATGACAGACATGAATTTTGCTTTGTTGAGTATTTTTGTATTTCTAGAAATATTCTTGAATTTTTTCTCATCAAAACACAAACTCTGGAAAAAAAAAAAAAGACAAATGAGTTGATTTTGCAGATTATAGCATTTTATTTGGGACACCCAAGTCTTGCTGCATTCAGGAAGCCAGGTCACTTGTGGAAACAAGAACAGCTTCCAGCTTCTTGGGATGGCGAGCCAATTGTTACAGACATAAGAAAGAAGTTGGTTTGACTCCTGTTGATTGGATGGGTGTCTGTCCATCTTATAGTGGGGGATTCAGGGCAGTCAAGCTTTGTTTTATACTAGATCCACCATGACTAGGGATCTGATTGGCTGGGTGGGTCAGGCACTGTGTAGGTTTCCTGAAGCTGATGAAATGCAATATACCAGAAATGGACTGCTTTTAACAATGGGGATTCATTAGCTTACAAGTTTACAATTCTAAGGCCACAAAAATGTCCAAATTAATGCATCAACGGGATGATTCCTTCTCGGAAGACAGGATGACAGCATCTGGGACACCTCTGTCACACAGGAAGGCATGTGACCGGCATCTGCTGTTCCTTTTCTCTTGGGTTTCATTCCTTTCAGCTTCTGGCTTCAAGGCTTCCTCTTTGATTTACTCAGAGCCTCCCTCTCTTAGCTTTTCTCTATGAGCTTCTCTTAATTTCATCTCTTAGCTTCTGTATGTGTTTTATCGTTCTATAAAGGACTCCAGTAAAAGGATTAAGACTCACCCTGGTAGATTGAAAAACTAGCAGTCAATGAGAGGGAGGGGTAAGGGGTATGGGTTGTATGAGTTTTTTTTTTTTTTCTTTTATTTCTTTTTCTGGAGTGATGTAAATGTTCTAAAAATGCTCATGTGGATGAACACACAACTAAGTGATATTGTGAGCCACTGGTTGTACACCCTGTATGGACTATATGTGCATGAAGATTTGTCAATAAAAATATCTTTCAGAAAGACCCACCCTGGGGCAGGCCTCAGCTGAAATGACCTCATCAAAAGCTCCCACCCACAGTAGGTCTGCATCCACAGGGACGAATTAAAAGAAACATGACCTTTTCTGGGGTAAATAACAGCTTCAAACTAACACAGCCACCTTGGTGGGGTTTTCACATTTCAAAAGCTTTCAAAAGGAAACTCAAAGAGGAAGTAGGCTCTGTTTGGGTATTTTGTTTCTTTGGTTGGTTTGGTTTTGCTCTGAGAGGGCCCTAGGGCTTTCTCTATATAATTTTATAATACTGGAGCACAGTCAAGTGCAAATAGTTGTATTTTTTAGAGTCTTACATTTGAGTTTTGGTGGGTGTTACCAGAGTAACATTTAGTCTAAGTCTAATTTTGTTCCACTACTGAAGCAAAACACTTCTGAGTATTCTACTCAATGTCCAATGAATTATTTCCACTCTGGCTGGCAGAATCAGAAACTATTTCCTACCCTCTGTGAATCCTGCATTGTTTCCTCTACTCCTTTTGGATAATTCTTTCCCAGGTTCAGGCAATTTCCAAACACATATGCTAATCCATAAATCAGCTCAATACTCTAGGAGAACTCAATGCAAATCTCTAGAGTTCTCTCCTTGTGTAATTCTCTCTCTTCTCATATTCTGCCCTGCAAACTCTAGCCACCTTGCCCTCTCCAGACTCTCAGCACAGTTTCCTCTACTGGGAAAGGGAAGGGCTCTAACTGGGATCCCCTTCTCTGCATTGCATCCTAGACACCCTTTCCAGACAATAAGCTGGGTGAGCATAGGGCTCACCTCACCTGTTTCTCATTCTCTCATAGAGCATTGTTCTTCATTGCCTGAGGTCCAACATCTTACATCTTTTTTTCCATGTATTTTCTATTTTGTTTATTTGTTTCACTAGAAGAATAAAATAGTTCCCTGTTACTTCATCTTGGCCAGAAGCAGAAATCTATTCTTACGTATTTTTTCTTAAGTCTTGTTGGTGATTTTGATTAGTTCTTCTGCTATAGACCTTTTGTAAGGTTTTGGTAGGTAATCCAAAGCAAAATTTGTCCCATAAGTGTGACATTTGATTAAACCTACTGACCTCATTAGTTCCCTGAGCCTACCTGAAGACAAACTTATTGGGTCTATGCCTATTTTCTTCCTTATAAACTTCCTCTTCTAGACTCACAGGAAATACAACGAAGACAGAGACACAAATAGTAATAAATTAAGAATAAGACAGTTTTCCTGCAAGGAGAAATATTTGATCAGGCCTGAAAATGATCAGGGAACCCCTTAAAAGGGTTTCTCATTTCTAGGATGCAAAATAAACTCAGCCAAAGGGAGTTTAGGCAGAAAGAAAAATTAGAGCTCAGGTCCAGTATGAAACTGACCTCAGCATTGAGGAAGGGGAGACTTCCACATAGGAGACACAGAGGTGCTTCAAAGGAACAAGTTGTTTTTGGGTTAAGCCTCTGAAACTGCAGGAGTAAGGTATTCTTGAGTGCCTCCTACTGGGGCCTCTAGGACTGTTGACTGCTGACTTTTCAAACAGATCATCAGGATAAACTATTGAGCAAACAAAGCTAAGTTTACTAACTTGATGCAGTAAAGGAGAACAACACTTTACCATTTAAATTCTCAAAAGGGAGAGGTCGGATACAGATATTTAGAAGTGTTGGTGATCTGGGCTTAAGTAGTTTAAAGTCAGGGCTTTCAATGCAGGAATCTGAGATGTGGCAAAGTTCCTGATATTATGGTTTAGGGTTGGTGGATACAGTGAAGCGGGGATCTTGAAGCAAGTCTGGGTAAGTTGATAATTGTTTGATGAATTATTTGACCTGGTGAGCAATCCATTGTCCTGAAAAGGGGGTTATTTGCTCAAATGAACAATCTATGGTCTAAATAAATTCAGGAATTTTCTGAAGATTGAAGTTATCTATTATGAGACAGTAGTCTTTTCCTGGGCAGGAATCTCCTGGAACAGATAGTAAAGGTCATGATGTCATTGGTCGTTGCATATGTCAATGTGTGGATGCAGGTGTCTCAGTTCTCAGAAGCATAACTACTCTGCTGAAAAGAAAAGTACAGAGAGTAGGTTGTTTCTGATTATGATCTGTCCACCAAATTAGCTGCATGACCTTGAACAAATGATATCATCTGTGTGTGTCTCATTGGAATTAAGAGCTGGACTGGCTCTACCTGGCACAACACTGAACAGTGTCCAAGCTGAGCAGGACATAGCTCTTAAAGAAGAGCTATGGGACTGAATGGATGTTTCTGTACCCTTTGTACCCTTCATGGAATGTCAATGAAATTGAGATCTTTAAAACTTTCACATCAGAATAAAACACTGTCCCATTGGTAAGTTATGTTACTGCCATTGAATGTCTATAGAACCTGAGTTTTACCAGGCCTCATTTAATTGTAAGTAGAAGTGGCATTATGATAACAGTAAAAACTATGTTTTACTGGTCCTTGCCACAACTTAAGCAAGCAAGACCCTACCTCCTGGGGACTCCAGGAGTACTTGGGGAAAAAGGAAACTTTGCAAGGGACAGCAGTTTTGGCTGCTTCTTCTTTCAGCTTCTACTATTCCCGTCAGGCCTCTGCTGGGAATCCCCTCCCAGAAACACCGAGGCCCTGCCTGGTGGCCCAGTCTTTCCACCTAGGAGAGGTAGCAGGGTTGCACTGGAGCCCTCAGGGAGCCAGAACTACCCAGGTCTCTGGTAGTGGGGACTTGTTTGATTTCAGCCGAAGCTAAGACACGTATCACCATCATGGGATACAGGAATAAATCTGAAGCTTATTTTTAAAGTAATGATCATACAATATGATCTCATTTATCTAACCTTCTCCAAAAGATAGTTAGGAGTGTAGAACTGATCAGTGTTGCCAGGTGTTATGGGGTGGAAAGAAAGGGTGGCTATAAAAGTATAGCACGAGGGAATTTTTGGAGCAGTGGAACTGCTCCCAAGGCTGAGTCTCGTCATGGTTACATGAGTCTATATGGGTGTTTAAAGTCATAGAACTGTACAGGAAGAGAAAAAAAAATGTTGTATGATAATATTTAAAACTTTATCATCATTATTTTTTACTTTGATATGTGTTTATTTAATCTCAGAAGTCTCACATATAGTAATTTTTTTTTTTTAATTATTGAAGGCTCTTATGTTGTTTCAAGATGGCACTGAAATATAGTTGACTCGAATCTTGATGTTCTTTATCATTCTTATGTCAGACTTGGTGAAAATCAGTTAAATCTTTTAAAAGTTATCTCATGAAAGACAGATGGAAATAAATTTTTGAAATGGGAAGTGGGCAAGCGGTAGCTTGCCAAAAGGAGAATAAAGTGCTGTTACCAGCACACAGGTTACTTACCGGATGCTGGGCAGATAGCAGCAGCAAATGTCCATGATGATTCCTTCCCTAATGTTTAGCTTAAATCTCTCCTGCTGTAACCGGTGCCTCACCCCCCTTGTTTCCTTGCAGTTAGCCCAAACCAAAGCAAATATATATTTTTAATTATTTATTTATTTATTTTTAAACATAACAAACAAACATGAGCATTCTTTCGTGTGGCCATTCCATTCTTGGTATATAATCAATAACTCACAATATCATCACATAGTTGTATATTCATCACCATGATCATTTCTTAGAACATTTGCATCAATTCAGAAAGATGAAAAGAAAAAAGAAAACTCATACATACCCTACCCCTTACCCCTCCCTCTCATTGGCTGCTAGTATTTCCATCTACCCAATATATTTTAGCCTTTGTTTCCCTTATTTTTTTTCTATAACCCTTATCACTCCCTTTCATCGATCACTAGCATTTCCATCTACTAAATTTATTTTAACATTTGTTTCCCTCATTATTTATTTTTAATCTACATACAACTATTATTTTTTAAAATAGTGAAACATTTTTGAAAGTTTAACTTGATAGTGTGAGGACAAGATAGTCAACTGAGAGAGTGTTACTTTGGTCACTATTACATCTGCCTAATACTACATCATTACTTGTTTGTACCTGGCATATTTAATATAACTAACCTTTTGGGGCACAGCACAGCAAAACAGAATTTGAGAAAATGTCTTTGCATCCATTACATATAATTTGGATAAATAAACATTGTTTAACTAATGAAAATGTGTGGTAGTTTGTAGGAATCGTTTTGGCAAGCTTTTTATTCAAACACTTACTCTCCATAAATTTAAAACTGTAGGGAACTTTCTTAAAACCTTCTTAAAAAGACTGACTTGTGAAATCTAATTTGTGTGAACAGTGTTCCACTATCTCATTTTTCTCTAACAATTTTTCTCTTCATGTCTTTTTGCTGTTGTACATGATTTTAAATCAATACATATGCCTTTCCATTAAATTCTGAAAAGACGAAGTTGGCATTTTGCTTCTAATTCATCCTCATTGAGGTAAATAATTTCTTTTCTTGAAAGATTTATGGCTTGTTATTTAAATAATTAAAAATAAAAATACAGTTTTTTAAAGCTTATTTTGTTAATTATTACAAAAGCTCATATACCAAGCAGTTTACAAAGATCAGAAATATGATCTCACCCTATTCATTAAATTTATATAAGCCGCTATTTACAACAAAGCTATATTACTTTTCTGTGTTAGCTCTCCTCATTAATATTCTTATTGTCAATCTATTTCCCAATTTAAGTATTTGAACGTTCTTATTAATAACTTTCACAATCATTACTTGTTGGAGCATTCTATTTTTAATGTAATACATATACATTTACTCCCCAGCTGACGGCTTGAATTTCAACATCTAAAGTACCTAAGAAGACTTGCACTCCAAGACCTGGTTAGAATGCCTTACCTTTATTTGAATGCCCAGAAATTAACAACCTCTTTCATTACATGCCCTGTTTATTGTCTCTGATGCTGTTACAAGGATTATATACCTAATCACATGGTCAGTGATGCCAGGGGATGCCAGGAATGATGTTGAAGAGGGTTTCCTGAAGGCTGAAGTGGAAGAAGCCGACTGGCCACATAATGAGCCAAAACCTAAGCCTGGTCCATTCCTACCTACAGACATTATCTATTGAAGTCATAGGCAGCCATGGGCTAAGCCAAGGCTGAGTATGGCTAGAGAAGATTCCATGCTATTTGAAAGCACTCCTTCCTCTGACTCTGTGGCTTTAACACTGACTCATCCAGCCTCTATCATCTTCTCATGACAACTTTTAAGTCCTTGTGCGAAGATTGCTTACAGGTGTACTCTTCCGGATGTCATGTATCTCTCTGCGTATTTAGTTCACTGTTAGCCCCCTGCTGCACATATATATACACATAAGTATTTTCCACTGCTTTCTATATAGCATGTATTATGCTAATGGTTTCTATATATTAGTTCTAATTTTCATAATAATTCTATGAGGAATTTCCACTTAAACAGGGGGATTGAATTTACCTATTCTACATTTTCCCACAGCAAAGTGATAGTAAGGAGACTTCTCTTTGAAAGGCGCAAATCTACTGGGACAAAGAGAACGGGAAAGGAGATGACACCCCAACATCTAAGACTCTGTAAGCAGATGGATAAGTGATAATTGACTTGGGACTAGTGTTAGCAGAAATCTAAACTCAGAATAAGGGAAGCACGTCAATAAGCTGGTTTACTCTGCAGACTCCCAGAAAGGCTCAGCGACTGGAGGATCCAGAAACCTATGGAAATGGAGGCACAAGTAGGTTCTGAAAGCAGGACAATTTATTGAAAGTCTGCATATGAAGCAAACTGTTCTGCCGTCCACCTCATGTAATTGGGTGATACATTTCCCTCACGCTACTTTTAGAGATTTACTCTTTGGAAAGGTTGATTCCATAGAGACTCTGGACTCAGAGGCAGCAGCCACTTTTGCTGAGAAGAGGACTCCCATCATGGAAGCGGGGACCTGTGAAAGTATATATTCTGAACTGAGAAACCTCCTTCTATCCAGCCGGAAGGACAGTGCAGCAAGAGTAGGCAAAGAGGGATGAACAGTGGGGAAGCAGAGCAGTATAAGACAAAACACTGAATAATTGCAATAGTTTCTTGGGGGTTCCGGTAATGAAATGGCCGGTAAAAAAACAAAAACAAAAACAGAGATGCTTCCAATTAACAAGACTTGTGCATGCACACAAATTTCAATTCCCTTTTTCACATCCCAATCTTTAAGATGAGCTAACTGCCAGTATGAAGAAAACCTCCTAAAAATTTTCTGAAACAGAAAAAAAGGAGTGAACAAAATGATGAAGAATACACCAGAAATTCCTAAAAAAAAAAAAAAAAAACTAATATCAGAAGATATTACATCCATAAGAAATGTTGCTAAAAATGGTATTATTCTGAGAACTTTTAGAAACTGAAAAATATTGTTGTAGCATGTTGTAAGATGGAGTTAAGAAAAACTTCCAGAATTTGGAAACCAAAAGGATGAAGAAATGGAAAATAGGAAAGAAAGCTGAAGAACATTAGAGTGGGATATCAGCCCACAAGGTCCAACATCCAGAAAAATTAAAAAGTGGGGGGGAGGGGAGCAATGTGTTACTAAATATTTCAAGAAAATCCCTAGAAATGAGGGAGATGAGTTTTCAAACTGAATGAGTCAAATAAGTATCCAGCATAATGGATTTAAAAAGAACCTCATTAAAGCACATTATCATGTAATTTCAGAATAGTATGACAATGAGGAGATCTTAAGGCTTTGACAAGATGAACAAAAACAGAAAAACCAGGTTACATATAAATGATAAGGATCAGAGTGACAGTAGATTTCTCAATACCAACAGAGGAAATAAACATGACTTCAAAAATCTGAGGGAAAATTATTTCCAGCCCAGAATTATTTCCTTTTAACTCTCTCACAAAATTTTAGAGTAAAATAAAGGCGTTTCCCCTGTGTCATAAAATTTACCTCCAATGCGTCCTTCTTCAGGAAGCTACTAATGGCTTTGCTACACCCTAGTCAGCAAAATAAGAGGGAAACCAAGAAATAAAGACATTAAGAGCCAGGAAAGAGAGTGCTCAACAAAGGTGAGAGGACAGGACCTCTAGGAAGATGACAAAGAACCAGATGCAATATTCAAGGCAAAATCTCAAAGTCATAATAGGCCCAGAAGATAACCCTCTGTTTGGAAGAGGGAGATGAAGCAATGAAAGTATCTGCAGCCTGATGTGTCTCATCAGATGAAAGGACACTTACACTCCCAGTAGAGTGTGGGATGAATAGTAAGGCAATTAAAAATGAAATGATTATTAACTCCAGGTTAGAAGTTATGTAAGAATGGAAATGTAACCATAGCAAACTAGAGGGATTGGCTGTAAATAGTTTTTACCTAATGATAACAGTGCAAATTTTTGCAAATAACCTTACTCCGAAGAATGATACAATTAGAGTAGAAGATTTTCAGGAAGGAGAGTGAGGAAGGGATCTGAGATAGGAAAATCCTCAGCTATGATAAAAGTCAGAAGGTTGCATCTAAAATCAAAGCAGCAAGAGATAGCAGTGGGACCTGTTATTTATGGATATGGCAGTGAATAGGAGAAGGAAAAGTAAGAGGAGGTGAAAGGTCTAGCCTCTGGGGAGTGGGAATTGGGATGGGGCGTGCTGGGGAAGTCACAGACACACTCAGTGCCATCTCCCAGCCTTCACCTACTCCCTCCCTTTCCCTTCGTCCTCATTTGTATGCAGGTGTTTGTGTTTCCATTCTTGTTTGTGCAGGTGATTGGTATGTTTCCATATGTGCTTTTTGCATGCAGGTGTTTGGTATGTTTCTATTTGTAGCGAGACCCCAAGAAGCGCTAAATCTTAATCAGTCCCAGTTGCTTGTCAGGGCACCAAGGTTGCTCATTGGCAGAGTCTGGCCCCCAGCCCCCCAGCCAGTGTATATGAGCTGGGCACTCAGTGCAGGTGTGTCTCTCATCTCTGACTCGAAGAGGTCTGCGGGTGCTGCAGTCCACCGACCCTGACCCGGGCAGCTGGCTCCCCTGGGGACTGGCCAAGGTGAGGCTCTTTTCCCCTCTTCTTTTGAATCCTTTGTGCTGTACAAGCAGCACAGCCATCATTTGCCAGAAGCCTCTGTTGTACCTGAGCCTGTGTTCCCACAACATACTCTATAGCGACCAGGGCAGGGGACAGAAGAAGGTTTCCTCTTCTTGGCAATCAATTTGACTTTTTAAACAAGGTACATACCGGTTCTCCAAAATGTTATAAAACAGCCAAGTGAAGTAACTTTTATAAGTAAAAATCCAGAACTCTGATCAGTTAAAAAATGTGCCCTGGGTGACATAGATGCAGGCAGGTGTGTCTAGCTCCTGGTGCAGAGATGTCCAGGTTTCTCTTGGCGTCCTGGGGTCCCAGGTCCCAACATTGTCAGGAGCCCCTGCATGCTCTAAGAACATCTCGGGTCGCCCTAGAGGAACGTGGTCCTGCATTCTTTCCCCTTATTCTACTTCCACTCACCCACCATAACAGGTCTTCATTAAGAAGGCCTTGAGGCTGGGGTGTGCATACAAGAGCCTCAGTTCTTTCTTTTCTAGCTCAGAGAGTAATCGCAGCAAACGATTCCACCCAGCACAAGCGTAGGCCTGAGAATGACCCCCACGGACAGCATTGTACCGTGAAACCTGAATTCAAAGGTTCTTTTGAGATCTGGGTGGATGGAAGAAATACTTTTATTTCTCTTGTTAAAGAAAAGGAGTGCAGTGGATCATTGAGCTATTAGTGCAAAACCAGAGGGAGGGACAGAACTGCAAAATGCACTGGCGTAAACTTCCTTTTCTCCTGCAGCCTCAATAACCCTAAAGCTATTTGGGAGAGAGAGAGAGGGAACTACACAGCCCAAGAGTGGGGCCAAGAGTGTGAGAAGGGCTTACTGGCAAGGGTAGCCTGTTTTAAACACAGCTGCTTGTTAGCATATGTGTAAATTAAAGACAAAAAGGAAAATGTTGACAGGAGCCAAACTTTGTTATCCTCCTCCTCTTTTTCAGCTCCTAAGGCTGGCAAATATCGTGTCATATTCTGATAAGAAAAGTTTCAAATCTTGATGAAAAATACTAATAATTTGGAGAATTAATTCATGAGAACTAAGCACATGTGATAAGTCACCAGCTTCAAGAAAATTGGTGAGACTGCTGCTAAGGAAAGACATCTGTAAAGCATGTGGAAATGGTCAGCAGAAAGTGAGTTGCTAGGATTTCTCTTAAAATCCTTATTCCGCTGGCCTCGAGCATGGGCATAAAAAGGTTTAGACACATAACACACAAACATATGCCTACATGTTAGAGGTTTAGTTGGAAGACTGCAAAATAGGTTAGAATCCCGCTCTGCCACTTATTAGGGCCCAACTTTTTTTTTTCCTTCATTTTAATTTCTCTTCATTTACATTTCTCATCTGTAAATCTGTTGTGAGATATGCCATGGAAAGTATTCTGCTGAACAAGAGGCATATGTTAGACAAACACGTGGTAGTTATTAGAGAAGGAGGAGAATTTAGGATTAAAACAAAATCTCCTAAACAATGCCTCTGATACAGCAGACATAAAGGGCTTAAGTAGCAATCAGGTTAAACCTCTCTCTACCTAACCCTCCTCCCAGGGATGCAGATGACTTTACAGACAAATGTCAGCTCTGGCCTGTTCAATAGGTAGCAGCCTTCTCAGACTCACACGACTCACCTGTAAAATGAAAGGAATATTGGGTTATTGTAAAATTGCCATAAGAAAGCAGTAGGTGTGAGACATTCGTATCACATGTTGCTTCTCCTTTCCTGTACCTCCCTTCCTTCCCCCGAGCCTTTTCCAACCAAACTGAAATGGTTTCAAAAGCAAGAATCTAGCTCTTGTTTGGGTGTGCCCAGCACCGTGCTCAACAGAATAGGCAGTTACAGCTCCCTGAACTAATTTTGAACTTGCCATTCTCTTGGCATGGTCTAAGACCTCATCCCCCACCCAGATAAATGAGGGATTATCTGAAAAATAGTTTTGCTAAACTTTTCACCTTGCCTCTTAAAAGAACTAAAACCACCCACAGCAGGACTTGCATGTTTGCAAGCATTCTATTTTTTTTTTTATTTTCTTTGAGCTGGAGGGCAAATATAATTGGTGTAGCACTTGGGTAGGGAGAGGCAGAGGAGAAGAATGAGCTGATGAAAACTTTGAAGTGAGGGCCTTGTATTAATGTCCCCCGGCATATAGGGTGATTCTCCTTTTCTGGCCTGTTTTAGCTTACTAAGTTGGTGAAATGCAGCTACTATAAAAGAGTTGGCTTCTACAATGGGACTTGACTAGTTTACAGTTCTTATAGTCCAAATCAAGCCATCATTGATACCTGGACTCCTCTGTCAGATGGCAGGGCACATGGCAGTGTCTGCGGGCCTCTCCTTTCTTTCCCAGGTTCCTTTGCTTCCAGCTTTTGACTTCAGTAGTTTCCCATCTGTTTTTGTGGCTTTCTCTTTTAGCTTCTGTGTCTATGTATGTTTCATCCTTTTATAATGGACTCTGGTAAAAGGATTAAGACCCACCCTGGATAAGGTGGGTCACATCTTAATTTAAGACTCTACTCGGGGTGGGCCACCATGGCTCAGCAGGCAGAGTTCTCACCTACAATGCCAGAGACTCGGGTTCGATTCCCAGTGCCTGCCCATGCAAAAAAAAAAATATATATATATATATATATATTCTACTCAGCAAAAGATCCTACTTACAATGGGTCTGAGTCCTCACTCACAGGAATGGGTTAACTTTAAGAACATACTTTTCTGGGGTCCATACAGCTTCAAACCATCGCAGTGTCATTTATACATGGTTGAGTCATGTGATTAAACTGCTCTATGTAAGGGGATGGTGAACAAGCCTCACCTCTGTGCCCATGTTTCCTTCTGTCTTTCTCTGGGTAGTGAGTAGAATTGCAAAACGCATACGTGGTAGTTAGGTTCAAGTCAGCTTGACCAGGTGAAAGTGCCTGGTTCTATTGCTGTGGACATGAGCCATTGACATGTGAAACTCCTCTGTCACTGATTGCATCTGCAGTCGGCTAGGAGGCGTGCCTCCTGCAATGAATGATGTTTGATTTAATTGACTGGCTGCTTAAATGAGAGAGCTCCGTGCAGCACAGCCCAAACAGCTCTGCATACCTCATCTCAGCACTCCAGACTTTTGGAGATGTAGAAAGCAATCACCCCAGGAAAGCTGTGGGAATGCAGAGGCCAGAAGAGAGGGCCAGCAGAGATCACCCTGTGCCTTCCCATGTAAGAGAGAAGCTCAGATGAAAGCTAGCTGCCTTTCCTCTGAAGAATCATAAATTTTTAACTAAATAAATCCCCTCTTTATTAAAAGCCAATCCATCTCTGGTATGTTGCATTCCGGCAGCTTTAGCAAACTAAAACAGCATACTACTCCTTTACTCTCACCCAGGCACCCCTCATAATAGGGAAATGTGAGAAAAATGGAATATGCGTTCACAAAACTGAGCAACGCTCCCCACCCCCCAAAGCAACCAACTTCCCCGTGGGATGAGGTAGTGGCGGGTTTTCCCGTAATCTGGAGATACTAGGGGCCATTCTACTGCTTTCCTTCCCTTCCTATGAAATGATGCACGCTGTCATGGTTCATGTCAGGACTCGTCTGCTGATTGAGCAAAGGATCAAAACACAGAAAAGGAAATATGTATAATTCTGGAAATTTTGTAGTGGATAATTGCACAAATATGATTGATTTTACTTATCTATCCAGCATTGGAATAAACACAGTTCTAGACACAGGAAAGTACAAGGGTTACTGATAATTGTACTTTCAGAACAAGCCTCTTGAAGTCACATGTTCTCAAAACCCCCAGAAACCACTTCTTTTTCTCTTCATTTCTCTACCCAGGGAATCTGAAAACATCAGTTTTGGGCTATTTTCTTAAACCTTACTCTATCATATCATCCCTGAACCATCAGTCACTGCCATTTATGTTATTTAAGCTCATATTTTAGGTCAATTTTTATTTCTCCCTTGGAACCAGTTTGAAGCAATAGAAGGAAAGCAAACTGGCAGAGGTGGGGAAAGACGAGAGACCTGGTTCCTCATCTCTGGTCTTTCCTGCTCTCAATCGTTGCTTTACACACTTGTTTGTACATAGCCTAAAGTGAAAATATGTATTTTAACTTACACACAGACGTGAAACTAACTTTCACATTCTTATGTGTGATATACATGGTGATGTTTTCTATTCTCTTTAAGTACTTTTAACTTTTTTTTTGTTCTGCTGTATGGTGGGGGTCATATCTCATTCTTTTTCCATGTGAGTATCCTGTTATTGCAGCACCATTTGTTGAATTTTTGTTGTCTGTTTTTTCCTTTGTTTTGCTTGCTTGTTTGTTTTTGGGCAGTGCATGGGCCTGGAATTGAACCCGGTCTCCTGCATGGCAGGCGAGAATTCTAGCACTGAACTACCCTTGTACCCACGCCCCTCTTTTAACTTATTTTTGGAGACGCTATTAGTATTACTGAATAACAGAAAAAAATGCATAAATTACAAAGTTCCCATATATCCCTCCCTCCCATATATAGATTTCCCTTATTTACACTTGCATTAATGTGGAAACTTGTTACAAGTGATGAAACAGTATTATAATTATACTGTTACCTATAGTCCATGGTTTACATTAGTGTTGCGTTGTATTGTACAGTCTGTGACTGTACAATATAGTGACTGTATTGTACAGTCCTGTGTTTATTTTAACAAAACACTCACTCACTCCTTCTTTTCTTGTGTAACGAGTACCTGCGCTGTGGCAAACATCACACTAAGCCCTGAGAAGATGAAGACATATAAAGCCAGTCACTACCTGTAATCCCCAAGGCCCTATTTTAAATACCGAGTGCACACTCACAAACGTACAGACTTGGCATCTGCGGTTCTAAATGGGGAAACCATGTAGCTCTGGGGCTCTAGGAATGAGAACCTGAGGCAGGAATTAAAGTGATTATAGTTTGCTTGGGAGATGCGAGCAAGCACCACCTTGGGTGGTGGGGTTGAGAAAATAATGGATTAAGGCAAAATAAAGCAAGTGAGGGAAAGGAGTTCAAAGGAAGGGGAATTGGAAAGCAGTGTGATGCGACCTGGTGTGCTAGTTTGAAAACGTTATGTACTCTGGAAAAGCCATGTTTTAACCCTGACTCATTCTTTGGGGGCAGCCATTTCTTTTAATTCTGATTCAATATTATAGGGTAGAAACATTTGATTAAATTATCTCCACAGCATGTGGCATGCTTAATTGTGGGTGTGACTTTTTGATTAGATGGAAGTATGATTCCTCCATCACAGCTTAATGGTCTTGATAGCTTACTAGAGTCCTTTAAAAGAGGAAACATTTTGGAGTGAGTCAGAAATGACAGAAGCCTCCGAGCCGACAGAGAGAGAACCAACAGAAACTTCAGAGCAGAGGTGACTCAGATGCTGACATTTGGAGAATAGAGACACAGATGGAACTCAGCAAATGTCCACCATGAGATGTTAAGCAAACTAGAAACTGGAGAGAGCCAACAGATGAAAGCCAGCCCTGGAGAAATAAAATGAGGAACCCCCACAGGAACAGAAGCTGCAAGCAATGGAGCCCAGGAGCAAGGGACCAGCAGATGCCAGCCACATGACTTCCCAGCTGGCAGAGGTGTTCTAGACCCATTGACCTTCCCTGAATTAAGGTATCTTTCCCTGGATACCTTAGTTTGGCTATTTTTATAAAACACTTAGAACTGTAAGCTCGTAACTTAATAAATTCCCTTTTTTTTTTCTTACATGGGCAGGCACCGGGAATTGAACCCAGGTCCTCTGGCATAGCAGGCAAGCGTTCAAAAGCCATTCGTTTCTGGTATATTGCAATTCAGCAGCTTGCAAACTAATACACCAGTTCCAATGGTGGCTATTGCTTCATAATGAGTCACCAAAAGAGACAGCCAGTTGCTTGGCAGTTGCTTTTTTAGACATGCAGGGATACCCCCTGATGGGCTTCAAGGGGAAACCATGCCTCAGAGTAGTCTATAGTGAGAGAAAGAGAAGAAATTAAACAGCCTGGCTCCCTTCCATCTCCTTATTTCCAATGGTCAGAGTTCACCCAATGGGGAATTACCTGCCCTGAACTTCTGGATTGTGTCATTTGGCCTCTTTGATGGCCTCTTGAGATGCTAGATCCTAAGCCCTGTATTTGCAGTTTTACCTAGTTATGAAGGCATAGGGGCATTTGGGTGTGTGATTAAAGTAGAGAGGCAGATGGGAAGTTGAAGAGTGAAAAAGTGCTACAATCTTCCATGTTCCTGTCAATTGAACCATGGTATTGCAGAGAAGCTATGGATATATTTTTTTTCCCTCTAGTCTCTCCTTTGCCATTTTAGTCTTGACTCCCTTTAGTCCATGCAGGCAGGCAGCCAATAGCTGACTTTGCCCTTCCTTTCTTACTTAGAAATTGACCAAACATATAATTGCATTGTCTCTCTGACCACCTGCGACCCTCAGCAGGTCACCTGCTGCAACTTCTGTAGCAGCACATATCCCTCGGGTAAAAGCAATAAATTCGAAAAGAGTTTGAGATGATGACTTCTGTTTTTCATACAACCATTCGAGAAACAATGACCCCCATAAGTTCTTGAACAGTGTCTCGTAAACTTTATAGAGTATTTTCTGAAACAGATTCCTGGGCCCACCCTTGGAGAATTTTATTCAGTAAGTTTGGGTTGGGGCCTGACCATTTGCATCTTTAACAAGATCCTGATTGATGGCAATGCTACCTCAATGTTCAGGGTTTGAGGCATGTTGGTGTTAGAGGGGAAAGGGTAGTCAAAGATTAATATCTTGACTTACTTCCTTAGTAGCCAGGCAAAAAGAAGTACATTACTTTAAAAAATTTCGCAATCTAGTGAGACAGAAAGGAAAAAGGTAATTAAAAAGTCATTATGGTGGTATCTACAAAATACTAATGGAAAAAGCTTTGCAAACAAAGCCTCTTTGTACTGGATCTATAAGGATGAACTGTTATCTAAGCAGAGATTTGATCATGAGCAAGATTTAAAAGTGTCATATACCTGAAGCTCAGGGGTATTTGCACATGGTTGATGGGAGAATTAGAGGGTGATTTCGGTTGACCTTGAAGGCCTTCCATGTTATGCTAAGGACTTTGAACTCTATCCTATGGGGCAATAGAAAGCATCCTCACTGTTCTTGGATGTCTCCGAGGGTACACCTTCCTTCGCTTTCTCCCACTTTTCCCTCAGTTCCGTTCTCTCACCTTTGCTTGTTTTCAACGTTACCAGTCCAGCAATTAGGTATTCAATCACTGATCTAATTATTAGAAAATAAGTTTTTCTAAAGTAGAGATGGTATCTCTGACTGGAGTATAATTCTGTGTGACACCAACTATTGCTTTAAAAAACATGAGTGGTAGCTTCCTAAGCAATCTTCTATTGTGCATAATTCACTGCCCTGAAATTATCTTTGGCTTCCTTCCCCAAACCTTGAGCTGCTGATTTTGGCTGGGGGTGGAGGCAGGGGGTTCACACCTAATCCTCACTCTTACTGACTGTTAGAGCAGTGGGATGGCCTGGCTGTCTCTGTCTTCCCCACCCCCTGTCCCTGATGCTACAAATGAACAATAAGAAACAGAAACTATTAGCGTTGGGGAGAAAATGAGCCAAGTGTCAAGCTGGAAGGTGAGAGACTGCTTAGATCTCTAATTACCGCAGACTGGTGGTGAAAACAGGACCTTACTCAGACTGGGCCCTGAGCAAGTGTTTGGCACTATATACTTAACGTGCTTTTTGGTTCAGAAACAAGGAGCAAAGGGAAAGCAACTCTTACTGTAGATGTTTTAGGTAACATGTTTGCCTTGTACAGATCCTGACACAGCCTTGTCTGATGGCTCCGGATTCCTGAGTATCAGGCAGACTGAACAGGTGTGATGGTGGAAGGTTTTCTCCTTGCTGGATGCTAGCCCAGCTCCATCCCCTTTGTTGAGGCTGACCACTAAGATATGCCTTGCCTCCTACCTTGAGCCTCCACTGGGCAGAGGCACAACCTGTATCAGCTCCATATGGTTTTGCTGGTTTGTTGCATGTTTTCTTTAAACATTTTTCTTTGGTGGGGGGAGGGGTCGTTACCCTAGGTCTCCTCCTCACTGTGGACAATTCTGACCATATGCCAAGGTTGTGGATAAGATGGGGAGTGTAAGTCAATGAATGAATATGAGCTAATACCCTGATAATGATTGTCAACATGTGTAACAAATGATGGTCAAAGGCAATCCAGCAGCCACGTTGGCTGCTGGCTAGTAGGTCAACACAAATAAGATACAGAGAAGGTGATAGGATCTCATCAAATGTGTAGTTTGTGAATTAGCAGTCTGGGGTGTTCGGCCCCCTGAATGATCTCAGTCAGACATTCCTGACCTCATCTTTCCTAACTACGAAATGGAGGCAATCATGACAGCCAGACTGGAGTATTGGGATGTGGATGTGGCAGGGAGCAGATATGAATGATTTCACTTAATAAATTTTCAAGTGCCAGGTCTTTTCACTGACACAGCAGGTGTGATCTGGAAGTAGCTATTCAGTTGGAAATGGCTCAATTCCATGGGGAGGACAGCTTCTTTAACTTCCCTCATTCCCAACTGTTCTGTGAAGACTGTTGAATTTGACCATTGCCAAATGGAGACCTGGAAGGTTAATTGGCTGAACGATTACTTAACATATGCCATTCCTGTATCTTTTTCTTCCCCATAGTTCAAGTAACAGCCAAAATTGTTGCAAGGTGAAGACAAGAGGCAGAGAGAAGTAATAATCATCTCTAGTCTTTTTTTTTTTCTTTTCTTTAAACCTAATTGATAAGCAAGGGAAGGAGGGAGGGAGAAGGGGTCTTTCAGAGAAGGTTGGGAGAGAGAGAGTCTGGAGTAGCAGGAAAAGGAGAGTCCCACATTTTTTAATGGTAATTTGAGTAGGTCGTAACAAGGGCAGGCTCTTTTATACATGAACTATAGTTGGCTTAAGGAAGTAGAACCTAAACTGGGGTTCTCAGCATATATTCCTGGTCGACCCCGTGTATGGTGAGGAAGCGAATAGCCGAGGGACTGAAAGGAACGACCGTAGCTTAGACAACACAGTGGGTCTCATAGTAGTCTGGAGATGAGAGAATTTTCTGTTGGGAGGAAGAGGGTATGTGCCAATTATGAAATGGAAATTCCCAATAGGATGGTCGATTCAGGACACAGACCCCAAATTAAGGGAAATAAAGAAAGCAGTATTCCTGCCCACCACCCTTCAAACTAAGATTTATACCTTCTACACTGAGTTTAATGCTGAGTATTTAGATATAAAGAGCAGGTGTGGGAGAAGAGGAGCCCAAATCAGAAAGCTGGGAAAGAACATGGATTGTCTGTTGAAGCAAAGCTATTCGGGTAGTTGTTCTCTGGCAACATTTTGGTGGAACTTTTTATTGTTGTTGGTTCAGAGCTGTTGTGATTGAGGAAAGGTTTCCAAGTCAGAGATCGAAACCAGCATGGAGGACAAGTGAGGAAAAGAAAGGAAAGTCTCATTAACTTTGAGGAAAGAAACTCAAAATTAACTTAAGAATTCTCTGGAAGGTATTCAGTTGGGTACCTTTTGCCTATAGTGGCTGTAGTTCTTTCGTGTGGAGGAGGAAATAGTGAAGAAGCAATACATAGATTTGATTACCCTTATTCTATACTTCAGGATTTAGGGATTATCTGAGGTTAAATTTTTCCTGATTCCTTCTTTAACTTTCAAAGTTTGCTCATTTATTGTTCATATTTGTGACAGTATTCCTCCTTTTGTTTCTGGCTAATTTTACTCAACATAATATCCTCAAATTTCGTCCACATTGTTGCAGCTGTCATGACTTTATTCTGTCTTACAGTTGCTTGGAATGATCCATGAGCACTTGAGAAAAATGTGTATCCTGCTGTTGGGTGTAAAATGGCTATAAATGTCTATTAAGTCTGGTTGACTTATTATACTTTCAAACTCTATTTCCTTATTGATCCTCTGTTTAGATGTTCTATCCATTAATGAAAGAGGTGTATTGAAATCTCCAAATATTACTATAGAAGTGTCTACTTTGCCCTTCAGTGTCATTAGTGTATGTCTTCTTATATTTTGGGGCACTCTGGCTTGGTGCAAAAATATTTATAATTGTTATGCCTTCTTGATGAATTGTCCTTTTTTTAATACATGCTGTCCTACTTTGTCTCCTTTAATTGTTTTACATTTGAAGTCTAATTTGTCTGATATTAGTATAGCTACCCTCACTCTTTTCTGGTTTGTGTGAAATATTTTTCCAACTTTTCACTTTCAACCTATCTTTGTCCTTGGATCTAAAATGAGTCTCTTGTAGATGGCATATAGATGGTCCTGTTTTTAAATCCATTTTGCCAGTCTGTGCCCCCATTGGGGAGTTTAATCCATTAACATTTAATGTTATTACTATAGAGGCAGAACTTTCCACTACCATTTTGTCTTTTGGATTTTATATGCCATATCTTATTCCGTCCCCACTCTTTTCATCCTTATTGATAGTCTTTATTTCTACACTCTTCTCAAAACCTCTCTCCTGTTTTTCCCATCTGCCTGTAGTGCTCCCTTTAGTATTTCTTGTAGATAAGTCTCTTGTTCACAAACTCTTAGTGTCTGTTTGTCTGAAAATACTTTAAATGCTCCCTCATTTAAAAAAATGTTTTTTATTGTTAAATATGACATATATACAAAGAAAAGAAAGAAAAGCAATGATTTTCAACATATACTTCAACAAGTAGTTACAGAACAGATTTCAGAGTTTGTTATGGGCTACTATTCCACTATTTCAGATTCTTCCTTTTAGCTGCTCCAAAATACTGAAAGCTAGAAGAAAGAGTTTTCTTCTTTTTTGTGAAAAATAATATATATGCAAAAAAGGAATACATTTCAAAGCACATCTCGACGTTAGTTGTAGAAAAGATTTCAGAGTTTGGTATGGGTTACATTTCCACAATTTTTAGGTTTTTTATTTATAGCTACTCTAAGATACTAGAGGCTAAAAGAAATATCAATATAATGATTCAGGAATCATGCTCATCTGTTAAACCCTATCTTCTCTGCATAACTCCACCTTAACCTTTGATCTTTCTACCATTCATTAAGGGGTATTTGCGTGATGACCATTATAACTTTTTCATGTTGGAAGGAACAACTGATGTTATGGGATAGGGGGATGGAGCTAGTTGATGTTCTGGAGAAGCTGGGCCCTCTGCGTTTCAGGACTTACCTGGGCCAGAGAATCATCTGGAGATTGTTGGTTTCTGGAAAGACACCTTAGTGCATGGACCTTCATAGAATCTTACCCTAGGTGTTCTTTAGGATTGGCAGGAATGATTTTGGTTGGGGTTTGGCAAATTATTACAGGTAGCAATGTCTAAGTGAAGCTTGCATAAGAGTGATCTTCAGAGTAGCCTCTCAACTCTATCGGAACTCTCTCAGCCACAGATACTTTATTAATTACACTTCTTCTTCCCCTTTCGGTCAGGATGGCATTGTCCATCTCACGGTGCTAGGGCCAGGTTCATCCCTGGGAGTCATCTCGCATGCTATTCCTGGATGTCATGTCCCATTTGGGGGGAGGGCAGTGATTTCACTTGCAGGGTTGGGTTTAGAGAAAAGCCACATCTGAGCCCAGGAGAGGTCCTCCAGAAGTAACTTTCAGGCATACCAATAGGTAAACTAAGCTTCTCATTTACATACACAAGCTTCAGAAGAGCAAGCCTCGAGATCAAGGGCTTGGCCTATTGATTTGGGTGTCCCTAATGTTTGCAACAGTGTCTGGGGTTTCCCTGGTATTCAAGTTTAATAGCCCCATATTTTTTCTCCCATTCCTCAAGGGACTTTGTCAGTTTTTGATTATCTGCTTAATATACTCTAGGATGTATCCAGGCATTACATTAAGTTATACAGTATTAAAGGCTCTCATTCTTATTCTGGGCGCCCTGAGTTTAAAAATAATCTATCCAGACAGGTTGAGGTAGATTATGTGCTACAGAAAGTTTAGGTTCTGGACAAAATAAACCTTTCTTCCTTTGGTCTCAAAGAGTAGATGAGGTTCTAAAATATAACCAGTATCTTTGTTACCCCTGTATTCTGAATTACCTTAATCCCAGCCTGATCAGCTTGGTTCTTATCTGTAAATACCAGGTTATGCATATATAAAACAGCCTCTCAAACTCCATAAATAGCAATTACCACTCCAGACTAAATGGGACTGCTCCAGACTGATGGACTAGCTTCCAATCAAGGTCCCTGTTTCCTTATAAGTATTTTCTAAATGAGACCATACACTATTTGCTCTTTTGTTTCTGGCTTATTTTACTTCAATCAGATGTTCATTCACAATGTTGCATGCCTCACAAATTTGTTCCTTTTTGTAGCAGCACAATATTCGATCATGTGTATATACCACCATTAGCCAATCTACTTCTCAGTCAGCGCATCCTTCAGCCACCTCCATTCATTGGGTATCATGCATAATGTCCAAAGTCAACATCCATCAATGCTGTCAATTTTAGATAATGTCACTGTTTCCAAGAGAAAGATAAACCATAAGCACCCTCACCAAATAGAAAATCCAAACCTCCCCTTTACTCTTGTCTCTGTCCCCACTATTTACCCCTGTGTCGCTGTGGTACTGTTGATGTTTTCCTGTTAAATGTAGCCCATAGCATGCAATAAATGTATTTCCCCTATACCCTGAACTTATACACTCTTTATACAAGAGTCGTGCCTTTTCAGCAGTTCACATAAGAATTTATCTACATTTGTGGTGTTAATCGGTGGGACACATGGGTCTATACAGCCCCTTTCAGTCATGTTCACCTTCAATATGGTACTGTGACTTACAGACCCACTAGTGAACTGGCTTAATTTCTATCTATTCCTTTACATTTAAGTTCAGCCTCATTAGCTAACCATTCACCCATCTCTAGCTTCTGTGTATCTCTAAGTCCCCTATATTATGTATTATAAGCCTCTGATTTTACCTTTACCATGGTCATATAAAAGTAGAATCATATATTACCTTACCTTCTGTGTCTGGCTTATGTCACTCAACATTATGTCCTTAAGGTTCATCCATCTTGGCATGTGCTTCAGGACATCATTTCATCTTATTGCTGCATAATATTCCATCATATATATATATATATCACATTTTGTTAATCTGTTTGTCTGTTGATGGGTTCTTGGATTGTTTCCATCTTTTGGCAAATGTGAATAGTCCTGCTATGGACATCAGCGTGCAAATGTCTGTGTCACTGCTTTCAGCTCTTCTGGCTATATACTGAGTAGTGTTATTGCTGGATCATAGGGCAACTTGATATTTTGTTTCCTAACAAACCATCAAACTGTCTTCCATAGTGGCTGTACCATTCATTATACATTCCCACCAGCAGTGCATAAGTGTCCAAATTTCTCCACACCCTCTCCAACGTTTATAGTTTCCTGTTTGTTTACTAGCAGTCATTCTTATAGATGTGGTATCTCATTGTAGTCTTGATCTGCATTTCCCTTACAGCCAATGAAAATGAGCATCTCATGTGCTTTACAGCCATCTGTATTTACTCTTCAGAAAAATGCCTTGTCATATCTTTAGCCCCTTTTATGATTGGGTTCTTTGTACTTTTATTGTTGAGTTGTGTGATTTCTTTATGTATATAGGATGTCAAACTTTTACCAGATGTGTGGTTTCCAAATATTTTCTCCCATGGAGTTGGCTCCCTCTTCACCTTTTTGACAAAGTCTTTTGAGGTACAAAAGCATTTGATTTTGAGGAGCTCCCATTTATCTATTTTTTTGTTGTTGCTTGTTCTTTGGGTGTAAAGTTTAGGAAGCTATGTCCTATTACTAGGTCTTGAAGATGTTTCCCTACATGTCCTATCTAGGAGCCTTATGATACTGTTTCTTACGTTTAGATCTTACGTGATCCACTTTAAGTTAATTTTTGTATAAGGTGTAAGGCTATACAAAAATTTTTTTGGCTATTGATATCCAGTTCTCCCATGTCCATTTATTGAAGACTATTTTATCTCAGTTCAGTGGATTTGGGGGCCTTGTTGAAAATCAGTTGAGATGGATTTGGTGGTCTATTTTTGTGCTTTCAATTCTATCTTTGTACCAGTACCATGCTCTTTTGACTACTGTGGCTTTATAGTACATTTTAAAATCAGGAAGTGTTAATCCTACCACTTCATTCTTCTTTTTTTATGATTTGGGGTCTCTTTCCCTTCCAGATGAATTTGGTATCTAGCTTTTCCAAGTCTTCAAAGTAAGTTATTAGAATTTTTATTGGTACTGCATTGAATCTGTAGATCAATTTGGGTAGAATTGACATCTTCACTGCATTTAACCTTGCTATCCATGAGCAGGGAATGCCTTTCCACCTGTTTAGATCTTCTTTGATTATTTTTAGCAATGTTATGTAATTTTTATATCCCTAGTTAAGTTCATTCCTAGATACTTGATTCTTTTAATTGCTATTTTGAATGGAATTTTTTCCTTAATTGACTCCTCAGTGAGGTCACTGCTTGTGTATAGAAACATTACTGTTTTTTTCCACATTAATTTTATGTGGTTTCTTTTTTTTTTTTTTTTTTTGGCATAGGCAGGTACTGGGAATCGAACCCAGGTCTCTGGCATGGGAGGTGAGAACTTTGCTGCTGAGCCCCTGTCACACTGCCCTGCACATTAATTTTAGATCCTGCCACCTTGCTGAATTGTTTATTAGCTCAAATAACTTTGTTGTAAATTTCCCAGGATTTTCCAAGTATAGTATCATGTCATCTGCAAATAATGAAAGTTTTACTTCTTCCTTTCCAGTTTGGATACCTTTTATTTCTTTTTCTTGCCTCACTGCTCTAGCTAGAATTTCTAGGATGATATTGAATAATAATGGAGACAGAGGGCACCCTTATCTCATTCCCATTCTTAGAGGGAATGCTTTGAGTCTTTCTCCATTGATACGATGCTTGCTATGGGTTTGTCATATATGCCCTTTATCATATTGAGGAAGGTACCTTTGATTCCTACCTTTTGAAGTGTTTTTAACAGAAAAGGATAGTTGAGTTTTGTCAAATGCTTTTTCATCATCAGTCAAGATGATCATGTGACTTTTCCCTTTTGATTTTTTAATGTACTGTATTACATTAATTGATTTTCTTGTGTTGAACCATCTTGCATTCTTGGTATAAACTCCACTTAGTCTTTTGATGTGTTGTTGGATTAGATTTGCTGGTATTTTGTTGAGAATTTTGACATCTGTGTTCATTAGGAAGATTGGCCTGTAGTTTTCCTTTCTCATAGCATTTTTATATGGTTTTGGTATTAGAGTGATGCTAGCTTCATAAAATGAGTTAGGTAGTGTTCCTTTTCCCTATTTTTTGGAAAAGTTTGACTGGGATTAGTGTTAGTTCTTTGTGGAGTGTTTGATAAAATTCCCCTGTGAAGCCATCTAGCCCTCCGCTTTTCTTTGTAGAAAGATTTTTGATGACTGAATCTCTTTACTTCGATTGGTTTGTTGATCTTCTATTTCTTCTTGAGTCAGTGTACCTCGTTGGTGTGTTTCCAGGATTTTGTCCATTTCATCTAAGATGTCTAGTTTGTTGGTGTATATCTGTTCATAGTATCCTCTTATAATTTTTAAAAAATTTCTTCAGGGTCTGTGGTAACAACCCCCCTCTCATTTCTGAGTTTGCTTATTTGCATCTGTTCTAGTTTGCTAGCTGCCAGAATGCAATATACCAGAAACATTATGGCTTTTAAAAAGGGGAATTTAATAAGGTCCTAATTTACAGTTCTAAGGCAGAGAAAATGACCCAATTAAAGCAAGCCTATAAAAATGTCCAAACTAAGGCATCTAGGGAGAGACACCTTGGTTCCAGAAGGCCGATGATGTTCAGCATTTTTCTCTGAGCTGGAAGGGCACATGGCAAACATGGAAGCATCTTCTAGCTCTCCCTCCAGGCTCTTGCTTCATGAAGCTCCCCATGAGGCATTTCCCTTCTTCATCTCCAAGGTGAACTTGGAGACTTGGAACTTGGAACTTATGGCTGGTGGACTCTGTGGTTCACTCATCCTTTTGTCATGGTTTTACAGCGCTCTTCTTGTTCTCAGAAGAGGAACTTTCTCCAAAATGTCTCCTCTTTTATAAGATTCCAGTAAATTAATCAAGACCCACAGAGAATGAATAGAGACACGTCTCCATCTAACCAGGTTTAATACCCACAATTGATTGACTCACATCTCCGTGGAGATAACCTAACCAAGTTTCCAACCTATAGTACTGAATAGGATTTAGAAGAAACCGTTACTCCCACAACATTGATTAAGATTAAAACATGGTTTTCTAGGGTACATAAATCCTTTCAAACTGGCACAGCATCCTGTGTCTGCTTTTCTTTGTCAAACTAGTCATCTGTCAACTTAATTACTTTCTCAAAGAACCAACTTTTCTGGTTTAAACTGATTCTTTCTATTGTTCTTTTGGTCTCCCATTCTTTTAGCCCTTCTTTAATCTTTATTATTTCTCTTCTTCTATTTGCTTTGGGGTTAGTTTGCTGTTCTTTCTCAAGTTCATCCAGTTGAGCAGTTAAGAACTCAATTTTTGCTATTTCTTTTTTAAATATAGGCATTTAGGGCAATAAATTTCCCTCTCAACACAGCCTTTGCTGCACCCCATAAGTTCTGGTATATTGTATTCTCATTTTCATTTGTCTCCAGATAGCTACTGATTTCTCTAACAATTTCTTTTTTGACCCACTGGTTGTTTAAGAGTATGCTATTTAATCGCCACATATTTGTGAAAGTTCTCATTCTTGGGTGGTTATTGATTTCCAGCTTCATCCCATTGTGATCAGAGAAAATGCTCTGAATAATTTCAATGTTTTAAAATTTATAAAAACCTGTTTTGTGCCCAGCATATGATCCATCCTGGAGAATGTTCCATGAGCACTACAGGAGAATGTATATTCTGGTGTATCGACCCGTGTATGTCTGTTAGGTCCTATTCATTTATCAAATTTTTCACATTCTCAGGTGGGCCATGGTGGCTCAGCAGACAGAGTTCTCACCTGCCATGCCAGAAGCTCGGGTTCGATTCCCAGTGCCTGCCCATGCAAAAACAAACAAACAAAACACATTGTTTATGTTCTCTATTTCCTTATTGATTCTCTGTCTGGTTGTTCTATTTCTAGAGGAGAGTGGTGTATTGAAGTCATTAACTAGTATTGTTGAAATGTCTATCACTCTCTTCAATTTGCCAATGTCTGTCTTATATACTTTGGAGCTCCTTGGTTGGGAGCATAAACATTTATGATTTTTATTTCTTCTTGGTGAATTGTCCCTTTTATTACTATATAGTGCCCTTCTTTGTTTCTATGATGTTTTGTATTTAAAGTCTATTTTGTCTGATATTACTATAGCTACTCCTGCTTTCTTTTAGCTACAACTTGTGTGAAACATTTTTTTCCATCCTTTCACTTTCGATCTTTCTTTATCCTCATGTCTAAGATGAGTCTCTTGTAAGCAGCATATAGCTGTATTATATTTCTTAATCCATTCTGCCATTCTATCTTTTAAATGGTGAATTTAGTCCATTAACATTCAAAGTTATAACTGTAAAGGCATTTCTTGAATCCACCATCTTATCCTTTGGATTTTATTTGTCAGATCTACATATTCTTTTCCCTCTTTCTCTTTTTATCCTTTAAGTTACCCTTATTGGTACTCTTAAATTCTGTGCCCTCCTCCAGACCTCCCTCTGTTGTTTCTTTTTCTTTTTATTTTTTTCAGCCAGCAGAACTCCCTTTCGTATTTCTTGTAGGGCTGGTCTCTGGTTGACAAATTCTCTCAGCATTTGTTTGTCTGTGAATCTTTTATGCATTCCTCAGTTTTAAAGGACAATTTGGCTGGGAACAGAATTCTAGGCTGGAAGTCTTTCTCTTTCATGAGCTTAAATATATCATACCACTGCCTTCTTGCCTCCATGTGCCAGTTGAGTGGTCAGAACTCAGTCTTATATGATATCCCTTGTATGTAGTAGATTGTTTTTCTCTTGCTGCTTTAAGAATTTTCTGCTTCTCTTCAACATTTGACAGACTGATTATTATTTTTCTTGGGGAAGGCCTAGTTGGATTTATTTTATTTGAAGTTCATTGAGCTTCTCTGACTTGTACATTTATGTCCTTTGTAGGGGGTGAATGGAAGTTTTCTCCCATTGTATCCTCCACTAATCTTCCTAGCCCTTTTCTCTTCTCCTTCTGGGACACCAGTGATTCTTATATTTGTGTGCTTTGTTTTGTCCATCATTTCATTGTGATCCAATTAAAAATTTTCCAACTTTTTTGCCATTTGCTATTTTGTGTGTTTGAAATCACTTGTCCTGTCCTCCAATTCACTTATTTTTTCTTCTGTCTCATCCAATTTCCTGCTGTGTTTCTCTAGTATATTTTTTGACTTGGTCTACAGCATCTTTAATCTCTGTGGTTGCTGCTATTTTTTAATTTATTCTTTCAAATTCCTCTTTAGGCTCTTCTAGTGTCTTCTTGATCTCCTTTGTGTCCTAAGCCATCCCACTGATTTTATTTAGTAAAGTTATATGAACATCTTTGATTAGTTGTTCCAAAGTCTGTGTCTCCTCTGGTGTCTTAATCTGGTCGTTAGACGGGGCTGTATCTGTCTGCATCTTCATATGCTCAGTGATCTTCTCTTGTCTTCATGGCATGTAAACATTTTGATAGAGTTACTTTGAATGTTGATTTCCTTCAATAGTCTAAAGCTTTGCATTTGTGGGGTGGTGTGGGTCAGGATGTGGGATGTGGGGAGGAGCACAGCAGTGTGGTGACAGGTTGTGATGCAGGTGGATGCACAGGTTGGGGACTCGATGCTGCTGCCTGTGTGCATGGGCTGTGGAGGTGGGGTGCAGCTCAGGTAGGCCTTGGAGTGCAGAAGCACAGTGTACAATTTGGGGGTCACAGAGTTAGGATCCAGCAGGAGGTGGATAGAGGTGCTGTGTGGATTCACAGGGGCTGGTATGCAGGCAGGATGTGGACGGGCACATGGAGTGTGGGGGTCATGGGTATGAGGGTGTGGGGTGCATGGCACAGGGAGGGCAGGGTGCGGAAGTGTCCTTGTACACCTGCATCCAGGCCTCCCTGTGCAAGTGTGTAGGGGTGTGGGGCATAGGTCACGGTTGTTGCGGGATGTGGTTCAGGGGCGGGTGATCTTGGGTGGTTGGGGCCTTGGTAGGGGTGTGCAGTTGGGGGGGGCGGTTAGGGCAGGGGTACATGAATGTACAGGACAGGGTCTATGCAGCACAGATGTGGACGTGAGTGCCTGCCAGGTGTGGGAGCAGGGTGTTTTGTGGGGATGCAGTTGGGGGGTGAGACAAGGGTGTGCGCGTGTGTGGTGCAGGGGTCAGGAGGTCAGTGCACGGATGCATGGGTACCCGGAGGGGAGGACGTGGCCGTGCATCTGCTGGTTCTTGGGCGGGGGGAAGGGGCAGGGCCCTGGTATGTGCCTGTGTAGAGCTCAGGGGCAGTGGGGTGGGGTTTTTCCTGCTTGGGCTGGGGGCAGGTGTAGGCCTGATGTGCAGGTCAGCACTTGCCCACAGTGCAGGTGGGGTAGGGGTAGCAGGAGTAGGTGCATGCGGATATGGGGGGGGACCAGATGTCGATGCACCTGGGCACAGAGTGTGGGGGCGGTGGGCGGGTTGTTGAGCTACTGTATGGCCTGGGGGCAGGTATGGCACTGGCAGCTCGGATATGCAGGTACTGCCTGTGCAGCCAGCAGGGAGGGGGGGAGGTGGAGGTCAAGGCATTGGCTATGGGTGCCCGGGTCTCAGGAGTAGAGGGGCAACTGTGCATAGGATGTTGCTCAGGCCAGAGGCAGGCTTCCACGTGCGGATGGGGGTGCGGGGCGGTGTTATGTGGGGTGTGGGGGGCTGGATCAGGGCAGGAGCACTTGGAACACAGTAGGGGTGCAGGTGACAGGATTCACGTGCGGGGGTGTGTGGGGGGAGTTGCAAGGCAAGGTGGCACGCATGAGGGGAGTGTGTTCACAGAATGGGCTTGGCTACTTCCTTCTCCCTTCCTGATTATAAAAGCAGAGGTCTGTGTATCTTGTTTGCTGTTGAATCCTTAACACCTTGCAGTCTGCAAAGCAGGTTTCCAATGAGTGCTTGTTGGAAAATTCCATAATACTCCAATCAACAGGGAAGCCCTCTTCCCAAAGTTGTTTAGAAAATACCATGCTTAATTTATTGGCCTTCTAAATAATTTTGGGAACTTCTATAACAAAACTTATCAATGTAACTTGGTTTTCATTTGGTTATGAATAATCTATGATTTCAGTATCTTTCATTTCATAATAAGTGTTCAATACTCTTAGAAACTTGTGCGGATTAAACTATAATATAAAATGAATAATGCTATTTGTAAAAAGAAAAGTCATAAATAGGCAGAATCAACCCATGCTTTTATTTTTGTTGCATATAAAAATTTCATATGAAGGTATTGATGTACAGTACTATCCCCATGGGCTGTAAGAGAGGCTAAGACACCACTAAAAGAATCATCATTTGTAATGCTCACACACGTTACCACTCTGAAAACATATCCAAAGAAATAAAAACAAAATCAGTAAGGACTTTTGTAATTATAGTGTCCTTTTTATACTGTTTAAAACAAAAGTAATCAAATTCCTTTGGGCCAGGGCTGCTAAAATCTACAGTTTGTGTCAAAAAAAAATTTTTTTAATTAAATAATAGGAGGCTCATTTTTCCTAGAAAAAGAATCTCTCCTTTCATTTATAAGTTACGTGTTCCAAGGGCTGGGCAGTAGTAGGAGGTGGTTTCTATGTTATCCACAAATAATTTTTCTTAGCTTTCAGGAGCTCGCCATTATGCATGGTTTAATTTAAAAATTCTAAAACTATATGTTAGATGTTTTACAGAAACAAGCCCTAGAGAATGGTGAATCCTTTATGCTATGTGAGTTGGTATCATATAAAACTTTGTGTTTAAATGGATGGATTGACATACCTTTAAGGAAATTTAGTTCTTAATTGAAGAAAAATTCCAAGGTTAAAAAAACTACCTAGGCCATATTGTATTTTCTCTTAATATGACAGGAAGCTGATGAGATAACTGACTAATCAACATGTGTGATCTATGGTTCTGGTTTCTAACCAAGTTCCTTTTCCTATGTGGACTCAAAGTCAAATAGACTTTATAATCACTGGGTAAGAATGTATTTGCCCAGTAGTGTTTGTCAAAAACAAAGCAAAACAAAAACAATCAATGTAACTGCCTGAAGTAACTTCTAATCAATAGAAGGGGGTAAAAAATCATGGTATAGGTAGTTTTATCCCTTGGCAAGAAGTAGTTAAGAGCTTTTTATCTCCAAAGGGTCTCAGAATCTTGCAAAGGTTCTGGTTTTGTAAAATCCAGCCACTGCTAGTTATCCAATCAGTCTGAAACTCAGTGGTGAAATGCCCAGCCCTAGCCCCACCATTACCTTACTTTCAAATGCAGCAGAACAGAAGAAAATATTGGTTAAAGTTAAGGCACAGCCCTGGGACCAAAGACCTGCAGCTAGTTTGTTGTGTTGTTTTTTTTTTAATTTATATATCTTTATGTATTTTATATTTTCTCAAATCTTCCATAAACAAGCTCTAAGGTGACCAGACTATATTACAGGAGAAAAGAAAAATGTACAAGGAGTATGTATACACACCACTCATTCTCTCACCAAGAGTTTCCAAAGATATCCACACCATCCCATCGTGGGATGATGTTTTAATAAGAACCGATAATTTACAATTAACATTACAGTATGTACATTACAATAAATATATGGTTGTAAACAGACAAACAAGACTGTATTACAGGTAAGGTCATTTGGTGAGAAAAAAATGCATGGCACAAAAAATAAATAATGCATTCAAAAATGATCATAAAGCTTTCTGTAAAATCAATTTCATTCAAGTGTTTTTTTTTTTGTTTTGCCTGCAATTTTTGTTCTATCTACATTATTTTCTTGTGAATTTTAACTGATGTTAAAGGAAACAAAATTAAAACAGCACTATTGTGTTCAGTAACTTGCAAGCTGAAATGTACTGGTTTTATGCAAACTTGGACATATTTTACCCCATACAGTACCCCAATATTGCATTTTCTCATGGCATTTTAGGAAATGTAAAGCTACTTTGTAAAAGGATCTTCTTTTTAAAGTAGCGTATGATTCTGAAGCACACTTTGGCAAGCGAGATAGAGAAAAAAGGAGGGAAAAGCAGATTATACGGTGTATTAGTCCCTGCCTCTTAGATGTTATGTCTTTACTACATTTTGATTGTCCATCTATGGGTATCTTCACAAGAAACTGAGAAAAAGAAAACAACTGGCCTCTTTATTAGTGCAGTTAATAAACCCTTTCAAATGTGGATTTGCTTGTGACATATTGCTGTTTAAAAATTTTTTTCATAATTAAAATTCTAGGCACTCTGAGGGTGACAGGTGGGATACCATGAATTAGGGAGGAGGATAACTTGGGAAAAAGAAATAAAACCTAGACTCTTCCTTTCCTTTATGAGGAAAGTCCCTTCTAGACCTCTATCAGGGGGAAAATAAAACTAAAGCAGAAACAACTCCCCAAATGCTGTCGTGGAACTACTTGGCCCAACGTAATCCTTTACTTGAAAGATTGCTGTCTGCTCGTTTGGCGTGTGTAGGTGGAAGAAGGTGGGAATCTGAAAACTTTGTTGATTTCTACTCTGCTCTAGAAAAGATCAGAACTATAAAGACTATTTTTCTACCAAAGGTTCTCAGTATCTGATGGAACCAGGGGATTGAAATGGGGACTGTCTTCAGCTTGGGTCTTTTTCCTGGCTGATGGCTTAGTTACTAGCTCCGAAGTTTCCTGGAGTGATCCCATATATAAATGTTTTTCAGTCTTGCAATTTTTCTTAATTGTTTTATGTGTTTCCATTTGGCCTTTAGTGTCTATCTCAGTTCTTGAATAGCAATGCAAACAATGATTATTTGGGTTCCAATAAGGCAAACATTTTAGTAAGAGTTGAAAAGGGAAGCAAACTAAAGTCCAAACTAAATGCCAGATTATGTGAACTTTATCAGCAGGTAAATACTGGGAATTAATATCTAAAATGACAATATAGCTCCTGGTGCTGAAGTTCACCTAAAGCAACCTTCTTTCCTCAGCTTTTTCCCCTTACTTGCAAGACTGATGATAACTGATAAGAGCAATTCCTACAGGGTACATGGATGTCCATTAAGAAAGAGTTAAGTTACTACATTTAAAACTGCTTCTCAAGGGTATTTCTATGTAGTTCTTAACCCCATGGTAACATCACAGAAACAGAAGAGAATTAAATTGTATTGATGTTTGTTAATATATTCTGTTACTATCCATAAAAATTGCCTAGATAGCTGTTAACTTTTCTCCGTAAATCAAAAGTACAGGCTAGTCATTATAGATGACCTCATGGTAGAAAAGAATGCTAAGTTGAACATGACTACTGAGTTTTTTTTTTTTTTTTCCATCAATCAGAATGGTAGTGACATATTTGATAAGACCCCATCTACTGAACACGGACACAGGTTCAAACACAGACTACATAACAAAGCAGTACGAAGAGAAAGAAGTTCCTCTTACTACAAGTGGATGTGAAAAGAACAGAAATGTGTGTGAAATGTGTGGGTTATTACAAAGACATGCACTTGTGAAATGAGGGTATACTGACACAGCAAAAGGTTCTAAGACATTAAGTAGGCAAAGATCTAAAAAACACTGACCATTTAAGCCACTGGGTATTTACATATCTCACACTTGCTTCAGACAACACCAACTGAGGATATGTGTTTCCATGAGGCTTAGGACACATTTAGACTAAACGTACATCGAAGTACTACAGAACAAATAGTCACTTTGCACACTGCGAAGAGAAATGTTAATGGAGACAGCAACTCTGCTGAGCTGGATAAAAGGGAAACAAAAAAAGGCAAGGTAAATGACCTACAAAAGAGGGTTTCCTGCAACATAAAGTTGTGTTTTTTTTTTGTTTGACAATGTGGAAGTCATTGGTATATAAAAAGATGAATCACTACAAATCAGTTAACTGCTATGAACTCTAAGGTGCAAGTAAAATTCGTAAATTAAGATTTATCCAGTGTAGCACAGATTCATACTGAAAACTTGCAAGTTACTCTTTAGGAAAAAAAAAAACAAAAAACCAGTGGCAGATGAAGTTCTGAACAGTTTAAATATAATACCTCAGTACATTTAATAATAAAAGTAAGCTCTACAAAAAAATCTGTTTTACATATCATACAAAATACAGAGGTTGGCGCAGCTCACTGAACCGCACTATTCAGTCATGTATCAGGAAGACTTGAAATTAGAAAATTATGCAATTTCTGCGGCTCATCTTCCTCCTGGTAACAGACTTACACTGTCCCCTGTTCCTGATGCCTGTTTATGGTTTCATCCATTAGTTCACTCTCTGTGTAATGCCTTCTTCTGAAGATGTCACAAAAAAATTAAATGAAAAGAACCCCCAAATCCTATCAACTCGGGCTGCCTGATGAGCCACGCTCCCTTGAAGACATTTTGTAGCTGATTTTTATCTGCTTTGTCAGCTCCACCAAGCTGACATCTTGCTAAAATGCTGTTCCTGAAGATGCCCCCTGTTGCTCAGATGACGTGGAGGTGAGAAAACTGGTTCCGGGATTCCTGAGCGCCAGGCTGAGTAGTCAAGGTCAGTTTCGTTTTGTTCAACAGCCTTCTGGCAGATGACCGTGAGGCGTCTGACCATGGCCGTGCCATGGGACATGCACTTTGGAAACAACTTTTCTACTTAAAAAAAAAAAAAAAAAAAAAATTAAAAAAAAAAACAGGAGGGATGGCGGTCTTTGAGCTGTTACGTGTCGGGAGAGCGGTCCTCGAGGACGCAGGCTTCAGGCTGGTTTTCCTCCCCCACCGCTTCCTCTCCCACCTGCTCATCCAGGGGAATTTCCGTGGACTCCGAGTCTTGAGTACAGAGAGTCTTGGAGTCGCTGCAGCTAGTGTCTTCTTCTACTTGACTTCCACTGTCCTTCTCGGTGTCGGACTCGCCGTCTTCCTCCAACGTCAGTTCAAACTGGAATTTCTCGGTTTGCCCCTGCCGGCCGTCGTCCTGGTCGTCGGGCGCAGGCGAGGGGCTCTGCGGGATTGTGCTCTGGTACCACTCGCGATTGTCCTCCAAAGCGTCCAAAATGTCCTGGGCGTCGGGATGGACGAGGTCCGCCCACGTCTCCCAGAGAGGGTGAACGATGTAGTCTATGAAGCCCACCTAGGAAAGAACAATTTTTTTTATTTAAATGAGAGATGGGACTCAGAAATGATGGAAAAACTTAACTAGATCGTGGCCCGCTAATATAACAATCAACCGAAGACTGCCAGCCTCATCTGGTAAAATAGTCACTGCTTTAGACAACGGACTAAGTGAAAAGTATTGCTAAAATTAGCTTCTGGAACCTTTAGTTCAAGAGGATGTTTTATAACGTAAAATAATTTCCAGTTGTTTACAGGGTATTGCACGAGGCCTGGATTTTATTCTAGGATAGATGACTTCTGGGTGACTCCAGATAAATGAAATAATGCCATAAGTGTTATTTATTTTAGTATAAATCTGTGATATGAAATTTACAAAAGTTTATATAGCAAGTGAATAAATTAAGACGTCATAAGGATATAACGCTTCTTTGGCCAAACAGTGTGAAACAGCTTGGTAAAATAAAATAAAAAACAACAAACAATACAATACTGTTTGACGTCTATGTGAAGTAAGCAAACGTCAAGCTCCTCGTTGTATTATCTCTGAGAGCTTCGTGCTTAAGGCGGTACCTGTGATTTTTCCACCGATGCGTTGTGCTTGTCACACATGGGACTGATCTCCATGCCACGCTCCCTCTCTCTGTCCCCTTGGCGGAAGAACTCCTCCATTATCCGGTCAGTCCACTGGCGGTACAGCTGGAGGGGCTTTGTTGGGTTGCTCAGATCTGCACAATGCACCATGTTTTGAAGGACCTAAGATAGACGAATACATTCTCTATTTAGCACCTGCTCTTTTTTTTTTTTTTTTACTAGAAGTTCACATCAGATGACTATGACACTTAAAAATACATGTAGTGTAAGATTCATTCCAAACAGCTCAACCATGTGTCTCTGTATGGTTCACACTTGTATTAATAGTCCCAAATTATGCCACTTCTACTGCATCTAGAGCATAAGAGAAACTTTATATGTGTGGTTGGTTTGTTAAATTCAGACCTGCTCTTAAGTGGTAGGTCTTATGGGATGTTAGTTGTTTTTACTTTTTTAATGTATGCAAATGGAAAAAAACCACCAATAGGATTTCACCTCGGTAATTTGCAAGAATAAGAATATGGATTTAAAATCATGCCTATAATTACTAAAAGCATGAGAGAAAGGAGAAACAAGCGATGAAAAGCGAGACCCAAAAAATGCCTTACCTGAATCCTGTCAGAATAGTTATCAAGAAGAAGAACCCCAGAACTTGTCACTTTCTTAGTTTCAACCATAGTTTTCAAATCAGCCAGTAGATTCATGTGTTTTGACATATCTGTTGCAAGTACCTTATAAAAGACAAAGAACATTTTATTAAGTTAAAAAGTCCAAAAGAAAAAAGTCAGAATTTGCGCATGAAACAAAACATTCGGAATCTTCTAAGAAATGGAAAAGTAGGTCATCTGATTATTTCTTCCTGGGCAGAGTCTTACCCCTTTGATGTCAACTTTCCTGAAAGCCTGGACGAATGTGTACAATACATAAAAAATTAGGCACTGATAACCACTTTCATGGTGAAAAAGGTGTTGACATCGCCATGGATGAGATAGCAGCACGTGTTTCAAAGTTTTTGCCAATCATTGGATTAGAATTTGGTTACTGGTCTGTGATGGACTGATTCCAGATTGATCGCAGAGTATTTGGAAACAGAATATTTGGGTTCATTTTCTGCTCACCCAAGACGACCTTTATATTTGTATTTACAAAGCTTAACAGGACAAGTTTTTGATGACCAGAGGTTTTCTTGTGTCTCATAGCCATTCTGAGTAACACAGATGCACTGTCACCATCGACTGATGGAAAGAGGTGAAAGAAAACCCATTCAAGGTATGAATGGTGGCCTCTGCCTTTATTAGTCATCTTTCTAGGCCTGCCACCAGACCAGAGGCATTTAGAGAATAAATCCTGAATGATGAGGGCAAGTCGTGGTTATTCCTAACTATCTAAATGCTGAAAGAGAAACCCAGGCTAGAAACATCACTGGCAGTAGCAGTGACAGCTTCCTTGAGCACAGAAGGACAACACCAGATCATGAAACTCAATTCCCTCTACCTGATGCTCATCTCACCGTTCTTTCTTTCTTTCTTTTTTTTTTTTGTTTTTAACAATTTGCATCACAGTTCTCTTTTTTGCTTTCATCAGCTACTTACGATGTCAATGACCATTTTCCTTAATGATTGTCTCTGCTTTTTGGTCAGATTCTGGAAAATGTCACAGTTTTCTTCCTGAAGCAACTTAAATCCTACAGCCAAATGATGGTTTTCCAAGACCGAAGAATCATTGTACATCAAGGCAAGTTCAGAGTCTGAGAGAAACAAAAGAGGCAGAGATCAGCAAAGCTGTGCACTCTATCTTATTTTCCAAATTCTGAGGTACTCTGGGTTTAGGATGTAATTACTGCTAAACATCCTGCTGCCTTCACCATTACAGGACAACATACAGGAGAGGATATACTGGCTAACATAGCAGTGGAAAGAGCACTGGCAACTTGGGAGTAAGTTCTAACACTCATAAGTGGCAAGTATTTCACTCTGTGGGACTCGGCTTCCTCTCTCCTAAAGTGAAAGAAGAGTTGGACCAGGTGTCCTCTAACCTCCTTCCCAGTACCAATCTATGTAGCTCAGTAAGCCCAGCCGAATATATTATTCTTAACCTCTGCAACATATCTAGAGCACAAGATATTGTATTCTTGATAACTGTGAACTACCTAACCTACATCTCATATAAAAATCATGTGATTTAAGGACTGTTTGTACTCAGCAAGGGACAAGAGTGGCTTGGAAAAACAAATAACAGTATTATTTTTTCAGGTTGCTCTTATTTACTTCCACAGTATTGCTTTGAAAGGCTAAACCTTATTCCTTTTTTCTACTTCCTTCTCCAAGTATACAGGCAGTCACTGCATGCAGGGACCCCCTTTCCCGCCTGCGCGGCTTCACACGGGGACTTGGGTTTAGCTGCCTTCATAACCCTATGGTGCAGAACCATGCCACTCTCCCCTCACTGTCCTGGACCTGTGAAACCTGCAGCAAAAGATCCTGCCTCTTCCATAGGTCCTGTAAATATATGACTCAGATCTATACAGTAGTTTTCTAAAAAAAATTGGCTGGTGTTTTACTCCATCTTTGCTTAAGTCATCGTAAAGACTAAAAGCACATGTATTTGTTCTTTTTCTAATGAATGCATACAAAATATATTTTGAAATATATATTTTCTAAGAAAGAAATAGCCAATACTCTATTTTAGAGGAGCTGGGAAGGAGAGGAGAGGTTCAAGACGTATTTCATCTATGAAACCCTATGACTGTATAGGCACATGGAAGTAGCAACCAGGTACACCTGAATGTCTGCTCCCAAGCTAAAGGAACAGATGTCCAGAATGCCAGGGAGTGGGTGTGCGTGGCAGTACTGTCTATTTTTGGGAAAAGCAATAGTGCTTATTTTTGAAAAGGCAGTTATCTGGTCAAGTGTTACTTTTTAACTCATCTAAAAGACTCTCTAACTATGAATTGTTACATATCTATGGATGGTTAAGCGTACAGAAATCAAAATTTAAAATGATACCAGGTCTGAACATATACTATTTCCTATAGTAGGACTGTATTAAATAAACATGTACTGGAAGGAGGGCATAAAATTTTCTAGCTGGAGAAATAATGTATGTAGATTTCCCTCTTCTGGACTTTGATGTGAATGGAGTCATATACGATGTGGTCTTTTGTGACTGGCTTCTTTTATTTAATATCAAGTTTTTAAGGTTGACTCACATTGTTGCAAGTATCAACACTTCGTTTCTTTTTTCGTGGCTGAATAGTTTGTTTACCCATTTGTCTGTTGATGAACATTTTGATGTTTCTACCTTTTGGCTTTTATGCTGCTCTAAACATTTGTCTTCAAGTTTCTGAGTGAACCTATGTTTTCATAAGATGTCAAACATTTGAGAAGAATCCAAATTGGTCAGAAAAGCTACAAAAGGATCTTTTTCAGCATTGGTGCAGTTTAGACTGGTGGGCCTCCTCAGCCTCTGCAACTCTGAGGACATTAAAGGAAGGTGATGGTGATGATTGATTTTTTAAATGAATAAGTTTTAGCATTTAAGAAAATGGAATCTCATTTAAATTTTTACTCTTTAAGATTCGAGGCATGTGGTCAAATCTAAAGGGAGAGGTAAAATTCTGTAGTTCCTGAGTATTTTGTCTCTAACAATGCTAATTCAATACTTTTAGGGAGATTGCTTGAAGGTTCAAGAACAATTGGAAAACTGCCTTAATACTTTGCTTTAAGGTAGAGCATAGAGGGGTAGAGAGGCTAGCTCATATAACATATTTGTTGAAACCCCCTCATCTTCAAGGACCAGTATAAAAGTCATCACCTCTTCCTTGAAGCCCTTCTTGAGTACCACAGACAGGACTGCTCACTTTCTCCTGTAAACTCCTATGCTACTTTGCACCACTCATTTGGCATCTATCAGATTCTATCTTATTTATCTCCTCTTTGAATAAGTCTTAATAATTCCTCACAAAGCCTTCCCAACTCCACTGTTAAAGACTTAAGACTATATAAAATTTAAAGTACTGATTTTAAATCCTTAGTTGTCTGATTTCTTTTTGGCCTTCAATTCTTCCTAAGTTTCAAGACACAAGAAGGAATGTAATAGGCACAGCACTTAAAGGATTTAGATGACAGGCACTGTGCTAAGTTGTTTATGTGGCCTATCTAATTAAATTCCCACAACAGCTCGCTTAGGAAAGTTCTATTGTCACCATGTTACAAATGAAGAAAATACACCTTAGAGAATGTAAGTAACTCTGCTAAGGTCACGTAGCTAGGAAATGCCCAGGTCAGCCTTTGAATCCAGGCCGTTCCCAGACCCCTGGTTTTATACTGCCTATAATTCAGATCTATTAAAAATAGAGATATAATAATAGTGAGCAGAGACCACTAAAAGTGAACTGGAAAATGCTAACCACAATCCATTCCTTGCCTGGCACTAATAACTATGAAAGCATTTGCTATTTTATCAAGGGTTGGTAAATACCTTATAAACCTAAAACTATCATTTTATTACCTACAGTCCCATTAATATGTGGTAAAAATGTAATAAGAACTGCGCATTAATTAATTTAAGCTCAGTCTATGATAATAACAAAGTCAGGAAGCCCGCCTTACTTATGTGCCCCTCTCTTCTAAAATCTTATGGCATTGGGAGATGCTACCATGTAACCAAGAACATATTATACATCTGTATTTAAACGTGTCTCCCTTTAGATGTAAGCCCCAGGAAGGCAAAGACCAGTTTTCGCCTGCTTTAATACCATTGCAGCACTTCACACGGTGCGGACAATTTGTTGATTGTACTATGGTTTAGAAAGATTTTTTTAAAACTTCATTACAGAGTTGGCAAGAGATGTGGGGAAAACATGAATTTCTATTCTGTCAGTGAAAATAGAAATGGCTATAAGTTTTCTGAAGGGCCAGAATATATACATATATGTGTGTGTGTGTATAAAATCAATATATACATATATAATTAAAAAGGAATTTAACACTAAATAAGATCATACAAGTTCAAAGCAATGTAAGCAGAAAAAAAAAAGGACACTTACCTATCCATTAACAGGGGACAACTCAATTCAATTATTTGTTCATGGGGAACAATGTTCAAAACAGACAACTGAGTAGATGAAAAGGCCATAGGAAAACGCCTAAAGTGTAATTTTTTATGCCTTTAAAACTGTCTGCTTATATCAGTGTGCTTAGAGAAAAGTCTGAAATGATGTTTACCAAAATGTCACAGCTGTTTTCTTTGAGAGAATTTCAGGTGAGTTTTTACCTTTTTCTTAATTTTTGACACTGTTCTATTTTTATCTTACAATGAACATATTGCTTTTTATGAAAGCTTGACTAAAATATATAGTAAGGCAAACATGAGGTCAAATCCCACATTTACCACTTTGTAACACAGGTAAATCCCATTTATACTTCTGTTTATCTGCTTTAGAAAGCCTACCTTTAGGAATCGATTAAATGCATGTTTATTACCATCAATTTTGAGGTAAAATAATCATGAGTTTGGGTTTCAGACAGATGTGGCTTTGAAATTCCAGTGAACCTCTCCTCTTCTGGATTTATCTATAAAATGAGGGCAATCTCCACCAACTGCTGTGAGACTCAAGTAAAGTCGTTAATCTGACATCTGAAATGTGGGTGACCCTCAACAGATGGTCCCAGAACTTCCTCCACAAATTGCTGTTGGATAGACTGATTTTTGAAACCTACATCCTAAGAGCTCAGAGAGAGAAGAAAAAAGGCTTATTGGCAGGGAAACGGCTTCTTTAAAACACACAGGGAGCAAAAGAAAACTGGGCCCTCATTTGATGGCAAGAATGTCCATGTGGCAGAACTATCAGTACCAAAACATGCTGCTCAAGCAATTAAGATGGAGGCTGACGCTGAAAGCACGTGTATCACAATACCGAGTTATGTTGTCCCACCCTTCTCAGTTTTGGGAGGCTTGTCCTAGAGCTAGAAAATGACAGCAGACTATAAGTTTGTGTCTCTAAGTTACAATAGAAATGAACAAACATCATCAAAAGGCCTTCTAAGTAAATCATTTCTTGGGACCTGGAAGGAAAGTAGCAGCTTTAAATTAATAACAAGTTGCCCTAGAAAAAGGATTAAAGCTGTGTGTCCCAAGTATAGAGGCAAGGTGGCAGAAGAGGATGCTCCAGTCCTCAGCCCCTCCACCCAAAACAACTCTTAAACAGGCTTGGGCCATCTGAATCAGTTATTTTCAAACTCTGGAGTCTAGCAGAGTACTGTACAGCATCCAGAGAAGAGTGAAGGAAGAGGTCAGCACGTTAGAGTAAGTACCAATAAATTGCTCTCTCTGGGCAGTGGGTACCAATGCCTATTCCCCATTCTCATAGTAGACCATCTGCTGGGGCCAGAAAGGGACATAAAACTCACTTTCCCAAGATCTGGGGTGGGCGGAGGCTGAGTGCTGATTAGGGCTTTTGACTAGCGACTTCAGATTGCCAGGGTCCTGGCTCTGCGGGTGGCCGGCGTTCCATCCCACACTGGACAGAGGCAGTGGAGGAGAGTTGATGGCAGTGCACTTCCTCGGAGCTGTGGGGGACAGCTGAAGGGATGCGTTTGCTGGGCAGGTCAAGGAAGCACAGTATCTGGGAGCTGTGGAGGAAGCTCCTGGCTCCCTCTGTCATTCTCTCTACAGGGCAGTGTGGAGCCAGCCAGTGCGCAAGTGAGGGAAGACTGACTTGGGAAATTTTTCTTTGGCATGTGTGCAAAGGCAGCTTGAGACAACAACGTAAGTGTGAGAAGCGTCTTAGGTGGACAGCCCTGCTTTAAGTCTGGCAAGGGAGCACCCAGGAGAGGGAAAATATCTGTACCTGGGAAGCTGATGAGGCATTCAAACTCCTATACATGGGGGACTCTAAGTCACAAGCAAGCCCAGAGCAAGACACAGGCCCAGAAACAAGGAGAACCCTGAACTCTCTGCCTTGGGCAGACCTTCCTGATACAATGCTATTGTATCACCAGCTGGTTACAAGCTCAAGAAAAGGACCTCTTGGAATAAATCCCAGAGTTAACATTTTTAAATGTTAAAATGTACAATGTGCAACAAAAGATTTCAAGAAGAGGAGAAAAATCTGGAAAATGCTGATAAAACCCGGATGGTGAACATGTCAGAAAAAGACTATAAAAATGATCTTCCATGTGCTCCAGGAGATGAAGGAAAATAGAGAACCAAAGGATGTCAGGAAAACAATGGATTAACACAATGACGAACTTAGTAAAGAGACAGAAATGGTAAAAAGGAACCACATAGAACTACTGGAGTTGAAGACCACAAATGTAAACTTCCCAGGCCAGTTTCAACAGCAGATTGGAGCTGGCAGAAGAAAGAATCGGGGAACTTGAATACAAGACAATTGAAATGGGTCAGGCTGAGGAGCAGAGAGAAAAAGGAATTATAAAAAGCACCAATAGCCCAAGAGAACTCTGGTACCATCAACTTGTACCAATATACACAACATGGAAAGCTAAGGACAAGGAGAGAGTTCAGAAAACCACAAGAGAAAAGCAATGTGTTATGTACAAGTGACTCTCACCTAGATTGAGGGCTGGTATCTCTTCAGAAACCATGGAGGCAAGATGTCAGAGGGTTGAAATTCTTAACTGCCAACCAAGAGTCTTTTATCTGGCAAGACTTTCTTTCAAAAAATGAAGGAGAGATGAAGACATTCTCAGATAAACAATAGCTGATTCAGTTCATCACCATCAGATCTGCCCTATAAGCAAAGCTAAAGAGTTTTTCAGATTGAAAGGAAAGGACACAAGACAGTGGTTCAAAGCAGTATATGGAAATAAAGACCTCTAGTAAAGGTACCCATTTGGGTAACTGTAAATGCCCAGCCAACAGCCTTGTAGTTTTTCATATGTAATGCCACTTGTTTAGAACTACAGCTTCTAAAATGTAAAAGCATAAAAAGTAATGGCAAAGCTATAGTTTTGGATATACAATGTATGAAGATAGAATCTGTAATACGTACAAACACTGGTGGAGAATAGGGGGATGAAAACAGTGTGTATGTGTGTAACCTACTGAATTCAAGTCAGTAGTAAATCAAATATAAATATTACAAGTTTAGAATGTTAAAATTTAACCCCATGGGAACCATAAGGAAAATAAATGAAACATATATCCAGATGGAAAAGATAAGGGACGCATCAAATAAATATGGAAGTACTGAGCAACAAAAGAGATGGAAGACTAACAAAGACTAAATAGAAATTGGCAATAGAAAGTTCTGCATTAGCAGTAGTGACTTTAAATGCAAATTGATTAAACTCTCCTGTCAAAAAGGAGAGACTGGCAGAATGGATAAAACACCATGACACCTTAAATTCAAAAATACAAGTAAGTTGAAAGTAAAGGGATGGGAAAAAATATACCAAGCAAGTGGTAATCCAAAGAGAGCTGAGGTAGCTATACTAATATCAGATAAAACAGACCTGAAATGACGAACGGTTATGAGGGACAAAGAGGGTCATTACATACTGATAAAGAGTCAACTCAACAAGATAATGTAACAGGCATAGACCAGTTTGAGAAACGGATGGTTCAGACACCACTTTCAATAATGGACAGAACATCTAGACAGAAGATCAATAAGGAAACAGAAGACTTGAACGATAGCTTAAACCAACTAGACCTAATAAACATATGTATATAGAACACGTCATCTGACAAAATACACATTCTTTATGATTGCACATGGATTATTCTTTAGGATAGACTATATATTAAGACACAGAGGAAGAAATGGAAAATTCACAGATATGTCAAAATTAAACAATGTACCCTTCAATAACCAATGGGTTAAATAGGAAATCACAAGGGAAATTAGGATATATCTTCAGGTGAATGGAAACTATAGGATGCGGACAAGGCAGTGCTGAGAGGGAAATTTATAGCTCTAAATTACTTAACATTAAAAAAGAAGAAAGATTTCAATCCAGAGACCTAACCTCAAAACTGGATGACCTAGAAAACGTAGAGCAAGCTAAACCCAAAGTATGTGGAAGGAAAGAAAGATTGGAGTGGAGAAAGTGAAACAGGATTAAAAAACAATAGAATCAATAAAACAAAGTCCGTTCTTTGACAAGATCAACACAATCAACAAACCTTTACATAGACTGACAAAGAATAGAGAGAGGATGCAAATAACAAATCAGAAACGAAAAGGGGGACCTTATTACTACCGAATCCACTAAAGTACATTAACAGAAAACCTAGATGAAATGGACACATTCCTAGAAACACACAAACTACCTACACTGATTCAAGAAGTAGTAGATGATCTCAACAAAACAATACCAAGTAAAAGGACTGAATCAGTAATTAAAACCTCACAACAAAGAAAAGTCCTTGGCCAGATGGCTAAACAGGGGAATTCTTAACACCAATCCTGCTCAAACTCTTGCAAATAATTGAAAAGAAAGAAATACAATTGAAACCCATTCTACAAAGCAACACTGCCCTCATACCAAACCTAGATAAAGATACCACAAGCAAATAAAATTATAGACCGATATCTCTTAGAATATAGATGCAGCAACCTCAACAAAATACTAGCAAACTGAGTTCAACAGCACATTGAAAGAATTACACACCATGACCCAGTGGAATTTATCAGTTATGCAAGAGTAATTCAACATAAGAAAATCAATTAATACACCACAGAATAAAAGAAAAAATCCCACATGATCTCCCAACTGACATAGAAAAGGCATTGGATCAAACCCAGCATCCCTTCTTGATAAAAAAACACTTAGAAAACTAGGAATAGAAGGGAACTTCCTCAACATGATAAATGGCATATACGAAAAGCCCACAGTCAACATCACTAAGTGGTGAAAGACTGAAGCGTTCCCTCTATGATCAGGAACAAGACAAGGATGCCCACCGTCACCTCTGCTACTCACCACTGTATAGCAAGTTCTTGCCAGAGCAGTTAGGCAAGAAAAAGAAAGGCATCCAAACTCAAAAGGAAGAAGTAAAACTTTACATTTGCAGATGACATGATCCTCTATACAGAAAATCCTGAAAAAATCCACAACAAAGCTCCTACCGCTAATAAATGAATCCAGCAAAGTGGTGGGGTAACAGATCAACATGCAAAATCAGTAGGGTTTCTATACACCAGGAATGAACAGTTGGGAGAGGTCAAGAAAAAAAAATTCCATTTTTAATTGCAACTCAAAGAAAGAATCAAATATTTAGAAATATCAAATATTTAGAAAGAATCAAACATTTAACCAAGGAGGTAAAGGACTTTACACAGAAAACTACAGAGCAAGTGGAAATGATCTCTGTGCTTTCAAGATTCTCCAGCATACTTAAAATGGGTACAAGTACAAATAATGTCAAGTCATCTGGCACCTAAAATTAAACCAAGAGAAACAATGAAAAACTATCACCAACCATGAAGCAGAGGCAAGACTGGACTGAGAATGTGCAAAGCGAGCACCATACCTCCTGTCCCAGAGCAAATCATGCAATCGTGGACACCCTTAGCCTTGTGGGTTTCTGCATCTGCTTTAAAATAAGACAGGTGATCTCTCATATATATGATTAATGTTCCCCGCAGAGACATCTTCAAGTCCTAACCCCCATACTATGGGTATAAACTCATATGTAAATAGGGTTGTGGTAAATTGGATTATATGCCTCAGAAAAATATGTTCTTAAACCTAAGCCATTCACTGTGGGTGTGAGTTCACAATAGGACATTTTGACGAGGTTATTTTTAGGTAAGATGTGGACAGCTGAATCAGGATGGGTTTTACTCCTATTACTGGAGAAGGCCACAGAGAGAAAGACCCAAGGAGCCAGAAATCAACAGACCCCAGAAGAGAAAGGAGAAGATGCTGCCATGTGCTTTACCATGCGGTGGAAAAGCCAAGAAAGCTCAAAATTTGCAGGCCAGCCAGAAGATACTGACCGTAAGACGCAGGGAGAAGCAAGACTTCTAGCTTCAGAAACTATGAGCCAATAAGTTCCTATTAAGGCAATGCTATATGGTTCTTCTTTTAGCAGTCAGGAAACCTAAAGAGGGATCTTCAAATCCCAATCCCCAGTTCTGAGGGAGTAGTCTAATTTGTAAATAGATCTTCCAAGACCGTGTTTGAATGACACCAACTTGAACCAGGGTGGGCCTTACTCCATTGTGACTAGAATTCTTATAATTAAAAGAAATTCAGACATGAAAGAGTACGAGCCAGAGGAGATGACAGGAAAGGCAGACGTCAAGTGTCAGGAAGACATACTAGAATACTACAGATGACGGAGAAGGCTGACACTTTTATTTTGGCCTTCTCGCTTTCAAACTATAAGCCATAAATTCTTGCTGTTTAAGCTAACTGGTTTGTGGCATTTGTTACAGCAGCTCTGGCAAATAAAAACAAATTCTTTAATTCCTTTATTAAAATTAACATAGATTTGACCTTTGGCTCTGGACAGGTTGGCAGCTTTAGCTACATGGCAAGAGCTGAAAGTGTGCTAATCTGAGTCAGTGAAGCTCAACTCGATCCCTGAAAGCAAGAGAAGACATAAACTAATGTTTATTAACAAAACAAGGGTTTCCTGCAAACTAAAAGTAATCACAAAATGATGACAGAGTATTTCATAAAGCTACTTCTGATGATTTTTCAAGTTATTAGAAGGACTATTTTCTATCAAGCTGGACTTATCTGTTTCACTGGCTGCTCAGCCTCTTCTGTTTCATGAAAAAAATGCTTTTGCCTGATTCCCAAGTCTAAAGTGGACTAAGGCAGTACTTCTGATCAACCTGGAGTATTTTCACATGCCCAAGTAATGATGTTGATTCATTCTCTCAGGAATAACATAGCCTCCTCACATCCCACCCTCAAAAAAAGAAAATGAGCACTCTGAAGTCATTTTGGGAACTGTCAACTTCCCTGTGTTGCCAAGATTTCACAGAGAGGAGATCCTAAAATCACTGAATAACAAAAACCTTCCAGAAGCAGGTTAAACTTCTACTCTAAGCAGGTCATCAGCAGAATGACCTTAAACAGACAGCACTTGCCCACTGTCCTTGTATTTATAATATTTCCCCATGATTCCATTAACTAACTTAGTATCTCTCAGACTTTGGAGGACATTGTTATCCAAATAGCCAAGGCTTAAATCACAGCCCTCAGGGGTACCCAGATGCTCAACAGAGTCCTCCAACAGCCAGCTAAGCCATAGGTCCTTGGAGAGGCCACAAGAAAGCAGAATATGGCTGTTCTCATTTTAAAAGCGTCAGAATACTTGGATGACACCGAACTTATTTTCACTTGTTTGAATTTGTTCTGTTAATCTCCTCTTCATTCTAAAGGAATGTACGCTATTGCTTACATTAGGAGGCAGGGAAGACACACCGAGGTCTGACTCCAGGCAGAGATCCTATGTGTGCTCTCCCAGGCAACTGCAATGGCCTTACCTGGCAGACCTCAAGGGGGAACCCTACCCTCCCCACACCAGACTGGGGCACAGTGTGGAGAGAGTTCCAGCCCAGCCAGCCATGCACTCATACACACCTGCATTCCTGGCTCAGGACCTCCATTCAGAGGCCTCCGTGTCAAGGGGGCCTTAGCCGAGGCCTTGCCCAGGTGCTACTGCTGATACCTCCTCATCTTCTCGTCAGGGGCTCGTGAAGGCACTTTCCTCCACTCTCATTCAGTACTTTTCCACTCCTAGCCTTCCCCCTCTCCCTCCTACTAGCATCTGGGTCCATAAAACAATAGGAAAAGCATCCCCTTCCACCCCTACCCCATTCCTCCCTCCCCACTGGTTGCTATTCCATGAGGAAAAATACTGGGGAAGCTGGCACCTTCTTTCTGGCTTATGCTATTACAGTAAATGATTCAAGGCTTGAAGGCTTTCATTTTAGCTTATTTTAATCAACCACTCCAACACCTGGCAGCTCAGCTCTTGAAACACACCAGTCTAAATTTTTAGCTTTAATTAAAGAGAAAAAACCCACACCTTTCTGAAGGGCATGATTCTATTAAAGCCATATTTTGCTTTTTCTTTTTTAAATCTACAACTATGGGACCATATCAAGTATCAAAATAATAAATCAGACCAGGCTAATCAAAAGGACCACTGTTCATTGTAAAGTATGATCTCCCTGCTCTTCTCAGAAAGGACACGGCCAGCCTGACACTGAGACAATGCAAGTCCATATAGCTGCATCTAGATCAATGCACAGTATGTAATACTTATTCTGTAAATATTAATACTTAATAATGCTTCAGTGACTTCTGGTAGTACCCTATTATAGGTTCTTATAAGGTGAGTGGAACACGAAATGTTATCCTGTCCTACCCAGATAAATAAATTCCTAAACCAAACTTCTAAAATATACTTAACCACGAATCTCAGGAACTCCATGACTTTCCCTGTCCTCTTATACATGGGTGAGACCCTCAAGTCCGTTCTGTTATAGGGTAGTCTAAGACCATTAAAAGATACAATAATAGATCTAAATAGTCCTAAAGGTCCGAGTTAAATTTCTCAAAGCAAATCTATATTTAAATTATCTCTTTAAATCTGACTGTAGCAAAGTACAGGAAATGAAGGGTAAATGTGGAGCTACCACTACAAATAGGCTGCTAGGAATATGAGATGGTAACGAGCCACACACTAATGGTAAAAGAGGAGAGGCAGATTCATAAGTATGTGAAAAACATTTTCAACAACTTCGTGTTACATTTTTTCATATATAGAAGTGAGTTTATAACAACCTACTACTGTGGGAGGGATTTAAGTAATAGAATATTGAAATCATTTACCAGTTAACTTCAAGTACCAAAAGAATAGAATTTCTGTAAAACTACACCTCTTGGCAAAAGCACAGGCTAAGTATTCCCTAAACATTCCCTCCAGAGGTCTCCTGCACATCTGCTCCATATTAAACAGGGTCTACCATAGACATTTCCAAATTCGGTGATGATTTCTTATATGATGTCATTGGGCAGAAAAAATTTTATGGTTAAAAAACATCAAATCAAAAGAGAAGTTCATGTTACTTCATTAGGAGATTTAAAAAGGAAAGAACTTGGCTGGGCATAGTGGTGGGAAGGAAAGGGTTAGTTACAGCCTCTGAAAGGATTATATGATGACCTGTATGCAGTGAGGAAGGGTCAGCCTTAATCCCATAACCTTTTCTTTCATTTATTTAAAGTTATGGGGGTAATATAGCTATCTCAATCTTTCTGAAAACTTTCACTGTTGATTACCCTAGCCTAGATTAACACAGCGATACGTTGTTTCAAGATTAGTACTAGAATATTTTTTTCAAACATCATTTTCCATAGCTAAATTACATAAACGTACACTATCATTAAGAGGCATCTGTATACATCTCAAAAGAAGATTATGGCTCTGTGTAGGATAAAGGAGACACTTGCATTATAAAGTCCCTCAGTCACTGTAAAAAATATAAAGGAAGAATTTCTTCTGCAAAACAAACTCCACTTACTTGTATTGATCAGAAACTGATTTGAAACACCAGGATGATCTACATCATGTATTGCACTGGCAAAAATTGCTGCAAGAATCTCCAAATCTGTAAATACAGCCTGGAAAAATCAGACAATAGAGATATGACATTATCATTCGATAATAATATGAATATAAAGTATAAACTAATGGGAAACTACTGCTTACAATTTAAATGGAAAACGAAATGAAGCTTCAAGAAATATCAGTGTGTCAAGAAGGGACTCTCAAATAATGAGGTGCCCATGAACTTTTTAAATGCAATTTCGGAAGAAAATATTTTATCTCATTTTGTTAAATCTCATGATCAAACATTTTCCATTTGCTATGCTTTAGAAGACATTATAACAGGAATGTCTGAAATTCTTTTTTAAAGAAAATGACTTGTTAAAAAAGCATTTCAGGTGTTTAAGAATATTTTGAACATATACATAAACGTAATAAGACCTGAGTACTTCTTTTCTTTCAACTAAACCAGTCAATTCTTTGTTGTCATCTGTCCTGCGCATTGTAGGGTGTTTAGCTGCATCCCTGTCCCCAATTCATTACATGCCAGTAGCACACCCCTCCCTCGCCCCAAGCTGTAAACACCAAAAATGTCTCCAGGCATAGCTAAATTCTTCTGGGGAGAGGAAGGAGAGCCACAATGGCCCCCAGTTGAGAACGAGTGTTCCGAATGATAAGGCATTAGTACAAATTCATAATGAAAACAATCAACTGTAACATATATGAAAAGAATATATCCCCCACAAATAATTAAGGAAATCAAATTGCTTTAGTAAACATTTAACGAAGCGACCTCTTAGGATTTGGTAAAACTAAAGAATTCTTTGGGGGGAAAAAAATCAATGTGCTGCTTATAGATATTTTATAAAGAATCATACTTCAAACTATAAGAACAAAAGCCATGAGACTAAATTTTAAGAAAATAAACTAACCCAAACTGAATAAGCCAGATAGCTTTAAGAAGTGTTCAGTAATGTGGGATGAAAATAAATAATAGGGGGGAACAAATGTTAAAATAAATTTAGTTTGAAATGCTAGTGATGAATGAAAGGGAGGGGTAAAGGGGTATGGTATGCATAAATTTTCTTTTTCTGAATTGATGTAAATGTTCCAAGAAATGATCATGATGATGAATGTGCAACTACGTGATGATATTGTGAATTACTGATTACATATGTAGAACGGAATGATCAAAATAGGAATGTTTGCGTTTGTTTGGTATTTAAAAAAATAAAATTAAAAAATAAATAAATAAATAAGTGTTCAGTAGATCATTTCAAAGAAGCAACATCATAAACAGATGAATGCCTAAGTCTTTGGTCAACTTTCACAGGCAAGAGTCATAAAAAAATCAACTGTTTATTTACCACAAAAATGAATTCTTTTTCTTGTAACTCAATATAGTACCAAAGAATCTAATTTTTGGGGGGTAACGGCATATGCTTTTATTTATGTTAGGTAATATCTAAGGATAGAATGGCTGGATCATATGGGAGGTGTGTGTTTACCTTTTTAAGGAACTGCCACGCAGTTTCCCAAAGTGATTTACCATTTGTATTTCCATCGAGTGTATAAGAGTTTCAGTTTCACAATCTCACCAACACTTGATATGGTCAGTCTTGGTAATTTTAGCCATCCTAACAGGCATGCAATGAAACCTCAATGTGTTTTTTTTAAAAAAAACAATGTTATTGAGATATATTCACAAACCATACAACCCATCCAGTGTACAATCAATGGCTTTTAGCACATTCACAGAGTTGTGCATTCATCACCACAATCAATTTCTCATTATTTTTTGCACTGCACACCTTCTGGATAAAAGATGGAGACCTTTATTAGTGGCATGTTAGTGTTTCTGAAATTTCAGAAAAGTTTACCTCCAAAGCAGGTGTAGATAACAGCACATGAGTAGACTGGACGACGTCTGCGGCATGGATGTTGTTGTGATAGGCCACGTCGGCATGGTAATGGTCTTCGAGAGTCATCAGATATGTTATTAAAGTGTCTACTGGAATTTTAAATGTTTTCAGTAAATCCCGTTCCTGTAGGAAAAGAGAGCCTCTTAACACTTGTCTTTATAGTAAAACATTTTCCAAAGAGTCTTAACCAAAAAAAGCACATGTCAGTGTTGCCCAGACAATGCAGGAATGGAAACTCTCACAACGCCTGTCTGATACTGAAGATGGAAGTGTTGGGGGAAATCCAGGGACATCGGGGACAATACCAGATCAAGATGACCATTCGGAGCCAAACAGTGCTTCACCCAAGATGTTGTGAGACTAGACTGAAGCTTCCAACTCCAACAGCTTCTATGTTCCACTGTCCCGAGAGCAGCTATGGTCCCATCCCATTGAGTCAGTTACTGGATTACACCAGTTGAAACTCAACATTCTCTTTAGGGCTGGAAGTTATCTCCAGGCCCAGGCTATCTACAGCCTGAACTTCTCATTTAAACCCCAAAGCTGGGGCAAAAGCTCAACAAGAGTGAGAAATGGATATGGAGAAGGTAGCAGTACACAAAAAAAGTGGTTGAAGAAATTATCTTCTAAGCCGAGTCAGTAGGAGGCTTGTTCTTTATAAAAAGAGTTAGCACTCAACTCTCTGTGTAGTTAGGGTGATGTTGATTGTCTTTAATCTATTATTTCAATGAATCCCCTTCATTTTTCCCATAGCATATGTTCCCTTATATGGAAAAAAACAACAAAATTGATTTATCCTTTACCCGTACTCCACCTTTGGTATCCTTTTTGGTAAAGGAGCAAATAAGATCACACACAAAAACAGTATCAAAATAAGAAAAAGAGAAAATATATGCACAATACTCAGACTGAATATTATGTCTCAAATAAAAGAAACGGGCCAGAATTCAACCACGTTACCTGAAAAATGGTGTGCATGATAACAGTCAAAGGCCGGTTACCAGACAACTCTGCTATTCTAAAAACATGAAGACCCCATTTGTTCACATCTTCTAGTTCCTGAGGGTAAGAAAAGATATCAGAAAATTAGAAAGCACAAGTGGAAGATGAATTAGTGAACATGATCGTTTAAAAATTACAGATTTTAATGGGAAGTGTTAAATACTTTTTAAATGATTCATTTTAAATGTGATAGAGGCACAGAGTACAGGCATACTTTAGGCTAGTTTACTTGAGTGTAATGAAAACTTGTATCGTTTAATCTTGTGACTTTGATAGTACAACATATTTACATCCTTTGAACATGAACCTCAAAGCATTTCTTCAGTGCATAAAATGCACTCAAAACCTCAACTATTCTAAAACCCAGAAGATATAGTAATTTTTAACTCTTAAGGTAAACAATCAAATGTAGATGCAAAAAAAGTAGAGAACACATATGTACCAAACCCCTTGTCCAAATCTACGTATTAATGAAACCACAATAATTTAGAAGAGCTTTACAAAGTACATGTCTATCTTTAAAGTAATGCAAATTTATGGATTCTTAAGTACAAAAGGAGTCAAAATTCACTAAAAGGCATCATCGTATATTTATGGTCATGATCTTGAAAATCATCTTACCTTGGCAAGGACATCTTCTTGTTCAGTTTTAACTCCAAACCTTGGGATACTTGAATTAGTCAAACTAGAGCTGTGCATCAACTTCTTGACTCCACTGATCTGAGACATAGGCCTTTTCTTTTTCTCCTTTTCCTTCTGAGTTGGAGAAGGAATTTCCACTTCATGTTGCTTATCTTAAAAAATGTTTTAAATGTTCTACATTTATTATTAATTCTGATTTTTTTATCATAACACACATAACTGGACAGGTTTTCATTGATCATTACATGTTTCAGGAAATGTTACAGATTAAACTCTTTTTAGAGAGTTAAGCGTTCACGACTTGATGTGAACTTAACCCTCAAATGCAAAATTAAGCAAATAAATAGCACTGCCAACTAGTTAAGATCAAATGTATTCAGTGGCTACTTCTTTGATAGAATGACCTATTAAAAATGTTTTACAAGGACTTATGACAGCAGACTCTGAAAAAGTAAGACATTGTTGTCACTGGTCATCAGCTCTATTCATATTTGAAATCCATTAGTGGTTTGAAAACTGTTCTTGCCAATCAGGATTTCACTTATAAAACCTCCTGTGAAGTGGTAGAAACTTCATACACAACAGTCATAAAAACAATAGTGTGTAAACATGCTAGCTTACTGAAATGGGTCATACCATGGGAATAAAAAGAGCATTTTTAGATAACTTGGAGTATTTCTGCTACTTTATATTTTCTGTGCTATAGTAAGATAAACATGATGATGTAAGAAGGTCTAGCAGAGATTAGTGAGACTCTCCAATATTGTCTGATAAGTAAAACATACATAAGCTAATAGTTCTCTAATAAAAGATCTAGGATATTTCAGTATATTCATTAATTCAAGGCAGTGAGCTCCTTCAACTCATACTTAGACATGGTATGCATCTAATAAATGTCTGTTTAGGGGCTATGCTATTGCAATATTACAGTCATTTTGTTCTGAAGTGAATTCAAACCAATGACATGTCCAAACTATTGTTTTTCATTTATTACACTTTCTTTATCCGGATGGAGCAGGCTGGGGGTGGGGGTGGGGGTGGGGTGGACAGGGTGTGCGTTCCAGAACCCCAAATACCATTATTAGCAAGTTTTTCTTTAGCAATTCTATTCTACCTGCCTCACTGGTATTTGTGGAAATGCACAGATCTCTCTATAAAATGTACTGAGTACTTTGAAAAAAAAGAACTGGCAATATAAAACATTAATTCAGAGAATCCCTAAAGTCCTGAATATAAAGCAAATGATAAACAATGTAGGTTGGCACCTCAGATTCTAAGGCTTAGAGGCTCAAATTATTAAAACGAGGAATGAAAACAAATGGGATTGCTAATGTGTGTTTGGTTTCCACAGGAGTGGGTGAGCCCACACCCCTCCAAAAACAAATTTCTCAAAAGAAAATTAAAAAAATACAATCTTACCTAAGAATGTGTTTGAGATATACTCGGATACTTGATTTCCAGACCGACTCATTTCAGAGAGATGAGTGAGCTCCCGATTAAGCATCCTTTTAAACTGATAAAGAAAGATAAAATTAAATGATAGAAGATAAAAAATTAAGTGGGATAACATAAGCATAATCTAAGATACAGGAAAATATGTCCAAGGACTTGTTAAATTGTCCTGACAATTTAGACTGGTGCCATTTAATGTGACTTTGTACAATAGAAAAGCTCTAAAATCTGTGTGGTCCATTACAGTAGCCAATAGCTACTTGTGGCCACTGAACACTTGAAATGTGGCTAATGCAAATGAGAATTGAATACTGTGTTTTATTTTAATTAATTTAAATAGCCACATGTGGCTAGAGGCTACTGTAATGGACAGCACAGATTTAAGCATTCAAAGACATTAATTAAGGGGAAAAGAGGAATTAAGATGCATTACTAATATTTAAAAAAGGAAAAAATACAGATTTGTAAGCATATGAGAGTTCTGTCTCACAATAAAGTACAGCATATTTTTATCATTTATCATTAGCACAAATGAAGTGTAAGAGCTGACCAGAGGTTAAAATGCAGTATTTCACAGCAAAGCAAAACTCAAATTATTTTACTCAGCCACTCTTCCAGAACTCTAGAGAAATAAAATGTTTTAAAAGCTATCATACAATGTTTCCTTGTAAATGTTTCTCATAAAATAGGGAATATAAAACTTGTTGGTTCCTATCACCCAGAGAATTTGCCAATCCATTTCCCTCAGTCATATAAATAGAAAACGAATGAATTTTCAATACTGAACTTCATAATTTATCTTGCTGACCCCACAGTGACAATTTTATCCAAAGAAACACAGAAATCAATCGACCACCATCACACAGGATTACGCAAATCCAGTAGGGTAAAAAAGACTTTATGCTTCCCCATCCTCCCCTCAGATGGTTCTTAATGTTTCTTCCTCTGACTCCACAAATCAGCCCAAGTATGACTTTAAAAATATCTTTCTAAAATTTTCTTAATGAACAGAGATAATACATTTTCCCTACACAGAATAACTGTTATGAGATACTTGACCCCCTCCCCCAAAAAGTAAAAAACACATTTTGCTCTGATATTTAGTAGGTGACCTTAAAAATTGATATAGTAAACATTCAAATTTTGAATTTCACTAGAAATGGTTATATCAGGGGGAAGAGAGCAGTGACTTTATTGTTTGGTAATGTTTGAAATGTAATTCTTATTCATATTTAACTGTTTTATTTAGAATGTAAAAGAAAATCTCACCTCTCTGCATAACCATACCAAGGTGGCCTAATTCACTATAATTTGGCAAATCACTTCAAAGTCAACCATATTGGCCAATTAGATTAGGTATAAGAAACTATCACCACAAAGCACTCAGGGAGACCAACAAAGGCATTTCAATAGACCATTAGATACAAGAAATGCATATTTAGCATTCTCCTACAGTCAAAACTGAAGAACTGGCCATGGCCAATACAAACTATCCTGGTTCATTCACAGATCTGGGAGAGTTTGCCTTCAAACTCAGGAATACGAAGTTCAACGTCTTTGTTTATGCATTTTCATAACCTGTTTCTGATCATAAAATGCACAGCGCTATCGAAAAATCTAGAAAGCAATATAGAAAAAAATTCATACATATCCCCACTGCTCGGATAACCACAGGTTATTAGCTCTATGTCTTCTATGCTTTTTTCCCAACATAAAGATGCACACATATATTTTCTGTTTAATTTAGTATCATGGAGTATACAAAAATTTGTTGATACTGCTTGTTTTCACTTAGCATCATATATTATGATCCCCTTGAAAAAAATTGAGGGCATTCTAAGAATATTTTTATCAAGAACTTTATAATAGAGTTCTAAAAATAATCTATCTTCTACAAAGTTCTATTTTCTTGTGTAAATTACAGGCTATCAACTAATTAAAAGCACTAATAGTCTGTCTCGTGTTTAGCTTGGCATATAGCAAATGCTCAACATTATTTGAGTTCTTTCTCAGCTCCATTTTTGGTCCTTTTGGGCATTTTACAGGGCTAATTGTTTTTTCATCCCTACAAGACACACAGGATGAAGGATCTGACTACAGTAGTGGCCCTGAAAACTAATATCTAAATATCTAGCTCCCCCTAGCCTGCCCATAAAATAATTTATAACTATAATAACCATGCATAATGCCTTAAAGGTAAGTGAGTTTTAGCTTAATGTATAAAATTCATCCTTGGAAAAATCTCATTAAGGAGAGCACACAAAAAAGAGAAAGTCTGCTTAATATTTTCAACATGTATTTAATGAAATCTCTCTCTTTGACCTGAAATTGTCCATGCAATGAGCTGAATGCTGCTATTAAGAATTGCCTGGTCATGCTGAACAGCTTTTTCACAAGACAGGAGAATAGGCAAGGCTCTCTGCCAGTCCTGGCTTCTCGGCAGTCTGTACAGGAACCCCTGTCCACCTGTTCTTCATGCAGGAAGTAAATATCTAACTAATGATGAAAGTTTTCAGATGGAGGGGGCAACTGGAAAAGTCAGATATAGACACTAGGTTTTTCACAGAAGCATCCTGCTTTGAAAAATATGTTGCCATATGCCCCAGCAGAAAAATGTGCATGCTCCTGGCAGACAGACTTCACAATTATTGGTATTTCTGGAAGAATATAAAGAATGAAGTGTAATTTTCCTGGCAGTTTGCCTATACAATTCACACAGCCAATTAATAGAAACTAAGACAAAAACTGGCAGTGAAAGGAATATAACTATTGTACAGACAATAAATTACAGATTGCATATTCCATTCATTACTTTTATATCATATATATATTTTCAGACTAGACTTCTGCCTTTGTTCAAAAACAAAAACCTGGGGCTGAAAAAAATCTTTCATCACTTATATCTGCCTAGCAAGACCTGCAAGGCCCTCCAAGAAAGTCAATATTTCCTTCTAATATAATTAGAAGGGAATATTTTAAGCAATCCTGCTCTCTTGGGAAGAGTGAGAGTGTGGGGGATTTTCTAAAGACACAATTTTCAGAGTCAACTCAGTTATAACATAAGGGAGTTTCCTAAATGTATGTAAACTTATTTTCCTTTTTTGCTATTGATATAATACTCTCATACCAGGCACACTAAATTAATACTCACAAAAATTACTATCAGTGCTCTCTCGACTGGTAATTGATTTTACAAATTGGTTTTGGAGTGTATGACTGGCTGTATACAGAACAGCATTGTGCTAAACCATTCAACAATCATTTTTAAATGTAAACGGTATTTCTCTCATCTTAAAATAACTATGTCACATTTAGTATAACTGCATAGGAATAATAAGGAGGAGGGATACAATTTGAAAACATTTTCTTCTGCAACTCTTAGAATAGAGAAAAATATAGAACTGCTTTTCAAAAGAAGTGTTTGCAAAATGCAGAACAATTCAGTCGAGCATTTAGATATTTTTTTAAAGGTGACCTCTAGTTATTTTCTGTTGATTCTTCTGGTGGTTTTTGGTCTAAACAGCTTGAAAACAATATACAGAATTATGACTGCAACAAAGAACAGAGGAAGATTTCTAAGTGAATGCCTTCAAATCCTTTGTTTTCATTATGCATCAGAATGAATGTATGTAGCACTTAATGCATAAAGGAAAGTAAAACTGCAGTTGAACCTGAATACTGTATTTTGCTTTTTAAAACTCCAGTTCTCTAATTTGTGTTTTGCATTTAAGCTTAACAAAGCAAAAAACAAGAAAGCAATTAAACAAAATTAAAATATTCTTTAATTTGATTCCCAGTACTGCCATTTTTATGCCAATGTATTACTGGGTTCATCACATATAATTTTAGCTTATAACTAAGAAAATACTTCTCTCTATGGTATGCTGCTAAAAACCATTTGAATATACTGCATTGTTATTCATTAGAAGTTTCATAGCTATTTGAAATGAATGTTGTAATGGCTACATAAAAATAAATCCTTCAAAACCGTAAGACTAAATATATCTACATTTGTCATTCTTAAAAGTTTTTAGAGATATAGCTTTAAAAACAAGTCTGTCCAAAAATTTTCCTCAAAATGATAAGCACTCAAATTCTGTATAGAGCTCTTATTCATAATTACAATACAAATGTGAAACCCTTTAAATGTATCAAAATGAGTTGTCTCCAAATTGTTATGGAGGGGTATTATATTCCTCTCTATACTTTTGTGTATTTGTAAAATTTATTTTTTAAGCCAAGAAATGATTAACCAAATTCAAATAATGAAACTCTATGTTATCTAAAAAACAATTAAAAAAATCTGTACTATCCATAGATTTAACCGAGGTAGGAAATCAAGACTACCTGGATGACTAAAACTGAAATTTGAGTAAATGTCACAGCAAAGGGGAAATTTTCCTTTAAAAACTATGGAAAAAAAAAAGAAAGAAAAATATTTCAGAGTAGTTAAAGTATTAGAAAATTATTCTTAAAAAATGTACAATGATTGGTTCAAATACTCAAGAATAAACTTCAATTTCTCAAATGATGCTTCATTTGGAAGTGAACAAGATTTTTCTACTTCTGCTTTTATTCTGGAGACAGGAGCACCATGCTAGCATAACCACAAGGCATGCAAAAAAGATTCCAAGCATGAATATAATCTTATAAATTTAATGTATTAATTTATTTCTTGGGATTAACAGAAGTAAGAGTATCATAAAAACTTAAACTTTCTTTCAGTTTTGCAAATAGGTAATTGGGTTTTCATTTTAGAAATATATAACTTGAATAATTAAATAATGTCAGTTTTTAATGTTATCTAGAGCTTTTTTATCCAAGGGTAAAACCAAAAAAACAAGGCTCCTCAGAAGGTTCAAGTGGTACTAATTTGTTAAGAGGACACAATAAATGTATATACTTTATATGCCACATACTAACTGGACTCCATAAATCAGCATTAATTAATCTGGTCCAATAATTTATTTTCAATAGTATTTAATTAGCTTGGCATTTTAAAGCACAGCTCAAACCTATGTCACATGAGAAAATCACTATTTATCGAAAAAGCTATTTTAACATGCAAACTACAATTAATACAAGTTATACAATCTCTCCTTTCCTGAACACTAAATTTATATTATTTCCTCTAAAAAGAAAAAAGGATTGCTTAGAAATCTTAGATTCCATTATAATTTATTAAAACTACCAGTTATATAATCAAATAGTAATCAGGAGTTTTCAAAGGCTAAATAAATCTTACCTTTATGTAGCCCCAAGACACTGACAGTAAATAGTTTGCTTCAGGCATTTTTGATTGATGATATGTATATATTGATGATAAGTTCTAAAATACGTATATCTTCGAAACCTTGATATTTTAACAATCACCAAAAGCTACAGAGCTTGTGGGTTGTAATTTTTAAAGATTTTTGGTAATTAGGTATACGTAAGAAAGCCTAGCATCAGATCCCATGGAATAGACTTTCCATTGAATACATGCCATTTGTCAAATGCCCGAATGGAACAAAATTCAACAACTATTCGGAATAAAGAAAATTCATGTGATGAAGAAATATCTACAGATCTAAGGGTCTGCATCTTTCTCTCCCTGAGCTCCAGGCTTAATGAATAATGTATGTCAAGATGCTTAGTTGTGAGAAAGACCAGTTCTGTCAAAAGCTACCAAATAAGGAACTGCGGGGAAGCCGTGAACAGTGACAAGAAACCCCTCCCATAAAACCCAACTAAGAGCCAATTGAATTCCACCCCTCAAGGCAAAGGGCGTGGACTCAGCATAGGCTGCTTTGTGATTGGTTGGCAAGGGTGGCCCTCAGGGGAGGAGGTTTACATCCTCGCCTCTGGTAAACACAATTTAATAATGGTATGCTTATATAGCTCTAAGGCTGCTGTATCAAAAGATGAATGGGGTTTCCCTCTTCCTAATGATGAATAACAACATAAAACTCTTAGAAACTTGTAGTTCATTTGTAAATAAGGATCGCCAATCATTCTGGAATAATTTCTATGAATTTTTAATATTCCCTTCTCTTCTTCCGAAATAAATATGCTCTGAAAACTGCAATCACACATTTTAATTGCCTCTTCTCTCAAATGCAAAACAAGTGGCTTCCCTGGTGACAGAGATACAACCAAAATTCTTCCCCACGTAACATATAAAGCAGTTGTGACTATAAAATACTACTAATGTCCATGATTCACAAATGGGAATGATAGATTCCCTCACTGTGTGACTCAGCTTCTCCTAGCTCCTTTTGTTTTTACAGCCATATGTGTCTAAGCTCCATAATCTTAAATTTCTGGGAATGAAGATGACTTATTACAAATCTGACAAGAGGAGGAAGAAGAATATGAAAGCTAAAACACAATATGTGGTTTAAAAATTGCAGTTTTTAAGAGCTTCTGGGGAAGATGGTAGAGTAGGGAGCCCCAGGATTCAGTCCTTCCACCAAAGCACTCTGGGACTCTCTGAAACAAGTGTTTCAGGGCTCCGGAGTCCAGAAAAGCACTGAATAGAATCCAGGGAAGAGTAGGAGTAAGAGACTAAGGAACTATGATAAAAAACAATGAGTAGCAGCTGACAGTGCTCAGTGGACACTTTTGCAGCATGCTGCCTTGCGATCTAGTCTCTGGCTGGCTGCTGCTGTCTGAAAGGACCAAAAAATTCTCTTTTCCAAGAATAGGGGTGAGCAAGACCAAGCATTGATCACGGCTTTTGGTTTATGCATTTGTGTTGCTGGGTCCCAGCTCTGAGCCACTGTTTCAACCTGCTGCCAACAAAGGCAGTGGCAGCCATTATTTCAACCACACTGTAACAGGGGTGGAGGCAGCAGAGATTTAAAGACACAGTGCCTCCTCAGGGCAGTGGGAAACAGTTTGCTGAAGGGTGGTAAATCCTGGCAGGCCAGAAAAGCACAGCCTCAAGGAGCCATCAAAGAAGCTTTTGATGTCCTTCCTGTCCCCCTCCCCAGGGTACTTTGTGACCTGTCTGCATATGCTTCATGAGTCTCTGGTTCTATTTTGGCTGGGATATACTGACTCAGGAGTGTCCTCTTCAGGATGGCCCTCCTCCCAGGATTTGCCCTCCAGGCAAAAGCAGCTAAGGACTATGAAAGGAGTGTAAGAAACTATAGAGGCAAAATAAAAACAAACTGGAATAGATCAAGATTCCCAGAGAAGGAAAAGAGGAAAGGAAGCTTTCTTTTGGAGGTGAAACAATTGCAGGAAAAGTACAATCTTAAAAATTGTACTGCATATCCAGGGCAAGAAGCAGATGAAGATATGAAAAAAACTGTATCAACTAAACATTGCACAGGTCATCAGCTATTGTAAATGTCTAGAATAAGTTGAACAGGCGGGCCACGGTGGCTCAGCAGGCAGAGTTCTCGCCTGCCATGGCAGAGACTCAGATTCATTTCCCGGTGCCTGCCTATGTGGAAAAAAACCAAAAAAACAAAAAAAACCCCTCTAGAATAAGTTGAACAAAGTGTCAAAGAAGAGCCTTAACCCAAAGCCAATCAGCAATAAAATCCTAGGCAAAAAAAGAGAAACTGAACTTCAGAGTAAATTCATCAAGATAATCAGATGCCTAGACTTATGCCAAAAATTACAAGCCATACTAAGAAACAAAGACATGGCCCAGTTATGAGAACAAATTAAAACTGCAGAGAGAAGACAAGAATTTGGAACAAATAATCAAAGATGTTCAAACAAATCTCCTAAATCACCTCAAGGAGATGAAGAAAAATATGAATAAAGAGATGAGTATCAAGACACTGGGTGAGCATAAAGAAGCATTCGAAAGTATAAAAACAAACACAACAGAAATTATAAGGATGAAAGGCACAGTAGAAGAGATTAAAAATACAGTACAGGCATACAACAGCAGATCTGAACAGGCAGAACTATGAATCAGTGAACAAAAAGACAGGACAATTTGAAATCTTACAGACAGAAGATAGAGAAAAGAATGGAAAAAATTGAGTAGGGTGGGTCTCAGGGTTCTAAATGATAGTGCAAAGTGCACAAATATGCACATCATGGGTGTCCCAGAAGGAGAAGAAAAGGGAAAAGAGGCAGAAAGAATATTTGAGGAAATAATGACTGAAAAATTCCCAACTCATGAAAGACACAAATATGCATGTCTAAGAAGTGCAGCATACTCCAAACAGAATGAATGCTAATAGACTAACTTTGAGACACATACTAATCAGAAAATGAAATGCCAAAGTTAAAGAGAGAATTCTGAAAGCAGCAAGAGAAAAGTGATTCATCACATATAAAGGATCCACAATAAGACAGTACAATTTCTCATCAGAAACCACAGAGGCAAGAAGGTAGTGGTATGATATATTGAAGATCCTGAAAGAGAAAACTACAAGCCAAAAATTCTTTATCTGGCAAAACTATCCTTCAAAATGAGGGAGAGCTTAAAATAATCACAGATAAACAAAAACAGAGAGTTTATCAACATGAGACCTGCCCTACAAGAAATACTAAAGGGAGTTCTGCAGGCTGAAGGAAAAGACAGGAGAGAGAGGCTTGCAAGAGAGTGAAAAATAATGAAGATTATCAGTAAGGGTAATTAAAAGGGTAAAAAGAGAAACAAAAAGATATGACATATAAAAACCAAAGGATAAAAGGCTGAAATAAGTACTGCCTTTACTTTAATAATATTAAATATTAATGTCTAAAACTCCCTAATCAAAAAGACACAGATTGGCAGAATGGCTTAAAAAGTATGATCCAACTGCATGGCGTTTACAAAAGACTCACCTTAGACACAAAGACACAAATAGGCGAAAACTGAAAGGATGGAATAAGATAGTCCATGCAAACAGTAACTAAAAAGAACTGGGGTATCTATACCAATATTGGACACAATAGATTTTAAATGCAAAATTGGTGTAAGAGAAAAAGAAGGTCACTATATATTAATAAAAGGAACAAGAAGAAACAGCAATCATAAAAATCTGTGCAACCAGCCATGGTGCTCCAAAATAAATGAGGCAAACACTGTCAAAACTGAAGGGAAAAATAGCAGTCTCTACAATTACAGTTGGAGAATTCAATACACCACTCACATCAATAGATAGAACATCTAGACAAAGGATCAATAAGGAAACAAAGAACTTGAATAACAGGATAAGTGAACTAGACCTAACAGACATATACAAAACACTGCATCCCAAAACAGCAGGATATACGTTTCTCTCACGTGTGCATGGATAATTCTCCAGGATAGAACATATGTTAAGTCATAAAGCAAGTCTCAATAAATTTGAAAAGACGAAATACACGAAACACTTTCTCTAATAACAGAATGAAGCTGGATATCAAAAAACAGGCAGAAAACGGGAAAATTCACAAATATATGGAAGTTAACACACATTTAAACAATCAGTGAGTCAAAGAAGAAATTGCAAGAGAAATCAGTAAATATCTCGAGATGAATGAAAATAAGAACATATCAGAACTTTTTAGATGCAATGAAGGCAGTGCTGAGAGACAAACTGATAGCCCTAAAGGCTTGCATTAAAAAATAAGAGCAAGCTAAAATCAAAGATCTTTCTTCACATCTGGAGAAACTAGAAAAAGGACAGCAAATAATCTCAAAACAAGTAGAAGGAAAGAATTATCAAAGATTAGAGCAGAAATAAATGAAACAGAATAAAAAACACAATAGAATTAATAACACCAAAAGTTAGTACACTGAAGATTAAAAAGTATTTCCAAAGTCCCCTTGACAGACTGGGGAAAAAGGTGGAAATATTAAACTTCCCTACCTGGAAAAGATCTGGAGTACTCACAATTTAATGGGCCAGGCTCTTGATCTCGGGGCTTGTCCTTATGAAACTTATTCCTGCAAAGGAGAAGCTAAACCTACTTATGACTATGCCCAAGAGTCACCCCCAGAGAACCTGTTTTGTTGTTCAGATGTGGACTCTCCAACCCAACTTCACTGGTAAACTCACTGCCTTCCCCCCTATGTATGACATGAGTCCCAGGGGTGTAAAACTCCCTGGCAACATGGGACATGGCTCCTGGGAATGAGCCTGGACTTGGCATAGTGGGGTTGAGAAAGACTTCAAATAGAGTTGAGAGGTCATTCTGGATGTTATTCTTATGTGGTACATAGATATCAGTCTTTGGTGTACTGGAGTGGTTAGAGGGAAATACCTCAAACTGTTAAACTGTAATCCAATGGCCTTGATTCTTGAAGATGACTGAACAACTATAGAGCTTTTAAACCGTGACTATGTGATTGTGAAAGCCTGTGACTGACACTCCCCTTGTGCAGTTATGAACAAAGGCATAAGAAAAAAAAAAAGAAAAGACAAAACATAAATGAATAATAGGGAGTAGAGAGAGTACTGGATATTTTGGATGTCCTTTTCAACTTTTACTTCACTTTTATCCTTGTTTTCATTTTGGAGCAATGAAAATGTTCAAAAGTGCTTGTGATAACAAAGACACAGCTATATGGTGATACTGTGAACCACTGACTGTAGAATGTGATGGATTATATGGTATGTAAATGTATAACTCAATAAAATTGTATTTTAAAAAGTTAGTTCTTTGAGAAGATCAGTAAAATTGACAAATTCTTAGCTAGACTGACAAAGAAAAATAACAGACAAGACAAACACAATCAGAAATGAGAATTGGGGCATTACTACTGAACCCAAAGAAACAAAAAAGATCATAAGAGGATACTTTCTACAACTGTTTTATTCTAACAAATTAGACAACTTAAATGAAATAGACAAATTCCTAGAAATACACGAACAACCTACATTGACTCTAGAAGAAACTGGAGACCTTAACAGACCAATTACAACTAAAGAGATTGAGTCAGTCATCAAAAACCTCCCAAGAAAGAAAAGCCCAGGACCATAGGATTCACAGGTGAATTCTACCAATCATTCCAGGAAGAATTAATACCAATGCTGCTCAAACTTTTCCAAACAATTGAAGAGGAGGGAATATGATCTAAACTCATTCTATGAGGCCAACATTACTGTTACCAAAGCCCGATAAAAATAGTATAAGAAAAGAAAATTACAGACCAATTTCTCTTATGAAAATAGATGTAAAAATCCTCAACAAAATACTTGCATATCAAATCCAATAGCACATCAAAAGCATTATACACCGTGATTAAGCCGGTTTTATTCGAGGTATGCAAATGTAGTTCAACACAAGAAAATCAATTAATGTAATATATAAGCAAAACTGAAGGGGAAAAACTGCATTATCACCTAGATCGATGCAGAAAAAGCATTTGATAAAATCCAGCATCTTTTCCTGAAAAAAAGAACACTGAAAAGTCAGAATAGAAGGAAATTTACTCAACATGACAAAGGGTATATGTGAAAAACCTACAGCTAACATCATACTCAATGGTGAACGACTGAAAGTTTTCCCTCTTAAGATCTCGAGAAAGACGAGGATGCCACTGTCACACTATTATTCAACTTCGTGTTAGAAGTTCTAGCCAGAGCATTTAGGCGGAATAAAGAAATATAAGGCATTCAAACTGGAAAGGAAGAATAAATAAAATTTTCACTATTTTCAGATGATATAATCTTATACAGAGAGAAAGAAGAAAAAAAAAAAAAACTACAACAAAGCTACCAGAGCTCATAAATGAATTCAGCATACTGGCAGAATACAGGATCAATACTCAAAAACCAAACAAGCTCTCTATACTCTAGTAATGCACAATCTGAGGAAGAATCAGGAAAAAATTCCGTTTACAATAGCCTCTAAAAGAATAAAATATCTTGGAATTAATTTAATCAAGGATGTAAAGAACTTGTACATGGAAAACTATGAAACAAATCAAAGAAGCCCTAAATGAATGGAAGGACATTCTGTGTTCATGGCTTGGAAGACCAAATATCATTAAGATATTGATTCTACCCAAATTTATTTACAAATTTGATGCAATCCCAATAAAAATTCCAACAAACTACTTGGCTGCAATGAAAAAGTCAATTATCAAATTTCTTTGGAAGGGTAAATGGCCCCAAATAGCCACAAACATCTTGAAAAAAAGAACAAAGTTAGAGGTCTCACATTTCTGGCTTTAAAGCATATTACAAAGCAACAGTTTATACTTTTATATAAACAGAGCCATGCTTTGTGTATTTGTTTATGACTTGCTTTACACTTAAGATTGTTTTTGTAAGTAAAATAATTAAAGTTAATAAATTTAAAAACCAACAACAACAACAACAACAACAAAACAGCATGGGACAGGCATCATCAGGACAGATATACTGACCAATGGAATCTAATGAAGAGTTCAGAAATTGTACTTCACATCTATGGTCAACTGATTTTTGATAAGGCTCCCAAGTCCACTTAACTGGGAAGGAATAGTTACTTCAACAAATGGTGCTGGGAGAACTGGATATCAATAGCCAAAAGTACCCTTATCTTACACCCTATATAAAAATTAACTCAAAATAGATCAAAGATCCAAACGTAAGAACCAGGACTATAAAAGTCCTAGAAGAAAATGTGGAGAAGAATCTTCAATTTGTTGTAGGCAATGGTTTGTTAGACTTTACCCCCTAAGCAGAAGTAATGAAAGAAAATATATATACATGGGACTTCCTCAAATTAAAAACTTTTGTACATCAAAGGACTTTGCCAAGAAAGTGAAAAGGCAACCTATTCAATGGGAAAAAATACTTGGAGACCATATATCTGATAAGGGTTTAATATCCAGACTATATAAAGAAACTCGATAATAAAAAAACAAACAATCCAATTTTTAAATGGGCAAAGGACTTGAAAAGACACTTCTCCAAAGAGGAAATACAAATGGCTAAAAAGCACATGAAAAGATGTTCAACATCCCTAGCTATTAAGGAAATGTAAATCAAAATCACAATGCAATATCATTTCATAGCTACTAGAATGGCCACTATTCAAAAAACAGAAAACTACAAGTGTTACAGAAGATGTGGAAAAATAGAAACACTCATTCATCACCGGTGGGAGTATAGAATGGCGTAGCCACTGTGGAAGATGGTTTGGCAATTCCTCAGGAAGCTAGGTATAGAATTGCCATCTGATCCGGCAATTAATTCTGCTACTAGGTATATGCCCAGAAGAACTGAAATCAAGGCCTGGAACACATATTTACACACTGAAGTCCACAGGAGCATTATTCACAATTGCCAGACGAAGGAAGCAACCCAGGTGTCCATCAACCGATGAAATGGACAAACACAATGTGGTAGTCTGTTTTCAGTACTCCAAGTTGCCAAAAATCAGATTTAAAAAGTATTTCACCATTGTGAACATAACTAATGGCACCAAATTATATATGTAAAATGTGGTTAAAGGGGGAAATGTCAGGTTGTCTATATTGTATTAGAATAAAAACTTAAAAAAAATATTTAGGGCGGGCTTTGGTGGCTCAGTGGGCAGAGTTCTCGCCTGCCATGCTGGAGACTCGGATTAGGCTCCTGGTACCTGCCCATGCGAAAAACAAAAAAAAAATCCATGGAACCACACAACACATATAGTGAACCCTAAGTTAAACCACAGACTATAGTTAATAGTACAATTATAAAAATGTGCTTTCACCAATTGTAACATATACACTATAAGGTTTTAATAATAGGGTGATATAAAGGCACCCTGTAATTTTATGCACGATTTTTTAAAAAGAGTATTTCAGGCATTGATCTATGTTTATCTTTGAGTCTATTAAAAATAGCTTTTAACATAATAAATTCTAAAGTATACATTGCTATTGCATTTGAAATATACCGCAATAATTTGTTTTTGGAAGGACCTAAACCTTTGGAAAAATATTTCATCATATAATCAATCTTTTGATTTTTTTGGGGGGGGGGAGGGGGGCATGGGCAGGCTCCAGGAATCTAACCTGGGTCTCCAGCTCAGCAGGTGAGAATTCTTGCCACTGAGACCCCATTGCACTGCCCTAACCTATTGATTTTATACCTTTCTACTAAGGATCAAAGTTATGGGAATTGTTACTAATCAATAAACAAATCTGTGTAAGGGCTACCAAATATGCAGTACTGATAAGCTTAACAAATGAAAATCTAATTGCTAAATCCCCACTGAAAAAATTCTGAGACAAAGTCAAACCTCAGATATTAAACACAGTAACTACAGCAAACCAGTGTCTCTAAGAAGTTCCCCTGTACTTCAAATTCCTTAAAAATATTGTTTGGGGCAAACAATTAATCTAGTATTAATTTATAACCTATATTTAAAAAACAATTTAAAATTTATTTTGTTATAAAAACTATACTCTGATTAACGCTAATATTAAAAAACAACCTTAACTCAAGTAAATCCACTAAATATGTTTGTGTTTACTGCCCTCTAGTGATAATGGATCCACATTTGATTTAAGAAATAACTATTCAGCAAGAGTCATCACACTTCAGAACACAGAAACATATCTTACAAGTGGCATGAGGCGTGACTTTAAGAAGGGTTCCAGGTTGACTTTTAGAAGTGGAATAATCTGTCGAAAAATCTAAGAATCATTCTCCTGGTTTGAAATTTTTCATGCAAAAAAAAAAGTTTTATTTAAAATAGGAAGCACCTGTAATATTAATTTACAATTTTTACTGAGAAAAGAAATTCCAACGTAAGAAACTTTTTTTGAGAGATTCCTTAAGGCTAAAATAACACGGGCTGCTATGATAGCTGTATTTTCATTTCTCTCTAGTTATTCTACAACAGTACTCCGTAACTGCTGAGAGTTGGGATTCATATACATGAGATGTAAGCATTTGTGCAGACTTCTGTATGTTTATAGCTAGTCTTAAAGTAATTGAGATCACCACCATCATCATCATCTTCTTATCTATTTATGATCTGAGTTTCATTAAAGAATAATCAAGGCACTGAATTGGTGTATAAACTTCACACAAATGAAACGCTGCAAAAATAATCTTGTAAAAAAAGGGCTTTCTACTTATATGAAAATTAGAACCTCCATTTCACTTAAACTGGCTTAAATTAATACCAATTTCCCATGCTTATGACAGTTATCATAAGTGCCATAAAATATATACTAATGTTCTGTATGTGCTTAGTGGTATGCTTTGCAAAAATAATTAAAACAGAGAGAATGTCTGTTTCTTAAAGCAGTAATAACAAATGCAAATAGGCATATTTCTAGAAATACATATTTAATTTTGTATATACACCACCTCTATTATGTGGATTTGAAGTCATAAAAATTTGGGCTATGATTCAAAGAAAGGCTGCTACTTTCAACACATGTGCTGGCACAATTGGATATTCATATGTAAAATAATGACCTTCAAACTATAGATTGAGGTTTGTACCATATACAGAAATATATGTAGAACCTAAAACTATCAAACTTCTAGAAGAAAATATAGGGGACCTTAGATTAGGCAAAGATTTCTTAGCACATATTAAGTATGAAGCATTAAAAAAAAAGAAATTGGACTTCATTAAATCTTCTCTTCAAAAGAAGGTGACAGGAAAATGGGACATGCCAGACAGAGGAAAATACGTGAATAACACACATCTGAAAAAGGACTTGTCTAAAATTTTATTTTAAAGTGCTTAAAACTCATAAGACAAATAATCCAATGAAAGTGGGCAAAAGATGTGAGCAAACACTTCATGAAAAATGATAGACAAATAGTCAATAAGCAATGAACATGTGAAAAGACACATTAAGAAAATGACATGTAAAACCACAGTGCATTGCCACAACACTACTTTAATGGCTAAATTGAAAAATACAGACAATATAAAATGCTAGTGAGGACGGAGAGCAAATGGAACTCCCATATGTTGCTGGTGGGAATATAAAGCTGAGGTACAGCCACTTTCGAAACTGTTTTGACAGTTCCGTGTAAAGCTAACAGTTCACTGACCATATGCTCTAGCAACCCCACTCATAGGTATTTGCTGAATTGAAATGAAAACGTGTCCCTACAAAGACCTATGTACAAATGTTTTTAGCAACTCTATTCATTATAGTCAAAACTTGGAGATAATCCAAATGTCAATCAACTAACGAATGTATAAACAAATTGTACATTCATAAAGTGAATACTAGAAAGCTATAGAAAGAAATTACTGATGCATGCAACAACTAAATGAATCTCAAATGTGTTATGCTACGTGAATGAAGCCACACACAGCAAAAGGTTATATATACTGCATGATTTCATTCATATGAAATTCTGGAAAAAGCAAAACTTTTGGGACAATGGTATCACTACTAATGTCTGGGAATGGGGGGAGGGGAATAACTGCAAAGAGGCAACAGAAAACTTTCTGGGTGATAGAAATAATGCATGTCTCAATTGTGGTGGCAGTTAAACAATTAGATAAAATTTGTCAAAATGCATTCAATTAAATACCTAAAAAAAGTAAATGAGACTTATTTTGAGGTTTTTTTATACCTCAAAAAACTTGACTTTAAAAAGTATATCAGGCTATGGTATCAAATTCTTTCCAGATTTGCTTAACTTTGTTTAGCAAAGGGGAATGATAAGAAAAATTTCAAACATAGCTACAATATGGTAAAAAAGTATTTTTATCCTTTGAAAGAGCTCCACATCATATCCCAAACAAATAGGTGTGTATTTGTCTAAAATTCATGCTAGTTTTGAATAACACAATATACACAGCAAGTTCTTGGTTATTTAAAGCCACAGGCAATAAAATAACTGTCCAACTATATTTGTAAGTTCCATTATTTTAGTCCTGTGGAACTAAATATTATTAGTTATTTTATTTTATTTTACACATAGTCCTACTTTCTCAAACAAAACAAACTGATCTTAATTTAACTATTTACTGGTGATCCTGAACCATCATCATTGATTCCTCATTGAACAGTCAACAATTATTTATCAAATGCTCATTCTAGATCAAGCTCAAGCATGGTACCTGCTGCTGGAGACAGAAAACCCAGTAAGGCAGGTATCAATCCTTGCATACAACTTAAAAGTGCCAACTGCTCTACTCTTTTTTTTTTTATCTTTCTCTCACTTTTTTATAAGTCTCATTATTTTCTGAGTCCTTGGTCATCCTCCTGTTCTCAGTCTAGTCAATATAGTGCCCCTCTCCCCCTTTTTAATATGATGGCTTTTGTCTGATAAGGCAGCACTTTCCAAACTGTGTTATAAGGAAAAAGTGCCGACATCAGGCTAATCTTATCAGAGGTGAATTATACATATTAGCATATTCAAGGTTCTGTGATGTTCTGTACTATATAACCTTGCTTTATTTTATTTAACCTAGCACTTCCCAAACTTACACTTTTTTTTTTTTACTGAACTCCTTGCTCCCTTGACAATTATTCACAAACAACAAAATAACTAGGGCCCAAAGGGAATTCTTATAGAAAGTAATGGGCTTTAAAAGATCAGATAAAGTTTTTTAAGACTGTTATCCACTTATTGATTTTACAAATATTGATTACACAGGTACTAAGTGCCAGAATGGGGCAGGGGGTGTACAGCAATGAATGGCACAGATGAGCTCCCTGCTCGAGTAAACCTTGTTTTGTTGGAAAGGCAGATAAGAAACAAGTAGACATAAAATGAAAGATAAGACATTGAACGAAAGAAAAGGCATGGTGTGATGCAGTGATGGAGGGTATTCAAACTGGGTATGTAAGTCAGGAAAAGCTACACTAAGAAGGTGATTATCTGAGATAGAACCCAAATGACTAGAAAGAGCCAGTCGGGAAATTTGGGCACAGCATTCTGAGAGAGGTGGAACAGCATGTGAGAAGTTAAGTATATAGAATGAGATTAGAAGGAGGTAGAGGTAAACATGGGTCCTTATAAATCTCAGAACATGTGGAGAAACCACTGGAAGGTTGTGATTTGCATCTTTAAAGAATGGTCTGTAGAAGGATAAGAGCAAATACCAGAAGAGAAGATGCATTTAAGGAAGAGCTGACCAGACCTGAAGAACTGGGTGGAAGAGAAGGGATCAGAAGAATCATCTCCCAGACTTCTGGCTTGATGAGTATCTGGCTTGGAGGGTATGGGTGCCATCAGCTGAGATAGAGAAAACTGAGGGAGGTAAAGATTTGAAAGAGAGGAAACAAGGAGAAAGGCAAGTCCTGTGAGTCCAATGCAGGAACATTTGAATATATGAATTTTTTTACTCCCTAAATTCTTCACGAGCAAACACATATTTGCTTTCAAACACTCTAGATACTGCATTTGGATAGGTCACTTTCATTATAATCTTTTAAACTGTTTTTAGAATGGACCTACAGAAGGGATAGCAACTGATACTGGATTTTACTAAACCCCATTATCATAGCAGATCACCCTCCATTGGCAATGTTTTTTTTTAAAGTATTATGTCTTAGCTAAATATTTTAAGAATGAAGCCTGTACTGAGGACAATAATAAACAATAAAAAGAGGTGAAATATGGGAATTTTGGTTTTTGTTTGCATTGGTGACAGAAGGGTATGAGAATTATCAGAAGCAAATGGGTACAATGAAAAGAAGCGTAAGTTTCTCTACTTGGCCTCACCTCAGTTCAAATCTTGGCTCTGCCTCTTACAAGTACTGTAGCACTTCAAGTATCTGGGATGTGTGGTGAAAATCTGAGATAATGAAATGTTCAGTATGGGGTATTAAGCAAGTGTCAAGAGCTCAATAAATTATGTATATTATGAAAAGGAATACTGGAATGTCATAAGAAAAAAATTCTGATTAAAACAGCTGCATGAAGATTCCTACAGTGGTATTTGCTCAACAGCACTAATATCTGAAAATTATTAGAAATCACTGTATCTTCCTGTGCTGCAGAGGCTGGACAATTAAAAAAATCCATTTCCTGGATGCCCTTGGGTTTCAGATATGAATTTTTTTCTTCCAATCAGAAGAACCACTGCTCACTCCTATAAATTAAACTGCTGTCAGTCTAATTGTTGTTTCTTTGTAGGTAATCTGCCTTTTCTCTCTGGCTGTTTTGAGATCTTGTGTGCTTTCTCTAGGGAATGTCTGGATACAGGCTTTTTTTTACCCCCAAATTTTCATGCTTAGAATTCACAGGATTTCTAGATTACTTTCTCTTCCCCTCTGAATCTCAAAATGAATGCATGTTGCCATATTGCTGGAAAAGGAAGTCTCGCCACATTTTAAATGTGCAGTGTCATTCATAAGATACAGTGTAAGGTTAGATAATGTCATTAATCCTATAGCAATCATTTTCACTCAAAATTAAGCAATAAGTGAAGTGTGATTGTTTTTATAACTTGAGACTAAATCATTGGCACTAAAAAAAGAAAAGGGTTTCAGTTCAATTTTTCCACATATGATAATGGACCCAAGTACACATACAGAAAGTTGGATCTATGTTTCTTTCTTTCTTTTTTTTTTTGATTTATGTTTCTTTGGGTGGTTACATAATAAAGAACTGAGGCCTGAAAACACTGTTTAAAAACATTAGCTCACTCATTTTTCAAACTTCAATAAAAATTGATACTAACCATCTTGATATTTACTCTTCCAGGATACCTCTGTAAATTTTCTACTCATCTTAAGATGGGAGAACATAAGTTTGCTTCTGGGAATAGAAGATAATAGGGAAAAAAACAAACTGATACAAACAAAACAAACTATCAAACGACTCTGCTTTACTTGACCTATCAAATATGAATCTAACACCCTGTGAGTTCTATTAGTCATTGACATACATACATCAAGTAGAATGGGATCATCAACTACATCACAATTCCTTAATTCCATAAATTAAGTCCAAGCTGGAAGGCTCCTCTGCAGACATGCAGTTCACCCTTCATACAGGGCTACTGCAACTCATTTATAAATAAGTCCACTGGTGTGCAAGTCCGTTTGCTTCTGGATGAAAGCAGTTTCAAAAAAAAATTACTTCATGCATTGAGCTAATATCATTCTTCAAAAGAAGCTGTTTGCAAACTCCTCAAGATTAATCTGACGCTGGACGCAAGCAAATGAAAACAAAATATGGCTCAGGGTCTGTAGAGACTATATTATGGAAGTTCCAATGCACAGAAGAGTAGCTAAGATCCGTTACTGTCTATATAAAAAACACTAGAGGCCTCATAAACAGTGGTCAACAGTTAAACATGCGCAATTATAGCTGGGGCTGTCACCTTCCCTAATTGCTAAGGAAGCATGTGAATTAGAACATGTGAATTCCCATTTGGAACACCAAAAAAACACACTAAGCAGATGGGTTTTATAGCTTCCAGAATACCAGTTCTTATAACCACAAAACTACCTTTCCCTAAATCCCACAGTAAAAATAATAAAAGTTAATATTTATTGAGTGTCTTCCAAATGCCAAGAATGATGAAGAGCACCTTCCAGGCATTATCTTATTTATTTCTCATAACAGTCCTATGAGAACAACTATATACCCATTTTTCAGATGAGCCTTCAAGGTCTCAAGCATCACAGCAATGTGCTGTACTCCCAAGTAAAATTTTGTCTTTTCAGCAAAAAGCCAGTTCTGATACTCGAAAGCCTGCGGTGCATTTCTGTTTGGATTCCTAGCCTCAGCTCAATTTCATGTCTAAAATTTAACTGTCATATTGCCCAGGCCCCTTGCCCCCCTCTCCCACATCCTCTCAAACTGGCTTCTCTTCCTGATGTAACTATCATCCTTCCTATCATGCTGTTTGGGTGGGGAATTTCAAATTTCCCTCTGGGCGGGGCAGCCCCCATGTCTCACATATCCTTGCCACCTTTCCCCGCGTAATCCACGGTGAATCCCATCCATTCCTTTCCTTTCATTCCCGTTCTAGGCTGGGCCCGTATCCCTTTGCTCCTCATTCCCTAACAGATTCCTCTTGCTTTCAGTATTTCTCCTCAGTATGATCCATCCTAATCATCCCCACCAGGTCCATCCTTCCAAACTGTCTTTAATGTCACCTTCCTTCCAGTAAATGGTGAGTGTTAATTCAGGATTTACAGGATAATGTGCAAACAAGCTTAACCTGGCGTTTGGGCCGCTCTGCAGCGTGTGGTCTCAATCTCCATTTCTCACACCCGCCTCTGTTCCTCTCACCAGATTTTCTGCTCTGAGCAGACTCACTCTTCACGAACACCAGACTACAAACAATTATGCTAAATCCTCGAGAGTCCCACCCTACTGCTGTCTCATCTTGCCTCTGGAATAACATCTCTTTCCTTGTGAATCCTCACTGTTCAAGATTCACCTTAAGTATCACTTCTTCTCGGATGCCTCCCAATCAGTTATGTTCTCTGGGTTAAACACAGTCTGAACTCCTCCTCTACAGGTCCAGACAACCATGAATTATTCTATCACTCATTGACATACCACAGGCTTACCTACACGGCCAGCTATATTTTCTCTGTGTATGTCTATATGCTGCTCTATTTACCTACCTACCTTAGGTGTTTGAAACACATACATAGGTGAACATCTCATTTCACCTATAAGAACATGCAGAGCAGGCTAAAATGAAAATCCTTCTGTGAAAGCCTGGATTGTGGTTGTCTACAGCTAACCACATGAAAATGGTATCTGATCTGGTGAAGAACAGCCAAGGAGCAAACACAAATAAGATACATCAAACTAAAAATTCCACTCAAAAGTGGTGATGTCAATAAAGACCGTATTTGGGGTCTTGTTTCTAGAAACAACAATTTTTCATTCACCACAAAATAAAAGCCTTGACAAAACTAACACAAACCCATTTTGTTCTGGATCACATTAAGTTTCTGTGCCTTACTTAGTCTGTAAAAAGACGAGCTCATCTCTACAGACTTTGGAATGAAAACAAAACAAAACACACAAACACAAACTTCTATGAAGCCTACCAAGTTGGATTTCTCTGCAAAGTGGCTGACAGCAAGTGAAAAATGGAAAGGGATCAATCACCTACATGGTGACTCATTCTTAACCCCCGTAACAACACCCGACTGGGGAGTTTCTTCTCTCACTGGCTAGAGCTACTGTCAGACTCATGACTAAGACTTCATTAGGCTGGCAACTGGGCTCAAGGTCATTTTGTCCACTCCTCTGTTTCTCAGCTGGATTGCCATTTTTAATCTGTATGATGACGAAAAAGTCAATTTGGGATTCCTGTTTCTACTTTTTCCAAGAAGAGGCACCTAGTAACTATGAGTGATATCTGACACTTTCGTTAATTACAATCTTGAGAAGAATCTGATTTAGGAAGGACAGGGAGGTCATCCAGAGGGACAGAAGAGCAAAGTACAGCAATGGACCAATTTTTAGATCTAGCGTAATAAAAACTCTACTTGCAACCTTCACAACTTTAATAAAAGCCTTTTTTTGTGGCTTTTATGGCTGCCTTCATACATATTTTTAAAAAGTAATAATAATTAAGTGGTCAGTAAGACTGTAAATAAAAGTATCAGGGAGAATGCTAGGTAACTGAGCTAGAACTAAAATAAACAAACTCAGTGGGCCATCACATATGCAAGCTAGTAAGGTCTCATAAATCACCCTGACTGGGGATCAGGATTTCAAAGGCGCTCTGTAAGCCCTTTCTCCCAGGCCTGTTGATTCAAGCTCCAATTGCACTGGGTTACCTATATGGCAGCATACAAAGTTGACCTTTTCAGTTTAAAAATAGTTCAACCCCCACCTCTCTACCTATGACAGGGCATGGTACCTGTTACATGTATATACCACACTCTGCCCTTTACATAATGTTCATTTAATTCTCACAAGGGTCATATGAGATAGATTTTATAAGTCTCAATTTATGCAGAATCAGAGGCTTGGAGAAGTTGAAGTTAATTATCCAAGGTTGTGTGGGGTAGATTTATATCCACAAGTGGGAACTCATCAGGATTTAGGAGATTTAAAGCAGAATCAAGATAAAAATGTTCACGCTTGTCATTTCTTATTCTGTTACACTCTTCTCTTCTTGCATCTAATATAACCTACATATACTACAGAGAACCAACCTATAATTACTTTTGACACTTTCTCCTCTTTATCCTATTCCACTTGCACCTTGTTGTCCCATAGACAGGATCCTTCAAGGGTGGCCCAGCAGTTGGGTTTGGGAAGCCATCCATGCTGCTACTGGGCCATGACTCAAGGAGGCAACAGGTGATAGAGGTGATGCCAGCTATCAGTGCTAAAAAATATCCGAGACTCATGAAACACACTAGGTCTATAAATCTCCCCTCTCCAGTCAGCTCTACTCCTCCCTCTCCCATCACCACAGCTGACTATCCTCCCTTAAACACTCACACCCTCTGGCTGACCCATCTGGGATTTCTTTTTTCCATCAAAGCTGTCCCAAAGGCTCATTCCAACCAGATGAACCCTGAGGTATAAAGGGGACAGAAATGTGTACTGGTCAGTCTGCCTCCAGATGATGGAAGGCAGCCCAGGCACACACCCCCTCCTCACCCACCCCTCCCCTTCCTCACCGCATACAGAGGAACTATTATCTTTGGATCGTGGATATAGGCTTTATCTTCACTCATATGCATAAATAGTGGGAGGGAAAGACACTTTTCTAGTTTTCCTTTCGTGTGTGTGTTACCAAATTGGTGTTACTAAATACCAAAGATAATAGTAACTTGTTTCATTCTTATCACAGTATATTTTTGAAACTGACTTGAACTATTAAAAATAAAAAGAAGAGGATCAGTGCTTATTTAAAAAGGGAAGAGAGGATTTATCAACAGGTATCCATTGGAATCTACTCTATGAAATATCTAAAAAGGCTTTAAAAAAATTAGATTTCATCCCATCAATCTATCTTAAATTTTGAATAATCTCTTAATGGAATTATGGCTTTTTACATCTTCTGCAGTCTTTTAAACTCTTTTACATTTCAATGAGGACCTCCTGACAAAAAATGAAATGATACCTATTTATATTTAAAGTACCCATGAAAGCATACTACCTTTTTATTAAAAACTGTTAAAGGTCTACCAAGTTTGAAATTTACCTTTTTCCTAAATTCGTGCTACAAAGCCCAACATCATTAAAAGTTTTAGTCATTTTTCTGAATCTTGAAAAATAATTAGCAAATATAAAAAAAACTTTTCTTGGTTAACCTTGAAAAGGTTAAACCTTTTCTCCTTTTCTAAAACTTAAACTTAACTTATAAACACAGTCATCTTACTAGGAAATACTCTTTTCTTTATAATTGAGTATAATTTATAATTTGGTTTCTACATGATTCTTCTCCCTAGCTTCCAAGTGTAGTAAAATATCTGTTCTTTCTCCTTAATGGGTTTGGATTCTAGTGATTAGGTCAAATTAAAAAGAGAGTAACAGAAGCAAAAACTTTGTGATTTCCCCCAAAATGCTTTGAAGATTATTATTTCTTTAAAATGTCTTTACTCATACCTAAGTCTAAAAGAGAAATAACAAAAACAAACCAATACACTGCCACGTACACAGAAAGCAGCCATAAAATTAGCCAGTTATTTTCTGGAATGGGAAGACAGCACCAGCATGCATTTACTCCGGTGTGGCTGCCTCATCTCTGCTTGGTTGCTACGGACACATCCTCATCAGGCCCATTCTTTCTACTCTCCAGACCTGTTTATGACACGCCGAGGTGTTTCCTATTATGGTGCCTGTGTCTGCAAGGCACTGGCCAGTAATAAAGGCCAGAGACTGTCACTATAGGGGTTAGAGTGCAGCTGACCAGAGATGCTGACAGGAACCCCAGCATACCCCGAGGAAAGCTGCCCAGAGCACTTTCCAACAGGCAAAAGTCAACAAACACATTAGGCTAGGAGAGACAGGATCAAGTAGGTCCTTTTAAGTTGGAACAAGCTAATAATAAGAATATTACTAAACTAGGCATAGAGGAGTGAGAATAGTTTTAAGGCCAAAACTAGTCTATCTGGTTTTTACCTGTGTACTAGGAACTTTTGATTTAAATGAGATGAAAGTAATCTGAGCAAGTGCTATGTTAAAATTTCTGAGATGAGTATCTTTAAGCAAATTTGTGACTCATAGATGGGAAATGCTCAGGATTCTTGCAAATGAAGGAAAAACATCTTTTTTGCACAGCTATGAACTATAATGCTCAGATTTAAGTCTACCGCTCCAAGATGAGAAATGTTATCTACATTAACCAACATCACCCATGCAGTACTAACTTATGTAACCAACTACAAGACAATCTAATGACACTCACTGGGTCTGGGCTAGAAGCGTAGAGAAAGTCTCACCAATACCCCTAAGTGCTGAGTAGAAAACTCCCTGTGTTTATGTAGCTGAAGTTACTGAATCCATCTGCCTATTTGACACATGGCTTGTATTCCAGTAACACACACACACACACACACAAAAGGAAAACAAGAAAAGTGTCTTTCCCTCCCACTATTCATGCATATGAGTGGAGATAAAGCCTATATTCACCATCCAAATGACATGGAGATACTCTTAAAAGTGTACCACTATATTAAGTCAGGAGAGCCAGGTTCCTGCTAACTACTTAGGGGCTCCAGACAAGTTTGGGGCCTCATTTTCCAACTCAGACTGGGTAAGTTACACAGAGGATCACTTCTGGCTCTTTCAGTCATAACACTGAAGACTTGAATCTGAGATGAATAATGAATAACAGTAAAAATACTCCTTTGAAATACAGAACATGCTAAATACTACCAAAACCACCCAAAAACCTCAGTTGTGGACAGAAACGGATTATAACATCATAATTTATACTCATTCCACTCAAATGACATTAGACAGAAAATTAGATAGGATAAATCTCTTCAATTCTTTGACCAACTGTAAAGTAACTCCCTTTCAAAGGATCTGACAAATACTTAAGATTGAAGCTATTACCCATAAACGAAGAACTTTTACCCTGAGGGCACAGAAGAGTAAAATTAACTTTGGCTCCTGAGATTGATCAACAACAAGTCCGACAACCCTCAGAGCAGAAAAACTTAAGGCTGTGTTTCAAAGAACACCACAATCCCATTCATACAATTCAAATCTTACTGAGCACCTCCCAACAAAAGGCATTGTGCCCAATGTTACAGGGGCTACCAGAAAACGGAATTAAGATGAGGGACCCAATGTACAATCTGCTAAGGAAAATAAAGTTAGAGAATTATAAATACAGTCCTGTGGAGAGTACAAAGGGGAAGACATTATACCAAATTAGGGGAGGCTGGGGTGGGGGTCTGGGAGAAGATAGGACAGAATAGGCTTCATGAGGAGGTAAGGCCCGTCTCGTAGCCCTGAAAGGCGAATAAGTTCTTTTTCTTTTTTTCTAATGCTTATTTTAAAATAGTTTTGATTTACAGGAAAAGTGCAAAGATAAAGTTCTCACATACCCCACACCCATTTCCCTTATTATTAACGTTACATTAGGTTTTGTACATTTGTTAAAATTAACATGTTAAAATTAATATATCGATATTCCACATCGATATATTATTGTTAACTAACTAAAGTCCTGCCTTTATTCAGATTTCTTTGACTTTCATGTAATGTCTTCCATCTGTTTCAGGATCCCATCCAGGATATCACATTAGATTTAGTAGCTGCGTCTCCTTGGGCTCCTCTTAGCTCTGACAGTTTCTCAGACTTTCCTTGTTTTTGATGAACTCAACAGTTTTGAAGATTACTAATTGGATGTTTAATAGAATTGCCTTTGATTGGGATTTGTCTGGTGTTTATCTTATGATGAGACTAGGGTCATGTGTTTTGGGAAACAAAGGACACATATATAAAGTGCCATGTTCATGACATCATATCAAGAATACAAACAATCAACATGACTTATCACTGCTGATGTTGACCTTGATCCAGTCAGGTTTCTCCATTGCAGAAAATCTCTTCCATATTGTACTTTTCGGAAGGAAGTCATTAAGTTCAGCCTACACCTAAGGACTGGGAGCTTTGCTTCCCCTACTTGAATAGAGCATCTATATAAATTATTTGGAATCTTCTACACAGGAGATTTCTCTATACCCCACCCCAATTATTTACTTATTCAAGCATTAATTTATATTATGATGGACTCATGGATAGTTATTTTATATTATAATCTGATACTACTTTATTATTTCTTGGCTCAAACTACTTCAGCTTTGGTCACTGGGAGCTCCTGTGTCCATCCAACATATTCTACCAATGTAGGTTTTGTTTTGTTTGCTATTTTGCTTGTTTCAAGAATCCCTTACTTTTTGGCACTATGAGATGTTCCAGGCTCATCTTGTATATTTCTTACCTCAGTCCTAGAACCATCTATTTCCCTCCAAGGGGTCCTGGTTCATCTTATTGGAGAACAGTATTAGAAACCAAGCACTGGGTGCTGGATGTGCTCATTGCTATTGGGATAGCATTACTTTTCAACTCTCTGAGCTAATAGAGTGCTTACAGTAAATGATTAATATCCTGAGAGGTGGAATGGGAGGCTTATGTCCTTAACACACTTTTCTTAAAAATGACTATAAATAAGAGATTCTAGGCTTGGGTTGCTTCCAGTAACATTCAGAGGAATAACAGGGATAAATTCATTTACAAAGAAAACTGGCTAGACTATTCTCCACTGCTTTAAGCATTTCAGCTAGAAAGAGCTCAGCAAATTTTAGACACTCTGACAAAACTTCAGGCTAGTTTGATGGGCTATCCTGTAGGATTATACAGAGAAACAAAAGGTAAATTCATCGAAAGATAGAAAAAAAAAGCATACAAAAATAACTGGCTTTGTAAAAGTGGTATCGATGGGGAGAAGAGCAGACAAAGTAACCATAAAGCATCACTTAAGCACACTTTGAGGCAGGAAGCAAATAGCATTCAGTCTTATTCACATATAAAGTACAGCAAAACAAATACACAAAGTCCAGAGTACTAAACAATAATAATAAGAAAAATAATTTATCAAAATCAAAGTACTCTCCAAGAGTAAAAGATAATAAACCTAGTATCATTGCAGTTGGTAATCCAATTCAACTGATTTCCAAATGAATACAGTAGAATTGTTCGCTGTTTAAGAAAATACTAAGGCTCACTCCTCATCCCTTTTAGGGTGAATAAAAGAAAATGCCTTCTTATAATACCTTTCAAAACTGGCATTATAAAGGGCTATGCATCTCTCTATTTCCTTGAAAGATCTCAGACTACTAGTACCAATTAAATTATCAAAAGCTACCAGCCAGGTACAGCCCTATTGCCTAGCCAGAGTAAGCCGTTACAAAATATACCTCAGCAATTTGCAATTTTAAAGGATTGTTTTCTCTTGCTGAAAAAGAGAAAATTAGATGCTACATATTTTATGAATCAATCAAAAATCATGACTTTAACAGCATTTCATATCTAACATGTACTTGTGCTCTAATAGCTACAATGTACGTGGTTGTCACAGAAATCTTCTCAAATTGAACAAAAGCATTATTAACAATCTTTGCCATTTGGAAATAAAAAGTGTGTTTACCTACCCACAACATTAAGAAAATCGCTATTTTATATTGGCTTACCAGTATGTTTTTAATTTTTTTTAAAAAAGGAGCTAGTTCATAATGCTGTCTGAAGTTACTACCACCCCATAAATTAGACCAAAATATAATAACTGAAACCAATTCTCTAGTAATGACCAAAATATTATCACTGGAAGCAATTTCTCTTGTAATGATTAATTTACTGATCCATAAAAATTAGAAGTTTTTGATCATTAAATGTTAAGAATATTTAAGGTTATTGCCACTAACCACTGATAAAAGAACTGGACTGATAAAGGAGTCAAATTAAAATTTGTTTTAACCTTTTGTTTTACTAAGTTAAAATCAAGGACTTTCACAGTCAATGAAACAGAAAAATTCCCAAGCTAGAAGTGTTTCTCTCTTTCTATTACTTAAACTAAAACAAGGAAGTGTATTTTATAACAGTGATTAGAAAAATAAGGATTCCCAATCATACATGTTAACTTTAAGGCACTAGATATAAATTTCTGTCAAATATATTTCTACTAAGTGGATGAAAAAGCTGAAATCAAACCCAAAATAAAACATCAGAAAGCTGAGTCTCTATAGTTAAGCAGACATTTTCTTTTAAAACTTAAAAAGTTTTTCTTTAGGCATGCAGATTAACTTAATTCTCTTGTGACTATGTTGATAAATTTTATTTTTTTAATGTAGAAAACTGCTGCCATTTTCTCTCCATAAAACTAAAATGTCTTTTCCAACTAACTTCAGCTTCCTTACTCTTACAAGTTTAATATTTATTTCTACTTTGTGAATTATCTTGTACTTCTGCAACGCTGAATACTCTGAAACTCCTTCATTCTAGCATCCCTCCAATCCTGAAGAAAACACATCTGCAGCCACAAAAAGCTCTAATAATTGTTATGCATTGACTATTACAAAGCAATAGGGGGAGCAGGCAGCTCAAGGGCTAAAAAACAAAAACAAACAAACAAAAAAAAAAAACCAAGCACCCCAGAGAAGCAATTTAATTTATAGGCAGGAGAACCAAGCTAAAGATGTTTGTTAAAGACCAAATAGACAAAATAAATTCCATAAAGAATTTTGCAAAGTTGGTCTACGTACATTTGTTATGAACTAAGGAAAACTGTTCAAGAAGGACACTCAAATACCTTCTTACGTCAAAGGTGAGGCAAATCGGATTATTAGGTCAGAAGATAAATTTTTAGGGTTCTATAGCACAATGCTTAAAAGCTCTGAAGCCTAGACCCATGGCCTGGTCTCCCTTCTTAATTTACTTTCAATGAGAGACGTGTAACCAAAACCACTATTAATGTATTCTGCATTAAAAAAAAACAGGTCTTTAAGCCACAATATCTGTACAAAAAGAAATGTGCCCACCAACCACATATTATGTTTTATATGTGATTAAAATTAATGAAGGCTGAGTTTTCAGTTTTAGAGTAAATGAAAGAAAAAGCGTCTAGTCTTTTCCTCTGGAATTCCATAACTAGAATTAAAGAAAAAACTAAACTTCTAATTAGAACTTCAAAATGTTTATTTCTATATTATGCCAAAAATAGGATACATATAATTTAAGCATTCTTATAATACAGAAATGTACACTAAAAATAGTTATCTAAAAACTGTATTATAAAAACCTTTGAAACTTAAAATTGTCAAGTATTAATTACAACTCAATGGTAAACAAATGAACAAACGATAAAAAAAACATTTAGCCGAGGAGGCAACCAATGAACTTTGATCCAAACTCCAAATAACATTAACAGTTACAGTGTATGCTATTCTCAGACACTGTATTAACTAGCTGTTTGTATATATCTAACTCTTACATTGACCTTTCAAAATAGATATTATTATGTGCATATTATGCAAAATAAACTGCGGTCCAAAAAAGTTTAAGTAATTTCTCTAAAATACCTCAGGTAGACAGAGACAAACCATGATTCAACCTCAAGGTCTGTTTGCCTCCAAAGCCTTCAGACCTCACCAAAACTGCCCTCAATTGCAGCAATGAGGTTCCAAAGGAAATCTGTACAAATCTCAGTGCTTATGAGGGCAAATGCTGTAGATTTAACCACTCAAATTAAATGCCATCTGGAATCTCTTATCTTGCTTGATCCAAGCATCCTACATGTGCTACACTCAGCACTGGCCTTGGCCAAGCATTCAATAATTTTCCTGCTTCAATATCATCAATAAACAGCATCTAGACTATAATTCAAACACAGGAAATAAAGCTGTGGCTTCTACCATAATGTAAAAACAAGTTAATTGGCTTAGATTACTTTTATTCAGATTTTTAAACAGATACGAATAATTTGTTAACCCAATTTGTTAAAAGGGTTTGAGAAATCAATCTCTTCCTTCCTTACATTCAATTCCATTTCCATATTAAATACTGTCTCTCTATTAAGACTTAAATATTCTTGATCTCCTGGTACTGGTTTTTATTTTGCTATTTCAATCCGTTTAGAAAAAAATTTTTAAAGACCTCAAGAGTGAAGAACACAGAAGAAAATATCCTGATTTCTCAAAGGCAAAAAGGGAATAATCTGAAAACATCAGTTGGTTTGAGCAAGTATACTTAAAAAAAAGAAAAGGATATAAAAAAACGAATCAGAAAGCAATGTTTCAAACTAATTCATATTCAAAAGAAACCAAACAACCCAGAGAACATGGGATGTAAGCTGTGCACATTTCCATTCAGACTTAAGGTGGGGCTTCATGTACACTGATCTTCAGATCAGCTGCTCCAACTCAGTTTACAACTCGTGTGGATTTGTCTTAACCGAGCCCTTGCTATTAGGCAGAAGGGTAACTTTACAAACCTTCACCAAGATAGTTTTCCCCTTTCTGGTTAATCTTTTTACTACATAAACTCACTGACTGTTTAGCAGTTTTTGGAAATGAATGTGTTTAAAAAAATCAAAAGTGAATGGCTTAGACTTAAAGGTTTAAGTAACAGCTTTAGCTGATTTGAGTATTTTTAAAAAAATAGGTGTCATGTCAGTAATCTTTCAATCATTAAGACATACAAATAGCTATAATGATGACGGTTTGAAAAAGCATTTTCTCACTACACCTATATCTCACTTTTCCTACCTCCCATATCAAAATTGTATATCAACTCAAAATCTTTTTGGGGGCTTCACAGTAAAGATTAAAAACAACAACCCAAACCTCCCAGTCTTATTGGCACTTTGAGCAATTACTGTTACCTAAAGTTTTCTTTGATCTCAAAGTACAGATAAACTAATTAGTGACAGTTGAAGTCATTTATAATACATTATTAGATTTCACATTAATTTTTAAATTCAAACACAGGTCTCATCATCAAAAGTACAGATTTTTAGAGAGTTAAGTATTAGTTGCTGAGGTTCATTTTGCCGATAAAGTACTGTCAAATCATCTTGAAAACACCTTCGGTTTCTGTTTTTTCCTTTTACTATATAGAATTATCCAGTTTCCTTTTACTATATATAATTAACCAGACAACAGAATTAAGAACTCAAGCCCACCGCAGAATGATCCCATTTAACATTTAGGACATTGGAGATACTGAGCATATGTCAACTGTTATAATGAATCAAACTATTTTTTCAATTGTTATTTTATAAAACTCATTGGTGACAAAATAATTTGTTCACCCAATGAGATCAATGGCACCTGATGCCTCATTTTAAAATGAGGCCCAAATGACCAAAAGGATAATTTGTTCAACAGTGTACATATGAGTAGGTTAGAGTGGAAAAAGGGGAAGTGCCTACAGGTAACAACTGGGGAGTCCCATTTATTTTGTTTATTTGATGCCAATTTTTCACTTTAACAACAATGCTATCAATGTAAGCAAAAGATGAGGCAATCAAGTGGCTGCTATGTTACAGTGTCTTTAACAAACTCCATGAGAAAAAAAAGTAAACAGATGAGATGAAAACTACAGAAAGCTTAAAAAAAAAAAGCATCACTCATTGAAACATATGTACATATGAACAGTAAAATAGTATAACCTTCCTGACCTTGTAAATAGATAGGTGGCCCAAAATACTTAACTACCTTTAAGAGGCAACTATTATTAATCGCCCAGAATAAGTTACCAGCTATCTGCATCCAACACAAGCAGGGCTCCTTTCCTGTCCCTTTAGACAAACAGTCTTTAAAAACATCTACACTTCCAATTATTTCATTATATAACCAAAGATGAAAAGAATAAGAATTTCAAAAAATACAGGAAAACTGAAAACACTCTACCTGGGTTTCTGGGTTATTTTAAGGCTGCCTCAGGCTGAAGGTACTTCTCAGCCCCCAAAACGTCATTAACTGCCAAGACCAGCACTTTGGTCCAGGTGGCACAAATGCCCCACTCAAGCATCGCTGAAGCCAGATGACCTCAGAAAACTGGATTGCCACTCCACGATTCATGGAATCATTCATAATGACCACAATGAAGCCTTTAACTTTCTTGATGTGTTTCTTGAAGTGTTTAAGCAACTTAGTACATAACCTCTCAGTTCTTCCCTGACAATTAGATAAATGAGGGTTAAGGTTTCAAGTTCAGTGAACACTTCTGAGTTTGAATACAGTAAGTGGTGACATCCAAAGATTTCTTTAACATCTAGCAACTCTACTTTTCATCCGGGGAATACCAAGAATAATGCCTATAAATATGCAATACTGGGTTTCTGCTACGAGGGCAAAGTGTCACTAAGGACCCCCCCACCCCCGTCCCCAAACTACACACTATGGTCCTTTGGGTACTGCAATCAAACTATGTCAAAATTCCTTTTGCAAAATGTTTAATTTGCCTGGAATGTATGGAAGAGGGAGAGAAGGCAGGGAAACAGCAACCTTCAAGGGAAGAGCAGCCAAATATGCATTAAGTGTGACAAATATTTTTACATATTTCCCGGGGCCATGGGGACTGGTGGCTTCACGAGCATGGGAATCAGCAGCTTAGGGACCTCGCTGACAGTGGGGCCGGGACTTACCTTGTTGGAAGCCATTTCACTGACGGAGTGCCTGGTCTGCAGGGTCTCTAGCTGGTCCAGACACCAGTCCAGCTCCTCCAGGGTCTCGCTGGCCAGTTTCTGGTAGGCCTCCTCTGCGAAGAGATAGGGAAAGGGGGACTCAGTTCTCAAGCGCTTCACGGGGCCGACAGCGAGTTCAAAGGGGGCCATGCTGCCATACCCCGCCATGCTCGGACGCCCGGTGCCCGCACATGGGGGCTGCTCCTTCATATTGCCGAGCCTGGCACTGCGAGGGAAGCCGAGGCTCTGCTCGCTGGGCGGCCGGCCTCGGCAAAGCACGGTCTCTCCAGCTTGACGTCTCAGTTCGGATCCAGGGAGGGCGCGTCAAGTGCGGCAAGCCAACTTTTACAGAAGGACACGGACAGAAAGACCACAACGCGACTTTCCGTCGGTACGGAGGGCACGGGTTCTAGTGCCAGCGCCCCGTTTTGGAGGACAGCGAAGGGGGTGACTGTCGCGCGCGCGCGCGCCTCGGTGCCCGCCCCGCCTGAGGGAGCGTCTGGTCCGCGGCCGGATCTCCTCGGTTCCCCCGCCTGGAGCCGCGTCCCCGCGCGCTTCGCGCTCGCCCTGCCCGCCGAGCCTTCCGCGCGGCGCTCGAAGTGAATGAATCAGCCGCCGCCGGGTGTGCGGCCACCACGTTTCCTGTTTTCTTTCTCAACTCCTTGGGCGGCGGGCGCAGCGCGGCTCCAGCGCCGCGGCTTTCCGGGAACACTCCCCCTCTCACGCCCCTCACGGCCCTCGGGGCTGCCTGGCTCCTCCTCAACCCCCTCTAAAAAAAAAAACAATTCTGAATCGTCTGCCCCGGCCACCGCAACGTCCTTTCCCCTGCAGCCTCAGCCCCCGGCGGCACCACAGCCTCCGGGTGGCATCACCCCGTGCAGCCCGGGCGCCGCTCGCTTTGAAGCGGAGCCGGGGAGGCGCGAGCGTGTGTGTCTGTCGTCTGGTGTGGGTCTGTGCGAGGGGAGCGGCGGAAAACCCGGCGTGGAGCTGCCGCGGCCCGCCGCCCGGGGTCCAGACACCCGCGGTTGCGCCGGCCGCGGGGCTCAGGCGGACCCGGCGCGCGAGGGCGCGCGGCTCCCCACCCCACCCCACCCCACCCCAGGGAGTCGGTGCGGTCAGCCGAGCTGCTGTCCTTCGGGGTGACCCATCAGCCAGGGCCTCAAGCGTTGTTTCCAACGGGGCTTCACGGGAAAGCCCGGCGGGCGGCCCAAACAAGGTTATTTAGGACCGGCGCCACCTCTTCGTTTCTGAAGGTCTAGGATTCACCTACTCCAAGGGAGCAGGTTGGTTCTGGGAATAAATGCAATTCTATTAAGACCAGACTCCTTCCAGTAATCCGGCCCGGCCCCTTACTAAAGTACCAGACTTGGAAATTTTTTGGATGAACGAAAACCGGCAAACAAAATATACGATGTTGTAGGATCGGAATTCCTTGGAATTCACAGGTTTGACAGTTTGCTGTATTTTCACATTCAGAATTGCCTAATAGTTATCTTAAAGGAACAGCAACGCGAATGTACCATATAGTGGGGACGGTTTAAGCGCCCTGCTTGCCTGCGCCCTGCATCTGTGGAGTTGTAAATCAGGGACCAGAAAGGTCTTGTGCCAAGAAAGAAAGTCTGGAAGGGTGTTTCTACCCGTGATTTGCATAATAAACTAGAAACGTGAGAAAATGAAAAGACAATATCCAAAGACCACATGGAATCAATTCTGTTTACAAAAGCTGATCCAGGGGACCACGGGCACTCTCCATAAACTGATCAATTGCAGGAGAACTAAACTGTGTTAGCATGTGGATAAGCAAAACATTCAGCAGGAAAATAAATTCAAACTCCTGAGAATCTATTTCGTGGCCTTTGTTATTGTCAACTAGAGAAAATATGTTGAAAAGCTTACATGAAGTTGATGGGCTTCCTTTTCTTTGTCTTCAAATCTATAGGTATTGGCAGCGAAGAAATTCTGCCCTTGACATTGAGATTCCATAAATGATCAGTGGCACAGCAAAGCATTTCATGGACTGACTATCAAGCTCCTGGGATTTTCCAGATAGATTTTTATATAACATTTATGAAAAGTTAGAATAACTTTCAAAGTACTTGTTACACATGCCACGAGGCTAGTTATTACCAAGGATTCTTGTACTGTTTGCTATTCACTCTAAGGACTCTAGGTTAAAATTTGCCTCTTTTATTCTACTTTATTTTTGTACCAATCTCTGTAAATATATACTTTAGGTGAACAAACTGCTTAAATCTTACCAAGTGAATTAAAGTGTAAGATTGGGGCTTCTTTTTTTTTCATTGACAAAAAACACAATCTAAAAGATAATTTTAAATAGCAAGTATAAAATAATTTATCCATATAGGTTTTATAGCCTTTTCCTGCTTACAAGAATATAAAAGTATAACCTGCTGGTTAAGAAAATCGAAGCACTTCACAAATAAATAATGTAAAAAGTCCCTTGTAATCCCACCTCCTAGAGATCACTAACAGAAATTAAGACAGTGACCCTAATGCAAATATTTTCATTTTACTTAATACCTTCCATATGCAAATATAACATAATTTGGTAGCAATGGTAGTACATCGACCATATGATATAAAAATTTTGTTTTTTGTTTTGCCTTTTTCTTCTCTTTACTGTACAGGATAAGGATTTTGGAAATTGACTTATTTTAGGTCTAGCTGTTCACAGATAGCACATCCCATGGGTTAAAATTGTATAACCTTTTAGGGTAGGATCTGTTCACCATCATCTTTCCAGACAGTCATTACAGCCTGAAGCCAGGAGTCTCCCTTCCGTTCCCCTAAGGCTTTGCGTTCTATGTTCCCCTTTTGGGTACTCCACCTCCCCCAAAGTCTGAGCCCAAGGGGAACTCCCGGTAAGTAAGCAACTCCCCCCCCCCCCCCCATCTTCACAAACTTCTCAAAGGTTTTCAGAAATCAGAAGTACAAATACAGGCCTCTGACCTACCAGGATGTGGCATCACATATTATATTTCAGTGTGTATTTTTTAATGTGGAAAAGTCATTCAGGAAAGTTTCAGGTTAGTACTTCAAGGCATTATGCACTTGAATGTAGAAGATTGTACAGTGACAAGCAGGGCAACTTTATTTCAAAATATCCACTTTATGCCCAAATTATGAACTAACCATTTGGGCAATCAGCATTTGGTTATGACCACGATGTGGAGTGTACATGTATTTTAAGTTCTAACATATTCTTCATGTGCTATATAAATCTAGAGAGGGGATAAAAAGCGACGCAGAACACATCCACATACCGGTAAAGTAAAAAAATAATTACTAACAGCCAAATAAAGAACAGTTTGTTCCATAAGCTGTTGCTTAAATAAAGAATTATTGTTGATATTAGCATACGGCTGAAAATACTACGTTTTCCAAATTTCTAGGCTAACAGGCAGAACAGGCTAGCCACGGTTTTTTCACGATCACTATTAACACTTAACTTTCAGGAATTCTAACCCCAAATGCTCGAAGACATCGAGCAACTGACCTTTTCATCCCTACTGAAAAAGCCTCAAAAGTGGGGTTGCCAGTTATCCTACAGGAAATTGAGTCACCACACCAAACAACACACCTAAATGTCATTGACGGCTAGCAGGACAAAAACAGCGAGCCAGTTTAATTTTAAATTTTACCAAGGACACATACCGCATTCATTAATAAAATCCTTTCCTCCCCTGTAGAGAAGAGTATTCAATGTGGCACTATTTACAGATATAGGAAAATATTTTTATTGAACAGTCTGAAATCTTGCTAAGGAACTAAAGGGAGAAAAACTCCCCAGCAAAAAAAAAATGTTGGCTAGATTCCATAAAAGCTAGGAGAGAGCTACAGAATGGCAACTGAGAAATCATTTGAGCCTTTAGAAGTCTGCTTCTAGACCAGCATCAGTTTTCTTCAAAGAACCCTTGAACTATGTAACACCCGCGGTTCTGCTCATGAACCTTTGTGAACAAACAGTACTCAGCTTTCGCGGACCAGTACTTGGCTTCCGTCATCATGATGTGCTCAAGGGTTCCCCTGACACATGGCCTGACACTGTGCCAGAGGCTCCAGGAGAAGATGCTGAAACAGCAGCTTCTCTTTGAGAAGGAAAGAAGTAATAGCCTCAAGAGCCACAGTAATCAGCCAAGAGGTTGAGGTCATTTTCTTGTGACATGTTCAGTCGATTACCACTTACCCACAACTTATAGAAATGTGGACCATTTCACATTTTGGGACTTATAACTTGCATGGATATAGGTTTCTTTGACGACACTTGAGGAGCTAAAGGTCTCTATAAGTTTATCATAATTCCTAGACAGGTCAATTTGTGTAATCGAGGACAAGAGTTTCAAAATATATCACTTATTTTGGACATATCACTGACTTGTGCTTTAAAACAACTGATAGTTGATTCAGATTCATTTTCTCAAAAGAGCACTGAAAAGCAAATATTTAAAACTCTATTTTTATAACCAATATGAAGCTTCTCCTCTCCTAAATTCTACCAAAATTCCCTTTTTGTTTCTAAGGAAGAGTTGAGAGTGTCTGAAGTATGGAGAATTGGAGAAAGACGATTTCTTATTTCCCCATAGACTGCTCTGAGCTAGACTTTTGCTGAGTTCACTACTTAAAGAAGTTACCGATTTTGTACAGGTTAGCTCTAACTTTTGCTGACAATTTTTTTCCTCTATACATTTTATCTGATGGGAAGTACATGAAGGTGTTGGGTTTTTTGCTTTCAGTGTGTACACAGAACCTGTTTAAGCAGAGGTTGCCATTGGCAAGCTGCTCTAATTTCCAAGTGTAGCTGGCATCAAGTTCTTGTTTTGAAGTTTTAAAAATCTCATGAAATACCTAGACTTACATTTAGTACTTCAAAAAATCTTCAACGGGTGGATGTAACTAATTTTGTTAGTTTTTCTTTTCCTTTTATCTTCCCATTATGTACAGATTTTATTTTTCCTAGGGCTGCCTAGGACTAGAGTAGAATTTTTGAAATGATATAAATACTGTATTGAGTTTCACTGACTCCTAGTCCCATCAGTAATTCAATGAACATTTATTTAGCACCAGCTATGTGTCATGCCCTTTATTAGAGTCTCCAGAAACAAAATCACTAAACAAATGAGTGTCCTTTATCTCAAGGAGCGCCAGAGTCCAGTGGAGGAGACCATTTTGGAATACTGTATTCAAGAAAGCACTCAGGAAGAAGGAATCACTGGGCCATGGGAGAAGAAAATAGGGCTATTTAAACAGACTGGAGCAGACGTGGAGTGGGAGTAGGTTCCTTCAAGTATGGGAATCTCAAGGTTGAATTCTAAAGAATGAAATAGGAGGTAAGTGACGAGATAGGGAGGATTTTTCAAAAAAACAACATGAACAAACACATGGGCCTAGGATCAACAGAATTTGTGTGCATGTATATATACAGAAATGAACTACCATGAGTAGGGCCTTGCTCAGGGGAAAAGAGCCTGAAGAAATCCAGACATTGGCCATGGGAGTCCTGTAGGGCACCTGCAGGTAGGATCTTTCAATGGTATCTTCAGGACGAGGAGCTTCTGAGTGCTTCAGAATGCTGCCTGGTACGGGATCTGGTTTTATTTTAGATGGAAAATTCTAGGACTGTGGAATAAATGGACTTGAAAGAGGCAAGACCGAAGTCAATGAGACCGTTAACTTTGGCCATATTATTGCTAAAATAAAAAAATCAAATAATTTATAGAACATTTATTCCTTTGACAATTACTCTTTTCTAAGACAATACTCCTGTGATATGTCAAACATGAATAGAAGGACTGCCCAGTGTGACTTAAGAAGGGATAGGCTTTTTGCTCTTAAAAAAACACAACCTACTATTTGCTGAAATCTTCATTATGTATAACAAGATGGAGAAAACTACATTCTCAGTAATTTCTTCCAGGGAGACCCTGTTGCAAGAGAGTATTTAATGAGGCTACTTGTGACGAGGTGATACCTTGAGGAACCGTGGTTTCATGGAACTATTCTATGATCTCTTCTTCGTAAGACATGGGAAGAATTTGCTGGTTTCTCCCGAGGAAATACATGTATGTTTGTGTGTGTGCGTGTGCGTGTGAGTAACAAAAAGGGGTCAGCTTGGTCTTAATGTAATTCCAACCTGTAAATCTTCCCTTCCACCCCAGACTTTAATAACTGTATTAAAGGCACAAAATTCTGAGATAAAATTTTTGTTTTGCTTTTTTTAAACCAATGAAGGAATTGAGTTTTGAAGCCAGATTGGTTCAGGGAGAAATGTCTGCCTAAACTGACATTAGAGAGCAGAGACAGAGAAAGAAGAAAGCGTTAGGAAATAAACGCAAGACTAGGGAGGACTTTTTCCAAGGAACTGGGGTTTGAACCAAGTTTAATCAAGGTTAAGGGCTCCATATGACATGTGTGAGACCAAAAGCAGTATTACTCCTTAAAGGAAACTGAAGTTTCCAATCTCCACTGCACGACATACAAACCATAATCCAAGTCAATTCACCTAATATTTTGGGGCCTTGTTTTTCTTATCTATAGACTGGGGCAAATAACAAGAACCTTGTAGATTATTTTAGTTTAAATGAGAGAATATGAGTTAAATAAATAGCCTTGCACTGCTCACCTAGTAAGTTCTTTTTCCTTCCCCATTTTATGTTATGTTTTTAATTTAAATGCAAATAATCCTGTTAATTCAAGTAAACTTATCAACTAATACCTAGGGAAAACCTATGGATCCAGAAACTTAATAGTTACCTGAAGCACTTTTTAGGAGAGAAAGAAAAATGAGAAATTCAAGAAAAGGGGCAGGAATGCCCTCTGAATACATGTATGTACCTTATAAATTTGCCTTAAGATAGAAAAGCCTTGCTGTGAGATTCATGCAGAATTTATATAGAATTTAATCAATGACCTCTTTCTATAGTAAACTCAGCTCTCCTTTGAGTTCTTTTTCATTTATGGTTAAGACTGAAAATTATTTCTTTTACATAAGGCAAGATATGTGAAGTACTGCTTATTTTGGAGAAATTCATTCATTCATTCAATAACTGCTTTTGAGCACGTACTTAGTATATGCCATTCACTATACTAAGTGATAGATATTTAGCAATGAACAAAGCAGTCAAAAGTCCCTGTCTACTTCTGAAGGACCTCTTTTGTTGCTCAGATGTGGCCTCAGTCTCTCTAAGACCAACTCTGCAAGTGAAATTACTGCCCTCCCTTCACGTGGGACATGACATCCAGGGATGAAAGCCTCCCTGGCGAAGTGGGAGATGACTCCCAGGGATGAATCCAGACCTGGCACTGTGGGAGCAACAATTCCATCCTGACCAAAATGGGGCAAATAGTGTAAGTAATAAAGTATCAGTGGCAGAGAGAGTTCAAATAGAGTTGAGAGGCTACTCTGGAGGTTGCTCTTACGCAAACTTCATGGAGACCTTGCTACCTATCATAACCTGCCAACCTCCAACCAGGACCATTCTAGCCAACCCTAAAGAACACCTAGGGCAATATATAAGATTCCACAAGGGTTCCAGGCACTAGAGCAACTTTACAGAAACCTACAACCTCCACATGGGCCCCTGGTCCAAATAAGTCCTGAAACCTAGCCCAGCCTCCCCAGAACATCAGATAGTTCCAACTCTCTACCCCATATTAGTGACAGACCCTTCCAATATCAAAAATTTAGAATCACCATAGCCCAAACACCCCTAAAGAGAGGTATGGAAAGATAATGATGGTGGAGTTATACAGAGAAAATAGGATTTAACAAATTAATATGAATGCTGAATCATTAAATTGATATCTCCTTTAGTCTTCAGTATTTTAGAGCAGTTAGAAAAACTTAAAATTGTGAAATTGTAATCCATGTCAAACTCTGAAATATGTTCTACAACTAACTGTGGTGCTGTGCTTTGAAATTTATAGTTTTTTTATATATATGCTATTTTTCACAAAAAAAAAGAAGGAAAGTTGATTGTGATGATAAAAAAAATATTTAAGCCCTCTAGCCTCCTATATTCTGGAGCAACTAGAAGGAAAAATATGAGAGGATCATATGGTAGCCCATGACAAACTCTGGGATCTGTCCTGTAACTACTTGTTGAAGAGTGCTTTGAAACTTACTGCTTTTTTATTTCTTTGCTTTGTATATATGTTATACTATACAAAAAAAAAAGTTTAAAAAAACGTCCCTGCCTAGATTCAAGGAATTTACATCCTACTGATTATGATTATCAGACCACTTATTCTCTTATCTTCTTTTCATTTAATAAACAAATATAGAAGAGAAGAAACAACTTAGGTTTCAGGGAGGTTGGCCATAACCCATTGAGGAAGGCAATTATAGGACAATAAGTATGTAAATAGTCCACTAAAACAAGGCAGAAGGTACAGATGTGATATAAGCACATGGCAGAGGATAGGGGACAGGGAAGCTGTCACCAACCACAAGCTTGGGTGAGATATGGAAAAACTTTCTGAATGAAAGAATGCCAGAGCTGAGTCTTGAGGGATGAAGTGATGAGTTCATCAGGTGAAGAACAGAAGGTGACATTTCAGGCAGAAGGCAATACGTATGCCATTGCATGCCAGTTGGAGAACATAGGCCATTCACATAGCTATGAACAGATAAGGATACAACATTTTGGTCATACAATGGATAAAGATAAAGGTGGAAAAATAGTCCTGGAAGACTTCGTATAATATTTTGAAAGTTTATTTTTTCTATCCCAAAGAAGCCACTAAAAGTATTATCTGGGTAGCCACATGGCCAGATTTGCTTTTCAGAAAGATTTGTCTGGGAAGAGTGTGAAAAGTCATCTGAAGGAGAAGATTAGTTAGGAGAGTGTTGCTGCAATAGTGAGAGATGATGAACAGAAATAGAGAGGCATGGATATGTTCAAGAGACACCAAAATGGTAGAATCAATAGGGAGGACTGGAGCTTTGGATGAAAAGAAAAGGACAGATGACAGATGTCTCTAAGGACTTTGCCTTATGCCAGGTTGACAGGTGGTTGGAGATGACGAATTCAGTTTGGGACAAGATGATTGGTGGTGCCAGAGGAACAGGTGTGTGACAACTCACAATAGATAGTTGATTATAGAAAGCTCTGGAGCAAAGTCTAGCTGGATATTCTACTTGTTCATTTACTCATTTATTCATACCTTACCTGTTCCATAACTGATAGGAGACCCATGGCTGGGAGCAAATGGTTGGAAGACATGAACTTCTATCAGGTAGTGGAAGTAATGGGTCAGAATGTAAAGAAAACATGGAATGAGGAGAAAGAAAGAAAGAAAGAGAGAATCCTAGGTGATGCCGAGAGCTGGAGGAAAAGCCATCAGGAGCAAATAAAAAGGAGTATTAAAAAAAGAGAGAGAGAATGGCCACTGATAGTCAAGACAGACCATCTACCCAGGAGTTCGGGCTAAAATTGGTTTTTATTCTTAACTCATACATCAACAACACAATTCTAAAGAGGGTGTTAAAAAATGCCAGTAAGGAAGTTGTTTTTGTTGAAAAGGTAATAAAGTAACAACAAACATTTTGCAAAAAGGCTGGTAAAAAAACAATGGCACAACTATATATGTTTACATTCTCCTTTTATAACCTTAGGAGTCACTTTATTCCTGGGGGTGGTGGAGGATTTGTATTTGTAGCATATACCATCAACCTTCTGGTATGACCCTGTCTTTGAATCTTTATCGTTGTCACAGGAAATTCCTTAACTTATCAGATGCCTTCAAAGATTCCATTCGGTACCAAGAATTTAGAATTCTGAGTTTAGATCACTTATATATTTCAGGCATGGTGTAGGGATGCTTTTTAAAAAAAAACTGAAATCTAGATATTCTGAGAAATAAAGTCATTGATAAATAGGAAGGCTTGGAGAATCTATTTACACCCATCTCTGCCTATGGCAATACTTCTCCCAATCACAGTCCCATCTACTACTTTGCCAAATGATTTGCCAATTTCTTATTAAATTCTATAATTTCCACCTTCAGTTAAATCTTCATGTCTGTCTTTCTAGATTCATGTAATGGCCTCCGAGTTGTTCTCCTGAGTCCTGTGTATGAAGTCAGAATAATCTTCCTTAAACCCTGTTTTCCATGTGTCACTTCTCTGCTCAAGAACCTGCTGTACAGCTCCCTTCTGATCATTGCATTAAATCTCGTTTATTGGGTTCACATAAGGCCTTTGTTCAGATGGTCTGTCAATGCTTTCCAAACTCTCTTTTATTCACTATCCCACTTAAGTTCCTCCTCTTAGTCAATTCTTCTGCCTGGACACATTTTGCTGGCCTCTGTCTCAATGGATTTGCTTATATTGCTTTTCTGTTTGAGTCTGGATCTTTCTAGAAGTGGCTAGGACAGTTCCTGATATTTATAGGCACTCAGCAAACATTTACTGTATGAATGAATATCCAAAAGAATGAGCTTGTTATCTAACTAATAAGCATACTTCCTTCCAAGTAAGAATCAAGCAGTAATGTTGTCCTAGGTGTCACTCTCCAAATGTATTCATTTCTGTCTGGCTATTTATCTATTCCTTGTTCTCAATCTTGGTCTCAGTCTTTGCTTTTCCTCTGTCTTTTAAGAGTATCAGTGTTGGGTAGTGAATCATATTCCCCACAAAAGACATATTCAAGTCCTAACTCCAGTAGTCACTGTGGGTGTGGACTCATTTTTGAATAGGATCTTCAGAGATCCTATTTGACTGAAGCAGTGAAAATACAGTCCCAATCTTATTGGGACTGGATCAATATTCTTTTATTTTGTTATATTGAGAAATATAAGTTTAAGTTTGGCTGTTAGAAGTATGAGATCAAGTTGAATAAGGGTGGGCCTTAATAAATGTGACTGGGATCTTTATAAGGAGGCGGAAGAAACAGATAACCATGTGACAAAGGTAGAGATTGAACCAGCATCTGAACACTACAGACTCTTGGAGATGACATGGCCTGGGGATACATGATGTGGACTTCTAGCCTTCCAACTGTGAGCCAACAAACTCCTGTTGTTTAAGCCAACCAATGTGTAGCATTTGTCATAGCAACCCTGGCAAACTAAGACAATTGGGAGCTAATGCTGCCAGAGTGAGGAATAGCTGAGCATACCATAGTATCTTATCTAGGTGAAATATTAATATTAGAATCAAAATTGATACCTCCTGTAACATATACATAGAATGATCTTTACACAAAAAAAATCTGTCAGTACACAGGTATGAAGTGAAAAGGGCGAATGGACTATGATTGTGTGCCATTCTGCCAAGACTGGGAGGGTGGGTGCCCAATATAAACTGAAGTGGGGAGAACTGCTGACTCTCCTACCTCCTCTGGTTGTTTTATATCAGCCAATCTGCAGTGCTCACTTTTACTTCTAACTGCCGTACTTAAACTTATATTTCTCAGTATAACAAAATAAAATAACATCTATCCAGTCCCAATAAGACTGTCCTGCATTTTCTTTCCTCCAATCCCCACCATCCAATTGCATCCCCTTCCCCATCCTTTGATTCCCACATACACACTCTCCTGGGTTTTCCTTTTTTTTTCTTTTTTTTAATAATAATTCAGATATTTTATTCTAGACTTAGTATTAGGTTTTTCTTTAGACAATGACTTCTGTTTTAAGAATCCTTTCTTAACCTTTATAATATGATTCCACATCACCTTATATTATGCATTTGTTTTCCCTGTAAAATTAACATGATTCATTGCTCACAATTCTTTCTCATACCCACTCTCTCCCCTAAATCCTGCTCTCTGTTCTCACTTTTCACTTGCCAGCAGTATTTCCTCAAATCATTTCCCATAAAGAGGATATTGGTGGTAGGTTTACTTTCTCACTCCTTGTACTTAAAAAGATACCTCAGCATAGTATTTCTTAATCTTTGTGGGAGTCTAAAGAGCCTTTTGAAAATCTGATGCAAACTTTATATCCCTTTTCTCCAGAAAACTGAATAAATGTGTATGATCAATTTTCTTTTTTTAATTTAAAAATGTTCTCTGTCCTCCCTGAAGTAACAGTGCTCCAGGTTAAGAATTCTTTTCTGAGTAGAGGAGAGAAAGTAATTGTTTTAATCAAACACTATCCCAGAATCTTTCTTTATCGAATCAGTATTCCCGCTGCTTTCATTCTTCCTCTTTTTTTCTTTCTTATGCAATCTCTGCTTAGCATTTAGTCCCCTCTCATTTAGGGATACCTGAGGAGAAGGAGTGCCAAAGTGACATTCATTGCATCTAAAGGATTAAGTTGCGTTAACAAAAATATGCACAAAAAATTTCCAAAGAAAGACGAAGCCATTTTAAACATTTTGAACAGATCCTTGAAAGGGTAATTTCTTTCGTTCACTTTTTATTCTCATTGCTGTTGCTTTAAGTAGAACATATGAATGAGAAGTCCTATTGGCCTACTGGTAAAACTGATTCTGTTAAAGGTGCATGCATTACAGAGCCAGCTTCAAAATCCAAGGTTGTATCAGATAAACTTGGCTTGTCCACTTGTATAATATGAACTGGCTCTATTATACAAACTTATCAAATAAGAGAAATCAGTTTTCTAGTCATACAAGATTATCTAGGAAGATTCTGGATTTGGATAAGAAAGTCCTTTCATACTCATGCAATACTCTACAGCTTAGAGGGCTCCCCATGGGAAACAGTATGGCAGATCAGACAGAATATGACATTTGAGTCACCAGTTATGAATTTGAATTCCTGCTTTGCCATTGTTCTAGCTGTGTTATCTTAAGTTAGCCATTTAAATACCTGAGGCTGTTGTGTAAATTTGGAATTCCAGTGTTGTTACAAGAAACATGTAAGGCATGGTCTGTATGTGACTTGTAATAGGTACTCAATAGATAGTAATTATTATTATGATTCACCTTAAAGGGCTTTTAAAAGAAGTCAGTCTGAAAGAAGGCACTTAATACATGAAGGTTTCCTAACTCTGCCACACATTCTCAATACTAAACCAATTATTACTTTCCTATCATCACCATCAACCCTTGCGCATTAACCAGCTGTGACCTGAATATGAGTAAAGAGTGTAAGATCTACAATTTAAGGCCTTCACAAGACCAAACCAAATCATTCAAAGCCCCTGTATACAAATACATACAGGACATGTCATTGGAAAATGACTGAGGACCACCCACCATAGGAGGTTACTGGGACGACCATTCCAACATTTCTCAAAGAATGTTACAACAAACACTATTCCTACAAGAGTCTTTTCAGCACAAGAGTTTTGTGGTCAACTAAATTTGGGAAATGCTGAAGAGGAAGCCTCTTCACAGCGATTTGTAATGGACATGACCCTATGAAAAGCTAGTTCTACGGTAAAGAGACCTTCATTAAACAAGAGGTATCTAAACCTATTTGACTTTTTATCCTTTTTTTCTCCCCCCATATAACAATTATCATCTCCTGAAACATACTCTGGAAATCTTTGTCCTATATCATTTCAGGTGAGTCCAAAACCTAAACACAACACATGTATTCTGTAAATTCCACATGTTTGAACTTACAAACTTTCTACCAAAGTTATCATATTTCCTCTCCCCATGACTTCTTATGCTGCTGAGAAACGGTCAGAAAGTAATTTTACCCCCTCCCTTCCCTCCTTTCTTTCTCTCTTTCTTTTCCCTGGAAAGAGAGCAGTCAATAAATACATATATATTTATTGAGCCTCTCTGATGTGCTAATTACTGGAAAACACAAGAGCATCAAAGATTCAGTGGTCTGTGCCTGGGAAGGAATTTATAGTATCCTGCTGAGAAAATCAGACACATGATCAGGTACTGTCTAGAGAACAGTATCAGGTGGCATATAAATCATTCAGCCATGGAGGGCTACTGTAGTTCAGCAAAGAAAGAGGGCTGCATGAACTGTAGCTAAGTGTGCAAGGTTCCATGAAGAAGGTGAACCGGATGTAGTCTTAAACCAAGTCCTGGTTTGAATGGCTGTGGGAGGAGGAAGTCAGCTGACATTCTTTTAGGTGGGAGAAATGCCTGGAGGCCTGAATAAAAGTTATAAGTGTAGGTAGAAAATAGCCTTGATGGATTAGCACTCCTTTGAGGGCAGATGGGGCTGAATATTGAAATGTATAGCCTTGAGCTAATAGATATTGTGGGAATCGGAAAAGTGGATTGATAACCCAGAAGGATCAATGGAGAGGAAGTGTTTCATTAAGTTGTTGTTTCATTAAGCAAGATGAAGCAAGATGCATAAAGCATGCCATTTATGTTTTCTTTCTTAAGATTAGTCTTTAGAAACATATCACATTCCATAGCAATCTAATGCCCTAATCTTGTCAATCCAAATTTTATTTTTGAGTATAGTGTGCTTATGCTTAAATGACAGCTCCTTGATAAGAGAGAAAAAATTGTATTGCATTTTTTTCTCATAGTCTGAAAACATAATGAGTATACATATATTATACATGCTTTGACAAATCTCCAGGACATATTTATTAACCATAAATTCTTTTATTCATGTGTGAACATTTTGTGTTGTGATAATTAGGGCATTAATAAGAGTAGAACATTGTTGATTTAAAACAAGTCTAAGAGCTACTAAAATTAATTGTTATAATTGTGCCCTTCTGGTGGCTTCATATTTTCTTTAAAATAACACTACAAATCTTAACTCTTGCAGTGAAATTTTAAGTTTTGTGAATTTTGTCATTTTGCTAGTATCACTATGCTTTAAGCATCCACTATTTCACTGGAATTAGTGATCCAGTTCATATTAATTTTGTTACAAATCTAACCACTGGAGAAGCTCCTATATATTTAGGCCCACTTTCTAATTTCGGATTGTATGTTTTGCTTTCATCATTTGTCCCCAATGACTAACAATTACTAATGACCCTAGCAGCAGGGAGATCCAATAATTGAAAGGCCACCTTGAAAGTGTCTTTTCTTTATCTACTTCAAGGCCTCCACTATTCAGACCATTCCTTTTTTGGTATTCTTTGAGTTCTTCCAATAATCAAAAACTTACGGAGAGTTTCAGCTCTTGTGGAGACAGCAATCTTTCCCTGAAGCCCCAGAATCCACTCTTACAGGATTTGGGGGAGGATTAAATCAGTGAGGTGGTGGCTTTCAAGCTTTTTTTTTTTTTTTAACTTTTTTTTATTGTATAGTATAACATATACACAAAGCAAAGAAATAAAAAAGAAATAGTTTTCAAAGCTCTCTTCAAAAAGTGGTTACAGGACAGATCCCAGAGTGTGTCATGGGCTACCAGACGATCCTCTCATATTTTAGCTTCTAGCTGCTCCAGAATATAGGAGGCTAGCGGGTGTAAATACTTTTTATCATCACAATCGACTGTTTTTTCCTTCTTTTTTTTGTGAACAATAACATAGATACAAAAAAGCTATAAATTTCAAAGCACAGCACCGCAATTAGTTGTAGAACATATTTCAGACTTTGACGTGGGTTACAATTTCACAATTTTAGGTTTTTACTTCTAGCTGCTCTAAAATACTGGAGACTAAAAGAGATATCAATTTAATGATTCAGCATTCATATTCATTTGTTAAGTCCTATCTTCTATGTATAATTTCGCCATCACCTTTGATCTTTCCATACCTCTCTTTGGGGTTATTTGGGCTATCACAATTCTAAATAGTTTATATTGGAAGGGTCTGTCACTAATGTGGGGTAGGGAAATGGAACTATCTGATGTCCTGGGGAGGCTGGGCTAGGTTTCAGGACTTATCTGGACCAGGGACCCATCTGGAGGTTGTAGGTTTCTGGGAAGTTACTCTAGTGCCTGGAACCCTTGTGGAGTCTTATATATTGCCCTAGGTGTTCTTTAGGTTTGGCTGGAATGGTCCTGGTTGGGGGTTAGCAGGTTATGATAGGTAGCAAGGTCTACCTAAAGTTTGCATAAGAGCAAACTCCAGAGTAGCCTCTTGACTCTATTTGAACTCTCTCTGCCACTGATACTTTACTAATTACACTTCTTTTCCCCCTTTCAAGTTTTTTGACAGTGAACCTTAGTAAGAAATAAAGCTTACATTATGATTCAGTATGCTTGTTTAAAGTAGAAGGTGCAATGAATACTATCGTTAATTATGTTCAGTTTTGAAGAGATGTGGGTGCTTACTAATAGTATCAAAAAATATGTACAAGAATCCTTTGATGCCTAGGTTTGTTTTTTAAAACACCCTGGGTGGGTGGACTCTTTTAAAAAGCAACTCTGGTGTTTAACACATAATAGTCATGGTAAGTATTTGTTTACAGGCTTTATTTAGCAAACCACATATTTAAGTTTATGTGAAACTAACAAAAAAGAATTATATATACCCAAGGCAAAGGCATTCAATATATAATTGAAACTGCATGTGTGTGTGTATTCGTCTATTGAGACAGAATTGAAACAGAACTATCATGAAATAATATTTCCCTTACTATTTATGATGTGCTCCAGTACTTTCTATTCTAGTATCTTCAATTAAAAAAAAATATTTTCAATCATGACTCTCTAAATTGATTTTGCAACCTGCCAATGTTTGACAATACTGAGGTAGGGAATATTAAATCACCTCGCTTAATAAATGTTAATTTTGTCTTCTTCCCCCTTTATAATAAAAAAAATATTTCCCCTCTATTTCTCTACTGTAAGTGAGAAGGCACTGAGCTGTCTGGTATGCATTTATTTTATAAGTCATTTCCAGAAATGTTTGCATTTCCTACAGAGCACTACAGGCTTACCTTGCCATCTAAACATATTAAGCAAGGATCCTTCACTAAAATGCCTATAGCAGGGAGGGAAACAGTGGCTCAGTGGGAGAGTTCTCACCTGCCATGCCGGAGACCCGGCTTTCGTTTCCTGGTGCCTGCCCGTGTTAAAAAAAAATGCCTATAGCAATATGGCAAATAATGTGAATGAATCAAAGAGGTGTTTGGTGGTGACTATGGGGCAGTGAGTGGGAGACTGCAGAGGGCACAGCAGATCAGTCCCATGTGGAAATGCTGGCTGACTGTTGCCAGATTTTCAGATTTTTCAAGATTCCCAAAATGTGATTTTTTAAATGCAAAAAGTTCTATTTTTAACATGTTGACAATAATTAAAAAAAAAGAAAAACTAAACACTTCATGGGCCAATTATAATAGATCTATAGGTCTCAGGGGCCAGTTTGTAAACTATTACATCACCACTGGTGACAGAACCTTCCTGAGAATAGTGTTTTAGATGTAACCCATCAGGACTTTATAATCTCAAGTTGGAAAAATTAAAAAGTGTTTCTGGAATCTGGAATGCTAACATGGGGTCACTGGAAGACTATATGATCTGGAATCAAAACACATAGATTCCTTTCCTGGTTCTAACAACAGTTTCTCAGGAATGGTCTTGGTCAAATGATCCAGCTGTCCATGGACCAACTGGACCCCTCTGAGATGTGTTGTGAGGAACGCAGCCCTGACTAAAAATATCTGACCCCAATGAGCTAACACTTACTAATGACCTAACCAGGCAGGGAGCACTGTTCTCAAAAGTCCATCATTGTTCCCAAAAGACCACCATGTAGTCTAAACCCTTCATTGGCAAATGAATATGAAAACTAAACCTTACCATTTGGCCCTCATTTTCCTTTCTGGTGCTTACCACCTTGTAAATGGTTTGCTAGTGGACCTAGTCGCTCCCTCCATCTCTGTTTTTTTTCCCCTCTTTCAATCCCTCCTAAATTGCCTAATGTACCCCAAATATCTCTTTTGTAACAATAATACTGCTTCTTAACCAAGACCATATTCTTGATTTTTGAATGCCTATAGGACTGAATTCAAACCTTAGTGAGATTCCCCAGAGCCCCTCTAAAATCCACCACACTGGGCCCATCTGTCATCACCATCCTCTGTGACTCACCCACCTTCACCACACTTGTCAGCAAGTTTCCTTAGAGTCCCTTCTCTGCATATTTCTTCACAATGGGGTTTGTCTGTTTGTTGGTCTTTGCACTTGACTATCTTCTCTTTACTTCCCACTTGCCATCTGTCTTCTGAACTCCTGCCTTTCACAGCCTACTTCCTTCAGGCAGAAGTTCCTTCAATGGATAGTAATCTGTCCCGTGACAAGCTCAGTGTAGGAGCAGCAGGCAAGCTGGGGGTGTGGGGGGTGGGGAGCAGTGATGGGTCCAGGGGTTTTAAAGAATCTATAGATTTTGTCTGCTTTGTTTTGTCCGGGGCAAGCCTTTTCCATGGACAAAGTTGGGAAACTAGAGATTGTTACATGATTCATCCTTCTCTACTCAACTTTGGTTCCATTCATTACTTCCCAACAAATACTCCTTGAACACCTGCTGGGGTGAAGTGCTCAACCTACAGAAGTCAATACAGCAAGGTCTCAGGCTTTAAGGAGAGCACTCTCTGGAGGTGGTGAACAACACATGAGCAATCACAGTGATTTCCAAAGATCTCCATATGCACGACCACAGGGCATGCAAAGAACACCAGAAAGCCTAAAGGACCCAGACAGGTCTCCTAGAGAGGATGTCTGCACCCTCCTCCATCCCCTAACTCTGGATCAGTTTGCAAACTTGGCTGGGCTTGTGGGAACAGTGTGTAAACAACAGGAAGAGCGGACCTGGTGGCTCAGACAGGGAAAGAACCAGCCCATGGCAGCAGACCCTAGAGCACCCTAGCGCACCATGCTCAAAACTGTGTTTTCCTTCTCAAACTCTCTACAGCGGAAGCCAAGGAGTGAGGAAGAGAAGGACATAGGGAGCTACAACACGGGCTGAATAAAAAAGAGTAGGCATGAGTCCCCAGAAGCACAGAAACTCAACCAGTTGGAAGCTGAGAACACCAAGAAGAAAATATTTTAAAAGGACAATTGTCGGAGGCAGAGGGGAATAACTGGGATTGCCAGATAGGTTGTTAAAGAGCATTCAGCACTACGAGAACTTGATTAAACTTTGCAGCTCAAACTACTCACTTGTTGATCCCATTGCCTGCCTCTTCTTCCTACCCCTGAGTGGAGCCTTCTCATCCTAGACTCCAGCTTTGTGGGGCTATGAAGGTTTGGCAGTGAATGCATCAGGGCTTTAGCAATATAATCATTGATAAAGTAATTCTCCTTCAGAGTGGGCTGGTGCTTGAATTGAACCTGTTTGGCAAGATCCTGGAGGAAGAGGTTTCTGTACTACATGAGCCAAGTCCAGACTCCAGCTCTGACTCCTCCATTCCTAGGAAACCAGGCTTTTGCATCCCTGCTACTTTTAATCCCCCAAAGGATGATACATGCTGGGCCAGAGAGGGACTGAAATTCAAGAGACTAGTTTTTTGGAGTAAGGCAGTCCTTGTTTCCAAATCTGGATTTTGCTACTGATTAGACTTGAGACCCTCAAATAAGCTAATTAACTTACCTGAACTTGACTATAATATGGCAAAAGCAGCATTTACATCATAGGGTGGTTGTAAAAATTTAATAGTATTGTTATATTTTTGTGCCTGGAAAATAGTAAGGGCTCAAAAAATTTCATATTATTATGATTTTAATATGCAGGCACTTAGAGCATATTATGACCTAAAAAACAATATTCCCACCTCATACCAGTGCTCCATTCTTCTCCCTGATTCTTTTTTCCAGCACTGGCTGACTGGGAGGGTTTTCCCAGCTTTTCTCACTGTGATTAGGAGCAGTAGTCCTGGAAAGGACACATGAATGATTTATCAAATTAAACAAGCAAACCTTTTTAACCCAGACATCCTAAATCTCTGTAGCTTGTCTCTGTTGATTTTGTCAGAACAGCTCAGATGGTAGGGAAGGGCTTTCGAGTGGAAAAAAATAAAACAGCCGTCTGGAAAATAAGGACCTCTGGGCCAAGAGTCTCACTCAAACAGCCTGGCCTCCCGGTTTATTTTGCCATATTGTCTAGCATTTGGAAAGGACTGGGAAAAATTCAGGTTACCACCCAGCACGATTTCCATCTAAAGTTAGAGACTGGCAAATATTGTGCTTGATGAGTGAGAGCCAAATCAGAGGTTAAATCTCCAAGTTGTTAAGTCACTAAACAATCTACCATAATGACTTGTTTACTATGAGACCAGGTTTCTGGACGGTTGGGGCCATACTGAATTCACTTTTTGATCTCTGGTGCTGAACGCTGGCTGTCACGTACTAGGAATCCAATAAATATTTGTTGATTTGAGTTGAGCTGAAAAAGCATAGGATCTTTACCTTATTAAGGCTACCTTTCTGTAATGTTTCCACAGCTTCTAACATATTGGAGAATCAATAATTCAACTACTAAAGGTGCATTAACATGGTTCAGGGGGTTGTAAACCTCATATTCAGAGATGCCCCACAGTTTAGAGTACCTTTCATATTGGGAAAATAAGTCCCTAGTGGAGTGAACCTTCTCTCCATTTTTTTTTTTTTTTTGCTCAGTGTCCTATAAAGGCGTTTATTCTCTGGGTACCTATGGTGGTTTGGAGCTGCATGTACCCCAGAAAAACATGTTCTTAAAGGTAATGCCTTCTGGTAGGTGTGGCTCCACTGCAAGAAAGAATTTTGAAGAAACTACTGCAGTTAGGGTATGACACACCTCATTCAGGGTGGGACTTAATCTTTTTTCTGGAGTCCTCTACAAATGGAATGGAGAGAGGGGGTGTGGGGGGGAGAGGGGGGGAGAGAGAGAGAGAGAGAGAGAGAGAGAGAGAGAGAGAGAGAGAGAGAGAGAGAGAGAGAGAGAGAGAGAGAGCACGAGCATGCACACACAAGAGACCTGGAAGAGAAGGGCGAGCCTAGCAGGCACCGCCGCATGCCTTGCCATGTGGCAGGGGAGTCAGGGGTTGCCGGCAGGCAGTCTTCAGGAAGGAAGCATTGCCTTGATGCTGACTTGATTTGCACATTTTCCCAGGCTCTAACCATAAGAGAATAAATTCCCATGATTTAAGCCCAACGCATTTCATGCTATCTGCTTTAAGCAGTCTAGGAAACTAAAACAGTACCTTTAAACCCTATTACATTTATTTGCACGTTGTTCCTTATGGGCAGTGCTTCTATATATCCCAATCTGGCTGGAACTCACCAGATTTATGCCTCTTATCCCAGCCTAATGATAAATAGCATGGCCGTTCACTCCAGGGTGAATTCCAGTTGGGATGACAAATTGTGTGGACACCCTTCTTACGGGAGAGTTCACTGTTCATCATTTATCTGCATGACTCTAGCCCTGTTGGAGGTCTGGATACAACACGCTGCCAGGGTGCTTTCCTCTGTGGAGGTAGCTCTCTCAGTTACCATAATGAGGACATCTTGAGCCCACTCTTGAAGGAACAGCTATCTCTCTCCTGGGAGATTCTCAGTGGAAGGAAAGATCTGCTCTCTAAATTGAAGTCTCTCCTTTAATCTTGGACCTGTTCTGCATACTAAGAAACAAAGAATCCCTATTAATTACATCACCCAAATTAACTGAACTGTAGAAGATGTACCCATCTGAAAATTCTATCTAGTAATTAAACCTAAGCTTCTCAGGTCAAACAGGACCTTAATAAGGTAGCTCATTTTGTCATAATCAGTTAAGACCCTCAATGTGATTTGGAATAAAACAGGCAGATAAAAATTAAAATGTGGCTGCACAAGGTAATCAGAAAGCTCACTCTATTCAGTCAACAACAGTCGGTCTCTCTAACATGTTCTTTTCACTGCTGGGATGTAATTGCGCTTGGCTTTCATTTCTTGTAATGGTGGAACAAATTAAATTACTTCATACTTTTAGGAACATTGGGCTACATCGTGTTTTGGTGCTCCCATAAACCTCTTTGAAAATTAAATAGGCTCTGGGACTGCTCACTCTGTTTAGTGGCATGCCTGCCTCATGTCAGCAAAATGGTAACCATTCTCTACTTTAATACAAGGCATTGCAGTAGAGTTAAAAGAAATTACCTTTTTGCTCCCATTTCTCTCTTTCCTGCCAGATCTCACTATTTGTAGCTATCAGATTTCAGCATGCCTGCTGGAACACTATCTTGTTAGAACAAGCACAATAATTCTCATGTGAAACTTTTATGACTTTCTCAACAATAAGTTTAAAATGTACCTGCGATTCAAATTCAGATGAGGGTATGAGTTAGGAAACACATGAAAAGCAGCAGTTTAAAGAACTCAACTATTTTTATTTTGTGCTACCGGTTTCTTCTTTTCTCAATTCTAGTGGATATGCAAGCTTTGAGGTAGTGATTCTATTGCCACATATGATTCCAATTAATTAGTCTGGCACTATTTAATGTTTAGTTTCTTACCTAAGGTAGCTCAAATATTTTAGTAGATGCTAACACAACTTTTGGGAACACTGAGGCTATTAAGCTCACACTATAAAATATTATACTATAATCACATTGCCAATTCTGTGCTGTTGACTGATATAAAGTATGTAAAACACATGTAGCATAATTCACAGGGAACATTGTGACACAGACTGCTAGCTGTCCCCTAACATGGGACTTATTTTTCTTTTTTGGGTGTGTTAGAATGCCCCAATTTTTACCAAAATGGAGGAAATTCCCATGGTCCTTGGTAGCTAGGTTTTATCACCTAATTACATTCTGACAAATGGGTTGAAAGTAAAGTGTTAGGGGGGAGTTTCCAGGGACTCTCCTTAAAAGACATGTGTCATGTATCCTTCATCTGCCCATCTTTATCCTTTCTCTCTCCTACCAGCTAGAAGGTGGATTTGATGGAAGAAGCTAAAACAGTCTTATTAGACCATAAGTTGAACTTGGGCATGGAGCCCACATCTAATAAAGCACAAGAAGGAACATGTGTCTTTAAAGACTTTATGGAATAGTATTGCCACGTTAGCTCTGGACTGCTTATTTTCAGCAGAGAGAGAGAAAAATAAGCATTTATCTTATCTTAAACCTCTGTATTCACAAACATAACCCCAACTGACACAAACATCAATAAAACTATCCGCCCATGATTTAGAACCATAGCTTTGTCTTGTGAACAAGAAGTATGTTCATATAGGCCAGGCTGAGATTTGGATATCAGACAGCTGATTTCCACCTTACTGTTATTTGAAGATATTGTGCAGTAATAGATTGCTACTTAAGAGTTTGCTCCAGAACTATCAGCAAATACAAGTGAAAATTATTTTTATAGCATCTGTCAAACAAAACCCTACAGGAATGACCCTGAAGCTTCCCTTAGGCTTCAGATATGTATCTTCTCACCTTGACTTGTAAGTCCCTCCAGCCTGAAAGCCATTGCTATGAACCAAAAAGTGATTTCCTATCTATGAAAAATACTGTCTTCATTGCTGGGAGGGCCTCCTCTCTCATTCCCCCAGCTATCCTCAGCTGCTCATCTATAACACTTGCACAAAGGGATATTTACCTATTTTTTTCTGATAACTCAGTAGTATCCAAGCACACTGCTCCTGTTAACTAACTAAAAGCTGGAGAGTCTTTGCAAAATTCTTTCTTCCTATGATTTGTCATTTAAAGCTAAAGTTCCCTCTTCCTGCAAAACTGATAAGATTTAAAATTAAATTCTTGAGGATTCGAGTCACATTAGAAGGGTTTTTTGAATGACATGCTGTGCTTGTAAATACCTCTGTACAATATTATAAAGTAAAAAAGATTTATATGTAAGCTCCATGAGATTATAGCCCATGGCTGTTTTATTGATCACCAAATCCCCAGCTCCTGGAACAGAGCCCCTTGGTATACATTGATTGAATGGAAAAACAAGTAGACTTATCATTTGCACACACTCAAGGCCCACCTCTACGTCTACACTGTCAATGAATCTGCCTTGTGGATGACCTTGCAGTACTGTGCTTCTATATCATCAACCATAGTTACCAATTATAAGTTGCCCAGCATCACCCCCTCCTCCCAAGAAGAATCTTGTTGCTCATTCTAAATCCTTGAAGCACTGTCATTCTCACTTGGATCCACCAGTGAATAAGCATATTGTTGGATATACTTGGGTAGAGAGAGACAATTGGGTGGAGGCTCAAAGGCCCTTTGGAAAAAAATATAGCTCTCAGAAATGTATTAAATGTCAAAATCAGCTGCATAGATGCTAAAACATAAATCTCAGTTCTAGTTTGTTGATAACAGCGTAAGCTGCCATTTTTTAAAATTAGGTTAGGAAATAAAAATTGCTCTATGTACCATTTTGGGAAGACACCTGTTTCAGTGTTGGGATGGCTGTCAAGTATTGGCAGGTGACCACGGGGCTCCTGCTCTCTCCAGAACTCAGTTCAGCATTGTTAGTGCTTTCTCCACTGCATACGCCCCTATCTCTATGGCTGACTATCAGGGAGTTAGACAACGACATGGTCTCAATGGAAACTACTTCAGTCTTTCAAAATTTGGAATTATCTGACAAGAGGAAAACTGGGATTAAAAAAAACTCAGGAATACTCAATGTTCTGACTGTCTCTAAGGAATGCTAGCTATAAAAATATTGATCAGATGCATCACTACACAAATAAGGTTTATTAATTAAGGGAGATTGCTCTGTATTAATTCCTCTCTTCTCCCTCATACCAACATTTGGTCATACCATGTAAGTTTGCAAGATGTCAAAAGTGATGTGGCCCTCCTTTTTCCAGATAATTGAGCTGTTCAGTATTTGAGTTAGAACTGAGGTTAAAAAAAAAGCATAAATAAGTCATGCTGAAAAATTCAGAGGCAATTAGATGGCTGTGACAATACTGTGGTTATATAGAAAAGTATCCTTGGTCTTGGGAGGTAAACAGTGGGGAGTTTGGGGCACCATGACATATACAGTTTTCTCTTAGGTGTTTCAGAGAAGAAAAATAATGTACATATGTGTGTGCATGTGTGTGCAGAGAGAGAGGGAGGGGGAAAATGATAAAGCAAATGGGGCAAAATATTGATAACAGGTGAATCTGGGTGAAGGACATCTGGGTGTTTCTTGTGCCATCCATGCAGATGTCCCATAAGGGTAAAAGGATTTCCAAATAAAACCTTTTTAAAAAGGACATCAGAACAGAGGCAATGGATAAATAATTTATGCATTATAATTACATTATAATTATTTTTTTTTTAACATTCCATCCTATCCTCGATTATACAGACTTCACACATATATACACATACATAAATGATGCTTACAGTACTTTTTTGCCTACAAAATGAGTGTCAGGAAGGTACTTACACATGAAATTCTGTCTTCTAATCTACTTAGATGTTCAACCTCTAATTTATTCTAGGAGACTTTTTAGACAATGATTTGACTTTTAAGACACTTTTGCAGATATGATATAATGGAACCTTATAAACAAGTTTGCCCTTTTGTCCTTTCAGATTGGGTTGAAAGTGGCCCATGGAGAACAACTACCTGAAAACACATCTGGAAAATGATATCAGAGGCATATTGCCTAAACCACAGACTGTTGAAACCTTGGCAAAAATCACTATTTTGGATTGTTGATTTCAAAAGTGCTGATGAAAATTGTGGAAGATGTATGATTTGTTTTGAACACATTTATTATGATTGATGACCTAGATTTGGCAAGTTCATTCACTCCTAGTAGAGATGAAAGATTCACTGTCTTGCCTCTTTCGTCATTCACGCTGAGATAGGTTTCACCCTTATTGGCGGATGCACTACAAATCACTTATGTCAGCAGCAAAATGAATTTATTGGTGACTCTATGGATCAATGCCGTACATTATATTCTCGAGTCAACATAAGCTCCTAATTAGAGTACCTTACAATGTCTCTGAAAATGTTCCTTCAGGCTACTAAACTTTAAGACACAAGTCTAAGTATTAACTAGAATTATGCTAGTAACTTTTTGAGATGGGTCAGCGTCAGGGCCATGGGTCAGGTTAGGGAGGGATCTATTATGAATGCCAGTTTGTAGCACTGACATTTGTGATAAGAAACATCCATAAAATGATTCAAACCATTTTATGCCTCAAGTTATTCTAACACCCAAGAATATCATCTTCTGAGCTCACTGACATAAAAATCTAAAAGATAAACACTGAGATAATCAGTTTATTTGGCAGTGGCAGGAGTGTGGCGAGTGAAAAAGAGGGAAGTTAAAAATGAGTGAGAAAAGGATAGTCTGAGTTCTTTAGTAGGAAATTGAAATCCTCACTTTCAATTGATGAAATTGATCTCATTCATAAATATCATTCAGGAAAGTACAGTGAAGGGACAGGAACTTAATTCCAAGGTAACTCAAAGGAAAAGTTGATTTAAAATAAAAATCTGACCCGAAATGTGCCCAGAATTCATGTGTGTGGTTGTGGTTGTTTATAAATAAAAAAGGGGAAGATATTGATGTTTTTTTATCTTGGTACCTAACAGGTGACGGAAAGTGGCAGTGAAAAGGAGAGAGAGAGAGACCTAGGAGAGAGAGAGAAAGAAAGAGACTGACAAAGTCTGGAAAGAGACAAAATCCAGATTCAAGATTCCAAAGTTTACTAATATTTATTTCTGTCTCCTTTCAATTATCAAATTTTGCTAAATACATTAGAGATTTTTTTTTAATGAACAGTAGACCAGTTTGCTAAGATGACATTTCTATCTGCAGTATTCCTTTAAGTGAGCTCTGTAGATTACCAGGAGAAAATCCAAGCCGTGCCCTCACTGGCCCTCTTTGTACTAAGTAGACTATACAGCCTTCTAAAATAAGCCATAGAGCACTGAGGCTTGTCCTTGCTAGAGTAAAACAAATTAAGAATTCAATGTGAAAAAAAATCTAATGTGTAATTTTCTGTCAGGTCCTATTGATTATCCATGCCCCAGTATTTTATTACAATCAACCCAATGGGAATTAAATACCCAGCAACAGCCTATACAGCTAATGGCAGAAGTTTTCAATATTCTGTATACTATGGTGATTTGTTAATGTAGATCTAGGTCTCTTTTAACTTGCTACTTCTCTACAAAATGTCAATAAACCATCTGCTTTAACTTGTTAATTAAATACCTAAAAAAAAATGTTTAATCAGCAAGACAGTAACCCTTGAATGAATGCATCCACTAGTGATATTCTACTCTCCAATCTTTTAGGCACTAGCTTTTTCTACCCTTTCAAACAATAGCTTAACTTCCAACAGTAAGAAGAATTTCAAGTTGTAGAGATGTTCAGAGGGTGTCTCACTTTCATGAGATACAAATAATTAAGCTTAATAAATAAAAAGAAAGTCAGAAGATTTGTTTGCCTTACACAAAAAAACCAAGTACACCAACATTTAATTATCATATTTTTGGGATTTGCTGTTTTCTACCTAGGAAACACCTTTCATTCCCTGATCAAAAACCACAAAGGCTAAATATAGCCTAATTGTTACAATTGTAGTGAAAATAATGTATCATAAACTTTTCTTTGCAGACAAAAATTTTAAATCCAAGGTTTCCTTGAGGAAGACTAGGAATATATCAATATCATAGTCTGTCATTGAAAACCTGGAAACCCTTTCCTTCCTTGGACTCACGCTGTTTTAATCATACAACATTATGCATGTGAGCATTTGGAAGCTATTGAGACCTTTCAACATATTCTTGTCCTTAGGATCTATGATTTCGGACTGTCTTATAAGAAAGGTCATTTTGTCCCTTAGTGCCTCAACTTTCTTAGATAGGATACAAAAATGACTATTCCTATTTCATTAATAATACTGAAGGGCCCAACAAGATGGAATTTGGAAGATGGCTCCTGTCAAAGCATTTTTATCTCAAGTAAAGATGTTCTGATGTTTTCTGTTTGATTTTGAGATTACGTTTTAAGAAATGTACCTTATCCATTCTACTAATGGAAACCACAATTAATCATTGATTCATTCGACAAATATTACTTAAACATGTGGTATATACTAAACACTGGACAAGATGCTGGACACACAGAGAAGAGTAAATTCCTACCATGAGAAGAATAAGTTCCTACCATTAAGAAATTCACAGATAAACAGAAGTGAGACAAGTCAATAGACAGCCCTAGTGAAACACTTGTGATAAGGGCTCCAGGAGCACATGGAAGAACACAGAGAGAGGCACCTAACTTGGTCTTGGACAGGCTTCCTGGAGGAGGTGAGGTTTCAAAACCTCAAAAGGGGAAAGAAATTAGTGCAAAGAAGAGGAGCCAAGGAGGGCAGGGGAGAGGAATGTGTAGATGGGAGGGATTCCAGATAGAAAAACAGAAGCAAAGAAACAAAGTCATGAGAATATATGCATTTGGAAACCTGCCAGTCACTTTTCATAGCAGAGAGTACAAGTGTTGGAAAACATTGTGAGGGGAGGCTGTCATGATGGGCAGGAGAGAATCATGAGAACGTATGACTTGCTAAGGAAGTCGGTCATGTCACCAAGTGTGGTGGGGGTGTACAGGGAGTTTTTAGTTTTAATTCACCTATTCTTTTTCAAAAAATACATCTCTTCCATTCTATGGAGAATAGAATGGAAGATATGCCTTTATGGAAAGTGAATTGAAAGGAAGAAATAGTCATCGCTCCTGACAGGAGGGAAAAATATATGATCAACATCCTTTCCCAATCAAGGGAATGCAGTAAGTTATCATGTACTTTACTACATTTCTAGTTTACTTGATGGCATGGAAATATTGACTAGATTTCTGATACAGTGTCAGGAGTCAATGTCACTGCAGGGATGAATAAAACAAACAGATTGGATTCACATAAGTTTGCCACATGACTCATTTTTTCCCCCACCTAAAACTTTAGGAAAAATCAATTTGACCCAATTTCTTGCCTTTTTTGTGTTAGAATGAAGTCAGTGCCAAGTCTTTTACCTTTTCTTTTGCATTTAAAATCTGATGTGGGATTGTGCTATTATATATAGAAGAAATAATTCAATACCTCCTGCTACCTCCTATTTTGATTGAAAAAAAAGGAAAGAAAACAGGATGTGGACTTTCTTTTCTTCAAGCAAATCATTTGATTTTTAGGCTTCAAGAAGTTTTAGCTGTTAAATAAGCATAAATTTATTACTTTTTTCTCTGTAAAAATTGTATTTATTACAATGTACTGAGAGGATGACTCTTATGCGGTCACTTTCTAATAACTCAACATGTATGAAAACCTCATGGCATCCAAACAAGTTCTGTTATAGAATCTAAAGTGACTAAACATGTACTATTGGGACCTGACTTCCAGAACTTAAAACTGGCAACTAAATCTCTGGGCTAATACTGTAGGCATGAAATGCAAAGTCTGACATTCATATAGATGAGTTTTTAAAGCTTCAGTATCTTTGGTTATAAGAAAGTAAAACTTGGCCCCAACTTACACCACAAGCACGCTAAGATTTCCTTATGGGACAGATTTTATTTGGTCAAGCATGATTGTTAATATTGGTAGTACATTTTCACATAAGCTTAAGAAATCATTGTCCATTCAGACAATGGGGATAAACATGAGATTGAGGTTAAAAAAAAAGTTTCATTTTTCTAGGCTCTGGATATGAGTCTTGCTTCACTCACTGGCTCATTTGTTCAATCATTTGTTAGTTAATTCATTTCTTCATTCAAAAATTACGTACTGAATTGGGTAGATGGAAATACTAGCTAGCAGTCAATGAGAGAGAGGGGTAAGGGGTATGGTATATATGAGTTTTTACGTTTTCATTTCTTTTTCTGAATTGATGCAAATGTTCTAACAAATGATCATGGTGATGAATATACAACTATGTGATAATATTGCGAGTTACTGATTATATACCAAGAACGGAATGATCATATGGTAAGAATGTTCATGTTTGTATGTTATGTTTAAAAAAAATCATGTACTGAGCAATTTCTGTATGGCAGACACTGTGACAAGCACTAGGGATTCAGAGATGAACAAAACAGTTATGTTCAAAGATACTGTCCTTGTGATATTTAGAAGTGAGCAAAGAATGTTGACAAAAAAATAAGTTTAAATCTGATTAAAGTTATAAGGAAAAATGTATCCCTAGGGGAAAAACAACAACAACAAATTATTTGCTATTAAGTAGTCTATCCATTGAGGAGAACAAACATGTAGACAAATTAAGCAAAATAGTCAATAGGTGATACAGTTTTCAAAAAAGGAGGGTCTTTAGGCAGAAGTCCTGGGTTTAAATCTGGATTTCAAAGCTAGCTGTGTGATCCTGAGCCAGTTACTTAAGTCTTCTCAGCCCTGGCTTCATTATATGTAACATGAGGAAAATCCATCTTGTTTGTCTGAAGGTGTGAAAATCAGGTACAAAGCTAGGTTCTCATTAAATCGTAGTTATTGCAATTATTATTTTCTGGAGTCACGGAAGTTTTCACACTGGTGGGAACATTTCAATTTGGTCTGGAAGAGTAAGTAGGAGTTTATCAGGCAGAAAAAGTTTGGCAGGATATTTAAGAGAAAGGGAACAAAGTATGCAAGTTCATATTGACATAAAGAAAATGGTGTCTTTAAAAAAGGGCAAATAGATCTGTGAAGCTGGAATATCATCTAAGTAATCCATTTTTCAACCTTTTCTTCTTTCAACTGGTAAACAAACGAAAGAATTCTAAAAATCCATTTCAATCCATTTCACTCCTTACCACTCTCTATTCCCCACACCATGGAAACGCAGCTCTACCTCTTTTATTATAAGTCAATGTTAAGATACATGGGTAGGTCAAGTTTTGCAGTCTGCACAGCACTGGATACTCAAAATAATGTGAACAGCAAACACATTCCATGCAAGAATGTGGATGCTCCTGCAAGTCCAGAAGCTGCAATTAATGGAGCAAAAACTGGTACAGGAAATATGTAAGTACTGCTTCTACTATCATTTTAACCATTATTTTCCACCTCAATAAAATGCTTTCCTTATTACTCATACTACTGGAAGATTCTCACCGGGGACTGGAAGGATCATTCTCAACCCAATGGGGAAGCCCTCTCGTTCTTCCCAGGGAGATTCCTGAACAACCACAAAAACAGCAGTTACAGCAGTACTTGCGGGGAGCCTCGCTTCTATCGCGCTGAGAATGACTCACACATCCAGATGGCCTCATTACTCCCCATCCAGATTCCACTCTTGGCAATATCAACCTGATCTGGTGTTGTTGCAATAAATAACGTTCTCTGTTCTGAGGGCTCATGCTTTTAAAGATGAAAAAATGTATATTGCTCTAATTTCTTAATATAAAAGTAACCAGTTCTCATTATGGGCTGTTTGGGGGTAAAAGGCAGGGTATGAGGAAAAAAATAGATATAATCCATCAGTTTTTGCCCACAACTCTGTTATTTAGAGATAACCACTGTGAACACATAGATATATTTTTTCCCAGTCTTTCTTCCTTTCATAAGTAGATTTCTAAGACAGATTTCTAAAAGAGGAACTACACAGAGTCAAAGAGAATTAACATTTTTCAGACTCTTGATGTGTACCACCAAATTGTTTTTGAGAAATATACCAATTTCCATTTTCAGAGGCACTATTGGAGAGTGATGTCACGTAGCATTTTCATTAATGTTAACACCGTTTTAACCTCTGCTTTTTGTTACAAGTAACTGTGATCAATTTAAAAATTTTAACTTGATTTTTTTGAAAAGATACAGAGATTAAATAATTATTTATGAAGATTAAAAAGAAAACCCCTGCATTACCTCTCCTACCCTTAACACACACACTTACATTTCTCACTCTCCAGAGGTAAATACTTTAGCTGATTCATTTGTTTTATGCCTCCTTATCTGGAAATGACATGCTTGTATTGATACTTTTTAATATTTCAGTTTTAAGCATTGACTGCTGATTTTCCATGATGGAAAATAAGGATATGGGCTCTTGGACATACACAGTTCTCATCATCATCCAATACGTATCATAATTTTACTTAAACTGAGAGTTACTGTGTTTACATTAGTAGGACTAAGGAAACTATTAGCAGCTAAATCATACAATATAATACAAAATTAATTTCTTTTCTGCAAAAGTTTTTCTTTTGCTTGTTTAAAATTCTTGTTTTGTTTGTTTTCTTAGTTCTCTATATACCTATCATTAATTCAATTCCAAACATTCCCCTGTGGCAAAGAAAAATCTTCTCTAAGTATAGGCTCAAACACATTAAGAATTTTATCAAATTAATCTTCTCAAAGAAAGTCTTCTGATTTTATGGATTATTCTCTATGCCTAATACACAGCTGTCAACTTGGGATATTTCTTCATTTTCGTGAGATTTATTTCAATTTTTTTTTTGAGTTTACTCTTTTTTTGTGTGAGAATTTCCCAGTAGCTTCCTGAGTAAGTATATATCAGAGGCAAAGTTTTTGAGACCTAACATCTCTGAAATTGTCTTTATTCTATTCTCACACCTGGTTAATAGTTTAGCTGGGTATAGAATTATTGGTTGAGAATCATTTTCTTCAAAACGTAAAAGGTATCATTCATTATCTTCTAGATGTCAATATGAATCATGAAAATTATGATGACCTTTTGATTTTTTTTTTTTTGCATAAGCAGGCAACGGGAATTGAACCCAGGTCTCCAGCATGGCAGGTGAGAACTCGGCCTGCTGAGCCACCATGGTCTGCCCGACCTTTTGATTTTTGATCCTTTATAAATTACCTGTCAATGCTTAGAGTAAGTGTGCTTTTTTATATATTGTGCTGGATATTCCTATTAATGGGTTCACAAAATATTTCTTCAATTATTGCCTCACTCAGTTTTCTCATCTATTTTCTTAAACTTTTGTTAATTGCATAATATAACATATATGCAAAGCAATAGTTTTCAAAGCACTCTTCAACAAGTAGTTACAGGACAGATTCCAGAGTTTGTCATGAACTATCATACCATCATCTCAGATTTTTCCATCTAGCTGCTCCAGATTATAGGAGGCTAGAAGGAAGAAATTTTTTTTTTATCATTGCAATCGACTTTTTGTGTGTGAAAAATAACATATAACAATAAAGCAATAAATTTTGAAGCACATCACAATTAGTTGTAGGACAGATTTCAGAGTTTGGTATGGGTTGCAATTCCACAATTCCAGGTTTTTACTTCTAGCTGCTCTAAGATACTAGAAACTAAAAGAAATATCAATTAAATGATTCAGCAATCTTATTCATTTTAAACCCTACCTTCTCTGTATAACTCCACCATCACCTATGATCTTCTATCCCACTCTATAGGGGTATTTGGAGTTCCATTCTAAGTTTCTCATATTGGAAGGGTCTGTTAATAACATGGGGTAGGGAGATGGAACTAGCTGATGTTCTGAAGAGGCTGAGCCCTCTAGTTTCAGGACTTATTTGGTCCAGGGACCCATCTGGAGACTGCAGATTTCTGAAAGTTACCCTAGTGCACGGAATCTTTGTAGAATCTTATATATTACCCTAGGTGTTCTTTAGGGTTGGCTGGAACTCCTGCTTTACTTTTAGAACTCCTTTTAATTTGGCTTTAGATTTCCTGGACTGGTCCTCTTATTTATTCATCTCTTCTTATATATTTTCTATCTCTTTGTTCTTTTGCTTTATTTCATTGTAGAGTTCCTCAAATTGATTTTTTCTTTAAACCTTCTACTGAGTTTTTTATTTCTACTATTGTCTTTTTACTTTTCAGGAGCTCTTTTATTCCACAGTAACTTAAGAAACAAAAATAATTCACTTTTGTAACTGACCTTGTTAGTTATTGACACCCACACAGACACCATTATTATATGACATGTTTTAACAGATACTATTAATAGAGAGAGAGTGAGCAAGGACTTGCCATATTCAAATGACTCTGGTTTCAGGAATACGATAGGTCTGATCTGGGACCCTGACTTTAGAACCAATACATATGCAGCTTAGCTGTAATAATTAACTTTAGCTATATACCATTCCCCAAATTGTATCATAAGAATAACTCAGAGTTATGATATTCAGTCAGACATTTTCTGTACCATCTGACCAGTGTTGGAAAGGTATGCTGTACTCAATAGTCTGCAACTAAACCTAAATCTACAGAACAATGACATAGAAATTTACCAGACTTTGCCTAGGTAGCTTGAGTACTAGAATAAATTCATTCATCATAATGGATACTCACATTCACTGTGGATTAGATTCATCTGGGTCTTTTCCTTTCATTATTTTTATTAGTGAAGTTGTGAGCTTATAGAAAAATCATGAACAAAATACAAGATTCACATATGTCATCCTATAATTAATACCCTGTATTGGTGTGATATAATTGTTAAATTAATTGAAAGTACATTTTTATTATTGTTCTATTAACTATAGTCCATGGTTTAACTTAGGGTTCACTGTTTGTGTTGTACAGTTCCATGGGTTAAATATTTTTTTAAATTTTAGTACCATATATACAACCTAACATTTGCTTTTTACCAAATTCAGATGTTGTGTTACCATCACAAACATCCATTACCAATACATTTCCATGGTTTCAAATAGAAGCTGTACATTTTAAGCCTTAACTCCTCATTCCCTACCCCCTGTCTCCTAGTAAACTATATCTAGAGTCTAACTCTAAGAGTGTGTTTTGTTTCGGATGTTCCTTTTTTTAATAGCATTTTGTTCTCATTTCATGGATCAAGAATATTTATTGATACAATATCAACTATATTTCCTCTAATTCTCTCAGGAATTTTACAAGTTTTCTTCTACATGTATATTCTGTACTTCTAAGTTGGTCTTTTTCTGTTTGAAAATTTCTCTCCTTAATTTAGGTACTATCCTCAAATGTTTGGCAAATCTATCTGTCTGTTTATATGTAAAGCCAGGGTGGGCAACAGTGGCTCAGTGGTAGAGTTCTCACATGCCATGCTGGAGACCTGGTTTAGTTCCTGGTGCCTGCCCATGTTAAAACAAACAAACAAATAACAACAATATATATTTAAAGCCAGAGTACTAAAATTCAAATTGGAGGTTCCATCGGCATGGGTAGGATTTGTCAACTATAGCCTTGACTGTAGAATGAAGCTATAGTATAGCTGAGCTGTTTCATTCAGAAACCCATTTCTTCAGTATCTTTGTGTCATTTCTCTTGGGATGGCAGATTCTACAGAAGATGTCAATCTGTCCAGAGAGTTTATAAGTGACTGGAATCTGGATGGGAGGAGAAGATCGGAATTCTTCATCTTTAGAACTCATTCAACAAATATTTGAACATCTCAATCTCACAGTTTCTATTATAGACTTTAGAGTTACAACAGTGAACAAAAAGCCTTCATATTCTTGTGAACAAAAATATGTAAATGTTCACGTATCATTTTGTTTCAGCATGCCACCTCAATCCTCAACTATACACAAATCCCCCAATGTACTCACTCCCACCAGAGAACAAATGCCCGAAATTTTGCTGGAATGGAGGTGGCATGATCACATAGGTCTGCAGAGCATAAGATGGAAATTAGGTCTAATTGCTTCTTAAATAGTTTTAGTCTTTACTCTACTTTCTTAGGTGCCATAGTGTGGCTTACTAAATCTTTTGGGTATTTTATAATATGGATCAGACTGCTTTCTTACTTAACCCAATGCTAGCACAAAATCAGCACTACCAGGTAACTAAGGTAGTTATAACTTGTCCATTTATTTTCTAGGTTCCAAAAACTTCTTTGTTGTTATCTCCTTTCCATTGTTATAATTGTAATTTATGCTTAAATGAAATCCTTCTATAGTTTCCAGAAGGTAGAGGAGCTACATGAATGTATTAATTGCTCTATATTGAGCCAGAAGTCTCAATGATTTTTAATATTATAACTTGTCATTTATATACCTTCTGTTGTGAATTGTCTGAACACATTCCTGATGGTTTAACATCGACGTTTTAGTGTTTTTCTTACTTATTTACATACACTCATATATATTAATGGATTAATAACTAAAACGCAGGATTTTGTAGGAAGATTAATTTAAAAACTTTTGAATTATCTGTGGTTCTTGTGGTTTAGAATAGGTTATGAATTGCACATATGGAACAAATATAATGAACTTACTCTGAATATTTCACCACAAATAAATGTATTTAAATGTACATAAAGAGTAATCTTCATTAACTAGACTTTGAACTTCCAACAGGAAGATTAAGATATTTATACTAATTCAACAAACTTTTATTGAATAGTTGATATGTGTGAAACAGCATATCCCTGAGAATACTGTGCTGGTTTGAAAGTGTTTTATACTGCAGAAACACCATGTCCTTGAATCCTGATTCAATATTGTAGGGAGGAAACCTATGATTGGGTCATCTCCATGGAGATTGACCCACTCAACTGTGGGGCATGACTTTTGATTAGATTATCTCTGTGGGTACATGGTGTGCCCAACTGTGGGTTTGGCCTTTTGATTAGATGGAGAAGTGACTCTGCCCATCTTGATTAATTTACTGCAGTCCTTAGAAGGGTGGACATTCTGCAGAAAATGCAGCTGCGTCAGAGCAGTAAGAGACATAAACATTTGAAGATACTTGGGGTGCCAACAGAGAAAGCTGACATCTAGACATGGACACTGGAGAAACAAAACCCAACAGATGTCACCATGTGCCTTCCCATGAGATGCTAAGCAAGTCAGAACCCAGAGTTATGTCCTGGAGGAGCTATGTGAAGGCCCACAGACACTTAGAGAGGATACAACTGGCTTCAGAAGCTGGAATCAATGGAACTGGGAACAAGGACCAGCAAAAGCCAGCTATGTGCCTTCCCATTTGACAGACATTGGCCTTTCTTGAGTCAATGTATCATTATCTAGATGCTTTAGTTTGGACATTTTTATGCCCTTAGAACTGTAAATTTGTAATTAACAAATTCTGTTTTTAAAAGTTGTTCCAGGGGACTTCCGGGTCAAGATGGTGGCCTAACAACATGCATGGTTTAGGTCTTCCAGAACAACTACTAAATAACCAGAAACAGTACAGAACAGCTCCTGGGGTCACGTCAGTGACCAGACACACAGCATACCCCAGTCTGGACCAGCTGGACCGGCTGCAAGCACCCCCCCGAACCGTGAGTTCCCAAAGCTGCAGCGGCCAGCGCCCCTCCCCCACAGGCCGCTTCCCAGAGGGGAAAGGAAAGGACTTTACCAGCAGCAGGGACTGGGCACAATAAAATGCCAATTGTGGAACTAATCAACAAATTCTGACTACTAAAAATAGGCCCCCAGCTTAGGTGAACCTGATCAAAGCAGAGGTTGCTCATTTTTGCGCCGGTGCCAAGAGGGCAGGACTGACAGGAAAAGGGGGAAAGAAAAAAAAGAAGGAAACACAGGTTTTTGTGGCTGTGTATCTACAAAGGCTTGACTGCCTCTGGATACAGCGGCAGGCCTTTTCAGGCTGCAACTGCCCCAGGTATAGGCAGAAGTGAGCTCTTTTGGGGGCTTGTCTGGAGCCTGTGCCTTCCCCAGGGGAGGGGTGAAACCCCACCCAGGTGGAATCCCTCCATCAAGAAATTCAGACCCCAGGGCTTGTTAATTTGAAGCCATTAAAACCAGCCTACAACCTTTCCTCTGTCTCCACCATGCCCCCAGCAGGGAGAGTCTGGCAAAGTTAAAGGTACTGCATCATCTTATGCTGGTGGGACCTGCAGTCAGACAAGTGCCACACACAGGGCAGGATAAGAAAAACAGAGTCCAGAGACTTCACAAGAAAGTCTTTCAACCTGCTGGGTCTCACCCTCAGGGAAAACTGACACAGGTGACTCTTTCCTCCTGATAGGAGGCCAGTTTGGTCTGGGAAAATCTGGCTGGGGTCTATAATATCTAAGTAGACAATCCTAAGTGTGTGGGGGGGAAGGCACCACACAGGCAGGGCAAGAAACAAGAAAACAAGGACTGAAAAATTCTCCTCTGTTAAACAAAACTTAAGCTAAAGGTCCAGATAAAGCTGAACGGAATGTCAAAGAACAGATAGACAACAAATTCATCCAGCAAGAAAACCCTAGATAAAAGAAGTGAAAGCAATCTCCAGAATAAACTAATTAAGGTAATTAAATGCCTAGACACCAGCAAAAAATAACAAATCACACTAGGAAAATTGAAGATATGGCCCAGTCAAAGGAACAAACCAACAATTCAAATGACATAGAGAAGCTGAAACAATTAATTCAGAATGTACGAACAGACATGGAAAACCTCATCAAAAACCAAATCAATGAATTGAGGGAGGATATAAAGAAGGCAAGGAAAGAACAAAAAGAAGAAACTGAAAGTCTGAAAAAACAAATCACAGAACTTATGGGAATGAAAGACACAGTAGAAGAGATGAAAAAAACAATGGAAACCTACAATGGTAGATTTCGAGAGACAGAACATAGGATTTCTGAACTGGAGGACGGAACATCTGAAATCCGACAAGAAACAGAAACTATAGGGAAAAAAAAGGAAAAATATGAGCAGGGACTCAGGGAATTGAAAGACAATATGAAGCGCACGAATATACATGTTGTGGGTGTTCCAGAAGGAGAAGAGAAGGGAAAAGGAGGAGAAAAACTAATGGAGGAAATTATCACTGAAAATTTCCCAACTCTTACGAAAGACTTAAAATTACAGATCCAAGAGGTGCAGCGTACCCCAAAGAGAATAGATCCAAATAGACATACTCCAAGACATTTAATAATCAGAATGTCAGAGGTCAAAGAGAAAGAGAGGATCTTGAAAGCAGCAAGTGAAAAGCAATCCATCACATACAAGGGAAGCCCAATAAGACTACGCGCAGATCTCTCAGCAGAAACCATGGAGGCGAGAAGACAGTGGGATAATATATTTAAATTATTAAAAGAGAAAAATTGCCAACTAAGAATTCTATATCCAGCAAAACTGTCCTTCAAAAATGACAGAGAAATTAAAACATTTTCAGACAAAAAATCACTGAGAGAATTTGTGACCAAGAGACCAGTTCTGCAAGAAATACTAAAGGGAACACTAGAGACAGATACAAAGACAGAAGAGAGAGGTGTGGAGAAGAGTGTAGAAAGGAAGACTATGAGTAAAGGTAAAAAGAAGGAAAATTAGATATGACATATAAAATCCAAAAGGCAAAATAGTAGAAGAAAGTACTACCCATGCAGTAATAACACTGCATGTTAATGGATTAAACTCTCCAATCAAAAGACATAGTCTGGCAGAATGGATTAAAAAACAGGACCCATCTATATGCTGTCTCTACTCAAAGGACACGAGGCCAAGGACACAAATGGACATTTACACACCAATGTTTATAGCAGCATTATTAACAATTAATTACCAAGAGATGGAAACAGCCAAAATGTCCATCAACAGACAGTTGGCTAAACAAACTGTGACATTTACATAAGATGGAATATTATGCAGCTGTAAGACAGAATAAAGTTATGAAGTATGTAACAACATGGATGAACTTTAAGGACATTATGCTGAGTGTGATTAGCCAGAAACAAAAGGACAAATACTGTATGGTCTCGCTGATATGAACTAACATTAGTGAATAAACTTGGAATATTTCCTTGGTAACAGAGACCATCAGGAGATAGAAATAGGGTGAGATATTGGTTAATTGGAGCTGAAGGGATACAGATTGTGCAACAGGACTGAATATAAAAACTCAGAGGGACAGCACAATACTACCCAACTGTAATGTAATTATGTTAAAACACTGAATGAAGCTGCATGTGAGAATAATAGAGGGAGGAGGGCTGGCGACATAAATGAAATCAGAAAGAAAGATAGATGGTAAAGATCGAGATGGTATAATCTAGGAACGCCTAGAGTGTATAATAATAGTGAAATGTACAATGTACAAATTTTAAAAATGTTTTTGCATGAGGAAGAACAAAGGAATGTCATTATTGCAGCGTGCTGTAAATAGATGATTATTAATACTTTAAAATGTCACTTTACGTGAGACTAAAGCAAAAAATGTTTATTTGTTACAAAATTTATATTTTGACTAGAGCATTTCCTAATATAACTCATGTACATAGTTTAATTGAATGTCATAAGTACTTGGAATCTCAGGTAGGACATGAGATTTTGTTGGTTTGCCCAGAGTGATGCCCTGATAAATCCCAGAGTGATTTGATCAGTGACTGGAAATGTATTTGCAAGTCCCCTTCGGGGAATGGTGAGAGTGGAGAGAAATTCAACTTCCGCAAGTTGAATTCTTGATATTCTCACAAGCAGTGTGGACAACCAAAGCTATAGGTTGAGCCCCCAGTCTTGAGGTTTGTTCATATGAAACTTAACCTCACAAAGGATAGGTCAAGTCTACTTAAAATTTAGGCCTAACAGTCACCCCCAAGAGAGCCTCTTTTGTTGCTCAGATGTGGCCTCTCTCTCCAGCCAACATGACGAGCAGTCTCACCACCCTCCCCCTCTCTGCGTGGGACATGAGTCCCAGGGATGTGGACCTTCCTGGCAAAGTGGGACAGAGATCCTGGAATGAACTGAGACTCAGCATCAAGGGACTGAGAAAAACCCTAGAAAGAGCTGAGAATTAACATCAAGGGACTGAGAGAACCTTCTCGACCAAAAGGGGAAGAGTGAAATGAGACTAAGTGTCAATGGCTGAGAGATTCCAAACAGAGTTGAGAGGTTATCCTGGAGGGTATTCTTATGTATTAAGTAGATATCACCTTGTTGTTCAAGATGTAGCGGAGAGGCTGGAGGGAACTGCCTGAAAATGTAGAGCTGTGTTCCAGTAGCCATGTTTCTTGATGATGACTGAACAATGATATAGCTTTCACAATGAGATTCTGTGAATGTGAAAACCTTGTGTCCTATGCTCCTTTTAGCTACTATATCAACAGAAGAGTAGAACATATGGAATAAAAATAAATAATAGGGGGAACAAATGTTAAAATAAATTTAGTTTGAAATGCTAGTGGTAAATGAAAGTGAGGGGTAAGGGATATGGTATGTATAATCTTTTTTTTTCTCTGTTATCATTTTATTTCTTTTTCTGTTGTCTTTTTATTTCTTTTTCTAAATCGATGCAAATGTTCTAAGAAATGATGAATATGCAACTATGTGATGATATTAAGAATTACTGATTGTATATGTAGAATGGAATGATATCTTAATGTTTTGTTTAATTTTTTAATTAATAAAAAAGGTTAAAAAAATAAAATAAAAGTTGTTTCATTTCTGGTATATTGCATTCTGGTAGCATTTACCAAACCAAAATAAATACAAAGAATGCAAAGGGACTAAATTCCATGGTTACAGGATTTTCAGGGGAAAACAAATCAATAAATAATCATAAAACAATGAGGGCTGATCTATATCAGAACCACATTGCTAAGAACAACTCAGTTGACCTGCGAATAGGTAGAAGTAAGGAAAGTTTCAGAGCTAAAGAGCTGATTTTGAGGTGGATATTGAAACTGTCAGTTTTCCCAGGCTGCAAAGGTAGAAAAGGACATCTTAGGTTTAAGAAAAAGAGGTTGAGCAGTAGTTACTTTAAATATAAACAGACTAAACCTCCAGTTGAAAGGCAAAGATTGGTAGAATGGATAAAAATTATGACCAAACTATATGCCTTTTTAGAAGAGATTCACCTTAAATTCAAAGATACAATAGATTGAAAGTGGGATGAAAATATAAAAAATATATACTATGCACACTGTCACTAGAAGAGAGTAGGGCAGTTTTATAAATATCAAATTGAAAAGATTAAAACCATAACTATTCCAAAGCAGGCTACTATACTGAAAATAAAAGGGTCAATTCAACAAGAAGACATAACAAATATAGATATATATCCACCTACCTGCAGAGCTCCAAAATATGTGAAGCAATTAGTTAACAGATTCGAAGGGAGAAACAATTCTACATAATAGCAGGATATTTCAATATACCATTTTCAATAATGGATAGAATATCTTGGTAAAATCAATCAGGAAATACAAGACTTGAGTGATATTATTATACCAGTGAGACCTAACAGACATATACAGAGTACTTCACCCAATAGCAGCAGAATATATGCTTTTCTGTAATGCACATGGATCACTCTCCAGGATAGACCATATGTTAAGTCACAAAACAAGTCTCAATAAATTAAAAAAAAAAAAACTGAAATCATACAGTGTGTTTTCTATGACCACAATGGAATGAAGCCAGAAATTAATAACAGAAGAACTAGAAAATTCACAATGTGGAAGTTAATCCACATGCTCTTCAACAAACGGTTAAAAGCAGAAATCTCAAGGGAAATTAGGAAATATCTTGAGACCAGTGAAAACAGAAATACAATATATCAAAACTTATGAGATGCAGTCAAGGCATGACTGAAAGTGAAATTTATGTCTATATGCCTGCATTAACAAAGAAGATGTCAAATCAAAGACTTAACCTTATGACTAGATAATACAGAAAAAGAAGAACAAACTAAACTGAAAGTGAGGAGAAGGAAGGAAATAACAAAGATTTGAGCATAGATAAAAATGGAGAATAAAAAACAATAAAGCCAATCAACAAATCAAAATTTCGTTCTTTGAAAAGAACAAAATCAACAAACTTTTAGCTAGACTGACACAGAAAAGAGAGAGTACATAAATAACTGAAATCAGAAATGTAAACAGGGACATTCTACCAACCCTGCAACAATAAAAAAATATTATGAGAGGATACTGTGAACATCTGTATATAACAAATTAGATAGACTAGACAAAATGGACATAGTCTAGAAACACAGAAACTACTTAACTGACTAAAGAAGAAATAGAAGATATCAAAAGACCAATAACAAGTAAAAAGATTTAAATCAGTAATCTAAAACCTCCCAACAAAGAAAAGCCTAGGATCAGAGGGCTTCAGTGGTGTTTTACCAAATTACTAAGAACTATCACCAATCCTGCTCAAACACTTCCAAACAAATGAAGAGGATACACTCTCTAAGTCACTCTATGTGACCAACATCATTCTCATATTAAAGCCAGATAAATAAACTACAGGAAAGGAAAACTAAAGGCCATTTCCCTCTGAATACAGAGGCAAAAACCTCAACAAATTTCGAGCAAACTGAATCTAACAGCAGCTAAAGAATTATATACCAGGAACAAATGGAATTTATCTCTGGTAAGCAAGGGTGGTTCAACAAATGAAAATCAATTAATGCCACACACCACAATAACAAAATGAAGGATTAAACCACATGATTATATCAATTAATGCAGAAAAAGCATTTGACAAAATCTAGTACCTCTTCTTGATAAAAGCACTTAGAAAACTAGGAATGGAATTAAACTTACTTAACATGATAAAGGGCATCTATGAAAAACTTGTAGCTAACATCATATTCAATGGTGAAAGACTGAAAGCTTTCCCTTTAAGATGGAATGACACAAGGATGCCCACTGTCACCACTGTTATTCAACATTGTACTGGAAGTCCTAATCAAAGCAAGAAACAGAAATAAAAAGCATCCAAATTGGCAAGCAACAAGTAAAATTTTCCTATTTGCAGAGGAAATGATCCTGTACATATATATTTATTTAGAGAGAGAGAGAAAATTGGAAAAAACATAACAAAGCTACTAGATCTAATAAATGAATTCAGCAAAGTGGTCATGCAAAATAAGTAGTGTTTCCTTAGAGTAGTAGTGAACAATATGAAGAGGAAATCAAGAAAAAAAAATACATTTACAATAGCAACTAAAAGAATAAAATATCTAGGAATGTAACCAGGGATGTAAAGAAACACAGAAACTACAAAACATTGCTAAAATAATTCAAAGAAGAACTAAATAAGTGGAAGGACAGTCAATATTCATGGATTGAAATATTAAATATTGTCCGTTCTATACAAAGTAATTTACAGATTCAATGGTAGGAACTGCAAAATTCCTACCAGCCTTATTAACAGAAATGGAAAAACCAATCATCAAATGTTTATGGAAGGTGAGGGGCACTGAATAGCCAAAGCCATCTTGCAAAAAACAAAGTTGGAAGACTCACACCTCTTGGTTTAAAACATTACAAAGTCACAGGAATGAAAACAGCATGAAATTGAACTGAGTGCTTACAAATAAACCCTCATATCTATGACCTCTGATTTTTGACAAGGATGCCAAGCCCACTCAATGGGGAAAGAATGGTCTCTTCAGCATACGGAGCTGGGAAAAATGGATATCCACATGCAAAAGAATGAAGGTGAACTACACAAAATTAACCAAGGACCTAAATGTAATAACCAAACCTATAAAATTCTTAGAAGAAAACAGGTAAGCCATCTTCAGGGCATTGTTTTGGGCAATGGTTCTTTAGACTTTAAATGAAAATTCTAAGCAATGAAAGAAAAAAATAGATAAATGGAATCTTATCAAAATTAAAACTTTTGCACATCAAAGGACTTCATCGTGAAAAAAGGACAACCTCTAGAATGGAAGAAAATATTTGGAGACCACATATCCAATAAAGGTTTAATTCCCAGAATATATAAAGAAATCTAACAATGCAACAACAAAAGAACAAGGCACCCAATTAAAAAATGGGCAATGGATGTGAATAGACATTTCTTCAGAGAAGATATGCGAATGGTTACTAATCACATTAAAGATGCACAACAAAATTGGTCATCAGGGAAATGCAACTCAAAACCACAATAAGATACCCCTTCGTACCGACTAGGATGGCTAGTATTAAAAAAAATGATGATAACAAGCATTGGCATTCCTACGTAGACAAATTGGAACTCTTATAAATTGTTGGTGGGATTGTAAAATCATTCAGTCACTGCAGAAATGAGTTTGGCAGGTTCTCCGAAAACTGAACATATATACCCCCAAGAACCAAAAGCAGGGACTCAAACAGATATTTCACGGAAATGTTTATAGCTGCATTTTTCACAATTGCAAAATATGGAAGCAACCTAAGTGTCCATCAACAGGTGAACGGATAAATCAAATGTGATATATAGACATATTTATGCATATATATATTACACAATAATGGAATATTATTTATTAAAAGGGATGAAGTTCTGATACATTCTACAACATGGATGAATCTTGTAGACATCACATTGAGAGGAATAAGCCAGATATAAAAGAATAAATATATCATTTCACTCATATGAAATACCTAGAATAAGCACATTCAGAGTCAGATAGTAGGTGTGGTAGTTAGATTCAGTTGTGAACTTGGCCAGGTGAAGGCACCTAGCTTTGTTGCTGTGGACATGAGCCAATAGTACGTGAACCTCATCTGTTGCTGATTACATCTGCAGTCAACAAGGAGGCGTGCCTGCTGCAATGAATGACGTTTGACTTAATTGGCTGGTGCTTAAATGAGAGAGCACAACACAGCACAGCTGAAGCAGCTCAGCATACCTCATCTCAGCACTCGCAGCTCAGCCCAGGCCTTTGGAGATGCAAAAAGAAATCACCCCAGGGAAAGTTGTTGGAACCCAGAGACCTGGAGAGAAGGCCATCAGAGACCATCCTGTGCCTTCCCACGTAAGAAAGAACTTCAGTGAAAGGTTAGCTGCCTTTCCTCTGTAGAACTAACAATATAAATTCCCTTTTATTAAAAGCCAATCTGACTCTGGTGTGTTTCATTCCGGCAGCTAGCAAACTAGAACAGTAGGATACAGGTTACCAGGGACCAGGGGAGGGGCAATGGTTTGAGGAAAATGAAGAGTTATTGCTTAATGGGTGCAGAGTTTCCCTTTGAGGTTATCTAAAAATTGGGTAATGGAGATTGATGATGGTAGTACAATACTGTGAATATAATTGATACCTCTGAATTGTACACCTGAGAGTGGTAAAAATGGGAAATTGTGAGTTGTGTATATGTCATTACAATAAAAAGTTAAAAACCAACAAACAAAAAGAACAATGTTTTGAGGATAGATGAGCAGAAAGAAGAAGAGAACCTGGATGCTTAATGCATACTGAACCATTGGAATCACTCCATCTCTATGCTTTTTGTTATAGGGTACAATAAATCCATTTATTATTTAAGCCATATTAAGTTGAATCTTCTATTATTTGCAATCTAAGTATATGGACTGATTCAAGCTCCTAGAAAAATCTCTCATACATAGTAGAAGAGTCAAGGAATGCTTGTTAATATCTTCATGCTATTTTATGAGGAACGAATGGTTAATCTTTCAAGGAAAATTTGCTGATGTCAACAATTATGTGTATTCACTGGCATATCTAAGATTTGCCTATAAATAATGAATTACCTTGGAATAGTAATAAAAATGTAGTAACTTATGTAGGGCCCTGGAATATAAAAAGTTGATAGCTATGAAGTGGAGGAAAAAAAGTGGGTTATAAGATACAGGAATATGAGAATATTAAAAAAGTAGGAAAGAAAAGGTTACAGGACATTGAAACTAGACAGAACTTTAGAAGAAGAGTCTAGCATAACCTCTGAATTTTACAGTTTGTGAAAAACAGTCCCAGAGAAATGAAAAATTGTCAAAGAACCCACCATTAACAGTGGAACCAGAGCTAGGACATAACATTCTGACTTCTTTTAGAGCACATTTATTATGTCCCTCTCGGTATACATAAATATTATTTTCTTATGAGTAAATATAAAGAAAATTGATCAGAAGATCTGGAAAATACAGGTTTTAATTCTACTTTATTGTTAATGTAAGAAGTATTTTAGGTTTACAAAAAAAAAATCACCATTTCTTAATGATGTCTGCCTCGGGCATGTAATAGGAAAAATGTCATGTAACTGTTACCCTGTGTAACTGTGTACAGGAACACCTAATGGGAAGGAGGGTGGAAAATAAAAAGGGAAGGAAAAGACCATATGTGATTTATGGCTGAGTGACCTCATTTTGGCTTAGCTTACATTATCAAATTTACTCTTCAGAAAAAGGCATTAAATTTTGGATTATATGGTCTGAAATCTCTCCCTTTTCCACACTAATTTCTTTTCTTGTTTTAATTTGTTCTTTTGGAAAGAGATATACTTCTAAATCAGTGTTAGTATTTGAGATTATATAAAGCTATCATTTAGCCACCTTGATCCTTGATTCCCTTCCATTAGAAAATCAGTTGATTTTGAAAAGTGTTTCAAATTATTGGTATACACATCTGTTGCAAAGAAACACTCATTCTGTCTAGTTTTGCTTATTTTTCCCCACTCAAACAAATTGGTATTTACCAATATATTGCGTTTCTAATAAATGAAAGAATTATAGTCAGATTTTCTTCAAACATCTACTCATTTGTAATCAGGTACATAAGAAAATACTTTCTATAATCTGGAATTTTATCGAAATATTACTTCTTATAAAGCATACAAGAGAGTCTTGGCATTTCTCAAAGATAACATGAGATAGATAAGCATTGCATGTTGAACATGATTTTCATTTTTCTAAATATTCCCCAGTCCTATTTATTTCTTAATTTAATTTCATCAATATTTCTCCATTACAAATGTTTGTATTTTTTTAACACCCACACTATTTTTTCACATGCAATTTAAACTAAGATGACATTCTCTGAGAATAAGACAGTTTATTTCCCCATTTTTCTGCTTCCTGATGTTTGGTAGTCTTAAATGCCATGGTAGATCCCTCTAGAAAGCCCTTTTCAAAAATTGTGCTTTACTTTGGAGCTCTGGAGCACCACACTGAGAATTCTTGGAATAAACCGGAAGGCAGACCAAGGAGACAAAAAGAACACTATCATTTCCTCAAGGTCAATCAAAGAGGATCCCCAAACTCACTTTGGAAATGAATGTGAGTGAAAATGGCCATTTTGACATCAGTAACTTACATTTATACATTATATATATGTATATACATTATACATTATACTTTACATTTCATATTTATAAATAAGAAAAACAGCACATTTATTGACAAATAAAAGGAAAACGTAACCCATTAGTAAAACACTGGAGGTTAAATTTAGGAATAAGTATTTAAAAATTTAACAGGAAATGTCCCTGGGTTTGTACTCTATATGCAATATGGTTTGAGAATATTACTATATAAGCCAAAAACTACCAGCTGGACTGTTTGAAGTCTTCAGTGACAACAAAAGAAATGCAGAGAAAGAAAGCTAACTTCATCAACAATGAAAAATGTAGAACCTGAAGAGTACCTGGTGACCATAATTTACACTCACAAGCTGGACAATGTATATACAGCTCATGCAATTAGCAAGGTTGACAAACATGATTATTACTCTCAAGTTGAAACAAGTAATTTTTGCTAAGAGCAAAGAATTGTTATTGAGCAGATAATACTTTCTCTTGCCAATTTATGCTTATAGTTAAACTCAATCAATGCCTTGCCTTAAAAATGTCAAATAACTCATATTTCAAGCTATTACACACTAACTAATCTGTTCTGCCTAACTCCACTCTACTATTCCCCACTCCAAAAACCCAAACAAGAAGGACTGGTTGACACTAATAAAAGCAAAAAACATGCCCTTACTGCTACATGGCACTACCTATATTATCTTATAAAAGATAATTGTTCAAAGCAGTAATATGTTCTGATCTCATAGTGCACAGCCATATATATCGTATATAGAATATTTTTAATTTCTGATGTTATTACTACCAATATGGAAACTTTTGATTACCAACTAAATAAGAATTTATTTTCAGTGTGGTGTTACTAGTTGGAATTCTAAATACCTGTAAACTTGGGTTCAAATACAAACTCTGCCTTCCCATATTCTTTAATGTTTGAAATATTTTGGCATGACTGTATTTATAAGCTGTATAACAGATGGACAAATTTGTTTAGATAAAATCCCTACTTTCCAGTAGAATGGCTATTTATTGAGTGAGCATCCAAATCTTTTGTGGAGTTTGATGAAACAGTGAAAATGACTATTCTGTCCTCCAGAAACATCCGATTCTCTCCCATTAACCTATTCTTCTCTTATACCTGTCTCCCTGATTACTGACTTTTTTTACATCTTTATAACTTGTTCACTGATTTAAAAGTCAATGCAGGGCAGGCCATGGTGGCTGAGTGGCAGAGTTCTTGCCTGCTGTGCTGGAGACCCAGGTTCAATACCTGGCGTCTGCCCATGAAAAAAAAAAAAGTCAATGCAATATGGGGGTGCAAGGGTAGGTCATGGTAGAACTCCTACTCACCTTGTGGGAGACCTGGGTTCAATTCCCAACCCATGCACTTCCCCAAACAAACAAACAAAAAAATAAAACAAAACAAAAATTCAACAAATGGTGCTGTGATAACGGGATACTCACATGGAAAAAAGAATGAAAAGTGACCCCGCCATGTAGCATACAAAAAAAACAGTCAATACAATACCCAAGCAAGCAAGTTCAATGTTCACTGCAGTACTGTATGTCATATCACAATGTTCACTGCAGTACTGCATGTCATATAAAAAAACTGGAACAATCTACATATCCATCAATAGGAAAAGAGTTAAATAAGAAATCTGATGTACAAATTTAAAAATGTTTCACCTCAGGAAGAACAAAGGGATGTCAACAATGCAGGGTGTTGAAAATAGATGGAAATTAATATTTTAAAATTTTAACTTATGTGTGAGACTAAAGCAAAATATATTTATTTGGTACAAAATTTATATTTTGACTAGTGCATTTCCTAATATAACTTATGTGGACAGCTTAATTGAACACCATAAGTACATGGAACCTTGAGGAGGGCATGAAATTTTGTAGTTTTGTCCAGAGTGATGCCTTGATAAATCCCAGAAGGATTTGAACAGTAAACAAAAGAGTATCTGCAAAGTCTCCTTGGGGGAATGGTGAGAAAGGGGGAAAATTCAACTTTCCCAAGTGCAGAATTCTTGATATTCTCACAAGCAGTGGGGACAACCAAAGCAATAGGCAGAGCCCCCAATCTTGGGGGTTGTTCATATGAAACTTAACCCTGCAAAGGATAGGCTAAGCCTACTTAAAATCAGGCCTAAGAGTCACCCCCAAGACAGCCTCTTTTGTTGCTCAGATGTGGCATCTCTCTCTCAGCCAACACAACAAGCAAACTCACTGTCCTCCCCCTCCATGTGGGACATGACTCCCAGGGGCATGGACCTTCCTGGCAATGTGGGACAGAAATCCTAGGATGAGCTGGGACTCAGCACCAAGAGATTGAGAAAACCTTTTCGATCAAAACAGGGAAGAGTGAAATGAGACAAAATAAAGTGTCAATGGCTGAGATATTCCAAACAGAGTCGAGAGGTTGTCCTGGAGGTTATTCTTGTGCATTGGATGGATGTCACCTTTTCGGTTGAGGCATAGCAGAGAGGCTGGAGGGAACACTCCTGAAAATGTGGAGCTATGTTTCAGTGGCCATGTTTCTTAAAGACGATTGTGTGGTGATATAGCTTTCACAGTGTGACTGTGTGATTGTGATAGCCTGTGTCTGGTGCTTCTTTTGTCTACCTTATGGACAGTTGAGTAAAACATATGGATTGAAAATGGATAAATAATGGGGGGAACAAATGTTGAAATGAATTTAGTAGATGGAAATGCTGATGGTCAGTGGGAGGGAGCGGTGGGGGGTATGGAATATAGGAATTTTTTTTCCATTTTCTTTTTATTTCTTTTTCTGAATTGGTGCAAACATTCTGAGAAATGATCATGATGATGAGTATACAACTATGTGATTAAAAAAAGAATGTTCATAATATATGTGGATTGGTTTTATTAATAAAAATTACAAGAAAAATAAGAAATTTGACCTGCATACTACACTATAATTGAATAGCCCTGCATGTTCTGAAATGAAATAATCTCCAGAACATATTAGCTACAACAGTCAGAGCACAAAGAAGGACCTTCCCATATTCTTTAATGTTTTAAATACTTTATGACATGACTACATTTAATAAACTATACATTAAAAGAAAATCTCAGGGTAGAAATCTTAAGAACTACAAATAAAGTACAGAAAAGAAAGAAAAAGTACTTACAGTTCTACAACCCAATGTTAACCACTGTAAAATTTTATATTTCTTTCCAATATACTTCTGCATGCAAATGCACATATTAAAATTCTAAAACATAACTTGATCTCTTTATGGTGATCTTTTCCTTCAAAAAATTTGAAATACCAAATATTTTTGGATGCCTATAAGGGAGAAATTCTAGGAACTAGGGCCCAAAGAAAGTTTACGGCCTCTACCTGCATAGGTTAAAGCTCAACTGAAGACATGCTACATAGAAAAGGGATACTATGGCCACAGGCACATGTTTTCCATGTTCTCATTTCCAGTCTGGGGTAAGGGAAGCTCAGGTTTGCTGGGAATCTGTACTGTTTCAAGCTACTGACATCATTCTCTCTGGTCCATTTCCTGCATGATCTCAAAATGCGTCATTGTAAATTCCACTGCAAGAGAGCAATTACACATTTTGGAGTGTGGATTCTGATGTTTGGCTCAAATCAGTATGAAGGACATGTCACTGGAGCTCTGTGTGTCAGTTTCTCTATTATCTAAACAAATCTCTATGGTCTCACCTGGCTTAAACAGTCTGCCATTTGCTGAGATGAACTACAAAGAATCACAGCAAACTGGCAACATTACAGCCTGTTTTCAAAGTTCTCAAATCCAATCCTAAAGCCAAACTTCCTGCAAAATGACTTCACTACTTTATCTGTGCGATAATCTCTCTTCTCCAGAATGCTCACCAGATGGTAAGGGATTATCTCTTCATCTACCAATACCATGTTGTTCCTTGTCACTCAAGACACAAAGTTGTAAAAAACTTTGGGGAGAAAGTACTCAGAAGAAAAATGTGGCTTTCTCCCTAGGAAAAGGCTGCAGGGCAAACAGGGGGGGGCCTCAAAGAGCTATCATGTGAAAGCAATAACATAGATAATTTTCTGGTTTTGATCTTTGAAGTTAATGGAAAATAAACTTGAATCTGTACCAATTTTGCAAGACTATGTAAGTCAGATTCACAAATTGGTCATGAAAAGTGTTATAGTTGAAAATGAAGGAAAGAATACTGAAATGTATGATCTTAGCCCAAATGAAATTAACTAGGTAAAGCCTTAACAATAAAATGATGATTGATATTATCTATCCATCACTGCAAAGGAGAAGAAGAACAGAAGTCTTCATCAGCATCACAAGAAGTTTATATATTTATATTAGGTTCTAATCAAACAGAGGTAGATTAAGTAAAAAAAAATACTCAAATTAGTGATTATCGTGACTAGAAATCTATTATTCTATAGTATGATGAAGGAAAATCATAAAATCCTATATCTCCAAGTAGAAGTCATACTTTAAAATGACACCAAGTCATCCATAGTATGAAAACTCGTTCATCTTTTTATTTGAATTTCTTTTTTAAAACATCAAAATAAATCATGTGGGAACCAAGTGTCATTTCAGGAAATATTTTATAGAAACTATAAAACCGTTGCCAGCAGTGACTACAGCATCAGTGCCACTGTTTCTTATTTCAGAAGAGAAAGGTGAATGCTGTCTTATCTTTAAGGAGTAATAATTTCCTGCTTGCTCAGTTTTGCTTCTAAAATGTATATACGATAATCAGCAGAAAAATACGTCTATTAGTATTTATGTGTAAATTTAATATGTAATATCAATTTGAACTTTAAATAATTTTGCCATCAAATATTCTGAGTCTCATGGACAAGAAGAAAACGAGGTAACAAAACTGGTTTGTCATACAGCCCATCTCACCTAAGTCTCATCTTCCTGCATGTATTATTTCTACTTTTGTCCCTACAGTTAAACAATTGTCACTGGATGCTTGAATTACTACAGAGCTTTCTATATCTTTTCTTTAAAATTATATTTATTTTATTAGGGACTAGTCTTTCTAAACCATTATTTCTATCATGTACTTTTAATGGTTCACTAAGTATAAAACTGAATTGATAATCTTTATCCTATCATTCAACAATGTTCATAACATAGCCCTATCACACTTACTAAAAACTGAGAAAAATAAAACTCCTAGTATTATAAGACTAGAAGAATGATTCCTTATCATGCATTAAGAAATGGCTTCATTGAATATCCATAATTAGCATTAAAACAAACTGGAAACAAGATAAACTGCTCACTTTCTCCACTATTATTTAATGCTGCTCAGGAATTTCTAACCGATGCAATTAAACAAGAAAATCAAGTATAAGGAAGGATGGAGCTAAATTATCCTATTTTCTGATGATGATTCTGTAAGTCAAAATTCAAGAGAATTAACTGAAAAGTATAAAAAAGTAGAACATTATAAAATACATATACACAATATGTTTTCTATATACCATCAATAAACAGTTAAAAATAGAGAAATAATCAATTAGCAGTAGTCAGAAAACAAAATATCTAGAACCAAACTTAATTTTAAAAAAGTAAAAATATTGTATCAATAACACTGCAAAACTCCTGACAACAAGAAAAAAAACTTGAAAAATATAAACATACCTAGTTTCTTGGTATGAAGAAACTAGAAAGCTATCAGTTCTTAGATTAAACTGTAAGTAGAATGAATTACTTTTGCTTTAAGTAATTTAAGTAAAGGTTCTTAATGCAATTTTATTTACAATAACATTTTCTGTAGACATTTTTTCTTGGAAACCTCTGACCATCTTTCTAATTTAGGCTGAGTACTTCTTAGGCTTACACACAACGTCATACAAGGATTTATTTTCATAAAACACCTGAGTTGGTTCCAGTGCCTTTGTATCCTATGTTATCTTTTGTATAGGGTCCTTGCTGCTTTGTTTTACTTAAATACATCTTTGAGTAATACGTTTTTCATCAGAAATGGTCTGTAGGAGGTAAACTTGTAAATTTGAGCCATCACTTGTTTAAATATATCTTTAGTTTCCTCTAGAACTTGATAGTTTGGCATCCAATTCTGGGTTCTAGTTAATCTTGAGAATGTTGAAACATTGCCTACTCTGTTATGGCTTCCAAGATTGCTGATGAGTAGTCTGATACCTCTGAAAGATCCTTTTTATTCTCTCGAAGCTTTTAGGATCAATTTCTTCTCCTCGGATTTCTGTGTGATTTCATCGGCACGGGCTTAGGTATGTATCCTTTCCCCTCCTAGATGGTCACTGGATGGACCTTTTCAATCTGAGGATGTGAATTCCTCTTCAAGTCAAATAATTATTTTCTGTTGTTAGTTCCCTGGCCTCTGTCACACCCCTACTTCTGCACTCTTCTTCATATTGTTTTACTTACATCAAATTATATTTCTCCTGTTTTTTTTTTTTCCTGCTCTATATCCTTGGAGATTTTCTTGTTTCATTCAATAATCAGTGATGTTAAGTCTTTGATGCAAACTTTCTTTCTTCTTCTTTTTTGATGCCAGCACCCTGCTCCTGCTTTACAGAAATAATTATATTTAATGGCTCTACTCTCCTCCTGAATCTCTTCGAGAGTATAATATTTGAAATTTTTTTATGCAAATTGCATTATCTCCATTCCTTCTGTTCTGTTGTTCATTAGTTTCTTTTCATTCATGCTATTGATTTTCCTCAAATGTATGGTAATCCTCCATTGACTGTGAATGTTTATAATTTAAGAACTAGGAATTTCTTGGGTGGTTGCAGGGATTTCATAAATAGTTTGTGAAATCTTAATCTAATATCTTAATTGTATATGGGGAGGTGGTTACCAACAGATTATAAGATTAATGTTATAGTGAAGCTATGTGAGAAGGAGAAAATTCTGAAAAAAATACAATTAAGTGGGAATACGTACTTGCAGATATTGAAATGTATTTCTTAAAAATCCACAAAAATTCAAACATGATGCTTTGGGTATAGAAAAGGAATAAAATGTAAAGGCTAAAAACAGAACCAACCATCCATAAGCTTAGTAAACTACAGAAGTGATATACTGAGCCAATAAGGAAATGATGGATTACTTAATAAGTAGAATTCTGACAATTTAGGAAATCTTGGAAAAAACTATCAGTCTTGAGTTACAGTAAAATACCACAATTATTACAGAATTAAATATATAATGTGAAACTATAAAAGGACTAGAATGAATTGCAGCTATATATCATGGTGGGAAAATCCTTGCTAAGTATTTATTAAAAACATATTTATGGGCGGGCCACGGTGGCTCAGCAGGCAGAGTTCTCACCTGCCATGCCAGAGACCTGGGTTCGTTTCCCAGTGCATGCCCATGCAAAAAAAAAAAAAAAAAAAAAAAACCAAACATATTTATATTGCATTTTCTATTAATTTGTAAAAAAATGCAAAATTAATAAAATATTGATAAAAATTAAAATGCCTATGACCTAACACCCCAAAATTGCAATAAAAACAAACAACAAATAAAAGGTTAATATCCTTAATCTGTAAAGATCACTCTAAAATCAATAAGAAATGACAAACATACATAAATCATGAAATGATAAAAAAAAGTAAAGATGTATAATTGTAGTTAAACATAAAAAACAGATTTTAGTATTCTTCAAACTACATTAATTCACATTTCAACAAAATACTCTTTGATCAAAGATAAAAATAAATACAATAAAACATGGGGCTGGAAGAGGATGTTGAAAATGAGCACTGCTGATTGACGTAAATTTGGCAATAATTCCAAAAAACAAATCTTTAAAAAATTGGGCAAATTCTTTGTTTCAACAATTTTAATTCTATAAATCTATAGTAAGGAAATAAACAAGGCTTGTCAAAAAGATTCAACCACAAAGATGTCATCATAATGCTATTTATAATGGAAGAATTTTAGAAAAAAACTTAGTCAATAATAGAAAACTACTTAAATGAATCACAGTATATTGTATTAGTCAGGGCTCTCTAGAGAAACAGAACTGACAGGAGAAATGTAATAAATACAGCATGAAATTTTCTACAGGAATTGGCTCATGGGACTGTGGGGATGTCCAAGTTCCTCAGGGCAGCATGAGCTGGGAATCTCAATAGGAATTTAAAGCCATGAGAAGGTGGCTGGTTGAAGTAGACATGGAGATTCTTCCTTCCGACTATGAAACTAAGAACTTAGGATTTAAGGGACGATTTTTATTACTGAATCATATTTCTTTTTGCTTTCTGGGTTACTGGAGTTGACAGAGGGGAATTCTAAAATCCCTAAACCATAATTCAGCTGCCCTGATATCTGAAGTAAGTGCAAAAGCCCTTACCTTGTGGCTTTGTGACTGTAAGAGGCGTTACACCCTTTAGCTGGTCGTTTTTTTAGAGGGCAAAAGCCCTAATGCTAATGAAGTCAGCTATTAACTAGCCTCAGCCCTGGACATTTGTAAATCATATCAGCTAGATTCTGCCACTGAAAGATAACTTGTCTTCCTTCCTTTTGGCCTACACCTTGAGTACTGAAGGCTCTGCCTCCCCTCCTTTCAGCTTATGTTCTCCTACTGAAATGATAATGATAACACTGTCTCCTTTTCTGTTTTAAACATTCTAATCATAATGACCTCATCTCCTCTTGATAAAATCTTTAAAAACCTTGAAAAACCCCTAAAGTCCGGGAGTCAGATTTTGGGCCCCTCGGTCATCTGCTCTCCTACTATGCATGTAGCAATAAACTCTTTCTGTCTTTAAAACCCCAGTGTCTCAGGAATTGGTTATTGAGCGCGACGGGCAGAAGGATCCAACAACGTTTGTCCAGTAACAACTGCTGAAATCATCACTTCTCCTTTTAAGACCTTCAACTGATAAGATGAGGCTTCTCTCATTGCTGAAGACCATCTCCGCAGTTGACTGACACGGCCACAGATGCAATCATTTTACTGATGATTTAAGTCTATGAAATATCCTCCTAAACCACTCAGTCCCAGACCTGGCCAAGCTGATATGTGAACTTAACCATCACATGCATTAATAAGTAAAGTGCCATTAAAATATTAAAATGTTATATGTGGAATTAGATTTAATGATATAGAAAGGTGTGTAACTGAGAAATCAGGATTTAAGGGATGATTTTGATTACTGAATCATTATATAAATGTTCCTTTTTGCTTTCTGGAATATTGGAGTAGACAGGGGAATGCCTGAAATGCAGTTGCCCTGGTCTCTGCTAATGACTGTATAACCCTTATCTTCTGCCCTTGTGAATGAAAAATCTTGTGACTAACCATTATTTGTACCCAGTTATCCAGTTTTGCAACTTTAGAAAAAGTTGAAAAATCACTAAAGATAGTCCCTAGTGGTTGTTAATGAAGGGTCCAGTGTCTTGGGTCCACCAGAAACTAATCCATCCCAAGTCCCAAATTACATTGATGACCCAGACTGGATGTAACCTAGGCTGGCCCACCTGACATGCACAGCAGCTTATACTTTAACCTACAAGTCACCTAGACCTCAGTCCATCACTTTTTTTTTTCATACACTCGTGACTAAGCATGTAATCAATCTGCACATGCTCAATAATTAGATCATTATGTCATCCGGAGCCATTGTAACTCATGATCCTAAACCCTGCCCACATTTTCTGTAATAAAACTACGCAAATTACTGCAGTTTGGGGAGACAGATTTTGGGCTGCTAGGCCATTTGTGCTCCAACTACATGCCTAGTAATAAACTCTTTCTCTCTTTGAAACCCTGGTAGCTCAGTAATTATCATTGAGCACATCGGGCAGAAGAATCCACTGCCTTTGTCCAGTAACAGGTGTTCATGATATAATATATTGTTAAATTTTAAAAGCAGATTATAAAGAAGTACCTTTAATATAAACCCATTTTGATGAAGAAACTCTGTTTTTCTGTTATCTACCTATATATACATACATATATACAGAAACAGTATCTCTGGATAATAGAATTACCGACAACATATTTTCTCCTTTTTGTTTATTACTATTTTGTGATAGATATGTATTTAGCAGTTACTCAATAAATATGTGGTGCTAATGTAAAAAGATGTTTGCATTATATCTAAGTTATCCATATAACTTCCAAACAACTATCCTTGCAAAAGTAGAAGGGGATACTACGAATCACAAATTCATATGATTATGAATTATGCCAGGACAACAGGCATAAAACTGGGACTGTTCCAGGGACACCAAGATATGTGAACACCTTAAAGATACATTCTGACTTTAAGTGGTTTACTATTTTTCTTGAGGAGACAAGATTCAAATACACATAAATATTAGAAAATAATCTTCCAAAGTCAGTCTTGTAAAACCATGCATTTAACTGGACTTCACAAACATTAGATGCCATAGGAGCGAGGTCTAAAAAGAAAGATGTGGAGGTGAATATATACAGGAATTGTCAAGAAAGTTTCCCGGAGGAAGTCAAGTTTGAGCAATTCTTCTGGAAAAGGTAAGAAAAAGAGTAATGGGAACTTCTCAAAAGTGGGGTGATGTAAGAGAAAGACAAGGAATAAAATATTCATAGGTAGCTAAAAACGATGTTCTAAATGTAAGATCACACTGGCTTTGCAAGGGTCTATAGAGAGAGTAAAAAATAAACAATCATGATGTATGTACTCCTCCAGTCCTCATTTTACACATGAGGCTTAGAAGGGTTATACAACTAGGGTCACATGCCGAAGATTTGGGAGCTGGGATTTGAACCTAAGGAGTATAATTTCAGGTCCCATGCTCTGAACCCTGTGTTGTCTACCTGCTCAAGCCAAGCTATGGTCTCGGGCACAATTGTGTATATATCTCTGTGAGACTTTGCTTACAATGCTTCCCTGCCCAGAACCTACTTCCTATTCCCTTCCATCCGCCCTGCTAAATCCCTTTGCCCTACTAAATCCCTTTGTCTATCCACACCGAGTTCAATTAATACCATCTCCATAAAACTTTTCAGACAATTCCAGTCCTCTTTGGAACTTTTTCCAACCTTGTATTTGAAACTAGTCTCCTGGTTTTCTGCCTATTTCTTCAGACAGTTTTTTTCAATATCTCCACTGGATTTTTCTTTCTCTACATGTTTCTTTTGTCACTATACTCGTTACTCTTGGGATCGCAATCATCCTCAAACTGTAAGATCTACCTACTGATGCACTGAGATCTCTCCCACACCCCACAAATCTCCACTTGGATATGCAAAGATACCCCAAACTTCAAGTTTAATACATGGGTATTTACTCTATTTTTTTTTTTAACATGGTCAGGCATCGGGAGTCGAACCTGGGACTCTGGCATGACAGACGAGAATTTTGCCACCGAGCCACCAATGCACCACCATCCTGTCTACTATTTTTTTGCCTTCTTGTTGAGAGCAGAAGTACCCCAGTCATTGAGACCAGAAATCCAAGGGTGATCCTTGAGTTCTCCTTTTCTCAAACCCAATCTTTTAGAGTTCATTAAGTTCTGTCAGTTGTATTCCATAACTAACTATTGAATTCTTCTCCTCTCATCTAACCTTCCTTAGTTTAAACTGTCTTTGTCACATGATAACTTCTTTAGGCTTTGAAATGATTTCTCTGACAACTGTCTTTCCCCTATCCACTCTAACTCTACCTCTACACCAGCATTTCTCAAATTTAAGAGGTCTCAACTTCCTAAAAAAAACTTACACTACCCTTCAGAGGCATACAGTCTTCATATGAGACAACATTTCTGCTAAAATTATACATTTCTCTTTAGGTGATTACTTGAAGCTACTGTAATAATTCATAAATTTGTAAACACAAGGCAAAATCTAGGTATGTGATTCAGAAAGTGCACATATATGGGTTTTTTAAAAATTATATAAACGAAGTAAACAAATTAAAAATATTTGCAGGGACCTTTTAAATACACAGCTCTAAATTGTGCCAAATTTTAAAAACGTGATAAAACTTAAGGTTTATATTTCTCTCTTTGGATAAAATCCTTCAGTGGTGTCCTAGTACTTAAATAAAAACAATCTTAGCACAACATCTAAGATTTCTTACCAGTTCACCAAAGCTTGTCTCTGTAATCCACTCTCACCAACACTGTCTAACATCCTCTATGTCATCATCATAGTGCAACCTGTTTAGGGCTTTCTTGTGCCTTTCATACTGAGATATTTATTTGAACTGTTACACACAATTATATGCATCTTTCTTCATCTGGTTAACTTCTACTCATCCTAAAAGCCTCAGCCCAGGGATTTTGGGAAACTTTTTGGTTTTCTTCTCTTTCCTCCCCTCCCTTCCTCTCCTTTCCCCTCCCCTTCCCCTTACTTTCTCTTCCCTACTCTACTCTTCTCTAGTCCTGGGATGGTATGTGTCCACTCTTGGTTTCTGGGGTCCTTGACATCTGGGATTGACTTATTCCACTTTCCCGTCTCCAAATGTAGTGCAATTCTGAAGCACTCGAAACATGTTTATGAAATGGATGGGTGATCTCTACGTACATTTATCTTTCTTTATTCTACTGCACTTAATAAATTCATCTGTTTAATCATTCACTAGTAATCATTTATCTGTAAAGTTCTGGGACCACAAAGATGAATAAGACTGTTGTTACCCCCAAAGAGCTCTTCATTATTGTTTCATCCTTTTTTTTAAAAATTTTTCTTTAATTATTTACTTGAGGATAGATTTTTTTCTTCGAAAGAACAACAGGGACCCATGATACATATCCTCTCCACTCCTCACAGATCTTAAACCATTGTAGAAGTTCTTATTTGTGGAATAGTCTTATTTTACCCTTAGGGGTTGGTGCAATGCCCTTCCTATTAGCTCATCCTTCTATGAGAGGTCTCTGTGGTGTGGAAAACCTGAGTGCTACGCTTAAAGCTGTTTATAGGTTTTCTGACCTAAGGGCTCTTTGTGGGCTGGAGGGAGAAATTATGAGCTCAGAAAAAAAAGAGGTCCTGGTTATGGGGGTCAAGGAACTGAGAGGCAGAAAGCTGGAGCCTGACACGGAGTTGCAGAGTTGCAGAGCTGCGGAGCCCGCAGGAGTGCATGGACTAGAGCACAGAATTAGGAAGTAAGCCAGGCTGTGTTCCTTGAGCATGCTATCCTCACTGGTGCAGCCCTGTGATGGCGACTCACACCACACCTCACGCACCTGAACCCCATCACCCTCTCCCATTCCCTGCACCCAGGTGCCCCCCCACCAGCCCCCAGTACACACACCTGCCCCCACACCCCTACCCCAAGTGCACCCCCCAAGTACTACCTCCCCCTCCCTGTTCCCTACAGGGTGTTGCCAGCAAATAAAGGTTGTAGGCACTAACCTCCATACCTAGGCTACCCCCACCCCCTGCCCATAGTGTCACACAGCCTCATCCCACCCTCCGTGAGCTCAGCGCATCCCTTTATGGCACTCACAAGCCCGGCATGCACACGGGCCCCAATCACCACATCATCCAGCTCTGGGAATCACACTTTACAGTGGTCTTAGAACTGCACATGCGCACAGCCCTCAGCCTCACTTCCCAGCTCTGAGAAAGTGTTGACCTGCACATCTGGGTCACTTATGCCCCCAATCCAAGAGGGCATAATGTCAACCCGCTGCCCCATGCTTTAGACCAGTGCACACCAGGGTTACGCTCCACAGACTGGTGCACCTGCACAGCTACATCCTACCTGGCCGCTGGGTGCCCACAAGTGTTCACAAGCATTTGCATAACATTCCCAACCTGTGCCCATACCTGCCCTGAAACAAATTACCATACTGAGTGCTCCACCCCATGCTATACAACCATCCCACAAACACAAGGCCTTAAACTACTGAAAGAAATCAACTCACAAAGTATATCAATCAAGATATTTACATGCAACAAAGACAGTAGAAGATCACTAAGCATATCACAATGCAGACAGATATAGCCCTGTCCAATGACCAAACTAAAACACCAGGAGACAAAGATGTTGGAACAACTAATCAAAGATGTTCAAACAACTCTACTTAATAAAGTAAGTGGGATAGCACATGACATAAAGGAGATCAAGAAGACAGTAGAAGAACACAAAGAGGAATTTGAAAGAATAAACAGAAAAATAACAGAAATCACAGAGATTAAAGACTCTGTTGACCAAATAAAAAACATAGTAGAGACAAACACCACCAGATTTGAAGAGATAGAAGAAGGAATAAGTAACATAGAGGACAGGATAACTGACTTCAAAGACTCAAAACAGCAAATGGCAAAAAAAGATGGAAAAATTAAATGGGAACTCAGGGAAATGATAGACAAAACAAAACGTGCAATTATAAGAATCACTGGTATCCCAGAAAGAGAAGAGAGGAGTAAAGGGCTAGGAGGAATAATTGAGGATATAACGGGGGAAAAATTCCCAACCCTCATAAAGGACATAAATATACAAGTCAAAGAAGCCCAAAGAACTCCAAACAGAATAAATCCCAATAGGCCTTCCTCAGGGCACATACTAATCAGTCTGCCAAATGTTGAAGAGAAGCAGAAAATCCTGGAAGCAGCAGGAGAAAAACAATCTATTATATACAAGGGAAATCAAGTAAGACTGAGTTCAGACTACTCAACTAGCACCCCGGAAGCGAGAAGGCAGTGGTATGATATATTGAAGATCCTGAAAAAGAAAGACTTCTAGCTGGGAATTCTGTATCCAGCTAAATTGTCCTTAAAAATTGAGAGAGAGATTAACGTTTTCACAGACAAAGAAGTTCTGAAAGAATACATCAAAAAGAGAGTGGCCCTACAAGAAATACTAAAAGGAGTTCTGCTGGCTGAAAAACAAACAAACAGGAGAGGGAGGTCTGGAGTAGGGCACAGGATTGAAGAGTACCAGTAAGGGTAATTTAAAGAATACAAAAATAAAGAGGGAAAAGAATATATAGATCTGACAAATAAAAAAGATAAGATGGTGGATTCAAGAAATGCTTTTCAGTAATAACATTGAATGTTAACAGACTAAACACACCAATTAAAAGACACATATTGGCAGAATGGATTAAGACACATAATCCAGCTATATGCTGTTTATAAGAGACTCATCTCAGACACAAGGATACAAATAGATTGAGAGTGAAAGGATGGAAAAAGATTTTCCGTGCAAGTTGTAACCAAAAGAAAGCAGGAGTAGCAATACTACTACTGGACAAAACAGACTTTAAATGTAAAGACATCACAGGAGACAAAGAAGGGCACTATATACTAATTAAAGGGTCAATTCACCAGAAGATAAAACAATCACAAATGTTTATGCTCCCAGTCAAGCAGTTCCAAAGTACATGAGACAGACATTGGCAAAACTGAAGGGAGTGACAGATGTTACAACAACAATAATAGGAGAATTCAGTATCGATAGACAAGCAGACAGAAGATCAACAGGAAATAGAGATGGAAATTCATAACGTATGGTGGTGATGGCAACACGATACTAAGAATGCAGTTAACTCCAATGACTCATATATTCGAATGCAGTGCAAAGGAGGAATTTTAGGTTGTATATATGTTATCAGAATAAACCTTAAACATTAAACATATAGGACTGTACAGTGCAAACAAGGAACCCTTTGTAAATGTTGCAAATGATGGACTATAATTAATAGTACAATTATAAAATGCTCTTTCACAAATTGTTAACAAATGTACAATACTAACATAAAGTGTTAACAACAGGATGGTAAATAGGAACTCTATCTTTGCATAATTTTTCTCTAAACCTACAACTAATGTAATTTAAAAATAGATAAAAAATTAAATGTCAGTTAAGTCCTATCTTGTAACAACAACAAACAATTTACCAAGACTTAAATTTACCAAGCCTAAAAGATGAACCTTTTAGGACCTTTTACTTCATGTGCACAGCTATTGATGAAGATTAGCTGGTGGATATTTAGGTATTTAACATGAAATGTTGTCTTAAATAGCATGTATTTATTGGGAGGAAATACAAAGCCCGAATGATAAAATGTCAGCAAAGGAAATAACTAAATACTCCCCTCCACTCTCAAATGACAATCAAATCTTCTTAATTGAAGTCCATGGTAAGGAGAACAGAGCACACTTAATTGAATTTTAATTTTAATAATCTTGAAGCCATGTTTGAAGCATAAACAGACATGTGAGAATTCTTTAAGATGTAGGACATTCATCTGTTTTCATAATTCAAAAGCATTCTTGGCTTATGAATCTTTTTCTTTAAAGCTTTGGCTGGGAATCACTTTTGTCCAGATGTTTGGTGTTGTGTAGACACAGCCTCTATTGCTGTGTATGTGTTTAAAACATAGTTATAAGAAACGTATTTATTTTTCAAAATGATAAAAGGACAGAATTCAAAGTTTGTCTATGGGTTTATATAATGATGCATACTTATGTCTTATAAAGACCTACAGACAAGTTTCTCAAACTTGAAAGCACTTTATATTCTTAAGATCTTAAGTAGACCAATTAGTAAATTTTGGTAGAGCAGAAAGTTTCCTAAATCATGGGCATGGAAAATGATTTTTCATATATACACTTTCATTTGAAAATCTTGTTTAAGCAATTTATAGGAGGCAAGATACTGTGGTTAAAAGCATGGTCTCTGAAGTCAGACCTGGATTTAAATACTAGCTCATCCATTTACTAATTTAGAGAAGTTATATTACCTCTCTATTCCTACTGCCTGGTGTTCTTGAAGATGAAAATAAAAAGAAAAACAAAACCCATGAAAGGAACTTTAGCATCATGATAAACAAATAGTGGGCACTCAATTAATGTTAGGTAGCATCATCACCACCGCCACCTAGAATCTTGCTGCTGTTTCAGCCAACTTGTCTTATTCCACTTTTTTCCTACTAGAAGGTGCTCTTCCATGCCACTTCCTACCTGCATATGGTGAAACCACACATACATATTTTGTCTCTCTTTCTGACACATCACTAATATAACAGTAAAGGAATAAAAACATACCATTCCACAAAGGCATAGATAATGCGGGAGGAGATAACAGCAGATGAGATTTTACCTGATATTTAAACATTGGAAAGTGGATACAGGAATAGAAACTCCCTTAGCACAATGAAGGAAATGACAATCTAAGAAATTACTGAAGGTATATTCCAAGTAAATATCAACTAATTTGCTTCACAGAACCCAGAGAGACTTAGTACTTAGAGGTATCATACCGAGGGGCTGAAACGATATTCAAATTACATGGAGTCTTTGGATCCCCAGCTAACAACTTCCCTTCCCTGAAGGAGACTACACTTTTTGGGGGGTAGAAAACAAGCTATAGAACTTCAAATGAGGACATCAGGCACAGTGGCAAGCAAGGTGAGGTCTGAGGTTGGAAAACAGGGACTTTTAACGAAAATCTGTAGAGCTCCAGTAAAATGCCCAACTTTCTTTTATGCCAAACTCCCAGAACCCTGGCATTCAGGAATATGCCCCTATGCATGTATCTATCAGGCTGAAATTGGGGAATCTCCTGACACTGACATTGGAGGGCTTCCCAAAGAATAGGCCACCGAACAACCACCATGTCATCATGAAATCCTACAGCTGACAAGCTCCATCCATGCTCACAGAGCTTTTGATGGTGTGTTTGTTGTTGTCATCATTATTACTGTTGTATTATTTTATAGACAACTTCTTGAGAAAACTTGCCAGAGGGAAGAAGAAAGACTAGTTTAAGTAAACTGCAAATGAGCAAGGAAATCCATAGCAAACAGAGGGACAGAAGAAACCTCTAAAGAACTATAATTAGCATCTTAGAAAGATAAAATAATGAATTCCTGACATAAGAATGGATGCTATTAAAAAGGAGTCACCAGAAGAATGAGAGTGCTGGATTAAATATATATATGCATGTATGTGTGTATGTTTTTGTGTACATGTATAATGATCAGAATAAAATTTTAGTGGAAATGTTGGAAGATAAATTTGAGAAAATCTTCTAGAAGGTAGAACAAAAAGAAAAAACAGAGTGATGGGAAATGGAATGGAAAAAAATGAGAAAATTAAAGCTTAGTTTAGAAGGTCCACCATTTGACTAACATGAGGCCTGGAAAGAGAGAACAGAGAAAATAGAGGGGATAAAATTGTTGGGGCACTAATAAAAGAAAAATGTCCAGAATTAAAGGTCTAATACCTCTGGAATGACAAGGTCCAGTGTATCCTCAGGACAATGTATAAAAACCCCAACAAAGAAATTGGTTCTGAAATGTTGGGGTGTTGGTAAAAATAAGTAAATAAAAGTTTCTACAAAGAAAAACAGGTCACCTATAAAATAATAGATCTCAGGATGTAGTCAGTGCTAGAAAACAATGGAATGATGCCTTTAAAATGCTGAGAAAACATATTTGAAATTTAGAATTCAACTGCAGTTAATCCATGCCTGAGATAGAATTCAACTGTAGTTAATCCATGCCTGAGATGGCAGAGGGTGCAACTAAAGGACTGGTACTACCTGAGAAGTATTTAGAAAAGATTCCTAAAAAGAAAATCTTAAAATCTAGGTTTAACCTGCAATTTTGCAATTAAGGCAGAAATTAGGGATACTTCTAATATCATTTTGAGGCTCTGGAGCCCCTAAACCAAGGTTTCTTTTTTCTAACACTATTGTATCTAGGTTCGGAGAAGCTAATCAACATTATAAATATGCCAAACTTTGTGTTTCTGACATCAAGTATACTGTTTTTTCATACAGCTGTTCTGAAAACAAGGGTCCTTAGTCAAAATGCAAATTATAAAATGCGGCAAAATTTCAAAGCCAAATGGTCTTTCTGAGATCAGTTTTGCTTATATTTTATGTATCACCACCAAAATGTTCAAGTCATTACACACACATACAACAACAACAACAACTAAGAATGACCCTTTGCTATTAACTAATGACCTAACATTGGACTATCTTGCATGACAAAGTAAAAAAGTGTTTTCTGTTCTTATGCTTATTAAATTACAGTGGAAAATCTTTATTAATGATTCTGTAATGAAATATTCTCTGATGCTAAATCTTACATAAAAGTAATGTAAGCTGAAATGTACTGAAGTGTTTATAACATTAGGGTTTTTATTCTCTAATTCTCCAGGACATTTTCATAATTGTCTAAGGCTGATAATAATAGATTTTTTTTAAGTATGAAATAATTATAATAAACATTACTACTTGTAATAAGGAGAATTTCCAGAAACAGAAACTGGAACCAAATTATACTAATATGTTGAATAAGTTATTTCAGCGTTTCTCAACTTGTTCTCTATGAGGATAGATCACTTTTCATTTCCCTCAAGTGTTCTTTACTTATTTCACAAAGATTACCTAATTGTTCACCATTGCACAAAGCACTGTGCTGGAGATGGGAGAAGCTGTGTGGAAGCCAACAGCAGGAGTGACCTTTGGAGGAAATAGTTGAACAGGAGGGCTGATGAGGGACTAAGTTTTGAATGAAGGTGGGCCATGGTGGTGGTTAATTTAATAATTTGTGGGAGAGGATTTGTTTTCAGTTCTGCTTCCCTATCCCCTGGTAGTTCCTTCTGAGTTATAGACATAACTGGCTTAGATTTCAACTGGACAATAAGATGTGAAAATCAACTAGTTAGCTATGATGAACCTATGAGGGAATCCAAAATACAATGAGAAGTTACTTCTCATGAAGAAATAAGGATTGTACTTCTAGTAATTATTGACTGTTTTGGATGCCCAGCTTGCATTTCCTTCTTCTGAGGACAATATCCTGATTTTCTTTTAGGAAACCCTTTCCCACCTCTACATTCCATGCCCCCCCCCCCCAAAAAAAAGCACACTCACATAGAGTCAGATGGGACCAATGGAATTGGTTCTGGGCAGGCTGTATAATCTTTGTTGTATGGGATTTATTAGAGAGACGTGCTATCTTTTTCTGTTGGATGTAAACAAGGAAGACATAGCATTAGAATTCTGACATCAGTACTGTCTCATGTGGAATGAAGCAGAGAATGAATTCAAAGAGGAACCAAACCAAAAATGGAGAGAGTACTGATACAGGATTCACAGACTAACTAAATCCTTATGAAGAGGTCTGATATGGTAATCACAGTCTACCTAAAACCCCATGGGAACCATATTAAATAGAGGATGAAGTCATAAATATATTACATGCTGTAGAAATGCATTCTAGGAGGATGTTTTACCAAGTGTGCACCAATTGTTTGAAGGTATATGATACTCTTAACAATTTTATTCCACAATGTCAAATTTTGTTCTTTTAATTCTCAAGAGAGCAGAAAAAAAATAGAGTTAACAAGGTAAAATATTTGGGTAAATGTAAGTTGAAATTTCAGAATATATTTTTAAAGGAATTTTCTTTTTTTGAAAATTAATATAAAACCAGTTAATAATAGTGACTATTGACACAAGTCAATAAGCAGAACCAACTGAACAAAAATATTTAGATATATGAAAAATGAGGCAGTTCTGATGGTCCAAAAAAAAACAGCCCATGACTTTATAAGAATGTATGGCTTATATATCTTGATAGATAATATGTTGTTGGTAATTTTACTTAAATCATAATAGCACTGCTTGTCTTTCTGAAAATAGTTCCTGCGCTCTAGTATGGGAACATATCTAATTTCAGACTTGTGCTGGTCTCAATGACACCTGTAGAGATGGAATAGATTTTCTAAACCCCCGTTCACTGTATTTCACAAAAATCCCATCCCTCCTATGTCCTCCACTCTCCATATACACAAACAAATCACAACAAAGTATAATCATTGAAGAGAATCATAGCTTGTAAATTATGAGACAGAGAATTATTGAAGCAATACTGAAAAAAAATCATATATTATCTTAGAAGAGACCTTTTTTCTAAATATTGTTTTTCTCCCCATTGAACATGCACAGAAGCAACATACGAGCACTAATGTGGTTCCTTTTTAGGCTCTGCCTATTTGTTTTAAAGACAAGAGGAGAAGAATATGCTTAAAAAAACAAATACACTGATAAATGCTTACCGGTAAAATCTTCCAGATGGGACTACTTTCAAAGAAGATCAATTACATGCTTCTCTTTTTAATGTTATCCTTTAATGATCCCCTTCCTCTCCCAGAAAATTAAATCACAAAAACAACTTAGGCTGAGAATGACCCAGTAATCCTCATAATCACGTTACAATGACAGACAAGAAGATCAAAGTACAGGTATACAAAGAATAGAGGAATAGGGGTTTCCAATCTATTTTAAGATGTGAACTTGTAGCCAACTTAAGATCAAATATGTTTTTTGCCCCCAAATCCCCAAATTCTAATACTTTGAAAAATTTGGTAGTTTCCTCGATTCATGAATTCGCCCAACTTTTCCCCTCTCAGTATCTACTAAGCATTGGCAATTCTTCATATTTTACGCTGTGTTTTTGCAGATTTGATAACTATTTCATCAGTCTTCGAAACTTGGTTGAATTATGTTGATTCTCTAATAGCACTAAGAAGCCACTGAGCCATTGTCTCCCATATTGCAAAGAAAGAACCCAGTGATGGAAAATGGACAATGGTGGGGTATCATAAAGAAAACCTGATGCCATATATATTAGTTAGGAATTCAATTAGGCTGCAACACATGGTTCAATGGGAGAGAGGCTTATTTTTTACTCATTTTATGAAAAATCCAGAGATACACCAAGGTTGGATGGATGACACCATGTTCACCAGTGACGTAGGCTCCTATTATTTTTCTGCTCCACCATGTCTGTTTTAATGTGTTCCATCTATACTCAAGGCCATTTGGGTTGTAAGATGGTCACTGACACTTCAGCCATCACATGGACATCCCCAAGTCAACACAACAGGATGAGGAATAGGAGTAACACGACAGAGGCAGGAGCTCTCTCTGCTTACATTTCATTGGCTACATTTATCTCTAAGGAACATAGAAATATAGTTTTCTTGGTTGGGCAGATGTCCCCAATAAAATTAAAGTTCATTTAGTGACCTTGATTATACTGGTTACTAAATAGACAAATCTGTTAAGGATATTTGGTTGGCACTAACAGTTTTTGTCATACCACACTTTATTGATTTCTCGATATTGGATGGTATTTGGTCTAATCCCATGCTTACAGATGGAGAAAATGAGAGCAGAAAGATTAAGATTAAGAAGTTCTCCCCAAACTACAGAACTGGTTAACCAAAGAACTAAGAGAAGTCTTCAGGCCCCAGATCTATCAGCAAAGATACTGATCAAGCAAACTCCAAGGAAGTCAGCCCAGGAAATTCAGCTAAGCAACACAAATCATAACACATCTTACTACCTGGGTGAGACCCCATGACTCATACTTCAGACTTTATGGTTAGAACTGCTCACAAACTGTAACATCTAACCTCTTTAGTTATAAGGCAAGAATAGCTGTATTACCACAAGCCATGTATGTGTTTACATACTGTCACTAAATTGTCAGCAGAATGAGAAATGTGCCTTAATAATGTGACAAGACAAGTAACTGCTTGTAGGACAGTCGAATGATCCAAACTCAGGCAAAAAGAGGTCTTTAAACTTTATAAATGGACTCCACGTCTTTCATAGTCATGGCTTTTTACACACACACACACACACTATTATGGTGTTACTGGAAATTGACATTCTCAAACTAGCTTCTACCATTATACAAAGGAAGTTTGAATGCTTTGAGGTTTTTCTTTCTTGTAAGTCATTGCTCCTTTTTCTTGTCCTTCTATGGTCATCATTTCCTCAGACCGTCCTCCAAGCAGCATTCTCAACCAACCACAGTCCACAGTTGTAACTTGGGTGCTTTCTTCAGCACTTTGAACTTCATTATTAGGCCCCTGCTCTCATATTTTACATGTTTCACCTCTCATGATTTTTGAGGGCAGGACCTATATCATCTTCGCTTTCCATAAACATGGTAAAGATTCCAGTGTTTTTAACCGAATGTTATGCTTAGAACAATTCATCACTCTCCAAACCAGTCTCTCTTCCTGTTTCCAGTAGTTCCTCTTTTCTTCTCCTATTTCTATTCATAACCCATCCCACCTAGTTCACCCAAGCGAATTCTCAAAAACACAGTATATAGCAAGCCATGTTTGTACATATTTGGTGGTATACTGTCTACAGATGTAAAACAATCTGTTTTAGAAGTTCAACCTACATTTATACCTGCTCTCCTTGACACTTTCTCCATTGTATCCCACATACTCTAAGCCATGTAGGAATTTTCCCCTCTTTTCCTACATGTGTGATTTTACACATCCTGTTACTTCTGTCTGAAATACTCTTCTTTTTGTTGTTGTTCATAGAGAGATTCCAAATGGCCTTCCCAAGGCCTAAATCATCTGTACAACTGCATGTTGTCTGCATCCAGTACTATCTAGGGTACAGGAAAGTTTGGCCAACAAACTTGAGCATTACTATACATGTACTTCTATTATTCACCTATTCTATTGAATTCAGAATACTCTACGAGTGTAGAAATTATCTTTATTTCAGTTTACTGTGAATTCCAGTTTCTGAAAGACAATAGATACCTAGTAGTCTACAGAATGAATGACTATCAGTCCCCCTGACTAGACTTGTATATTTTTCTTGAAAGTATAGGTCCTGTCTAATTAATTCTATATCCACAGAGGCCAGCATAAAACTGACAAAGAGCAGAAGCTCAAAAATGCTTTTAAAAGTTGCTGAATGAATAAAATAAGTGCATGACCAAAATCACATAACTCACTAACTTGAGTGAGTTGTCAGATCTTTTTATTTTTCTAGTTAATCATTAGAGTCCAGGAAATCCATTCAGTAGTAATTCCAGTCTCATCTCTTTCAAAACTCCCCCTTCTTCAAATTGCCCAAGAACCACAGGGGTTATTCAATCTGAAGCAGGATATTGCTTCTATTTGGCCAAATAACATGAAGGTTTCTGCTATTGCCATGGGGTGCCATAGTTGAACACCGGTCCTGAGAAGTCCTATGTCCTTGCTGTTCTAGGGCTCCATAGGCTTCTAGAGTGCCCCAACCTTCAACTTCAAAGACTGTGGCTCTTTCATTTCACACTCGTTTAGACAAAATCAATCCTTGCTCAACCACCTTAGGCCCTTGCCTTAAGCAAGAAGTCCCTTCCCTCTGAATGTATTACCTGTTTGCATCAGCAATCTTTCCTGACAATCAATCTTGGCATGAGCCACCTTGATCCATTGAAATAGGGTTTTCCTTACTTCAAACTGCAAGAAGAAAGCTGAGGGTTCATCTCTTTTCTCCAAAATTCTGATGTAATTCAGTTCACTCCCTTCTCAAAGTTTACAAATGGAAGGGGCAGGTTTTAATAAAAAGAGGGAGACCTTGTTATACCCCTTCTCCAGGAAAAAGATGCCTATAGGCATTACATTTAAATAACAAAGGAGACCATTTAGTGGTATTCCAAAAATAATAAAAAAAATGAACACTCAGATTTTCATATGGACTTAGAATGGGGAACATAGATTTAGAAGTTCTGCCTCTTACATATGCATGAAGATGCTTATTGAGGTTAACAGAGCCATTTTTTCCACGTTTTTTTTCTTATGAACAGTAATTTATAACCACACGGACAAGGTAGGATTAGGACAATTGAGAAAATTGTGCCCTAATTGTCCTTTTCTGACTGGCTTAGGAAACAATCAGTCTGATAATAAACTGAAAAAAAAAAAGTATGGCCCTACCAATCTAATAGGACAGAAGAAAGATTAATTGCATGGTAAAAATCTGACATGAGCAGGATCACATTTGAGTAGCAGAGGACAAATACAATAACTACAAATTTCCATTAGATGACACAGTCAGCTTTAGATCATTTCACCATTAACTTTTCTACTGAGAACTGAGGCTTAAAAATTCATCTCGTGTTCAACTGAAGAAGATAATTGGCAGTCCTTCCTTCAAATGCATCCATCCAATAGTACTTTAAATAACAGTTCAGGAGTACCCCAAACTGTGGCTTCATTCACCAACTTCAGTGTTTTAAAAAGGTACATCCTTGCCCCACAGAAGTTTTAACTCCTCTAAAATCCCGGTGTATCTTCCAATCAATGGTGTCTTGGATTTGATGACTTAAAATAATCAACTGGGTTTTTTTTTTTTGCATGCTGCTTGGTGGGGCTCATATTTCATTCTTTCTCCATGTGTGTCCCATTTTTGCAGCACCAGCTGTTGAATTTTTGTTCGTTTGCTTGTTTATTTTTGGGGAGAAGTACACAGGCTAGGAATTGAACCTGGGTCTCCCGCATGGCAGGTGAGAATTCTACCACTGAACTATGCTTACACCCCATCAACTGCTTGTAAGGATATCAAACACCAAAGGGCCAACTTAGAAATTGACCAAGCTTCCAGATTCCAACCCAGGATCTGAGTGTGACTATACTGGAATATTAAAGCAGAAGTGCAGACAAGGATAGCAATCCTTCAAAGGAAAAAGCCTGTGAGATAGAGATGATACCGGAGCCCAGTGGTCTTATGGATTTGTTAGATTTAGTATACCTAGGGGAGGATCAGAGTCCAAATGTTTCTGCCCCATGGTCAGACTACCATAAAAATGAGGTGGATTCTCAAAATCTTGACACAGGGAAGCACTTCTTTAAAGTTCCCCTCAGATCCCCCCTCAGATTCCATTTATACCAAAGCATCTTCTGATTAGAAGCTTGCATTCCAGGTGGCTGGATTACAAGGAGAAAAGGAGGGTCAGGCCAGTATGGGGTCATGTCTATTGGACAATTATATTTCCCACTGTAAATTACTTAATTAGCATTCTTGTTTTTGCATTGAGTTCATGAATTCTGAGTGTCAATAACAGCACCCAATCAAAATAGGTTATGAGAAAATCAGTGTTCTGAATCTGGGAAATTAAAGGTCAGTTCCTGAAATTTGTGCATCTTATGAAGACACTGCCTGGAACAGTTCACTACATACCCAAACCAGGTCAAGAGACCTGGATAATTAGGGCGATTAGGTCAAGATTTCAAACTGGCAGTCCTCTGGCTGGATCTGGCCTACAGATGTGGTTTGTTTGGCTACACACACTTTAAAAGTTAGGAAATTTCACATAAAATGTTGGATTTCTTCCTGAGTTAAAAATCTAAAGAGAATAAAACTGCTTTTAAAATAAAAATAAAAATCCAAAGACTTGACAATAGGGAGCCCACATTTTGGCACTTTGACAATGGCCTGGAGCTAGCAGAGACCTTCTCCTTTTAACAGGATGTTACCACAGTCCCTACCACTACTTATGGTCTTATTGTCCACATGCTTTTCCCCTTTACCTTACCTGCCCGATTCCTAAGCACATTTGAGTTTGAGAATTACTGATCTAGAAACATTCAATTGATAATTGAGATAATTTGAATCAAAATAAATTACTCCAGGATGAGCCTGGCCTGAGACTGTGGGATCAACAATGTCATCCTGACCAACAGGGGGGAAAGAAGTATATCACATAAAGTATCAATGGCTGAGAGAGTTCAAACAGAGTTGAAAGGCTACTCTGGAGGTTACTCTTACGCAAGCTTCAGCTAGACATTGCTACCTATCACAACTTGCCAGACCCAACCAAAACCATTCCTGCCAACCTAAAGAATACCTACGGCATTATATAAGATTCTACAAAGGTTTCATGCATTAGGGTAACTTTCCAGAAACCTAAAACCTCCAGATGTGTCCCGGGACCAGATAAGTCCTGAAATGAAGAGTGGTCAGCCTCTCCAGAACATTAACTAGTTCCATCCCCCATCCCATATTACTGACAGCCTCTTCCAAAATGAAAAAGTTAGAATGGACATAGCCCAAATACCTCTAGAATGGGAGAAAGATGAAAGGTGATGGTGGAATTATACAGAGAAGGAAGGGTTTAACAAATGAGTATGATTTTTTAATCATCATATTGATATTTCTTCTAATCTCCAGTATCTTAGAGCAGCTATAGTAAAAACCTAAAATTGTGGAATTTATGTAACCCATAACAAACTCTGAAATCTGTTCTACAACTAATTGTTGTGATGCGCTTTGAAATGCATTGCTTTTTTGTATGTATTTTTCACAAAAAAGAAAAAAGCATATTGTAATGATAAATGCACAGCTATATAATGATATTGTAGACCACTGATTATTCACTTTGGATGATTACATGATATGTGAATGTATAATATATATATCAATGAAAAAGAATTTAAAAATAAATTACTCCAAAATTAACTCAACTTTATTTTTTAACTTTATAGCCATTTGTATGTATGTGTGGACAGGAGTGTAGAGATTAGTTATTAAAAACAAACAAACAAAAAAGATATTGTGGTGAGGCTGAAGGGCTAGGTTTGGCCTGGCACTTACTTAATGTAAAATTATCAGTGGGCCTCACTTGACAAATCTGTTCAACGGGGATGTTAACATCTACCACACACAGGGTTTATTGTGATGACAGAATTAAATAATGTATGTTCAAGTTCCCGGCATACTATAAAGCCTCAGAAATATTCGTTAACTTAAAATCTGGATGTGTTTGCAAACTGCAATTTATCTTAGAAGAAATTTTACTTAGCACATGTAAACTTTTTCTTTTTCATTGGGGGGTGGTGCACGGTCCGGGAAATGAACAATACACATAAACTTTTGAAAAAAAATTCAAAGCCCTTACAGTGAGATGTAAGGAAATAAGAGTTATTGACTATACAATGAAAGGGAATAGTAAGGAGTATGGCATGTATGAGTTTTTCCTTTTGTTTTTCTTTTGCTGGAGAGACGGAAATATTAAAAAAGATGATTATGGTGATGAATATACAACTATGTGATGATATTGTGAGCCACTGATTGTATACCATGTCAAGAATGTTTGTATGTCAAGAATGTATGGTTGTTTGTTGTTTATAATAAAAATATATTTTTTTAAAGTTATTGACTATAAACTATGAACTAAGTACCATGCAGGGTGCTATATAGGTACTGTGGCATGGAACCCTTACAGTAATATGATGAGCTAGTATTATCCCTGTTTTACATATTAGAAAACAGGGGATCAGAAAGTTTCGGTAATTTACCCAAAGTCACCTGGCAAGTGTTGATAAAGGTCTATTATACTCCAAATCCCTTGCATGTGATTACTGCAGTGTTTTCCAAACTAGCCTGACAGTAAGAATCACCTGTGTTGGTAGTTACAAATACATGTTCTCCTACTTTTCCTCAAGCGTATTGAATTAGAGTCTAAGAGGAGTAGCCTAGGAATCTGCATGTTTTATAAGAGTCAGAGGTAATTCTCAATAATAAGGAAATAAACACTGCTTGAGAAACTGACAAGCATCTGAGGAAGCAGATAAAGAATTGCCTTCACTATGCTCACTAGAACGAAGGAAGGAAGGAAGGAAGGGGATAAAGAAAGAGAATCTTGGAGCTAAGGTCTATTCCATATGAAGGATTATGGGAAGACATGTCATAGATGGATGCTTTCTTTCTATCTGTACCCAGCCTGTTTAATGCAAGCACAAGGAGCCAGCCAACAGGAAACTCAGCTTGCCACTGCAGAGGAGTAAAGCACTTTGAACTACAGGCATCTTGTACACTCAAATTACATACTGTGATACACATAGTATTTGAGCTGTTCCACAATACAGAAGCCAATTATTCTTGGCACACACTTCTGTCATGCTATCCAAGTCACCACCCCTCACATGTGGAACTGCCACATCAAGTGAACCAACTCATAGATCCCTTCAACTCTTAGAGATGAAAGTCAAATGTCAGAGAAGTGGGTTTGGTCCACACACCATATAGCAGACAAGATGTATCCTTTAAGTTAGTACTGTTGGGTCTATTACGAGACACTGGGAAAGTAACATTCTGCCTTAAGAATTTCTCAGAGACTAAACTAAATTTTTCTAATGCAATTCAGCATAATTATTGCATTTTCAGATCTTGGCAATTAAGATTTCATTTATAGTACTCATCTTAAAATAGTTAATTTTCCCACCTCTCCCTCTAAATGTGTAAACAGTGGAAAAGTACAGATAGATAATGAAACGAGTGGCGGTTTCACTAGTGGTAGAGGCTGTAGCTGCCGTAAAACTACAGAGACTATGCAGATGTCTTCAATGGCAGTGAAACCATTAACTGACCGATTAATTGACCCATTCCCTACCCCTTGCCCTTTGAAAATCCTGGGATTAAGACAAGATTTAATCAAAACTGTTAGATGAAGAGTGATTTGAACAGTGAATAAAAAAAGTATTTGCAAAGTCCCCTTTGGGGATTGGTGAGAAGGGGAAAATCTGACTCCCCCAAGTTGAATTCTTGATATTCTCACAAGCAGTGGGGACAACCAAAGTGATAGGCTGAGTCCCCAATCTTGGGATTTGTTCACATGAAACAACCCCACAAAGAATAGGTCAAGCCTACCTAAAATTAGGCCTAGGAGTCACCCCCAAGAGAACCTCTTTTGTTGCTCAGATGTGGCCTCTCTCTCCAGCCAACACAACAAGCAAACTCACTGCCCTCCCCCTGTGTACATAGGACATGACTCCCAGGGGTATGGACCTTCTTGGCAATGTGGGACAGAAATCCTAGAATAAGCTGGGACTCAGCATCAAGGGATTGAGAAAAACTTCTCGATCAAAAGAAAGAGTGAAATGGGACAAAATAAAGTGTCAATGGCTGAGAGATTCCAAACAGAGTCAAGAGGTTATCCTGGAGATTTTCTTACACATTAAACAGACATCACCTTGTTAGACAAGATGCAATGGAGAGGTTGGAGGGAACTGCCTGAAAATGTGGAGCTGTGCTCCAGTGGCCGTGTTTCTTGAAGATGATTGTGTAACTGTGTGATTGTGGGGGCCTTGTGTCTGGTGTTCCTTTTATTTACCTTATCAATGGACGAGTGGAACATATGGAATAAAGACAAATAATAGGGGGAACAAGTGTTAAAATAAATTTAGATTGAAATGCTAGTGATCAGCGAAAGGGAGGGGTAAGGGGTATGGTATGTATTAATTTTTTCCTGTTGTCTTTTTATTTCTTTTTCTGAATTAATGCAAATGTTCTAAGAAACAACCATGATGAAGAATATGCAATTATGTGATGATATTGTGAATTACTGATTATATATGTAGAACGAATGATCATAAGAATGTTTGTTAGTTTGTTGTTATGTTTTTTAAAAAAATTTAAAAATTAATAAAAAAGAAAAAAAACTGTTAGGTGATGTTAAAGTAGAAAGCCAACAATTATTAATGGCATTACAGAGATTTAAAAACTCAAATCCTGAAAAATTCCAATTGAAAAAGAGGAAGTGGGGTATGAGATGCACTAGTCCTGAGCTGGTTGAGCTTTAATTTGCTTAGGAATCTCCTGGGGTTCCTGCAAAAATGAAAATTAGGATTTAGTGGATCTGGCAAGCACCACTTCCAGCAAGTGCCCAGGTGATGTTCCTGCTACTGGTCCAAAGATCACACTTTGAGAAACAAGGCACTAGTCAACAAACTGAGGAAAGCTCCCATTGGAAAAGCCACCAGGAAGATGAACAGAGTCTCCTGCAGGAGGGTTGGTGGCATAATGTTTGCATTAGGAGAGAAAGACTGAAGCGTTTCTGTAATGTCCAGTTCCTCCAATAGAAATTGGCAATGCATGAATTGGAAAAATAATCTTATTTTTTTTTTTATTTATAAGATAAAAATTGTAAGAAGATAAGCATTATTTATGGTTTATACAAAACTGAAAAGTTCTTAAACTTTTAAGAATCTGAGGAGGGTTCTGGTCAACCTCCTGAGAAAAATGTAGAAATGTACATGTATACAAATTGTTTGCATACAATTTCAAGCTCACTGAACTTCCTTCTGAAGGGCATGAATGCCTAGGGGTCCCTAGATCACAATTTAAAACTACCAATATACATAGGCGGTGCAAGGGAAAAATCAATATGACAGTTGTCCCTGTTGTTTTCAAGAGTGGCTGACGGAGATGGCAACTTAGAATCTGTTTATGTATTTGACTTGTGAGTACCGCTGTGTAAAAACTGTATATTCCTCAATCACTTCCATAAAATATAAGCTGGCTGAATTGTGTATTTTTCCAAGCTCCTTCATGTTCTGTAGGAAGAAACCACAACATTTAAAGTGTTTAAATATATACTACTTTGGAAAAACACAAGACAAATATCCAGGTGTGACAATTACTATACAGTAAAGGGATTTCTAAAGCTGTAAAGAGCAACTGTTGTTGTAGACTGGTTTGTCATGTCATTTTCTCTCTCCAATAGTTTTCAAACACCCCACCACATGTCTCCTTACACTAGTGGGAAATCATAAATTAATTTAGAGTTGTCATTTAAAAAGACTAGATAACGAGTGTATTTCAACAAACATTTATTGATCACCTAATGTTAGAGAAGCAGCCTAAAATTTAGAAAGGGAGCTACACCTGTGTGTATGTACATATATGTGTATGTAAAACTATATGTCAAGGCATGATACTAATAAATATAGACACAGTGCTATGAGAGTACTGACGAAGGAGTGATTATTATTTCCAGCTTGAGATAAGGGGAGTGGTGTCAAGGGAAGAGTCTCGGAAGTAGCTTTGAGCTGGATAAAGAAGGATGAGTAGGATTTTAACAGGTAGAGGAGTAGAGAGAAGGCATTTCTAGTGAAAAGACTATCATTATAAAAGCATTGCAGAAGTGGGGCAGGGAGTACCAAGGAGTGTGTGATATTCTATTACATTGTACCCAAAATTCATGCCCTCGTATAGTCCTTTAATTTGGGCTGGGCCTGACACTGGCTTTAACCAACAGATGTGGTAAGATCAACCCTGTGCCTGTTCTAGGCTTAAGCATTAAGAAGACCTGGCATTTGTATTCTTGGGAATGCTGAGCTGCCAGATAAGGAAGTCTGACTCCCTTGCTGGAGAGATCATATGGAGAGTCCACATGAAGAGAGAGAGAGACCTTGAGATTACATGAAGAGAGATAGAAATTAGGGCATCCCAGCTGAGCTAGCCACCAGTAGACACCCCAAGGGAACACATACAGCACTACTTCAGAGAAGCAAAACTGCCCAGCTGATCTCAGCACAGACTGCAGAAGAAAATGGTTGTTTTTTTAAGATACTAGATTTTTGGAATAGTTTGTTATGTAGCAATAGAAAATCAAGACAATGCATTCAGCCATGTTTTAAATTAGTATCTCCTTTTGATAAAAATAAAACTATACACCTACCTGGAATTTCAGATGTAGTCCTATCCTTCTACACTCACCAGTCAAGATTTGTTTGGAACCTTATTTTTGGTGTTGTAGAGTTTAAAGCTCTAGTGGTTTAAATTTTTTTTTTTTTTTTTTTTTACTTTTTCTAAATAAAAATTATTATAAAAATGAATTGGCGGGCAGTGTGATGGTAGCTCAGTGGCAGAGTTTTTGCCTGCCATGCTGGAGACCCGGGTTTGATTCCCGGTGCCTGCCCATGCAAAAAAAAAAAAGAATTGGCTTTTTCAAACCAACACTACTTGTATTCCTCCTCCTCTTACCCCTCCTTGAAATTAGCACCTTAGATTAATGTGCGTGTGTGTGTGTGTGTGTGTGTGTGTGGTGTTGGCTAGGTATCGAAAAGATTGAGAAGAATTAGGACCAGATGGCTGAATATAAGGTGGGCATCTGGACTTCATCTCCTAATTTAGGGGAACTAATATAGAGTTTCTCAAATTTTTTACCTCAGAAAATATTAGCAAACTCACAGGGATCCAGTAGATAGATAGATGATATTTAGATAGACAAATAATACATACACACATACTTATGCATCATATATACATATGCATACTTAATTTATATAAAATAATTCCCTATATATGATATATTCTCATTTTTTCTCCTTTACTACATTTCTTCTTTTCTTACAGCTGGTTGTGACCCCAGTAAACTGATTTAAAAGTACATTAATAAGTTGTGGCCTTCAGTTTGGAAAACTCTGTCCTAAAAGGGATCTTTTTATTTAACACACATTCATTAACCCCATATGAGCTACTCATTGTCCTACTTCCTTGAGTACAACAATGAAAAAAAAAAAAAACATGGTTCTTTCTTTCATGAACAAAATATTCATCAAAAAGTAATAAAAAAATCTATAAAATATGATTTACTTCCATTTGCACTAAATGCCAAGAAGGAAGACTATGTGTGTGATGAGAAACCATGGCCAGGAGACTTCAATGAGTGCGAAGCACTGAAGCTGATCTGTTTGTGGAGGCCAAGTTAGGGAAAGTCCAAAGTAATAGAGGCTAGTCTTAGAGCCCTTGAAGACTTTCTGGTTTGTCTAGGGCTAATAGAGGAGGCTGTCAAGAGGCTGTCAATAAGCCAAGTGGGGCCCAGGCCAGGCGGACGCTCCATGCAATCCCAAGTCTTAGGGGACTGGTCCGTGCCTTTAGCTTGTTGGGTCCAGCTGGTATTTAATGCTTTCCAATAATCCTTGGCTTGTTGGAACTACAGAGGAGAGTGCAAGGGTGCAACAGTGAAGTATCCCCCTTAGAGTCCAGAAATGAGCAAACTAAAATCATCTGTCATCTTCCATTGGTAAATCATGATACCAATCCAGAGTCATGCAAAATCATCTCCAAGGAACCCTGAAACAGAACCCTGGCAATCACTGCTTGATGGTGTTAACAGACCCATCAAAATACTCATCAAGAAAGAATGTTCCCATTAGAGGGAGGTTGGTCAGCAACTAAATCAGAGAAAATGAGACTTGAGTTATATTGCCACGGGGAGAGGGACTGCATGTAAGGGCCCAGTGAGTGTGTCTGTCCATCTGAAAAGGGTTATATCTTGACTCCTCATGTGGACATTGTCAGCCCGCAAAGCCAAAGGCAGTAAACATTCTGAACATATGTAATTCTGCCTGTTTTTAATCCATGCTATGTGATAATTTGGCTTGCTGAACTTACCCCAGAGTGAGAATGCCTGTGCTGATGAGGCCAAAACACTTTGCAGCTTATAAGGAATTATCAGATATTATGGATTTAAGGCTTCTGTGAGCTGTGATAGTGGGAATCAGAATTCCCAGGGACCATGACATGGTCACCTTTCCGAGACTATGAGGCCAAGGGGGCAGAACCTGGACTGTAGTGAATTCGCCGAGGAAAAGAATACTCTGTAAAGATATTCACCTGTCTGGGTCACCAACTGTCTTTCTCTAAGCCATACATCTAGTATGATCCCATACTCATCATTTTTAATTTAAGATTTCTACAAAGGTAGTAGCTGCAGCAGCCACTCAGCATGACAGCAGCAAACTTTTGTTGCCCATGTGCTGGGCATTGCACCAAGCAGAACATGTGGAGCATCTCATTTAAACCTCATGCCAAGAGAGATGCAATTATTACTCCCCTTTTACTGCTATGGAAACTGAGGTTAGGAAGTGTAAGTTCTCACAGCTAGTAAATAGCAAAGCCAGGATTTAGACTTAAGCAGCTGGCCTCCAGAGCTGGAACCTTCAGCCAACATATCATATTGTCTCTTGTTGATGCTATGCACCAAGGAAAGCTTGAGTTAAGGCATAAAGTCCATTCTCTTCTAAAACATGGCTTTTGAAGTTAGTTTTATTTGAAGGGAGAAGGAGGAACAAAAGGGAAGTGGCTGTACCTGTAGGTTTTAATATTCTATACATCTTTTCCTCAATGTTTACTCACCTGGGTTATCTGATGCTTCCATTCAAACCAACAAGGAGTGGTTCAGCCCCCTACCAACAATCCCATCTTTTCTGCTTGCTGGCCTTTCCATGGTCTCACAGGGATAGTTTCCATACATTTTTAAACTGCTTCAATTTGCTTCCTTTCTAGGCTATGATTGTGCCAGTGTGATTCTGTTGCTGCACAACAGTCAGCAAAACACAGGCTTATCCTCTGGAGAATTTTCTGTGGCTTCCTAAAGGGATAATAGGGAGCTACTTGGGACCCTGATTTTGGGTAGGCTCTTGGGGTATAAATGCCCCTCACGTCTCCTATTGGGTGAGCTCCCCATTATAGGATGTCCACCAACCTCATTTAAACTCAATCACTGTCTTTCAAAAACTGCCTCCTTTTCTTTCTTTTAAAACACATATTACACGTGGGGTGTTTAAATTTGTGCCCCATCTTCACTTTTCTATTCTAAATCCAGAAGAAATTAGGCAGCCAGAGATCAAGACCACAGATTTCAGGGACCTAATGACTGATATCCTCAATGTCCCTGACCTCTAGTAAACATCTTCATTGGGGAGCTGGATTTGGCCATGCTTCTAACAGGAAACCCACAAAGTCTAGTCAGTTCTGTAGGTGTCACTGAGCAGACTGATCATTCATTTATTCAAGGATGTACTGCGTGCCTAACATGGGCCAGGCATTGCTCTCTGTTTATCTACCAGTGAACACAACAGGGATCCTTGTCCACAAGTGACTTACAGTGTAGCAGGGGAGAGAGACAGCAAATAATGCACAGTATAGGAAATTATATTCGAAGTAAGTAAGAAAGGAATGAAAAAAAAAAGAAGAAAAGTAAAAGCAGAGTGGGGATTTGGAGTGGAGGGTGGGACAGGATGCAGTTCCATAAATAGTAGGATGGTTAGGGCTGGGCTCACAGAGAAAATGAGCCATGAGCAAAGACTTGAAGTAAAGCAATTAGCCTGGAAATATTGGGGGAAGAGAATTCATGCAGCACCATGGTCGCAGAGTATGCCTGATGCACTAAAAACCAGCACGGAAGCTAGTGAATGAATGAAGGACAGAAGAGTAGGAAAGAAGGTCAGAGAGGAAGCAGGTGTCAGATTAGATTAGGCCACCATAAATACGTTCTTCTCTGAGGGAAATGGGGAGCCATTGCAAGGTATTGAGCAAAGGAATGATATAATCTGGCTTCTGTCTTTAGAATAGACTATAAGAAACAGGGTGGCCTAATAAGAGACTATTAGAATCATCTATGTCAGTGAACATGGTTAGGATAGTGCCATGCAGGCGGCGAGAAGGAATTGGGTTCTGGATATGTTTTGAAAACCCGTAGTGGCCTCAAGAGCTCTACATGGATTTAATAAGATGTGATAGAAAAAGAGGACTCAAAAATATCTTCAAAATGTGGTCTAAGCAACTGAGACGGGGAAGCAATGGTTGGAGTAGGCTGTGTAGGAGGGGCTTGGGGAAATCTGGAATTCAGCCCTTTCTTCCGTTCTCCTTCTTTCCTCCATCCTTCCTTCTTCCCTTTCCATCTTTTCTTCCTTCCATGCACACTTACTAAATGCTAGACATTATACCTAGGGATACAACAGACAGAAGGCATTTCAATAGCAAATAGAATATGAATGACAAAACGGGGTAGCAACGTGGAAGAATAGCAGGACAGCACCTATATACCGTTATTTTCTCTTAAAAAAATAGGCTTCTGATATTAGCAGATTTGAGTTATACACAATTTTTAACTATAATGTTGAAAGTGAATCAATATTTCTCTACCAATTCTACTTAGAAAAATCACGTTAAGCCTGAAATTAAGGTTGCATTGATAAATTTCTGCCATATTCTTTTGCCCAATATAGTACCAAACACACACACACACAGACACATACATGCAAAAATAGAACCACTAAATAAAGAAACATTTAGTAGTGTCTCATAACAATAATGTCTTTTTGGTTTCTCTGTCTACTAACCATCTTTTTTGTTTCTCTGTCTACTATCCATTAAAAGTTTGCTAACTCAGCTAACTAACTATATGATCTATTCTAAGGAATTTGATGGTAAATTGTACACTCTAGTAGAAAAAAATGCAACAAAAGGCAGACAAAGCACTGTTGTTAGGGGTCCAATCTTTTGAACAGACAGCCAAAGCTTGACTCCAGGCTCTGTTGCTCATTACTGTGTGACCTAGGGCTAGTCATTTAACCTCTCTCTGCCTCAGTTTCCACAACCATAAAAAAAGAACAATAATGCACCTGCTCTCTTTGGTTTGTTGACAGGATTATGCAAAGTCTTTAGAGCAATGTGGCATATGATAAGCATTCAAAAAATGAGCTATTGAGCACAATTAAGCATTTATTACTGCTATGACCATATACCAGCACATCCTCTCCTCCCTTCCTAGAAGCCAATTTTCACATTCTGATGTTATGTATGTTTTTTAAAAATATTTCAACTGTCATTCTTTTATTAAAGAAAAGACAAGGAGAGAAAGAAAGTTGACAAGGATGATATCAATTGTCAACACCATTGATTAAACAAATGATTGAACATGAACAGCTAAGAAAGCGATTTTGAAAAAAAATGTATTTTGACACAGAGAAATGTTCATGATCATTTGCTAAGTGAAAAAACGTGTTACAGTGTTAGTCAAATGCTCTGATCTCCTGAAGAGATACATAAGTGCACATACATTTGGAAGGATATAAAGCAAATATGAACATTGGTCACCTCTGCGTGGCTAGATTTGTAGTGATTTAATGCTTTTTTGTGACTCTTTTATTTATGTTCTGAACATGGATGACTGTTCAGCATTACCAGCTACACTGCATAAGAAGGAGCAAATTTAAGTGAAAAGCTACATTTAACTCTGGATATGAAGAATTTGACACATGGGTGGGAATTTCCAATAAATGGTTTGGCCAAGGAAGAGCTTTAGCTGGACTTTGATAGGAATTTTGGGGCCATCAGCATACAGATAGACGCAGAGGAGCATATAGTACACCGCATAATAGCAATGTCTGAGTTAATCCTAAAGAACAGGCAGAGGTGAGGGTGAGGACAGTAGGGGACTGAGTGGGGGACCCTGAATATACCAGTGTCAAAGGCAGGGTGGAAGAAGGAGGATCTGGGAGGGAGACAGAGAAACAGTGAATGGATGCAACCAAGAAGAAAGACTTTCAAGGAAGATAGTGTGCAAATTGCCTTAAAGGGAGCTGCTAACACATGAACTGAAAAGTATCTGATTTGGATTTAGGAGAGGAGAGGAAACAGCAGCATCAGTTGCAACAGAGGGGTGCGCCTGCAAGCTGACGGCGAGGGGGCTGAGAATATATGAGAGGAAAAACATGAAGGTAGTGAGTGTAAACTCTTCCTTCCAGAATTTTGGGTGTAAAAAGCAGTACAGATATGAGATGGTAACTGGAGGGAGACACAGGAATAACGGAGGGTGTTTTCTCCCCTCTAGCAGGCCCCAAACAGCTATGCTTTTGATTATGGTTTGTATAGATTTTTCTGTTTCTTTTTTTTTTAAGTCATTAGCTATCACTTGGTTAACATCAGTCGTGTCTTTCCCTGGAATCTCCTACCCACCCTTTTCTAATTTGCTTTGCCTAATTATGAAAGACTTGGAAACTACATGACTGAGCTTGTACGACTCAGCATTAAAATATGGGTATACGTTTCTCTCTCTAGCAAAATGCATTATCTTTAGCATGCAAACTTTGTGACATCTATTTTGGGTACTCAGAAACCTCCTTTGCTCCCTTTCTGGTGCTGCTGATTTATGTTCTAGGAAAAAGGGGGGGAAAGCTACAGCGTGTTGCATTCTTAATCTTGAAGATGCTTCTGTATATTGCTATTAATAATTAAGGTATATATCATACTTAGGAAAATACATACAGAAAAGGGTGAACAGAGCACTCTGAGCTTACTTATAAAGGGTTACTGCTCTTCCACAAAACCCACATAGTTAGTTTGTTCAATTTCATCAGAATCTTCTGCAAGGCATAATCTATGATTGCATAAATAATTAACAATAGTTTAAAAATAACTTTGCAATGAACTGGTTCTGTTTAAATCACCTTCAACGTAGCTCTCATGATATTCTGGCAGACTTATAAATATTATTGGAAAACACATTTCTTACCTCAGAGTTATTGAACTAATGCTTGCAGTGTCCTACTTAACAAATATATAGCCACAAAATTTGTGAACGTGCAAGAAACGAAATGGAAACCATCGTCCAACCTCATTATCAACTTTTTGGCATATATGGTTCTGAAATGTATTATAAAACTTTTTTTTAGGAAGCATTACTGAAGAAATTAAAATGGCTTTAAAGCATTCAATTCTGCTTTGTATAAACAGAATAAAAAAGCAAGGGTGGTTTTCAGAAAGCTCATCCCTTGGGTATTTTTCATGTATATGTGACATGCAATTTACATCATACAATTAGGACATAAACCAATTTTTTGCCTTCTGACCATGTTTTACTGAATTTGTATGGCTCAGACCTGCACAGGCAGGTTTAGAAAACACCATCTGTCAAGAACGAGTGCAAACGTGCTCAATGTGCATCTATGTGCATCTATTTTACTAGCTTTTCTGTGCTTTTCACACTGAGGGTTTTTAAAAATAAACATTACTGCAAGTAAAATAAGCCACAACTGTGTTATTACTGAATTATAAGCAATGTGTGTTGGAAACACCCCTCAGAGTTTAAGAGTGTCAGAGAGAAGATGCTCCACACATACTCCATGGCTGCAGGAATTCTGGTGAAAGGTGATACCAGCTGAAAGCTGTTTGAAGGATGACTCTGCATCCAGGCAAGAGGTGGCGAGATTGGTAGGCAAGAAGGAGGGAAGGAAAACCCAAAACAAAAAATGAGAAGGCAGAGAAGTCAATAAGGATGAGAAGGGTTTCAGATGCACTGCTAGGACAGACCTCCCATCTCCCGGTTTCTACGTTTCAAATAAGTGTTTTAAAAGTTCAAAGAAAGAAGACAACTTTCTGCAAGATGAGAGGGTGCTTTTGGCTCCTCGTTTTAAATAATTAACAACAGTTGGTAATTATTTAATGTAATCATTAGCAACAATAATGGCATGACTAAATACCAATAAAAATACTTTACAACCCAAAGTGCCAACTCCTTCATCTAAGTGCCATTTCTCTACCCTTAGCTTCTATTACTTCTCTGCCTTCACAGTGACTTTACCCAACCCTCTAGGATACAACTCTCAAAACAGGAGTCGTTAGAAAATCCAAGATTGAACATAAGTTGAATATATTCTCACTTATATGAGTTAGGTCTCATCTGCATAGTGTTCTATTCTAGAGTTATTGTCAGATAAATCTGCCTAAAATACTGTTTTTGTCAAAATATTGCTAACCCTCATCTGTGTTCAAAAACCAAGAATGACTTTACCTACCTTGAGTTAAGAGTCTAAAACATCATAATTTGACTGGTCAAGGCGGCATTCACAGCCTAAATCTCTTCAAGTATCACTCACCCGAACCCTCTAACCTTGCTACAAGATTGTCACACTTGTCACACAGGTTCCTAATTCAACATCCGTGCATTTGATTTGGGGTCCCTTCTCCTCATCATCTAAATTTTATTCATAAAGCCCACCTGAAGTCTTCCTTCATTTATCCCAACTGAAGTCTTACTTCCTTCATGTATCATTTACTGACTAAATTAGCTCTCAGAGATCTCTTTTTTGTAATACCCATAGGACCTATGGGTTCTATTATTTATTCGACATTAAGAAGGGTAGAATCGCTGTGGCAGTGTTATGCTGGAGCCGACCCTGGCTGTTATCAATTGTTAAATATTCAGGAATTTTGCAAAGGGATTGTTAAACCAGAGGAGCCTGAAATCAGTCAGGAAGGTAGCATTTACACTAAGGCCACAGGCTAATGCTAGAAATCAGGTTTGGGGTTTTCTTTTTTCCTCGGGTGGGGAGAGGAGAGGAACTGGTCTACCAGCACATCACCGCAACACACCTTCTAATTCAACTTTCTTGCTACACTTTAAATGTATTTTTCATCTCCTTACTACAACCATTCAGTATCAATTTAAATATTCCCAGAACTAGTCAAGCTATGACTTCAGGAGATGCATTCCAACATGGACATGTATATTTGTATATAAATTAAATTGTAGGCGCCATGACAGCTAACCATTTCTCTCTGTATTTTGTATTATACATGGTGCCTTGTACGGTGTATCCTTCTTTCTTACCAGCTTGGTTCCTAGGGCTTTCCATCGCCCTTCACTGAACTTAGAATAGCTCCTCAAACATCTCAGGTGTTTTCAGTTACCTGGGTAACTTTTCAGAGACCACTTGTCCACCATGGTCGGCACCAGCAGACCCTGCGCTGAGTTAGTGCCTCCACTCGGTACTTGAATTTTAATCATCTATTGATTTTTACCCATCTGTTACCACACACTAAGCTGTTTAAGAGTTAAGTCCTATCTTTTCCACCTAGGTATATCCCTGGTCCGTACTGCCTGGCACGTAGAAGGTGCTCCAATAACTATTTGTTGATAAGTGAACAAAGAAATTCAGGGAGAATTTGACATAAGATAGGTCTGCTGTGGCCTTTGTCTAAGGCATTGACTACTGTAAAAGGACTCAGTGACTTGGCTCTACTGTTTCATCTACAAGGCAACCCTTAAGACATGAATTGCAAGAAGACAACCAAACAAGTACTTTGAATATTGCTTTCTTCCTAGGCCCCTTCCAGTGTTCCCTGGGCTCATTTTCTTCCTGCTGTTTCAGATTCAGGTTCCAGTCTTGCAGATGAGAAATCTTTTCTTGTCTGCATGCATCTGTCTTCTTTCTTTCGTTTTTTTCAGTAGCAATGATAGATGTACCACAGTTCAAGTGAAAACTTGTTTATCCCTGGGAAGTCCTGAGAATTGTTCTATTGTTCTCTGCTTGATACCATACAGATGAAAATTAGGCCACAGTGGAGTAGAGGGAGCAAGAAAGAAAGGGTAAAAGGCATGAACGTGAATGAAGGCATGAGAGAACTGCATGAACCACGAAGGGAAGGATCACATTAAAAAAATCTTAAGAACCAATGAGGCTGTAAAACCCCAAAACTCTTAACTCAAATTTACTGCCCGGTAAAGGGGGCAAAAGATAGCTGATATATTCACAAAAGTGAGTTTTTCTCTAAATTGCTAAAAATTTAATGTTTGTCTTTTGGATCCAGAAATCCTTGCAATAATGGGCAAGTTAAAAAAAAAAGTAAAATGTCTGTAGATAAATCCTAATTAATTTTAAACACCAAAGGTTAAGTTATTCCCCCTAAGTGGCATATGGGGGTACCAACATAGGATCTATCTACAGAAGCATGTTTATTTGGGGGATTAAAATTCTTTAGAAAGTTCAGACAAAAAAAAGTTTCTAATAGCAGAACAGAGGATACAGACTACTTTTATGAAGTCTGATTTTTTTATTGTTTATAAAGCACCACAGATTGTCATTTTTTCCACTCCATTTCCAGCTTGTGCTTTTTTCAATGTGTTAATATGAAAAGAAGGAAATAACAGAAGATTAGAACAAAGAAACTTAAAACATAGTGACTCTCATTTCAGTAACACTATTTCTCAATCACTGAGTTCTGCTGTGTATCTTAACATTAGCCATTCACTCATGCTCCTAATCGGATAAAAATTCTCTAGCAATGAAAACATCCTGTTATTCATTACATTTCACTACTTTTCCAACTGTCCATATACAGATGAATGGATATGGAGGACCCGAGATAGAAAAGAAGGACAAATGAAAATCCTATTTGTTACCTGAAGTCCCACAGAGGCTGATGGGGGATAAAGGCAAAATGAAATCAAACAAACAGCATTCTAAATCTGAAAATATTAATTATTCTTCTACTAGTACATACACAAAGCTGAGGGTGTTTCATTTTGTCCAAGGTTATGTCATTCTTTTCTTTAATATATCCTACAGTATAGAATTAAGTCTGGCCCCATGGACTTCACTGGACGTGACCCGGCAGCCTGAATCATTCATTAATTCCCTGATCAAACCAGCATGATCTGGGAATTAATGAATGATTAATTAAAGTATGCCAGGGGCTTTGAGTGTTGAGAATTCCAATATCATTAAGACACAACCTAAGCTCTCAAGAACATCACTCGGTCATCAAGATCATTTTTAACTTCAGTGTACGGGAAGCCTTTATTTAAAAACACATTTTGAAAAAATTCTTCTATATCAATAATAATTCTAAGTTAAATAATGGAACTAAGAAAAAGTTACTGAAGTCAAAGTGTCTTTTTCAATCAGACTCAAGTCTCCATCTTCGGAACTTAAGAATGGCATTTTCCAGTATTTTTTTAAAACAACTTTGTCAATTTTCCAGATCCTCATTTCCCAAAGCTTAAAGATATTTGCTTTGGCCCAGCAGATAAGGCATTATAGTATTGATATTTTATAGCACATCCAATTTCTAAAGGTTAATACGAAGAATCTTCCTATTGTTTGCTTATCCGCTATGCCTCCATTCTTCATCACGTGTTCTTTTTATCTTCAGCCATAAGCAATATTATAGCTGACTATAAAAACATCACCATTGCATTTTCTTTGTTTAATCAGCAAACCCTTCTTTGATATTTACTCTCTCTCTGCTAACATTGCTACTTTGGCTGATTTAAAAACAAAAAACAAAAAAAAAACCTCTTTCCATGTTTCCAGGTAATCTTTGTTTCCCATCCATAATTTGCTGTTTGACAAATCCCCTTAGTTCTTAATTTTGCTAAATACACAATCCAATCCTTTGTTTCTATACCGTAGTCTTGCCATCAAAACATTTGATTCCAATACCTGTCACTATTTCAGTCCATTTGAAATGTTCATTGCCAAACTTCTTCCAGCTGGCATTGGTATTCTCAACACTAACATCAAACCAAATGTTTTATCCTCATTTTTATGTCTCTCCTTCACGCCAGATGCCTCACCCGCTAATACTTTGCGACAGAGAATATGTATCCACTTGTAAATCTGAAAACTTTGGCATACAGACGCCTAAGTGGCAAAGATAAATGGAAACTGCATTCTGGAAGGAGCCTATACTAAGAGGCAACATAATATAACACAGCGGTTAAGAAGATGTTTGTGAAAGCAGGACAGACATGGGTGTAAATTTTGACTCTACCACTTGCAAGCTCCTTGATTAAGGGCAGACTGCCTGAGTTCTCTGAACATTAGCGTCTCCATCTGTACAATAAATAAAAAAAAGGCAGCCCCGTTTGATGGATACGGGCTTGTCTTTCCACCACTTTCCAGTATTTGTACAACTGCCAAGCTGATCAACATATTACCTGAGAAACTGTGGAAAAGGTACAGCTTCCAGAAAGTGTACCCAGCAGCAACAACCTTTCCCTACTCCAGGCCAGCTTCTGGCTCGGCCCTGACAGGTATCTACCAGTCCTAACTCCATAACCTAAGACAGGGCGTGGAAGTGCTTCTCTTACTTGCCTTCTGGCTCTGAGGTTCTGGGTTTTATTTTACACCTGAGGAACAACGTGAAGAGTAGGGAAGGAAATCATGGGCAACTGCCCAAGGTCAAACAGAAAGGCTTGTTGTAACCCAGGAGCAAATCCTATAACCAGATTCCCAGTGGGTTTGCTTTCCACCAGAGACCTCGCTCCCTCAGCTGCTCTTCTCTTTCATCACTGATCTCTCAGCTCAGCCCGACTCGAAGCTTCTTTCACTTCTACCTCCCTGATTTTTGCCCTGATAACTTTGTAGCCTCTCTAGTCTCTCTCTGAGACTCTCCTTAAAGCAGTTATTATATTAATATTCCCATATCATTTGCTTTACTTTTGCTGATCCGTTGCAACTAGTCTATTCATGGGAATTAGAAAAAAGGAAAAGCTAAAAGATGCTAAGATTAAAATGTCATAATATATTGTTTGTGGATCAAGTCATATGTGATAGAATGGGTGCAAATGTGCACAGGATGACTGGTTACCAAAATTATGGCAGAGGTTCTGGAGAAGAAGAAAGGGAAATGGGACTTGGGAAGGGGGGAAATGGGGCCTTTAAATTTATCTTTAATTTACCTTTAATTCTTGTATTTACAATATCTGAGATAGATATTAATATTAGCAAAGACTAACATTTGTTAATTATGGGTTGCAGATGGTTTTTAGGTATACTTTTACTTTTCTCGTAATTTGTTCTCAAATTTTTCAAAATTTTCTTCTGCTACACAAATAACTAAGCCATTTCAGATCTCTTGCTGAAAAGTCCAAATGCTAAGTAAGGCAAGGTCTGTACTACAAATATGTGTAACCAAAACCACAGTGTCCTCAATGCTTCTAGTTTTGGATTACAGCAGTTAGAGGAGATTGAGTTGTTTTGTTTCCATGGCTCATTAAGCTAGGGTTAGACTGGTGTCTATAATCAAATTCACTGCATTTATCCTTGCCTTTTCCCTGTGAAATGAGGCCAGACCCTAGAGAAAAAGAAAGATTCAAGAAGTCTCAAATACCCCAAGTCCCTGGTAATTCTGCCCAGAAAGGAAATTAACACACCTGAAAAGGATTAAATTCTTTTTCCTTTTCTAAATTAGCCCCCTCCTTAAACTTCCTCCGTCAGCTGATTGCCAACCCCGTTAGCTAATTCCCATACCTCATCAGACTCACTAGTATTTCCTGCTGCAAATTAATGTCCTGTGAACCTGAGCCTAACATCTCCACCACAAATCCAGACCCCAGGGGCCTCTGAGCTTCCTGCTAAGGTGCCTGGTGCAAAGGGCACCTGGACATCTCCAGGGATGAGCAATCAACTGTGGGCTGGGAATTTTCCAAGACAGAGGAATATTGGGAGACAAACGAATCCCTTAGGGCAGGAAGAAGGGGGAAAGGCTTTCATTAATTTTTTCACTGGAGGAAACAATCTGGACTGAGAATAAGTGAGAGCTGCAGAAGGTGGGAGGAGAGGGTATGACCGACGCAAGCGACCGGAAGGGGAACAGGTCAGAAAACTCACAACCAAGACAGTATAGCAGAAAGGGAGAAGGGAATGGAAACACTGGTCTGTTTGATGTTGACACGATTAGCATAACTTACAGTGATTTTTAATGTATTGGGGGACAAGAAGATTTGTGAGAAGTCATTAGCTGTCTTGCTTTCCTCTATTACACTAAGCAAGATAGTAAATGTGTTTTGCTAAACTCCTTCTCTCCTTATGTACTCTTCCATATTAAATGGGAGAAACCCATCCTAATATATCCTTTACTCTTTTTTAAGCACAGATGGGGAGGGAGGTCCTACCCCAAATACTGTTTGCGCACCCAAATGGAGCAGGCTGCTTAGTGATTCTTCCTTTCCCCCCAAAACTGTTGAAAACACGAGTGTGCTTCTCTCATATGGCCGCTGCTCTAGAGCCAGTCCATTTGAAACAAAAGTTTCACATAATGCGATTTATTAAATCCATATTTCCTGCCAGATTTTGCTTTATGTGCATATGTTCTTTTGTTTCCCTGCTAACATTTCCACAGCTCAGAAACCGTTCTTTCTGGTATAGCTGAAGGATATGGATAAAAAATCAAATCAACAAAAGATTGTATGGACTTGGGAGGCTGCCAGTCAATGCAGTAAAATAAAGCACGTTATGCAGCTGATATCATCGACTTCATTCTAGATAATTTTAATATTGCCGGGGGCGGGGTGAGGGGGGTGAGGGTGGAGCTGGCAGAACAAATCGCGAGAGGAGAATAAAAGGATTCAATTAATTGTGGAATTTGAGAATGGGGGCAATTTACACCGAAGAATTGTTTTGAAAGACCTTCTAACCTCCAAGACTTTTTCCAGTCTAGGTAACCTTTGAATCACAACTGATGTTCTTTGAGCCTCCTCTGAAAGCTGAAATCACAACATGCCCGCAGTGTTCCCCTCTCCAAACCCAGAACTCTGTCATTTTCTCAGGCATACAAACATGCAAGAATCCACAGAAATGGGGGTGTGGGGGGGGAGAGGGGTGAAAGCGGGGGGCTTTGTTGTAGCTCTTTTGAAGTGTTTAATTTCTTCTTTGTGATCTATTCAGCAACACACATTTAAAGCGTATCAGTTTTAGCTCAGCAATTTCATTCTCAGCGGCTTGTATTTTGTCCTGCGGTTCAGGGCCCCTGTCCAACACCCGGGTGGCACAGCCTGTTTTATCTGAATTCAGAAATGTTGACAAAATTAAATTTTCTTTCATAGTCTTTCTCTTTCAATCTAGCCTAAAGTGACCACCAGGGCAGAGTGTGAGTGTGAGCACAGGAGCGCCTATGGGCCTGCCTTTTTACAATACAGGAAATGCATGGGAGAAAGAATAGCTCAGCTGGAGCCTCTGCTTCTCTCTTTGCTTCTTCCCTCCCCACCCCCCGCCCCAGCACCGGCTTTTAATTTTCAAAAGCACTGCAATTGCTTGGTGTGGTTTCAAGAGCTGGGGTGCCATTCTCCCTGATGATGACTCTGCTGACGTCAATGGCATTCTTATCATGCCTAGTGCGACATCAGAAACCAGCCCTCAGAGTCTCCTCTTATTCAGTATCTAGGCTCTCAGTAAAATGTGGACTGGACTCCTGAAATGAAAGGGACTCCTCTTTCCCAGCACTCAGCCAGACTCCCTCTCTTTGTCGGCAGCTAGCCTGTTAAGGCTTTGTCCCTTAAATATTTTCTGGAGCAAGGACCCCCCTGAAGGAGAAGAGAGGGTTAAGCGGATCACAGAACTTCCTCTGTGTTTGAGCTTTCAGAAACCTACTTTGTGTGTGTGTCTGTGTGTGTGAGTGTGTGTGTGTGTGTGTGTGAGAGAGAGAGGAATATAACACCTCAACCCAGACTAGAGACTAATTAACCTTGCTGGTTATTATTTAGGTTTCACTAAAACCTTTGATACAAATTACTCCCCATACGGTGGCCAAAACCCACTTTAACTTCTCCTAGTTTAATCTCCGGGTCAGAATCAGAGCCTAGTTGCCAAAATTCAAGCCCATATTCACTTCTCTAGACTGTGGTAAGCACACTTCTCCTCTTCTTTTTTTTAATGAAGAAAAACAATAGGGAGTTGGTAGAAGAGCAGAAATAAGCATAGCTGAAGATGGAAATTAACAATAGTATTGGAAATTTAATGCTAAACCCATCATTTACTTTGTTTCCAATAGTTTGGGAAGGAAGAGCTATTATGGTGATCATGAAAACATTCTTCAATTGTAGTGGGGTGTTCTCAGTTCCAAACCTACCCCAAAACATTTTGGAAATGACCAGAGTTCAAGTCAAGAGTCAAGATCATTTAACGTGATGACAACGACACATATATCCATGTAGGTTTCACTTGCCCTCTCTTAGACCCAGACAAATCACAATGCCCTTGATATCTACCCAGGTAACCTTCCCGTTTGAAGATTCCTGAGCCACCCATTTATTAGGCGCTACTGTTCATGGGAGAAGCCATTTAACAGCCTATGAAATGTACAATCATTAAATCCCACGTAGGACTACTTAGAATCATAACAATAAAGGGACACCAAGTTACATCTGATATAACCTTTCTATCTCCATGTGAGGAAACCCAGGAGGTAGCTAGCCTAATGCATGATTTACTCAAGGTCACACAACTATTAAGTGGCAGGGCTGACAAACTCAAACTCCCTCCCTCTGAACCTATGCTCTTGCCACTGTATCACACCGTTCAGAGTATTTAGAGCCTTCTGAAGGACAGTCTCAAGCCTATTTTCCTTGGAGGTTTTCTATGTTAATACAAATGCTATCCCCTAAATGTGAATAATATTTCAGAATTTTTTTTATTAAAGTGACTTTTCAGGAACTTTTAGATGATCAGGGTTGAAATCAATTTCTCTTTTGTTCTTGGTGAGTTTCAGAACTAGTAAAACGATGACATTCAGATGGGTTTTTAAAAGGCATGATGGAGTCTGGGAAGAAAGAGCAAGGATTTACCGGCATTCATTCATTCTAAATGACAGCCCTGCACACAGCTACCATTTTGCCTCATTTACTACATTGCTTCCAGCCACTCATTTTAATGTTGTAATATTAATGTAATTATTTGCTCCAAAAGGCAAGCCATTAGCTTAATGTGTGCTCTCTTATAAAGTTACCCACCCACGCGTCAGTTTTGTCTTCCTTTTAGAAACTATGACTGTTCTCTGTAAATCCTCTTTTGGCACATTCTTTTTTTGACGGATATGTATCACATTTTGGTCTGGAATGGAGGAGAGGTGGTGGGGCATATTTGAAAGACACTGGTTTTAGTGTCAAACAGACATGAAGTTGAAACCTGGCTGTGCTGGTTTGAAAGGAAGTATGCCCCCTAAGAAAAGCCATGTTTTAATATAAATCCCATTTCTTAAAGGTAGAATAATCCCTATTCAATACTGTATATTTGAAACTGTAATGAGATCATCTCCCTGGTTGATGTGATTTAGTTCAGAATGATTGTTAAACTAGATTAGGGGATGACATGTCTCCACCCATTTGAGTAGGTCTTGATTAGTTTCTGAAGCCCTATAAAAGAGGAAACATTTTGGAGAATGAGAGATTCAGAGAGATTCAGAGAGAGCAACACTACAAAGCAGAGAGTCCACCAGCCAGCGACCTTTGGAGATGAAGAAGGAAGACACCTCCCAGGGAGCTTCATGAAATAGGAAGCCAGGAAAGAAAGCTAGCAGATGACGCCGTGTTCGCCATGTGCCCTTCCAGCTGAGAGAGAAACCCTGACTGTGTTCGCCATGTGCCTGCTCACTTGAGAGAGAAACCCTGAACTTCATCGGCCTTCTTGAACCAAGGTATCTTTCCCTAGATGCCTTTGATTGGACATTTCTTTAGACTTGTTTTAATTGGGACATTTTCTCGGCCTTAGAACTGTAAACTAGCAACTCATTAAATTTCCCTTTTTAAAAGCCATTCCGTTTCTGGTATATTGCATTCCAGCAGCTAGCAAACTAGAACACTGGCTTAACCACTTATTTGCCATTTGATTTTAGGACATTTCTTAGCCTCTCTTGAGGGGCTGCTTCCTTATGTAAAATAGGAATAATGATACCTACTGCCAAGGTTATTGAAAAGCTTAAGAGATGGTCTTACCAATCCCCTATCACAATTCTTGGCACAGAGGAGAAACTAAATAAGGGAGGATGATACTAACGACGATTTGAAAAAAAAATGAGGAGAATCATAAAATTGACAAGGATTAATAAAGCAAAACAAAGAAAGGACAGATACTATTTTTCCTTTTGCAACCAGAGTTAGATCCTTGGTATCACTAAAATTGGAAGGATAATATTTCTTTAAAGAATTTTTCTAGTGAAAAAAGTAATTATCTGCACCAAATATATGAGCATCAAGCAGCATTATGAATTTCTATAAAATGTTAGTGGAATGCATTTTGTACTGAGTGTCTGCTTGCAATTGGATGTCAAGTAACTACAAGACCTAATTGTGGTCTTTAAAATTCTTCAAGGATTATTCTCAATCTACTCTGTGAGAGCTACTTGAAAGGTATCTGATTATGGGCTGAGCCAGTTTTTTGTTCTCTTCTCCCTGAGACAAACTGCCAATACTCATTTAGGCGATAAGTAGATTTGTGTACAGTGAGATAAGGAGCTAAAACAATTCCTTAAACTTAAAGGCAGACCCACTTTAAGAGCACAAATGTTTTGAAAAGCGTAGCTGTCCATTTGGGAGATACATCAGAGATCTAAAATGTTTTTTTACCCTACGGCATGTTATTACAAAATTGAGGTCATTTCATTAATAACAAAAATAATTAATCACAATAAAAGTGCTTTGCCCTTTGCAGATATCAATAACTTAATGTGAAATTATAATAGCATTTAACTCAAACACAAATTACAGCCATACTTGTTTAACGTGGCTCAACCAAATTTCAGAAGCATAAATGGAGTGGCCTAATCTAGGTTGGGTATGAAGCAGGGAAGCCCCAGATGTCAAAAGAAGGGTGTGGGGAGTGGGCCACAGTGGCTCAGCAGGCTGAGCTCTCGCCTGCCATACCAGAGACCCAGGTTCGATTCCTGGTGCTGCCCATGCAAAAAAAAGAAAAAAGAAAGGTGTATGATTCAGATGATGATATTGATCTTGGTAATTTAGTCCTGAACAAATCAATTTTGCATGGGAGCAGCACTGAATCCAATGAGCTCTCGTTTCTAATGGGATTCTCAGGCCTTACCAACCTAATAACTGTCTTGCATCCAACCAATATCCTAGTCAACTTTATATATGTTTGATATCCATTCCACTTCACTCAGGCAAATGAAAAGAAAGGGTTTAATCATATCTAACTACTCCAAACTACAAGGTAAGATTAAAACACAAATTTGATTGTCATTCTCTTCCTTTAAAAGCCTTCACTGGTTTTCTATTGTTCTCAGATTAAAAACTCAAAATATTTAACAAGGAATTCCTATAGTATCCTGCAGGATTTGTTCTCTGCTTATCTCTCTAACTTCATTTCATAAAGCCCTTTTCTTCCTCCTTCAGTATGCTCCAGCCACAGCGCCCTCAAATGAGTCCCCTCAAACATGAAGCTTCCTCTGCTTAAAATGCCTTTCTCTTTCTCGTCCTGTCTTCTCCTCATTCTTAAGGTCCAGACCACAATTTATAGGTCTCCGGGATTTGGGGCATGAAGGCACCTGGCTAAGGGGGTCAGAAGGGCTAAAATCCAGGCACAGAGCTCCTTTCACCTAACCATGACCCCAGCTACAAGTTATGTTCAGCCTGAGGAAGAGGTACCATTTTCTAATTCATCCACCCAAAAAGACTGGCCTTTTTTTGCTCATCTATCTGCCCAGAGATATGTGCCTTTTTTAATATGCAAAAGGCACATTATCCTAGCACAGAGTGTTAGCTTAATGCTGGTTAAATTACATGCACTCTCAGAAAGTTATTTTTGCCTGGATTGCATTTAAGACATTTCCAATCACGCATTTTATTTGCTTAATTTCTCATTCCTCTAAGACTGTGTACTGGTTTGAAGCTATTATGTACCCCAGAAAAGCCATGTCCTTTAATCCTCATTCAACAGTGCTGGGTGGAATCTTTTTGATTGTTTCCATGGAGATGTGACCCACCTAATTGTGGTTGGGACCTTTTGATTAGGTGTTTTCCATGGAGATGTGTCTCCACCCGTTCAAGGAGGGGTTGTTTACTGGAGCCCTCTAAGATGGAATCATTTTAGAAAAAGCTTTAGAAGCATGATAGCTGCAAGAACTGAAAGAGGCAATAGAATGGACAGAGCCCCAGGGAAGCTGCTGAAGATTCCTGGAGAGAAGCTAGTACATGTCACCATGTGCCTTTCCAGCTGAGAGAGAAACCCTGAACATCATCAGCCTTCTTGAACCAAGGCATCTTTCCCTGGTTGCCTTAACTTGGACATTTTCATAGACTTGCCTTAATTTGGACATTTTCACAGTCTTGGAACTGTAAACTAGCAACTTAATAAATTCCCCTTTTTAAAAGCCATTCCATTTCTGATATATCACATTCCAACAACTTACAAACTAGAACAGGCTGTAAGGCAGGAATTGTGACCATATTGTATTCACTTATGAATCCCAACTGCTAACCCAAAGACTGGCACACAAGTAGTTGATCAATAAAAAATTATTACATAAAGTTGGGTTGCTCTGTTATGTTCCACAATTGCCATGTGTTTTTAGTTTGCTAAAGTTGCCAGAATGCAAAATACCAGAAATGGATTGGCTTTTCTAAAGGGGATTTCTTAATTTAAAAGTTGCAATTTTAAGGCTGTGAGAATGTCCACACTAAGGCACCAACAAGGGGATACCTTCTCGGAGGAAAGGCAGCATCTGGGTTCCTCGGTCACATGGGAGGGCACAAGGTGACATCTGCTGCCCCTTCTGGGTTGGTCTCAACATAGCTCTCTCAGCAACTGTGGGTTCTTCTGGCTTCTGCAGGGAAGGGAGGGGATTTTCCTTCTGCATCTCCAAACATCTGTATGTAGGCCTCTGCTCTCTCTCTACAGGCTGTGCATGCTTTCTCTCCTCGCTGTGAGATCTTATAAGGACTCCACTAAACTAATTAAGAACCACCTTGAATTGGTAGGGTCACATCTCCATCTAATAAAAAGATCCTACCCACAAATGGGTGGGTCACATCTCCATGGAAACAACCTAATCAAAGGTCCCACCCAAACAATAGGTCTGCCCTCACAAGACTGAATTACAATTAGAAGAACATGGCTTTTCTGGGGTACATAACAATTTCAAACCAGCACACCATGTTTCATGCAAGAAGTTATTTATGAGAGCATATGAAATAACTCTGTGCCCTCATGAATGAGTTTATCATGGTCCCTCTCAAACACCATTGGCATGTGCATGTGATGTTTCAAAGTAAAGTTTTACTGGCCCTCAGTGAAACACTTAAAAAAAAAAGATCAACATAACACATAAAACACACACACACACACACAAAGACATATCAATGAGAGGTTTCAAATACCTTTTGTATGGCATGACTGCTCCTTATGTTCCTACTTTGTGGTATTAAAGTGTTTTTTTCCTAATATGAAATCATGGTACTAGTATGCTATAATTGTTCTGCTGAAAATAACTTTATTTAGCAAAATGAAGAGTTGGTAATCCTATGCTGGGCCCCCCTAATTTTTTATTTTGAAATCCATACCATTGACTTAGCAGAATTTTCCCATAAGAACATGGACTTGAGGATTTTTGTGCTTTATGTCTTAGTTTCTTATTGTGTGGTTCCAACTAACAATCCTTCCTTCTTTTACTTCCTCATCCTTATTTTTCACTTGTCTAATGCTGAGATTGTGCCACTTCCTAACTTTATTCTTTTCCATGCACAATTCTACATAGTGCTTGTGGGGCAAAGGAGGGCACCCAAAGCTAACACACAGTTTATCTCATTTGACAAAGGTAAATGTGTGTAATAGGTTCAGATTTTTAAATTCTAATGATATACTAGTACTGGATCTGGTTCACTGACCCACAGCTCACCGACACAGTTAACAGTAAGCATTTAAAGGTAAAAGTAAACTAAGTTTGCAGACTGATGTTCATAGCAGCATTATTCACAACTGCAGAAGGATGGAAACAATTCAAGTGCCCATCCACAGACTAGTGGATAAACAAAATGTGGTATATACATATGATGGAGTATTGTGAAGCAGTAAGACAAAATGACATCCTAAAGTACATGACAAGATGGATGAACTTTGAGGACATAATGCTGAGTAAAATAAGCCAGACACAAAAGGATAAATGCTGTATTATTTCACTTTAATGACCATGGTAAAGGTAAACTCAGAAGCTTATAATACGAATATAGGGGACCTGAAGATATATGGAAGCTAGAGTTGGGTGAACCATTAGCTGAAGAGGTTGAACTTGAATGTAAGAGAATGGATAGAAGTGAAGGCACTTCATTAGTGGGTCTATAAGTAATATTGCCATATTGGAGGTGAACATGATTGAAAGGGGTTATATAGACCCATGTGTCCCACCACTTAACACTATAAATATAAGTTCTTGCATGAACTACTTCAAAGGAATGAATCTTATTCAAAGAGTATATAATATTGGAGTCTAGGAGGAAAACTACTATTGCATGCTATGGGCTATGTTTAAGAGGAAGAAATCAACAGTTCCATGGCAATACCAGGGATAAATAATGGGGCTGGGAAGGACAAGAGTTAGGGGGTGTGTTCTAGTTTGCAAGATGTCAGAATGTGATATAGCAGAAACAGAAAGGCTTTTAAAAAGTGAAATTTATTAAGTTGCAAGTTTACAGTTCTAAGGCCATGAAAATGTCCATATTAAGGCACCAACAAGAGGTTACCTTCACTCAAGGAAGGCCAATGAAGTTGAGAGTTTCTTTCTCAGCTAGAAGGGTACATTATGAAGTCTGCTAGCTTTCTCTCCTGGCTTCTTGTTTCAGGAAGCTCCCCCAGCAGTGTTTTCCTTCTTCATCTCCGAAGGTCTCTGGCTACGTGGGCTTGATGGTTCTGTGGCTCTTTCCAAATGGTTCCTTCTTAAAGGGCTCCAATAAGCAACCCTACCTTGAATAGATGAAGATATATCTCCATGGAAACCATCTAATCAAAAGTTCCCACCCATAATTGGGTGGGTCACATCTCTGTGGACACAATCAAAAAGCTCCCACCCAGTAATACTGAATGAGGATTAAAGAACTAAGTTTTTCTGGGGTTCACAACAGATTCAAACCAGCACAGGGTGGTTTGGATTTTCTCTTTGGTGAGGGTGTGTTTATTGTTTTTTTTTCTCTTGGGAGCAATGAAAATTGTCTAAGACTGAGAGTGCTGATGGACTGTTGACTTTGCACATTATACATGATGCCCAGTGGATGGAGGTGGCTGGAAGATACACTGACTGAGAGGTAGAATGGCTGTGGTATATACATATGACAGAATATTGTGCTGCTACAGAAAGGAATGAAGTCTTGAGGCATTCAATGATGTCAATGAACCTGGGGGACATTATGTGATACAAAATAAGCCAGAAACAAAAGAGTGAATATTGTATGGTCTCATTTAGAAAATATTTATGAGAAAATTGGGGCTTAGATTATAAGCTCTTATATATCAGTTACATTTAGTCTAGACTGGTAATTGTTACTTCTAAATTTTGAAATAACAAAATTTATTCCAAATTTATTGAGGCTGTGCTAAATGTGTATAACCTGGTATTTCCCTGTAACTTTGGGTACCTGTGTGACTCCTAAAATTCAGAATTGGAGTTCTGGAGTTCTGAAGGTCATCACTACCATATACAACAACTGTTATAGAAACTGAAAAAGAGATCAGGCTTCAATTTAGAGATAAGAATGAAACTGATTGGGTTGGAAGTAAAGTAAATCAGAATTCAGGGGTAAGGAAGACACTCTGTATTTTAGAACTTCACCTACTCTAGAAGACTTAAGAGAGATTTATATTGTCCAGAATCTAAATTTTCAGTAGCGTATAATCTAATTCAACTTGTCTTGATACGTTAATAAACAGCCCAAATACAAGGAGCCCAGAATGGGAATGAGGGCTTGTAATTCTGTATAGCTTAATGCAATGCCTGGATACGTCCCAGAGTATGTTGAGCAGATAATGAAAAAGTATTGGCAAAGTCCCTGGAGGGATGGTAGAAAATATATGGAACTGCTAAACTTTACCACTGGGGGCCAAGCCCTTGATTTTGAGGACTGCTTTTGTGAAGCTTATTTATATAGCAGAGAAGATTAGCCTACCTATAGTTATGCCTAAGAGTTACTTTAAGAGAATCTCTTTTGTTGCTCATGTGGCCTCTTGCACTCTAAGCCCAACTCTGCAGGTGAAATCATTACCCTCCCCTCTATGTTGGACATGACATCAGGGGTCTCCCTGGCACCATGGGACATGACTCCCACGGATGAGCCTGGCCCTGGCATCATGGGATTGACAATGCCATCCTGACCAAAAAGGGGGAAAGAAATGTAACAAATAGGGTATCAATGGCTGAGAAAGTTTCAGATAGAATGGAGAGGCTACTTTGGAGGCTACTCTTACACAAACTTCAGCTAGATATTGCTACTATCATGGCAAACCCCAACCAAAACCATTCTTGCCAACCATAAAGAACACCTAGGGCTTTACCTGAGATTCTACTCAGGTAGAGCCTGTGCTATGATTACTTTCCAGAAACCTCCAACCTCCAAATGTGCTCTTAGGCCAGGTAAGTCCTGAATCCCAGAGGGGCCAGCCTCCCCAGAATATCAACTAGCTCCAGCCCCTTATCCCATATTATTGACAGCCCTTCTCAACATGAAAAAATTAGAATGGGCAGAGCCCAAATACCCCTAAAGATTGAGAAAAGCTCAAAGGAGAAGGTGGAGTTATAAAAGAGGATGGGATTTAACAAATGAGTATGACTGCTAAGTCATTATATTGATAATTCTTTTAGTCTCCAGTGTCTTATAGCAGCTAGAAGGAAAAATCTAAAATTAGGGAATTGTAACCCATTCCAAACTCTGAAATCTGTTCTATAATCAATTGTTGCTGTGTACTTTGAAATTTATTGCTTTTTTGTATATATGTTATTTTTCACAATAAAAAAATAAAGCAAAATAGAAAGAAAACTAAGTTTTACTTACACACATTAGAGCTTCCCTATTGTGTGCCAAGAAGTATGATTGCAGTGAATCAAGATAAAGATTTTAGGTGAGCCAAGATGTTGATTTCCTTCAGCCCTTGCACCAAATGGGTATAAAATTGAACACAAGCCATATTCTCTGCTTACCCTAGTTTTTACAGAAATACAATTTTCTATGTGCACCATGAGGGAAAAACTAGGGACGCTCTAACCTAACTGTCCTTTCTATAATTCAATAATGTGTAAGTTGAAATCAAGAATAGTACATCCAGAAATGTTTAGAGAACCTTGTTCAATGGAATTATAATATTTCAAATATCATATTTCATTATGGTACATTTTCAGGTGCATTTTGAAAACAAGGGACAAATGCAATTAATAAACACATTAAAAAGAACACTAGCTTCATCCTTTCTCTAAGAAAAGTTCTACTGCTATTTGTGCTACAAAAAAAGGTGTGAGACATCACAGTATGTTGGAAATATTAATATTACTGCTTGATTGTGGGAATTGGCATTCATTTTCAGTCTGCTTCAGAGTATTACCAATCTGGGGTCAAGATGACATTTTAGAGAGGGTGCTGTCACTCAATACCCATAAGCTGTGGAAATGATTATGCAATTAAACATGTTTAGCCTGATTTGACAATGGTTTCAAATCATGTCTCTTCTAGTGAAGGGCGATCTTCCTTGTTAAGGAGGATCTAGGAATTTCTTGATTCCTTTTGCTGAAATCACGACAGTGATCAGTGTATGTAAAAGAATATATTGAAATCAACCATTCTGCCCATCTCTGTTTTCCCTACTCTTAGTACTTGGAAGAGTTAGAAAATTCATCTACCACATTTGAAATTTCAATTGCTGTAAAATTTCAGCTCTGTCCCTTCCTAGCTAGGTTAAGACAGGTAAGTTGCTTAACACCTTTAAATCTCAGTTCTCTCATCTATAAAATGGGTCCACAAAATTGGGAGGATTTAACAAGGTAATTCATTTGACACATTGAGCACAATTCCTAGTACAGATGAGACACCCAAGCAACAGGAGAGATGCAGCACCAAACTATAGTGTACTGTGTCAGTATATTAGAGCCGCTTACTTCAATAAATCTCTGGTCCACTCCATTCTAATTCTGTCAGTGAACTGCAGGTAAGCGTACTAGACACCATTTATGACACACATACACCCTCTCCCTATCCCCAGATCAGCTGTGCGTGCCCAATTTGCTTCTTGGGCAGAGACAACTTTCCCAGTGTCCTGATCAAAGCAGTTTCAGTAAAGCCTTGGTCATCCCTACGTCATCTCATATTTTCAGGCTCCCCATCCCCACCCTGGGGGGCAAAGGCCTGGCTTGGGCAAGGGCCTCTGAGCTGACAGGAAGCATATAGTTACATGTGAGCTGCACGGAGGTTCTGCTTTCCTAAGGGCTTCCCACAGAGTCAGGGCAGTCAAGAACCTGTGGAGCAAATTTTGACCAATAAATGGCAAAAACCAAGGGGGAAGAAAATTTGCTTACCCTTTCTTCTCTTCAGTGGAATGTTCCATGTCACAGTGGTTCCAAGTGACCCCACAAGTGATGTCTCTTGTAAATTAGCAACTAACTGTGTTTCTTGTAAAGATGTGATAAGCTTGCTAATGCATCACCTTACATTTATTTTCAGCTCTTTCTTCTTACTTTTCCCGTCACTCTCACTCTAGTTTCCCTGGGATTGTACTACCCTCCAAAAATGTTTTGGTTTGTAAGCTATCTCTAGGGAATTTGAGATAAAGAAGAAAAAATGCAATAACTAGAGTACAGGAATGAGAAGAAAAACTTTTCGTACTAAACATCAGTTCTAACTTATTGATAATTCCTTGGATCTCTTCATCAGTGAAAGTTCTTAAGGTCATATTATCACAATATCAACAAGGAATAACTGATCAAATCAGTGCAACAAGAGTCTTTGAAGACAAACCTTCATTCATTCCACAGAGTCTAATTTCAATTTTAACCTAAGAGATAGTGTTTGAAATCACTTAATGCTGTCTTAAGGGGAAGGGGAGGGTTGATTTTTCCTCTGAGAAGTCATGTTCCTTTGAATTGAACTCAAATGTGATGTAACGTTAAAACGCAACCCTGACAGTTTTCTTTCCTTCAGAAATATATTGCAGTTCTGCAAAAACCTAAATTCAATTTCATATTAAGCATCGCTTTTCTTTTTCCGTCTAATGTCTGGCTGTTCTTCTAGCACTTGTACATAATTATCCATCACTGCAGTTTTTCCAACAGGGGACCCACAGTAGACACTCTGATTTACTTCACATTATACGACCCTCTCACACAGTGAGAGTGGTCTTCAATGCCAATGCCCCTGGCAACCATCCTCCTTCAATTTACATGGAACTCTTTCCCGCTTGTGCCTCATGGCATCAAATATATGAGCTCTAGATTGTTATTTGGGCTCCTTTCATCTTCATTTTCCATATTTTTTATGACTGCCTTTTGCATAGGCACATTTGCTGAGTTGGCACCTTGCAGGTGGTTTGGTTTGTGGCGTATTTTAATAGCTATGAATCCATGGGTACAGCTATTGGGTTGTGATGAGTTATATAATGCATGTGCAAGTCAGTGTACCAACAAGAGGATTTTCCCAAGACCACAAATGACCCTGGAAACTGATACACCAAAAGGACTGCACCTTACTGAGTGACCCCTGAGTAGGCTGTGCTGTCCTGAAGGGCATGCTCTTATAGTGACAAATGATGATCTTTGGAGAGCAGATCTGGTAATCATCCAACTACATTAAGGCACATTTATTTCTGGTACTATTTGGTTCATTTTACTTTGGTTTGGTTTGGTTTCTGTTCTTAGCAATCAGGCCATTTTATGAGTACTTTGGCAAGCAGCAGTAACAGTTGTTTTCTCGGAAATTTTTAACCTTTCAAACACAGTAGTGATGCTATGGACATTATAAATCCAATTAAATGTGGTCCCTGGTTCCAAGTTGATGGTCATAATCCTTTCTTTTCTATTGTCATTCTGGTTTAATTTACTTAGGACCAAGAAAATAAGTGTGATGCTCTCCTGGGATTGAGGGAAGTTGACATCTGGGCCCATAAACATAACTATCTCTGGCCTGGGCTCAGTGTACAGCCCACCACTCTAGGCTGGCTGTCACTGACCCAGGGGATAAACCCCAAGCAATCCAGATTCTATTTATTCATTTATTCTCTGTTCATTCATCCATTTAACAAGTACAATACCTTCTATATAGAAGGCACTGGGCTAGGTGATGGGGATATACTGAACAAAACAGCAAGATCCCTGCCCCAAGACAATGTGCCATAGGATTTGCTGAAATATAATTTGGGATTAGTTTTCCAACTCTCCAGGTAAAATGAGAAGGAGTAAAAAGAAAACAAATGATATCATCTATTAACTGATACATTCATTATCCATTCACTCAAAAAACAATTATTGAGGACCTACTCATAGATCCTGTACCAAATGCCAGCAAAGCAAAGATAAAAGGTACAAAGCATCCAGAAGCCATACTGAAAAAGATGAATTTGGGCACTAAAATAGTTTAAAAGACTAAATGGTAAAAACAAACAAACACAAAACCCTAACAAAGTTAAATTAATATAAAGAAAAGTTTGCAAAAAAGTCTCATTTTCCTAATATACCTGGAATATTCACACATCAATAAAAACACAAACTGCCTAAAGAGCAACTGGTCTAATGTGTTTTTCACAGGAGTAAAAGAAAGGTCCATAAACATATGAAAAGGTGCTCTACTTTATTTGTAATTAAATTAGATTGGCAAAACATTTTAAGTTTGTGAATTCCAGGGTCAGGGTGTAAGTGGGTATTGGAATACTAGCATTTTCTTATGCTGCTGGTAGGATTGCAACTTTTTGGAAGACAGCTTGGCCATTTTAAATGCAATTTCAGTTCTAAGAATTTATCCAACGAATATGCTCACAAAAAGACATAAAGGTATTCAAGTACAAGAAGGCTCACAATGTTATTTGCTGTGCCATGTTATGTCCAGTAGCAAAAAACTGGAAATGATCTACAAGCCCATCAGTAGAGTTCATTGGATTCTGACACACTACATAATAGAATATTATATGTCAGGCAGTGAGAATGAGGTAGACCTTATCTATATAAGCTTATACAGAAAAGCCTTAAGACATATTGTTAAGTAAAAAGAAGGTTCAGAATAGTATTTGCTATACAGTCTTGAAGGATATGCAAGAAATGATCAGTACTTTCATCAAGCAATTAGGTGGAATCTATTTGCTATCTTGCTCTCATATGATATTTGTTGTAAGCTGGGTACTCCCTGCAGGATGCTGCTCCAAGACCTTCAAATACTTCAAACAGCTGAAATCACAAGGAAATGAAGATCAATGCATGCTTTTGAAGGAAAGAAGATTTTAAAAGGGCAGTGTGAAAAAGAAGACACAAGCCACAAGGGATATGTAGAATGATCAACTTGTCCTAATTTTCCCAGTACTTTACTGATTTTAGCACTGAATCTCTCATGTCCCAGAACACTTCCTCACTCCCAGGTAAACTGGGATAGCTGATCACCCTAACTTGGCATTACTATGAGTTTTATGCATTAACTGTATGCATAGGAGAAACTGCTGTATTTTCTTTCCTTTTCACATTATTGCCTCCTTGGACCTCTGCCCAAATGCCAAATGCCTAATCCCTGCAATTTTCCATACTGAAAGTCCTGATTTCTTTCCATCTCTACCCTTTGGTGCAAGGATTTCCACCTTTGCTTTAATGATGTGACCTTTTGCATCAGGATTTCTCCAAATGGAGATTTTCTGGGTTTTGCATACAGTTTGGCAGGAGAAAAGAAGCTATAATAAAAGGCCCAGGAGGGAACACAGTTGTATAAGAGAAAAAAAGTTATTTGCCAGGAAAAAAAAACCTAAAGATATCTAAGGCAAAGAAAAACTTCATGGTACGGATGGGAAGAGAGAAAGCAACAGTCATTAGATAATAAGTTGAAATGGTATCTATGAAATTAAGTTTTCAAAAGGGTTATTTTAGAGGAAAACTTTCAAAACAAAACACACCAAGCCTTAAGAGTTACTGGATTAGAAGAGATAAACAAAAATTCAATAAGCTTCAGACACTTTCCACATGACCCCAAATAGTCTGGTGGGAATAGGTGACTAACTAGGAAATATTGAAATCATTTCTGGTTGCAGGTGCAGTGCTGTGGTATGCAGAATCAACCATAACCTCACAGGGTTGGAGGGGATATCTTTGAATAATTCCTTAGTTTATAGTGTCCATGGTAAGAGGGGAGCCTAACACTGGGGCCACCTGCTACTTCAGTTTTGTTCCTGAAAGTGGGTAATGTTACTGATTTGAAAATTGCATCAGAAGCATAGGTATTTAGTGCATGAGCTGTTCATAATGACTTTGGTATTCATTTTACATACATCCCTACAGTAACAATTTACTGGAGGAAATCTGAAGTCATTTCAGCATGGTTACATTTTCTAAGAACTCCGACAGGAAAAAAAAAAAACAAAACAAAATGAAAAAAAAAATGCACTGCAGTATTTCTTACAGGTTACCTAGTCTCTTTCCTCCAACATTTTTGCCCATTAAAGAGTAGGCATGTTGCTTTTTTACACCGGTAGCTCAGCAGCTATGCCATTTTTTCAAAAACAAACTTATTCTGCCTCTGGACCGTTCTTTCAATCATTTAACCAATATTTGTTAGGAATTGAGGGGTGCTAGGGTTTCAGAGATGAGTAAGAAACAGCTTCCACCCTCAGTACATAACCGTTTTTTCAGGAAGATAGATAAAAACCAACTTATAACATAGTAAGATTAAAGAGCTGTGCAAAATATTTTGTTGGACAAAGGACACTATTAAGAGAGTGAAAAAAGACAATCCAGAGAATGGGAGAAAATATTTAAATATCAAATATCTGATGAGGATTTAATATTCCAAATATATATAGAACTCATACATTTAACAACAAAAAGACAACCCCATTTAAAAAAATGGGCAAAGGACTTGAACAGGCATTTCCCCAAAGACTAGACATGAAAAGATGTTCAACATCATTAGTCATTAGGGAAATGCAAATCCAAAACACAATGTGATTCAACTTTATACCGACTATGATGGCTATTTAAAAAAAGGCAAATATGTGCTGGTGAAAAGGCAAATAACAAGTGTCGGCGAGGATGGAGAAAAAGCTGGAACCCTCTTACATAGCTGGTAGGAATACAAAATGGTGCAGCCACTTAGAAAAGTTGGGAAAGTAATCAAAAAGTTAAACACAGAATGATCATATGACCCATCAATTCTACTCTTAGGTGTATACACAAAAGAATTGAAAACAGGGACTCAAGCAGATATTTGTATGTCAGAGATAAAAGGTAGAAACAGCTCAAGTGCCCCTCAATATATGAATGGATAAATAAAATGTGGCAAATACATATGATGGAATAGTATTCAGCCATGAAAAGAATGAAATTCTGATACTTGCTACAACAGGGATAAACCTTGAAGACATCATATCGAATAAAATAAGCCAGACACTGAAAGGACAAGTATTGCATGATTCCACTAAAATGAAACAATTAGAATAAGTAAATGCATAGAGACAGAAAGTAGATTAGAGGCTTCCAAAGCCTGAGGGAAAAGGAGGGGATGGAGAGTATTGCTTAATAGGAGCAGAGTTTGTTTAGGGTGACAAAAATGTTTGGAAATAGAGTGATGCTTGTGCAACACTGTATATATGAGTAATGCCACAGAACTGTACACTTGAAAATAGACAAAATGGCAAATTTAATGTTATATATCTTTTAACACAATTTTAAAAAGTATATAGAAGTATAGAGAAGGAAAGCCTGAACTCAGGAGGAACTCAAGAATTATCTTAAGGGGCAAGTAGGTTCCCTCCAGTTTGGGTAAAAGGTAAGGGTGAAGAAGGACTTCCAAGGTAACCAGATAATATATGTAAGAGCTTCAGATGTGGAAGAAGGTGGCTTCGTTGGGAAGGGTCACTCAGCTGTGGGAGGGCAAGCCTTGATCAGAAAACAGCAAACTGTGGGAAGCAGGACATGCAGGAGCAGGGAGGGTCTTGAAGAGCTAAGTGGTGGATCAGATTATGAAGGGAAGGAGAAGGAAAAGGTGCTTTTACTTACTGAGCATGATGCTAGGTTATTTGCATTTATTATCTCATGTAATCAGTCCAGGAACCCCCTGGCTTGATGTGCAAGTCTCCATTATGCAGATGAGGAGACAGAAGACCCAAAAGTTTACATCTGGGCTGAGCCACAACTTGGGGCCAGGTGTATCTGATACCCAAGTCCTTGGCCATTTTACTATAAGGTGCTGTTTCGAGGTGAAGGACAGTTTAAACTTTACGCTGAAGGACCTGTGAACTCTCTGATGGGTTTCAGTAGGAGAGAGAGAGAGAGGATCAACACTGTGCTTCAGAAAAAAATTATCCAGGCAGTCATGTGCAGGAAGAGGAACTGGAGGCAGTGATAACAGGGAAGAGGCTTTTCCTAGGAGGACAGAGAAAACTTTTCTGCAACAATATCCAGTGCTATGCACAGAAAATGTTTCCTCAGACCTTGATTTCATCATACTTGCATTTATGTCTAGAAACGTTTACGCCTGAAATGTAAGTTACAAAACTGAAGACGACAGATGGCAGGAACACTGAGTCACCTTAGAGAAGAGTGGGGCTGGAGGAGAGAAGTGAGGGCACAATAACGTTAACGCTCCAAAATTGAGAAACACAATTAAAATATGTGCAGATGTAATCCCATGTGAATGGCTGGGCTAGCTGGGAAACATCCATCCTTCTTAAGAACAGCTAGAGAAGCTGAGAGCAGATGAGGCAGTCACAACTTGCAGTTATCTAATTACTACATTTACATCCTTACTTCTGTCAAGGGACGCTGTGCTTTAACAGTTTCAGATGATGGGCTTTCTTTAGCAGATTGTCTCAATGCGGCTATAAATTTCACTCATGTCATTTTCTGCAAAATTGGGTCGAGTTAAAAGAACTCAGGAATGAGGAGTGTGGGTGAATTGGGTTATATACACAAAGCTAGTCGAGTTAATTTACTTCTGGGCTTGAAAATTTGATGGTATTATAATGCCTCTGTGGGTTGGAAATAAGGTCCTAACATATACATTCATTTCACATAAATGAAAGAGGTAAACCAAAAATTAGGGAGTGTTGAAGTTCTCAGACTAAAGGACTGCTTTATTGTAAGTGCTAGTAAAGAAGGTTAGAGATGTTTTTTAAGGAAATTAGGAGAACATTATTCAGAGAAAATTTAGCTGCTTAATCTTTTTCAGAAATAGTAGTAAGATTACTACATTGTAATAGGTACAAGGGTTTGTACCAGAGAGCTGAGATTTGGAGATGGCAGGCAAATGTTATCATCAAGATATGATTCCATTAACTGGAAAATGAGTGGTTTTGTCATAAAAGGTTAAAACCTTTCTGAGATTTACATCATAGGTCAAGGAGATAGTCATTCTTGGGAGATTGCATGGGTCTGGCTAGATTCAGGAATCAGCAGAGTGGACCACATTCTTCCTTTGAAGGTAAAAAGTATATTTTTACATATGTGTTCCAGTTTTAAAAATTAATAAGAACCCTCCATCTGTCTATTTCTAGGGGCAAAGAGAAAAGCTAAAAACTATAGATGGGGGCGGGCCATGGTGGCTCAGCAGGCAGTCCTGGGTTCGATTCCCAGTGCCTGCCTATGCAAAAAAAAACAAACTATAGATGGATATTTTATTTAGGTGGCAGAAATAAATTTCCAGAGGTTTCAGTATCCACAGGCAGAAAGAAGATACAATGTAAACTGTAGCCTAAATGGTAACCCACTGGGGAGTTTTTTAACTCTTACTAAAATAATTTCCTATAAATGTTGTTACCTGAACATTCACAATTAGGTATTCATTCCTTTGTGCTTATAAGATGTTTTGCAGAGAGTAGTTTATACCACTGCCTAAATAATCTTTCAGTTCCTGTACTATAGCTAACTCACTTGTCCAAATAAATTTTTACCAGTTTTGAGGATTTTCACAACTAGAACCACCTTAAAAAGTTGTTTCTGCCAGGCCCATGCTTCACCAATGAGCCATTCAAGGTCCAGAGAGGTGAAATAATTTGTCCAAAGTCACTGAGCAGGTTGTGAACAAAGTTGAGACTACAGACAATTTCAGGCTCTTGCTTCTTAGAGTTTGAGAGGCTCTGGAAAGTTCCTGGGGATCCCATCCTGCAAGTAAAAGTGGTGATGAGGTGCGCCTCCCTCCCCACCCCAGCTCAACTAAAGCAGGCCTGCTACTACGTGACTTGCATACTGTGCCCTTTCCTGAATAGCACTGATTTGAAGAAAGACCTCTTCTGCTAAGTGGAATGTTCTAAGCAAGCACACACTGAACCAGGCCAATGTATTGGTCATCTGAAAGAGTGGTTCCCAACACCAGGCGGCCAGAGGCCAGAACAATGTTCTTTTAACTTCGTCAACTTGGAATTTTCACCAGACTTGAACTTGGTGCCTTTTGAAAGGGACATTAAGGGTTACAGGGTCTGCAGCTTCTTGTAGTGCTTTTCATAGGAATTCTTTTCAGATCTCAGTTTTGTTTTTTCTTTAGAGAAGTCATAGGTTTATGAAACAATCACATATAAAATACAGGATTCCCGTACTCCTTCCTTTTATTAACACCATGCTTTGGGGTGGAATGTTGGTTACAATTGATGACAGCACATTTCTGGAACTGTAGTGTTAACCATTGTTCAGGGTTTATCTTAGGGTTCTTCTGATTGCGTAGCGTTTCCATGGATTTTTAAAATTTATTATTCTGTTACCATACATACAATCTAACACTTCCCCTTCTAATCCCATTCGGACATACAGTTCAGTGCTGTTAATCATGTCTACGCAATCATGTTCACAAAGCTGTGCCAACATTACCACCATCTATCACGATGGGACAGTTTCCTAATTATCCTCCTTGCTTTCTTCTACTCACCCCTGGGGACTGGTAGCATGTGTCTTTTAAGTTCAGCCCTGACTTTTTCCTGACCCATCTTCTCCCAAACTGGGGTCCCCCTCTCCCAGTCTGGACCCACCCTCTTGTCTCTGCACAGCCCTGGAACTCATGTGAATGGTGAAAGGAATGAATGAATGTTATACTGATGATAATTGCAGGGACAGAGATAGAGGTAGCAAAAATAATAACAGTGAAATGACAAGGTACTAAAGCCCCTGATACATAAGAAAGTTAAATTAGTTGAATCCAGCTTTCCACAAGATCTCTTAAAGATTTTTGTGATTTTCTTATCTCCTCTCTTCGCTATTTTATTCCTGAGATGTATTTCATCTTTTTCTACCTCTAAGTAGTCCACAAAATTATTTTCCTGTCTAGCCAACCCCACCCCCCCTTTCTATTTTAACTGGTAATTAGGTCTCTTAGGTTTACAACAGTCCATGGACAGTGTGGATTACTCCCATCTCAAAGCAAATTGTGGATTGTTATCTTGAAATTCAAAGTTCTTCACATAATTTTACTCTGGAAAACCAGACTTCATCCAAGTAGTGACTGGGTAATTTACTTCACTTACAAATTCTGCCTAAGGCTGAGACCCATTTGGGACCTCACAAAGGGTATAAAATAGTGGTTTTCAAGTTGGGTAGGCTCTGGGAAAACATTTTCTATCAAGGCTTTGAAAAACTTTTATTTTCCCTTCAATGCTTATCTTAAAAATCATCTCACCAGTTATAAAGAGAAAAATCTCTTTTGCAGAGATCTTCACAACTAAAAGATCCTTCAAAGAATAAGATTTGTTGAAGTCAGTGTTTCTCAACCAGAGGTCTTCAGAATTCTTCCCTGAAGATAGTTTCTTGAGGATTCCAGAGGAAAATTTTTGCCACTAAAATGTAAGTTTATAGTGGTTAGAAAGAGGGATCTGTAAGTAATGGATTATTGTGGGATTAGGTGGAAACATAAAGTATCACTGGGAAATGTGTTCTAAAATTTACATTCATGAAAATAACATATTTATTAACAAAGATTCTATGGAGGTACCAAGTTCCTTTCCTTTCCTTTCTTGCTCTTCACTCCTTTTTCTCTCTCCTCCCTTCCCTGCTTCCTACCTAAATGCTCAAGTATCTCTAAATTTTTATTCAAATGCAAACGTCAGTCAGTTTGACTGGCTTTTACAGTAAGAGTTTTATTTTGAAAACTAAAATTAAATGTCGACATCAATAAATCAATGAAAGGTTCAAATAAACTTATATACCTAGGGCAGAGAAACTGATTTAGCAGAGGGATTAAGAAGTTCTAGAGTTAGTCAGATCCTGTCTGGACTCCAGCTCCACCGTTTATCATGTATGTCCTTGAGTGAGTTAATTGAGGTAAGCAAACATCCTCTTAAGAAAAAATATGAATAAAACTATCTCTAAGCATAACTGTGAAGCTTAAATGATAATATGCTTATAAAAAGCCTAGACAGTGGCTGGCACGTGGTAAGTATTTGATATATATATTAATTGTAAGTATTGCAAAACTTCATACTATCTCACACTATTCTTAACATTGTGAAGTGATAAAGCAAAGGATATTCCAATATCCCACCTAATGAGTGTTCAAGCAATAATTTAATGCACAAGCTTCTAGTGTCGTTAAATTACCTCAAATGGCATTTTGTACAAACTATCTGATGCCCTATTGGAAGTGGGTCTAAACCTAGATCTTAGAAGAAATAATAAATGTGAGGTTTTAAGCTCAAGAAAGCTCACGATAGAGTCTGAAGTTCAAATTCCACAGAGTTGAAGTTGGTTCACTACTTAGGACAATGAGTAACTCCATCCCTGAACTGGCTATGAAAGCAGAATAAGGCAAAGGTACTTAGGCTCCTTCAAGATCACATGTTTTCACTTTAATCCAATTCTAGACGTTAGCCACATGCTTTCAAGATCACTCTGGATTCAGATCCAATTAAAGGAACCATCAGGGATTTCTCTACTGCTTGTAAAAGAGAAATACCTTTTATGATTTTATTAGTCTAATTTTCTATGGGTAAAGAGAAAACAAATTTTTCTCATTCCTCTTCAACTAAGGCAGTTGTGTAGAAAACGTTGTGGGTCAGTTAGTATATATGAGCTCTGGCCACTGACCAGAGCTACTGAGACTTGTCTCAGGCTGGCTTTGATGTCACTTTCCTTGGGCATGGCTGACCTGTGAGATTCTTTCCAGTCCTAACAGCCTATTACTTCACAGTAAGTGATGTTTCCTGATGAACTGGAAAGCTGTGAATGGTATCTTCAGACAAGACAAAAGAAACAGAGCAAAGAAAAGGTGTATATGTGTCTCCAGAAAGCAAGGAATAAAAAAGCAAAGCAGGGCAGGCCATGGTGGCTCAGCAGGCAAGAATGCTTGCCTGCCATGCCAGAGGACCTGGGTTCAATTCCCGTTGCCTGCCCATGTAAAAAAAAAAGCAAATAAACAAAAAGAACACTATTCATTAGATTGTTTAAGGTGAAAAAAGGATGGTAGGAGTTTTGACTATTATACTCTTCATGACACTGCAGCTGTTAAAATGAGCTCCACAGCTAATTTGTTATACATAACGGGGCATTATGTGTCTTAAGCAAGCATTACTGAACCTCGATAAAATGCACAGAGTTTACAACCACCCAAACTTTTGTAAAAATACAGGGCACTTAGTTGTAAACTCTGCCCTGTATTTTTACAAAAGTTTGGGTTCCACAAAGCCCATCCTGAAGCAGCCTGTGCTCAAAAAAGTATTAGGAAAAATACACATTTTATATAAAGTGTTTAAAAGGTTACATATAAATTACATGAGGACAAAATATTGGTCTAGTTAAACTGAGTACCCAGGGGAGCCTGTCCATGCAAAAGAAAAAACAAAACAAACTGAGTACCCAGGGATTATAATTTAAATGGTTTATATGATTAACACAGACCTTTGGATTTCCCTCTTAGATTCCCCTCCCCACCCCTCCCGCTTTAACAATTTAAAAATTCTTATCCAGAAACTTTTTCGTTGTTGTTATTTTATAGTTGTTATTGCTCTTTTAAAGAGATGTTAAAAATACTGCATTACTTTTACTACAGGATATATAATCAATCAAGACCAATTGAAAAAAGCAGATTATTATAGTTTTTTTATCTTAAAAAAAATAAAAGGCAGATTTAATGGAATGACCATTTTAAAGTACAAAGGTGTATCTATCGAATGCTTTCTGTGTGCTAAGCGCTCTCCACGCAGCCTCGTTTCATCTTTGCAATGACTCAGGGATACAGGTGTTATCACCATTATGTTGCTGAGGATGGAACTGAGGCTTGAGGAGGTTTAGTGGTTTTCCTAAAGTCACCAAGTAAATCAACTGGGGAGGTGGAATCAAAGCCAGGTTTGTCAGGCTCCAAAGCCTGTGCTCTTCCTATTCTTTCATCTTTCTTTTCATTCAGTACTTCTCTGGAATTGTGGTTACAGAGAGGAAGCGGGAGCAGCTGCTTTCCACTGCTGAAACGTAGAAATCCTGAGAAAATAATTCTATAGGATTTACTAACCAGCTTGAGTTACTAAAAATATGTATCAGTTTTCACTATTAACTTAAAATGAAACACACATAACTATTGGATGTTTTTTTTTCCTTTCCCTATAGAAACCCTTTCAAATACTAACTTAATAAGATTAAACACTTTCTTATTACATTTTTTAAAGAGGGTGCCAGAATATACGTCTCTTGCTTGCATATGCATATGATGTGTTGATGTAATAAACAAGACACTATTAATATTTGATCCTTTCTGGGAACACATTTTGTATTTTAAAACCTGGGAATCTGTTATCCATTAAAAATTTTTTTATTAAAAAAAAAGTTCTAGGAATGAGGTTTAATTATGAGGCAGTGTAGGGTCAAAATGTAACACTTCCAAAGCCACTGAAGAGAGCTTTTTCTTTAAAACTTAGTAAATGAGTTAGTTGTTTAAACAAGGGATGGAAATGCTCTGATGATTCACTTTCTTCCAAATCAAATAATCCAGTCCATGGCAAATTGTTGAAAGGATTTTAATACTTTTATTTCCAAATTGGATTTGGAGAGTTTCTTCTTATTCAGAATTCCTTTGAGAGCAGGGCAGTAGGATTTAGATTGACAATCTAATTAGATAAGATTCTCCACAGAAAAACTGCGGAAAGCACAATTGCCTACTGCTTTATTTTCCGAGGAAAAAATACGCCTTAATAAAATAAATAGAAATGTTGAAAAGAGTGTATCCACGTTGGAATTATACTCCCCCTGAACACCTCTTTTCCATTTCTGGCCCAGATAGCTCCAAAAATTAAGGATATGTGCAGCTCCACATTAATTTTTTTAAAAAATGGAATGCCTTTGCAATTTCTGTTTTAAATATTCTTTTAGTACAGCCAAAAATAACAAATGTGTATGCTATAGTTGAGGGCAGGGGAGAAAACACATTTTGAAAGTGGAAAAGAAACACAATCATAAGACCTTTCAGTTGAACTGGAGGAGGCTGTTTTTAACCATAACTCCTCAAACATTGTCTAAACTTTTAAAGTTATTCCCAAGTAGGGTTCAGTTTTGAATAAATTGACAGAATTCATTGCTTGTCAAGGTTGCACTCTATTTCTCATTGAGTTGAGAAGTGGCGGTGACTGCCTAAATGATTTACAAGCTCACCTTGGGTTTGACCCCAGCAGATCACAAATTTTGACACTGTTTAGACCTCCACTCCCATAGCACTTTGCTAAATAAATGGCATTCACAATTTCTTAAGATCCTGTTTTTGTCTCTATGATCCTAAACTGGAGTTAGAAATATTCATACGAGAAATTCAAGAACCTTAACTTGGTAGCTGTACTTCCTACCGTTGGTTTCTTTGCCCAAACTTGTTTCTCTTCAATGTTACCCACTGAGATAAGGTATTTGATTAGGTGAATTTACCCACTCACCCCCATAAAATTCTACCATTTGATTAGCTTTTCCTCTATCTTCTCATTATTGAGTTGCCATAGTTTTTTGACACATAAAACCAATAATGAATATTGCTCACACTAAAGTACTGGGCCACCAGTGTGTGATGTATTGCTATGAGGGGAGGTTAAAATATCTTCTTTCCTCAACAGTCACATAAATAATTTATTTCTGAGTTATTCCCTGTTTTTCTTAGTAGAAGAATGAATTGGTACTCGGTGGTTTAGTTATGTCACAAATGGAGATAACCTCACCTCAACTTAGCAAAAAGTAAGCATTTTCCTAAATTGCTTAATTTTACTTTGCTGGGTTTTGGTGATAGTCGTGCTACAATGTACAAGCTGAGTATCCTTATTTTCAGTTGAGGGTAGAGGAGAAAAATTATATTTGAAAAGTAGAAAAGAAACACTCTTAAAAGATTTTTCAATGGAAAAGGAGATTTCTTTTTTAACTGTTAACTCCTCAAAGGTCATCTAAAACCTCAGGTTATTCCTCTTCCTTATTCCTCCTCCTTTTTAAGGTGCAATGTTTTCATCTGTATCATGTACTAACAAGGGACTTGTGTAAGGTCAAATCCTAAAGATGATCCCCGGTCAATCTCACAACTCCAGAGTCTGAAAGCCATCTCTGAGATGCAATCACCCAGGAGATAATGTTTCATCTCCCTGTTCCCTGGGGTGTTGAGCCTACCTGCAGTAGTCAACTGACTCCAACTTGCAAACCTACCTCTAGTCTTACAGAGGAGAAAAATCCTAGGGACATGTGTGTAATGGGTTGTAGCTATCTACAGAGGGTGAGCTTTCTTTCTGTATTTGCAATCTCTTTAGTGGATTGCCTGGGATGCATCACATTCTGGTTTAATGCTTAGTCAATAATAAAATTGTTTTTCTTTCTCTTCCACCTTTTTGGAGAAGTTTTCTGGATTGGGAGAAGATTTTGTTGTTAATTATATTCTCCCAACATCTGTAGCGATTAAGTCATTGTTAGGTGAGGTAACAACGTAGCTAAAAAGCTGAGCCCAGCACCTGGCATGGTAATCATCCAATAAAGTCATTTGGTATTATTTGAATTGGTTATTTATTGTATTTTATAATGTATTTTACATACAACCTCTTCTTCCTGGGATAACTCAATCACCAATGAAGTCTTTTTAAAAAGCACTCCATAGATAATAAGTTATTCAATAAAACCATATACCAATGATATATATATGATATATATATATTTAATAAATACATATATAAAATATATATATGTATTTAAGAATTGGTTTTGTTTTAAATCACAAGGGAAAAAAATCTTTCCATCATTCTAAAACCACATGTGATTCAAATACGATGTCTAACCATTATTCCAAGGAAAGGCTGACCAATAGTAGGCTGTGGGATCCTGTAATGTCTATATTCAGCTTGGACGTGGGCATTTGGATGTATGAGGAGGAGATGCCAGTCCAGTTTTGTAGTTGTAGTAATCACTGCTGGAACTTTATAATCATCAACTCACAGGATTTGGTGCTTTGAGCAAAGGTGTTACTTACTCCCCTACACCCACCCTTTCAATGCCATTTTCCCTTAAATTAGCACACATCCTCATACTTGACACCACTGAACTAGCCAGAAAAGCAATCATGGAAGAATTAGGTAGGCAAGTGACCAGTCAATTAATGTGAAAATTCTATTTGAGTCCAAAACCAATTCCAATCTCTAAATCTGACCAAAAGTAAGATATCTCTTCTTACTCATTTGGGGGTCAACAGAAATTCCAAGCCCCCTTTTGAAAGCATTATGTACTTTCAGGAAGATACCAGGTTCTTTCAGGTGCTATCTAATTTGGATTTTTATTTGTCTTCACATTCCTCCAAGAGCTGTTACAGCACCCCATTTCACTGTATCCCATTTAACTCCCCAACCACAAGGGAAGCTGGCTGCAGCATCAAACAACACTATTAAAAATATCACAAAGGAACCTTGGGGTAGGAATTTCAGGTTTAAATTAGAGCTTAGGGACAAATACAGGTTGTAAAGACCTGGAGTGATACTGGGATAGGATTTAGGAGAATTTCAAAGTCTGAACAGGGTCCTTAAGGTTTTCCTGTTAAGGCTGGTAAGACATTTCGGAATGCCCGTAATGCTGCCTGATGCCATTGGTTCTCTGTAGTTTTGAAGGTTTGTTAAAAGAGAAGTGCAAACTTCACCTTTGCCCCCACATCCTTTATGTTTTCTTTTCCAGAGAGTTGGGACCAAGCATGACTGTAACTCAGAGTAACTTGGCAAAGTTATCCAAAACAAAGCTCCTTTATCATTGCCTTCCTAAGGAACAACAAAAACTCAAAAGCACAGGTTTTTAAATTATTATTATTATTTAAACCTAGATATGTATACTGGGCTATCTAAGCAATTAGCTAGAAGTCTTCTGGTGAAATCCTGGCTCTAGGAGCTAAAAATATAAGTGCAGAAATGAGTACAATGGTGGCTGCCTGAAAGACTCCAGCCATTTCAAATTTGGATGAATGTTTTGGAAATCCAGCAGGCTTAATGGATTAATCATTATTTAGAATCCTGCTACGTGGGAGGTTTGAATTCAGTGCTGGTAGGAAGATGTTATAGTTGTGGCGGGAGGATGAGGAGAGCCTTTTCTGGGTGAGGGAAAAGCCAGCGCTTGCCTTTTAAGCTCTCCAACAGAATCACTGCAAGCTGAGCACAAAAAGGAAAGAAATCGCTTTTGGCAAAAACTTGCTCATTCTCCCTGATTGGCTGACATGCCTCTGGAATCTTCCCAGATGATACAGACTGACAGATATAATATTTATTTTCCTGTGAGATTCCAGGAGTATGGGGAGCCTGGGCTTTTTCTGGTCTCCTGCTCTCACAGACTATTTCCCTCATATCACAAAGCTCAGTTTGGAATTTGGAATGTTATATCCAGTACTATGATTATCTGATTAATACAATCTTGTCCCTTACCACCCTCAGATGGGAGTAGGGACTAAGGACAGATAGTGCTCCTTTTGGGTTATAATTTTATCCCAAGAGCCTTGCTTACTACCTGGCACACGGTGGTGGTTGGGGGTGGGGGTGAGGCAGGGAGCTCTCAAATTATCTGTTGGAAAAAAGACATCTAAATTGTCAAAAGGACCTGATTTAGACATCCTAACCAAAGGTAGATAATTTGTGGACATACCATTAACCAATAATCTATAATATATGACTAGAATGAAAAGGTGTCTAATAGTTTTGAAAATTTGTAGGTTCCTGTCTAATACTATTTTTTTTTTCACATGGGCAGGCACCGGGAATCGAACCCGGGTCTCCTGCATGGCAGGCAAGAACTCTGCCTGCCGAGCCACTGTGACCTGCCCTCTAACTGTATTTTAAAAATGGGTAATTGTAAATAAGGTAATTGGGATCCTGGAACGGCTGGCTGGCTGAGAGAAGCAGCTCGGGTGAGATCGCCGAGGCGCGCGGGCCTTACCGGGCGGGGTGGCAAGCGGCCGGAGTTACTCCCTTCCCCCTTCCCGGGCCGGCTGGGAGAATTGGAGAGGTGGTCCCCTGAAACCAAGGCGACTGGCGCCCACACCACGCGCAGCCCCCGGACCAACTGAGAGAATTGGATCGGAAACCCCCAGGCTGCGGAGAACGGTGACGGGTGCGGGAGGCCCCTTCCAAACTCGTGACTCCCGGGGAACGTGCACTCTCTCGGGCGGGCCGCTGCCGCTGGCGCCCTCCTGCCACGCTTGTTGCCCAGGGCCGACTAGGAAATTCGGACGGGCTCTTTCCCTGGCTGCGGCGACCAGCAACCCTCCCTGCGTTCGGACCCCGGGCCGGCTCAAGCCGCTACGGCTAGCGAACCCCCAGGACGGCGAGAGTTTTCCAAAGTTTAAGGTCCCACAGCACCTTTTACTGGTGGGACCCGCAGACAAACGTGTGCCACGAGCGCCACCTACTGGGCAGGATAAGAAAAACAGAACCCAGAGATTTCACAGAAAAATATTACAACCTTGCTGGGTCCAACACCAAGAGAAATCTGAATAAATGCCCAGACGCCAGCAGAAGAAGATAACTGTCCACGCTCAAAAGATTGAGAATATGGCTCAGTCAAAGGAACAAACCAATAGCTCAAATGAGACACAAGAGCTGAGACAACTAATGTTGAATATACGAACAGAAATGGAAAACCTCTTCAAAAATGAAATCGATAAATTGAGAGAGGACATGAAGAAGACATGGGCTGAACATAAAGAAGAAATAGAAAAACTGAAAAAACAAATCGCAGAACTTATGGAAGTGAAGGATAAAGTAGCAAACATAGAAAAAATAATGGATAGCTACAATGATAGATTTAAAGAGACAGAAGATAGAATTAGTGATTTGGAGGATGGAACATCTGAATTCCAAAAAGAAACAGAAACTATAGGGAAAAGAATGGAAAAATTTGAACAGGGTATCAGGGAACTCAAGGACAATATGAACCGCACAAATATACGTGTTGTGGGTGTCCCAGAAGGAGAAGAGAAGGGAAAAGGAGGAGAAAAACTAATGGAAGAAATTATCACTGAAAATTTCCCAACTCTTATGAAAGACCTAAATTTACAGATCCAAGAAGTGCAGCGCACCCCAAAGAGATTAGACCCAAATAGGCATTCTCCAAGACACTTACTAGTTAGAATGTCAGAGGTCAAAGAGAAAGAGAAGATCTTGAAAGCAGCAAGAGAAAAACAATCCATTACATACAAGGGAAACCCAGTAAGACTTTGTGTAGATTTCTCAGCAGAAACCATGGAAGCTAGAAGACAGTGGGATGATATATTTAAAATACTAAAAGAGAAAAACTGCCAACCAAGACTCCTATATCCAGCAAAATTATCCTTCAAAAATGAGGGAGAAATTAAAACATTCTCAGACAAAAAGTCACTGAAAGAATTTGTGACCAAGAGACCAGCTCTGCAAGAAATACTAAAGGGAGCACTAGAGTCAGATACAAAAAGACAGAAGAGAGAGATATGGAAAAGAGTGTAGAAAGAAGGAAAATCAGATATGATATATATAATACAAAAGGCAAAATGTTAGAGGAAAATATTATCCAAACAGTAATAACAATAAATGTCAATGGACTGAATTCCCCAATCAAAAGACATAGATTGGCAGAATGGATTAAAAAACAGGATCCTTCTATATGCTGTCTACAGGAAACACATCTTAGACCCAAAGATAAACATAGGTTGAAAGTGAAAGGTTGGGAAAAGATATTTCATGCAAATAACAACCAGAAAAGAGCAGGAGTGGCTATACTAATATCCAACAAATTAGACTTCAAATGTAAAACAGTTAAAAGAGACAAAGAAGGACACTATATACTAATAAAAGGAACAATTAAACAAGAAGACATAACAATCATAAATATTTACGCACCGAATCAGAATGCCCCAAAATACGTGAGGAATATACTGCAAACACTGAAAAGGGAAATAGACTCATATACCATAATAGTTGGAGACTTCAACTCACCACTCTCATCAAGGGACAGAACATCTAGACAGAGGATCAACAAAGAAATAGAGAATCTGAATATTACTATAAATGAACTAGACTTAATAGACATTTATAGGACATTACATCCCACAACAGCAGGCTACACCTTTTCCTCAAGTGCTCATGGATCATTCTCAAAGATAGACCATATGCTGGGTCACAAAGCAAGTCTTAACAAATTTAAAAAGATTGAAATCTTACACAACACTTTCTCGGACCATAAAGGAATGATGTTGGAAATCAATAATAGGCAGAGTGCCAGAAAATTCACAAATACGTGGAGGCTCAACAACACACTCCTAAACAACGACTGGGTCAAAGAAGAAATTGCAAGAGAAATTAGCAAATACCTCGAGGCGAATGAAAATGAAAACACAACATATCAAAACTTATGGGACGCAGCAAAGGCAGTGCTAAGAGGGAAATTTATTGCTCTAAATGCCTATATCAGAAAAGAAGAAAAGGCAAAAATTCAGGAATTAACTATCCATTTGGAAGAACTGGAGAAAGAACAGCAAGCTAACCCCAAAGCAAGCAAAAGGAAAGAAATAACAAAGATTAGAGCACAAATAAATGAAATTGAAAACATGAAAACAATAGAGAAAATCAATAAGGCCAGAAGTTGGTTCTATGAGAAAATCAATAAGATTGATGGGCCCTTAGCAAGATTGACAAAAAGAATAAGAGAGAGGATGCAAATAAATAAGATCAGAAATGGAAGAGGAGACATAACTACTGACCTCACAGAAATAAAGGAGGTAATAACAGGATACTATGAACAACTTTACGCCTATAAATACAACAATTTAGAGGAAATGGACGGGTTCCTGGAAAGACATGAACAACCAACTTTGACTCAAGAAGACATAGATGACCTCAACAAACCAATCACAAGTAAAGAAATTGAATTAGTCATTCAAAAGCTTCCTAAAAAGAAAAGTCCAGGACCAGATGGCTTCACATGTGAATTCTACCAAACGTTCCAGAAAGAATTAGTACCAATTCTCTTCAAACTCTTCAAAAAAATCGAAGTGGAGGGAAAACTACCTAATTCATTCTATGAAGCCAACATCACCCTCATACCAAAACCAGGCAAAGATATTACAAGAAAAGAAAACTACAGACCAATCTCTCTAATGAATACAGATGCAAAAATCCTCAATACAATTCTAGCAAATCGTATCCAACAACACATTAAAAGAATTATACATCATGACCAAGTAGGATTCATCCCAGGTATGCAAGGATGGTTCAACATAAGAAAATCAATTAATGTAATACACCATATCAACAAATCAAAGCAGAAAAATCACATGATCATCTCAATTGATGCAGAGAAGGCATTCGACAAGATTCAACATCCTTTCCTGTTGAAAACACTTCAAAAGATAGGAATACAAGGGAACTTCCTTAAAATGATAGAGGGAATATATGAAAAACCCACAGCTAATATCATCCTCAATGGGGAAAAATTGAAAACTTTCCCCCTAAGATCAGGAACAAGACAAGGATGTCCACTATCACCACTATTATTCAACATTGTGTTGGAGGTTCTAGCCAGAGCAATTAGACAAGAAAAAGAAATACAAGGCATCAAAATTGGAAAGGAAGAAGTAAAACTATCACTGTTTGCAGACGATATGATACTATACGTCGAAAACCCGGAAAAATCCACAACAAAACTACTAGAGCTAATAAATGAGTACAGCAAAGTAGCAGGTTACAAGATCAACATTCAAAAATCTGTAGCATTTCTATACACTAGTAATGAACAAGCTGAGGGGGAAATCAAGAAACGAATCCCATTTACAATTGCAACTAAAAGAATAAAATACCTAGGAATAAATTTAACTAAAGAGACAAAAAACCTATATAAAGAAAACTACAAAAAACTGCTAAAAGAAATCACAGAAGACCTAAATAGATGGAAGGGCATACCGTGTTCATGGATTGGAAGACTAAATATAGTAAAGATGTCAATCCTACCTAAATTGATTTACAGATTCAATGCAATACCAATCAAAATCCCAACAACTTATTTTTCAGAAATAGAAAAACCAATAAGCAAATTTATCTGGAAGGGCAGGGTGCCCCGAATTGCTAAAAACATCTTGAGGAAAAAAAACGAAGCTGGAGGTCTCGCGCTGCCTGACTTTAAGGCATATTATGAAGCCACAGTGGTCAAAACAGCATGGTATTGGCATAAAGATAGATATATCGACCAATGGAATCGAATAGAGTGCTCAGATATAGACCCTCTCATCTATGGACATTTGATCTTTGATAAGGCAGTCAAGCCAACTCACCTGGGACAGAGCAGTCTCTTCAATAAATGGTGCCTAGAGAACTGGATATCCATATGCAAAAGAATGAAAGAAGACCCATCTCTCACACCCTATACAAAAGTTAACTCAAAATGGATCAAAGATCTAAACATTAGGTCCAAGACCATAAAACAGTTAGAGGAAAATATTGGGAGATATCTTATGGATCTTACAACTGGAGGCGGTTTTATGGACCTTAAACCTAAAGCAAGAGCACTGAAGAAGGAAATAAATAAATGGGAACTCCTCAAAATTAAACACTTTTGTGCATCAAAGAACTTCATCAAGAAAGTAGAAAGACAGCCTTCACAATGGGAGACAATATTTGGAAATGATATATCAGATAAAGGTCTAGTATCCAGAATTTATAAAGAGATTGTTCATCTCAACAACAAAAAGACAGCCAACCCAATTACAAAATGGGAAAAAGACTTGAACAGACACCTCTCAGAAGAGGAAATACGGAAGGCCAAGAGGCACATGAAGAGATGCTCAATGTCCCTGGCCATTAGAGAAATGCAAATCAAAACCACAATGAGATATCATCTCACACCCACCAGAATGGCCATTATCAACAAAACAGAAAATGACAAGTGCTGGAGAGGATGCGGAGAAAGAGGCACACTTATCCACTGTTGGTGGGAATGTCAAAGGGTGCAACCACTGTGGAAGGCAGTTTGGCGGTTCCTCAAAAAGCTGAATATAGAATTGCCATACGACCCAGCAATACCATTGCTAGGTATCTACTCAAAGGACTTAAGGGCAAAGACACAAACGGACATTTGCACACCAATGTTTATAGCAGCATTATTTACAATTGCAAAGAGATGGAAACAGCCAAAATCTCCATCAACAGAAGAGTGGCTAAACAAACTGTGGTATATACATACGATGGAATATTATGCAGCTTTAAGACAAGATAAACTTATGAACCATGTAATAACATGGATGGACCTAGAGAATATTATGCTGAGTGAATCCAGCCAAAAACTAAAGGACAAATACTGTATGGTCCCACTGATGTGAACGGACATTCGAGAATAAACTTGAAATATGTCATTGGTAACAGAGTCAGCAGGAGTTAGAAACAGGGTAAGACAATGGGTAATTGAAGCTGAAGGGGTACAGACTGTGCAACAGGACTAGATACAAAAACTCAAAAATGGACAGCACAATAATACCTAATTGTAAAGTAATCATGTTAAAACACTGAATGAAGCTGCATCTGAGCTATAGGTTTTTGTTTTGTTTTGTGTTGTTTTGTTTTGATTTTACTATTATTACTCTTATTTTTTTCTCTATATTAACATTCTATATCTTTTTCGGTTATGTTGCTAGTTCTTCTAAACCAATGCAAATGTACTAAGAAATGATGATCATGCATCTATGTGATGATGTTAAGAATTAATGATTGCATGTGTAGAATGGTATGATCTCTAAATGTTGGGTTAATTTCTTTTTTTCCGTTAATAAAAAAAAAAAAAAGAGAAGGGATAATTGGAGATGAAGGGATACAGACTGTACAACGGGACTGGATATAAAAACTCAGAAATGGACAGCACAATACTACCCAATTGTAATGCAATTATGTTAAAACACTGAATGAAGCTGCATGTGAGGTATAGGTTTTTTGTTTTTGTTTTTTTTGTTTTTTTTTCTTTCTATTATTGTTTTAATTCTTATTCTGTTGTCTTTTTATTTCTTTTTCTAAATCGATGCAAATGTACTAAGAAATGATGAATATGCAACTATGTGATGTTATTAAGAATTACTGATTGTACATGTAGATTGGAATGATTTCTAATTGTTTTGTTAATTCTTTTTTTAATTAATAAAAAAAAAATAAGGTAATTGGTGTCAGGAGAAATAGTTAAAAAAAAAAAAATGGCATGAAGTCAAGTTTGGTCTAGGGAAACTACGGCCAGCCAAGTGCAGGCTGGGACACTGAGAAAGCAAAAACAATGATGAGCAGAGAAGAGGGTACCACGAAAGGAAACCAACCAGATACACAAATAAACAACTGGCAGAGTACTGAGAAAGACACAGTATGTCATAACAGCAAAGATGAAGCTGCAGGTCTCTAGAGCTGTGAAGTTTCCTCAAAACTTTCTATGTCTATAAAACAATGGCATTTATTTGGATCTAGCTATTTCCAGAGACCACGCTGACCTACCTAGGACGTCAGTCTATGTGGAAGAGGGACCTTTGTGGGTTACTATGTGAAGAAAGAAGCTTATTCTTTGCCAGTAGCATGGGAATATGAGATCATTTCCTGAAACTCTCAGGGTATTTCCTGGAAAAGTCACCAAATAGTTATGTTTCAAGGAAATGAGTCTTTTCCTTTCTGCACTGGTTGGTTGAAAATATGGTCACCAAGTAAAATGTGGTTTTGTTCAATGTACTGCATCACCATGTATCCCTCAACATTTACTACAATTACATTATACATTCGAATTCTATTTGTCTGAAATCTCACAGTTCTGGAGTTGGTTTTAATCTGTTGCCTAGAACTCACTTCCTTCCTGTTAGTGGTCATAGAGGGAAGTATTATTTTTTCTAGTCACTAAAGACCATTTGGAGTTTAGTTGTAACATAATTTGTGAGATCTCTGTTGGGAATAAAATTCCTCTCTGTAATCACTTTATGTCACCGATGGATGGTACTTCTTGTGTGTGGGAACATGACAGATTTTCCTGGTTGAACATATGCTTGGCTGGCTTATGCTTAAAATTGGGCACCACTTCTATGGGAGAGAAATTTTAGGAGAGGCACAAATGTCAGAATCCAGACTCAGCTGATGCTGCAGGGAGAAATGAGGAGATAAAATGTGGAGAGAACACTACAGGATTACAGAGTGAAAAATGAATAGGGGAAGGTAAAGAAAGGAAAAGGATGTTAGACAAGGAGTAAGAGATACAAAGAAATAAAGGAAGGGGTGAGAGAAAAGAGTAGGAAAAGAAGAAAAGGCAGAGGATATTATGGGAGGAAAAAGAGGAGAGGACATATTGGAGAACATGAAAAAAGAGAGAATGTAGAGAAAGAAATTTAACTGAACTGAGAAGAAATGACTATGATGGGGATGGGCAGTACACAGTGTTGTGTTCAGTGTGTGGAACCTGAAATGAAGTGCCAAGGTCTGAATCCCAGCTTTATAACTTTCCTGAATAATAACTATGGGAAATTTCCTTAAATTCTTTGACACTCAGTCATGTTCTTAATTTTATTTCATATCCCTGTAAGTGTGAACCCACTGTAAATAGAACCTTTTGAAGATGTTAGTTTCAGTTAAAGTGTGGTTCAATGGAATGAGTGTGAGCCTGAATCTGAATTACTGGAGTTCTTTATAAGCAGCAGAAATTCTGACATAGTAAGAGAAAGCCACAGAGATGAGCCTGAAGATTGCATTCAAAAGACCCCAGGAGAGAAAGAGAAGGACATCGCCATGTGACTCTACGAGGCAGAAATGCAAGCCAAGGAACCCCACGGACTGTGGGCAAGCCAGCAAAGAATATAACAGACTTTGGGGAGAAAGCATCACCTTGCTGATGCCTCGATTTTGGACTTTTCCTAGCCTCAAATCATGAGCAAAAGTTCCTATTGTTTAAATCAACCCACTGTGTGTGTGCATGTGTATGTTGTGTATGTGTGTTTGTCATAGGAGCCTGGTAAACTCAGTGGCTGTATAAGAAGAGGAGATGAGACACAGACAGACACAGAGGCAAAATACCATACAAAGATGGAGAGACCCAAGGAGAAGATGGCCATGCAAAGATGGGGCAGAGAGTGGAGTCATGCTGATGCAAACAAGGAATCCCTGGGCCTACCAGAAGCTGAGGAAAGGCAAGGAAGGGGTCTTCCCTAGAGCTTTCAGGATGGTCATGCCTATACCTTGATTTCAGCCTTCTAATCTCCATCAGTGGAGAGAATAAAATTTTATTTTTTTAAGTCCCCTAGTTTAAGGTCATGTGTTCCAGCAGCCTTAGGAAACTACGATGGTTACTAATGGGCTCGCTTCCCATATTTTTTTTCCACTTGATTTAGAGGTACAACAATATGGAGATAATCATTCATATTAATTTCTTTCGATTATCCTCTTCTATTCAAAAGGTTAAGAGGCACATTGCCATACCATTTTCCTTCTTGTGCTGGAGATAAAAGGTTTTCCATGTTGGCTTCTTCTGCCCAATTTATTGTTTCTACCCTCTAGCTAATAATTTCAAGAAGTTCTGAAAAGGGATATTTAAGAAGAATCAGTTGACCTTCTCTACTCCAGGTCAATTGAAATCACATAAGTTGTACATACTAGTACAGGAAAGACACAACAAAGAAAAGGCATATTATTGTGCAAGTGTTTTCTTTCTGGAATTAAAAAGGCAGAGACTACAATTTCACCAGCATTATGATGGAGATGTTCTGGGGATTATGGAAACAGAGAAGAAGAATCTGACACACCCTGGGGAAGACAGGATGGGCCTGGATTTCAGGTGTCATTTTAAAAAAATGAGATGAAGTGATCCAGGGCAATTAAAAGAGGAAAGTGGGTTCTGGATGTGGAAAAGAGTACAAACAAATGCACGGCTGTGAAAAATGGTGTGTGGAGATGGAAGATGTTTGCTACTAAAAGTGTCAGACACGGGGTGCCGGGAGATAAGGTGGGACATATAGTAGGGTAGGGGCCTTGTGTACTGTGCCGAGCAGATTAGATTACATCTCATGGCTGGTAGAAAGGAAACAGAAATATTTTAAGTAGGAGAGTGACATTCTCGGATTGATTTTTCAGCTTTCTGGTTGCACTGTGGAAGACAGGGCTAAGGAGAACTAGACCATTTAAGGAGGCGGTTTTCCAAATTTTTTGCTTATAGTAAGAAACATACTTTACATGGCACAATGTCTATATACCTGTGTGTATATATATCTATATATATTTAAATCTATATATTTATCTAAATATATATTAAATGTTATTTTAAAACAACATTTTAAAATGAAATGATACTTATCCTTACGAAGTATGGTGGTAAATTCTATTAGTTTCTTTTTAAGTCTGTATCATATTTTTATAAAATGCTGATTACAACTGACTATGATAAGAACTTTATTTCAGGGACAATTAATAGAAATCCTGATGAGTACCCAACTAGGGAAGTATTAGTGGGCTGGAGAAGTGAGCACATATTTGAGAAACATTTAGAAAGTAAAATAAAAATACATTTAGTTATTGATTTGATGAGAAGGTAAGATTTCCAAGTTTCAGTCTGGGATGAAAGGGCGGCCGCTAAGAGTCAGGAAAGAAAACAGATATTAGAAAGAAATATTCAGTCCAGTTTTGCAAAAATTGAATTTAAATGGTGGGATATCAATGGGTTTTGAGCTCCTGTATGCCTAAGTCTATAAACTAGGAAAGAAGACTGGGTAAAGTCACAGTTTGGGGACTCATCTGCATGAGATGGGACATAGAACTACTGAAGTAAATGAAAGCATCTAGAGAGTACACAGAATGAGAAAAGCAAGGAGTTAAGAAGAACCTTCAAGAATACTCATGTTTAAAAGTAGAAGGGGGAAAGAGGAAAGACTATGAAGAATGGTGAAAAGGAATAGTCAGAATGGCTAGGAAAGAAGAGAGTGGAATCATCTGGGATGGAGTGGTTTTCAATAAAAATGTGTTGAATAAATATTTACTGAGTAAATGAATGAAGAAAGCTTAAGAAGAAAGGCTCTACAATAAGGAGTGATAGCGAATAGGAGCTCATTGGTAAATGTGGCAAGGCAGTTGGAGTTGGTGTGTGAGAGAAAGTCTTACCACAATGGATTGAGGAGAGAATGGGAGGTAAGGAAGTAGAGCAACTTGGCCGGCAGGGGACAGACAACTAGCCAAAAGTTCAATTGAGAATCTGTTACTGGACTTTGCCATTATTTTGTTGTGTATTGTTTTTAACAATGAGAAAGACGTGAATAAGAAAAGAGGCAGAAGAAAAGGAGAGACCAAAGTGTAAGAAAAAAGAAAATAAACGAGGAAGAGCCAGGAACCCCTGAGAAGAGAGGGAATCAAGAGCACAGATGTAGGGATGCATGAAGGAGAAGGGATACCTTATCTGCTGAAATCTGAAGGATGGAGAAAAGGATGGGTATGAATGTTGGCAAGAGGGCAAGCAAGTTGAAGAGGTTTGTTCCTTGACACTGATTTTCTTCATTAAATAACAAGTCATTTGCTGAAGGGTGAAGGGCAGCTGTGGGGTAGGAGGCTTGAAAAGAGAGAGGAACAGGAATCAATGTAATGAGAGAGGAAATGCTGAAAGCTCCGTTGAGGTGAGAGGTCTTGGCTTTTTCAAATTCCAGCTTGAATTGATGTGGGATTTTTTTTTTCCAGTTGGTAGAAAAGGCAGATTGTGAGAATTTTCCAAAGATTGGGGCTTTTCCAAGATAAATAAAAGGGACAGGATTGAATGGAATTTTTGAGAGAGTCTGGTCTAGACTGAGGAGTTAAGAAGGAAAGGCTAAGAGGGGGCTTATTTTCTTGAAGGAGATTGGAATTCCCAAGTTTGAGGATAGCGAGATAATTTATTTCTCAATCTCCTTTACTGCTGGACGTGACCATGTGACTAAATTCCAGTCAAGGAGAGCTAGGTAGAAGGAAAATATGGGACTTCTGAGAACTTTCTTCCAAAAGGAGGGGGTATGCTATTCTCTCTCCTTCAACCATCTTGGTGCTTGCAACTTAGATGTGATCGCTAGAGCTTTTGCTGTCATCTTGGATCACGGAGACAAAGGCCCTGACTTTGGGATGGTGGTGAAATTATAAAGCAACTTGGGTTCCTGGTGATCTTAGAGCAGTCATTCAGTTCTGGATTCATCTTAAGGCACAGCGTTTCAAGTCTCTCACTCTCCCTGAACCAAATCCTAACTGAAATAGTCATATACATATTTACACAGGCTTCTTAGAAAAGACTGTTAACCTTCCCTAATGTAATGCCTAAGCAGGAAACATACTTTATAGTATGCAAAGAAGCTTTGATCCAGACTGTAAACTGCTTTTGTTTTGGATGGAGAGGAAACTAAAGTTAAGATTTGGATTTCTTCAACAATTTAAAAGTGTAACACAATTAAAAAAAATCACATGGATGTTGTTTTCCTTAACATCAAGGAGTCTTCTTTGCACTTTTCATAAGGAAATGTATTAGTTAACGACAGCATTAACACATGGAATGACACATTTACCTTGTCCTAATTTTTCTTTTTCTCCTTGAAGGGTCAGAATTCCCATCAGTCAGCATAAAATGGTTTAAGCCCAAGCCTAGTAAATCACTTGTATTGCATTGTTTTCAAAGGGACTAAACAGCTGTAGTTTTCAAGGTCAGCAGAATCATCTGCCAGGGTCACATGTGTTTCACACGTCAAGTAACGTATATGGGTTCCATTCCATCCGGGATTGTATGGAAAAAGACATTTGCAGGCAAGTGATCTGAAGCCATGTTTCCAAACAGCTGCTATGGTTACGTGGATAAGAGTTACTATTGTAAACCACTTGAGTTCAGTACAGTATTTCCTTTCACTCACAAAGAATATTCATTTCAAGTCACAATGTTCCAAATAAGATGGCCAGTTCCTAATCATAATAACAGTAAGTATTCGCTCTGGATAATAATTGCTATTATCATAAGGACCTTCTTCCTGTGCAGGTGAGAAAAATACATAATGGGTATAAAACATCACCAAACCCAACAGATGAGATGGATTCTGGCTAAATCTCTAGCGGAAGTCGTTGGTAATGAGAATTGACTAATATTTTTCTTTCCAATTCTTGCTTCAGGCAAAAATGGATAAAAGCAAAAGACATATGATGCCTGGATGATAAATGACTTCCTTAATAAACTGGAGTAATTTGTATCATGGAGCCAGATTGGTGGAACACAGAGGGGATCATCTCAATATTTAAGGAGTTCATGAACAGAAAAACATTTACAAAAATCTTACTTGGAGCTTACTTGGAAATGTCTAGTTTCCAATAGAGAGAAGGAAATGGGTACCAATTTGTACAAGCAGCTCTTCCATTGGGTTCTCCTGACTCAAAAGAGATAATTGTCTTTGAATGGCAGCTCTTACACTGAACTTTTATTGCATCCTCAAATGTTCTTGGCATATGCTCTTGAAAGCTCTAGAGCAGCCTCCTTGTCTTATTTATATTTACAAGTTCCAATCATCTTTCATGTATGAAACATGCTGACCATTTAACTCCTCTCTGCATGTTTCAAGGTTAGCTTCAGTATTTTAGGAAGCAAAATAATGGGCACTTCCAAGTCCAAGGAGTAATGTAGGTAGACAAACATACACCCTAGCTAAGGACAGACTCCAGTCAAGATGGAAAAAGGTCTCTCAGCTCTAAGTCACTTATACAACTGAGTCCCTGAACATGCTTCTGTTACTAATATTTTGTTGCTCGGGGCAACCATCAAGTCCACATGAAGACTTCTGCCAACTGGAGAGGATGACTAGGCAGGGAAGCCAGAATTTTCTTTTAACTCTTTCTCAAAAACTCAAAATAGCAAATGGTATCAAACATAAGCCCTAAAGATTCATATTGGGAAAAGTGGAATTCATACACTGGCGTGTCCTCTATTCAGTTATTAGGGAAATATAACTTAGGGAACTACAATAAAAATCATGCATTTAAACAATTAATATACTATTAATATATTACTATACTAATTATTAATATATTACTATACTAATAATTAATATACTATTTAATGAACTAGTTCATTAAAAGAGATACTGTCTATCCTCCTTTTATAGATGAAAATCCAAGTTAAATTTCTTACCAAAGGTTGAACAACCATCTAGTAGCAGAGCTGGATTATAGGTTTGGTCTCTAAACCCTGAAGTCATTGTTCTTTCCATGAATTTCAGAAGCTCAGTGTCAGATACAAAATGAAGGAATGTTAAAAAGCACATGATCACCTCTCTTTTGTAATAGCAAATGGTTCTGGAAGAAAGGACCACTTTACTGGGGTATTGGAGGCAATCGTATAGATCTACAAATAGGTAGTAATCACCCACTAAAAATTGCAGAGTTTCTACTGCACAGTATATTTAACAAACTCTAAATGGCTCAAATTACAACAGAAACACCAGGTTGGTTAGAAGCCTAATAATTCACATTATCTGACTTTGACCTTTGCCTCCTCTGCATTCTTTTGGCATTTTTGTGGCACCATCCTGGGACTACCTGATATTCTTGGTTTCCTTTTCATATGTACAACTACATCTCAATAATTCTTTGAGGGTGGGACTACACCTTATTCATTTTGGTCTTCCTTAAACCTGTAGCACAGAATTAAAAATGTTTTTGTTGAATGGCTGATAATAAATCAACACTAATTTATTGGATCTAGTAGTATGATAAGAACCTATTTATCCAAAGAGCAATTAGCCAGCAACTTATACTATTAAACCCAGTAAGAAGTGAAAAGAGAAGAACCAGTGAGCATTCAAAAACTCATTCATCACACACATGAAATATCCTAAAACCCTACCTCAAGGATTGCACTGCCTCGAAATCACACTTTTACTTTGAGTTAATTTGCTCGTATTTTAGGCTCAGTGCAATGGCTTGGCAATATGGTTTTCCAAAGAGAAATAAGCATCAGATAAGAAGAGATGCTACGAGTGCCAGGGCCAGTAATAGCATCAAGACTTTGGACAATATGGGAACAGCAGATGAGAATTCAAAGTGAAGCAATATCTGGTGCTCTTTACTGTAAGCACAAAAAATCCTCAGTAGATGATCAGCTCTTGAGGGCATCTGTGAATGGCAGGGAAATATAAAAGGAGATGCTCATAATGGTGAGCAGAGCCACTACAAAGGATTTAATTACATTCAGTGCACTCCTTTAAGAAGTAAGAAAGAGCATAATACCTTGCAAATATTTCCATTCCAAATGATTACAATAAGTAAGATTATGAATCATGGTTTTCTAGAATATTCAATATATGGGACATTTTCTCCTGAATGAGATCAGCTAAATGTACATAATCTGAGCACCTATATAAACCAGGCTTAAATTTTATACTGGATATCAGATCTTAACCTATTTTTCATCCAAAACATAGTATCAAGTATTAGGAAGGTTCATACATTTTCAGAACCATTTTACATCCACTCAGTAAAAAATATAATTGGAAGGTACTAAATGCTCTACATTTGTTGTTCTACCTTTTGCAATGACATCTTCCCTTATATTCCCATTATACCTTTGCTAATATGGTATCACCAATAAACCTTATACTGGGACATTGCTGTTATTTTATTCCTGCAATCATTCTTTGGAATTTTTAAAAGATGCTGGTCGACTCTAATGACGAGAGAAATTTGGAAATGACCAGTATATATGCTCAGCATACCACTCATTTGACTCTTAATTATACCCCACAGTTGAACTATTTTAATGGCAGATATAGTTCTGTGCTTTCTGAGCTTAGCTGCTCTTAAAAAAAAAAGGAGCTGTAACAAATATTCCCTATTAGTGAAAGGTACAGTACCCTTCATTTCCCTGTACTCGTCTACATACAAAATATTTGAGAGCTCTTAGCTGCCACATCTTCCAGAGATATCTTGCCTTGAATCTCCAGCAGAGAAAGAGTAACATTTTCTCTCATTCTTCTCAAAAAGTTGTCAATTGATGCTGATGCACAGAGATAAAAATAGTTCCGGGTGGGGGAGGGCAGTGGCTCTTTTAGGGAAACACCTCAAAGGTTTTTTTTGTTTTTTTTTTTTTTGTGGGGAAACACCTCAAAGGATCTGTCACATATTTGAATCTACTCTTCCCTGAAGGTCTCATCTGAAAGCAGAATGAGCTATATTTTGCAACAAAGGCATTTTAAGTGTGCAGGTGTGACGGCCCAAAATAACAATACTTTGAACTTTTACAGAATCTTTCATCCAGTGATATCAGAATAATTCATCTTACTAAAGCCTTAGGAAGCTGGTGAACAAAAATATTCCAATTCATTTATAAGTGAGGAATTTACCATATGAAGTCTGTTGGTGATTGGTTTCCAGATCCCAAACAATGTGAAATACAAGCAGAAAAACTGATACGGCTAATGCAGATTTTGTCTCCAAATTGTGAATATTTAATTTTCAAAATGTTCAAGACAAGTTAAGACATTTCATTCTTAAATTTTGCCGAGTTCTAGAGTACCAGTTCAGACACCGGTTTGTGTTCAGAACCTAATAATTCTTTGTATTCCCTTCCTAGTTTGAACAAGCACTAGCTTCTATTTCACTTCTAAGTAAGACATCCATTGAACAAATAAATCAAAATCTACTTCAGCTAAAGTGGGGAGTCATATTACTTATCTAATTGTTTTTTAAATGAGCAAGTGTCATACAAATCAGTGGTTTTCTTTAGAGGTTATTATTCAAACCTGTAGTTTTGTACTATGTTTTTCCAAAAGAAACAAACATCTAATTTCTTTCCTGCTTTCTTCCAACAAGTTTCTTTTCCTTTTTTCATCACATACATTTATTTCAACTCAAGGATTCCGAGTTGAAGCTGGGGTACATTCTCATTTTCCTGCATTTCAAATTTGTTAAAAGCAAATATTTGTTGTGTGCCATTGTGTATGGGGAATATTTATCAGACTATGCGTTTTTATTAGGCTTTGTTCCAGCATATTCGTTTTAACTTTATTTTCCCTATTTCAATGGTTTCTTTGATATCTTGTTTTTAACAGCTGCTGGGCTTTTTGTGGCTGAGTTTTACATCATTTAAAAAAAAAGGTACATAAATGAAATTCAAACAAAACACGCAGTACTTTTACATTGTTTCAAAATCAAATATATTCCTAAGGAATCTGATTTGTGGCAGATGGTGAACAAAACCTTTGGGTGGGAGGGGCTGTTAAATGAGTCTTAATTGCTTGCACATGAAAATATAGTGACTAAATTTGTGTGCACAATTAGGAATTTAAACATGTTGAAAGGAACTGGCCATAGAAACACGCAGACATTTCTGCAGATGTGGTTAGTTTCTTATGAACACAAACAATAGAACACAAGTTAGGAAAGAAAAATAACTGAAGAGAAATTTAATTGTTTTCTTTGGTTCCTTCTTCCTTGTGTGGAGTTTCTAATTCTAAAGGTGATTCATTTGCCTCAAAAACTCACTGTTGGAAGTGACATAGTACACTCAGAACAAAAATCTTTATTGAAGAATTTTAGTCCCTGGTGATGAAATTAAAGGCTTTTTTTTTTTTAACCATGGGCAGGCACTGGGAACTGAACCCGGGTCTCCAGCATGCAGGTAAGAATTCTGCCACTGCGCCACCATCACACCACCCTAAAGACTTTTTATATGTTAAAAAAAAAATGTACCAGCTACAGAGCTAGGTATTTAATTAATCTGTGTTAAATCCTTATAATCATCCTTTGAGATCAATGTATTATCCACATTTTAGAGATTAGAAAATTGAGGTTCAGAAACTAACTTCCCCAAGGTCAAATGGCAAACAAATGGCAAAACCAGGATTTTAACTCTATATTGATTTAGCAAATCCAAAGGCCACCCTCTTACATGGCCTAGCTGCATCCCAAGAAAAATACCTTTTAAAATATGTTAACACCGAGAGAGGCTATACTTTCAGTTTTGTGTCAATAAAACACTCCTTTTATTGAGTGACATGGTGTGGCAAGGTTGGTGGACAGGCTTGTGACAGCCAGGGCTGGGGACAGAGAAGACTTCATCGAATCAGTTATAGGAAGGCATGGGTGGTCTCGGGAGGGGTGAATGGCTACCTTTAGGCTGCGGATAATCTAAAGAGGGGCTAGGCCTCAGGTGACAGGTTTAAAGATACAGACCAGGGCCTGCTACAGTCTGGGAGCCTCTCAAACTTGATCACACTGTGTGTGGGGTGGGGGATGGGGGGTAGGGAGGGGGAAATGGGACAAGGTAATGAGGTGCCAGGTGTCGAGTCAGAGCCCAGCCCCACGGTGGCTGTGTCGGGAACAGGCAGTGGGGGTGGAAGTGAGGTTCTACCTGCATAGTTCAGCCAAGGTGTAATTAAGTCCTAGTTCCCCAAAGCCAGGGTTTGGGACCACCTCATGATGATGCTAACTTTTCGCATGGGTAGGTTATGCAGTGTTCTACAGGGCACTCCCACTGTCTTCAGGGACTTAAATCCATCTCATCACGCTGATACACCAAAATGCCTTTTCCAGGGCACATTCAATTCATCGTCAGGCTCTTGCTTCTTGGGAAATCTGCACTGTCCTGGAATGGAGGTGGAGATGGGTTCCAAGAGTCTTTGATGACTGCTAGTGTGTGGATATTCAGGTCTCAAATTCACATAGCGGATCTTCAAATCAATTTAGAAAACCAGTTTATTCATATACTGGGGCCTACTTCAATGCAGTGCTCAGAAAGTTGAGAAGATTGAAAGCAATTCTTCCTATCATCCTGCAACCTTTAAAGTGAACCTAATTAGTGAGTGACTTATTAGATAAGTTTAGATTACTATTAAACAAAGATCATAGTGATACAAATTATCCTTCGCTTTGATTCCTACACTTGAAAGAAACAAGGAGCCAGAGAGCATGAAACCCAGTACACCACTAAGTATAAAGGAGTCATCAGTAAATGTACATGGATCAAATGACCAGGTAGCCAAAGAAGTTTTGTGCCTTCAGGGAAACTGGGTTCTCAGAGATCCACTAATGAACAGGCATCATTCCACATTCTCATGACACTTAATAACATAAAAAGCAGTTTACAGAGGACTATATTAGCAAAATAAATAGTGCATTGAGGCCAGTCCTCTTATGTCTTATCTGACTCTAATGGATATATTTATATTTATATTTTGGATCAACCACATTCATTTTCCTTTTCTAATTTCTTTCAGGAAATCACTTGGTGTCTCCACTGGATAATATCAATAATAGCATAATAATTATTATCATACTAAGTCCATGCCTTGTGGCTCAGGTTTCAGAAATACCATCTCAGATAAGTGTCATGCACTTCTGATAAGGTAATTTTGGTTATTATGGCCACTTCAAAAATGAGGAATCTGAAGCTCTGGAAAGTTAAATAAATTGTTTAAGGAGAAACATCTTTAAGTAGCAGAGCTAGGATAAAACCCACATAATCTGGCACCATAATTAAGACCCTTATTAACTATGTTACTTTGCATGTACTTCTGGCAGAACTGAAGTCAGATGCCCTCACTACCTTTAACCAAGGTCCAAAACCCAAATTAGACTCCCACCCTGGCGCTTGACTCTTAAGCAGAAAAACAAAGAAACTGTTGCAGGGGCCCCACAGATTGCTCCTGACGTAAGATTTGCCCTTAATTTGCTACTTTCTAGCACCCCAAAGATGCACTGATTCTTTTAAATCTGACCTTCCAGCCTCCCCACTAATTCTCACAGAATTAGGTATGCTTCCACTATTCTTCGCCTAAATTTCATCTTGTTTAAGTTAGCCAGTGTTGGTTTCTGTCTTGTAACCAAAGGAACATTGCTGACACAACAATCTCCAAGGAGAAGTTTTCAGCCAACCCTAGGGAGAACTCTAAGGAATCCCAGTGAACATGATGCTGAATACTTGCAAGTGCCCGGTAACAGTTTAATAGCCTCATGGAGAAATAACGGTATAACAGAACACAAGGCTAATTTCCTCTGCTGCCCCTTTGTGGAACCGACGAGCCCTCAGGCCTTCTCTGAGCCATAGGCTTGGAGACAGGGGTCTCTCCTTTATCTCCAGGACCTTCAGCAGTTTTCAATGAATGGAAACTTGCCTTAAAGATCTGTAGAGATTAAAACTGTACGAGGTGTGGCTGAAGGATAAAAACGGCTGAAGGCAAAGAACAGTCTGTTTAACAAACAGTGCTGGGAAAACTGGATATCCATATTCAAAAAAAATGAAGAGTAACCCCTAATGCACACCATATATAACACTTAATGCAAAAATGGATGAAAGACCTAAACATAAAATCTAGGACTCTTAGATGAAAACGTAGGGAAGCATCTTCAGGATCCTGTGTTAGGCAATGGTTTCTTAGACTTTATACCAAAAGCATGAATATCAAAAGAAAAAAAAAAACAAAAAACAGATAAATGGGATGTCATCAAAATTAAGAATTTTGTGCATCAAAGGACTTCATCAGGAAAGTAAAAAAAACAAGCTGCAGATACTGGAAACCATGTATCTGTTAAGAATTTAATATCCAGAATTTATTAAGAAATCCCACAACCCAACAAGAGAAAGACAAAAAAACCAATCAAAATATGGGCAAAAGAATTGAACAGACATTTCTTCAAATAAGATAGACAAATGTCCAAAAAGCACAAGAAAAGATGCTCAATGACATTAGTAAATGGGAAATGCAAATCAAAACCACAATGGGATACCATTTCATACCCACTAGAATGGCTACTATGAAAAAAAAAAGGAAAAGAAAAACATGTTGGAGAGTGTGTGGAGAAACAGAAATTCTCCTCAATGCTCATTGTCGATGGGAATGTAAAATCATTCAGCTGCTGAGCAAAAGAGTGTTGCAGTTCCTCAGAAAGTTAAGCATAGAATTGCTGGGGAGACCAGCAATCTCACATCGAAGTATATATCCCAAATAATAGAAAACAGAGACTCAAGCAGATATTTGCATACCATTGCTCATAGTGACATTATACACAATTGCTGAGGGATGGAAGCAACCCAGGTGTCCATCACCTGTTGAATGGATAAACAAAATGTGGTATATACAGCCGATGGAATATTACTCAGTCATGAAAAGGAACAGAGTTCTGACAACATGGATGAATCTTGAAGACATCATACAGTGAAATAAACCAGACACAAAATAACAAATACTGTGTGATTTCACGGATATGAAACAATTAGAATAAGCAAATTCATAGAATCAGAATCCAGAATATAAACTTAGGAGGGGCTGGGGTAGAGGTAGGGAATGGTTTTGGAGAGATGGAAAAGTTTTGATAATGGATGGTGGTGACAGTAGCAAGATATTGTGAATGCAAATAGCACCCTTGAATTAAATATGTGAACATTGTTAAAAATGAAAAATTTTAGGTTTTTTACTAGAATAAAAATTAACCCCCCCCCAAAAAAAGCCAACAAAATTACCATAGGGCTATACAATACAGTGAGTCCTAATATAAAATATGAACTGTAGTTAAAAGTAGAATTAAAATAATATTCTCTAGTCAATTATAACTAAGGAACCACACTAATGAAAAATGTTAATAATGGGGTGGTATATAGGAGTTCTGTATTTTCTGCATGATTTTTCCATAAACCTACAACTTCCCTTAAAAAACAAACAAATAAAAAAAGAATCTCAAAGACCTGCATTTTCCTCTTTACAAACTGATTAAAGTTCAAATGAATTCTGTTTCCTCTGCAGTGTCACCTGGGAAAATATGTAGATATCACTTACTTCATATGCTTTAAAAATTTTAGGATTCCCTCTTTTTTTTTTTCTTTAAATTTTTTTTTTATTAATAAAAAAAAATAAACTAACACAACATTTAGAAATCATTCCATTCTACATATGCAATCAGTAATTCTTAATATCATCACATAGATGTATGATCATCATTTCTTAATACATACGCATCGATTTAGAAAAAGAAATAGCATGACAACAGAAAAAGAAATAAAATGATAATATAGAGAAAAAAATAAAAATAAAAAATACAAAAATATATAAGAAAAAAAAAACTATAGCTCAGATGCAGCTTCATGCAGTGTTTTAACATAATTACATTACAATTAGGTAGTACTGTGCTGTCCATTTTTTAAATTTTTTTTTTAGAAATCATACCATTCTACATATGCAATCAGTAATTCTTAACATCATCACATAGATGCATGATCATCGTTTCTTAGTACATTTGCATCGGTTTAGAAGAACTAGCAACACAACCGAAAAAGATATAGAATGTTGATATAGAGAAAAAAATAAAAGTAATAATAGTAAAAACAAAACAAAACAAAACAAAACAAAACAAAAACCTATAGCTCGGATGCAGCTTCATTCAGTGTTTTAACATGATTACTTTACAATTAGGTATTATTGTGCTGTCCATTTTTGAGTTTTTGTATCTAGTCCTATTGCACAGTCTGTATCCCATCAGCTACAATTACCCATTATCTTACCCTGTTTCTAACTCCTGCTGAACTCTGTTACCAATGACATATTCCAAGTTTATTCTCGAGTGTCGATTCACATCATTGGGACCATACAGTATTTGTTCTTTAGTTTTTGGCTAGACTTACTCAGCATAATGTTCTCTAGGTCCATCCAAGTTATTACATGCTTCATAAGTTTATTCTGCCTTAAAACTGCATAATATTCCATCATATGTATATACCACAGTTTGTTTAGCCACTCGTCTGTTGATGGACATTTTGGCTGTTTCCATCTCTTTGCAATTGTAAATAACGCTGCTATAAACATTGGTGTGCAAATGTCCGTTTGAGTTGTTGCCCTTAATTCCTTTGAGTAGATTCCCAGCAATGGTATTGCTGGGTCGTATGGCAATTCTATATTCAGCTTTTTGAGGAACCACCAAACTGCCTTCCACAGTGGTTGCAACATTTGACATTCCCACCAACAGTGGATAAGTGTGCCTCTTTCACCGCATCCTCTCCAGCACTTGTCATTTTCTGTTTTGTTGATAATGGCCATTCTGGTGGGTGTGAGATGATATCTCATTGTGGTTTTGATTTGCATTTCTCTAATGGCCAGGGACATTGAGCATCTCTTCATGTGCCTTTTGGCCATTTGTATTTCCTCCTCTGAGAGGTGTCTATTCAAGTCTTTTTCCCATTTTGTAATTGGGTTGGCTGTCTTTTTGTTGTTGAGTTGAACAATCTCATTATAAATTCTGGATACTAGACCTTTATCTGATATGTCGTTTCCAAATATTGATTCCCTTGTGTAGGCTGTCTTTCTACTTTCTTGATGAAGTTCTTTGATGCACAAAAGTGTTTAATTTTGAGGAGTTCCCATTTATTTATTTCCTTCTTCAGGGCTCTTGCTTTAGGTTTAAGGTCCATAAAACCGCCTCCAATTGTAAGATTCATAAGATATCTCCCTACATTTTCCTCTAACTGTTTTATGGTCTTAGACCTAATGTTTAGATCTTTGATCCATTTTGAGTTAACTTTTGTGTAGGGTGTGAGATATGGGTCTTCTTTCATCCTTTTGCATGTGGATATCCAGTTCTCTAGGCACCATTTATTGAAGAGACTGTTCTGTCCCAGGTGAGTTGGCTTGACTGCCTTATCAAAGATCAAATGTCCATAGATGAGAGGGTCTATATCTGAGCACTCTATTCGATTCCATTGGTCGATATATCTATCTCTATGCCAATACCATGCTGTTTTGACCACTGTGGCTTCATAATATGCCTTAAAGTCAGGCAGCGTGAGACCTCCAGCTTCGTTTTTTTTTCCTCAAGATGTTTTTAGCAATTCGGGGCACCCTGCCCTTCCAGATAAATTTGCTTATTGGTTTTTCTATTTCTGAAAAATAAGTTGTTGGGATTTTGATTGGTATTGCATTGAATCTGTAAATCAATTTAGGTAGAATTGACATCTTAACTATATTTAGTCTTCCAATCCATGAACACGGTATGCCGTTCCATCTATTTAGGTCTTCTGTGATTTCCTTTAGCAGTTTTTTGTAGTTTTCTTTATATAGGTTTTTTGTCTCTTTAGTTAAATTTATTCCTAGGTATTTTATTCTTTTAGTTGCAATTGTAAATGGGATTCATTTCTTGATTTCCCCCTCCGCTTGTTCATTGCTAGTGTACAGAAATGCTACAGATTTTTGAATGTTGATCTTGTAACCTGTTACTTTGCTGTACTCATTTATTAGCTCTAGTAGTTTTGTTGTGGATTTTTCCGGGTTTTCGACGTATAGTATCATATCGTCTGCAAACAGTGATAGTTTTACTTCTTCCTTTCCAATTTTGATGTCTTGTATTTCTTTTTCTTGTCTAATTGCTCTGGCTAGAACCTCCAACACAATGTTGAATAATAGTGGTGATAGTGGAGATCCTTGTCTTGTTCCTGATCTTAGGGGGAAAGTTTTCAATTTTTCCCCATTGAGGATGATATTAGCTGTGGGTTTTTCATATATTCCCTCTATCATTTTAAGGAAGTTCCCTTGTATTCCTATCCTTTGAAGTGTTTTCAACAGGAAAGGATGTTGAATCTTGTCAAATGCCTTCTCTGCATCAATTGAGATGATCATGTGATTTTTCTGCTTTGATTTGTTGATATGGTGTATTACATTAATTGATTTTCTTATGTTGAACCATCCTTGCATACCTGGGATGAATCCTACTTGGTCATGATGTATAATTCTTTTAATGTGTTGTTGGATACGATTTGCTAGAATTGTATTGAGGATTTTTGCATCTATATTCATTAGAGAGATTGGCCTGTAGTTTTCTTTTTTTGTAATATCTTTGCCTGGTTTTGGTATGAGGGTGATGTTGGCTTCATAGAATGAATTAGGTAGTTTTCCCTCCACTTCGATTTTTTTGAAGAGTTTGAGCAGGGTTGGTACTAATTCTTTCTGGAATGTTTGATAGAATTCAGATGTGAAGCTGTCTGGTCCTGGACTTTTCTTTTTAGGAAGCTTTTGAATGCCTAATTCAATTTCTTTACTTGTGATTGGTTTGTTGAGGTCATCTTGTCTTCTTGAGTCAAAGTTGGTTGTTCATGTCTTTCCAGGAACCCGTCCATTTCCTCTAAATTGTTGTATTTATTAGCATAAAGTTGTTCATAGTATCCTGTTATTACCTCCTTTATTTCTGTGAGGTCAGTAGTTATGTCTCCTCTTCCATTTCTGATCTTATTTATTTGCATCCTCTCTCTTCTTCTTTTTGTCAATCTTGCTAAGGGCCCATCAATCTTATTGATTTTCTCATAGAACCAACTTCTGGCCTTATTGATTTTCTCTATTGTTTTCATGTTTTCAATTTCATTTATTTCTGCTCTAATCTTTGTTATTTCTTTCCTTTTGCTTGCTTTGGAATTAGTTTGCTGTTCTTTCTCCAGTTCTTCTAAATGGACAGTTAATTCCTGCATTTTTGCCTTTTCTTCTTTTCTGATATAGGCATTTAGGGCAATAAATTTCCCTCTTAGCACTGTCTTTGCTGCGTCCCATAAGTTTTGATATGTTGTGTTTTCATTTTCATTCGCCTTGAGGTATTTGCTAATTTCTCTAGCAATTTCTTCTTTGACCCACTCGTTGTTTAGGAGTGTGTTGTTGAGCCTCCATGTATTTGTGAATTTTCTGGCACTCCACCTATTATTGATTTCCAACTTCATTCCTTTATGATCCGAGAAAGTGTTGTGTATGATTTCAATCTTTTTAAATTTGTTAAGACTTGCTTTGTGACCCAGCATATGGTCTATCTTTGAGAATGATCCATGAGCACTTGAGAAAAAGGTGTATCTTGCTGTTGTGGGATGTAATGTCCTATAAATGTCTGTTAAGTCTAGCTCATTTATAGTAATATTCAGATTCTCTATTTCTTTATTGATCCTTTGTCTAGATGTTCTGTCCATTGATGAGAGTGGTGAATTGAAGTCTCCAACTATTATGGTATATGAGTCTATTTCCCTTTTCAATGTTTGCAGTGTATTTCTCACATATTTTGGGGCATTCTGGTTCGGTGCGTAAATATTTATGATTGTTATGTCTTCTTGTTTAATTGTTCCTTTTATTAGTATATAGTGTCCTTCTTTGTCTCTTTTAACTGTTTTACATTTGAAGTCTAATTTGTTGGATTTAGTATAGCCACTCCTGCTCTTTTCTGGTTGTTATTTGCATGAAATATCTTTTCCCAACCTTTCACTTTCAACCTATGTTTATCTTTGGGTCTAAGATGTGTTTCCTGTAGACAGCATATAGAAGGATCCTGTTTTTTAATCCATTCTGCCAATCTATGTCTTTTGATTGGGGAATTCAGTCCATTGACATTTATTGTTATTACTGTTTGGATAATATTTTCCTCTAACATTTTGCCTTTTGTATTAAATATATCATATCTGATTTTCTTTCTTTCTACACTCTTCTCCATACCTCTCTCTTCTGTCTTTCTGTATCTGACTCTAGTGCTCCCTTTAGTATTTCTTGCAGAGCTGGTCTCTTGGTCACAAATTCTCTCGTGACTTTTGGTCTGAGAATGTTTTAATTTATCCCTCATTTTTGAAGGATAATTTTGCTGGATATAGGAGTCTTGGTTGGCAGTTTTTCTCTTTTAGTAATTTAAATATATCATCCCACTGTCTTCTAGCTTCCATGGTTTCTGCTGAGAAATCTACACATAGTCTTATTGGGTTTCCCTTGTATGTGATGGATTGTTTTTCTCTTGCTGCTTTCAAGATCCTCTCTTTCTCTTTGACCTCTGACATTCTAACTAGTAAGTGTCTTGGAGAACGCCTATTTGGGTCTAATCTCTTTGGGGTGCGCTGCACTTCTTGGATCTGTAATTTTAGGTCTTTCATAAGAGTTGGGAAATTTTCAGTGATAATTTCTTCCATTAGTTTTTCTCCTCCTTTTCCCTTCTCTTCTCCTTCTGGGACACCCACAACACGTATATTTGTGCGGTTCATATTGTCCTTGAGTTCCCTGATACCCTGTTCAAATTTTTCCATTCTTTTCCCGATAGATTCTGTTTCTTTTTGGAATTCAGATGTTCCTTCCTCCAAATCACTAATTCTATCTTCTGTCTCTTTAAATCTATCATTGTAGGTATCCATTATTTTTTCCATCTTTTCTACTTTATCCTTCACTTCCATAAGTTCTGCGATTTGTTTTTTCAGTTTTTCTATTTCTTCTTTATGTTCAGCCCGTGTCCTCTTCATGTCCTCCCTCAATTTATCGATTTCATTTTTGAAGAGGTTTTCCATTTCTGTTCGTATATTCAGCATTAGTTGTCTCAGCTCTTGTATCTTATTTGAACTATTGGCTTGTTCCTTTGACTGGGCCATATTCTCAATCTTCTGAGCGTGGACAGTTATCTTCTGCTGCTGGCGTCTGGGCATTTAGTCAGATTTCCCTGGGTGTCGGACCCAACAAGGTTGTAAGATTTTTCTGTGAAATCTCTGGGTTCTGTTTTTCTCATCCTGCCCAGTAGGTGGCGCTCGTGGCACACGTTTGTCTCAAGTGTTTGGAATGGATCCCCCCGGTTACCGATCTCCACAGCCTGGGGATTTCCGATCCAATTCTCTCCGTTGGTTCAGGGGCCGCGCGTGGTGGGGGCATCAGCCGCCGCAGCTTGAGGGGACCCTGTGGTTGGTCTCCGGCCGCAGCGGGCCCGGGGAATTTGCCACCGGACCAGGATGTCGCCCACGGGGGAGGGGCGTCGGTCACCGGCCGCCGCGGCCTGGGGAATTCCCCACCGGACCAGGAATCCTCCCGTGGGGGGGGGGGGGGACTGCGGCTTGGATAGCCCTCTGATCCGAGACTCGTAGCCGCGGACTTGAAGCTGAGACTCGAAGCCGCCCGCAAAAGAGGGGCACCGGCTGCCTCGGCTTGGGAAACTTGCCTCTCCGAGACTCGAAGCCGGCCCGGGAAGGAGGGAGGATTCCCTCTTTTTGAATTGCCTTCAGAGTCCATGTTATACTTCTTTTCAAACTCCTCAAAAGTGTCTTATCCCCTAAAGGTGGGTTTCTTTTCTAGGATTAGCTTCATCCTGGCTAATCTGAGATCTTATCTGGCAAGTAAGTTTAGGTATCATATTGGAAATATTATTTTTGATCAACAGTGTATTGTGATGGTAAATTAAGGAAACTTCTCTTGCTCATATGACCTGCAAACTGTCTCAAAAGCCATTTCCAAAATATTTTCAGCAAAGGCAGCATGGGTAAAAGAAAGTGTATATTTTGAAGAGTAACAATAACCGAATAGCATAATATCTACTGATAGTTTTATATTGCTTTTCAATATACAGGACATTTTTCACATAGGTTTTTTTAATGAGACCTAACATTTACTATGTACCAAATACAGTGCCAAATGTTTTACCAAGGTTATTTTGTATAACCCTCAAAATCAGGAAGGGGAGAAGACATCATCAACATGGCAATGTACACAACTACTGAAAATATCTACGCCTCCTTCAGAGAATCAATGAAAGAAAAAGCAGGGTTTTGAATTGTTCAGAACTCTGGAGGAAGATTTAGACTGGAGGAGGACCCTACAAATGCTAAACTGAAGAGAGAAAAATATCAGATAGAAAATTTCCATCCAGGACTGGCTGGTCCTTTCTCCTCCCCCTCACTCAGTCTCATATAGTTTGGAAAGGGCACAGAAACAGAAGCTAGGATCCCTTCCACTGGGGACACAGAACATAAATAATCTCATAGCAGTGAGACAGACCCCCATCATTTGGAGACCCAGGGGACAGGAGAAGACATTTTAAGGCTCAGCTCGGTGAGGGACAAGAGTCTGGGAAAATATGGAAAGAGACCATTTCTAGCCCTGGTTCTGAAAGCCTTTCCCCCACCCCAGAGGGAAAGAGCAGCCTGATCCTTGCCTGGAGGGTGGTTAAAAACTGGGACAGATGGGGGAATACTTTGCCATAAATAAAGTGGGGACACAGACTCACATTGGGTCAGATTTTGATTAGCTAAGTAAGGGCACAGGAATCCCCTCAGTTTCAATCCTGCCTGGTCAGATCAGTCTGGGTCCCAAGGCAAACAACTTCTGAGGACAATTAAGTGACTGAACAGTACCATCTGCTAGTAAGACCAGAAAGTACACGGGAATTGAAGGGCTTTTCAGAGACTTTCCAGACCCTATCTGAGGACCCCCGCATAGGATCTAGACCCTGTTTTGGCTAAGAAATACAGATGACCCAACTGTTAGAGCAGTGCCCTAAAACAAACCCAGGTCTGTGGGCAGATTAAAAAAATAAAGCACCACCTAAAGTCAGCAGACTTGTTTTACCCACAGACACAGACCTTGTTGTGGTACCCAGTGCCTATCCCACATGCCTAAGCCAACCGCTGTGGGCATCTGGTTTTGGGGGTAAACTGGGGAAAGAGCCAATTTGACCACTGGCCAGCCAAAGAGATAAACAGATAGAAAACAAAGCCAACTAATAAGAAAACCCTCGGCAAAAGAGAGAAAACAACCTCCAGAATAAACAAAGCCAGACCACTAGAGGCCTGGACACCAGCAAAAGAGCATGACTACTGCCAGGAAGTACAGAGACAGAGCCCAACCAAAGGAATACACCAACAACTCAACTGAGATACAAGAGCTGAAACAACTAATTAAAGATGTTCAAACAAATCTTCTAAATCAAATCAATGAGTTGAAGGGATATGCAGCAAAAGAGAAAAAGGATATAAAAGAAGACATAGGATATTCATACTAACGAACATGAAAACATGAAAAAACAAATGACAGATCTTATGAGAATGAAAGGTACAATAGAAGAGATGAAAAACACAATGGAGACGTACAACAATAGATTTGAAGAGGTAAAAGAAAGGATTAATGTACTAGAAGACAGAACATCTGAAATCTTATGCACAGAAAATAGATAGGGAAAAGAATGGAAAACTTTTAGTAGGGGCTCAGGGAACTGAACGACACAAAGAAGTGCAAGAATACATGTGTTATGCATGTCCCAGAAGGAGAAAAAAAGGGAAAGGGGCAGAAAAAATACTGGCGGATATAATCACTGAAAATTTCCCAGCTCTTATGAAAGACATAAAATTACAGATCCAAGAAGTGCAACATACTCCAAACAGAACAGAACCAAATAGAACTACTCCAAGACACTTACTATCATATTGCCAAATGCCAAAGACAAAGAGAAAATTCTGAAAGCAGCAAGAGAAAAATGATCTACCACAAACAAGGGAAGCTTGTTATAGACTAAGTACAAATCTTTCAGCAGAAACTGTGAAGACAAGAAGGCAATAGTATGACATATTTAAGATACTTAAAGAGAAAAACTGCCAACCAAGAATTCTTTTTTTTTAATTTATAAAACATACCAACATACAAACACAAACATTCCTAGCACATGATCATTCCATTCTACATATATAATCAGTAACTCACAATATCATCACATAGTTGTACATTCATCATCATGATCACTTCTTAGAACACTTACATCAATTCAGAAAAAGAAATAAAAAGAAAACAAAACAATTCACACATACCATACTCCTTACCCCTCCCCTCCATTGATCACTAGCATTTCAATCTACTAAATCTATTTCAACATTCGTTCTCCCAACTATTCATTTATTTTTAATTCATACGTTCCATGCATCTGTCAATAAGGTAGATAAAAGGAGCATCAGACACAAGGTTTTCACAATCACACAGTTACACTGCGAAAGCTATATCATTATACAATCATCATCAAGAAACATGGCTACTGGCACACAGCTCTACATTTTCAGGCAGTTCCCTCCAGCTTCTCCATTACACCTTAACTAAAAAGGTGATACCTATATAATGCATAAGAATAACCTCCAGGATAACCTCTCAAATCTGTTTGGAATCTCTCAGCCATTGACACTTTATTTTGTCTCATTTCTTTCTTCCCGCTTTTGGTTGAGAAGATTTTCTCAATTCCTTGGTGCTGGGTCCCAGCTCATTCTAAGATTTCTGTCCCATGTTGCTAGGAAGGTCTACACCCCTGGGAGTCATGTCCCATGTAGAGAGGGGGAGGGCAGTGAGTTTACTTGTTATGTTGGCTGAGAGAGAAAGGCCATGTCTGAGCAACAAAAGAGGTTCTCTTGGGGGTGGCTCTTAGGCCTAATTTTAAGCAGGTTTCACCTATCCTTTGTGGGGTTAAGTTTCAAATGAACAAACCCCAAGATTGGGGGCTCAGCCTATCACTTCGGTTGTCCCCACTGCTTGGGAGAATATCAAGAATTCTCCACTTGGGGAAGTTGAATTTTCCCCCTTTCTGACCATTCCCCCAAGGGGGCTTTGCAAATACTTTTTTATTCACTATTCAAATCACTCTGGGATTTATCGGGGCATCACTCTGGACAAACCTACAAAATCTCATGCCCTACAAAAGGTGTACTATGTACTATGGTGTTCAATTAAACTGTCCACATAAGTTATATTAGGAAATGCACTAGTCAAAATATAAATTTTGTACCAAATAAACATTTTTGCTTCAGTCTCACACATGATTTAAAATTTTAAAATATTATCATCTATTTTCAACAACCTGCAGTATTGACATTCCTTTGTTTTTCCTTATGCAAAAACATTTTTAAATTTGTACATTTAGTCACTATCATTCACTCTAGGCATTCCTTGATTATACCATCTCAGTCTTCATTATCTATCCTTTCTTCTTATTTCATTTGTGCCCCCAGGCCTACTCCCTCTATCATTCTCACATTCAGCTTCATTCAGTGTTCTAACATAATTGCATCACATTTAGGTAGTATCGTGCTATCCATTTCTGAGTTTTTACAATAAGTTCTGTTGTACAATTTGAATCACTTCAGCTCCAATTACCCAATATCTACCCTATTTCTATCTCCTGATGGTCTCTACTATCAACTGAAGTTTTCCAAGTTCATTCACTAATGTCAGTTCATATCAGTGACACTATACAGTACTTGTCCTTTTGTTTCTGGCTAATCTCACTCAGCATAATGTCCTTAAGGTCCATCCACATTGTTAGATACTCATAATTTTATTCTGTCTTATAGCTGCATAATATTCCATCATATGTATATACTACAGCTTGTTTAGCCACTCGTCTGTGATGGACATTTGGGCTGTTTCTACCTCTTGCAATTGTAAATAATGCTGCTATAAACATTGGTGTGCAAATATCCATTTGCATCTTTGCTCTCATGTCCTCTGAGTAGATACTTAGCAATGGTATTGCCAGGTCATATGGCAATTCTATACTTAGCTTCCTGAGGAAACACCAAACTGCCTTCCACAGTGGTTTTACCATTTGACATTCTCACCAACAGTGGATAAGTGTGCCTCTTTCTCCATATCCTCTCTGGCACATGTCATTTTCTGCTTTGTTGATAACAGCCATTCTGGTGGGTGTGAGATGATACCTCACTGTGGTTTTGATTTGCATTTCCCTAATAGTCTGGGAAGTTGAGCATCTTTTCATGTACCTTTTGGCCATTTGTATTTCCTCTTCTGAGAAGTGTCTGTTCATGTTCTTTGTCCATTTTGTAATTGGGTTGTCTGTCTTTTTATTGTTGAGTTGAACAATTTCTTTACATATTCTGGATACTACACTTTTATCTGATACATTGTTTCCAAATATAGCCTCCCATTGTGTAGGCTGTATTTTACTTTCTTCACGAAGTTCTTTGATGCACAAAAGTGTTTAATTTTGAGGAGTTCCCATTTATTTATTTCTTCAATGCTTGTGCTTTGGGTATAAGGTTTAGGAAACCGCCTCCTATTATAACCAACCAAGAATTCTATATCTGGCAAAACTATCCTTTAAAAATGAGGAAGAGTTTAAAATATTTACAAAAAAATAGACACTGAGAGAGTTTGTGAACTAGAGACCTGCTCTATATGAAATACTAGGGAGTACAACAGAAAGATGGGAAGACAGGATACAGAGGTGCGGAGAAGAGTATAGCTATGAAAATTAGTGTAAGAATAATAAATACAGTAAAAGAAAGAAGAAAAAAATAAGATATGACAGATAAAATCCAAAAGAAAAATGGTTAAAGAAAGTAATGCCTTTAATGTAATAACATTAAATGTTAATGGATTAATCTCCAAATCAAAAGAAATAGTCTGGCAGAATGGACTAAAAAAACAGGATCCATCTAACATGCTATCTACATGACACTCAGTTAAGACTCAAGGATAAAAACAGGGTTAAAGTGAAAGGCTGGCCAAAGATATTTCATGCTAATAAACACCAGGAAAGAGCAGGAGTAACTATATTAATATCATACAAATTAGACTTCAAATGTAAAACAACTAAATGAGGCAAGGAAGGACATTATATATTAATAAAGGAGATAATCCATTAAGAAGACATAACAATTATAAACATCTATGTTCTAAGCCAGAGTTCCCCAAAATACATGAAGCAAACACTGACAACACTGAAGGGAGGAGCAGACACTTCTATAATAATAGTAGGAAACTTTAATACACTACTCTCATCAAGGGATAGAACATCTAGACAGAGGATCAATAAAGAAACAGAGATTTTGAATAATGTAAGAGAACTAGATTCAATAGATACTTACAGAACACTGCACCCAACCATAGCAATGTATACATTTTTCTCAAGTGTTCATGGATCATTCTCCAGGATACACCACATGTTGGGTCACAAAGTAAGTCTCAGTAAATTTAAAAAGGTTGAAATTATACAAAGTACTTTCTAGGATCATGGTGGAATGAAGTTGGAAATCAATAACAGGTGGAAGGCTGGAAAACTGACAAATAGATGGAGACTAAACAATCAGTGGGTAGTTTAGGAGGAAGAAATTCTAAGTCAGTAAATATCTCGAGGTAAAGAGAAATGAGAACACAACATATCAAAACATGGGATGCAACACAGGCAGTGCTGAAAGGGAAATTTATGCCCAAACTGTCTATATCAAAAAAAAGAAGAAAGAGCAAAAATCAAGGAACTAAATGCTCACCTGGAAAAACTAGAGAAACAACAGCAAACTAACTTCAAAGCAATCAGAAGGAAAGAAAATAACAAAAATAAAAGCAGAAATAAATGAAATTGAGGACATGGAAACAACAGAGAGAGAGAGAATCAATAAAACCAGCATTTGGTTCTTTGAGAAAATCAGTAAAACCGATGGACCTTAGCTAGGCTGACAAATGAAAAAAGGGAGAGGATGCAAATAATTAAAATCAGAAATGGGAGGAAGGGATATAACTATTGATCCCACAGAAATAAAGGAGATAATGAGAGAATACTATGAGCAACTATATGCTAACAAACTAGAGAACTTAGACAAAATGGGTAACTTCCTAGAAAAGCACAGGAGCAACCAACATTGAATTGAAAAGAAGTAGAAGATCTCAGCAAACCAATCACAAATAAAGAGACTGAATCAGTCATCAAAAACCTCCCCAAAAAGAAAAAATCCAGGACCAGATAGCTTCACATGTGAATTCTACCAAACATTCAAGGAAAACTTAGTACCAATCCTGCTCAAAGTATTGGAAAAAAAAAATTGAAGAGGAGGGAAAGCTACCTAACTCATTCTATGAAACCAACATCATCCTAACATCAAAGCCAGGGAAAGATACTACAAAAAAATTATAGACCAATCTGTTTAATAAATATAGATGCAAAAATTCCTAACAAATCAAATCCAGCAGCACATAAAAAATTATATGCCCAGACCGAGTAGGTCTTTGACCAGGAGTGTAAAGGTGGCTCAACACAAGAAAATCAATTGATGTAATATATCACATCGATAAACTGAAGAGGAAACCCCACATGATCATTTCAATTAATGCAGAGAAGGCATTTGGCAAAATTTGGTATCCTTTTTTGATGATACCTTCAAAGGATAAGAGTAGAAGAAAACTTCGTCAACATGGTATAAAGGACATATATGAAATCTCATAGCTAATATCATACTCAATGTGGAAAAACTGAAAGACAAGGAACAAACAGGGATGTCCACTATCACCATTGTCATTTGACATTGTTCTGGAAGTTCTAGTAAAGTATTAGGCAAGAAAAAGAAATAAAAGGCATACAGATTGAAAAGGAAGAAGTAAAACTTTCACTGTTTGCCAATTACATGATCTTTTATGTAGAAAATCAAACAAAACAAAACAAAACTACAGTAAAGCCACTAGAGCTAATAAATGAGTACAGCAAAGTAGCAAGATACAAGATCAACATGCAAAAATCAGCAGTGTTTCTACATACCAGCAAAGAGCAAATTAAGGAGGAAATCAAGAAAAAATTCTATTTACAATAGCAACCAAAAGGATAAAATATTCAGAAATAAATTTAAGCTAGGACATAAAAGGTCTATACACAGAAAGCTTCAAAACATTGCTAAAAGACATCAAGGAAGACCTAAATAAATGGAAGGATATACTCTGTTCATGGATTGGCAGACTAAATATAGCCAAGATGTCAATTCTATCCAAATCGACCAATTAAAATCCCAAGAACTTATATGCAGAAATAGAAAAAGCAATAATCAAAATCATATTTTCTTGTCCCAAACAGCTAGCAATATCTTTAGAAAAAAAAAAATGAAGTGGGAGGTCTTGCACTACCTGACTTTAAAGCATATTACAAAGCAATAGTGGTCAAAACAGAATGGTACAGGTACAAAAACAGATGAACTGACAAACAGAATCATATTGAGTGTTTGACCCTTTCATCTACGGCCATTTGATCTTTGACAAGGCAGTCAACTGGATCCAACTGGGACAGAACAGTCCCTTTAACAAATGGTGCTTGGAGAATTAGATATCCATATCCAAAAGAACGAAGAGGACCCCTATCTCACATTATACAAAAATTAACTCAAAATGGATCAAAGGGCTAAACATTAGAGCTAAGACCATAGAATATGTAAAAGAAAACGTAGGGAAATTTAAAGATCTTGTGACAGGAGGTGGTTTCCTAGACCTTACACTCAAAGCACAATCAATGAAAAGAGAAATATATAAATGGTATTTTCTCAAAATTGAAAAATTTTACACATCAGTTTTCAAAATTGAAAAATTTTCCACATCTTTTGTCAAGAAAAGAAAAAGGCAGTCTACATAATGGGTGATAATATTTGGGAACCGCATATCAGATAAGGGTTTAATATTCAGAACATATAGAGAAATATTACAATTCAACAATAAAAAGACAAAGAACCCAATTAGTAAAATACATGGATAGACACTTTTTCAATGAGGAAATGCAGTGGCTCAAAAACATGAGATGCTCAGCTTCCATAACAATTAGGGAAATGCAAGTCAAAGCCACAATTAGATATCAACTCACACCTACCAGAATGGTGCAAAAAAACAAAAACAAAAACAAATAAACAAAACAAAAAGAAAACTACAAGTGCTGTAGAGAATGTGGAGAAACACTCATTCACTGTTGATCAGAATGTAGACTGATGCAACTGCTCTGGAAGGCAGTTTCGTGGTTCCTCAGGAAGTTAAGTACAGAATTGCCATATGATCCAGCAATCTCTTAATAGATAGATACTTGGAGGAACTGAAAGGAGGGAAAGAAACAGACATTTGCACACCAATGTCTATAGTGGCATTATTCACAATTGCCAAGACATGGAAAGAGCCCAAATGTCCATCAATGGATGAGTGGATAAACAAACCGTGGTATTTATAGATGGTGGGATATTATACAGTTCTAAGACAGAATAAAGTCATGAAGCATGCAACAATGTGGATGAACCTTGGGGACATTAAATTGAGCGAAATAAGCCAGAAACTAAAAGACAAATTCATATTATGGTCTCATTAATATGAATTAACTATAGTAAGCCAAACTCTGACAGTTAAAGTTGAGAACACATGTTATCAGGATATATAAAGAGGGTAGAGTTTAGGCACTTAATGCTGAAGAAGTACACAACATTCAACAGGATTGATTGTAAAGATCCAGAAATGGATGGCACAATATTATGTAATGGTTGCCCGACATTGTAAATATAATGAAAAAAGCTGAATGTGAGTATGGTTGAAAGAGGAAGGCTAGGGGCATATATGACACCAGAAAGAAAGATGGAGGGTAACAACTGGAACTGTCTAACAGCAAAACCTAGAGTAGAGAATAATGGTCATTTAATGTACAAATAAAAGAAAGTTTTTACTTGAGGGAAACAATTGTAGGCCACCACTGCAGGGTGTTAAAGAATGGGATGGTATATGGAAAAAATACAATTAATGCAAACTAGGGTCTATGGTTAACAGTAGCAATGTAGTGTTCTTTCATTAAATATAGCAAAGGCAGTATACCAAGTATATGTCAGAAAGGAGGGAATATAAGGGATGGGAATGGGATTGTTGATGTCGTTGTTGCTTCTCTTTCTTTCTCTCTTTTTTTATCTCTTTTCTCCTCTTCTTTCTTTGTAGAAGAAATGGAAATGTTCTAATATAGATTGTGGTGGTGAATGCATAACTATATGATTACTCCAGGAACACACAGGACAGATTGTATGGTATGTACCAGGTACATTTCGTTCATATCTCTAATTGGAGTCTGATCTCTCTTTCAGCTTCTTTAACAGTTGCTATATAGAGTAATGATGACTCGCAGAGCTACAGAACTCTGAGTTTCAGGTGTCACATACTCCATGTTCCAGGAAACTACCAAGCTATACACAAAGAGCACAACATCTCAGAGTTTAGGAATAACAGATAAAACTCAGGAGTAGACTGCTACAAGAGTTTACAATCTAGGAACCTTTACAATGATCCTTATTTGAACATTCTGTACTCACTAATCATCCATTGCCCAATCTCTGCCCACTTTCTGTCCTCTGATACCCTATGCTAGATAAGCTATGCTCTTGAATTCAAGAGCATAGCTGTTCAGGAGGATACAAGTGCTGGAGAAGATGTGGAAATACATATTCACTGTTGGTAGGGAAGTAAAATGGTTCTATAGGAGGCTAAGTATACTACTGTTACATGATCCTTCAACTCTATTATTAGGCAAAGACTTGGGAGAACTGACACAGGGACATTAACAGACATTTGCACACTGGTGTTTATGCAGCTGCAGTCATGACTTGCAATGGATGGAGGTAGCCCAAGGATGCATCAACTGATGAACAGAAGGGTAAACCTTGGTGTGTACATACAATGGAATATTGAGCAGCTATAGGAAAGAATGAAGTCAGTGTGGCATGCAACTAGGTGGATGAACCTTAAAGATATTATGTTGAGTAAAACAAGAAACAAAAGGACAAACAATGTACGGTCTCACTAATATAAACTAACTGGAATGAGTAAACTCTGAGAATTGAATTCAAGAGCATAGCTTATCTAGCATAGGGTATCAGAGGACAGAAAGTGGGCAGAGATTGGGCAATGGATGATTAGTGAGTACAGAATGTTCAAATAAGGATCATTGTAAAGGTTCCTAGATTGTAAACTCTTGTAGCAGTCTACTCCTGAGTTTTATCTGTTATTCCTAAACTCTGAGATGTTGTGCTCTTTGTGTATAGCTTGGTAGTTTCCTGGAACATGGAGCATGTGACACCTGAAACTCAGAGTTCTGTAGCTCTGCGAGTCATCATTACTCTATATAGCAACTGTTAAAGAAGCTGAAAGAGAGATCAGACTCCAATTAGAGATATGAACGAAATGTACCTGGTTAAGATAAAGGGAACTCAGAATACAGGGTAGAGGATGACATTGACTGTGTTTTAAAACTTCAACTTCTGTGTGAGACTAAAGGAAGAGATGTATATTTGTCCAAATTCAAATTTTTTATAGCACACTATCTAATTTAACCTGTTGGTCAGTTTATTTAGACAACCTAATTACATCTAAACTAGAGGGAATGAGATCTTATCATTTGGTACAAGGTAATACATTCCAGAGTATTTGGGGCAAAAATAAAAAAGCATTTGCAAAGACCCTTTGAGGGATTGGAGAAAAATGTAGAACTAATTGAAACTTCCGCACTTGGGGAATTTATGATATTCTCTCAGGCATTAGGGATTCCCAATTTAATAAGCCAAACCCTCAATCTTGAGGCATGCCCTTATGGAACGTCTTCTGCTAAGGCAAAGCTAGGCCTACATATAATTATACCTGAGTCACACCCAGAGAGCATCTTTTGTTCCTTAGATGAAGCCTCTGTTTTTTTTTTTTTTGAGGGGGTTGGTGCATGGTGTGGGAATTTGGGTGCATGGTCCAGGAATAGCCTCTCCCCAATTTGGCAAATAAACTCACTACTCTCCCCTATGTATGGGAAACAATTCCTATGGGTATAAGTCTCCCTGGCAACGTGGGACATGACTCGCAGGGATGAACCTTGACCAAAAGGGGGAAAAGAAATGGAACAAAGTAAAGTTCTGGTGGCTAAGAGATTTCAAATAGAGTGGAGAGGTCTTTCTGGAGGTTACTCTTATGCAAGCTTCAGCTAGATATCTAGATGTTGTAGACCACCGTGGTAGGCCAACCCCCAATCAACAGTATTTCTGAAAACTCCAGGGATAATGTCCTAGTAAAAGTTTTTGTTAGTAAATTTAGTTTTTCAGACTTAGGTCTCCAGGCTAATCCTATGCCAGATAGGCCCTGGAACCCAGAGGTAACAGTCTCTTTAGGAACATCAACTAGTTTCATTCCTCTATATCATAAGATCAACACCCATGAATAGCATGAAGTAAAAATGGTCATTGCCCAGATATCTATGAAGACTGAAAGATCAAAGAAGGAGTAGGTGTAACTGAGAGTTTACAATTTAACGAATGACTATGACTACTAATTCATTATATAGATATTTCTTCTTAGTCTAGTGTTTTAGGATAACTGGAAGGAAATACCTGAACTTGTTGAAGTGTAATCCAGTAGCTCTGATTTTTAATAATGATTGTATAACTATATTGCAAAAAAAAAAGTCAGTTGCTTATGTTTGTACGGATCTACCTTTGGATGCTTTATTCTGTTCTGCTGACATTTATATCTATCTCTTACAATTCTACACTGTCTTTAGTAACCTATCTCTATTGTAAGCCTTAAAATTGAGTAGAGTGCAATACAAGTAGTCAGTAAGAGGTAAGAGGTGTAAGAGGTGTGGGATGTTTGGTTTTTTTTTTTTTTTTTAATTCTTTTTATTTCTTTTCCTGGCATAATGCAAGTGTTCTAAAAACGATCATAGTGATGAACACAGCTATGTGACGATACTGTGAGCCACTGATTGCATACTTTGGATGGATTGTATGGTGAGTGAATATATTTCAGTAAAACCACATTAACAAATTAGGAAGGTATTATTATTCACCACATTTTAAAAGAAAAGAGTCAGCACATTTGGGTAACTTGTCTAATGCCACAAGAGGGTAAGCAGCAGGGAGAAGAATGAAACCTAGAAAGGGTGACTCCTGGGTCTTGACCTTTCTTCTCTAAGTAGACTCTGTTGTATATATCAAAACAAACAAACAAGCAAAAACAAATAAACAAACACCACATACGTTTGGAACTTTTTCCCAAAGCAAATACCTGGGAGAAGAGAAAACCTTGCCCCATTTCTAGTTCAACTGCATGGTCAGTCTGCAGTCAATGACCTCAGAGGTACCTTAGAGACACCTCCCCGTTCCTCAACTTTGGGATCTCAGTTTTGTGACAATCCATTTCTGTTCTCCTCATTGGCTGTTTGGAAAGCTCTCAGACTTCTGCTTTGTGGTGCTGCTAAGGCTCCCTAAATTCCTGAATTGGTTTCCCAGGTCTGTCTAATCTTTATGCTAAATAATATGCCTCCCTAGGTAAAAGATCTCATCCTGCCCCATTTCTTTCTGCCTTGCTTTCTTCTTCCTTTCCTTATTTATTCCTTCATGTATTAAACCCTCTATTTTCTATTACACAATACTATATGTCATTCAGTAGAATGAAGTTGATCTTTTTAAGTGTCACAAACCTTTAGATTAATGGTTCTAAGGTTCAGTGTTTTTATGCCCCATTGGATCCTCAGAGCTTAAGCACACTTGTTACATATCAGGGACCTAATGAATGAATGAACGAAAGAGCAAACCTAGGTAGACACACAGGAATGGAGCTTTCCATATGGAGAATTCAGTGTGCAATATGCAAATATCAGAAACATAGCCAGAAAAAAAAAATATTGTAAGCACCTATTTGTTTTGACAGGCACGTAGAATACGGTGCATTAGAAACACTCCCAGTTTATAACCTCAGAGTGCCAACAGTGCTGAAAAACAACCACACAAAAAGAGAGAGAAATAAGATGGCACTCTTAAAAAGCACTGTGTATTTGGAAATACGTAGAGGAAGTACATTTGGAGGTTACCGAGCTAAGGAATTTCGTACCTAGAAACAGCAGCCAAGATGATCATGAAATTGAAGAGCCTATCCTAGCCCTTAACACAAAAGATAAAATCACCACTTGGCAGTACCTGTTATTTTCAGGGGTTAGTGGTGGCCCTAGAAGCACCGTGAGTGCTGAAGCCCAGCCACTGCTTTCCTCCATCTGCCTGACTTCTCATGAGACCACACTGATGCCTTCTAGATGCCCTTGCCCCGGGCGTGCTGGTGACAAGACATTTCAGGGAACCCAGGAAGAGACATGAGGGGACTGAAGAATGCCCGAGGGAGTCTACATCCCAAACAGGAATCTTTTCCTTGTTTTAAATTTGATTTCTTAAGGTTTCTCTGCATCCATAGCTCATTTAGCTCCTCCCTTATTCTACCATCCACTCACAGACATCCTGTGATAGATGGCAGGGATTCATTCTCTGTTCTTGCCTTAAAAAACAAAGAAAAAGAAATCCCTAAGAAATAACCTTGGAGAGAGGCAGATGACAGCGGTTTGTGGGTGTTTGTGTGCACATGTCAATACATTTTAATGCAGGGAAGCCTCAGCAATCTGCCCAGGTCAGACTTAATCTAAACTTTGTCATTTGCTAGTTATATATTTTAAACAAATTATTGAACTTGTCCAGCCCTGCATCTCATCTATGAAGCAGGTACAGAACAGTGCCTGCCTCTCTAAGATATCATAAAGTTTAAAACAGATTATTCATGTAGAGGGTTTAGTATGTATCTAATGTCAATAAATGTTAACTTTTATTAAATTAGTATTAATACATCCAGCTTATTTCTTTCTAGCATTTTCTGATTTAGTGAAAGGATACTGTAAGTGAACTTCCCATTGATTCTTAGAGTTAAATAATTTGGTGTAACATTTAAGCAGTCAAATGTGGGAAATCAGTCCTGGAGGAATTTCATTTGTTTTGCCCTACCACAGTCATTGTATTTCTGAATATGCTTAGACTGTCTTTCAAGTCCTAGATGGGTGGGAAGCATTTTGTGGCTAAAGGGAGTGACTTAAGAATGCAACTTTTATTATTCTTTTTTTTTTTTTTAAGGAGAGTGGTGTGTTTGAGAAGATGAAAAGAAACAGTTACTGAACATAATATTTCCCAAACTCATTCCCGCCCCCATCCACAAACAGGGGCATATTTCATTTTCTTCTAGGACAGAAGCAAATGGTCCAGTAAAAGTCTTGCATATACTTTTTTTACTTATTTAATTTTTATTTAGTTACTTATTTTTATTTACTAAACATAACATACAAACACCAACATCCTTACCCTATGATCATTCCATTCTTGATATGTAATCAATAACTCACAATAACGTCACATAGTTGTATATTCATCATCATGATCATTTCTTAGAATATTTGCATCCATTCAGAAAAAAATAAAAAGAAAACAGAAAAAAATGCATACACTGTATACACTTGGAAAGTTAACAACGATGACACTCATGATGGTGGGGGCAGAACAGACAATAATATCACTTTGTATTTCCTTCCAGTAATCACAGAGCGCTTTGCACATATCATCTTGTTTATCCTTGACAAGTGGAGGTTGCTTGTTAGATGGGGTTGGGGTTTCACCGTACACATTTTCCCAAAAGAAAGTTATTTTGCAACAAATTACCAGCAACTCAACGACAACACCATAGGACTGCAGAATTCTCGCTTACTTCACTCAAGTCTTCCTTATTGCCCAAATGTGACCGGTGAAATGCACCACCTGGGAGCACATGTTAATAACGTGGGTCCTA